>NC_143138.1:38047500-39297500 GCF_059928025.1 Delphinapterus leucas
ACCCAATGCAGCCAGAAACAATAAATAAATAAAATAAAATAATAAAATAAATAAATTTATTTTAAAAAACAAAAAAAACAAACAAAACTATCCCAGGTGTGGCCCAAATGCTAAAGTGGAGAGAAGGCTTTTTTTTGTTTTAATTTCTTTTGGGCTGTGTTGTGTCTCCCTTGCGGTGCGCGGGCTTGTCATTGCGGTGGCTTCTCTTGTTGCAAAGCACGGGCTCTAGGCACGTGGGCTTCAGTAGTTGTCGCTCGCGGGCTCTAGAGAGCAGGCTCAGCAGTTGTGGCGCACGGGCTTTGTTGCTTCGCAGCATGTGGGATCTTCCCGGACCAGGGATCGAACCCATGTCCCCTGCACTGGCAGACGGATTTCCAGCCACTGCATCACCAGGGAAGCCCAGGAGGCATGTTTATAGAGATCCAACGCATGCCAGGCAGTTTTACCAATTTGTCTCCACAGCTATTCTGTAGGGCCGTTATTATCCCTACTTTAAAATGATTTTGTGGCTCAGAGAGGTTAAGCGACATCTCCAGGTCCCAGTGCAAAGGGCCCAGCATCCAAGTCCACACCCCAGACATTTTCTACTCTTTCCAGATCACCAGCCTACCTTCAGAGGCCTAGATTTTATTTTTCTTTCCATAATAATTCTCCTCAGAGAGACATAGTTTTTTGTTTTTCACAAAAATTTAAAGGATTTCTCTAAATGGTGGGCTTCTATGCCTGCCCCATTTTACATTTTGGTAACAAAAATCCAGTTGCTGCACAACGTACTGGGCATCCCTTCATTTCCTGAACAGTTTCTACCCTGATGCAGGAGAATCCGCGTCCCACCCCCATGCCCCATGGAGGCTCATCTGAAGGGAGACAGCGCCTCCTTCTGGGGGTTCTGGAACTCCAAGGCCGACTCCCTGCAGACTTGAGGAGATGGGCCGCGGCCATGGGCCAAATGATGAGATATTCATAGAACACAGGCCTGGGCAGCCGCCTCTGTGTGCCCCATTTAGAACTGAAGGCTGGAGACCCAGCTCCCCCATGCCTCTTCCACCTTTCCAGACCCTGACCCTGCAGAGAGACCCGGGCATCTGCCCCATCCCTGGGCATCCCTGGAGGACTGCTGGTACCAAGGGTTAACCTGCAACCTCCACCTCCCTCCTCTGCCTCTGGTCTGCTAGCCTGTTGCCATAGAAACAGGCTAAAAATAAAATGGGCTCCCAAAGCCCAGCCCCAAGCTCAGGAGTCAAAACAAACTAATTAAAGCAGACAGGCTAAAATGTGAAGATAATTACACCCTCACTCAGGAGCCAGTCTGGCATGGAAAAGCTCAGCAGGCCATCCTGAGTCAGGACCCCTGGGTCCATCCCTGACATGCGGGGTAGCTCCCCACCACTCAGACTCCTTGAACCCCAGGGTCCCACCAGGAGAGCCCACCCTGCTTAGGCCTTGGATCTGCAGAGCACCACACTCACACTCTAACGGCCCCACCCCTGATAAACTGCAGTATGGCTTCATGCTGGGATCTGTGCCCCATCTGGGGTGGCCAAGAGAAGGTGGGGTGAACTGAAGTCTGAGGCTGCCTTTCTACATCTTCCCTGAAATTCAGGGAAGTCCCAATGCAGCTTTGGCGCTGCCTCTGTCCCTAAGACCTTTAAAGGCTTCAAGATAGTTCCTTTGTCTCCTGGGCTGCTGCCTCTTCACCGAGGGCCCTCAGAGCCAGGTGGGTGTTCCTCCAACCCCTTTTGGCCCAGGAGCGTGAGAAGGCCACGCAGGTGGCCCCATTCTCAGGCTACGCAGGTGCTGGGTCAAGTCCATCCCACCATGGGCCCTTTGCCTTACAGGACCATCAAGGTGGAGGTATACGACTGGGATCGAGACGGCAGGTAAGCTGGCAGAAGGACAGAAGGTGAGCAAGGAGGGGGACAGCCCCTGGGAGAAAGGTGGATCTTGCCCTCTCATGGAGAGAGCTATGCCCAGGTCCCCACCCATGGCAGCTTGGGGGGTGAGGGGCCTGGGTTTCCTGTGAAGGGACCACTGCCTTGGTGGCTCATCCGTGCCCAGCTCCACTGAGGCACCAGAGGGCCTGTGTCCTGCAGGACATGGTGCAAGGGGTGTAAGAGGCCTCTTTTCCTGAAATAGCTGCCTAGCGACCAGCCAGTATCTAAAGTCTCCCCACATTTGGAAGAATGTAGGATTTTCTGAAATGTGCATGTTCTAAGGTGCAGGCAGATATTAGTGACCTCCTGGGCATTCATGACCACGTTCTCTGTGTGAGGCTAAGCATCGTGTGGTGACTGAAGTGCAGAAGATGAGCTTGGCTCTCAGAGACTCCCTGAAATCTAGCAGGAGGCCCTTGACTCCTCAGAGGAGTTGTTTGTGGGGAGCAGGGCTGGCGGAGTGGGATATGGGAAAGGCAAGCATATGAATGGGCTCCGGAGCGGTAAGGCAGAGCCTGAGTAGGGCTGAGCCTAACCTTGGAGAGGCCAGGGGCTTCCTCTTCTGTGTATCTAAGTGCCCCCAAGGAGCCAGTATCACTGGGAATTCATAGACAAGGACCAGAACAGGCCTCTCACAACTTTAGTAGAACCCTCACCGGCTCCTGCTTGTCTGTTGAACCAAATCCAACCAAATCCAAGTATGTCATACTTCCTGACTTTTGTGAGCCCTCCATCCTGTGGTGCTACCAGGGGGGTCATAGAGGGGCTTTAAGCCCTCTGATCTCCACTGGTGCCTATCCAGTCTGTGACATGGATGGGGGATGCCGTGAAGGGCTGTGCAAGTACAGCTCTAAGTTAGGCCGGAGCTCCTTCCAAGGAGCTCACCTGCCCAACACCTTCCTGTAGAGAAACTCTAATGCCAACACTACTCTACCAGCTCACTCTGTCCCCTCCTCTCTTCGCTTTAACCACATCACAGGCAAGTCAGCTTCAGGCTTCCACCCACGATTCACCTCATCACCTTACCCTGGAGTTCCCCATACCTTTCCTTTACCAGGGAAGCTGGAGACAGCTACCAGATGCCATTGGGTCCCACCATCAAGGAGCTCATAGTCTGAATGCTGAGAGCTGTAAATATGTAGACAAAAGACAGTGTGGACTCAAGGTGGGGCAAGGCCCCAGGGGTACCTCCTGGGCATCACACTCCAGCAGGCATTCCTGGCCAGCATGTTAACCACTGCCCTCTATCAGGCAGAGTGGTGGCGAAAGGCAGCCAACCGCAGGGCAGATGGGAGTTCTGCTTTGTACAAGGTTTTGCTGCACTTACTGTCAACACATGCTTGTGGGGCAGAGATGCAGAAGGTGTAAACACTGCAGAAAACGCCTCAAGCTGCCTGGACGGACCTAAAGCTAATTGTCTTTTCAAAAAATGTTATTGGAAAAATGTCAAGTACACAGAAAAGTAGAGAGAAGAGTTTAATGAACACTTTAAGCCTATCACCTGAATCTAACAAGTGTTACATGTTGCCATAGTTGCCTTGTCTATGTTTTGATGTAGTTTAAGTTACAGTTCATGGCATTTTTACCTCTAAATATCTCATTGAGAATGTCTAAAAGATAAGGGCATTTTTCTAAATAACTACAAATGTCATTATTGCACCTGACACATTGAACAATAATTCTTGAATACCATCTAATATTCATTTCATGTTCAAATTTCCCCAGTTGTCCCCAAAATACATACTATTGCTCGTTCGTTCAAATAAGAATCCAAGTATTAGAAGTGGGTCCTATTCTCCAGGACCCTACTCCTTGCTGGGTGTCTGTTGGGTTTCTTACTCCATGGGTGACACTGGACTCTTCCCAGGGGCCCACCCTCTCTGCTGGTGTGTACCCCTGGAGCAGAGGCCCCGGGCAGAACTGAGAGCCAGGGGAAGGGACATGAGAGGCGGGGGGATGAGCAGAGGCAGCGCACAACCTGGGCCTCGTGGTTCAGCAGCAACTTTCCCTTGCAGCCATGACTTCATCGGGGAGTTCACCACCAGTTACCGGGAGCTGGCCCGCGGGCAGAGCCAATTCAACATCTATGAGGTGAGGCAGACACCTAAAGGCTGGGGTTTGCTCTGACTATATGTAGCTCCCAGTTGCTGAGGACTAACAGTGAGCCATGGCTGGGGTTTTTTGTTTGTTTGTTTTTTTGTGGTCCGCGGGCCTCTCACTGTTGTGGCCTCTCCCGTTGCGGAGCACAGGCTCCGGACGCGCAGGCTCAGCGGCCATGGCTCACGGGCCCAGCCGCTCCATGGCATGTGGGATCTTCCCGGACTGGGGCACGAACCTGTGTCCCCTGCATTGGCAGGTGGACTCTCAACCACTGCGTCACCAGGGAAGCCCGTGGCTGGGGTTTTTGCATGTTCTCCTGTGAGGTGGGTGTTATTGTCCCATTTCACAGTTAAGGAGACTGAATTGCAGAGAAGTGAGGGGACTTGACCAAAGCCCAGTAAGTGGCAGAATCAAGAGGCAAACAACCTAAGCTTATCTGACTCCAAATCATTGAGTTATAGTGCCCCCCCCCCGAGAGAGCTCTTCCAACAAGGAGGGGGAATAGAAGTACAGGTGGGCAGAAGGTGGGGAACAGTATCAGAAGGTTCCAGGCCCAAGACCTGAGGTCCTGAGTTCAAGTAGCCTTCTGCCTTTAATCAGAGCAGTCTCAGGGCCTGCAGAATATCTTCTCTTTTCTGGAAGGAAAGAGAGGAACAGGAATCAGGATACCTCCATCTAGACCAGAGAACCTTGGACAAGACACCCAATCTCTCTGGAGATAATATCGTCTGCCTTCCAAGGACACTTTCTACTGCTGAGCCTTTGCCTGTGTGTGTGCTCCCTCTCAGGATACCCTCCCACCTTCCACATCTAGCTCAGGTCCTACTCCTCTGGTGGCCTATTTTCTCCCACTTATGAACTTCATGGACAGCATAGTTCATGCCAGACCTACTGAACTGCAGATACTTATAACCCTAATTTACAGCCCAGGGTTCATATCCTGACTCCACCATGTATTAGCCGTGCGACCCTGGCTGAGTTCTTGCCCCACTCTGTGCCATGCACACTGAGAATTAAATAAGTTACTAGAACAATGTCTGGCCACTAGTGAGCATTACGTCAGTGCTATCTCCTAGTTTCATCTGTTGAGCGCTTGGGTGCCAGGAGATTTACATTTCACAACCATCCTACAAACTGGGTCTATCCTTACATCACTCAGCTAGAGCTGGCTTTGACTCCCATCTCTGAACCCTAATCCCTGTATGCATCCACTCCCTCAACCTGTATCTCTGTTCCGAGTGGGCAGGTCTTGTGTTCCAACTAGACTGAAGCTCCCCAAGGGCAGACAAAGTGACAGCCCTTCCTGTTGCCCTGGTCACATTGGCCTGGGCCCTCCTGGGCACACAGTAGGTGCTTATTATACATTCACACTGAATTCAATTGAACAAGGCTATTTGTGAGAATGGAACGTGATGGATTTCTTTGAAAGAGCCATGATCCTCATAGTTAATTGCTTTGCTTTTTGTAAGGACAAAGGACGGAGCTGTCTCTGTCCCCTCACCCAGGCAGAGAGAAGCACGCTCCGTCTTTGGACTCTTTTTTTTTTTTTTTAGCGGTACGTGGGCCTCTCACCACCGCGGCCCCTCCCGTTGCAGAGCACAGGCTCTGGACGCGCAGGCCCAGCGGCCATGGCTCATGGGCCCAGCCGCTCCGAGGCATGTGGGATCCTCCCGGACCGGGGCACGAACCTGTGTCCCCTGCATCGGCAGGTGGACTCTCAACCACTGTGCCACCAGGGAAGCCCTGGGCTCTTTTAAGGACATTTTTAGGGAAGTGAAGGGAAGGGGTCAGGTCTCTTGGAGTTTGATTCTAAGGATGCTTGACAGGCTCAGATGAGGCCACGATCTCTCAGGCTTCAGTGACTTGTTTTCTCAGTCATTGGTCCCTGCCCCCTTGCAATCAATGAGAGAAACTGCAGCGCTGGCAAAAAGAAGTGCTGTCTTTACACATCTGAAACGCCATCAGGTAGAAAAGGAATTAACTCTGGCAGCCCCGGGGCAGGCCTTGCACCATGGAGGGCATCCCTGGGAGGCCGGTTTGGGCTCAGGAAGGCCCTTCTAGAGTCAGAAGTGCCTGAAGAGAGAACAGGCTTCTGCCAGGAAAGACCCTCATCTCAGGCCCCACCATCAGCCTGGGTGTCCAACGCATATGCCCAGCTGTCTTCTGGCCACTCCTTAGACTCAGCCTTCCCAAACTGAATGCACTGGCTAAAGTCCCTGCAGCCCTCCTCTCCCCCTGGCCAGCCAGCTCCTCCTCCTGTGTTGTCATCACAGCGGCCATGGCACCTGGGGAGGCATCCTTGACACCTCCTGCCCCTCATCCCACACCCAGTCCATGACTGAATCCTACTCCTCCTGCCACCTAAATATTCTGACATTTGTCCCCTTCATTCCCGTCTACCCCCACTGTCACCGTCTCCCCTGTGTAGGGGCTTTGTGACAGCCCCATAATGGCCTTTCCGCCTCCTTCCGTCCTCCAGTCAGTAACCCAAATACTCCTCCAAAATTGTAATTGACCACATTGCTGCCCTGCTTAACCCCCGACTGTGCATGTCACCCACTGCCTCTGCCTGGTTCGCACAGGGGAGGGGGGAGACTCCACACCAGCTGAGATCCTAAAGGGACCTTTACCTACAAGGGGAGTCCAAGCTCCTTCACACGGGTGCCATGCCCCAGTGACCCGCAGTCTATGTGCAACCGGCGGGGGGGGGGGGGGGGGCGGGGGAGGGTGTGTGTAAGCAGCCATATACATCACAGCTCTAGGAGCCCCTACGGTCTAGCCCTGTCCGCTTCCCTCTACCCATCCCCACTCTCAGCCCCATCATGCCATCTGAGGCTCTCTGAACCTCCATGCTGTCTCAGTCTCTGTGGCTTCATTTGTGCTGGTGCCTCCCTTGGGGTTCCCTTTGCTGTTCTTGCCTCAGGAAGCCCCCACCTGCACACCCACTCTACCCCAGGGTCTGAAGTGGATGCCTCTCCTTGGTGCTCGTGCTCTACCCCCCACCCCACTCCCATACCTATTACCTGTTTATCATACTTCCTGCCCCCTCAAAGACCACGATGTCCTCAGGAATGGGGGCAATGTCTTACCACTGTATCCAGAGTCAGCACAGCTGCTGGTCCTGGGAGCCCCTCAGTGCCCCTTGCACAGGAGGGCAGACCCCACACCTGCCCTGGAGACCCTGGGGATGTGAGGAGAGGGAGAGGAGGAGGCTTAGAACTCCAGCTCAGGAGTTGGGAGGTTGCTAGGCTGGCCCCTAGGGGGTGCAGCCGCTTAGGGCTGGAGAGGCTGGTGGGGTGGGGTGGGGGTGGGATGGGGGAGGGGCTGTGTGCCAGGTTATGCATGAAACCTCAGAACAAACAGCATGCTTTCTCAGTGCCCACTTCACAGAAGATCTGAGAACAAAACAGTGCTTTAATATTAAAACAGTTATAATTAGAGAGTGGAAATGTGGAATACAGGCAGATTTAAAGATAACAGAGAAGACTTCAAAGAAATGTACTTGTGGCCAGATTTTTCGGTGATGCCCAGGCCCCCAGGAGTCCATGTTCATGCTCCTCCACTGGGAGAGCTACTTTGGAGTAAAAGTTCGAGATCCGGTAAATTCTAAACGTTCCACACCCTCATAGAACAGGTTGGGAAACTGAGGCACAGTCTAGTCTTGGGGCTGCAGTGTGCCCTCATTCCGACAGGCTGCCTAGCAAGCTGTCGTCCCATGAATATGTCAGTGAGCACCATGCCATCTGGGTGACTTTCATGCCTGTGGTGGCTCCAAGGTTGTTCTGGGCTTCTCTCCCCAGGCTCTCAGTTTCCACCTGCACAGCCTGCTAGCCTCCCACCTGCACTTCCCACCTGTGCCCGAAATCCAGTTTGTTCTTCCTTCTGTGTCTACCTAGTCACCCATGACTCCTCCCTCTCTCCTGCCTTCAGGGCCACGCCCAGCCCTGACTGCTTGGAAACACTTCTTCTTACCTGGTCACCGTTTTTTTCTGCAGGTGGTAAACCCGAAAAAGAAAATGAAGAAAAAGAAATATGTGAATTCTGGCACAGTGAGTAGCCACCCCCTTTCTGCCATGGGTGTAGACATCCCGAGCTAGGTCTGGTGGCAGGAGTCATGTGTGTCTGTGTGTGCTCCTGCGGGGTGTGGGAACGAGACCTGGAGGGTTAGGGGTGGGGAGGGATGGGGCCGATGGAGCAACACGAGGTAGACGTGTAAGAGACACATCAGGCCCTGTGATACAGAATGAGAAATCCCAGAGAGAAACTACCATGGGGACTTCCTGTGGAAGGAAGAGGAAAAGGAGTCGCATTTATTGGGCCCTCTGGGAAATTCCCCATTTAGGTGCTTTTCACAGGTTGTTTCCTTAAGAGGCAGACGTTATCATCACCTCATCATGAAAGCGGAAACCAAGGCTGCGGGCAGGGAAGTGACTCAACCAAGGTCACAGAGCTAGAAGGTGGTAGACATGGCAGTGAGCACAACAATTAAATTCAGAGCTTGCAGCTGCTGTGGGCTCTACCCCTGTTTAACCATGACCATGCTGGGATTATACCGGCCCAGTGGCTTCTGGGGGCTGATCTTCAGGACATTCGTGCCTTTCTTCAACAAATATTTACTGTGTGCTACCATGTGCCAGGTGCCTTTCCAGACACGAGGGATACAGCTGGGAACAAGAAAGACCCAAATCCCTGCCCTCCTGGTGCTTATCGTCTAGTGGGGGGGAGACAACACGAATATACACACAAATACCTGTGTGTGTCAGGTGGTTGTGATTGCTGTGGGAGGAAGTAGGGTGAGGTAAATGGATAGGGAATGCAAGAGATGAAACTACTATTTTATTTAGAGTAGTCAAGGAAAGCTTCTCTGAGAAGGTGACATTTGAGCAGAGATTTAAAGAAGGTGAAGGAGCAAGTATTGAAGATATTGAGGAAAACGAATTCTAGCTGTAGGGATCAGCATGTGCAAAGGCCCTGAGGTGGAGTCCACCAGTGCATTTATAGAACAAACCAATGTCTTTGCAGTGCAAACGCACCCAAGTCTGTACCCTTCGTGTCCCTCCCACTCTAGAGGGCCACAGCCCCATCACTTAATACAGCCAGATGTAGCCATTTGAGTCAGGCCAACTGCAACTCCAGACTAGAAGAGGTCACAGACAGGGAACTCCAGCATTCTTCCAAGGAACCTTATTTTCTCCATTTGTAAAATGAGGCTAATACATCATCCCTCCCCTGCTTAATGCACAGGGTGGCTGTGGCAGACACATGGGAGATGCAGGACTGTAAACTGCAAAGTACTCTGCTCATTCAGAGGGGGCTGACCACTGCTTCTCTGATTGTAATTGTTTCACACGCAGGCTTGGAGTAATAGTTCTTTTGTCTGAAGCTGCAGTGTTTCTCAGTGGGGATGCTATCGGTTTTTGGGAAAGAATAATTCTTTGTCTCACAGGACTTCCCCATACATGGTGGGATACTTAGCACCCCCGGCCTCAGCCCATAGCTAGCAATAGAGCCCCAGTCATCATGAGACCCCAAAACTCTCCCTCACATTCCCAAATGCCCCTAGGAGAGGCAACACGTTCCCCAGCTAAGAAATATTAGATGTACAGCTAAAAAAAAAAAGGTTGAAAACCACTGATCTCATCCAGCTTTCTTACTTTAGAGATAAAGAGACTGAGGCCCAGAGAGGAGATGTGATTTGTCTCAGGTCACACAGTGAGTTAGGCACAGAGCAGGACTGGGCTGAGATCTCCTGACTTTCCCTTGCTCCAGTATTTCCTAATCTTTACCATAAAAAAATCACTCAGCGTCCAGGATGCTTGTTAAAATACAGATGCCCAGGCCAGTTCCCTGGGGTTCCATTTTAGGAAAGCCAGGCTGGACCCCAGGAATCTGTATTTTGTGCTTCTCATACCTTACTTACTATGTGCAGAGCCTCCTGGGGATCTTGTTAAAATGCCAAGAATCTGCATTTCTACTCAGCATCAAGGTGATTCTGATGCTGTTGTTCGGGGACTATACTTTGAGTACCAAGTCCCTGGGTCAATCCATATGGCCAGGCAAGTTAGGCAATTACTTCATCCCAGTGCCTGGAGCAGGGTTCAACTCTGGCTGCAGGTTAGACTCATGTGAGGAGCTAAAAAAAAAAAAAATCCAGGGCTGGAGCCCTATCCCAGAAATCCTCATATTATTGGTTTGGGGTCCTCACTCCAGCTGCAAGATGTTTTAAAAGCTTCCCAGGGAGTCTAGTGACCACAGTCAGAGTAGAGGCCACTGTCACAGTCCATTCCTAGAGAAAGGAGGCTTTGTCCATCCAGGTGCCTAACACTGTAACCACAGCGAGTGGGGGTCTCCAAGGCCCAGCTCAGTACTCACAGACCCTCCCATTATTCGGGCTAATGGCTGGTCCCCTTTGTCAAGCAGAGGCACTACCTGGCCTCCCACTGAGTTGATAAAGATGACTGAATCTGTACCAGTAGGGGCCACCCCAAATCCTAGAGTGGAGTTGTCTGACACAGGTAAAAGGTTCCCTGCCCCAATCTTCCCTCTTTTAATTGATTTTAGCTGCCAACCTTTCCACTTGTTTCCACCATCCTAAATCATTTTCATAAAGCGCTGCCCGGTAGCTACTTGTCTTTGGAAAGCTGTTGCCAGAGAACTGCCAGGGGCATAGATCAAGAGACCTCTGCCTGGGAGAGGGGGCCCCAGATGCTCAGTTACCTCCAGGGAAAGGACAGGCTGTTTAGCAGGAGGGTCTTGTGTCTGAGAGGGTAGAGATCAAGATGCTAGAGGGATGAGGTGGGACAAGTAAGATTTAAAACAATTGCAGACCAAAGAGACACATTTCAGGATTAACAGTTAGCGGAACATGGAAGCATGGAGCTTGTCAGCATTGACAGATCTTAGTCCTATGTCAGGAAGACCCCCCTCTCCCTCCACACTCCACACCTGTGTCCACTCAGGGGCAACTCGATTCCTTGGCTTGAGCCCCTGTACTCCAGTGACAGAGACAGGGCCCTTCCAAAGATGCAGTTTGGCATCAAGGTCAAGAGCACAGGGTCTGGTTCCAGATGGACCTGGGTTCCCATCTCACGCGGCCATGTCCTGGTAGTGTCCTTGGACACACCGCATCGCTTCTTTGAGCCTCAGTTTCCTTGCTTGTAGAATGGAGATAATAATAGTGCCTCACGGAGTTGTTGTGGGCACTGTTTGCAATGAAGCAGGCAAATGCTGGCACGTGCTGGGTGCTCCATATCTGTCAGCAATGCTCTCCCTCTGCCTAGTGCTCCCCACTGACCAAGCGTCTTTTTGTTTTCAAGGTCACACTGCTTTCTTTTGCTGTGGAGTCAGAGTGCACATTTCTTGACTACATCAAAGGAGGGTGAGAAGAGATGCAGCCTGGTTTCTTCGGCCTCAGGGAGAGGGAAGGGGCCCCGCACATGGACATGAGCAGCTCCGGCCCCACCTGGCCTCTTCAAGGCCATGGCTGAAGCCCGCGATCATGGGCTCTGAGCAGACCCTCAGACAACTCACACAGAGCCCTGCATGCCCCTGATCCTGAGTGGCTGCAGAGGGCACTACTGAGCCGCGGAGGCCAGCCTGGGTCCCATGAGGTCCCTGTGTGGAGATGGGACCTGCAGGTGGTAGGGACTCCATGACAAAGAGAAATGGGCTTAGGGAGGTGGAAAGAGCCCCGGTCTAGGAGGCAGGAGGCCCAGGCCCTAGGCCCCTCTTTGCCTTGAATTTGCTGGGTTACTTTGGGCACGTCACTCTCCCTCCCTGGGCATCAGTGTCCTCTGCACAGAGAGTTGGAATTAAGTGAATTCTAAGCTTCCTTCCTGCTCTGAGCTTCTGATACCGATGGCCTCTCTGGTGGGGGGCGGGCAGTGATTAACCTTCCCAGTGTCATTAGAGACCTACAAAGGGCAGGAGGAACTGGGAAATGAGCCAGGGGATGGTCAAACACAAGTTTAAGGAGCAGAAAGAACCAGAAGGGTCGGCATCCAGGCAGGCAGAGAAGCCTGGTGGCTCCAGCCAACAGCTCATGGAAAGAGAGCCTGACTCCAAGGTGAGGTCCTACCCAGCACGCTCCCTGCCAGGACAGGCGCCAGGGCCGGGTGTGGGTAGCCGAGCCCACAGGTGCAGGCAGGTGAGCGATTACACCTGTCTGGAAAGGAGACAGGCAGGGCGGTTGCCAAAGGCTCATCCCAGCCAAGCGGGCTCTTGGCCGCCTGGTTCTCTGGGGCAGAGGGAAAAGTCGGGCCCTGGCAAGCCACACTTACTTTCTCATGACAAGGCTCCCTGCTGCCTTGAGCCTGCAGCGCCCAGGTTTCGAGCTCTCCTCCTACCCCCTGAGCACATGCCCTTGCTGCAGTCACCCACAGGCTTTCCTGCCCCTCCTCCATGCCTTCTCCAGGCCCTGCTCTGGCTCCCTTCCCCCATCAAAACTGCTCTATCTGCTCTCCATCTATTAAGCAACCACCCCTTATATTCCATGGTAATTTTCAAACAGTCCTCATCCTGTTTATCCTTCTCATTTGCATAGTGCCCCCAATTTACAGAACACAATGGGCTGGGTGAAGATGATTGTCTCCATTTTACGTCACGTGTCCAAGGCCCCAGCACTTAGTCGGTGGCAGGGTTCTTTCCGTCACCACATGCTGCATTTCTTCCATAGTAATGAACCCACCTCGCAGCTCCCAGGTGAGGTGTGATAGAGATGGATGAGTTGAAGGGCTGGGTGCTGTCTCATTGAGAAGGAGCTCACAGAGGCAAGCCCTGGCTTTCCTCCTCCGCTGTCTTCACACTCTGGAGAACCTGAGTGAGAGGCCGACGTGTGTGTCCAGGCAGGCAGCTGATGGAGGCCTCTGTCTAGGGATTCTCTCCTGCCTGGCCTCCCTCCCCCGCCCCCCTGGACCAGGAGGAAGGCTGTGGGTTCCTCTGCCCCCACGTCAGAGTCCGAGATGGAGCTGGTTGCTGAGCAGCCTGCAAGGAGTACCTTTTCCACAAAAGTAGCTGCTTTCCAGTCCCTTCCTTCTCTGAGCTGTTTCAGAACCCAGAGCAGGGTTTTTACTTAAGGAGTAAAAAAAAGCCTGACTCTCCCCTCACGCTTTATTTGGAAGAGCCAGGCCAACAATGTCCCTCAGCTGTAGTCCTGCAGGCCAGTACCACCTCTTGTCGTCTTGTGGCTCCTTCTCCCTCAGAGCTTGGAGTCTACTGAATGCTCTGTCCCCAGGCAGCGGACGAGGGGGAAAGAGTGTGGCGAGGACTGTCTCTGGCCAGCAGACCCTGGGTGGGGTATCCTGCTAACCATGCCCCTCACCTTTCCTGGAGATTGAAGGGTCCCTGAGCAGCAGCTCAGCTGTGATGAAGTGGAAAGAGGGCTGTGCTTTCTGATAGGGACCATCTGCTAAATGCAGGTGAGGTGAGCCCTGCCTCATCTTTTTTAAAAAAAATAAATTTATTTATTTATTTTTGGCTGCATTGGGTCTCCGCTGCTGCGTGCGGGCTTTCTCTAGTTGCAGCGAGTGGGGCTACTTTTTGTTGCAGTGCGCAGGCTTCTCATTGTGGTGGCTTCCCTTTGCTGCAGAGCACGGCTCTAGGCGCGTGGGCTTCAGTAGTTGTGGCGCACGGGCTCTAGAGCACAGGCTCAGTAGTTGTGGCACACGGGATTAGTTGCCACGGCAGTAAAGGTGCCCAGTCCTAATCACTGGACTGCCAGGGAATTCCTAATTATCTTTTCATCTTGTGATTCCCCCAAGCACCTGAAGGATTTGCTAAAAGAGATTCCTGCAGCACACCAAGGGATTTGGATTCAGTAGGTCCACGGGGGGGCCTGAGACTCCTTACAGATTCCCAGGTGATCCTGATTCTGCTGGTCCATGGGTGCTCTTCCAGTAGCGCTCCTACAGAATTTTCCACAGACCCACAGACTGGCTTTTATTGGCCGCATCCCCCATGGTGTCATTTAACATATTCCTCTATCCCCTGCGTTTCCTGTAAACAACCAGTAGATAGTTCTGGAAGCTCAGTTAGATTCCAGTTCAGTTTTTTGGCAAGACGACTTCATTTGTTCTTCCCTCAGGAGATGCACAATGCCTGTTTGTCTTTCTTTTTTGCCAAATAAGTTTTAACCCTGAATCTGACTCCAAATTTGCGCCAGGAACACAGGGAAACCCTACTTCCCCGGCCTCAGGTGGACCCAGGGGCAGGGTTTGGAGAGGAAATAAGAAATCACAGCCATGTGTGCAGCAGAACATGATCACCTTCAGAGAGCTGTCACACTGCCTAACTCTTGCTGCTGACAACAGCCCTTTGGGGGAGGGTGTAGCTGATGATACCATCCCGGTTTTCCAGAACTGGAGATGAGTGACTTCACCAAGGCTACATACCTGTCAAGCAGTGGGGCTGGGGTGGAAGCCAGGTTTCTCGCTCCCTGTCCAGTACAGGCCGGCCTCTGTCCAGGTTACTCTACTGCTGTTCTTCCTCTTCTAGGACCCAGATCAACTTCACGGTGGCCATCGATTTCACAGCCTCCAATGGTGAGTGGGGGCATGGGCAGAGGAGCTGAATGGGGGCTGGGGGCCTGGAAAGGGGAGGGCTTTTCAGGGCTGTGGTAGTTGGCCCTAGCTGGGAGCAGATCTCCCATACCCTCTGGCCTCATCCTCACTGAAGAGGAGGAACTTAGGCCTAGAGAACCAAAGATGCAACCAAGGTGGCGAAGGTACCCCCAGATTGGATCATGGTCACCAACAAATCTGGCCTCTGGGCCTACATACCCTGAGCCACAGCCTTGCCCTTGAGGATACCCACTCTCCCTAGGGCAATAGGACAGCTTCTCTGGGCCCATGGAGAGCCCTGGAGCAGAGGTATTTCCTCACAGGATCAGATTGCACAGCCCCTGTGCAGTTCACCCCACAAGCTGGAGGGGAGAGCCAGAGGCAAGACTGAGCCTTGTGGTCCTCAGGGAGGCAGGAATGCCCAGGAGCTCCGGTCCTCACCCTTGCTCGGGCTTCCTTCCTCCTCTGACCTTCTCCAGTGTCGGGCTGTGACCAAGTGGCCGGGAGCAATCAATGCCAAACTTTACACTGTTAGAAACATCACAACCTTCCTTGGATTCTGGACCCCCATTAGCAGTGCTCAATGCTCATTTTTGTGCCAATCAGAAGATGCTCAGGTCTCGTACTCCACAGGTGTGTCAGAAACCCCCCTCATGGCTGCGGGCCCTCCCATCACAGAGTGATGGGATGTCAGAGCTGGCAGTGGCCATAGTATTCATAACAGTGAGGAGAGTTATAATAACATCTGTTTAATCCTCACAACAGTTCTGTGAGGTGGGGACTGTTATTACCCCCATTCTACAGATGAGGAGACTGAGGCTGAGTGGTTAAGAAACTTATGCAGGATCACACAGCTAGTAGGAGGTAGAAAGGATTAATACTTGGCAGTCTGTGCTGTACTGCCTCTTGTTAATAAACGAGTAACTAAAATATGGACAATATTAGTGGTGACAAGGGCTGTGGAGAAAAACAAGTCAGGAAGAGGGATAGGGAGTATGGAGGAGGCTGTAACTTTCAATAGGCTGCTCGGGGAAGACCACAGCAGACCTCAAGAGGTGAGGGAGCAAGCCATGTGCACATCTGTGGAAAAGCGTCCCAGAGCAGAGGGAACAGCCTTTGCCGAGGCCCTGAGGTGGGAATGGTGAGAGGCCAGAACTGAGTGAGTGACAGGATGGTAGGAGATGAGGAGAGAGGTAACCGCAGGCCAGATCAAGTGGGCTTTTGTAGGCCCTTGTAAGGACTTCAGATTTAATTCCTGGTGAAACGGGAGCACTGGGGCATTTTGAGCAGAGAAGAGGTGTGATTAGCTGCCTGAGTTTTGACATAGACTCACTCTGGCTGGTGTGCTGAGTATGGACACAAGGGTGGAAAGACGGAGATCGGGCTGCTGCGGTCCTATGAGCAAGAGGGTGGTATCATGGAGGAGGGGAGAAGTATAGGTGGGATTCTGGATGTATTCTGAGGGTTTAGCAGCCATGATTTGCTAAAGGATTGAATGTGCGGTAAGAGAGAAAGAAAGGGGTTCCCTTGGACACCGCATTCTGAGCCTGGTGGCTTGGAGTGTCCAGGCCGGCAAATGTCCCCATGCCCTGTCTTGCAGGGAACCCCTCGCAGTCCACGTCCCTGCACTACATGAGCCCCTACCAGCTGAACGCCTACGCACTTGCACTGACCGCCGTCGGGGAGATCATCCAGCACTACGACAGCGACAAGATGTTCCCTGCCCTTGGCTTTGGGGCCAAACTACCCCCTGACGGCAGGGTATCCCATGAGTTCCCGCTGGTAGGAGGTCCTGGGAGAAAGGGCTGAGGGCTGACCAGGCTGGGGGTGTGGTGACGGGCCTGGGGTGGGGGGCATTCCCATCCTGCCCGCCTAGGGACTTGAGGTGCAGTCTTTGCAGAGGTAGGCTGCTTGCTGGATGTAGGGGAGCTTGTATCAGAGCTTCCAGAAACCCACTCCCCACCTCAGTCACGAGCACGTCCCCTCCAAGTCTGAAGCCGTCCACAGTGGCCTCTGCCCTCCTTTTCCTAACAAGACCCAGGTGGAGGTGGAGTGGGGATGTGGCTGAACTATTCCCCAAGGCCCCAGAAATGAGGCTAAAAGGGTGTGGGTTGGGTATGGACAACTGTGGGTAGTTCCAGGAGTTCCCTGGGTTGGTCTGAAATGGGGGCCCTGTAGAGATGGCTTCTCAGGCCACCTCCTTTCCCTCCCTCCCATGAGCTGGGGACACTCAGTCGGTTGCTGGATCACTCACAGCAAATGTCCCTCCCATGCCCGTAGGGTGCCAGGCACCGTGCTGGGCACAGGACACAGGAGGATGGAGCAGCTGCTGGCCCTTCCAGAGCAGCTCAGACTCTGCAGTCATTTTAGGGGGTGGTGGGTTTGCCCGAGGTTCCCTAAGCAGCCAGGACTCTGGGGGTCAGGGGGATGCTGTCTGAGCAGGTACAGGGAGTAGGGCAAGGAGCAGGTCTGGACCCTGCTCACCTAGAGCATGTGCTGCCCTTCGCGGTGGGCCCCGAGTGCTCCCTCCCCTGTCCCGAGCCCCCGAAGCCCCACCAGAGAAGAGTCTAGGAGAGCCCAGGCCTGTTGACCTCCCCAACCCTGGCTCTGCCCCCACAGACCACCCAGCTGCCCTCCTTCCCATCCCTCCTTCCTTCCTGGGTTCAGCCTCCTTGCCCTCTGTGCCCCCAGAACGGCAACCAGGAGAACCCCTCATGCTGTGGCATCGATGGCATCCTGGAGGCCTACCACCACAGCCTGCGCACGGTGCAGCTCTACGGCCCCACCAACTTCGCCCCCGTGGTCACCCATGTGGCCAGGTGAGTGTGGCGGTCACTGGACCATCCCCACAGCTTGCAAGGTGCTTCCTTCTACCACTGTCCTCCCGGGAAGGCGGGAGGGAGTGTCTCTTCCCACTGATTTGCTTTTCAGGGAGGCCTGACCCTAAAGAGAGCCCCTCCCACCGAAGAGCTGTCCCCACCAGTGTTAAGGGTCCTTGTGTTGGGGGGATGACATGCCCAGAGTCCCACCAGACAGACCTCTGACCTCACCCTGCCCCAGGAATGCGGCCGAGGTGCAGGACGGCTCCCAGTACTCGGTGCTGCTCATCATCACGGATGGGGTCATTTCAGACATGGCACAGACCAAGGAGGCTATCGTCAATGTGAGCAGGGATGGGGATGGAGCATGGGGAAACCTGGGGGTGCACCTCCCCCCTCCTTTAGGGAAACCCTTGGGGCATGACTTCTCCTCTCCCTGCCCTCTTTGGGACCACTCCTGGCTTCTTGCTGTAGAGCCTAGAGGGCCAGCAGTAGGGTTTTGGGGGTGGAGGGTGTTCCGGCTGATGAAAGATCTGGCTGGCGAGCTCTCTACCTACCTCTTCATCACACTGGATGGTCCACTCCATCCAGACTCCTATGGTGCCCTCATTAACCCATCTCTAGGGCTGCTGCCCCAAACCCCAGCCTGGCTTGGCCAGGTAGAAGAGGAGGGAGGTCCAAGGAGCGGGAGGCCCAGGAACATGGCTCCCCCTACCGGGTCGTCTCCCTATATAGGGGACCCAGCCACAGCTGGCCCTCCCTCTGGGCCCACGTAAAAGCTGTCCCACATGACGGAGGTCCAGAGGCAGAAGAGGGGACAGGAGTGTCTTGCAGAAGCAAACCTATGACCCATTTCCCCCTCTCCCTCCTGCCCTCTCCACCCCCGCTTCCTCTCTGGTATCCCTGTATCCTTGGCTATCCTCTCTCCCTCCTCCTCCCCCTTTTCTGTGTTTCTCTGTGTGTCTCCATCCTTCTCTCTTCCATTTCCTCCCTGTCCTCCTGCCTTTCTTCTTTTGACTCACCCCTTCCTGTCCTTACCTGTGATCTCCCTTTTCTTGTAACTGGCCCCTCGGCTGGGTACCACCCCGCCTACCTCCCGTGTTGTGTCCCAGGCCGCCAAACTCCCCATGTCCATCATCATCATCGGCGTGGGCCAGGCAGAGTTCGATGGTGAGTCCCCACCCCCTAGATGCGCCCCCAGAGGCTTCAGGCCCTTGGAAATGGCCCCTCCCAAAAGAGTGAGAGCCCGCACCGCGGTGTGTGCAGCTATCTGGATGAGCAGGCAGGGTGTGAGTGTGTGTTTGTTTGCACAGGGAGGGGTGTGTCAAGGTGTGTACCGCACACCCACACACCAAGGCTGTGGGGAGGAGGCCCCAAGTCACTCCTCCCTCCTCCACCCTGGGAGCCTGTGGAGGGTGGGGGAGTGGCACCATGGGCTAGAAGTCAGAGACTCATGCGATTGGGCTCCTCCTGTCTCCTGGCCTCAGTTTTCTCATCTCTAACGTGGGGGTCTGGGCTGGCGGTCTCGGTCCTGCCAGGCCCAGGTGCCCACCAATTAGTCCCCCCACCCCATGCCTTTGCCCCTCCCCCCCCCACAGCCATGGTGGAGCTGGATGGTGATGACGTGCGGATCTCCTCCCGGGGAAAGCTGGCCGAGCGAGACATTGTCCAGGTGAAGCCCAGACCCTGCCTGCCCCACAGAAAATGCAAGAGCCCCTCTAGGCAGGCTGACCTAACTCCCCCTTCTAGGGGCTTCTCTGGAAAGGGGCCCTGGAAGGAGGCACTGGGAGCCCTAGAATGGCTTGGCCACACAGAAGGAAACAGGAGTCAGTCTTAAGGCTGGACCCACCTCTACCACGTCTGAGACTCACCCCTAACACCGTGTTGCCCTGACTGGAATGCTCTGCCATGCCCTCCCTAAGCCCCAGGCCTCCAGGGTCTCCTGTAGAACACAGAGGCCTAATTACTTGTGCCTTCTGTTATCTTCTGCTGGGCTGCCTTCCTAAGTGAGATGGCAAACCCCATGAAGCGGGGGGAGGTGTCTTTAGTGTTGCTGCAGCCCTTTCTAAGAATGAATGTTGCTTGGTTGATTGAATGAATACCAACGTCTCCATGTAGGATGGCAAATGTAACGAGCAGACAGGTCTTTGTCCTCAGGGAATCCCAGTCCAGTCAAGCCTCAGAATGCACGTCAGTAAGCACATCCCTCTGTGAATCTCTTGCACACGGAGTCCCTAGTGCTTAGGAGATTCAGAATAAAAAACCCGATATTCTCCATACCACCCCCTCCCCCATTAAAAAAATTAAGGGGGAGGGGTCATTCCAGGTGTGGAGACCAAAGACAGGGAGCTAGAAACTGGAGCAAGGGCAGTCTGGGAGGTGGGACCTGTGTATGCAAAGGCCTGGAGGCAGGAGTGAGCCTGAGGCACTGGGAAGGGGGGCAGACATCTCCTGGGATAAAGCCAGAGGGGCCTGACTGTAGGTGTTGGCCCAGAAAGGGAAGAGCAGAAGCAGAGACAGAGAGCGCCCTGCAGGAGAGGTGGGAGGAGACCCGCAGGGCCCACTTTCCAGAAGCCAGGGGATTACTTCAGCATTTCCTGAGTGCCTGCTAAATGCCTGTGCTTGGTGCCAAGACTTCAGAGGTGAAGGGATCTTGTTCAGTGGTGTATTGTTTCCTGGCATGAATAGGTGTGCAGTAAGTTATTTGTTGAGTGAATGACAGAACAGGGACTATGATACAGTCCCTCCGAGAATTCACCATGACGGGGAGGGCTTGAGTGAAGTGGGCAGAGGCTGGGGAGGAGTGGGACAGGATCCCAGACCTGGAGATTTGGGGGACTAGTGTCCAGAGGGAGACCTCGCCTGACCCTGCCTCCCCTACTGGACAGTTTGTGCCCTTCAGGGACTATGTGGACCGCACGGGCAACCACGTGCTGAGCATGGCGCGCCTGGCCCGCGATGTGCTGGCTGAGATTCCTGACCAGCTGGTGTCCTACATGAAGGCGCAGGGCATCCGCCCTCGCACCCTGCCCGCGGCCCCAGAGCGCTCGCCCCCGCGGTCCCCCACCCGCACGCCCCCTGCTTCCCCCCTGCACACGCACATCTGAGCCTTGTCTGCTCAGATGGCTGGGGCTTAGGCCAGTAGAAAGGGAGGCGGGGTACCCAGACCCAGCTACAGACCATCCTGCCCAGCCTTTGGAACACGTGTGCCTGGGAGGCCCACAGCGGGTGGGGCTTCTGGAGACTCCTTCCCATACTGCCCAAGCCCCTAGAGTTTGGGGGTACGGGTGGTGGAGGAGGGGATCTGGGCCCCTGCTCTTCTCTCCTTTCATTGATACCTGGTTCTGGACCAGCCAGGAAGATGTTAATCAGGACGACTGGGGTCCCGCTCAGCCCACTTGAGCTATTACCTGGGTAATCCCATCTGCTCCTATATCACCCTGAAGCCTGGGCTAAGCCTCCCACCTCCAGGCCCCCTTCTCCCTCCCCTCCTCCTGTGGTGTCTACTCCTATACCTGGCCCCTGACCCCTACCCAGTCTCTATCCTGTCCCATTTCCAGTGAACCCTGTGAGGCTGCTGGGTTTGCAGGAGTGCCTAAACATGTGACCCCTCCTTGGGACCCTTGCATGAAGTGGGAGTCCTACAGACGCATGAAGGGGATGCTGTGATAGTAGATGGAGGCCACATGGTGGGCAAGGAATGGAGGCTTTTCAGGCACAGAGTCATTTCTGGTGCCTCTCAAGCCCAGTATGACGCTGGTTCTAGACACACAGATCCACAGGCCTCTCCCTGGTCTGAGCTCGTAGGTACCTCCACAGTTGGCTCCTGGCTCCAGGAATCCCCCTTTCTCCCCAGAGACTGCCCAGGGTCCTTGGGGCACCATCTTCTGCTGCCCACCTGGAGGCCTGGGCAAGAAGCAGCCCAGCTCCAGCACTCCCACACTGCCCCTCTATCCTATGGGGATAGGGGATGGGAGTCCTGGGTTCAAGCCCTGCCTCCAGCCGTTGCCGGCTGTGGGAACTTGAACAAGGCCTTTCTACCTTCTGGGTCTCAGTTTCCACATCTGTAAGGCAAGAGGATTGACCAGATGACCCTGGGTTTACCTTCAGCTCTGATACCCTGAGAGTCCACATTCATCCCACGCCCAGCTTCCGCCATCCCACTCCTCACCAGTGCAACCCCTTAAGGCCGTCTTGGTTTTAGGGTCACCCTGTTCCATCCCATCACCCCAAATCCACCCTCGTCCTTCAGCCTTGGGCTCTGGCATCTGAGCCTGAGCCCTTGCCCCTGCTGTGGGAAAGGTGAGAAAGATGATCTCACCCCTGGGCCCACCCAGCTGCCCAGCCTTTACCCACATGGTCATGCATGCCAGTCCCTCCTGCCGCATGGGGCTCCTCAGCCCACTGAACCTCCCGTTCCTGGGTGGAGACCAGGCCCCACCCCGTCTGTTGCCAGACACTGCTTCCCTTCCTGTCATGCATGATGGTGGTGTTTCTATGCTGTCTGGTCCTGTGCCTGTCTCTAAGACAGTCTCTGTGTGGAATTTGCCTTAAACTGAAGTAAATTTGGTTCTTTTACTAAAGTTCCTTGTTTTCCTTTCTCCTGTGAAAAATAGCACAGATGTTGCTGTGCGACAGAGTCCAGGTTCTCCTCTCTCTTTCTTCCATCCTTTTGT
The DNA here is from genome assembly GCF_059928025.1 of Delphinapterus leucas. NCBI lineage: Eukaryota > Metazoa > Chordata > Mammalia > Artiodactyla > Monodontidae > Delphinapterus > Delphinapterus leucas. The sequence goes on from NC_143138.1 coordinate 38,069,586, forward strand.
TCAAAAAAATGTACTGAGCAACTACTATGTGCCAGGGTCTATGCTAGGCACTGAGGATGCAGCAATGAACAAAACATAGGCCCTGTCTCCACATGGAACGTACAACAGACACACAAATAGGACAGGGGAAACACAGTAAGCACATAATAGGTAAATAATATAATTTCTGGTGGTGATAAGAGTCACAAAGAAAAATAAGAGAATGAGAGGATAGAGAATGACAGGGTGATATTTTAGATGAGGTGGTCAGGGAAGGAGGGCCTTTCTGAGGAGATGACAGTTAGATGAGCCCCAAGGAAATGAGAGGGGAAGGCATGCTGATATCTGAGGCACAAGGGCTCCAAGGAGAAGAAGCAGCAAGTGCAAAGGCCCTGAGGTGTGTTTGAAGAACATTAAGGAGGCCAGTGTGGTTGAAGCTGCATTAAGGAGGGGAGAATGCAGGAGATGGGGTTGGGGGTAAAGAATCTGGAATGTGCAGGGCCTTGCAGGACACAGAAAGGCCTTCAGCATTACTCTGAGTGAATCAGGGAGCCACTGAGGAGGTGAGAGAGGTGAGTAACATGATCAGATTATTCCATGGGTGACTTTACTCCATCTGATCACTCATCTCTCAACAAGTATTTACTGAGCATTAGTGCCAGGCCCTGCTCAGGTTGGAGACACTGTCTCACACACAGTTGCACCCTCATGGGCCTAACCCCTGCTCTGGAGCAATAAGCAAGGAAATCCTACCACCCTGGGGTATCGACACCAAACCAATGAGAGGGACCAGGATCTGTGGCCACCAAAGCGGGGCTCTTGGGGCAGCCTAAATGCCACACAGGTCATGTGCCCAGGATGACTTACTGCTCCTCTGTGTGAAGGGACTGTCACTCCTACCTTGCAGGATCGTTGTGTGGTCAGAGTGACACGTAGATGTGCACGCATGAAGCGTGTGACATTCCCAGGGCCTGCTGCACTAGGTGCACAGTAAACACCACTTTCCTCCTTGTCCCTCTTCACATATAAGTCCCTGTGACCATGAGGGACCAGGATCACAGGGAAAGGGGATTTCTCCCTTCTCTGGGTGAGTTTGCTCTCAGATTAGCCCTCCAGGCAGCCTTTCCCAACTAGCACATCACAAGAAATTGGTGCTAATTATACCAAAGTTTGGGACTTGCTTGCTTCTTAGACGATTTTATGGTAAATTAGAGCTGATTCACCACGGTCCTTATAATTAGATGCCCCTTTGACTTGCATTCCCATCCACTTTGAGTGGGTACCGGCTGGAGTCATAGCTCGAGAAGAAGAAAGTTCCCATAACCAGCAGCCCGTTTTTACCTCATCTTGGGCTCCCGTGGGAAAGCATGGGGAGGAGAAGGCCGCCTGGCAGGGCAGTCGAGGCTCAGAGCCGCTGCCACTGGTGCACCGAGAGTGTCTTTACTGTGCTCAACACGGTAGCTGGGTTCTTTCCCCAGGTGTGTTCCACGGAACACTGGTTCCCTGGCATGGGTTTTGGGAAACTGCCCACTCTGAGCCCCTCTCAGAGAGTCCCCATGGCCTTCAGGGTATTAGAGGCTTTGATTAGTCCTGTGGCAAAGAGACTATTTTGACTTGGTTCATCCCAATGTTTTCTAAGCGTTTTGACCATGGGGTCAGGGTGTATGTGTGTGTGTTTAGCTGTAACACTATCACCAAGCAGAACATGTTGTCTTGGGAATTTCAGTAGAGACAATCTCCCTGGTTTCCAGGCCAACACAAAAGCCTGAGGCTTTTTCCCAGGAGGCCAGAGGAGGTCATGGAGTTGGGGAACTTCTCAGAGGGGATGGGGTAGGAGAGGTGAAGACCTCCAGTTGCCTCTGGAGAGAAGGAAGGGGCCTCAAAAGGGGCCCCTGCCCCTGCCACATCAGGAAGAGAAACCACAGAGAAGAAAGGAGGGCATTCAGAAATTCACAGGCCCAGACTCACGGCTCCATTTTGACTTTACTTCATGATATTCCTTTATTGGGCTGAGAGGTGTGTGGGGGACAGAGCTGGGGGAGGACAGGCAGAGAAGGGAGAGGCAACTGAAGGGTCCCCCTGGGCTATGAGCCTCTACCCAGGCAGCCCATTCAATCCCCAGGCCTTACCCCAGGAATGAGGACCGCAGGAATGATCAGCCCCCAGATCATTCTTCTACCCACTTCTCTGCCTTTAGAAGTCCCTTTACCACTCTCACTTCAAATGCCCCTGAATTAATAAAAATAAGATTATAATAATAATGGTAATGAGCAACACTCATATGTACTTGCTAAGTACCAAGCATTCTTCTAAGCACTTTATATGTATTAAGAAAGTTTATCTTCGTAACAACACCATCAAGAAGGTACTATCATGATCCTATTTTCCAGATGAGAAAACTGAGGCATAGAGAGGTCAAGGGACTTGTTCAAGTCATACTACTAGAAAGTAATGGAGCCTATAGTTATCCATCTGAGCCCCAAGGTGGAATGGGAGCAGCGACCTAGTTGCCGTTTAATTGCTGTGTCACCTTTGCTGGGCTATGCCTGCCCTCTCTGGATCTTAGTCTCCCAACTGGTAAAATGGAGAGGATGGGATCTATGTCATAGGGGTCTTCCCATCTCTCTTGAATCTCAGCTCTCCCATCAGCCTAACGTCTCAGACCCCCACCAGACCCCATAGGCTTCCTGGGGCCCTGTCATGTCCAGGCTGGATTCTCTCTATCGCCACACCAGCCCCTCCCACATCCCTGGGATGCCTGGCTGCCACTGGCCTGCAGAAGAGGTCCCTGAGCCTTGCCTGGAAGGGGCAAGAGAGGTAGAAGCAGAGGATGGGGCTGACAGCACAGTTGGAGTAGGCCAGGATGGTGGAGAGGCTGGATGCCACAAAAGCCACCAGCATGGCAGGCCGGTCACCCACAACTGCCACATAGCCTAGCACAGAGCAGGGTCCCCACATCCGCATGAAGACCACCAGCACCACAAGGATGAGCCCTGTGTTCTCCCGGTGTTCCCAGATGTTCTACCCCCTGGGGCTATGGGTATGTCTCCACAGGAGCCAGCCCAGGTGGCTGAAAGAGGAGCCCAGCCCCATCATGCAAGGCAGGAAGGCCAGAGCTCCCAGCAGGGTGAAGTAGCAGGAGGTCTGAGCAGGGTTCAGGAGCAAGAGGCAGGCCTGGGCCTCCTCCTCCACGACCACTCGCTGGAACAGCCAGTTGGGTAGCGATGCAGTGAGGCCCAGGACCCACGTGGCCCCACAGAGCAGCAGGCGGACACCCAGGCCAGACGGGAGGGCCGCGTCAGGCCAGGCCACTGCCACATGGCACAGAAGAGCCATGGCCACCATGCCATAGAAGGTGCAGAACATGGTGGTGGTGTTGGCAGCCTGGCTGATGGTGCAGATGGTGGGGCCCAGCCACCAGTCCTGCCACAGGAAGCTCAGCAGGAGCACAGGCACCACGCCGGCCAGGAAGAGCAGGTCAGACAGCGTGATGCTCGCCGTGAGGCTGTTGGTCAAGGTGAGGAGTGGGTGGGGGGCGCCCGGACCCCGGCCCACCGCCAGCAGCCCCACCTGGGGACGAGGCCACAGACCCCGGCAAAGAGGAGTCGGAGCAGTCGCTCAGGTGTAGCTGTGAGCCCGGAGGTGGACGTGGTGTTGGCCTCCATGCTCCTGCTCTGGACACACAAGGACAGGATAGAAACCTGCCCGAGGGCTGCCTCCCTCTTTCCCTGTTGAGCTCCCTCCTTTCACAGACCCCTGCACACAGTGGGTGCCCTTGGCATGCACCAGCCCCTTTAGACCTCACAACAACCTGATGGCATGGGCTCCATCAATTCCCTGGGTTCAAATCCTGACTCTGCGCCTTGGGAGCTCCATGATCTCGGGAAAGTTACCTCATGTTTCTCTACCTCAGTTTCCTCAACTTTAAGGAAACGAGGAAATAAAGGAAACAAAACAGGTGTCAATAGTAACTGGCACTAAAGGATGAGATTCAGGTAATTTTCATTTTCTTCTTTTTAATTTCTGTATTTCTAAAATTTCTGCAGGGAGTACAAATTTAATCTGATAAACATTATTTACATATTTAGCATATATATTTAGTACAGTATATATATTTATTTATTGTGTGTGTGTATATATATATATATTTTAACAAAACCTTGCCCTGCCTGTGAAATGAGCAAGGTTTTTTTTAATATCTTTATTGAAGTATAATTGCTGTACAAAAATGAGCAAGTTTTAATTTGAAGTTCAAGTGGGAAAATGAATGTGCAAGTGCTTTGAGAAGGTATAAAGCCCCAACCAGTGGTTCCCAAGCATGTCTACACATTGGGATCAGTTGAGGAGTTTCAAAAATACTAATACATGGGTCACACCCCCAAAGACCCAATTTGATTGGTTTGGGCTTTGACAGTTTTGAAAGACCAGCTTGGGAACCTGAATAATCTGAATCCAGGTTATTAATAATAATATTAATAATAATCTGAAGAACTCAGCATTTGCCTGGAAGTTCACTCTGAAGTCTACCTTGAGTCCCTCCTGCTGCTCTCCTCACCTGCCTTGTGCTGCTCTGAGGTTCCCGGGCCCTGCTGAGTGACTTGGAGCCCTTTGACACCAGGAAAGTCTAGCGCCCCCTCCGCAGCTGTACTCCGCACAGAAGCTGGATCCAGCCAGAGAAAGCCAGGAGAGGCCTCTGGGCAGGTGTACAGTCCCTTCTAGCACTCCACCTCCAAGGAACTTGAGCTAGCTGCCTGAGGTGGGACCAGAGCTGAGATGGGAGGGGCAGGCAGAGAGGCCATTTCTATGCTGGATCCCCCAAACAATAAGGGCTCTATCCACTCTACTGGCTCCCCCAGGAATCACACCCTGCCTACCTGCCTCATTAACCCACTGGCCCATAGGACAGAGATGTTGGTGCCTGCCAGATCCCCAGACCCCTGAGACAGAGCCATTAGCAACAGTAGGACCTGCCCCCCCCACTCTCAGCCAGGGCGAGGCATCATTTACTCCAGCTCACCTCTCCCTGTCTCTCTGTCTGTCTCTGTCTTTCTCTGAGCCTACTACAGCCTAGAACCTGCTCAGAACAGGAGGAGGCTTGTGGGCTGACAGGATCCAGGAAGGGAGAAGACATTGGAGCTAAGAAAGAATCAGTGAGCGGGACCAGTAAGAGAAATGGCTGGACCACAGGAATCATTCTGCATTTACTAGTCTAGAGATTGAATGGGATCCATTAAGGGCATCTAATCTAACCCTCTGGTGGCTTCTGATACCTGAATCTTCCCCACCTCACCTCTTTGCCAAGTGTTACCTGGCTTTGGCTTGTATGCCTTTAGTGACAGAGAGCTCAATCTTTTAGAACTGAGCAGAGGGATAGGGGCCAAGAGTGGAGACTCTGATTAAATTGATTGGAGGTCTCTTTCCTCTATCTCATTCCCTCCTCTTTCTCCTTCATTCTCTCTCTCTTACCCTCTGCCTCCGGAACTGTATTTGCTTGTGTCTATGCAACTGAGGTTTCCTCTGATTCAGCTGAGGAAGTCACCAGTACCCGAATGATTACAAAGTACCAAACTCAGCACCCTGCCCACACTGGACCGCAGTACCTGGTGAGCATTATTTTGGTTAACGGTAAGATGACACAATCGACATTTACAGCAAACACAGATGACAGGAGATAGTCCAACACCAAGAGGCTGTCTGAGACGCTCAAAGCACTCTCCCTAAGGGCAATGAAATTCCCAGCCCCAGGCTGTAATGTGCAGCCACCTTTCAGGAGGCAAATGTTGTGCAATTCTGGGAATTCTCACAAACGCTCCAAAGAGGGACCCTTGAATAATCTGAATCCAGTTTCCCCTGTGGCTCCCCAGGCTCTACCAGCCACACCCCAGCTGCGCCTCAAGTGTATCCGGAGATTGACACCTCAAGGCAGAGGGCTGCACCAGGGGCACCATGGCATGGGGCCAGGAGTGGGATCCCCAAATGTGGCCCCTTAGAGGCACATCTTGGGGAAAGAGAGTGGGGTTGGGGCTCAGGGAGACAGGGGGGATGGAGCATATCAGGGGCCATCAGAACATCGCTCTTCCCCAGGAATCGGATTCTGCTCGAAAGAACCCCATGCTTGCAAACAGATACAGTGAGTGTGACAAGGTTCACCGGCTTTGCCAGGCATGGAACAGTGGGGCTGCTTTAATAAACAGTGTACTTTGTGATTAACAGGCCATATCAATTTGTAATCGGCACCAAAGCAAGTTCTTTGAAAAGTTTCTCTCCCACCCTTCCATATTTGCTCTTATTTCTGACTACACAAGCAATACCCAATCATTATAGAAGATCTGAAAATACAAATACATATAAGAGGGAAAACACCCTCACACATTTACCCTGTAATTTTACCACCCAGAGATGTTTTGCCAATATTGTGGTGTATTTTCCTTAAGTCACTTTTCTAGACTCTTCTTTCTTTAAAGAGTTTTAACCTCCCCCCCTCCCCCCACTACCAGTCTTATTACTCAGAAAAGTCCTTTGGAGTACAAAGGGCAGCATTAGTGCAGCCACTCCCCTGGGATCCAAGTCCTGCCCCGAGGAGGATTTTCCTGAACTTCCAAGCTGGCTGTCTCTGTCATTGCTGTGTCCAGGCAGGTGGGACAGGACCCGAGGAACAGGAAACCCAGGGAGGTGGCCCACCTAACCTGGCCAGGCCAGGTGCTCAGGAGCAGCAGCCAGCTCTCTTGGGTGGCCTCTCGGGGGCCACCTCCACCAGTGAGCCCTTCAGGCGGTCTTCTTGCATCTTGAGTGACCTGCGTGAAGATGCCTGGGCATCAATCCTCTCTCTCACCTCCCAGGGGCAGCAGGGAGGGGCCCAGGGGTGCAGCTGGGGGGCTGCCCCCCGAGCTTCCTCTCTCCCAGCTGCTGTGCCCCTGTCCTGCGTTCCACATGGCACCAGAAAAATGGGGCCACGGAGACTTCGGCTTCCTGTCTCTTTTCTGGCATTCTCTGTAGCCTACTGTGTGCCAGGCGCAAGGGACTCTGATTATGACAATGAAGCCATCATGTCCTTGCCTTGAGTAGTGAGAGAGACAGAGGGGGGAAGGGGCGATCAGGACCCAGGAATGGGGAGGCACACAGAGGGACTTCACACCGGGTCCTGGAGGGATTTAGGGAACAAGGAGGCAGAGATGGAGCTGAGACTGAGGAGTGGACAAGGGTTCACTAGCAGAAAAGAGGGAGAGGTGTGTTCTAGGCAGAGGGCAAAAGCTCAGCGTCGAGAGAGAGCTTGGGGGTTGGGGAAGCAAAGCCCCTTCGTTCATTCATTTATTCACAATATATTTACTGTGTGCCTGGCTCTGTCCTAAATCACAGAGCCTAAGGACTAAATGGCCAGAAAGAAGCCTTGGAGGCAGCAGGGATTCAGGGCTCTGCCGGCCAGGAAGCCACATTCAGGAACTTGGGCTTTTATCCTAAAGCAAAGGGAAGCCACTGAGCAGTTTCCTGTCGGAGGGATCTGGCGTGATCAGGTTTGAAGTTTAGCAAGCTCACTCTAGCTGCTTTGTCAGAGAAGGGGCCCAGAGATCATCTGGTCTAATACCCCTCCCCCCTCACTCACTTCATTCATTTATTGAACACCTAGTATGTGCCAGGCCCCAGGAGGAGGGGCTGAACAAAACAGACATGACCCTGCCCTCCTGGAGCTACAGCCTGGTAGGGAAGGCAGGCAGCAAAAAGAAAACAGACAAATGCATGTGTAACTACAGTTTGTCAAGAGGGGCTTTTTTGTTTTTTTTTCAAGAAGGGCTTTGAAGGACACAGAGAAGGTAATCATAGCGGTGGGAGGGGGTGTGGTCAGGCAGGGTCCCTCTGAGCGGCTGAAGCTTATGCGGCGGGGGAGGGGGGGTGGCGTGGGCAGGGAGATGGCACTGGAGCCAATACAGGCCACTGAGAGGCATTTTGCCGCACCGCTTGGCTTGTGGGATTTTAGTTCCCCAACCAGGGATCAAACCCGGCCCCTCGGCCACTGCACCAAGGCTCAGAGAGGGGACGGGAGATTTCCCAGGGGTCATGCAGCTAACAGGACTGGCAGAATTGGAGTGAGGAGACTCCATGCAGTGTTCTCTCTCCTTCCCCAGACTCCTGAGCCCTGTGCTTTCACAGGTGCTTCCTCGGAATGGGCCTTCCCCTCCCACATGAGTCAGCTGAAGGCTGTCCAGAAGATTCTGGGCGGGGAGCAGCAGGGCGGCACTCACCGGGCCAGGTTCACCACAGGCTCCAGGATGTTGTGACCCAGGGCAGCGCTGCACTCTCCAAAGGAGACCCCCAGTTCCTGCAGCCAGACAGATAGGGGTACAGGTGCCATGGGGGAGACCACTGAGCGTCTAGGTGGCAGTGCCCACCACCAAAGACCTGATCATCAGACAGAGTCCCACCCAGTACACCCCCAGGCAACCCCAACCGGTGAGGCAGCCCATCTCCGCCTCCTTGTGGCCCATGGCCCCCAGCCTTGCCCCTCTGCCCACTGTCTCTTCACCATGGCTGGACAAGGTATCAACGATGCCACCTAGAAAACTCCACAGCATTCAGAGTGACGGTGGGAAGCCTGTGTCCCAACTTGGAGGAGTGTCCTTGGGGACATTTTTAAGTCATTAGTTCTATGTATTTTTAATTTTAAAAATATTTAATTGGGGGAAATATTTGAAAATATAGCATAAAAAAGTAGAAATACAAAATATAAAACACTCCTGTTAGTATTTGAGTATATATTTCCATTGTGCTTTATATAACCCTTTTATTGGGGGGTGAGGGGGTGGGCTAAACGTCGTTATACTTTAGGTTAAACATATGAAAGTGCTGTTTTGATAGACACCAAACAGTCAAATATCAGATTTGACTGATTCAACCTAACCTATACCCAGAGATGCAGCTGCTTTTCTGACTTCACGTTATATTGTAAGCATTTCCTCCACACCCTTAAATATTTTTTAGAACAGGATTCTTAATGGCAAATGCTAGCCTCTCACATGAAGCTCCACAAATTAACCACCAAAGGTTTGTTCTTATCAATAACACTGTAAAGAATATCCTCATACAAATGTTCAATTATACATAATACACGGGTATCCAGTACGTCATTCTCTCAAGAATTATTATTTCTGACTCTTTCCTTAGGATAAATTGCTAGAGGAGGAATTACTGTGTCAAGGAGATGAGCTACTACTTTTTTTTTCTTTTTTTTTTGAGCTACTACTTTTAAGAGGAAAAAGTTCCCACCAACCAGGAGTCACAATGATGACCTCATGATCAGGAGAAATGAGAGAAGAAACAGGAAGGAAATACGATATGGAAATGCCAAGAGGGGTGGTGTCAGAGGTAGGGCAGGGAGCGAGAGTCTTTGTTCCACCTTTATTATTCTCCAGATTTTCTGGAATGTAGTTCAGTTCTATTCATAAATAAATAGTATCCACTGTCCCCTGTCTGGTGACAGGGCTTTTGATGCAATCTTCCCAGGGAAGAATTTGGATCTTAAGATAGAATAAATTAGAAGGAATGTTATGTTAATTGGAGACCAGAGATAAAATTAAGATTTGATTGGGAATTTTAAGTGAAGCTTAAAAAGATTTTTACTCTGAAGATATTTTTAGGTAGGTAGGGACACTGTGGGGATTTGCTAATTCAACAGTGAGGTTCAACGTCATGCCCACTGTTACCTTCTCGTGTTTGGGTCTTAGGCCCCGGGTGTGGGGGAGGCTGTCGGTCTTTGATGGAGCAAGGGCAGGAATGGATCCTTCTCTGTGGTATCAGCCAGGGTGACCTATTCATTACCCTCGAGGGAGGGGTCTGCCCAACCCAGGCTGGGGGAGGGGCTGATGCCCAGGTACTCACCTGGGCCAGTTGCTGCCCAGCCTCGGTGGACACTTGCCGATCCTCCTCACAGTCTGTCTTGTTTCCCAAGAGAAGGACGACCACGCTGTCAGACACTGCATCCTGTACACAGAACATCTTCCCTTAGCAACACACGTTGAGCGCCTGCTGTGTGCCAGGCCCTGGGTAGATTTGGCCATACTCTCCAGGAAGCTGACTGTGTGCCACTTTCCTCCACACATGCCCACCTTTCCATATCACACCCACTCCACACTCTTCCCACCTCTGACACTTTCCCTTCCATCTGCAGTGAACCTCTCTGCCTGCAAACATGTCACCCACTTTCCAAGGCCAACCTCAAAGTCACCTCCCCCAGGAAGCCTTCCTAGATTGCTCCTGTCCATGCTCCTCTTTCCTGCCTGTATTGAGCAGCCCAGCATTTGACTATGCAGGCTGCCTTGGCTCATCTCCTAATTGTTTCATGGATAATAATAATAATAGCTTCTGTTTACTGAAAGTTTACTGTATACCAGGTGCTGTGCTGAAAGCAGTTATATCAGTTAATCCTCACAACTGCTCTGTGAGAAAAGTTGGGAAATTGAAGTTCAGAGAGTTTAAGTCACTTGTCCAAGGTCACAGAGTTGGGATGGGATAGTTGGGATACAAACCCAGGCCTTATCAGAACCCAGAACCCAGCTCCCCTCATGTATCACCTTATCCTGCTTCTCTTGCATCTCTTCAACTAGACTAGAAACTTCTAGAGAGAAGACAACATATCTTTCTTCATACCCCTCTTCTGTGCTAGCACATACTGCAGAGTTTCAGCATGTATACATACAGCAAGTAAGTACGTGGGGGAAAGAACTAGAGATGTGTGAACAGAGGAATGATCACCTAGAGTGGCACTAGACTTGCATTATCCCCAGGTGTTAAGAAGACATCACAGAGCTTCTGTATATAGGAAAAAATGGTCATAGGATAAAGGAAAGAGTTTGTTTTGGAGGCCGTACTATGTGGTTGTAGTTTCTTTGTACTACTATGTTCCCAGCCCATCCAGCCACATACCCTCAGTAGATTATGTCACCCATATGTCTGCTGTGTCATTTGTAATCCTGGGAGAAAAGAGGGAGTGGGAAGGATACAAGTTCCCTCTTGACTCCGCACACTGGGGCCAACTCCAGCAGCCATCAGCTCACCAGGAGACAGTCCAGCCAGTAGCGCACATGGGCAAAGCTCTCCTGGGAGGTGACGTCGTACATGAGCACCACTCCATCAGCCTTGCGGAGCAGCTGTCGCGTCATGCTGTGGTACCTGCCCAGAGAGTCCGCATCAGGCCATGCCAGGCGGCCTGACCCCAAGCCCTGACCTCTCTAGGTCTCAGCCACTCCATCTGCTTCTAATTGCTTCCCAAAGAGAACGTGCATGTATTTTCCTTCTTACAGTGTGCTTATTGTTAATAGGTAACAGTCCTCATGGCTCAAATTTCAGAAGGTACCAAAGGGCACCCCGTGAAAAGTCTCTCCCAGCCAACCCCACCCTCATCCTGCAGCCACCCCCAGAGGCAGCCAGAGTTCCCCATTTTTTTTTTTGATAGCAAGAAGTTTATTTTACCCATTTCTTAAATAGTTTCACAGAGGTATTATATATATATATTGATACATAAATGTATATGTACACACACACACATATACCCATATACGTACTGTTTAAACAAATACAGTGTAAAACACTGTACCTATTAATATTCAGTATTCTGTACTTTGTTTTATCCACATAATAAAATGTCTTGAAGATATTTCCCTATTGGTACATAAAGAGGGTCCTCCATCTTTTTTGTGTTCATAATATTCTATTGTGTGGAGAGACTTAATATATTTAACTGGTCCATTACTGATGGTGTTTAGTTTGTTTCCAATGTTTCATAATATAAACAGTGTTGCTATGAACAGTCTTGGTCCCTTTGATATTATAGTCATGTATGAGTTTATCAATAGAATGAATTTCTAGAAGTAGAACTTCTGGGTCACAGAAGATGTGCCTTTTCAGTTTTGATCACTACGGCTTAACCAGAAAGTGGAAAGCCAGCGTTTTCAGAAGGACAGGCGATTGGGTGGCTGTCCCCTGTTGGAATGGCCATCACAGGTGCCCCACCATGCTGAGGGGAACTCTGGGTCTGCTGTCCTGTCTCCTGCATGGGATCTGGACTCATCTCTCCATTCCTGACCTCCTGAATCATCAGGGGTAGAAGGTGCATTTGCACTTGGTTGCCTCTTAGCCCATATTGGACTCCTCAGGGTCGGGGTTGCCCTCCACTCCTCTGCAGCCCAGACTCAGCCAGTAATGTCGACAGTGCTCGTTACCTCTCCTGGCCAGCTGTGTCCCAGAGCTGCAGCACAAAGCGCTTGTTGTCCACCAGCAGGTTTGTGACCCGAAAATCCACTCCTAGGACACACAGAGGAGAGTCAAGCTTACTTGACTTCAAGTTACCATCCCAGACTTGCAGCTGAGGCCTGCCTGAATACATACCTGTCTCCAATACCAGCCAGGGTGGGATGGGAACCTCCAGCTGCTGGGCTTCCCTTTTGCTCTCCAAATCCCATCCATACTTGAGGGCCCACATCCTCTATGAAGCCTTCCCTGGCCACGCAGCTCCCACTGCACTCCCGCCCTGAGAGTTGGCCAGCGTGAGGCACCTTGCATTGTTTTTGCCTCTACAAAAAAAATCTGTCTTCTCAACTGCACGGCAGTGTTTATTCCTCAGGCTACTCAGGAAAATCAGTTTTGTTAATTTATTTTTTATAATACTTCTTGTTTCATTCCTAATTATTGCATGCATCTTCCCCCTTTACCCAGACAGCAGCCTGGGAGGTTGGAAGGAATGTTGGCTTCAAGGATGACCAGTTGGGCCGTGAGTTGTCCACCTTCTGCTGCTATACTGGCTGTGTGACCTCAGGCAAGTCACTTCACTTCTCTGAGCCTTCCTTCCTCATGTGCAAGGTGGCAATTTAAAAAAACCCACACCACTGGGTGGTTGGGAGGATTAAATGACTTATGTCCAAGGTTCAGCCTAATTTCTAGGGGGTGCTTAGGAGGTGGTAATTTTTATTATCACTATGAATTCTCACCTCCCTGAGCCCCAGCTCCTCAAATTTCACAGACCCACCCTTCCCTGTGTCATGGTTCTAGACACCTCCTGTGCCTGGAAATATGGTAGTAATAGTGAAGTCCCAGGGAGTTTTGGAATCTTTGGGGAGCACCTTCCAGCCAACGTCCACTTCCCAGGGACACCAGGCCGGGTGGGGCTGATAGAGAGGGGCTGCTTTGTCCATGCTGAGCCCACTGCAGGACCCAGACCAGCTCCGGAAAGGGGCATCTCCTCATATTATCCCTGAGCTGGTAAGACCTTCCTCAAGGTCTAGGTCTCTCATGCAGCCCCCAGAAGCACCTGCTGCTGTCCCTGGTGGTGACTGAAGCCACAGACCACCCCCTACACCCATGCTCTCCACAGGAAGCTGGGAGAAGTGGCAGATGGGAGTCCTGACCTCAGCAAAATGCTGAAGCAAAAGTCTGTCTGTAGCATCCACTTCTCTTTTTTTTGGCCGCACCACGTGGCATACGGGATGCGGGATCTTAGTTCCCGACTAGGGATTGAACCCGTGTCCCCTGCAATGGAAGCGCAGAGTCCCTTAACCGCCAGGGAAGTCCCTCCATTTCTCCTTACTGCCCCCTTTCCTCCAGGTCTAAGGAAGCCCAGGGTCTGCAGGAACTTCTGAGGTTATCCAATCCCACCCCCCGTGATGATATCCAGCCTCTTCTTAAATACCCACTGTGTGATCTATTGAGCAACCCTAACCCTAACTAAACCCTTGCATTTAGTAACTTTGCTCCCACTTTCCACCTCCCTGCCCATCACCCTCCTCAATCCACCCATGTATCCCCTGCACCCTCCCTGAAACATGTTACAACTTAACCACATAACCTGTTAGAAATATAATGTTTTCAGCTTCCCAAGGAATCTGCTGTTTTACATGAACAACCCCAGGGAGAGGGCAAGGCTGAACCCATAAGAGGGTAAAACTTCTGGAGTGGGGGCGTGTGCTTTGAAGGCAGGTGGCCCCGGGTATGAACTTTGGAGCCCAGGTAGGGCATGAAATTTAACTGGGGCCTTCAATTCTTTGTCCTCCTCATCTGTAAAATGGGGGTAGATTCGGAGAAGCCTCAAAAAAATGCACAATCAGCTATAACTTGATGGGCTCTGGCTCTGGTCCTCCAGCAGCCCTGTTCTCAAATGGAGGCAGGTGAGAAAGGGGGGTGGGAATGGAGCAGGGTGATGCTGAGTGGGGAAACGTTTATGGCTGAGGAAGCTGGAATCGTCCCCAGTGATAGTTAAACCAGATGGATGACAGCCACCAAGGGCACCAAACCACAGCTAGCAGTGGGACAGATTTGGATCACACACCTGGATCTCAGGTCCTCCCAGCTGGCTAGCAGTGCATGCAAAGTTGCCTTGTCTTTTTACAGTTATGCAATCTGTATTTTTCTCTACTGAATTTTGTGGAAACTTCTTACCACATAATAATGGGAGAGGCTCAATCACAGGGAGGGCTGATGTAAGGAATAAGGCATGTATGCCTGGTGCATTGTAGGTGGTCAGTAACCAGTAGCTTAGGTGATTAAGGGTGGTGGCCTTGCAGACCCTGTGACCCTGTTCAACATCAGACCAGGTCTCCTATGGGTCCCCTTTTCCTGACAAGTCTGCATTTTTAATTGGCTCCCCAGGTGAGGATTCTCAGGCAGAGAAAATTTCAAGAACTTTTCCTGGGGGGCCTCTCTTACATAAAGTTTGAGAACTTTATCCACTGGTCTAGCACTGATCCCCATCAGCACGCACCCTGATGGGACACAAAGACGTGGACCATTCCAACTTTGCTCCTAAGATGGCTGTTCCCACAAACTCTTTTCTGTGGCTCTATGCAGTGTTCAAGTGGCCACATATCCCAATATTTTTAGAGAGAGGAGGCTTTGTGCTATGGGACATTTCATTTGCAGAAGCCACTGAATTAGACATTATCAAAAATTTACTTATAATAATAACCATAAAAATAACTAATATTGAGCACTTAATACATGCCAGATATTATTCCGAGAACTTGATATGTATTAACTGAACTAATTCTCACAGCCCCTCTATGAGGTCAGCACTACTGTTGCCCCCATTATGCTCGGAGGGGTTAAATAATTTGCTCAAGTTCATACCACTAGTAAGTGGCAGAGCTGGGTTTTGAGCTCAGGGACCTGTGTTCCTAACTTACCCCACTCTACAAATACATTCTGCATAAAATATTCAACTTGCCAAAGGCCACTTCCTGCCACAGTCTGGCCTAGGGTCGGTCCTGAGCAAATTCAAGCAGCAGGGACCCTGCGGTGGCCTGCCCAGGGGCCACGTGGCTGGAGACCTGCTTGTTTTCACCATCAGCCAGTGCTGGCAGCTAAATTGCAGGGTGCTTTGTTGATGTGGCACATTATTAGCTAATCAGATCAATGCAGAAAAAGCCAATTACCTGTAATTAGAGATGATTAGTAAAATAGCCAGATTATGCCCATATAAAATAATGTCTAATGCAGGGCCTGTGGTGAGGGCAGAACCTACAGCTTCCTCAGGGATGGCTTGCTCTGGGCCTGCTCCAGCTCTTCAGCCTGGTCCCCCAGTTCTCCCCTCCCTCCCCTGCCGCCCTTCCCAAGTGGCCCTTACCCACAGTAGCTGTCAGCCCAGTGGCGAAGGTGTTCTGGTGCAGCAGGTGCAGGAAGGATGTTTTGCCCACATTTGAGTCTCCCAGGAAGATGACGTGGAAGGCGTAATCAGGATTGGCCAAAGGCTCACTGACCGTGCAGTCCCCTGGGGATGGGGTCAGCCCAATGCCTCTGGAGTCCATTCCTGGATCTTCAGGCCTGTTCTCTGCCCTTGGCTCCCTGGATTGAGGGGACCCTGGTTCTTCTACTGCGTGAGCGGTTGTAGGTTGGAGCCTGGGCTGGGCTTCCAGCTCAGCCCTGGTGGGGAGGGTTTGTGTGGGCTCCTGGGGCCCTGCTGCATCCCCAGGCTGAGCCCCTGTGCGGGGAGAGCCCCTTGAAGGTGATGGTTTTTCAGGAGCTGGGGCTTGTGCCTCAGCCTGAGCCTGTGCTCTGTCAGGTGGGAGAGGAGCAGGTGGGGAATCGTGCTGGGGGAGTTCCGGGTGCCCAGTTTTCAGGCCATGAGCCTCAATGGACAGCTCCGACCTGAAATCCTGCCCTCCTTGGTCCCCTGCTTTCCTTTCGTCAGTCCTGGGCTCCTCTTCCGGACTCTGGTGGGGTAGGGCAGGCAGCCCTTCAGGCCCAAGGACCTGGCTGTGAGCTTCCTGTAGTCCCCCAAGATGGCCCTCCTGTGCATCTGGGCTCAGCTTGCCCTGCTCCAATCCCTCTGTGGGAGCCTGACCCACAGACTCCAGGCCCTGGGAGGGCTCATCCAGCCCTGCCGTGAAGGCTCCAGCTCCTGAGGACCCCAGCCCTGGCTCAGAGCCAGCGGCATGTGGGTCCTGATGGAGGGCCTCTCTCTGCCTAGGTGGCTTGGCTGGGACAGGCCCAGGCCCGGAGCCCTCGTCATCTGGGTATGAGGCCTGGAACTGTTCACTGGGCCCAGCTGGGGCCTGGGGAGGGGGAGAGGTCACATGAGGAGGGGCCCCATCCTCCAAAGGAATGAGCACTTTGAGCGCAGCTGCCACCAGGCCCCCTGACTCCCCAGCTGGAGCCCCTGGAAGCCCCCAGCGGAAGTGGAGCCCAGGGCTAGGCCCTGACTCCTCCTTAGGTTCCAGGCTGGGGGGCTCTCCAGTCTGCTCTGGGCTGATGTCCTGCCCCTCTGGGTTCACTCCTTTCTCTTCCTCGGTCCCGGAAGGCACCCCAGGGGGGCTTCCTGGAGACCCATCTGGATCTGAAGGTGGCTCCTGACCAAAGAGAAAAGCACGCGGCTCCGGGATGGAGATCTGCCTGACCGCTTGGGGTGTCTGGGGGCCTGAGGAGGCTCTCGGAGCTGGGGGTGGGCTCCCGGAGAGCTGCAGGGCACTGTGGCGGGTGCTGCTGAAGCTGCTGAGGAGCTGGTCCCAGTCATCGCTGTCCCCAGTCAGTCCAGGCAGGGGAGCCTCCTCAGAGGAGACTGAGGCCTTCTCCTCACCTGCTCTGGGGACACTAGAAAGGGTGCAGGAAGCTAAGGTCAGGGGAGGGGCGGGTAGAGGTCACGCCTACACTGTCGGCATCCATCACCACTGGGTGCGCACCTCACCGCTAGTCCCTCCTCCCAGTCTTCCCGTTGGCAGTGCTTCTGTCCTGGCACACACCCCCTACCCTTCCCCACCTCCAATCCTGCTCATCCTTCCGGGCCTATATGGAGCCTCACCTCCTCCAGGAAGCCTTCCCTACTATTCTGGCCCATCCCACTCCTCTGACCTGTAACGAGTAGAGTGGGCGCTGTACCTGCCAAGGATCCAGCACTGCACTAGCCTGTGTGTGTGTGTGTGTGTGTGTGTGTGTGTGTGTGTGTGTGAATCCCAGTTGTGTGATTCATATGTCATGTGTGTCTGGGCACATGACTTTCCCCTGTCTGTCTCCTCGTCTGAGAAATGGGCATGATAATCCCAGCCTGGCAGGGCTGTTGTGAGGTTTAAGGAAGGAGTCTGTGTGCTCTGGGCACTGAGCAGAGCCTCGGAGAACTCAGAGCCGCCCTCCCCTCTTCCAGGAAGCCCCTGGTCTCCAGCACAGCCCAGGGGTGGCAGCTACTTGCCTCGGTTCCTCCTCCATCTGCCAGGACACACGGCCCTTGGTGGCGTTCAGGTGTTCCCTGGTCACCTGCAGCTGCCCCCGCACCTCTTCCAGCCTCCCGGCCAGGTCACGCTGGGCCTCCCGAAGCTGCTGGTTCTCCGAGCTGGCCTCCTGGTGTGTGCTGCTGAGGCGGTAGAGCTGGGCCTCCAGCTGCAGGAGGTGGAGGGTGAGGAGGAGGGAAGCCCAGGTGCCCTTCAGGGGAGCAAACAGCCTTCCAAGGCCCCTGTGGGGCACAGACTCCAGGCTCCTGGACACCCAGCTTAAAACATAGGATTGGGGCGGGGGGCGGCTGTTACCCCCTCACTGGCCTAATTAGCTCCATTACCTCCCACCCGGGAGAGACATTGGAATTTGGGGGATGGGGAAGAGAGAGGGAACTGTGTAAGAAACACACACTGCCAGTACCACAAGGGCCTGAAGCATACATGGGATCACACCCTCCTCTGCTCAGCATTCTGCAGTGGCTGCTCATCTCTGAGTGCATCTGGTCTGCAAGGAGCTCCTGATCCAACAGCAGGTCGCAAGACTGGGAGGTGGAGAGCTTCTTGACCATGCCGTATGGAAGGTAAAGGCCTCACAATAGCCTCCAAGGCCCTGCACAGTCTCCCCCCCCCAACCCCACCTCTGTTACATCTCTGGCCTTCTCTCCCACTACCGCCTCCTCCCCCACCTGCTCCCTCAGTCTGTTCCAGCCCACAGGTCTCTTTGCTGGTCCTTGAACATTCACAGCACATCCTACCCACCTCAGGGCCTTTGCACTTGCTATTCCCTCTGCCTGGACTGCTCTTCCCCCAGATACCACATGGTCCACTCCTCACCTCCTTCAGGTCTTTCCTCCAAAGTCATCATCTTAGTGAGGCCTTCCTTGACTCCCCTATCAAAACCCTTCTGTCCCCCTGCCCTGCTTTACTTTATTCTCCTTAGCACTTTCACTATCTAATATGTTATAGATTTTCCTTCTTATTTAGTTTATCATCTCTCTCTCTGACTAGACAATAACTCTGCGGACAGGAGTTATCTGTGTCTATTATGTTCCTCAGAACCTAGAACAGTTCCTGGCACATAGTGCTTGCATCATAAATAGTTGTTGGGTGAAGGAATGAATAGCCTTGGGGGGAGAGGCTTCACATCCACAGGGGACAGGAAAAAATGGTCCCATGTGGAAAGTCTAACCTCTTCCCTTGGCAGAAGGGGCCCGCCTCAGTTTCCAAGGAGCAGCTACTGCAGAGGCACCTGGGAAATCAACCCATGTCAGGAGGGTGAGACCAGGTAGCAGGACCAGCCAAGGCAACAGTGGGGAAGACTGGGAGCCTGGTCCAGTGCTGAAAGAATGCAGGTTGTCCTGGTTACAACAGATGGTGATTTTACTAAGGTCAGCGGTCTGAAAGTTGAGGAGGGAAGAGACAATGGGGCAGGGTCTCAGACCCAAAGGCTTAGCACAATGCCAACTGGAAGTGACTGTAGGTTATGAGACCTGAGGTGTTGGGGTAGCAGGTATTCTGACCAGGAAGCTAGGTCAGGTTCAGCGACAGTAACAACTGTGATAATGTAAAGCACCTACTACCAGCCAGGCACCATCTTAGGCCCTCAAATATAGTATCTCTAATCATCACAGCAGCCTTCTAAGGCAAAAGTTCTGATCTCCATTTCTCTGATAAGGAAACCAGGGGTCAGAGAGGTTAAAAACCTGCCCAAGGTCACTCAGCTGACAATGGAGATGAAAGTTGAACACCACCCTATCACCAAGCTTCTCCAATGCTGAGACTTTGTATTTGCCCAGTGCTTTCCTGTTTCAAAATGCTTTCCCATTTATTACCTCATTTGACACAACTAGCTGGGGAGATGCAGTAGATGTGGCTATTCCCATTTTACAGATGGAGAAACTAAGGCCAGGACAAGCAAAATTATTTCCTCGGATTTGCATGGTTTTTAATTGGAACAGCAGGAATTTGAACTTGGACCTTCTGACTCATGTCCCAGTACTTCCACTGCAGTACCCAGCCTCATCTCAGAAAAAGGCCAGAGACATCGCTTTCCTAGGGGCCAGCTCTGATGCAGGAGCCCAACGAGTCCAGGGAACCCTCAGGAGATGGGTGTCAGGGTCTGTGAATCATCAGAAATTGGGCTCCCGGGGAAACCCATCACTCACCTCCTTCTGGCCCTCAGTCAGGCGCTGCACCGCGCGTTCCTTGGCCTCCAGGACCTCCTGCATCTGGGAGCTGAGGGCCAGGCCCCGGGCGTCGCTCTGGGGAGCAGAAAGGTCTCAGCCCCTGTATTGCCGAATCTAAGACCCAGCTGGGCTGGGCTGGCTCTCCCCACACTTCACCTCCACCCAGGCCTAGGGTGCAGGGTCCAGGATGTCTCAACAAGGAGGGGTCTAGGACAGCTGCCCTGGCTCAGGCAATAGGAGACAGAAACCCAGAGAGCAGAAGGAGTGGCTCCGGGAGACACGCGAGACCTGGCAGAGGTGAGCAGGGGGCCCAGGCTCAACACTCCCCACCCCACCTCTCTGAGGAATACGAGCTCAGGGATGTGAGAAGATCTACTCCCAGCAGCCTCCTGCTGCCCCACACTGGCCAGTGGCCGGCCCGCTGCTCGGCCAGCAGGGGAGTTCAGGGCCGGGGGTGAGGTTGGCTGTCGCGGAGAGCCTACCTCAGCCTGCAGCTGCTGCTTCTCCTGCCGGATTTGCTGCTCCATCTCCTCATAGAGCTGCTGGACCTCGCGATGGTGGTCAGAGTCCCGCCTGGAAGGGGTGGGGGGAGGGACCAGGCAGCCCATCAGCACCCTGGGACCCTGCTGCTGGCAGAGGTGGTCTGGGCCTGGGTTTGCAGTCTATGCTACTGTCCACCTCACTCTGCTAGCGGTCACTGACCCCCGTCGCCGTGAGAACAGTCATCCCAGTAACAGCTCCTGACATATGTGCCCTTGATATTGGTCATCTGATCCCATCCTGCTGACTCCCATAACCATCATCAAGATGTTGGTTCCTGTGGCCCTGTCTCATAGTCCCCAAAGCCCCATCACTCTCTCCCCACTTCCCGCTGTTGCTGTCCTCCTACCCCCATAACTCAGACCCCCTGGCAAGGCTGTGCCCATACCAACCCCAGGATCACCACATGCATTGTAATCTATGTGAGTGGTGACCTGGGGTTAGGTGCCACAGTGGCCCTGCACCAAGACACACTGACCATTCCCTCTTTGGCTGAAGGCCTAACTCTGTCCTCCCCAATAGGTCCCCTTTGTCACCCCTTCTTCCAGTTCAGCTCTGCCCGTCTGGCTCCCAAGCCCTGCAGTGGACGCCTGGCCTCCATTCTTTGGAACTGAGAGAATTCAATTAAGATTCAACTAAAATGTAAAGAGCACCCACTGTGTGCCAACACCGGGCAAGGCACCCCGACCCCAACTCACTTCCTCAGGGTCAGTTCCAGAACCTCCTTGTCAGTCCGTGCTTCCTGCAGGCGACTGTTCATCTTGGCCAGAAAGCCCTCCAGGTTGCCTGCCAGCTGGGGCTCCTCCTGCTGCAGCTTCCTCCATAGCTGCCAGATTTCCGCCTGCCTGGGAGGGGAGGATAGCCAGAGATTAGACACGAGGCGGGACCAGGAGGCAGGGGGAGCCCCACTCCTCGGTTTTAATGGCAACACTCCAAGAGACTTGGGCACCTGGGCCACGAAAATCTATTTACACCCTACAAGGTGAAGCTCAAATGCCACCTCCCCCAGGAACCTTTCCCAGTTGTGCCCTTTCCCTTCGTGAATCCCCACAACACTTTGTCTCTCTATGGTTTGGTGATTAATTGTGGGGTGGGGGAACTTGGGAGTCCGATGGTCCAGGGCTTCCATCTGTCTTCTCTCTTCTCCCACTCTAGCTGTGTGACCTTTTAGCAAGTCCCATGCTCTCTCTGAACTTACTTGTAAAACGGCCACTGGAGAATGAGACACACCCAGTGAAAGCACCGGCTTGGGGTCTGGTACCCAGTTGGCACTCAGTAAATGCTGCTTTCACATGGATTTAACTAAGTCATGAAGACAGATGCCTGAGGGCTTAGCCCAGGCCAAAGCTGCCAAGTGGGTAAATCACTCCCCACCCCAATCCCACCCTGCCTGCCCCACAACAGCTGCCCCACCCTCTGAGAGCTTGTCCTCACAGAGCCCTGCGGGGCGGGAGAACCTGGGCAGACAGGCTAGGGTGATTCCCTTGCTGGTTCTAACAGACCCAGTGGGACCTGGGGGGTGTGAGAGGGGCATTTCTAGGCAGGAGCCCCTTCTCTAAGCATGAGTGAATGCCAAAAGCCCAGAGCCTGAGGCAGTCTCCAAGCTCTCCTGTCTCCAGTCCTGCCCAACTCAAAGCATCACCATGCCTGAAAAGCATCCCCCATCATACCCCTGGAGGGTATGGCACCCTCGGGTAGCTCTGTATTTTTAAGAATTGAGTCCCCTTAGGGAGCTGACCCTTCAACTCGCTAATCCTTCTGAGGAGTGACCATGTAGGTCAGGACAGGGAGGGAGAGGTTGAGTGGGATGGACTCCTAGTGGGTAGGCTTTCTCCACATGTGGCTTTAATCCCACAGCAGCTCTTATGCTCACTCTGTGGCCGGGGAAACAGAGGTCGGAGGTTAGGCTACTTGCCCACAGTCGCACAGCTAACAAGTGGCTAAACCAGGGTTTCTGCCCAGCTCTACCTGGTGGCTCCCACTCGACCTTGTGTCCAGGAGAGTCCTCACCCCCACTGACCAGCAGTAACTCTCCCTGCACCCACAACCATGCTGGCCTTACTCGGGAAGTGAGTGGCTGGCTTCCAGTTGCTCCATGAAGGCAAAGAACGCCTCCTTCTCCTCAGCGTCGGCCTCCTCCTGCACTGGGAAGCTGGTGGCTACAGATCCTCGCTTGAAGGACTGTGGCCTCCTTCTGTGGAGCTTGTGGGTGCTCGGGCTAGAGCCAAAGATGCTCTCTGTGAGACAGAGGGGTGCAGAAGGGAGCAGAGTGGGGCTCGGCTCAGTCCCTTGACCTCCCACCTTGCCTTGCTCCAGTCATTGGGGAAATCATTATATCTGTGTCAGTCACATTTTACAGGGCCAGGGTCATACATTCCTCACATCAACCTTTGGATTCTACTCAAGGTAGACACTGTGTCCCTTTTACAGATGGACATCTGAGGTCCAGAGAGGCCAAAAGACTTGCTGGAAGTCACACAGCAGCTCCACGGTGGCCAACATAGTCTTTTCACTCAGTCAAGGGATATTTATTGAGCATCTACTATGTGCTAGGGACAAAATTGGCCAAAATCCCTGCCCTGGTGGAGCTGACAGTCTATGAATGCTGAAAAGGACACTTTTTTTTTTTTTTTAAGTAGATTTGCCAAGTGAGCTAAAGGAATGAACAGGGTAATTTCCACTGAGAGACTAGATAGAGTCTACTTTAGAGGGGGTGGTCAGGAGTGTCCTGAGGAAGTGACACTGGAACTGAGATGTGACTAACAAGAAGGAACAAGCAATGTGGATTTCTAGGGAAGCATATTCCAGGCTGAGAGAACAGCACATGCAAAGGCCCTGAGGTAAGAGCCAGATTGGCATGCTGGAGCAGGCAAGTGGTATTGAGTGAGCCCAAGAGATTGGAAGGGTCTGGATGGTGCTGGCCTGTAGGCCCTGGGAAGGGGGTTGAATTTTGTTCCATAGACCTTGGGAAGTCCCCAGTATAGTGGGCACAATGGACACAGATGTGAAGATGGCCTCTTGGGGCTACATGGACAAAACGTTCCCTCTGCCCCACTCCCGATTCCAGACCCTCATTTCCCTTCCCTACTCCCGGTTTCTCAATCACCAGAACTGGAGCAACCACCTCCTGGGGCGGCCCCAACCTATAAATGCAGATTCCTGGCCTCCCTTCCTGTTGTCCCCCAAACTCTTGGACACTCAGCAGACCTGAGAACTCCAGATGGCTTTGCAGACTTTAAAAGCTGAACAGTGCTTTTCAGGGTCTCTGCAAGGACACCACTCCTTCCATTCCCTGGGCCAGAAGGTCTTCCCCCATCAAGCTCAGCAGGAATACTGTGCATCTCCGGCTTTGGTGTCGTTAGGTCTTTCTGGGCATGTCTTGAGAAGCCGGTGTTGGAGTAGCCTTGGCCAGTGAGGGCTAAGGAAGGGCCAGGGAAGCCCCCACCCACTAAACATCACCCTTTGCTGCTCCCTGGGGCCTTGATTTCCTTTAACCAAAGCTAGAATGTGACCTTCTTCGGGCAGAAACAAGGCCTGTGGTCTCAAGAACAGGTGGTGCTTAACCTCTTGCTCAAGGGAAAGATTTACTGGGGAGATGACAAGGGAGGTATCAGAAAGCAAGCCTGGAGGCCTCTCTGGAGGAGGGGGATGCTCAGGGGAGCTGCCAGCTAATAAACTGCTCTCTCTGGTGGAAAGGAAGTCAAGTCTCCTGGGCTAGAGTCTTCAGGCTCAGCTCTGCGTCGAACCAACTGCCTTCCCACTCAGGCTAAGTGTTCTCATCTCCACAGAAATCTGTATCGTCATCCACGCCCAGAACTGCCCTTGGGCATGTTATGAAGGTCCTGTGATTGGTAGGGAGTCCTGGGGTCTTTCCTGTCTGCCCAGCCTCGCCTCATGCTGGGCACACTCCCCAGAGGCCCTCCCAGGACAGACATACTGAGCCCAGAGCTGAATTCTTCAAGGGAGAGGCGTCCCTTCCGCTCCACATCCACCCAGTCAAAGATCATCCCTGGCTCCTCCTTGCTGCCCAGGAAGCTGAACTTGGCCACCTGCAAGGAAGAGGTAAGTTGGGCACTGTTCCCACTGGGGAGGGCTCTGGGCCACCCTCAGAAAAGAAGAGTGTGTTTGTCTGTAGCCATCTTCACCTCCCCTCTCCCCAGTTTTGGAGACCCACCGCCAACCTGACCTCAAGGCAGACCCTTGAGGCTCTTGGACCCTATCCAAGGCCGCCCTCTCAGCAGTGCCTTGAACTTCATCCACACCTTTTCCCTTCCTCCATCCAACATCAAAACCTACCTGTTCTGAGTCTCATCCCTTTAGGACTCTAATAAAGGACAGTAGCCAAATTTCCCCAGAATGTGTTTATCAGTCTTCAAAAATTATCTGAAACTGGGCTTCCCTGGTGGCGCAGTGGTTGAGAGTCCGCCTGCCGATGCAGGGGACACGGGTTCGTGCCCTTGTCTGGGAAGATCCCACATGCCGCGGAGCGGCTGGGCCCATGAGCCATGACCGCTGAGCCTGTGCGTCCGGAGCCCGTGCTCCGCAACGGGAGAGGCCACAACAGTGAGAGGCCCACGTACCACACACACACACACACACAAAATTATCTAAAACTATTCAGTGATGCAGTATAACAGATTATGTTCTGCATTAAAATATTAATATCTAGTTTAAAATTTTAATTAGAACTTGGAGGACTTCCCTGGTGGTACAGTGGTTAGGAATCCGCCTGCCAGTGCAAGGGACACGGGTTTGAGCCCTGGTCCAGGAGGATCCCACATGCCGCGGAACAACTAAGCCCATGAGCCACAACTACTGAGCCCGCGTACCACAACTACTGAAGCCCATGCGCCTAGAGCCCGTGCTCCACAACAAGAGAAGCCACCGCAATGAGAAGCCCATGCACCGCAATGAAGAGTAGCCCCCGCTCGCTGCAACTAGAGAAAGCCCACACACAGCAAGAAGACCCAATGCAGCCAAGAATAAAATAAATAAATAAATAAATTTATTAAAAAAAAACAACTCGGAATTGCTTGTTCATGTTAAATACAGAATGAATCCTAGATTATTTTTTTATTACATAGGGGTTAGGATTAGGCTCAGATGCATTCAGCAAAAACAAACTAACAAACGATAACAGAAAAACTCAAATAGCTGAGGCTTAAATAATAAAAGCTGAGATAAGTAATCTGAAGTACTCGGGCCAGGGCTGCTGTGGCAGCTCCACTATGTCTGCAGGGCCTCAGACTTCAAGCTCGAGGCTTAACTGTTCCTCAGTGCCACCCTCTACATGAAGGTGCAAGAAGCCTCCGGAACTCAAAAATCTCTATTCCAGACAACAGGGTGGAAGAAGCAAGAAATAAAGGTGTCCTCCTTTCCTCATATGAAAATAATTCCATCCCACCTTTCCCAGATGCATATATTTTACATAGCTGCAATCATATTATGATGTATATAATGCTGAACCTTTTTCTTATCCATAATTTCTTCATATCCGTAACTCTCATTGAAATTGCTCCTTCATACTCTTGAATGGGTGTTCCAAAAGTACTTGACTTTTCCCCTATTCTTGGACATTTTTTGGCTCTGTTTTCACTTCTATAAATAAAATGCAATGAATACTGAACAGAAAATTATCTAAAACTTGAAAATAAGTACAAAAAGTGGACAGCACATCCTTTCAGTATTCTACAGGGGGACCAAGGCCACCCAAGCATCTTCTAGATTCTGTGAATGTACTTAATTCAACACATGGTACTGATTAGGGGTCCCAGACTAAATGAAGTCACACGTTAACTTGTAGATTTTGTCCAGGAGAGATGTAAATAACTTTTGTCTGACAGAACAGATAACCCCAAAGATTTATGGCCTGTTGTACATTAACCAACTTTTAAAAAATCTATCTCAGCAATTCGATTCTAACATTTCTTTGTTAAATTGTCCAGCTTTTAAAATGCTCTTTCAACCATTCGTAACATTTCTCATTAATAAATGAGTTAAATAAAACCTCTGGTATAGACTCATTTTATTTTTGTCCAAGGGTCATGATTTTACCTTTTTGGAAATGCTACTTTGACAGTTTTGGAGGTTCATGGAGATGCCCCAGTGGTCTCAGCTGTCAGAACCCTGGAAACTGCATTGCTGGAAAAAGAGCCCCAGATGGACTCTGGGAACCCAGGAACTTTTTTCATTGGCTCTTGAAGGGAATCTCAAGTGTGACAGAACTTTAAGTTTGCTGACTCTGTTTCTCTAGTTTTTACGTTTTTGTTTTTACTGATTTTCTGCTTCTGGTTTTGGTGGTAGCCATGATGGGGAATTCCGTTTTATGGACTGACCATTTGGAGATCTCCATGGGATACATGAAGGAGACCTAGTGTCTGTTGGTTGAGAGACAACAGAAAATCTGGTTTGCTAATCCTTTGTTGTTGGTGGTGGTGTGTTTGTTTTTCTAGGTGTGACCTCAAATCAGTTAAGAATTTTGAGCCCGCTGGGGAGGAGAACAGCTCTTTGAAATCTGAACTGGAGAGTTTTTGTTTCTGTGTTTACTTTTGACCTGTGGCTAGGGTTGGAGAAAAGAAGCCCTGTCTGTGTGTCTACATGTCTGTAATTCAGAACGGCCCTTAACTCTCATTGTGAGTGTGAATATTTTTCTGTATCTGGGTATTAATGACTTAGAGTACTACATCTCTCACAGGGGTTCTGTGTGGATTGGTTTGTAGAGACAAATAAATGTTTATATAAATCTAAGGGCCCCCAAAGTCACAGGAAAAAAAAAAAAAAAGAAACTGAACTTCTAATGCTTTAAATGTGCTGGACTTAAAAAAAAGATCCCTCTTACAAGAAATTGCTAACTCAGAAAACTTTTAAGGAGCCAGGTTCAGATAATTAAGGTGAATCTTTGACAAATGAAATTAAATTGGTTTAGGACTTCCCTGGTGGTGCAGTGGTTAAGAATCCACCTGCCAATGCAGGAGACATGGGTTCGAGCGCTGGTCCGGAAGATCCCACATGCCACGGAGCAACTAAGCCCATGCGCCACAACTACTGAGCCTGTGCTCTAGAGCCCACGAGCCACAACAACTGAGCCCGTGTGCCACAACTACAGAAGCCCGGGTGCCTAGAGCCCGTGCTCCGCAAGAGAAGCCACCACAATGAGAAGTCCGCGCACCGCAACGAAGAGTAGACTCTGCTCGCCACAACTAGAGAAAGTCTGTGCACAGCAACGAAGACCCAACGCAGCCAAAAATAAATAAATAAAATAAATTTATTTAAAAGATTAATTAATTACTTAAATTGGTTTAATAATTTTGGTTTACAAAAGACAAATATAATAGCTATCTGTGTTTTCTCCATCTTATAGTAAATATAATACAAGTATATATTCTATTTTTCATAAGATCTGGATTTGTTTTTCGTGAAGAAACTAGTTAATCTGAATTTCCTACACTTCTCATTTTGTTTCACTTATCAAATAAGCCAACATTATCTTTACATGATGTTTAAGATTATAAAAATGTGAATCTGGTAGCGTAGTGGTTAAGAATATGCCTGCCAATGCAGGATTCGATCCCTAGTCCAGGAAGATCCCACATGCCGTGGAGCAACTAAGCTCGTGCATTACAACTACTGAGCCTGTGCTCTAGAACCCGCGAGCCACAACTACTGAGCCTGCCAGCTGCAACTACTGAAGCTTGCGTGCCTAAAGCCCATGCTCCGCAGCAAGAGAAGCCACAGCAATAAGAAGCCCATGCACCGCAACGAAGAGTAGCCCCTGCGCACCGCAACTAGAGAAAGCCTGTGCGCAGCAGCGAAGACCCAACACAGCCAAATAAATAAATTTG
Organism: Delphinapterus leucas; assembly: GCF_059928025.1. NCBI lineage: Eukaryota > Metazoa > Chordata > Mammalia > Artiodactyla > Monodontidae > Delphinapterus > Delphinapterus leucas. The sequence goes on from NC_143138.1 coordinate 38,097,810, forward strand.
TTAAAAAAAAAATCAATCAATCTTGTGAAAGTTTTACTGCCACATGTTATATTAATGCAAAACTAGAATTTGGCTCCATCTCTATTAAAATGATAAACTGGTCTTAGAGCTCTAGGCAAGGGTTAAAAAGGGGTTACTATTAATCTTCTGTGTAAGTTGCCCGGAAAACTGATTCCATGTCTCAGCAGAATAATTTTCTCTGCTTTATTTTGGCTTTATCGTGTTCTAATTTTCTTTAAAACAAAAAGCAGAGCCACTTCCCCTATAAAAGAGCTAAATATCCTTGCAATAGTGTTGCCTTCTATGTTTATTTCAAAATGTTTTATTTTATTGTCACTTTGATTAAATAGGAAACCAAGTACTATTGCCCAGGATCCCATGATTCTGCGGGCCTCTCACTGTTGTGGCCTCTCCTGACGCGCAGGCTCAGCGGCCATGGCTCACGGTCCCAGCCGCTCCGTGGCATGTGGGATCTTCCCGGACCGGGGCATGAACCCGTGTCCCCTGCATCGGCAGGTGGACTCTCAACCACTGCGCCACCAGGGAAGCCCAGGATCCCATGATTCTATCTTAATCTAGCGCCCTATCTTCTGTGATGGCTCTTTTGGTTTTGCCTTCCCAACATCAGATCCTAAGTTTAGAAAAAAATAAAATTAAAATGTCAGGTTATCTTTTTATTTATTAAGTACCTCAACACTATTATAAGAGCATCGTGGGAAGAACTGTCAGATCAGAAAAGATATTCAGCCTTTCCTAGGCTAAGTTTACATAGGCAAAACACTCTTAATATAAATATTTCAGAAACTGCATGCTTTAGGGGAAGGCCCTAGAGATTTCTCAATGTCTTTACTATGCAAAATATATTCTTATCTTCAGGGGAAACACTAATCAAACTCTTATGAAATAGTTATATACCATATCCCAATAGAGCATTTTACTCTCTTCCATTCTGATATTATTAGTTACTGTAATAACTACAGGCCTTCAGTCTCATTACTAAACACATTTCTGCTTTCCTACCCTTACCTGAAGGCTTGGTTACAAGCTGCAGGGTAGTTTGTGTCTTCCACAAAGCACACACTCAAAGTCTTGTGGAAAAGGACTGTACCAGGTTCTACGAACTATTGATGCTTTACTTGGGTACAGGATTCTAAGCTGGCATTAGCCGACCTTCAGACTGAGCCAGTGGATCACAATTTCTAGGACTCTTTTCAGTCCAGAAGCAGCCAGCTCACTCAAGATCCAGTAGATGAAGAATTAATTACATGGAACTGAATGGATCGTTAAAGGAAATCAAGTTGTGGTTATTTGCTGGGAATATAGTTGATATTATTTTTCTATTGTTTTATTTTTATGGATGTATGAGGAAATCTTCTCTCTGTCTTCTTGAGCTGTCTCTAACCTTCAGTTTAGGAAATTATGCTTTCATAAACTGAAATTTAACATTTTAAATGGTATCTGAATCTCACTGACCCCCTCCTGATTCAGAAACCAATACTTCAATACTTTTCCTGAATCTCTTTCCTTTCTCTGGCAATATGGTTATTTACACAGTTTCAATAAGAACCTGTCCTCCTTTTTACTGGGATATAGTTGAATAGATCAGTTGTGTAACTGGATGTTGTATTAAAAGATGATTCTCATTTAATCGATTGTGACAAGTCCACTGTAAGGTGCACTTGTCGAAGCAATGCCTGCAAAGCTCTCTCAGGAAGCTGGCCTGGAAACAGGTGATAAGGAAGGTTACTTCTGGGCAGGAGAGGGACCTTAGAAAAATTGGGAACCTCAAGAAGGGAGGAAGTCCCTCACTTTTATAGGTGCTGCAGGTGAAAGATGCTAGAGAAAGTCTTATGCTTGGTTTCTATATTAGTAGGGAGGCCAACTTGTTCCAGTTTGCCCAAGACTTTCCCAGTTTCAACACTGAAAGTCCCACATCCCAGGGACCCCTCCAGCCCAGGCAAACTGGGACAGATGGTCACTCTAGGTAGAAGAGCGAATAACAGAGGTTTTAAAAGTCCAACTTAAGATTCCATATGAAAACTTCTGGACAGAAGCTAAAATGGCTCAATACTTCAAAACTCTAGATTTGCAAAGCCCAGTCAAGGAGGTCCACATGCTTTATTTGCTCCCTCACTGCATCTAAGGAAATGATCGAGTCAAACCAACTGAGATCAGACTGTTTTACGTCAAAAATAAAAAACTTTGGAGATTATTTATGATCACAGGAAATTATCTAAAACTTGGAAATAAGGCAAAAAGGTAGACAGCACATCCTTTCAATACCATATGGGGGTAAAGACTACCCAAGTGTTGTCTAGACGAGAGGAATGCACTTAGTTCATCTCATTGTTTACCTTTCATTAGAAGTCCCAGACTTATCGAAGTTACTTGTTAACTTGTAGATTTTGTCCAGGAGAGGTGAAAATAATTTTTGCCTAGTAGTACAGATAACCCCAAAGATTTATGGCCTGTTGGACATTAGCCATTTTTAAAACTGAACTCAGCAAACTTATCCTAACACTCTTCTGTCAAATTGCCTATAAATATTCCAGCTTCTCAAATGGTCCTTGAACCTGTCCTAACATCTTACTGGTTCCCTCACTGATTGATAATAATAATGAATTAGATAGATCTTTGATAAGTATTGATTTTATATTTACTCAAAAGTCTTTTTTTTTTAACCATTTTGAAAATTATATTTTAACATCAGCCATTTGTATTTTTTTGTGGGCCTGAGGGTGGAATATAGGAAGGGTCAGTTTTGATGGGGGAAGAACAAAGTCTGGAGCATAGAGCAGTATCAGGAGGAGACAACAGGTCCAGTGAGACTCCAGCAGCCCACATAGGACCCTTTGTAGAAAATGAAGAGAAACCAAAAAAAAAAAAAAAATCCAGCCAATCTCAGTCTAGCTCACAGCCTAAGATTACTTCTTGGCATGTACAACCTTGGCTGGTCTTCTGTTTCATTGAAGTTTGCAGTCATTGACATTGTTTGATTCCCAGGGCCCTGACTGCTCCCCAAGATAAACTTCCCTGCTCAGTGGGCCTAAAATTATACCATTTGCAATTTAAGAAAAAAGAAAAGGTCATGAAGAACCTAGGGGTAAGACAGGAATAAAGACACAGACCTACTAGAGAATGGACTTGAGGATATGGGGAGGGGGAAGGGTAAGCTGTGACAAAGCGAGAGAGAGGCATGGACATATATACACTACCAAACGTAAGGTAGATAGCTAGTGGGAAGCAGCCGCATAGCACAGGGAGATCAGCTAGGTGCTTTGTGACCGCCTGGAGGGGTGGGATAGGGAGGGTGGGAGGGAGGGAGACGCAAGAGGGAAGAGATATGGGAACATATGTATATGTATAACTGATTCACTTTGTTATAAAGCAGAAACTAACACACCATTGTAAAGCAATTATACTCCAATAAAGATGTAAAAAAATTTAAAAAAATAAAAATAAATTATACCATTTGCAAGTTACTTCTTTGGCCTAAAACCTTTCCTTTGTTAATATGCAAATATTTCTGGAAGAGGGTAACACAAAAGGCCTTATCAATCATTTACACATTAGTATGAACAAATTCCTAGCCTTTCCTAAGAGCAAATTTGAGATGAGAGAAAGCGAAAACAGCAGGCAAGCTCTGCTTTCCTGGGATGGGGGGGTCTCAGAAGGCTGTGGAAAAGGGATTCAGGGGGATGGGGCCTTGGACTCACCGCCAGATCCTCTCGAGTGACAAAGCCCCTCTCCTTGGCACCGCAGTCCTGGAAGAAGCCCTGCAGTTCTGCAGCTGACTGGGAGGACCAGGACTCTGGCTCGGGGGCCACAGAGACATCCTGGCCGTCAGCTGGCTCTCGCATCTGCCGCCGGCGGCTGGAGCCTAGCTTCCGGCTCTTTCGGGGCACTCTCTGTCCACTCTCCATGGTGCTTTGGCCTCTGGGGACAGAGAGGTGAGGGGACACTGGGCTGCTGAACACAGTCGCTCCCTGCTCCAAACTCTCCCATGACTCCCCATCACCCCTGGAGAAAATCCACGGTGGCTGATGAAGCCCTGCCTGATCTGACCTGCGCTGGCCTCTCTGACTCATCACCTACCCCCAGCTGACGGCCTCCCACACATCCCGCTCAGGGCCTTTGCCCTTTCTGTTCCCTCGCCTGGAATGCTCTTCCCTGAGGTGTCCACATGCCCTCATCTCCTTCAATTCTCTGTTCAACTGTCAAAAGTCTTCTCTGGGACTTCCCTGGTGGCGTAGTGGTTAAGAATCCACCTGCCAATGCAAGGGACATAGGTTTGATCCCTGGTCCTGGAAGATCCCAGATGCCGTGGAGCAACTAAGCCAGTGTGCCACAGCTACTGAGCCTCCAGTCTAGAGCCCACGAACCACAACTACCCAGCCCACACACCACAACTACTGAAGTCTGCACGCTCTAGGGCCTGCATGCCGTAACTACTGAGCCCACATGCTGCAACTACTAAAGCCTGCGCACCTAGAGCCCGTGCTCCGCAACAAGAGAAGCCAGCGCAGTGAGAAGCCCGCGCACCGCAACGAAGAGTAGCCCCCGCTTGCGGCAACTAGAGAAAGCCCATGGCAGCAACGAAGACCCAACACGACCAAAAAAAAAAAAAAAAAAAAGTCTTCTCCAGCCATCATAGGTTCTATTGCCTTACTTGGGGGTGGTTACACAGGATGGTCCAGGATCTCACTGTCTGAAGGACCAGAAAGAAGCAACTTGCTGCTCTACCAGCTTATCTCCTCACATCACAGCTTCCAGCAGGGGCTCTCTCCATCCTCCCTTCCTCCCTCTCTCCGCCTCACCTGGCCTCCAACCTCTTTTTCCTCCTTAACAACGTTTCTCTACTCCTTCCACATATGCACCAGGGAATCCGTAGCTCCCCCACATGGCTTTTATGGCCTTTCAAGACATGCACATCCTTCACCCCCTCACCTCTGCATCCCATCATGGTCCATGTCATCCTTTCTGAACCACTCGCCATTCCTGGAATGCCAGATTCCCTCCCACGCTTGCTCCCTTTGCCCCAAACCTCCCTGGTTCTCTCATCCCCTTGCCTAGTTGATACCTCTTCCCCCTTCACCTTAGAGTCTAACCTCCTCCTTGAAGCTCCTCCATGCTTCAAGCAGCGTTCATGCCCCTTTAGCTGTGACCCCATGATGTTCTGGGCTCCCCCTATAGGAATATTATTCTGTGCCTCGGTCCACACTGCTCCCAGCTCCCTAGCACATAGTAGGTGCTCAAGTAAGGGTTGTCAAATTCATTAATTGGGCTACTTTCATCTGTCACTCAAGGTCAGTCAATTGATAAGGATTTTGATGGATAAGGATTTGTCCAGGTGAGACCTCAAGGTAAGAGAGAAGGAGGCTGGAGTCTGGAAGGAGTAGAGTCTGGTCCTAGTGGGGGGTGGCGAGGGGGAGGTGAGAATAAGTCTGGGGCACGTAAAACTGTATAGGGTGGGAAGGGTTTGATGCGCACATAGGCAGCTTCCTGCAGGTGCTGAGACTTGAGCCCAGCTCTAAAGGAAGCGGGTAAGATTTAGAAGCAGCGAACAGCATGTGTGAAGGGACTGATGAAGCAAGAGCACTACACCCACCCTGGACTTTTCCTGTTGGGGTCAAAGGTCATAGACAGGCTGAGTGGAGGGATCGTGGACTCTGCCTCAGGGATAATGGGCTCATTGCAGGGGTCTGGAGCCACTGGTCTAGCCTCCCCTTGGGCAAGTTCCTTCACACAGGTTGCATAGAACCTCAATGAAGCAATTCCTCACCCTTGGGGTGGCCCCAAACTTTAAAGTGAAGTAGAGTCTCTGACTCCTTATCAGTAATTGCCTCTTTCTCTTCCCTTTCTGCTTTTTCTCTCTACCTGTTTCTCTCCATATCTCTTTCTGTCTCTCTCTTGGGGCCTTCAAAGTCTGCTTCAGATGCAGTTTTAAGATTATGGATGTAAAACCACAGTGGTGTGCTGGAGCCACATATTAGAGGTTTGCAAGAGCCAATTGTGTACCTCTCTTCCCAACTCAGCGGCCTGCAATCAGCCACTGTGGGAGTATTTACACCATGGGAATCAGCAAATGCTACAAACCAGGGGTTTTTTCCCCCAAAGAACAGTTACCAGAACATCTCTTCTGCCCAAACCCTTCCCAAGATCTAGCATGCATTTAAGCAACAGCTGTTCACTGAGCACCGACCGAATGCCAGCACAGTGGAAAACGAGCCTGCTGTGATGTGTGAGGCTCCATTAGGCAAATTAGGAAAAGTGCCCCTTCCTCTGGGCAGGTGCAGCCCAGTGCCAGGGCCCACGGGTTGGCAAGTGGACTGTGGGCTGGATTCCAGTCCCCACTCACCCCCTTGGTCAGGCACCCTTGTACAGGACACAACCTACATACCCAAGTGGAGCCCCTGGCCCTGTAGTTATAGGGGTGGACTAACTCCTGGTCTCCCCTAGAGGCACTCACATAGCCTCATGCAGGAGAAGACACAAAATTAATTACAGCACAGTGTGGAAGGGGCAGTAGCCCTGTATGCCAAGTGCTGTGAGAGCACTGCAAAAGGAACAACTCGCCAGTGCCTATCAGGGAGGACTTCCTGGGGGAAGTGACATAATTTAGCAGTGAGTTCCAGGGCAGGAGAGATCAGTTTTAACCCTGGATCGCCTCATGATACCCAGCCTTGCTCTGGGCAAGTGTTGGACCCTCAGTTACTCACTGTTTCCTCCGCTGACACACACTGTCCTTCAGAATGTGGGTTGTTCTACTAGATAACTGAGTAGACTCAAAAAAAGATTAGTGTCATAAAAGAAAAAATAAAGCCAGGGGACTGTTCTATATTCAAGAGAATAAAGATAAATGCCACCTGAATATAGTATGCAATCGTTAATTGGATTTCCCTTCAAAAAACAAAACAGTAGGGGGCTTCCCGGGTTCCTCAGTGGTTGGGAATCCACCTGCCAATGCAGGGGACATGGGTTTGAGCCGTGGTCTGGGAAGATCCCACATGCTGCGGAGCAACTGAGCCCGTGCGCCACAACTACTGAGCCCGTGCTCTAGAGCCCGTGAGGCACAACTACTGAGCCCACATGCCACAACTACTAAAGCCCGCATGCCTAGAGCCCATGCTCTGCAACAAGAGAAGCCACCACAATGAGAAGCCTGCACACTGGAACGAAAGAATAACCCCCACTCGCCGCAACTAGAGAAAGCCCGCGCACAGCAACGAAGATCCAATGCAGCCAAAAATAAATAAATAAATAAATATTTAAAAAAAACAAAAACACAGTAGGAATAAGGAACATTTTGGGGGCAAATGGGGAAATTTGAATATGGACTTCATATTAGATGATATTCACTGAGCAATGTGGAATTTCTTAGGTGTGGTACAAGTGTTGTGATCATGTAGAAGAATCTCTTTGTCTTTACGGGATCCATGCTGAAGTGTATAATGTCTGCATTTCACTTTCAAATGGTTCTGAGTAAATACATAAGCAAATGAACAGGAAGTAAGTGTGGGTGGGAGGGGGAGAGTAAATGGGGCAAATTGTTAGCCATCTGTCCAATAGCATTCATTGAACTATTTGCTCAACTCCTTTGTAGATTTGAAAGATTTCTTAATAAAAGGCAGGGGAGATAGGAATTCCCTGGCGGTCCAGTAGTTAGGACTTCATGCTCTCACTGCCGGGTCCCAGGTTCAATCCCTGGTCGGGGAACTGAAATCCCGCAAGCCATGGTTTGGCCAAAAAAACAAAAACAAAAACAAAACACCGGTCGAGGGGGAAGCCAAGAATGAGATTCCAGGGGTTAGAATAGAGAATTTCCTCCACAAATCTAACTGTCCTTCCGCTAGTATCTCCCACTCCCCCATCACCCTCAATGTTGCCCCTGGAAACAATGATGAGATACGCACCCCTCCTTGGGGTGCATCTGTCCACACCCAGAGGCCAGTATCCATCCTCACTCACCATCCCCCTAAGAGGGGAGTTCCCTCCGTCCATGACCCCACGACCCTCCAGTGGGCTCGGCCTTGGGCCTTGTGTATTGTAATCAAAGAAACACTCACTGAGTGTCAGTACCAGAAGAGAGTCCAACCCACCCTCTTGACCCATAAATGTGGAAAAAGTGGCCAAGAGAGGCAGTGACTTCTAGTCCCATTGCTTTAGAGTCAGACAGACTCTGCCTCCTGAGCCCTGCCGCTCACTGGCTGTGTGACCTTGGGCAAGTCACATAACATCCCTGTGCCTCAGTCTCCTCACTGGAACATGAGACTAATATCTACCACACAGGGTTGTTGTGAAGATGAGAGGAGACAATTGAAGTGGAAACACCCCTTCCCATTCCCAGCAGAGCCCACCTCCCTTCTGGCTTTACTTACTTTCTTTTTATTTTAAATTAATTTACTTATTTATTTTTGACTGGGGATCTTAGTTCCCCGACCAAGGATTGAACCCATTCCCCCTGCAGTGGAAACACAAATTCTTAACCACTGGACCACCAGGGAAGTTCCCTGGCCTTATTTTCTCTTAGCGCTTGTCCCCTTCCCAGAATAGAGTATTTTTATTCATTTATTTGGTAAAATTTGCGTCTCTTCTTACTGAAACAGAAGCCTCATGTGAGTAAGGAATTTACTCTTTCATTCACTGCTCTATCCCAAAGGCCTAGAACAGTGCCTCGCATACAGTTGGCGCTTAGCAAATATTTGTTGAATATATAATCCATGTAAAGCACTCACAGCTATGCTCCGAAAACAGCAACCACTGGGTTAAGTTAGCCATGACAATTGTGGTGACAACATGGATGAGGGTGAAATTCCATCTGAGTCTCATAAAAGTTGGGTGCTGTACAGATATGATTTATCCCCACTCAGCAGATGAGGAAACTCAGGGAGGTAGGCTCCGAAAGGCAGAGACCTGCCCAAGCCATGATGTCAGAAGCAAATCTGGCACCAGATCCACTCTCCTGGTTTGTCATGGGACAGACTTGCTCCAAGACCACTTCTTGGAGAGGTACCTCCTCGGCGGACAGGAGGCCCATCTGTGGATCACAGACACCTGACAGAGAAGCCATGATGGGACAGGGCTTTGGAACAGGGCAGAATGGGCAGGCTTTGCTCGGGTCATGAGACTTGGGAACTCAAGTTCCACGAGTACTTCTGTTGACAGAGATAACACACACATGAGATAACACACACATGAGGCAGCAAGATAAGATTCCCAGTGCGGAAGCTTCTAGAACTGAAGTGCTGGGGGAAGAGTCTACTGTGATGTGGGTGTCACATCACTGAGTCTGTCAGGCTTCCACAAGTGAAGGGAGTTAGAATCCCGAAATAGATTCCCTGCGACCACATCGCAGGACATGGGATGCTCTTGACATCGCTGTCCGGGAGTTCCTAGTCGAGCTGCACCCTATTTCCGTCAGTCCCCTGGCACTTTGTAAGAAAGCAGCACTTCCTGGACACCTCACCAGTCCCCACTATGCCAAAGGCCTCAGCATCAGCCCTCTGAGTCTGTCAATCCTTCTCTCCCTAGAGGGTACCTGGTGGTCCCCTCCTTGCCTGTCAGGAGGTCTAGGTCAGAAAGGCAGCAGGTGACCTACCGCCAGTTCTGTCTCAACACACCTGTCACCATCAGTCAGGGACAGTGGACTGCTCCCTCACGGCTTTGCAACGTGCACCTAAAAACAGTCTATGCCCCCATCATGGCCAGGTATGGCCACTCAGAGACAATGGGGACGTCCTTCAGTCAGTCCTCACGTGTGTACATGTGTGTGTACACATATATGTGCACACACACACACACACACACACACACCTCCCTCACGGTCAACTCTCACAGTCAGACAGGACACCCCTCACGGCTGCTGGCGTCTACGAAGGTCCCTGCCCTCTCAGAGTCACTCAGAACAACACCCTCAGAGTCAGCCTGCAGGGGCAGCCCTCCTTCAGAGACCCCTCCTCTGCCATATTCCCCTTATTATTATTATTTTTTTGGCCAAGTGCTGTGTCTTGTGGGATCTTAGTTTCCCAACCAGGGATCGAACCCAGACTCCCAGCAGCAGAAGCGCAGAGTCCTAATCACTGGACCGCCAGGGAAGTCCCCACATTCCCCTTATTGATCATCATTACCTATCATCATTGTAACAGTGGGAAACCTCATCCTGGCCAGGAGCACACATACATACACGCACCCCCAGCACTACTACCTCTCCCCACTTCCTCACCCAAGAAATCATATAAAGTTTGAGGCCAGACTTGAGGGCAAATGAATCCTGCTCCCAGACATCCCAGAAATCAGCTCCCCACTGTAGGATTCGGTTCAGCAAGCAGGCACCACAGGCTTTCCCTCAGGAAGTGGAGAGTCTTGTAAGAAGGATGCTGTAGGGGACAGGGACAGAATCACAGCATCTCTGATTGCCTTAGGGCCTCTCCCAGTTCCATCATTCTCTCTCCAAAGGGCTGAGGAACTGGGTCAGCTCTTCACTCCAACTACTACAATAGCTATAAGTAATAGTGATAGTCACAGAACCCAAATTGTCCATGTCAGTGGGTCTCAGAGACCTCCTAGTATATTTATCCTCTCCCTTCCCCCCACTAACCTGATAGAGAAACCGAGGCTCTGAGAAGCCAGGTGACTTGCCCAGGGTCACGTGGCCATTTAAGGGTAGGTAATCTATCCAAGTCTCCTGCCCAAGTGCCTTCCGCTAGATGCAGAGAGGTCCAAATTCATGAGAAAAGGGCTTAGCCCTTTGCACCTCGTTCCAGGAGCTGGGTGGGGACCACAGTTCCCTCCCCAATCCTCACCCCGCCAAAGAAAAGAAGCATTGCAACTCCAGGGTAGCTCCCACCTCTCAGAGGCTCCCAATCGTGCATGCAGCTCCGTGCCTCCTGGACCCGGTAATGAGGCAACCACTGCCCCCAGGAGCCCACGAGCTCTAGAACTGTTAACAGTCTTGTGTCTTGCTTAATCACTCTTTCCGTTCCCCGGGGAGCCAACCTCCTGTGTTAATCTATGGGACTTCCTGTCAAAGTGACCACTGGTTACACTTTCACCATCTTGCCTGGTACTCCCAAGGAGCCCTAGCCCTACAATCTTAGAACTGAAGAAAGCTGGAGCTGGTGGGGAGGCCACAGAAGCTCTTCAGGGTAAGGTCATCCAGTTCTCAGTGGCAAAGACAGAACTTGGACCCAAGTCTCTAGTTGCCAGAGTGATGCCTCACCTTATCCCAGCCAAAGTGTTGAAGGGCACAGTTATGGCTAAAGCTGAGTGTATACACCATGGCTTACCTCAGATCCTCATTCTCAGACCACGTCTTCAAAATCCAGGGGAGGCCCACACCCAAAGCATCTTTTAGGGAATGTCTAACCTAACACCAAAATATATTGTAGAGCTACATCCGTCAGAACTGCATGGTACTGGAGCATAAATATAAATGGATGGACTGATGGGACAAAATAAAGAATAGAAAGGGGGACTTCCCTGGTGGCGCAGTGGTTAAAAATCCACCTGCCAATTCAGGGGACACGGGTTCAAGCCCTGGTCCGGGAAGATCCTATATGCCACGGAGCAACTAAGCCCATGCACCACAACTACTGAGTCTGTGCTCTAGAGCCCGTGAGCCACAACTACTGAGCCCACATGCCACAACTACTGAAGCCCGTGAGCCTAGAGCTTGTGCTCCACAACAAGAGACGCCACCACAATGCGAAGCCCGCACACCACAACAAAGAGTAGCCCCCACTCACTGCAACTAGGGAAAGCCCGCGAGCAGCAATGAAGACCCAACACAGCCATAAATAAATAAATAAATAAATAAATAAATAAATAAGAATAGAAAGGAACAGACTCACTATATATAGGAATTTATTGTATGATAATGATGGCATTTCAAATCAGTGGAGAGGGACTTCAAATCAGTGGAGAGGGACTTCCCTGGTGGTCCAGTGGGTGAGACTCCGTGCTCCCAATGCTGGGGGCCCGGGTTCAATCCCTGATTGGGGAACTAGATCCTGCATGCATGCCGCAACTAAGAGTTCGTGTGCCACAACTAAAGATCTCGCATGCCACAACAAAGATCCCGCACACTGCCGCTGAGACCCAGTGCAGCCAACATAAATATAAACAAACAAACAAAAAACAAATAAATAAATATGTTTAAAAAATAAACTTAAAAAAAAACAAATCAATGGAGAAACAATGGTTTTTCAGTAAACTGTGGGAAGAATGGGCTAGGTATCTGCAGAAAACAAAGTTGGAGCTCTAACTCTAAAATAATTCCAGATCAAAAGTTTCAGCATTAAAAAAAATCGTACAATTATATGTTGTTTGCAATTTGCTTCAAAATAGTCAAGGGATGGGGGAATGTGTGGGACGTAGGTGAAATGAGACTGGCCCTGCCCTATTCTGACCGCTGTTGAAGTTGATGAGGGTAACTCTGGCTCCTTCTATTCTTCTCTCTACTTTTGTGTATGTTTGAACAAATGCCAAAAGAAATTATTGGATAATTTAAAAAATAATCTTGGAGCATTTAAGGCCTTTCCAGTCATATCAAAAAGCATTAGAAGCCATAAAAGAAAAGACTGAGGCAATCCACCAGATAGAAATTTTTAAAGAAAAAAAATGAATGGCAAGAACAAAAAAAATTACCATTGACAAATAAAAAGGCAAACAAACTAAGAAAAAATATGCACATAGCACAGAAAGAAAGCTAATTTCCTTTTTATATCATGAGTTCTTGCAGATCAATGTAAAACCAATAATGCATTAGAGAAATTGTTATCATATATGAATAGACAACACATGGGAAAAAATATGGCTTTTAGACACATGAAAAAATGTTTACCTTCACTCATAATAAAATAAATAAAAAATAAAACTACAATGAGATAGCATTTTAAGTTATCCAGTTGGTAAAACAAAACAAAACAAACAAACAAAAAATTAACATACCATGTTGTAAAGGATGTAGAAAAACATTTTCACAGATTTTTTGTAACAACATAAACCAGTACACCTTTCATGAAAAGTAATGTGATAATATCTATCAACATTTAAAATGCAAAAAGCTTTTTACTCAGCAATTTCAGTTCTAGTCATTTGTCCTACGGGTGATGTACAAAATGACGATTTAAAAGGATATTCATTACAGCATTGTCTGTCGTAGCAGAGGATTGGAAACAACCTAAATTTCCAACAGGAAACTAGTTAAATAAGTTCTGATACATGCACATGATGGAAAATGAGAAAGATCCGGGTAGACTGATATGGAATAACCTTCAAAAGATATTGTTGTTGTTTTTTTAATTGGGGTATAGTTGCTTTACAATGTTGTGTTAGTTTCTTCTATACAAAGAAGTGAAACATCTATATGTATACATATATCCCCTCCCTCTTGGACCTCCCTCCCCACCCCCATCCCACCCATCTAGGTCACCACAGAGCACCGAGCTGAGCTCCCTGTGCTATACAGCATGTTCCCACTAGCTATCTATTTCACACATGGTAGTGTATATATATGTCAATCCCAATCTCCCAATTCATCTCACCCCCTTCCCCCTCCCCACCATGGCCACAAGTCCATTCTCTATGTCTGTGTCTCCATTCTTGCCCTGCAGTTAGGTTCATCTGTATCAATTTTCCAGGTTTCACATATATGCCTTAATATACGATATTTGTTTTTCTCTTTCTGACTTACTTCACTCTGTATGACAGACTCTAGATCCATCCACGTCTCTATAAATGACCCAGTTTCATTCCTTTTTATGGCTTTTTATTCCATTGTGTATATGTACCACATCTTCTTTATCCATTCATCTGTCGATGGGCATTTAGGTTGCTTCCATGACCTGGCTATTGTAAATAGTGCTGCAATGAACATTGGGGTGCATGTTTCTTTTTGAATTATGGTTTTCTCAGGGTATATGCCCAGTGGTGGGATTGCTGGGTCATATGGTAGTTCTATTTTTAGTTTTTTAAGGAACTTCCATACTGTTTTCCATAGTGACTGTACCAATTTACATTCCCACCAACAGTGCAAGAGGGTTCCATTTTCTCCACACCCTCTAAGAGATATTGTTGAGTATAGTTTTGCATGAAGAAAAAAGTGTTTGTTTGTGGATGACATTTATGCTATATAAATGCACATGCCATCATATATGTTTGTAAATGCATAGGATATTTTTGACAGAATAGACAAGAAACTGGTAGCAGTGAGGGACATGTATCGGAATGGACAAGGAGGGAGATTTATATTTCACTGTTTATTTTGTACCATCGTTAGACATTACCCATTCAAAAATGAATTTAATACAACTATAAAAAAATAAAATAAAATAAATTTAAGAATAATTGGTACATTATTTTAAGAATAATTTTTGTACATTTGTACATTCTCTCCTTCAAGAGAGACGTTAAAATGTTAACATTTAGGAACTGTTGGTGAAGGGCCTGTGGAAATGATTTTACTATTTTTGCAACCTTTTTGTATGTCTGAAACGATTTCAAAATAAAAAGATTTCAAAATTAATAAATTTAATTCCTAAATAAATAGATATTCTCACAACCAACCATCCTTTTCACCCCCTTCTTACCACTGAGAAATTGATACTCAGAGTTTCTGTGGCTTTACTGAGCTAAATAAAACACTGATTTTTTTTTATTCAACAAATATTTATTGAGTGTCTAGTATGAGCCAGCACTGAGGATACAAAAGTGAAAAAAAGGGCTTCCCTGGTGGCGCAGTGGTTGAGGGTCCACCTGCCAATGCAGGGGACACGGGTTCGTGCCCCGGTCTGGGAGGATCCCACATGCCGCGGAGCAGTTGGGCCCGTGAGCCGTGGCCACTGAGCCTGCGCGTCCAGATCCTGTGCTCCGCAATGGGAGAGACCACAGCAGTGAGAGACCCGCGTACCGCAAAAAAAAAAAAAAAAAAGTGAAAAAAATAGGAAAAGCACCATGTGTAATATAATGTCTGGTAGCAATAAGTGTTATGAAGAAAAGTAAAGCAGAGTGAAGGGATAGAATGGCGGATGGTATATTTCAGATAGGGGAGTGGTGGTCAGGGGAACCTTGTCTGAGGAGGTGATGCTGGAATAGAGTATGTGAGGAAGAAGTTTTGGGAGAATTCCCTGGCCGTCTGGTGGTTAGGACTCCACGCTTCCACTGCAGGGGGCCCAGGTTCGATACCTGGTCAGGGGAATTAAGATCCCGCAAGCCTCGTGGCCAAAAAGAAAAAAAAAAGTTTTGGAAGAAGAATGTTCAGGGAGAGGAAACAGTGAGTGCAAAGGCCCTGAGGCAAGAGCTTGCTTTGTGTACATGAGGAGCAGTGAGGAGACCAGTATGGCTGGAGCAGGTAGTAGAGGGTAGAGTAAGATGAGGCCAGAGATGACAGACGGTGTGACCTGTAGGCCATGTAAGGACATGAGTTTTTGTTATAAGTGAGATGGAAGGCATTTGGAGGATGACATGATCCTGTGTCATGAAGTTTGAAAAGGATCCTTGTGGCTGCTTTCACTGTGGAGAATAGACTGTATTAGGCAAAGGCAGAAAGAAGCAGGAGACCAGTGAGAAGGCTGTTACAATCATCCAGACAAGTGATGGCTTGGACCAGGAGGGCAGCCGTGAGGTGACTATGAGAGGCAACTGGACTCTGGATATATTCTGGAAGGAGGGCCAGCAGTGTTTGCTTCTGCATTTGGGCAATTGCGACAAATCCCGCATCTTTTTATCTCCAGCGAGGGACTCTCTCCACTTCTCTGAGAATAGAGTGAGTTTGGATTTTTAAGACCAAGTCCCCAGCATCTCAAGAAATCCCCAGTTCACTTTCCCCCAACCCCCACACCCCCACCTCCCAACAATGGAAATAAAGGGGCACAGAGATGGCTGGGGGAGGTCACAGCCCTCTCTGATGGAACCTGAGTGTGACAGAGTTGAGTCTGTAGGTGATGAGAGCTCAGGCTGGCCTCGCCCTCCACACCAGGCAGAGGAAAAACCTGCCCATGAGCCAGCTGACAGGAGGACATAGCCTGGTGCTAGGAATAAAGTTAGATCCAGGCCTTTCTGGAAACAGTAGGACTAATTTTAAAATAGTGTCACTGGACTGAGCTCAGAAACTAAATTTTATGGAAACCGAATGAATGAACAAGGATCAAAGACAGTGAGACCGTTTTGTGAATGGGAAAGTTTCACGCTCACTAATCTTCAATTCCCTAAAGATGTTTGAATTCACTTCACAATTTGGTAAACCTTGAAGCAAGATACTCGCTGTTCCGGGGTGCAGTGGTGAGAACTGGGGCTCAAACTGGGAGACCTGGGTCCCCCTGCCTCCAGCTGCTGGCTCCAAACTATCTTTAGAGCAAGCTTAGGCGGGCTGGTGATCTCAGGGGAAAGCAAGGCCAGGGAACCAGTTTCAAAGTTGCATTTACACAGCATGCTTTACCTAAGACTGAGAAAACCTAAGTTACATCAAAGACTGAGGAGGGACACAGAAGGAGACAGGTGCCCTAAAATAAAGCCTCCTCTGAAGAGCTGTCATGGCAGCAGTGGCCCTGGGCGAGGCACTTCCCCTTTCTGGGTTACTGAGCAGGCAGTATGACCTGGGTCATCAGCGTGAATATCCTGGTGCCCCACCACTTCATAGGGGTGTGACCTCAGGCAAGTGACGTAAAGGTTTGTTGCCTCAATTTCTTATCTGTAAAACAGAGGCCATAATAGTGCCCACCTTGGTTGTGTGTTGTAAGGATTCAGCGCTACATAAACCCATATAAAGCATTTGGAGCCGTGTCAGACAGATGATAATCAATGTCAGCTGTTGTTACCTTGTGGGTTTTTTTTTGTTTTGTTTTGTTTTGTTTTTGATGGTTTGTTTGTTTTTTTTTTTTTGTGGTACGTGGGCCTCTCACTGTTGTGGCCTCTCCCGTTGCGGAGCAACAGGCTCCAGACGCGCAGGCTCAGCGGCCATGGCTCACGAGCACAGCCGCTCCGCGGCATGTGGGATCTTCCCGGACCGGGGCACGAACCCGCGTCCCCTACATCAGCAGGCGGACTCTCAACCAACTGCGTCACCAGGGAAGCCCAGCTGTTGTTACTTTTGTGCTTGTTAATAGGAGACTGAGAGAACCTCCAACTTCTCCATCCTAGCAATTTGCAGGTGGCCTTGTTCACACGCCAGACTGGTTGTTGAGTGATGAGGGGCAGTGAAGTGAGAGCTGGGATCGGGGGGGCGGATAGGGTTGAGGATTGGGGCTGGGGTGGAGTTTGGGAGACAAATGCTCAGGTCAAGATGGAAATTCAAGCCGCAGTGAATCATTCAAAAAATATTTATTGAGCACCTGTGATATGCTGGGAACTTTCTAGGTGTTGGGATACACCAGTGAATACAAGAGGCAAAGACCAACCCTCAGGGTGCTCGTGTTTCTGTAAGCTGGGTGGGAGGGGGTAAAGCTGCAGTGATTTTTGCCAGCTTGCTCACCTGGGCCCTAGGCTGGCTGAAGCGCAGTTATAGCAGCCACTGCTGATGCCCCACCTGCATCCCCAGGCCCATGTCTGTGTTCACTGGAAGTTGTGGTTAATAGTTCCTGACAGGGATATAGCTTCTCACCTCAAATGCTTGCATCCTTCTCATTTTCTCTGGCATCACAGGAACTAGATCCACCCAGGGAGCAACCTGAACTTGCTCCTGGAGGCTGCCCTCAGTCAGCCATGGCTGGCGTCAGTGGTTAAGTACCTGAGAGATACCCAGGCAAGTACCCCCAGGGACAATCCTAGGGCGCGTTCCACACTGTCTCCTCAGACCTCCCAGGTGGACACAGCAGAACTTGCTCACCAGCACCTCCAGTGGCTTTCTCCTTTCCTGTCCCGCACTCTCCACTCTCCCACTTGTGCTTCCAGGACCACCTCCCAAGTAAACCACCTACACACACGTCCTTGTCTCAGGTTGCTTTTGAGGGAAAAAAGTCTAAGTTGGTAGCAGAAATGGCAGGTGGGCTTCTGAAAATGGATCCCTCACCAGTGAGATGACAATGGAGGCCCGATGCCAGCAGTGAGTGGGGCGGTGACAACCCCCAACCCCACGTAGGCTGCAGCCTCATGGTGACAGAGACCCAGCTGTGGGAGGCGGACCGGGGAGAGGTACAGAAAGATATGGGGCCATGGTAATTATGAGGATTGCAGGGTTGGCTGGCTTCTGTTGACTGCCCTAGAAGTCTTGAAGAAGGAGAATCACAGACTCAACTCAGGGCAGGCTGTGTGGGACAGGAGACCCCCATCAGAGCATTCTAAATGGCCCTCATCTCCTGTGGCCCAAGAGCAGTCTGTGCTGATAATCAGCCCCAGGATCTAGTATAAAGGTGGTGGAGCTACAAGAGAGACCGGATGCACAGCCGCAGCTGGCAAAGAAAGAGCGGGGTGCTTGGTCCTGGAATGGAGATGTTTGTATGGATGAACCTTATACTCCCAGCTTCCCCTGAGCCCTCCAGGCCTGCAGAATGCCCCCTCCCTCTCTAGAGGAGAACACTCTCCCATCACATGACGATTCACCCCACCTCCCCTCTCTGCCTCTAGACAAGAGTCAGCAAAACACCTTAAGGACAAGAGAGTAAATATTTTAGGTTTGTGGGCCAAGTGGTCTCTGTCACAACTACTCATTTCTGCTCTTGTACTACTTAAAGTGCAAAAACAGCCACAGGCAACAAGCAAATGGGCGTGTCTACATTGAAGTAAAACTTTATACCAAAATGGTCAGTCGGTCCACAGAGTAGGGGTTTGCCAGCCACTTCTCTTAGACCAATAACTGGGTCAGGTCTCAGCATTGCCCAAGCAGGAAAGTACAGCCCCTGCTACTGGAGGAAACAACTTAGCAAAAAGCTACAGGTGTGGCTGGTACGTATTGGTAGGAACAGGGAAACACATGGAAGAGATCTCAGGGATATGGGACTGGGGCTGGGGGAGATGAGGAATACAAGGTGGCTAAAGAGAGTGTTTATTGAGGCCTCTCTCTTGATTCACGATTAAACATCCTGGGGAATTCCCTGGCAGTCCAGTAGTTAGGGGTCTGTGCTCTCACTGCCGAGGGCCCGGGTTCAATTCCTGGTCGGGGAACTAATATCCCACAGCCATGCAGCGCGGCTCCCTCTCGGAGTCCGATGAGTCCAATGAGTCTGTGGCTATTTCCTAGCCCCTGAATGCAAATTGGTGTGTATGTACTTAGCAGCTAACAGAACCCTCACATTGGTTCCCTAACCTGTGGAATAAGAGCCATTAGGGAAAGGACTGAGTAGCAGTCTCTTAAGTTATCCCACTGGTCAAGATAGTAAATCAGAAGCAATACCACATCCCTGGTGGAATTACAAAGGTTAGTCCTACCTTCAAAAACGTAAAGGACACAGAGTGTTTCCCAATCTACCCCCCCATCTTGCTCTTACAGAAACCAAATGTAACATGGTGATTGATGATTATCCATGAGGCAGCCCTAATTGCAGCCATTATATCAGATATGGTATCTTTACTAGAATAGTCTCCACGGCCTCTGACAGCAACGAAGACAAAGCCCAACACAACCAAAAAAAAAAGTGGGTCATGACCACATTCCCCACAAAAATTCAGAAACCTATCACGTTAGTTTTTTTTTTAATAAATTTATTTGTTTGTTTTTAGTTTTGGCTGGGTTGGGTCTTCGTTGCTGTGCGTGGGCTTTCTCTAGTTGCGGTGAGCAGGGGCTACTCTGTTGCGGTGCACAGGCTTCTCATTGCGGTGGCTTCTCTTGTTGTGGAGTGCGGACTCTAGGCACACAGGCTTCAGTAGTTATGGCACACAGGCTTAGTTGCTCCACGGCATGTGGGATCTTCCCGGGCCAGGGCTCGAACCTGTGTCCCTTGCATTGGCAGACAGTTTCTTAACCACTGCACCACCAGGGAAGCCCCGTTAGTTAAGTTTTAAATGGTCAAATGAGTTGGGGCATGCTGAGACACTCCCTCTATAGTAAAGGACAAGTTATTATACTGTGGACATCCTACCACTAAAAAGAGGCATAGCGCTGGTGGCCAATAAGGATTTTGGAGGCAGTATACTAAATACTGATCCAGCCCATATATTCTCTGACTTGTTTAAGTGGAGTCCAGAGCAAAAGAGGCTCTGCAATAGGTCCTTGATATGGGGCAAGCTCTTGGGATGTATGACCCAGCATATCCCACGATACTAGAAATATCCATGGGCAATAAGTAAACAGTGTAAAGTCTCCAAAAGCCCCAATGGCAGAGCCTCATCTCAGACCCCTAGGATTCTGGAGCAAAGCCACGCCCTGTACAGCAGAGAATTATTCAGCATTTGAAAAGTAGTTCTTGACCAAATTGCACAATCCAGAGCAAACAGATCATTATTGTTTTAAGCTACTAAGTCTTAGGGTTGTTAACTATGAATAGGTAATCAGAAGATGCAGTAAGAGTACTTTGTTCTTTTTAATGTCATATCGTATTCCACTATATACAGATACCACAACTTATGTATCTTTTCTTATGTTATGGACATTTAGGTTGTTTCTGGTTTGGCTCTGTTATGAATAATGCTGCTATGAACATGTCTTTTGGCAGAAATGTGTACTCATTTCTCTTGAGAACAAACCTAAGAATAGAATTCCTGGTCACGGGGCAGGCATGAGGGAAGGCATCTTCAGGAGATATTGCCAAAGAGTTTTCCAAAGTAGTTAAAATAGTTTATAGTTCCATCAGAAGGTATAAGAGTTCCAGTTGCTCCATATCCTTGCCAACGTTTGGCATTGTCAGTCTTTTTCATCTTAGTCATTCTGGTAGGTGTGTATCTTATTGTGGTTTTAATTTGCATTTCCCTGATGAGTAACAATATATTCTTTACTAAAAAAACCACACACACAAGAAACCAAAATGTTGACAGTGGCACTCTACAGAGGTGTGATGATTTATTATTTTGTTTTGTTATTGTTGTCTGCTTTTTGTTCTGTAGTCTTGGTCTTTCTATTTGCTAAGCTTTCTGCATTTTTAAAATTTAAGTGCTTAATTTTTTAAATTATAAAAACAATCCAGGGCTTCCCTGGTGGTGCAGTGGTTGAGAGTCCACCTGCCGATGCAGGGGACAGGGGTTCGTGCCCCGGTCTGGGAAGATCCCACATGCCATGGAGCGTCTGGGCCCGTGAGCCATGGCCGCTGAGCCTGCGCATCCGGAGCCTGTGCTCCGCAACGGGAGAGGCCACAGCAGTGATAGGCCCGCGTACCGCAAAAAAAAAAAAAAAAAAAAAGATCCAAAAAACCTCCACCTACTTGTTCTTATAAATACCAAGGTATATTGACGACAACAGTAATATTACAAGTGAAGTCACCAGAAATATTTATTGAGCACCTACTGTATATCCAGCACTGTGGGAGGGGCTTTGAAGGACACAGGGCAGTACAGGACTTATTCTCTGCCCTTGAGAGGTTTACAGTCTAGGTGGAGACAGAAGAACCAGGACATACGGGAGCCAGGAGAAAACAGTCCAGGCCAGGATGTTACAGGAGCTGGAAGGTGTCTGGGGTCAGAGCCACCAAGTGGTTCAGTGCCAGGAAAGACAACAACTCACAGCTCCCGGGCCCATATCCACCCACTTAGTGAGCCCTATCCATAGCCTCTACTCCCGCCATCATAAAACGCCTAACTCCTTGTTCAGTTGCTATTCAAAGTGCAATGAAATGGGGGAGGGGTGGGGCAAATGGAAAACGTCCTTGGATGAGTTCCAGGGGCTGGCGTCACAATCTCCCCCCTGCTTCTCACCCACATACCCCTCACATAGAGAGATCCCCATTCAAGGAGGCCTGTCTGACCATCCAGGACCACCACCCCAAGAGCTAAGAGGAGGGGGTGGTCACTGCTTGAGCTGCCTGAGGTAGAACTGGGGAACCCTACTTCTAGCATGCCCCTTCCCCTTCCAGTCCACTGAGTTGGGGGGACAGGCACCCCGGAGTTGCCACCCAGGGCTGAGAAGGTACAAAAGGGAAAGGACATGGAGGAAGGGAGAGGAGCAGAGAGGGACTGAGAGCCCAGCTGGGAAAGAGGGGCCTCTGGGGCCCCTAGAAAAGTGCAGGGGAAGGCGAAGCCAAACACTGAGGCCGGCTGCCCCATGGGTGGAGGGGAGGTGGGGTGGTCTGCTACGGGACCCGACCTTCCCCACGCCTTCACGGGACTGAGGGGGTTATCAAGGGCCACGAGGGTATCAAATCCCCAGCCCTGTTCCAGGCTGTGCCCACTTCAAGGTCACCCTGCCCAACCTTAGAGGGGAGTGAGGGGACCTCAAAGTTTCGATGATGCCCCCCACTCTGCTGGGTCCCCTTCAAAGTGCTATCTGTTCACTTCTCAAATTACAAGGAATTCAGGTCTGAGAATGCGGGAAAGGGGCAGAATTTTGTAATACCCATCAGAGGGTGAGGGGAGGGAGCCAGGTACCTCCAGAGAGTACCACCCAGCGGGTGAGGGTCGTGCCAGCCTCACCGTACCTCAGGGAGAGAGGAAATGGACAGCAAAGGGTGAGGAGGGCTTAAATAATAGTTCACATAATAAAAATACCTAGCACTCTAATAAGCCTATTTTTCTGCTACCTAATTTTTTTTTAAATAATTCTAATGCCAGAGGCTGGGGGTATGAGGAGGGTGGGGGCAAGCAGGGTATATACATGAGGAGGAGTTTAAATTAAAACACAAATAATAATTAAGACACACAAACTGAAGGAATCAGGCAAAAGATGTAGAAGAGGCCTACAGTGGCCTCCTTGTTTCCAGGATGACCTAGCTTCCAGCGGCTGGGTTAGGGCTTCCTCTTGGAGCTGATCAGCCGGCGTTTAGAATGATAGAAATCTGAGGAGAGAGAACAGAAGTCAGCCAGGCCAGGAGGAAGAGGGCCCAGCAGAACCACCCATCCAATGCAAACTGCAGAGGGGCCAGGGACCCCTCCCCAGGGCCAGAGGGACACACTGCCAAGTACAGGGAAGAACTCCGGCAACTTCTGGCCCATCTCCCAAAGGAGCATTTCCAGAGCATCCCACCACGCTTCACAGATGTGATTAATAATAGGACTTATGCCCATGGGCCGGCTGTAAGCCAAGCTGCCCTATACAGTAGCCACTAATCCTATGTGGTTATTTAAATTAACTAACGTTAAACAAAATGAAAAATTCAATTCCTCGGTCACACTAGCCAGATGTCAAGTACTTGGCGGCCATGTGTGGCCAGCGGCACTGGACATTTGCATCTTTACAGAGTTCTATCGGAGAGCACTGCTCTGGGGATTGCATTAGATAATCTATGAAAAGTGTTCTGCACAATGCCTGGGCTGTATAAAGTTAGCTATTATTATTATTATTATTATCATTATCAGTATTGTTAGTTCTGACCCAGCTGCAAATTAGCTGTGGGATTCTTGGCTGCATCTCTCCAAGCCTCATTTTCCTCACCTATAAAATGAGGATAACACTGGTATGGTGCTCTGAGGATTAAATGAAATGCTCTCTAAAAGACTTTGGTTGATGGGGAATTCCCTGGCAGTCCAGTGGTTAGGACTCCACGCTTTCACTGCCAAGGGCCCAGGTCCAATCCTTGGTCAGTGAACTAAGATCCTGCAAGCCGTGCATTGTGAAGCCAAAAAATAATAATAACAGTAATAATAATAAAATTTTAAAGTAAAAAATTAAAAAAAAAAAGACTTTGGTCGAAGGCCTGGCATACTTAGTGTTCAAATGTCAGTATCATTCATTCAGTTTTCCTCAAGCACCTGCTATGTGTCAGATACCATCCTAGGTGCTGAGGATTCAGCAATGAACAACAGAGCTACAGATTCCTTTCTTGTGGAGATAATATCCTAGTTGGGGAGATGGACAATATCAAGATAAGGAAGTAGCTGTTGATAGTTTAAAAAGTGCCAGAAAGAGAAAAATAGGCAGGGAAGGGGGGCTGGAGGTGTGTATGTGTGTTGGGGAAGGGGAGTTAAGTTTGAATAGGACAGCCAGGAAATTCTCATTAGCTTTCTCTCCACTGCAAATCATTGCGGGACCTTAGGCAAATCATTCTACCTCTCTGGGCCTTGTTTCTTTGCCTACAGAAGGATGGCAAGAATGTCTTATGGTATAGGATTGCTATAAGGACTGAAAGAAATCTAGAAACTTAGCAAAGGGCTTGGCATATAATCAATGTTCCAAATAAATGTTAGCTGGTTGTTCTTGGCAGCAGGCTAGCTGTGTGACCTCAGGCAAGTTACTTCTCCTCTCTGGGCCTGTTTCCCACTCTGAGGTATGAGGAAGCTGGGTCAGATAGTTCAGCCCTTGCACCATGAATTCTGGGAGTCTTGATCCCTTGCACTTCTCTGCACTTGTCCTCACCTGTCATGCTGGTCTGTCGCCGTTTTCGTCCCTGGGAGGTGCCCGGCCCTCCCGGGGACCCCTCAGGCCGCTCTGGGGAGTGAGGCACAAGGGTGCAGGACAGTGACAGGTCCACGTGGTCCTCCTGAGATGTCCCCTGCAGCAGGGCAGATGAGGTGCTCGGCCACTTGCCCCCTCCCAGGTCGTCCCGGGTCCCCCGGGGCCCTGCAGGCAGGTAGAGCTTGGGCAGGCCAAGGCCCCTCATGCGCTCCCAGGCGAAGTCACCCTCCAGAGGTGTCTCCGTGACAAAGTCGAAGTTCCATCGCTCTCGGGCCTCCTGCACGCAGCTGGCCATCAGGGCGTCGCAGTCCCGGCGCAGCTGCTCACTGTCCACCGGGCCAAAGAGGCGGCGGCACGCCTTGCTGCCGCGTGGGATCTGATGGGCATCCCTGGATGGCTCTGACATGGTGCCTGCAGCTGGAACACAAGTAAGACCCTGGTCACCGGAGGAATCAGACCCTCCCTTACCCGGCCGTGCTTCACTCTGTAACCTCAGGCGAGGTCTTCTTACTAGAACGTGAGGTGAGACAATCACTCTGGTTCCTTCCAGCTAATTTTCCCCCACTTCCCTCCCACAGGCTCTCCCAACACCCCAGCAACACATACAGGGTTGGGGCAGAGCTCAGCCAGCCTGGCACCCCAAGGTCACTGGGGAAGTGGGCAGTTGAAGGGCAAGTTTATGTATGTCAACAAAGGCAGGTTTATTGCAATAGCAGGGGTCAGGGTCCTGTTTACCACCAGGTATTATCAGGTAAAATCAATTTGTTTTCCCCCCTGAGGTGTCCCTCATGGGTGTGAATACCCCAAGTCTGTGTGAATTGCCAGAGTCCAGCAGTTTCCTAACCCCAGACCTGGCCAGGAGGTCAATTCCCAAGTAAGTGGACAGCTCCTCGAGCCTCCTGAAACCCTCCATCTAGATGCTCATGTGGAGTAATCCTGCTCAGCTACTTAAAACCACCCTGGACTTTGGGGTAAAAAACACCTGGGTTCTAGGGCTTCCCTGGTGGCGCAGTGGTTGAGAATCTGCCTGCTAATGCAGGGGACACAGGTTCGAGCCCTGGTCTGAGAGGATCCCACATGCTGCGGAGCAACTAAGCCTGTGAGCCACAACTACTGAGCCTGCGCGTCTGGAGCCTGTCCTCCGCAACAGGAGAGGCCGCGACAGTGAGAGGCCCCGCGCACCGTGATGAAGAGTGGCCCCGCTTGCCACAACTAGAGAAAGCCCTCACACAGAAACGAAGACCCAACACAGCAAAGATAAATAAATTAATTAATAAACTCCTACCCCCAACATCTTCTAAAAAAATAAATAAATAAATAAAAATAAAAACACCTAGTCCTAGCTCTGCCACTTACTATCTCAACTTTAAAAAAGTCACTTAATGTCTTTCGGCCTCAATTTCCTCATCTGTAAAATGGGACTGCATGCAAGTCTAAAGCAGGGCTGTAGAAGCATGCTCAAGCAGTTGATCCGTGGGTCCCTCCAGGCAAGGCAGATGGAACAGAGTTGGGAAGCTGTATCTTGGTGGTTAAAAGTGAGGGCTCTGGAACCAGGCCACCTGGGTTGGAATCCAGGCTCTGCTGGGTGAACCTGGACAAGTGGCTTAACTTCTCTGGGCTCTATTTTCCTCATCTATAAAATAGAGACAGCAATAGTGAATGTTTCAGAGGACAGATGTGAGGATTAACTGAGTTAATGTAGATAATGTGCTTAGAGCAGTACCTAGTATATAGAAGCACTTGGAAAATATTATTATTATTTCTCTCTGCCTTTAGTTCTGCCTGAGCTCCTCCCCATCACTCCACCTGGGCCACTGCCTCCTTCAGACAGCAGCTGACAGGTGTTGTGCGCTGAGGGCCTTTCCCAAGGATGTCATCATGCAGGCAGCCTGGGGGTGAGGAGCAGCTAGGCAGGGCAGGGCAGGGAGATGACTTCTCCCAGGCTGAGCCACATCCTGCCAGGCATATGAGGTGACCTGAAGTCTAGACAACATGAAAGCCCCTGCCCCATTTTGCCTGCATCCAAAGAACCCATTTTTCAGGCAAAGAAAATTAAAGGCACCCGTCTACCTGGTTCCTCTCCTCCCACTTCAGGAGAGGGAAAACTAAGGATGAGTTTGCCCGTGAGGGAGTGCTGGCACCTTCCTGCCCCGCTCCGGCCTGACTCCAGGATTAGCTCCTGCACGACCTTGACAGGGACTGGGTTTTCTGGGGACAAGTCCTGCTTTGCAGGCTCTGAGGGTGAAAGCTCTGCTGAGTGACCTCCTGGGACAGGAAGCCCTGAACCCACACCACACCTACCCCTCCACACTCCACCTCTCACAGTGAGTGGAGCCCACAATGCAGTGTCTCAGCTGATAGGGGAGGGGAGGCACTAGGTGACCTCAGATCAAGTTAAAAGGGCAGGAGTTATGAGACTTGCCCCAAAACCACACAGTTAAAAGGATCAAGGGCCACTGCCACATAGAGAGGGGTAACATAGTGCAGTGGGCAAAGCCCACAAATAACCTTTGCTCACTCTCTTCAGGGCAAGGATTGAGATTTATTTTTATATTTTATGTGCCAAGGCCTGTTCTAAGAAGTTTACAAATATTTTCTGAAAAAGTGAGTACATTAGCTCTTTTACCGAAGAGGTAACCAAGGTTCAGAGAAGTTAAGTAACTTTCCCAAGGTCACACCGCTCACAAGTGGCACAGCCAGGATTTGAACCCAGGCCTGAATGCCCTGGGTTCTGTGCTCTGGTGTTGAACCCTACTCCCTCTCTAATTTTGAGGTTTCTTAACCAGAGAGCCACTTGGGCTTTTTCAAAATGTAGACTGACAGGCCCCTCCTTCCCCAGACCAATTAAATTCAAATGTTTGACAGCTCTCCAGATGGGCATGTTTGGGGTGCCAGCCAAGAGGGGACACACAGAATGTCCTGAATAGACACTATGGATCTCAGTTCTTCATTGGTACATGGAGGAGAAGCCCACCTAGGGCTTTATCAGGGAGCTGGATATTCTCTAGCTTCTAGGAGCTGAAGATGGGACCAGAATCCAGGCAGGGACCCTCTCTACTTCTGCTACCCCTTCCCTTACGGCTCTCATAGGCTCCCCACCAAAATCTTCTCTCATGCCCATTATTATAACTCGCACCTCAGAGAAAACAAACAAAAACCCTTGTTTTACAAACAAGTAACTGAGAATAGCTTCCTTTGTTGGCCTTCCTGCCTTCGACTTCAACCATATTTTCATACTCAAATAAATGTTAAGCTCTCAGTAAACACTGCTGAACCAATAGGGTACTCTTTTTAAGAGGCGGGGGAGCGACCTCAGATCAGCACTGGAATAGCGGCGGGAAGCAAAGGCGGGTGAAGCCTCCTTCCGCGGGAAGGCGTGTTTGCTATTAGCGCTGGGGCCAGAAGGGGGCGCTGGTCTACAGGAAATCACGCGCGGGACGGGAGGTGCGTGGGCAGAGCCTGGGACAGCGGCAGGGAGTTGTGATGAGTCAGTTTCCTGCAAAGAGCTCCCAGCCCGCCAAAACTTCGCTTCCACTCCGGCTGCACGTCACCCCAGGGTGAGGAGGGGGAGCGGGAGGGGGAGCGGGAGCCGCGAACACGTCACGCTGAGCCAGCTAGGCTTCCAAAACCCCCGCCACTGTTGGGAAACCGCGCGCTCTCGCGCCGTCTCTTGTGACACACACGCGCGCGCGCGCACACACACACACACCGCAAGCACAGGCGCGCCGAGATCTGGTCCCTCCACCTTATCTCCACGCCCAAAGCAGGGGATGAGTCAGATCCCTGGAAAATAAAAATAGACGGGAGCAACGAAAACAAAACCGCTCTTAAGTCCTCCCCGAAACGCAACGTGGAGGAAGGGAAGGAAGGAGGGAGCTGCCTGGGCGCCCTAAAGTACCAAACCAGTTCAAAGATTCTCGTCCCCACGGGGAGGGCGCGTGTCCCCCGGGGGCCCCTGACAAGGCAGACAAGGCGGACGCACCGTGGTCCGCGCTGGGCGGCGGCGCCCGAAGGGCGACTCGCCCTCCTGCTCAGCCGTGTCGCCCTCGGAGAGGGAATTCTGGACTAGGTTGGGGGCGCCCGGAGCCCCCGAATGCAGGCGACGGAGGTCCGGAGCGGCGTCGCACCCCGAAGCCCCATCCCTCAAAGACACGACCCCTTACCCCCTTCCTCCCTTGGCGGGGGCTGTGTGCCCCGCCGCCCCGCAGAGCAGGGCTCGGCCCCCGCCCCTGAATCCGTCCGTCCGACCCAAGGGCAGGCTGGGCCGGGGTTCTCCCGGCAGCGGTGGGAGAGAGGTAGGTCCGGTTTCTGCGCTTCCCTAACTGACTGGCTGGCGCAAGCCCACTCAGCGCCGGGCCGCGGCTCCGGGTCCTCGAGGGCGCGCCGCGGGGCGGGGACCGGACACCCGGTCCTGGACCTCCTGGTGTCCCGGCTTCCCTGGGAACACTCTGTGCCAGCCAAATAGGTCACTGTGCTGATGGGGGGACAGAGACCGTGGAGAGGCAGGGAAGGGGACTTCTGGGGGAGCAGCCGTCTCCCAGCCCTGGCGGGGATCTGACCTTACCCGGCCCCGTTCCCTGGGGTCTTCTTGTCACCGTGAGTCACCTCCTCGCTAGCCCTTAAGGGACGTGTCCCGACACGTTCCCAAGGGCCGGAGACACAGCCCGCGCTGACCTCAGCGCCCAGCCTATTGGCAGACACGGCAGCGTTGGGGACCGAGACCCCGGTTCTGGGCCGGGATGGCACCGATTGGATCCGAGAGCCGCCCGGGAGCGGATCCCAGATGAACCTGCTCGGCTTTCCCCACCCCTCCCGGACCCCTCCGCGGACAGGGCTTCATCCCCACGCCGCAAGCGCACCAAGCCTGGGGCCCCGAGCTCACCCTCCGCCCGGTCCACGCCGTCCCTCGCCCCAGCTGAGCTTCAAACGGAGGGAGCGTAGCGGGGATCTCTGAAATTAGTGCTCCCTCTCCCCGCCCGGAATCTCCGACACATCCCGGCCCCTGTCCCACGCGCACATATAGACTCGGGTGTGCGCAAAACCGAGCCCCAAGCACGGACCCACGCACGCCATTCACCTGTGAACACAGTACACACACGCCGCTGCGGACATACACCCACGGAGGTGCGCGGACACACACGCGCACACGCTCGGCTCAGCTCAGAGCCGCAGCCCGGGATTCGCTCTTGCCTGCCCTGGCTCTCTCACCTCCTCTGAGGGTCTCGGTGTCTCAGTGAATCCGCGCCCAGCTCCTCGTCGCCCAGCTACCAACTCGGGCAGCTGCTCACACCTAAGCTGGCGCCGCCTGCGCTCCCCTTATAAAAGGGCTGGAGGCGGGACCTGCTGCTCCGCCCACAGCGCGCCGGGGACCGGCCTCTGGGGGGACAACTGCGGCTCCCGTGCGCTCGCAACAGCGCTCTGGAAACCTCTGCGGCCAACCTCGCGTGCTGCAGGAGGGCGCTTCCCTCCTACCCACTACCCGCGCCTGGGTTTGTACGCTTGACACATTTCCCCACGAACTGAGCTCCAAATCTGTTTTTTTCAGTTGGGGAGTGAGTTGCCGCTCCTCCGGAGGGGACGACATTGTTAGGACAGGACCGAGGAGCCCCCTCTCTGGCCCACCACCAACTGACTCTGGGCAAGGGTTTACCCAAAGTAGTTGAATAGACCATGAGGAGTGTCATTAATAAATAAAAATCCTTAAATAATTAAAAAAAAAACCACCTCACTTTGCAATTCCCGGAAAAGCCCCACTACACCACCTCTATTCCCATGGATTCCTCACTACACCACCTCTGCCCATTACCTGAGGCACCCAGAGACCCCAATGAAGCATTCTTGGAGGCCAGAAAGGATTCAATTCCCTTTATTTCACAGATAAGGAAACCGAGGCCCACAGAACTAAAGGGATGAGAAGTTATTTGTCAAATGCTCCAGGGAAGAGAGGACTGGGCACACTGCTAAGAAAGGGCCAACCTGGTCTCCAGGGGAAATGGGACACTGAACTAACTTTCCCACCCCCTCGTCCTCACTCCCTACACCCACCTCCCTCTCCCCTCAGCAGAAGAAAGCTCTGTGATTGCAGCAGATCTGATGGCTAGGAAGGGGAGAAAGATTTGGTGGGTGAGTTAGCTCCTGGGTAGTCCCCACACAGCCCACATACGCTGCTGGGAAACCGAGGCTCAGAGTTCAGTGGCCTGACTCATAACACAGCAAATAAATGGTGATGGCTGGAACATAGGCCTTTTGTCTCTCATCCAGAGCCCTCTGCTTGTTGCCCTCTCTGTTTCAGTGGCTCTAGAATGAGGGAAATGCCCTGCACCCCTCATTTCGAGGCAGTATACTGAGGCAGTATACTGATGAAAGACAATTCTGGAAACGTCCACTGGTGCTTCTGACAGATACAAAAGCAAGTGAGGTGCCCCGCTGTTCCATACCCCTAGCCCCACTTGCACCCCACCTTTGCTTCCTTCCTTCACCTAAAACATTTGCAGTTTCTCCTTTTAAAAAATTGCAGAGAACAGAGTGTTAATCTGAACAGAAATCTACTAAGAAATAGAATCCAGGCTTGGAACAGCTACAATTACTGACATCTAGGGCTGTTCAGTGTCTGGAAATCTCTGCCCAGACATGCCCAGTCTATTTCCTCTAATGCAGCTGACCTCAGGGAAGACAGGCCTCCTTCTCCTCTACTGCTGGGACAAGAGCCTGGGTAGGGGTGGGAGGGCACATTACCAGACCCCCTTGCCTACCTAATTTTGGAATCAGGCCAGGACTTCAGAAGGACCTCAAAAAGGCCAAGACCCCAGGACCAGCCCCCTTCTCCCGCAGTTCCACCCTCCCCACCTCCAACACACCCGTACCCACACCACCCAAAGGCTGGGTTGTCAAATGTCCAGCAGAAGACGGGCATATCCTCCAACTGCCTTGAATCCCCTTGGCTTTCAGACATTTCAAATAGACTTGACATTGTCTGTCTGTTTACTTTGGGAAAAAAATTTAATGAAGGCTTGTATTGAATTATTTAAAGTTTTGTGGTCCTGAGCTTCACAATGAAATAATTCTTTTTGTTGTTTTTGTTGGGAAGTGAATTTTTTTTTATAACTTCTAGCTCACCACCACCACCACAACAGAATTCAACAAATATTTATTAAGCACCTACTGGGTGTCTAGTACTGTTCAGCACTTAAAAAAAAAAGTTTCCAACCATACACTTGAATGTGTAGCCAGGTATGCTCTTAAAGGAGGACTTCTGCCCTGAAGAAGCAAAGAAGCAGGTTGTTAGAAGCCACATGCAAGATCTAACTCCCAAAACACACACACACACACACACACACACACACACACACACACACACACACACACACACACACACACACACATTAGATCCCAGGCCAGTCCCAAGGGATCTGCTGCAAATCACATATTCTGTTCAGAGGAACTCAGACCACGGTCTCCCTAGGGTCTCTGGGGGTCTCCTGTCTCCTACCACCCCCCTCTTCTCTGAAAGCAGGAAGCCCCAAGGACAAAACAGCCACCAGCTTCTTCTATGCCAGGGCTCAACATGTTAGGACATGTTCCTGAGGGCCTGAATGCTAGTCAGGACCACAGCCTGCTGCCCGGGCCTGCTCCCAAGGAAGCAGGCAGCTTAGGGATGTATAGGGAGACTCAGCCTGAGAGACCGGAGGATCCAGGTCAGCCCCCATCCAGGAGGGACGTGATGACGGAAAGAAAAGGTAGAAGCCCTAGCCTGAAGAAGGAGGATGTGAGGAAGGCTCAATGGTGGCCACAGGAGCTGCCCAGGAAGCAGGGGGAAGTGCTGGGAACAATGTCACTGTTTTCTCAGAAAAGGCCTGGGGAGTCCCTAACAGGGGCTGTCAGCTTTCAGTGGAATTCACTTCCACACAGGCTCCCAAGAAGTGAGACCCCCAGAGAAGTGGCAGAACAGAGACATTATTATATTATTGAGCAGAAGTCCCGCTTGCTCTTTTTTAAAGGAAGAATGAGATTGGGAGCTCCCCCAACTCCACCCCCCAACCTTCTGGGGGTTTTACCCAGCCAGTACAAAGATCAGAATTGACCATACAGTGAGGTAGAGGAATTTGTGACAGAATTTGTGCCAAATACTTCCAGCTTCCCTGAGCTAGCAATTTCACCTTGTCTAAGCCTGAAATTTCACCATTAGAAATTCATTTCTATAGTATTAAGTTCTGTTCTTCATTAAATAAGATCATATAGGCAAAATGCTTAGCATAGTGCCTGGCACATAGAAATCAGCATGGCAAATGAGTGCCTGAATCCTGCAGAGGGTTCTGGGTGGCACAGCACAGTGTGAATGTGTTGATCATATCATTTAGGGACTAGAAGGTGGTGAGGGAATGTTGTGAACACAGGCCACCTGAGGAGTGAAGGGCTCTCTCTGTGCCTTTGCACATATTGTTCCTTCTTCTTGGAATGAGTGTTCCTGACCAATATGCCCCACCTCCACTCCTTTCTCCACCCATTGAACTCCTACTGATCCTTCATGACCCGACCTATATGACCCCTTGGGGCAAGGCTTTCTCAGGGCTTCCTCTGGCTCCCAGAGCCCCTGGTAAGCAATACACTCCACTGTGCTTTACTGGCTTGCCTGGTTCATGTGCCTACTGCATCCTCTGAGATGGGAACCTAGAGAGGATGAGCCCATATTTTATTCATCTTTGTACCTTCAAGGCCTAGCAGCCTCAGCCTAATCTCAGTGAATATTTATGGAAGAGCCATTTTTGGCCTGCACTCTGAGGTTAGGCTTCAGTGCCTCTGCTTCTCAGCCCTCTCTTTTATTTATTCATTCATCTGTTTACTCATGTATTCATTAAAAAATAATATAATTAACACTCACTGCTCAACCCAAGAATTAGAACATTACAAATCATTGATACCTTCCTGTGATTTCCTCTCCTATGCTGACCCTTCCTACCCTACCCCAAAATAAACACTATCTTGCAGTGTACACTATTTTATGTTGAACTTTCTTTTGTTTTCAATAGTTTTATCACATGTGACCAAGACTGTAACGCTCTTCCATTTTTCTACGTGCTCTCCTACATTTCCCAGCCCCTTCTTGTAGTTTAGACTGGGTAACGTGACTGGTTCTAGCCAATGAAATGTGAACATAAGTGACATTTTCCTCCTTAGAACTGAGGTCAAGTGAAATTCTCCAGCCTTTCTGTCCTCCCTGGCTGTGGCAAAAGTGAGGTCTCATGTCCCAGATGGTGCCACCTCACTATGGCAGACCCTCCCTCAGCCTAATTTCCTGAGTGGAGCCAAGCACCCCACCAACTTGTATGTGAGAAAGAAATAATCTTTTGTTATATGAAGTCAGTGAAATGTGAAGCTTCTTTGTTCCTGCAGCATAACCTACCTAAGATTTATCCATATGGCTATCGGTGATTGTGGTTTGTGCAAGTCTGTGGCACCCAATGAAGTACAGCTCTGGGCATTTGCACTCTCTTGACGTTGCCTCGCCTTGAATCTGTCTGGCTTATGACTCTTTTAGCCAATAGAATGAGTAATTCTGTGCCTGTTCTAGGTCTAACCCTTAATAAGGTCTAGCAACTTCTGCTTTTGCATTCTTGAGGAACTTGAGACACCACATGAGAATTTTGATTACTCTGAGACCACCATGCTGAGAGAAGTCATGTGGAGGCCACATGCGAGATAACCAAGGCTACTCCCCCATGCACAATAGCTCCAGGTGATCTCCTAGCTGACCGCCAGCATCAACATGCCAACCACGCGAGAGGACCATTTTAAAAGTTGATATTTCACCCTCAGTTAATCCTCCCCAGTTGAAGCCACATGGAGTAGAGACAAGCCATCCCCAATGAGCCCCTGCCTAAATTGTAGAATTGTGAACAAATAAATGATCGTGGTTGCCACTATGATTTTTTTAAGTCTTTATTGAATTTTGTTACAATATTGCTTCTGTTTTACGTTTTTTGGTCTTTTGGCCACAAGGCATGTGGGATCCCAGCTCCCCAACCAGGGATCGAACCCGCACCCCCTCCACTGGAAGGCGAAGTCTTAACCACTGGACCGCCAGGGAAGTCCCACCACTATGTTTTAACATGGCCTGTTATGCAGCAATACATAATTAAAACAGGGCTCAATCATTTTCACTGTTATTTAACATCCAGTGATTCCCTTCTCCTGTAAATGGGCACTTTGGTTATTTCCAGTTTTCTGTTATTATGCATAGGGCTGCTATAATTATTTTTTTTAAAGATTTTTTTGATGTGAACCATTTTTTTTAACATCTTTATTGGAGTATAATTGCTTTACAATGGTGTGTTAGTTTCTGCTTTTGGACCATTTTTTTTAAAGTATTTATTGAATTTGTTACTACACTGCTTCTGTTTTATGTTTTGGGTTTTTGGCCACAAGGCATGTGGGATCCCAGCTCCCCAACCAGGGATCTAACCCACACCCCCTGCATTGGAAGGGGAAGTCTTAACCACTGGACTGCCAGGGAAGTCCTAATTATTCTTATCCATATCTTTGGGTCACACATGCAAGAGTTTCTCTTGGACATACACCTAGTAGTAGAATTGCCCCACAATCTTCCTGTCAGAAGAAAAATGATTGGTGAAGCACCTGCACTTGGCGTTTGGACCTGTCTGTGTCTTTCAGGATTACTGGGAAAAGTCTAAAGCACTGCACACATGTTTGGGATTATCATTGCTTGCATTTTTGTGGAAGAATAAAAAGGAATCCAAAGGAATGAAGCACTAATGGTGGAATTTCAGATACACTGGACACCTGTGGGTAGACATTTGGTGACAAGAGGAACTGCCCACAGACACTGAGTTCAGTCCTCTGAGCCAGGCTTCAAAGCGCCCAAGGCATCCCTCTCCCAGGATCTTTAGCTCAGAACAGCCTTCTGAATGATTCCCAAAAAGTAGGAATTATGCATTCTTTCACTTTTTTCTTTCCTAACAAATTATTTTTAAGCCCCTCCCAAGAAAAAGGCCCATCAAAGTTCTGAGGGTCTCGGGTTTGGATCCTCTGATTGCATAGCAGTGTGGAGTCTTAGAAAGTCATTTCAGGATTTCAGATCCATTATCTGACTCCTCACCATCCCCACCCCCCTCCCTCCCTCTCCATCCTGGATGGGTGTTTTAGACTCATGTTACAGATGGTGGAATGGAGGCCCCAAGAGGTGCTGGCTTTGGCTGAGATGACACAGGCAGAGAGAGTCAGGGCAGAGCCAGGGCTCTGGCTGTGGCCCCACCCTCTCTGTTCCCCCTCCTATCAGATGCTTGTCCTTATCTTTGCTCCCCTAGGATGGCACTGAGTGTCACACATAGTCAAGATGCCACCAGAGCCACTGTGGAATGCAACAGCTGCAAACCCAATCCCCAAATGCTGGTGGCCCGAAGTTCAGAGCTAAAGGGAGATTATGCCTCCCTCTCCCCACACTCAGTGGTTTTTAACAACCCTGCACCTGCTGTGAGGAATGATTACCGATGTCTCCTTTTGGGTACACGCGAGCAGCTCAGTGCTGGACTTAGGAAGAAAAGTGAGAGTGTGTGTTAGAATGACACTAGCCATTGTAATAAATAAACTCTCAAATTACAGTGACAACCCAATAGAAGTTTATTTCTCACTCACATATGAATACAATTGAGGTGTTCTGGTTGGCAGGTAGCTGATCTCCATGTGATAATTCAGGGACTCAGGCCCTTTCCATCCTGTGGCTCCACCATGCCCTAAGGCATCAGGATCTCTGCTTCCAGCTGGAGGAAAGAGAAAGAACATCAAGAAGGTATATGCATTTCTTCACACCTGGTTCAGAAGAAACACACATCATTTCCCACCCACATTCCATTGGTAAGAACTTGTCATGCGGTCCCACTTAGATCAAGGGTCTGTGTAGTCCCCGGATGGGGGCACAGATGTGTGATGAGCTGCTAGCCATCTCTGCCACAGCAGAGGAGCGAGGCAGATGAGAACCCTTTCCTCTTCCCCCTCTTCCCACAAGAGAGCTTTTTCCTGCCGAGTTTCCGGACCTGGCCACGAGAAGAACAGTGCATGACCTCTGAGCTGCATGACCTTGGACCTCAATATCTTCATCTATAAAACGGGTACTTTCATATCCATGATCTTACAACCTTTGCTGAGAGGTTGGAAAAAAAACGAGGTAGACATGATGCTCCCCAGTTCCCAGAGGAGGAAACCAGGACACAAAGAGACAGTGTGACTTGTCTAAAGTCACACAGCAGGACCCAATTTCCCCCTTCTGGTACATAGGTTTGTTTTGTTTTGACTAGTCAACATCAAAGTCTGCTGAGAAGTCACTGGACTGAAATGCAGGAAAATCCCCTACTCAGCAAATCCATCTGAAAACCTCCTGGGGGCCTAGGAGGATTACTAAGAAAAAGCCTTTTATTGTCTGAAATGCAGGTATAGAGACCCTGACAGGTTCTTGGTGGGCTGTGTGGGACCCAGCCTGAACCTGGTGGGGTGGGAGGGAGCCTGCTGTGGTGAGACTTCAGAGAAGGCCCAATCCTCCCTTATCACTTTGCAGATGCCTGAACTCCATCCTTTAGACCATTTTCCCTCCAACTCAGGAATTCTCAACACAGGGAATGGGAGAAAGGGAACCCCCCTTTTGAAAAATGTTCAGGTCCTACAAATACACAGACTTTTTCTAGAAGAAGACACAAGAAACAATGACAGTGGTTGCCTCTGGGAAGGGAAGCAGGTCCCCTGTGTCACCTACCTCCGTGGGCACCATTAGCACCATCTGAGTCTGTGTGGACAGCGCCCCCTGGAGTTGTGCTATGTACAACTCTGGGTGCAAGGTAGGCTTATTCCTCGTAATATATTTTAATAGTTAACTCCATTTCAAGTAATAATTAACACAATTAAAAACCTATTCCAATTTCTGGCCCCATCTGGACCTACTGAATTAAAATTGTGTGAGAGTCAACCAGCTACACAAGTATACAGGTATTTTGAAAAATCTCCCCAATAACTGAAACCTCCCCACCCTCCAGCCTCACGGCTTTGGGAACCCTGATTTAGTCTGTCCATGCACAGGGCCCCCTTTCTTACCTCTAGAAGTTCTCAGCAGACCGTTCCATCTGGTTGAGAATGAGAGAACCAAGAATAGATTCTGTCACTAAATGGGAATGGGGGAAGGGAGAAGGGGCAGGTGGGGTGGGAGCTCCAGGCTTAGTGCACAGGCCAGCTTTACCTTCTGGGCAGTTGGGTCACCCACACCCCTGCAGCTCTGAACCACCCCTCCTGTTCCAACGCCCCCCACCTCCACCCCCCCACCCCACCCGCCCCAGTGTAACACATCAGCATCTTTGGCCGGCACAGCTCAGGCTCGGCCTTGCCCGGGCTTGCCTTTTGTTGCATCATCCTCTGGCCTTGCCCGGTGCAAGCCTCCCACTCACCACTGGATAAAACCAGCTAATTATATCACGGGAGACCCAAGGCGGGAGCATGTGGGCATTTTCAGCTGACCCAGCCTGTTTCTACTTGCTTTGCATGATTGTTCTTGGTGTTTCAAAATAATAATAACAACTACCAACCAGGGAAAAAATGGCCTGGGGCTGTGGAGCATGCTGCTGAAGCAAGAGCAAGGGTCCACCTGCTGCTCCAGGAAAGACCTACCCAGCACTCAGCTCAGAAAATGAAAAACAAGTCTCTTGACTCCCAAATCAGGGCTCAGCAGACAAGCAGCTCTGAGAACAGGATACACTGGAATCAGCAGAATCAGGAATACAAATATTGCTTTGATAGCATCAATAACAGCAGCAAGGTAATTTATTTTTTCAAAATTTAAAAAAATTCTATTTGTAGTTTAGTCAAAAGTAGAGAGAGCTTTGTTTTCCCACAATTTCCTGTATTTATTTTTGGAGGAGATAATACAGTCAAAAGATACAAAATGATATGCAGTGAAAACTCCCTCCTATCCCTGCCCTCCCGCCTTCCATTTCCTTCCCAGAAGCTGTGGCTGGTTGCTTGTGCCTCCTTCCAGAGATAGTCTATGATCAACCAGATCCACAGTCCTTCATCCAAAACATGTGGGGACAAATGGGTTTCAGAATGCAGAACTTTTCAAATTTTAGACAAGTAATGAGGTGCATGTACCATGTATTTTGCAACATCTTCCCTCCATCAAGGCTCTGTATAGGATGACCCTTGGTCTGAGTTTTAACTTTTTTCTTTTTTTTTGCCGTACGTGGGCCTGTCACTGCTGTGGCCTCTCCCATTGCGGAGCACAGGCTCCGGACGCGCAGGCTCAGCGGCCATGGCTCACGGGCCCAGCCACTCCGCAGCATGTGGGATCCTCCCGGACCGGGTCACGAACCCGTGTCCCCTGCATCGGCAGGCGGACTCTCAACCACTGCGCCACCAGGGAAGCCCTGAGTGTTAACATTTTAAGTTCCACATCCAAGTAAGCTCTCAACTGCAGGCAAACAGGATGACGGGTCACCCTAAGTCTGGAGTGTAAGGTATTCACACTATCGGGAGTGGGGGAGTTAGCAGAGGAGGAGTCAGATCTTCATTCCTAATGCTTATTTGTGACTGCAAGTTTAAGTCCAAGCCTGCTCAGAAGTTGAGGGGGAGACAAGAAGACCTGATGAGGTCTCCCAGACCTCCTGCACCTGTCCAACCACTTAGATCATGCAAAGTCATTCACATTAAGCATGGTTTACCAAGGAAGAAAACAACTTACATTCAGACCTCCTGTATTAGGGTTCTCCAGAGAAATATAACCAATCTCTCTCTCTCTCTCTCTCTCTCTCTCTCTCTCCCTCTCTCTCTAATATACATATGTATATATGTAGAGAGAGAGAGACAGACAGAGGGACAGAAATTTATTTTAAGGAATTGGCTCACTTGGTTGTGCAGGCTGGCAAGTCCATAATCTGTAAGACAGGCTGGCTGAATGGCAATTTCAACAGGAACTGATATTGCAGTCTTGAGTCCGAAGGCAGTCTAGTGGCAGAATCCTTCTTCCTGGTGGTGGTAGGAGTGAGAAGATGGACCTCAGTCTTTTCTCTTAGGCCTTCAACTGATTGGATGAGGCTCAATCACATTATGCTAATCAAACCAAATTATGTTAATCAGCTTTACTCAGTGTCTATTGATGTAAATGTTAATCACATCTAAAAAATACCTTCACAGCAACATCTAGGCTGGTGTTTGACCAAACAACTGGGCACCAAGTTGACACAAAACCTTCACACCTGTTTAACATCCCAACTCTTCAGCTGTGAGTGTTTGTCAGGGATGCGACATGGAAGTCCCCACCTTCCCAGAGCTAACAGTCACAGAGGTAAAGCTGAGGTACACAAAACAATCACGAAGAGTATGAAGAAATGTCTTGGGCTTCCCTGGTGGCGCAGTGGTTGAGAGTCCGCCTGCCGATGCAGGGGACGCGGGTTCGTGCCCCGGTCCGGGAAGATCCCACATGCCGCGGAGCGGCTGGGCTGGTGAGCCATGGCCAATGAACCTGCGCGTCCGGAGCCTGTGCTCCGCAACGGGAGAGGCCATGGCAGTGGGAGGCCCGCGTACCGCAAAAAAAAAAAAAAAAAAAAAAAAAAAAAAAAGGCCTTCCAGTTTGTCCTGTCTGCCAAGGGCTTTGCTCCACCCCAGAACTAAGCCATTTTTCTGCTGGTTTTCCTTGAGAACAAAACAGAACCAGAGTGTATTCATTCACTCACTCACTTTTTCGTTTGTTCATTCATTCATTCATGATCTTACCAGTCCAAATGGTGATGGGTAGAGGCTATGCCTGCAAAAGGAGACACAAAATACTATGCACCAATAACAAAGGAGAACAGGCTCACATAGGTAAAAGTCCTACCCAGATAGGTCTCTGTGACCAGGCCTAGTTAAAGAAAGGGGTTAGATTTCAGCAGATGGGGACTTGGAAGTCTGAGTTAGGAACCCCCTTCCTAAAACCAAGGGAGGATCCAGGTGGCGCTTAAGTTTATGTGATGATAGAAGTCCTCTATAAGAAAAAGAAGACACAATTATAAATATAGTATTGCCAGAGCACTTCCCACGCAAATGAAAGTCCTGGAAGCCTGCCTTCATTAGCTCACCATAAATCCACGCTGTGTGTAGCTAAACAAGGATCAGGGAGGTGGTAGTGTATGTGCAACGAGTGGTACCTGGGCTACAGTTTTAAAACTTAAAGGACCAGAATAACCTGGGCTAGAGAACAACACAGGAGAGGCAAGAGAGAGTGGATGGAACCATCTTGCAGGGCCCGGATCAGCCTGTCTCATGCGTGCTGGGGCCCCACCCCCACCCCACTGGCTGTACAGAGGGTGCTCTGGTTGATGGTGCTCTAATCCCTGCCTCCCCCAGTATTAATAATAATGGTAATAATAGTAGTAATTAGTATTAAGGAGGCTCACACTTATTGAGCGCTTCCTATGTGCCAGGTACTGTTCTAAGTACTTTGTCCATAGTCACTTGGTGAGTTTTCATAACAGCTCTATGAATGAGACACCATTACTTTCATCCCCATTTTAAAGATTAGGAAACTGGGGGCTTCCCTGGTGGCGCAGTGGTTGAGAGTCCGCCTGCCGATGCAGGGGACATGGGCTCGTGCCCCGGTCCGGGAAGATCCCACATGCCACGGAGCGGTTGGGCCCGTGAGCCATGGCCGCTGAGCCTGTGCGTCCGGAGCCTGTGCTCCGCAACGGGAGAGGCCACAACAGTGAGAGGCCCGTGTACTGCAAAAAAAAATAAAAATAAAAAAAATTAGGAAACTGAAGTAGAGATAGAGATTAAATCATTTGCCCAAGCCAGACAGGGACAGAACAAGGATTTGAACCCAGGCAAGCTGGCTCCAGAGGTAAATCTTTTAACCACTAATAACAATAACAGCTAACACTTAGGTCATGATTATTCTGTGCCAGCTGCCCCTCTAAGTGGTCACATGTATCAGCTCAACTGATCCTTACAGGTGCTATTATTATCCCCATTTTACAGATGAGGCAACCAAAACACAGAAAGGTCAAGCCAGTTGCCTAGGTCACACAGCTAGGAGGCTGCAAAAGAGGGACTTGAACCCAGGCAGCCTGGTTCCAGTGGCCACATTCTTGTGCACTGAACTGTACCCCTGTGCCATGACTGGATTTAAGGGTAATCTGAAAGCAATGGCCGTGGCTTACTTTTCTCTGCATCATGTGTGGTGCCAGCACTGCAGAATTTAATAAGAACTCAATAAATAGTCAATGAACGTTTCTCTAAAATAACCCTTCCTGATAACGCACAAAAATCACATTTCAAGTTTATTGTAGAAAATCTGGAAAATACAGAAAGGCTCCAAGAAGAAATGCAAGTCATTCTCACTACAGCAGAGATAACTAGAGCTAACATTTTGGTGTCTTTCCAGCCAGTGTTACAAAATAGGGATCCCACTGTATGTCCTGTCTTGTAACCTCCTTTTTTCTCACTTATCAATACATCACAAACATTTTCCCACATCTTTACATTTTCTTCTGCAACTTCCACAGAGGAATAATTTGTGAATGCTCAAGTGACCTGCTCAGGGTGCCACCAGCAATGAACCAGAATGTCCCCCACAAACAGCTCCCTCCCCAGGGGCCTCCTCATAAACAGCCCTCTCCCACCAATCTCTCCACCCCCATATATGCCCACCCTATACACTCGGCCCTCTTCTACTTCCTGTCATCTCTAGAAAGCTCATGGCATTCCCTTTGCCTTCCTTCTTAGACTCAGGGTCTCCTCCTGCACTCCTGCCAAGGGTGTGTCCCCATCCTTTTCAACATCCCGTATGTCTATTGTCCTGTTTTCCCCTCTCCAGGTCACTCTGCACCCTTCTCATGCCCTCCCTCAGCCACGATCAAACTTTTGTCATCCTGCGCCCCATTCCCACAGGACTTGCTAGAGACAATCCAGTTCCATGCGCAAGCCGGCATTAGGCAATGTCTGTTGCAACGCACTTTGTGACAGAGGAGACAATGCCAGCTAAGGTGCTGAAGCTGTAGCGTGCATTTTGAGCAAGGGCCATCAAGGTACAGTGCCTTTACCTAAAAGGGGTCTCTCCTGGTGTGATTTCAAGCTACCAGACAGGGCCTATGAGAGCTATTTTGATGCAAGGATCTCTTTTGATGTACTTTAAACCCCAGCAGGGAGGCAGAGGCCTAATCCACCCTGAGGGTGGGGCAGCCAGGGCACCTTGCCCTAATGGGAGGGAATGAAAGACTTTTGAAGGCAGTGGCTCAAGACAGGTGGCTTCTTGATTCTAGCCGCTGTGCATCGGCCAGGATGGGGGGGAGGGAGGACTGTGCAGACAGCCCGCAGGAAGGGGGAAGCCTGGGTGGGGTGAACAGGGAGATGGGACTTCTTCCAAACTTGCTCTGCCTGACCTGTACTGTGTGACCTCAAGCAGGTGCCTGTGCTTTTCAGCATCATTGTCATAATAGCACCTACGCTACCTACCTCACAGGTTTTTGTAAGGATCTAATGAGGTAAGTTCAGTAAAAGTGCTTTGCCAAGGGTAAAACCCCAAAGTTAGGTGTGGTTAGGACTCTGCCTCTTTCCTTTTTTTGGAAGATGCTGATAGTAACTTTGTTTTTTAGGGCATTTCCTCCCTAGCTGCACTCTTTCTATAGACAAAGGGTGGTGGTGGATGTGGATGGGAGCCACTCCTGAGGGTCTCCTTAGCTCTGGGCCACTCCGGCCCCCTATCTCTTTGCCCCCAGAGCAGCTTGCTTTTATCACTGGTATTAACTGAGGGTCCTGGCCTGATTCATTTGAACAGTGTGTGGGGTGACTACCATTCTGGATTCCCCCAAATGGAAGCGTTTCCTGGGACTTAGGACTTTCAATGTTAAAATCAGACAAGTCTCAAGTACACAGAGATGGCTGGGCACCACAGGTGTACCTGGGGGTTCAGTGGGTCAGGTGTGGGTGTGATTTTTGTCTGGTGCGGCATATACACATGTCCAGCGTGCTGAGGTGTGGGTACGTGTGATTATTCATGTTTGTGCACAGTGGGTGTAGCATGGGTCTGTTGATACATTGGAGTTTTTTGTGTTGGGAATATGTTGCTGAGTGTGTAATGATGTGATATATGCATGTGTCTGTAGGATGCGCAGGGCTTCTACAGCATGCCGTATTTAGTGTGGTATGGGTAATATAAGCATGTGGGCGATGAATGCATGTTCTTTATAGCAGGGGTTTAAGTGTATATTTTGTGTCTGGTGTAGTGTGTAATGTATGCATGTCATGTGGGTGAGGGGGGCCAGTGCGTTGTGGTGTGTGTGTGTGAAGTCGACCTCCATGTGGGGGTGCGTACAACTCAAAATACATGGTGTTTGTAGTCTGCGCATGTGAAGTGGTACGCTGTGTGTTGTGTGTACTATGTTTTTGGTGTGTCATGGGATGCACGCATGTCTTCGGTAAGCAGAGCGAAGGCTGGGTGTATGTTGGGAGTTCTGCACTCCGTGTGGAGGTTGAGACGTGCCGTCTGTGTGCAGATGCACTGCGTTGTGCTCTGCATATGCTCCCAGCGCCGTGCCGCGTGGGCTCTGCTCCGCTGGGGAGGTGTGTGCCCTGTGTGGGCCCAAAGCAGAGGGTGTGGTCGTGTGCGGAGGTGTGGGCTAGTGTATGCATGCCGGCTGTGCGGTGTCCTCGTGTAGATGCTGCTCCTATGGGATGGGCTGTAGGAGGTGGCTGGAGAGCACAGGCACTGTGTACTCCTCCGCTATGCGGCAGGGGCTACGACGCCGCCGCCTCAATCCGCTGGCGCCGGATCTCTTGTCCCGTGACCCACCTGCGGGCCATTCTGGGAAGCGGGGCCACGCCCACCGCGGAGGCCGCCGGGAAGCGGCTGAGGCAGAGGCGTGGGCGGTGGTGGAGTGTTTTTCCTCCCTTGCTGCGCTCTG
This sequence comes from Delphinapterus leucas, assembly GCF_059928025.1. Lineage (NCBI taxonomy): Eukaryota > Metazoa > Chordata > Mammalia > Artiodactyla > Monodontidae > Delphinapterus > Delphinapterus leucas. Next base: position 38,142,144 of record NC_143138.1, read on the forward strand.
TAAGAGCCGCTCGGTGTTTAAATTGTCCTACTTAATGGCTCCTGTCGAGTGCTGTGCCTTGCAAGTGTATTTTATCGTTTAATCCTCACGGCCAGCCCCTGAGGGGCCTTCTAATCCCCCCCGCACAGGTGAGTTACCTCAGGCTCCGAGAGGTGTAGGAGTCCGACCGGCTGGGGCCCCTAACTCCCCAGGTTGCTGCAGTGAATTTATGACGAGGGAAAAGGCCACGGGAAATGGAATTCCCCAAATAGCGTGACCGAGTTTCCCCCAAAACCTGTCGAAAGGTGCTTGCCAAAAATCTCTCCTCAGACCTTTCTGAGTTTCTCGCCCTTGATGGAAAGGGAGGGAATCACGGTTCAGTGCTATGAAAACAAGGTTGAAAGAATGAAGATGTTAGATAAGCTTGTATGGTGTAATGATACTTCCCAGAGGGTGTGTAATCAAATAATGAAGAAGCTGGTTGTCCAAAATTATATTTAATACCCGTCGTGGAGTGAAGGATTGCCATCTCTTTTTAAGCTCCACATGGTCGTTCTTCAGATTTGCTTCTGGTGGCATCTAACTCCTCCTCCTCTCCTTCCTTCTTCCATCTTGCTTCATTCCTTCCTCTTTCTTTCTTCTGCCATATTTTCCTGTCTATTTGATCCCTTAGGCTGAATCATATGAAATTGCCTCCTATGTAGATCAAAACTAATGTTGGCGATTTCATATGTTCAACCTAATACACTTTGGAAAGCTCTTTTATATTTTGCAAAATTCAGGGGAATTGTTTATGTTTGATTAGAGTTGCAGATGTCCTGAGATTCTTACTGATTGGAGGAGCTTGCGCTTATGTATTATGGCTAGAGGGGTGGCATATGGTGTGCTGGAGCCGGCTTATACTGGCTCTCCACGTGACTTAAATATTCCAAAATTTTTGCAAGTCAGTTGTTAAACCATTGGTAGCTTGAAATTGGCCATGGAGGGAGAATTTACACCATGAAAATTGGCTTCCCTCCTTGCCCTCCTGGGATCCAGTTTACCAGGACACTATTAGTTGTTTGATTTATCTTAGGCCAAGTGAAGTCACAGTGAAATCAGTTCAGAACCACATAGATCCCCAAACAGAAATTGAGACTGAGGGAAGAGTGGAATGGATGCTGGGGAGGCAACCAGCAAGCTCAGTGGTTGTGGGAGAAAACACTGAAAACTGGGGGATGTGCTATCATGGTTCATAGTTGTAGTTCACTTTAGTTAATATTAGTCAAGCATTTATCAGTACTGTTGGAAGAACTTTATATGTGTTAACTCATTTAATCCCCACAACAACCTTATGAGGTAGATGTCACTGCTATCTCCATTTTACAAATGGAGGAACTGAGGCTTGGAGAGGCTGAATAAGTTGGCCAAGGTTATACAGATAGTAAGTGGTAGAGTTTGGCTTTGACCTCAGTTTGGCTTTAACTCAAGGACACATGCTCTTAACTACACTGCCTGTATTACATACGTTAGGTTATACTGCAGTAATAACCCACAAATTTCAGTGTCTTACAATAATAAAGGTTTATTCTTGCTCACATTACATGTTAGCTATGCGTCAAATATGGTTCTGCTTCACACATCTTATTCTGGAACCCAGGCTGAAGGAGCAGCTCCTATCTTGGCCTTTCCCCCAGAGAAAAAAACAATTCTAGTACCATGTGATGATTCTTAAGATTCAAGTAATGTGTGACATACTTCTCATCACATTCCATTGGTCAGAGCACATCACGTGGCCAAGCTTGACTCAAGGAGGGCTGAGAAATAGATTCCCCCTCTCCCCAGGCACTGCAAGTCACATGGCAACCTGCTGGGTAGTGAATAACAGGGAACTGTTTTAGGTTATGTTCCCAGAAGCAGACCCTGAGTCAAGTATTTGTGGGTTAAGTGATCTATTAAGGAAGTGTTCTGGGAGAATCTGGAAAAGGAATGGAGGAGCAGGACAGGAAAGGAGACAAAGCTAAGTAAGGGTATAATTTCAGGCCAAGTCCTGGTCTGAGCCTTATCCAGAGGGGGTTCTGGGTACAAATTATACCTCAGAGTTCATCCCAACTCAAGGCAAGGGAGCTGGGCTTTCATATTTCCACAGCTGTCAGTCATCGGTTAAGGACTGTTCTAAGGATACTTCTGGCTTTCTGAATGTGGGTGAAGCAGTTCCAGCAGCCCTGGACCAACCCTTCAAAAAGAATCACAGGTGCATGGCTCTTGGAAACAAAATCACCCAGAACTCAGGAAAGGGAACAGAACCTGAAAAGAGATCTGAGAAAATTTGGACCGAGCACCAGTAGTGTACACTAAAGGAACACTAATGCCATCTACCACACTGCCTCTATTTTTTACTGTTTTATTTCTATATCAGAGGTATGACATTATTTCTCCTATAGTTAATGGCATGTCTTTGATGTCAGGAAGAGGAACCCCAGTTTGCTCCTCTTGGAACAACAGGTAATGGGGAGTCATTACAGGCTTTTCAGTAACCCAGTGTAGTATTTGCTGAGCACATGTGTCTAACACTGAAATCTTTCCAGAGTGAAGAAAGATGTGTGCAATACTGCAGTGCAGTTCTGGCAGTAACCCAGAGTTAGTGCAGCCTCCGCAGGTTAAGGGCACAGTCCCCAGTAAGACTGCCTTACTCTACCTACACCAGCTGCAAGCTCAAGGGTCCCCAGGCCATGCTCACCTCTGACCAATCGGCTGCAAATTCAGGGTTCCCATGAACCCCTCAGGTTCCATAATTTGCTAGGATTATTTATAGAACTTAGGAAAGTGCTATACTTTATGATTATGGTTTTATTATAAAGGATACAACTCAGAGTCAGCCAAATAAAGAGACATATAGGATGAGGTCTGGGAGGATACCAAACATGGACCTTCCCAGCCCCTTCTCTGTGGAATCTGGATGTATCATCTTCCCAGGACACCAATACATTCACCAACCAGGAGGCTCACCCAAGCTTCGAGTGTCCAGAGTTTTTATTGGGATTTCATTATATATGCATGATTGACTGAACTCAATCTCCAGCCCACCTTCTCTTCCAGGAGGAAGTTGAGCTGATATCACATGGCTCAAATCCCCAACCCTCTAATCACATTATTGGTCTTTCTGTTGTGACCAGCCCTAATCCTGAGTCACTCATTAACATAAACTCAGGTGTGGTCTGAGGGCCCTACCACCATGGTTAACGTAGACACCCCTAACACTCAGGAAAATCAGGAAGGGTTCAGAAGCTCCCTCCCCAGAACCTAGGAAAAAGACCAAAATCTTTATTGTGCAACATGTATCATCAGATTGAAGAATAATATTGAACTCTGAGCAGAATTTTTCTTTAATTCCACAGGTAGACATATATGTAAGAGCAAATACAGTACACAAAAGACAAAGAAAAACAATCCCATCCTAAATGCAACCAGGGAAGTAAAACAGATGACCTACAAAGGAGCTAAGAGTAACAGCAGACTTATCTGGCACAGCATTAGAGGCTAGGAGATAATGGAATATCTCCAAGAGAACTATAAGGTAGGTTGCTCTTTCTTATTGAAAAGTAAAACATAAAATAATTATAGGATACTATAGTAATATTTACCTGTCATCACAAAAGAAAGTTAATCTGTTTTGAAGTTATCCATTTAAAAACCAAAACATTATTTTAATGATTTCTGATGTAAGTTGTTCCAAAGTATATCACCCCATCCCTCCCTTCTTAACAGATCGTTCAGGTTCAACATTAGTATGCTGCTCTTAGATAGTGAGACTCCCAGGGGTTACTGAGGTCTACTAGGCTGTTTGCACCTGCGTTAAATGTTCCCACATGCTGTACTTTATATTTCTCTCTGCTTTTTATAATTCTGTCTCACTGCAGCAGCAATTTTACTGAAGCTCTTAATCTGTTAGTGATTTAATGTGCATTTGTCTGAACATAGGTCAGGGGCTTTCTCCATCCTCCTAATGTCTATAGCTCATTAGCTATATGTGACAGATTATATTTTCTGAAAATGGGCACCACAATATACCCCTTCCAGCATGTTCTCCTTACAGTGTAATGTTGACATCATTTATGCTTTCTTCTCTTGAATCTGAGTGTGTCCATGATGTTATGTGACTTCCAAGGTCATAAAAGATGATACAGCTTCCACCTCTGGGAATGCTTATTCTTGGGACCTAATCACTATGCCACAAGGAAGGGGAGAAACCACATGGAGAGGCCCTGGGTAGGTAGGTGTCTGACAGAGCCCCAGCTGAGGCCCCATTCAGCAGCCAGCACTAATCTACCTTGTGGATGAGTGAGTGCATAAGTGAGTGAGCCTTCAGGTGAGTCCGGCTCAAGCCTTTGAGCCACCCCGGCTGAGGCCAGGTGGAGCAGAAACAAGCTTTCCAAGCTGTCCCTGTTGAGCCTGCCCAAGTTATGGATTTAATGAGCAAAAGAGTGATGGTTGTTTTAAGCCTCTAAGTTTGGGTGGTATCATTCATAGCAATAGATAACTGGAAGACTACGTGACTACTTTTTACTCACTGCTTAAAAGTTGTTCTGTGTGACTTGTTGGTTGGAGCCCTCTGAGACCTCTTAACCCAAAGGTGTCCTTTGTCAATTGTAAGGAAGTTCAAACCTTATAAATTATTTCAAGTTTCCTCCTGCTCTAGACAAAACTTCTTTGGTTTCAAGGAAGGGAAGAAACCCATTCATTTTACCTCAGGAAAGGGGGGTTTAATGAAAGGACACAGGATTATGGGAATCCAAGAACAGGAACTGCTACACAGCATGGCCTCATGGGAGCTGCAGCTATTTTTGGATGTGTAAAATATATGTATACATAATATATATTATATATACAAATATATACTATATATACAAATATATATAATATATGTATTTGCAGCTTTTCTACCACTCTCTGCACATATACTATATTCTTTTCTCACTACATAGTCTTAGTTATTCATCATTTCAGAAGTGGGTCGTCACATCTTTTCCCACTTCCTAGTCCCCTTTCTAATCTCAACCTTTATAATTCAAGTGCTGCTACTGATTCAGTACCCAGTTTCCATTTCTTGAAAAAACATCTGATTAAAACAGCTCCTCTTTGTTAAATAAGACCCCACAAAGCACAAGCATCTGGGCTAATTACACCTGAACTGACCTTGGTCAGGTGTCCATCCCAGGGCAGACAGGTGCAATTTTGAGGTAAGGAGTACCCCAGAAAGAGTGTGGGTGTGCATGTAGTGATTGACCTCTAGAACACCTTCTCATTAAGGCTGTTAACTCCTGGACAGAAAATGAAAGGTGAGATGGGCACAAGCATGACCAGATAAGAGTAGCACATAATCAGGAACTGGCAGCCCAGGGAAGCATCAAGAATGAGGGAGAATGAACAAGAACCATGTCTGGCAGCAGATGGTGAGACTTACAGGCCTTGGTAACACTTGCAGGTGGCATTTCACCCTTGATGGCTCCATGGTGTCCTACAGAGTCTCCAGAGTCCAGCAGACTCTGAGTTCAAATTCTAGGTCAACTGATCTAAAAGCTGTGAGACCTCAGGCAAATTACCCTCTCTGAACTTTGATTTCTTCTTCTGTAAAATGAGGATAATATTGCAGGGTGAAGGTGGGAATTAAATACTTAACACAGGCCTCATTGCAGCCACTCACTAAACATGAACTCCCTTGCTTCCTCCACTTGGGAGTCAGAGCTCCCTTTCCAAGTTGTGAAATGTGCTGGGACAAAGATCCTGTGGCTAGAGGTCAAAAGGTTTCTCACCCCAGTTACTCACAGCCTCAAAGGAGTTCCCTGCCTCAGGGCTTTGCACCTTGCAAAGGTGAAACAAGCCTTTATGGGTCCAGGTCTGCCCTGATGGGGCCACCAGCTATACCTTTTTCTAAAAATCACCAGATTCCTAAAAATCTGCAGAACAGAGAGACTGTAGATGGTTTGGAGACATACCAAGAAATGTGCATGTTAGAAATCAGTGAATAGAAATTTACAGTGTAACAGCATTGAAGCTCTTGGGTGGGCCCCTCTCATTTTAAGAACCTAGTGAAATTATGAAACCATCAGGCAGATCTCAGTCCCGTGAAGACTCTCACTGTCCTCAGGCAGTTCGGCACTCTGTACAGCAGCAGTTACTAAATGTCGTGTGTTGCATGTCGAATGCCAGCACCGAGGCACAGAGGCTGAGGGGTGGAGCACTGGATCAGGAGTTCTAGGCCTGGGGTCCATTCCCAGCCTTGCTGCTGACTAGCTCTGTGTCCTTGGGCAAGTCACTTTCCCTCTCGCATCCTGGATCTCCACACCTATAAAATAGGAAGGCTGGACCAGACAGTTTCCAAGAGGCCTCAAACTCAAGTAGGGAAGGAGTATCTTTGTGATTAAAAGAACCCTTAAAATTACCCAAACATCAGTTCAAATCCTGTCTCTTCCAATATTAGTGGTGTGACCCTGGGAAAGTTGTTTAACCCCTATGCACCTCAGTTTCTTTATCTGTAAAGTGGGTACAGTTACAGTGTAAGGTTGCTCTGAAGACTGAAGAAGATAATACGTGAGTGCATGCAACACAACGCCTTGTACATAGTAAGTTTTTGATGAATGTTAGATATTGTTGTTAGTGAATGGGGATTTTAAAATATATTTTTGAAAGCATAGCTCCATTAATCATATTGACCCCTGGGGCTCCCCAGGCCAGAATCAACAGGTTTCTGGAACATCAGAAGAGGAGCAGATACAAATTTGTACAACAAAGGCATTGCTGTCCTTCAGTTAACAAGTTTCCCTTTGTTGGTGGTGGTGGGGGCCTCCTTGTAAGGCAATAATCTTGAAAGACAGGCTATGGGGAGAAAGAAATGATTTTATAAATGTTTTAAGCTCCCACTCCCTTAAGTGAGCTTGGAGGACTTGACCATTAAGGAGGTTACTGTAAGCCAGGCTACAGAGAACTCAGTATATGGCACAGAGCAGTATTTCTCTAACTTCCCGGGAGACAACTAAACTCAGATTCCTGGGTCACACCCCAAATTACTTGATGAGACTGTCCAGGATGGGAGCCTCTGAAGGAACATTTTAAGCCAGTGCCCAGCTACTCTTGTCCGGGAATTTTAGGAAATCCTGGCAGAGAGGGTATGCCCGCCCCTCAAGCCCTGGTGCATTGTGAGAAGAAGGAGAGGGATGGGGGGGGCAGTAGATTGCGAGACTGAGAACTGACCCTTCCCTAAGGTTCATAGGGGGAGGGAAGGGAGAAATGGTCCTTTTAATGAGGTGACTGAATATTTATCTGTTAGATGCAGTTGAAATGGAAGCAGACCAAGATGCCTAATTGGCAAGTTGTCCCCTCCCTTCTCAGTTCCCACTCCCTGAGGTGTGGATTTATGAGACAGAGTAAATCAGTCTCAGGAAATGCAAAAAAAAAAATAATGTCTTCTTTGTACATCTGAGTGTCCTGTCATCAAAATGTCACACCATTGTTGTGATGAATTAGGAGATTAGGATTGACATATATACACTAACATGTATAAAATGGATAACTAATAAGAACCTGCTGTATAAAAAAGTAAATAAAATAAAATTCACAAAAAGAAAAAAGAGACACAGGCTGAAAAGCCTTGGGAAAAGACAACAGCAAAAAACAAAAAGAAAGGGGGCCAAGAAGGAAGGTTCTGATGGCCCTTTGGCTACCAGCAAAGCAGTCCCTGCAGAACAGTCAGGTCTCCCAGTGGGGCCTGAGAACGTGATAGAGCTTTCCAAAGAGGAACTGATCCGCAGGAAGTGAGAAGAGTTCATTCAGAAGCATGGGAGGGGTATGGAGAAGTCTGGAAAGTCCAGTAAGTCAGATGCTCCCAAGGAGAAGGGCAAAAAAGTGCCCTGGATGTGGGCACTGGGTGGCACTGCTAACAGGGAAGTCCTGGACTATTGCACTCTCACCACCAGTGGAGCCCCTGAGGTGGCCCCACCCGAGGACATCAGCTTGATTCGAGGGACCGGGTCTGGGAGGCAGCTTCAGGATCTAGACTGCAGCAGCTCAGATGACGAAGGGGCTGCTCAAAACTCCACCAAACCTAGTGCTACCAAGGGGACTCTGGGTGGCATGTTTGGGATGCTGAAGGGCCTTGAGGGTTAGAAGAGCTTGAGTCGTGAAGACATGGAATCTCTGCTGGACAAGATGCATGACCATCTCATCGCTAAGAACGTGGCAGCAGACATTGCAGTGCAACTCTGAATCTGTGGCCAACAAGCTGGAAGGCAAGGTGATGGGGACGTTCAGCACGGTGACTTCCACTGTAAAGCAAGCTCTCCAAGAGTCCCTGGTGCAGATTCTACAGCCACAGTGCCTTGTAGACATGCTCCAGGATATCATGGATGCCCAGCATCATCAGTGCCCTTATGTGGTCACTTTCTGTGGTGTCAACAGCATGGGGAAGTCTACTAATCTTGCCAAGATTTCCTTCTGGCTGTTTAAAAAAAAAAAAAAAAAAGTCACATCATTGTTATCAAGAATTCTTCATCCAGGAGTCTCTCCAGCTCTGAAACCTTATGGGTCTAGGGTCATTCAGGAGCTAAGCCTGGTTAGGGCCCCTTTGGGTCCAGGAAGCTGCCCTTTGCCTTCAGGGCAAGAACCAGAGAACACTCTTCTAGGCTGGCTGGGAAACGGTTTGGGGGCAAGAGGCTGGAGATTAAATCTTCCCAAAGAAACCACATAGCCACCAAATTAAAGGATAAGCCCACCCAGATGGTTTTGAGAGCGTGCTTCCCTGGCCTTGGCATTCTGGGTTTCTCCAATGGTCACACTTCTCCTGGGCCAAGGGTTCATATCTCTGGGACTCTGCCCACTTTCTGTAAGGGATTTCCTTTTTTTTCTTTTTTCCTTTTTCTAGTCACTTCTCACACTGCCCTAGTATAGATGAAGAGCCCTGAAATTCTAAACATCTAATGCTTTTGATTATTAATTGTGGAAATAATAATCATAATAAACTCAGATTTGAATCATCATTTATACTGTTTTTAAGTTTTAAAAAATTGTGGTAAAATACATATAAAATTTATCATTTTAACCATTTAAAGTATGCACCTCATTGGCATTTAGTACACTCACAATGTTTTGCAACCGTTGCCACTATCTAGTTCCTGAACATTTCCTCACCTCAAAAGGAAACCCTGTACCCGTTGGTCACTCTCCGTTTATCCCTCCCCCCCAGCCACTGGCAACCATTAATCTGCTTTCTATCTTTATGGATTTGCCTATTCTGGATATTTCATGGAAGTGGAATCATACAATATGTGGCCTCTGGCTTCTTTCAGTTAGCAAAATGTTTTCAAGGTTTATCCATGTTGTCATGTATCAGTACTTCTTTCCTTTTAAAGATTAAATAGTATTCCATTGTATCGATGTACTACGTTTTGTTTATCCATTCATCAGCTGAAATCCTTTTTACTTTTAAAGTGCTTTTTATATACACTGTGTCTGTCACCTGATCCTCACAGAAACTGTGGGAGGCAGTCAGGGCAGGTACTATTCATAATTATTATGATTCTCCCCATTTTACAGATGAAGAGATGAGGCTCATAAAGGTAGGATTACTTGTCCAAGGTCCCATAGCTGGTTAATAGCAGAACCAGAATCAGAAACCAGGTCTCTGAGTTTGAATGACCAAAACCTTTCTTGGGCAATTTGCCTTGCAATCACTAACAGTGTCCTTCCTCCAAGAAGATTATGAGTGGACACGTGCTCACTATGGCAAGGCAGGTGAGGACCAGTGAGGGTTCAACCCTTGGACAGGCCTAATTTTGTCCAGTGGCAAAGTTGGTCACTGCCTACAAGGCCTGATCTTGCCAGGCTTCTGTTCAGACCTCCTTAATCTCCTTACATCTGTGCATGAAACATACTCACCTAGAAAGCTATACTCTCCCAGCACCAAACCTAGCAGTCAGGGCTTCATAAATGTTTGCCAACTGAGACATTTTAAGGGCCTAAGGGTTCTCTGATGCTTTGCTCTTTCTCCCCAGTAACTACTGTGTCACCAGTAGCAATCTCCCACTATCCAGAGCAACCCCTTGGGCCTTATTACTTGGAATGAATAACAAGCAACTAGGAACTCTAGCTCTTTAGTACAAATGAGCAGGATTTTGGGGAGTGGAATCCCACTCTGCAGCAGTGAGGGTGTTATTCCTGTAAAAATAACAACAAAACCAAATAAAGGAAGGTTTGAAAAACTGAACAAAGCAACAAAAATGACCCATAATCTTACTGTTATTTTGAAGAATTACCTTCCATTAGATTTCCTTCCTTTCTACCTTCCTTCCTTCAATCCACCACAAAAGTAATACAAAATATTGTAATATTTTAAACATTACCTAATATCTCACACCCAGAGACAACTCTGTGAACATTTTGCATATTTTCTTCCAGTCTTTTTCAATACCTTTTTTCATAATTGCGGTTATACAGAATGCTCCATTCTGTTAGTATATATGTATTTTCTGTTACAAGTTTTCTCTAATAAAAGCAATATATGTTTATTACAGAAATTTATGGAAAAAAATTTCAAAACCAGAAGGAAATAAAAATTACTTAGAATGTTCCTTCCACAGATGGAAATTTTAACATGCATTTTTTTACATAGCTGTAATCCTACTGAATACAGTTTTTTTTCTTTTTTCCCACCTACCTTATTAGCATTTCCCCATGTTGCCTCATAGTCTTTATCATTAACTTTATTTTTATTTTATTTATTTGTTAATGTTTACTTTTTATTTATTTATTTTATTTTTGGCTGCACCCCTTGGCATATGGGATCTTAGCTCCAGGGATCAAACCCCCACCCCCTGCATTGGAAGCGCGGAGTCTTAACAGCTGGACCGCCAGGGAAGTCCCTTATTTTTATTTTAATTTTTATTTATTTATTTTTTGCGGTACGCGGGCCTCTCACTGTTGTGGCCTCTCCTGTTGCGGAGCACAGCCTCCGGACGTGCAGGCTCAGCGGCCATGGCTCACAGGCCTAGCCGCTCCACGGCATGTGGGATCTTCCCGGACCGGGGCACGAACCCGTATACCCTGCATCAGCAGGCGGACTCTCAACCACTGCGCCACCAGGGAAGCCCTATTTTAACTTTTAATAGGTAACACATTTACATAGTACAATATTCAAAAAATTCGATGGATACTATGGAAAGGTTTTTTCCCACCTGTTTCTCATTTGCCAATTTTTCCTTCCACAGTACCCACTGTTACCTGTTCCTTGTGGACCCTCCTCCTGAAGCACCCTTCTATGCATATCTAAACAAATACATTATACTTAATTATATTCTTCCCTATCTTTTCATTTTTTACACAAAGAATAATGAACTATTCTCACCTTTTTAAACTCAAGAGTATATCTCAGAGGACTTCCTATTTATATTCAAACAGAGCTTCCTCATTCTTTTTTTTTTTTTAACATTTTCATTGGAGTATAATTGCTCTACAATCGTGTATTAGCTTCTGCCCCATAACAAAGTGAATGAGTCACACGTATACATATATCCCCATATCTCTTCCCTCTTGCGTCTCCCTCCCTTTTTTTTTGTTTTTTTTAACACCACACAGGATTCTGCTTTATGTAGTGTAGCATAATGTATTAAACTAGGCCCCATGGTGGAGAGGCAAGGTAGGGGTATGGGTATGGGTACAAACTACTATCTATAATATAAATAAGCTATTGTACAAGGATATATAGTAAAACACAGGGAATATAGCCAATATTTTATAACTATAGGTGGAATATAACCTTTAAAAATTGTGAGCCACTGTGTTGTACACTGGAAACTTATATTATACATCAACTATACCTCAATTTAAAAAAAAAAAAATTAGGGAACTTCCCTGGTGGCGCAGTGGTTAAGAATCCCCCTGTGCAGGGGACATGGGTTTGAGCCCTGGTCTGGGAAGATCCCACATGCCTCAGAACAGCTAAGCCCGTGCGCCACAGCTACTGAGCCTGTGCCCTAGAGCCTGTGCTCTGCAACAAGAGAAGCCACTGCAATGAGAAGCCCGCACACCGCAACTAGAGAAAGCCCACAAGCAGCAACGAAGACCCAATGCAGCCATAAATAAATAAATTTATTTTTTAAAAAAAATATTAGACCCCATCGATGAATATTCAAGTTATTTCCAATCTGTTGCAAACAATACTACAGTGACTAACATTGTACGTATATCATTTTTCATGTGTGAGCATCCATCTGTGGAATAAACTTCTAGAAGTGGAATTGCTGGGTCAAAAAGTGAATGCGTTTATAATTGATAGACACGCGGCCAAACTGCATCCTGTTGGCTAGCAGCAGCAGCATGTGATTTAACCCAGTGTCTAGCCTTAATTACTTTCTCCATCTTTTGTTAACCCTATAACAGAGTTAGAACCAGCCTCAGCCATAAACCAATTTCCGTTTTTGGCCACTCATATGTAATCTGTAATATATTGAAGGCCTACTGGATAACAGACATGTGCTGTGTGTTGAGAAACGAATATGCATAAGACAAGGTGCTGTCCTTGGAAGCTGGTCTTGGGAGCTAGTGGGGGCTGGGAGGGGAGCAAGGAGGAAGGGATATGTAAGAAGAGCCCACCAGGGCTCTGCCCACCAGGCCCTAAACTCCTGAGGAGGAGGAGCTGGGTCTGTTTTTGCTTTCCTTATCCCAGCACCCAGCAGAGCACAGGGTAGGTAGCTGGCATTCAGTATACACTGAGTAGATAAATGATTAAATAATTGAATGTCTGGTGTGGAGGAAAGGGGAAAAGGTTCTGGAGTGAGGCTATTGGTCAGGGCAGGCTTCACAGAGGAGAACAGCATTTGAGGGCCTCTTTTTTGAGGATTAATTTCACCAAAGTGAAACTCTAGTCCAGAGAGGCTGTTTGTTGGCTTCCTGACTCATAAAGAACAGTTGGGCAAGGTGGGGGGTGACACTTAGGAATGATCTGGGGGCAGATTTGAGTGGGTGAAGTTTGGGGGTCCCTCTGATAAGCCCTGGACAATGGGTATCTTCAAAATAAGGCAAAGGGGCTCTTTTCATGCTTAGTGCAGTCATGGCTTATGGTCCCAAGAAGCACCTGAAGCGCGTAGCAGCTCCAAAGCATTGGATGCTGGATAAACTGACTGGTTGGTGTGTTTGCTCCTTGTCCATCTATTGGTCCCTACAAGCTGAGGGAATATCTCCCCCTAATCATTTTCCTAAGGAACAGACTTAAGTATGCCCTAACAGGAGATGAAGTAAAGAAGATCTGCATGCAGCGTTTCATTAAGATTGATGGCCAGGTGCACACTGATTATAACCCTCCCTGCTGGTTTTATAGAAGTCATGAGCATTGACAAGACTGGAGAGAATTTTTGTCTCATCTATGACACCAAGGGTCGCTTTGCTGTTCATCATATTATACCTGAGGAGGCCAAGTATAAGTTGTGCAAAATGAGAAAGATCTTTGTGGGGACAAAAGGAATCACTTATCTGGTGACCCATGATGTTCGCACCATCTGCTACCCTGATTCCCTCATCAAGGTGAATTACACAATTCAAATTGATTTGGAGACTGGCAAGATTAATGATTTCATCAACTTTGACACTGGTAACCTGTTCATGGTGACTGGAGGTGCTAAAGTGGGAAGAATTGGTCACCAACTAGGAGGGACATTCCTCATTCTTTTGATGTAGTTCATGTGAAAGATGATAATGGCAACAGCTTTGCCACCCAGATCTCCAACATTTTCATTACTGGCAAAGGCAACAAATCATGGATCTGTCTTCCCCATAGAAAAGGTATCCTCCTTACCATTGCTGAGGAGAGAGACAAGAGACTGGCGGCCAACAGAGCAGTGGATAAAATGATCTCTAGGTGACATGATTGGAAAAGTCTTTGTACTTAATTAAAGATAATACCACATTAGGGCTTCCCTGGTGGCGCAGTGGTTGAGAGCCCTCCTGCCAATGCAGGGGACACGGGTTCGTGCCCCGGTCCGGCAAGATCCCACATGCCGCAGAGCGGCTGGGCCCGTGAGCCATGGCCGCTGAGCCTGCGCGTCCGGAGCCTGTGCTCCGCAATGGGAGAGGCCGCAACAGTGAGATGCCCACGTACTGCAAAAAAAATAAAAAAGATAATACCACATTAAAAATAATAAGGCAGAGGGTCTCTGAGTTGAGACAAAGGAAGAAAAGGGAGAATGGCTAGTGAAGACTGCCAAGGAGAAGTTAGGTGCAGAGTGCTGCTGTTGTGGGGGAAAGGCCACTCCCCCAGCCCTGTCCCAGACTTTGGTACACCCTGGACAGTCCAGATTCTGCACCCTGCTGGTGCAGGCTGCAGAAAGGATGCCCACCCCTGCCCCATCAACCAGATTCCAAACCCCAGAAACTGGTCTGATGGCTTGGAAACTCCGACTACATCCCCAGGAACACAAGTGCCCGATTCTCTCTTTGGGGAGCAAACAAGCATGGTTTTAGCTCCTCTAGTTCATTTCCTAGAATTTTAGAAAGAACAGTTAAAGATTTGAGTCTTACAGAAAGTTAAATACCAGCCCATCCCCCACCAGCCCATTTGTTTTACAGGCGAGGGAGCTGAGACCCAGAGAGGTGAGGTGGACTACCTGAGGCCACTCAGAAGCAGCGCTAGGTCTAGAAACAGAGCTTCAACTCTGTATCCAGTGCTCTCTACTCTGAACCAGGGGATGGAGGTCAGGATGGTGACCTAGATGCGGCTCTGGGGCCAGAGAGGGGAGACAAATGCAGGAGCTGGAGGCAGGGTAAGAGCCAGGGTAGGGGTAGGGGTCAGCTACCTACACCTGTTCCAGTTGCTGGGTTATAAACCCTCTAGGAATTCCAGATATTCCACTCATGTCTAAGTTCCCTCCTTGGAAGCAGGTTTGCCAACATGGGTTTCAGAAAGGCCTCGGCCCAGATAAGATAGATGTGTCATGGAGAGAAGCAATCTGGATAAGGGAGGGGGTGCTGGACCACCAGGTTCAGGGGACCATCTTGGGAAAAGCTGTCCCAACCCTGCATTCCCAGGGGCCCAGGATGGCTTCTAGCAGTGACTCAGGGCTTGCAGGCAATATTCCTGGGAACCCAGCCAGAGCAGAGGGGTGGTAACAGGCCCAGATCCTCTCTGATTCCTGGATAAAGGGTGAGAGGCTACTCCTTCTCCTGGACTCTTGGGACATTGACTGCTCTTGGGAAGCTGATTTGAGAATATACCAGAACTTGATTTTCTCTGCATAAAATCCTTAGGGAGGGGTCTCACTTTGGGATTTAGCCTCTGAAATACCTTTCTAGATACCCTTTCAACCCTGGCCCACCCCCAACCAGGGATTCCTGAGGGGTGAGGGGCAAGTGCATTGCCTTCTCCTGCTGTGGAAGAGGAAAGAAACAATTTACCTATTAGAGTAGACAGAGCTGAATGAAATGATGAAATAACAAAATGATGAAATAAAAAAAAAAACTATCTCTTACATCAGTGAGTGAGTATCTTCAGGTTCCTTGGCTCCTGGTAATCCTCACAGCATCCCAATGAGAGGTTTTATAAGTCCCCTTTTACAGATGGGGAAACTGAGGCCCAGTGAAGTTATGTTACTTTTTCTAGGACACAGAGAGGAAAGTACCCAAGGGCAGGGCTCCATGGCTACTGGCCTAGACAAAGTGACTCCTCCCATTCAGGTCCTTGCCCCTACACCACCCCAGGCCTCCCCTGAACAGCTCATTGGCTTTTCAATGATAAACTCACTCAAAGAGAAACTGAACAATACTGGTAGCGGGCGGTGTTTTTTCAGATTTGGGGGCTTGTAACTCATATTAAGAAATGCATTTAATACCACAATGCAGTAACCAGACATAATTCACAGCACTTAGAATAGTTGGTAATTATTTTTTGTTTATTTACAAATATGTAAAAACAAATGGAAGTTTCATAAAATAACGCTTCCCCTTTCTGCCTGAGATGCACTCTGGCATTTTCTATTCTCTGCTATTCTGTGTCATTATTTTTGAAAAGTGCTCATGTGACTCACTAAATTGACTCCATGACCTGCAGTTTGAAAAGCACCTTTATGGATGGCAGCTGGGTCCCCCCCACCCTTGTGGGAAGCAGACAGTGAGGAAGGAGGTCCGACTGTGTACACTTTGTGCCTGGCATTGAACTGTGCCCTCTGGGGGCACAGGAAGAGGTACACGCACCTGGATCTCACCCTTCAGTCATTTATAAGCAGAGGAACAAGACTTCCCACACATAAGACAAAGCTGACACAAATTAAAGGCAGAAAGAATCGGTGCCTCTTAAGGACTATATTAGGGCTGCTGTAACAAAATACCACAGACAGGGTGGCCTGAACAAATTTACTTCATCACACTTCTGGGGGCTGGAATTCTAAGATTAAGGTGACAGAAGGCTTGATTTCTCCTGAGACCTCTGTCCTTGGCTTGCAGATGGCTGTCTTCTTGCTGCCTCTTCACATGGTCCTCCCTCTGTACACACACACCCCTGGTGTCTATGTATCCTATTCTCTTCTTATGAGGACACCAGATAGATTGGATTCTAAGGTACTAGGGGATAGGGCTTCAACATATGAATTTGGGAGGGAACAGTTGAGCCCATAACAAGAACCTATGTGCAGAGCACTAGCTCATGCATCTTTACCCCAGGCTGGGCCCTGTGGGCCTTATTCCTGTTTTGAACACAAGGAAGCTGGTGTTGGGAGAGTTTGGTAATGGCTTGTAGTCCTCCAGTTGACAAGTAATGGCACAGCATTTGAGTTCATGTTCCACCCTCTCACATATTGTAGACTTTCGGATTTCATGGGAGACGATGGAGCTGGGCTGAGTTTTAAAAGGCCATCCTGCAGGCAGATGGGAGATGAGTGAGGGCAGAGGAGAGGGAGGAGGCAGTGCTTAGGCAGGACCTCATAGCTTTGTCCAGGTGGATGGAAGAGAAGATAGCTTTACAGACAAGGACAGTGAGAACTGGAAGGTCCTCCTGAGAATTCAGTCCACCCTTCCCATTTCATTGGTGAGGAAACTGGGGCCGGGAAAGGAGAGAGTGATTCAGTGCTTCCACATTGTGTATCTGTGTGTGAAAGTCTTGTCTCCTCCCTCTACTCAAGGCCAAACAACATTGTCAGCTTCTCTGTGCTCTGCGTAGGGCCCAGTATGCCGTTCAGAATAGAGATTCAGATGTTTACTCTAGACATGAGACCCTGGGAAGGAAAGGGACAGTGGGTATGGGGGCGTCTCAGTTTTATGCCTCTTGACCCCAATGGTGGTGTGTAAAGGTGTACACTACACCTCAGGAAAAAGCAAGCAATTGCTAATCACAAACACTCTTAGAGCATGAGGATGTAGATTATATATACACACACACATACATACACCTGCTCCCCACAACATACACACTTTTTTCCCTTTTTTTTTTTTTTGCGGTACGCGGGCCTCTCACTGTTGTGGCCTCTCCTGTTGCGGAGCGCAGGCTCAGCGGCCATCGCTCACGGGCCCAGCCGCTCCGTGGCATGTGGGATCTTGCCGGACCGGGGCACGAACCCGTGTCCCCTGCATCGGCAGGCGGGCTCTCAACCACTGTGCCACCAGGGAAGCCCCCCCTTTTTAAACTTTTCATAAGAAACACCCTTCAGCCAATTTGGAGTCAGCACCAGAGGGTCTTTTCTCTCTCCAGACTCCTCTTTCCTCTTCTCCCTGCATCCACTAGAATTCTCCATGTTCTCTCATACATCTTCAAGTGAGGTTTTTGCTATAGACAAGCCTCTCTTTGACCACATCTCAAAGTGTCTGTTATTTTTCTAAAATATTTGCCCAGTGTTGGACTGGTAAATGTTGAACAACCAGCTCTCCAGGGGAAAAAGAGATACATCAATAATTTCAAAAGAGTCAATTGTAGTATTGGGTTGGCCAGAAAGTTCATTCGGGTTTTTCCATAACACCTTACTAGAAAGGGATGAATTTTGAATATATATTACTTTTGTTTTTAATATAATTTATTTAATTATGTGTTTATATCATGCATTTACAACAGGGGTGAAAATTGGTTCTTGGCAGGGGATGAAAAAGTCTTACTCTTCTTATGTAAATATAAAGCACAAATATACATCCAGTACATAAACAGACATACAATATATCTGTGATATTAAAATTTCACAGGGAGGGTGGTAGGAGATTAGGGGGAAAATGTCTAAAAAGTTTCCTTAGGAGGCAATAATGAACAAAAGGCTGAGAGACACTGATTCATATAGTTTAATTTTTAATGATGGCTCTGTTTAACAACCAGCTCACAAAATTCCTGAATATTTAGCAATTGGCTCTTGCAAGCCTGTATGAGCTGGTTCCAGTACACCCCCCAGACCTGGTGTGAGGCTGGTGGGTACAAAGTAGAGGAGGGAAAAAGAACCCCCCTCTGCCACCCAAGCAGTGCAGCAGGTTGGTAGGAAAGATGGCATGCAAGGGGTATTAAGATAAAGAGTCTTTGGACCCCCATAAATCAGTGGGGGCTGCCCCTCTATCAGCCACTGAATCTCTACCCACGACCTTGGGTCTTGGCCCATGTCATCCCATCAGATGGTTCCCCTGTCTTCCAGTAGTCCCAGGGCCTAGGCAGCATGGCAGATGGGTGGTGGCATCCTGCAGGGCCCCCCAACCCAACAGGATACAACAGGGATTTGTGCACACACCCTCACCCTTGCCCCTGAAGGGAGCTTCAGAGAATTCACACTTTGTTTAGTGCCTCTGGTTGGGTGGTTCTGATAAAAGGCATACCTCAGGCAGGCGTGGGGAGGGGGGCGGGGGGGTCAGGAAGGGAGGGGCTTGTTTTCCCATTGGGAATCAGAGAGGCCCATTCAGTGTTCCTCCTCATCAGATGTTCCTAGTGATGAGGATGACACAGCCCTCAGTGCTTGATTAAGGTTGGGCCCCTGGAAACTTGGAAGGCTTTGGGTAGCTTTCAGAGCTGCCTAGGGTGGGGTTGGAGAGCTGGGGACCTCAGGCATGCAGATCCCAACAGATTCCAGCATGGGGACCCCGGTTGGTCCTTCACCCTTGCTGTGTCAGTGGCAGAATGGGGGAGGAGGGTGTCCTCCTTGAAGCATTGACTATGGTTGCTCTAATTGCTTCAAGAGAACCCGTCCAGAGACAGCCAAAGGCACTTTGTTTTCTGTAAACAAGGCAGAGAGGAGACACTGAGAAACCTGGGAAGAGGAAGCTCCCTTTCTTCCCTCTAGTCTGTCTCTCCCCCTTTCCTGACCCATTAGGAAGCTAGGGTCTTACCCACTTATCCCAGAGGCTATCTGAATCGTCACAAAATCTCCACATAGTTCCTTAGAATCTCATTCTCCAAAGGCCCAGCTGCCTCCCAAAAGGGTCAAGCCTAGAAGCCACCCCAAACAGCAACTTTCCTTTACAGCTTTGCCTTTCCCTGCCCTGTAAAATAGGCTTAATCATTGCCTTCTCACTGGGTCAAGGAGTAGGAGTTAATTGGTATGAGTTGAGTGCTCCAAGACTCCCAGTCGAGGCTCTGGTGATCATCGCCCTTTTGTGCCTCCAGCTGCTCTGAGCCTTCTTTTTACAAAGGTCATTTATATGGTGTACTCCTCCACTAATTCTCCAAAGACTCACTGGGGACTTGCCCCACTCCCTATCTGACAAGACTGTTCCTATCAGTCACTATACCAGCTTCCAGCTTTGGGGCTTTTTTAGTCCTCCCTTAGGAGGCCCCTGAGGCCAGCCCTATCACTTGGAGCTGAGGGAGGCTGGGATCTACACTAGCAGAGGATGGCCAGCCTGCAGTATGATCCAGGAAGAGTTAGCCGTAGGGCTCCAAACAGGTGGGCTACATGCCTGAGAGGGCTGGCCAAGGTCAGCTGGCCAAAGATCGGGGGCAGGACTTCCAGTTCTCATGCTTACCACTTCCTACCAACCACAGAGCCTTTGCACATACTATTCCCTCTGCCTGGAACTCTTTTGTTTTCTTCATTTGATTAACTCCCACTCATCTGCCCCAGCCCAACCATTACTTCCTCCGGGAATCAGCTTTCTCTCATTTTCTACGTTTATGACAAGTCTCTGTGATTACAGTTTTCATAGCAAAGGGATCCTGTTTATTGGACTTAACTTTTTTGGGTGTTAAAATTTGATTAACCTCCGTGTCTCCATTTTAGGCTTCCCAAGAGTAGGTAGAATGTCTGTTCCTGCTCCATTGCACCCCTGTCTAAAGATTTATTGAATGGATGGATGAAATGAGTTTACCACCTCTGTTAGGCCCTCACCACATGACATTCTCTACCTTGTGCTGCAATTAACTGTTTATATGTCTGTCTCTCTAGGACTTGAGGTAATGAGGTGACTTGGTGAAGAATGTGTGTTGTGGAGCCCCACTGATTGGGTTCATATTCAGGCTCTGCCGCTTACTAGCTAAATAACCTCAGGCAAGTTACTAAATGTCTCTGTGCCTTGGTTTCCCCATCTGTAAAATGAGGGTAATAGTACATGAGTTAATGCGTGTGAGATGCTTAGAGCAGGGTCAGGCAGGTAAGTGTACTCCAATGAATGTGGGTGCTGTTACTGTATCTGCCACCCAGACCCTGGGGCCTGGGGCATAACAGGTGTTCAGTAAAGGCTTATTGATTGAACCAGCAACGTTTGGGATTGGTCCTAAAAAGAAGAAAACTGAGAGATGGGAGGGAGTGAGCCTGAGGTGAGTATGGAGGGTCTCCAAGGGTGGAGAGAAGTTAGACAATTGGAAATCCAGCTGCCCCAACATTCCCCTACCTAGCAATGCTTTTCCCCCCAGATGGCAGCAGTTCATTTCAGCTGATTCCAGTTTGCATTTTTTTCCCAATATTCACAGAACCAACCTAATGGTTTCCCCTCAGGGACACCAGCACCACCAGCTGGCACCCCTTCTCCAAAGCTCTGGATTTCAGCTGCAAGGCCAGCCGTCCTCCAAGCTTCTAAGTTTTAACAACTACAGCCTTTTCCCTTTGTTTCTCCAGCCCTAGGGAAGCCCTACTGCTTCCTGTGGTTGTGACCCACTGATACTTTGATATTCTCTCTTTGTCTTTTCAATTCTTCAACTACTTAATAATTCTTTATATTAGATTCTCTCTGTTGAAGTGACTGGTGTGGTTTCTGGCTCCTGGCTGGACCCTGACTGCTACTTATCAGATACTCGAACCTGAGGCCCAAAGTGATACAGGTAGAAGCAAGAGCCAGCACCCCACACCCCTTCTTTGCCTGAACTCTAATGGGAAACATCTGCTTCAGCCCCTTTTCAGCAATCCTGTGGACTAGAGAGGGATGTGCTGCTTGCAGGGATATCTAATCAGCCCTGGAAAAACTGGGCCAACAGCTAAACCACACAAACAAAAGAGCTGCAGCTCCACACAGAACTGCCTGCTTGGGAAAATGCCAAGACAAACAGGGTGCTCTGGGCCCTACCAGGGCTGCAGGCTTCCTGGGCCCACGTGGATGCATCTCAAGAAGGAGGGGCTAAGCCCCCAGAGTCTCTCATTCCTGGACACCAAGTCTTCCTTCAGTCCTTCCAGGATTCCCTGGTATAGGCTGCCCTGTTCTTCTACTTTAGAACCTTCTGGTAAACTGTGGAGCATTCCAGGGCTTACCTCCCTGGTGCATGTCAAAGGCAGTGAAATACACATGACGAGTTTCTAAAAATACTGATGCCTGAGCCCCACCTCAGGGCTGGTCAGAGATTCTGGTCTGGCCCAGCATTGGTATTTATTAAAGCGCTCAAGTGATTCCACGGTGCAGTCAGGATTAAAATCCACTGAGTTAAAAGAATGTATTAGGACAGCAATTCTCAAATTTGAGCATGCATCAGAATTACTTGGAGGGCATGTTAAACCATAGACTGCCGAGCCTCATCCCAGTTTTCCAATTCAGTAGTTCTGGGGCAGGACCCAAGAATGTGCATTTCTTCTAAGTTCCTGGCTGATGCTCCTGGTCTGGGGACCACATTTTGAGAACCCCTTACTTATGAAGTCTGAAGGCCCAGGTTCAAATATCAGCTCTGCCAGATGCAGTTGACTATCCACCTAAGAGGGTTTTGTGAGGATTAAAAGACATAACTTGGACAAAGAGCCCCACACAGTATGTGCTTATGATAATTAGTAGGCAAGGCTACAGAAATCTTTTTTTTGGGGGGGGGCAGGGGGGATGCTGCATCATGTGGCTTGCAGGTTCTTGCTTCCCCAAGCAGGGATTGAACCTGGGCCCACAGCAGTGAAAGTGCTAAGTCCTAACCACTGAACCTCCAGAGAACTCCCATCAAGGCTACAGAAATCTTGATTTATAATACAGCATGTGACATTGAACCATCATTTTAATCAGAGCCTCAACTTTACCCATCTGTAAAATGGGGATAATGATACTCTGGCTCAGCCCACTTTACAAGTTGAAGAAGGATCAGAGGAGTTCCCTGATGTGAAAGTGTTTTGGATACTATAAAGCCTAGTAGGAGAGTTTTATTAGAAAGGGGTCAGGCAGGCACAGCCCCATCCTGGAGCCATTGGTAGGGTTCCCTGCTCACCAAGGACATCTGAAACAGCAGCTTCACATGCTGGTGAGAGAGGAATTCCAGTGAGTCTCTACATGCTTTCCTGCTACCCTCAGTTTATTCAAACATCTAAGGGGAAGAGTTAGGGGGCTGTTTGCTGCCACCCCCCAGCTCAGCAGTATTTCTGCAAAGAAAAGGAATGTGGTGGAAGAGAGCAAAGTTGTGCAAAGATTCCCTCCCCAGGCCTTACCACACAGTGGCCATCAGGTGCCCTTCCTTCTTGATCCTTTCTCTCCCTTTCCCATCTGCCCACCTAGGCACCTCCGCCCACCTGGCTCCATGGAGGGGAGATGGGCAAAAGCTGCCCCCCCAGGAAAACTGTTCTGCTCAGGGTAGGAGCTTGTCCACTTGGTTCCATCTCTTCAGTTCAACTCACAGATACATATTGTATGTCTGCTAGTACAAGGCTAACAGGTTAGTTAATATTAATGCTTTCTGCATTTAAAAAAATACATATTTTGGAGGAATGGCCTCAAGGGGCTGAGTTGAAAAGAGCTAGGAGCCCTTGACAGGACATGAGAAGCAAGTCATCCCCCACACTGCTGGTAGGGAGGGGCAGTAGGCTTGACTTTACTCAGGGGCCATTTGGCAGAACAGATCAAAAGCCTGAAAATGTGCATTATCTGACTTGGGAATTCAGGTCTAGGAATCCATCCCAAGGAGATATCACAAAATTAACAGATTTTTTTGAGTCTTGGCTCTAATAGTGGGTGACCTTGAGCAAGTTAGAATGGGACTTAATGGAGGCAACCCACCAGACAGGGTTGAGGAAAAAATGAGACAATACCTCAAATGCAGTAAGTGCTCACTAATATTAGTACCTTGGTTGGGGGTCCCTCAGATGTAGACCCCCAGATATGAATTTGGGAGGTGAGCCCAGGAAGCACATGGGGCCATGAGACAGGGAGAGAAGGAAGCCCATGCAGGACACATTTATCAAGCTCTAAACAGAATGAGCTGTCTGCTTGGGAATATCTCTGAAGTAGAGTCAGGAAGGTGAGGGATATCTGGATGTCTCTAGTCCTTTAAGTCTTGCTTTTAAAATGCTCAGGACTGTTTCCACAATTCTTGTACATGAGGGAAGAATAAAGCATTCTCTGGTTTAAGCCACTTATTTTGCTTTTCTGTTACACACAGCTGAGTTTAATCCTTATCTGAAGCTGGAGGCCTGTGGCTGTCCCATCAGGAAGTTTTCCAGGGGACCCACTGTGGAGGCCCCATAACACACGCAAATGCTGTGATACTAACATCACATTAGGGAAATGATCTCACCAAGGGTCTCTACTCACCCTACCCACCCTCTTGGAGCCTAATTATGTAGTGAAAAAAGTTCTCCTAGGTAGGAGTTCATCCCTTTTACCCAAATCCCTGGGGTGTCTGGCACCTCCTGCCTGCTCAGAGGTGCCATGGTACCTCCCCAAACATGTGCTCCATGCACCCAACCCTTCCTACACTCTTCTTCACAACTTATCTCTTCCATGTGCCCTTCTCCTTGGTCTCTGCTCTGTTAGGCAACAGCTAGCACATCTGACAAGTGAATTGGTGTTACTGGGTTAATGTGTCACTGTCCCAAGTAGCAAACGTGCATTTTTGACAGGGGCCAGGAGGAGACAAGGCCCTATGCCCAGAGCTGAATGACATGAAGATCACCAGAAAAACAAGAGGCCACCCTGCTGCTGGTCTCACTTCCTGTGTTCCACTCCCGTTTCCTCCTTCATCCCATCCCTTCCCCTCCTTTGGCACAGCTGACCATGGCCGCAGCTCCTACCTCAGCCATTGCCAGGTCCCCACCCTCTACTGCCATTTGGCCTGAGCTACCATACTGAAAGCGAAAGGAGGAGTTGGAACAGAAAGAAAAATAATAAAACCACAGAAAGAGAAGAAACAGCTGGCAGAATACTGGAAAAATTCCCAGGCGGGAATCCCCAGCTGTCAAGGTCTATGCCTGGCTGAGGATATTCTTAAAGGGCAATCTTGAAATTTGTTGTTAACATTGTTGCCAACTCACAAGAGTACTGACCCCTGGACCCCACCCTGCCCCAGAGGGGATATATGCATGAAGTTGGAGTTGTGTATGGAGGGTCAGAGCAGAGCGAGGGAGGGAGGGGGAGGGGAGGGCTTAGGGACACACAGTGGGGGCATTGTGCCTGAGGATCCAGGCTCTTCTGGGAGTCCAGGGGACAGGACTTTCCCTGAGACAGAACCCAGCAAGGAGAAGGCTTGGCAAAACCGTGTAGCCAAGAGGGCGTGCGTGCAGGTGCAGGGAGGGGGACTCTAGGAGGCTGCACTGGCAGCAGCTGAGTGGTGGCAGCCAAAATAAAGTTGGCTGCTCTTACCTAAACCGGAGTGAAATTTTATATCCATTCAGGAAACATGGCTGAAAACTGGAAAAGGTTGAAACAGGGATCTGGCTTGTGCTTCTGCAAGTCTGGAGCAGGCATGGCAGTGGTTGGCAGGCAGGGAGGCAAAAGCAGTGGTATCACCCACACAAAAGCAGGGCTCCATGCACAGAGACCTGCAGGCTGGCCACCAAGAGGGGCTGGCATTGGGATTTCTGATGAAGAAATGTGAAGGGACCTGCAGGGCAGGGGTGGAGATGAGGGGACAGGGGATGGGGGAGAATGGGAATGGGTCTGCGACTTAACCTGAACACTGGGTTTGAGGATTAGCTGATGGAGTTTGGAGAGAAGGACCAAGACTGGACATTGCGTACATCATCACATCTTCTGGCCAAGTCTGGGAGACCCTTAGAGCCCCTTTGTTTTGGGCTCAGGACTTGACCCACCAGAAAGGCCCCCTCACCCCTCATGATTTGCAGTTAATGATAATACAAAGAATAATCCACAGTAAACTGGTAGTCAGTCCTCTTTGCTGAGGACAGAATAATTTCTACCAAGTTCATTAATTCCAGACAAACTATGACCTAAGGAATGTCCCAAACCTTATCTACTGATTCTTCTCTGTCTTCACTCCTTTCCCCCTACTGAGGCCAGAGGGATTCACTGCCCCCTGAACCCCCAAGTCCTTCCAGCCACATGCCTCTCCATTTGACTGCACACATGCCCCCAGATCCCCACTCTCCCTGCCCACCATTCACACCATCCAGACCGGACCATGTTACCTGGCAACCTGACCTCTCACCCTTTCTCACTGAGGTTAGTGGAGTAGTGGAATGTCTCAGTGAGAGCATAGGCTCTGAGTTTGAATTCTGCCTCCACCACTCAGTGCCAACACTTCCTCATCTGTGGACTAGAGATAATAACCATACCTACGTTATGTGGATGTTTTAAGGATTAAATGAGTAAATAAAGTACTTAAGACAGTGCTAGGTATGTAGTAAGCTCTCAATAAATGTGAGCTATTATTATTTATATTGTTGCTATTCACTACGCTGTCCATAGAGGAGGGATTTTTGTTTTGTCACCAACTTCATCCGGGTGACTCGAACAGTGTCTAGCACATAGTAGACGCTTAATGAATGTGTGTTAATTTATTGTTGTAAATTCTCTGTTCTAACCTAACTCTTCCCTGTAACACACTTTATACATTTGTACCTCAATGCCTTTGCTCATGCCATTCCTGCTTCTTGAAGGGCCTTACCCCATCCAGTGTAATTCCTCCTACTACTTTGAATTTCCAGCTCCAGCTTCCCCTCCCCTCAGAGGCCTTCCCCGGACTCAGAACCTGCACAAAACAAGCACTCAGTAAAGCCTCAGTGGTTTGTGGCTGGTGTTTTTTAATGCTCTGGCTCCAAAACAGAGTTTCCTTGCTGACTTGGCACTTAATGTTCACCACCTCCTGGGGTGGCCCCTAAGAAGTGGAGACCCCCAGCTACTATATATGTCCTTTATCTTGTGGCTTTGACATTCAGAGTGCTTCCCAAGTAAAGCCACCTGAATAACTAGACATAACTAGACACGTGGTCTCTAAACCAGTTTCTGGGCTTCCTAATTGGTGAGTTGAGAGACATGGCATCTGTTTGCCCAAGAAATACGAGCCAGGCAGCTCTACGTCAATAGGCCACTTTCCGCCCTGCACGGGGCAACAGCTGCCTGTAACTTGGCTGTTTGTGCACTAAAAAAAGAAATTCCATGGTGACCAGTTGACTCAAGCCAGCTCCCAATGTGAGGCGGTAGTTTCAAAGTAATCCCTGGTGACACCAAATGCTCTCCACCCAGTCCTTAATAAGAAGGAAAAACAAGGGCAAAACTTGAGCGCGAGTTTGCGTGAGTCAATATTCTAAACCGCCTGGAGTGTGCGGTGTCAGAGTTGGAGTTGGATCTAGAAGGTTGTAGGCCTAACAGCCTCTTCCAGGCAAGCCTGTCCCTGCAAACTCCCCCTTCCCCAGAGACAGGGCACTGCCACTTCCTGAAGGACCACAGCACCATCAGGAAGATCCTTTTCAGAAGGCCGAGGGTGGGCGGAGAACAGGAGATTGACCTTACTAGTGGCATTTATGGACCAGGCTGTCCATGGGCCTCCTTGAATAGCATAATTTCATGTTTTCTCCACAACCAGCAGGCACACACTCATCACACATTAGGCCTTCTTCTCATACATTACATACATAGCTCTCTTTTAATCCTCACACACAGTCAGGAAGGCAGGCCCAATTATTTCTGCCATTTTACAGGTGGTGAACCTGAAGCCCAGGAAGGTTAACTGTTCCACCTGCACCATTTGAAAATGGCCAGGCTGGTTGGAACCTGGGCCCAGAGTCCATTGTCTGAGTCTAGAACTAAGTGAAGTTTAGTACGTGCCCTTCCCATCCCAAGAGAGCACCACCACCGCCTCTCCAATACCATTGCCATGCTTCATGCCTTCCAGTCACTACTATCTGTGTGAACTTTGTGCTCTGCCCTTATTGACCCAGAAGTGCTTCCTGATAAAGAGGGCATCGCCAGTTTTACAGTTTCCTCCTAGCCTCTCTGGCAACACCTGAGCCTGCTGCTTCCCTCTTCCCCCACCCCCAGACTCATAGTCACACACTCACACTCAATGTACAGTCACACACTCAGCATTACACTAGTCACACACACACCAGACATAATCATACACGTTCACCTATAGACACACATACAGACAGAGTCACTCACCACTGTGGTGGTTCATGGGTGAGGACTACTTTCTAGAAAATCATGCCTGCCTCTCCTTAATGCCCTTTCCCAGCCACTGGAGTTACAGGCTTCTGCCTCATTTCATGTTTAATAAATGAGCCACTCTCGCTCTCTAAGGACCATGGTCCCCCCTCTTCCTGTGCTCACAGGCAAACCTGGATATCCTCTGTATGGAGTTGAGAACCAGCTTTCTTCACCATGCTGCCACCTTGTGACCCGAGCCCAGAACTGTGGGCTCTGTGCTCAGGGGATACCCGCTTCCCTGGGAGGTTCCAGTTGCCAGGTGGGCTGTTAGGGGAGGTCTGCATCCAACTGTCCCATCTACAGTGGGCAAGCTGAGTAAATGAAGATGCCCTCTTCCTTCACCTGATCTTCCCAGGCACAGTCCGTTGGCATGGGGGATGGGTGGGTGTGCCACTTGGACCAGCGTGTGGTAGGCTTGAGCTCACAGACATACGTGTAACTGGCTCTCCCCTTGACCTGACTCACTCCACTCAGGGACACTTCCAGGCCTCTGCCTTTGGTGAGGCAGCCCGGGATGTGTGCCCGCTTTTCCTCCTTGAGCCCAGAGCCAATGTGTTTCAGGCAAAGTGATTTCATCTCGTGTCTTATTTTACTCAGTTTTATTTTTGGCCCTCCAGTGCAGTGGGATGAGTCAATCCTACTCCCCAGATGATGGCTCACAGTCATCACTAGTCCTGGCTAGTCCCCTCTTGTTTTATGTATTCCCCTTTACCGTGTAGGTCACTCCCAATCCCCTGCTGCGTAGGCAGCCATTCTAGTATATCCTTTTATTTGTATGTATTCTAAGTGCAGGGTTTTGTAGGTATGTGTTACCACACAGCATTGCCTAGTGCCTTATTCTTTCATTACCATTTTCCTAACAGTGTTATTTAAAGTGTTTGGGAAAGGGTTAATGGATACAATGTGTCCGAGAGTCGTGGAAGTGCCTTAAGTGTTCACTGAGTCTCTCTGCATTAGTGATTATGGAAGTGACTGCACTTTTTCACTGAGTTGTGTTTCCTAGAACATAACCTCAGGATTGTGGACCATGGGTGCCCCGACTGGGCAAGGCTGCCCAGAGGCCTGGATCCTCACCTCAGTTCTGCCACAGACTTACCAAGACGTCCTGCAGGTTTTTCACCCTCTGACCCATGGATTCCTTATCTGCTAAACAGTCCTTAAACTAAGGCCCTTCTAAGGGCCCATCTACCTTGAATAGTCTTTGACACTCAGAAAGGTGTTGTCTAGGATTCACCAGCCCTAGAATTCATTTATTCATCTAATGGACTGTCTAGGTTCCAATTCCAGCCTCCCCACTTGCTGCTGTGTAATACTGGGCAAGTTACTTAACTGTGCCTCTTTTTTAAACTGAAGATAGTAATAATACCTAGTTTCTGAGGGTTGCTGTGAAGACTAAATAAGTTAATGCCGGTGAACAGTGCTGGGCACCTACGAAGCTTTCATTAAAGATTGTTGTTTTTTTTCCATTTAAATCCTATAATAGCCCCATGTTCCTGTTTTACAGATGACAAGACCAAGGCCCAAGGAGCCAAGTAATGTGCACAGGCTTGTAATACAGTATTGCTGGAAGCCAACAGTAGCCAAATCCAGGTCTCCAGACTCTGAATGCTGTGCTCTTCCCACCAGAGACAGCCATAGGACTTCGAGCCCCATTGTGCAACCTGGAAATGTTATGTAAAACCTTCTTGATGCTGCTCTGAATGACGAAAGGTGACCCAGTGGCCATTGCACAGACAACTTCTGGCCCTGGCAGTGTTCATTTCTCATTGGCATCCTTCTCCTTTACACCCACTGGCCTTCTCTGAGAAAGAACTTGCTTCCTCCAGGGGTTTCGTGGGTATCCATGCAGCCTCTGAATCAATGTGAATCCCAATGCCAGCCCTGCTAATAGCACATACACACAGCTGAGATGTGCTGGAAGAGCTTGGGCCTAAGGAGTCAGGCCTTGGGTTCTAGTCCTGGCTGTGGCATTTCCTCACTCTGAGGTAAGTTATTTTCCTTCTCTAAGCTTCAGTTTCCACATCTGTGCAATGGGAATAGTAACTATTAACAGAGTTGTTTGAGGACTAAGTTTTCAGAGACTATTCAAATCTTAAATATTAACACTTGCCTGACCGCTGTAGGACAAAAAGCCTGTTAAAAAGCCTGATGCCGCCTTGGATGAATTGTCAGCCGCTGTATGCATTTAACATTTTTCCTTTCCCCTCCAGGAAATAGACTGTCTGGACCTGCCATCCTTACAGAAAACCTTATTCTTTTTCTGGTCTTGGCAAGTCCTAGTGAGTGCTGGAAAAGACTTTGCAGGCCATTTGGTCCCAGTGTAGCAAACTTGTATCTGATCAAGGGGTGCCTCTGCCTGAAGTAGTGGATGAGGCTGAGTCAGAATTCAGCTGGAAGGACACTGTGGGCCATTTTCAGGGAACTAAGATCCCATGTGCCACAGGCAACTATGCCTGCATGCCACAACTACTGAGCTTGCACACCTCAACTAGGGAGCCTACGTGCTGCAAATTACAGAGCCCACGTGCTCTGGAACCCGAGCGCCACAACTACTGAGCCCACGTACCCTGGAACCTGCACACCACAACTAAGAGAAAACCCACACACCACAACTAGAGAGAAGCCTGTGGGCCACAACTGAAGAGAAGCTCGCGGGCTGCAACGAAGATTCCTCATGCCGCAACTAAGACCTGATGCAGCCAAAAATAAATAAAAAATTTTTAAAAAATATATATTTATTTTTGGCTGCATCGGGTCTCCATTGCTGCATGCGGGGTTTCTTAGGTTGCATCGAGCAGGGGCTACTCTTCGTTGTGGTGCACAGGCTTCTCATTGCGGTGGCTTCTCTTGTTGCAGAGCACAGGCTCTAGGCACACGGGCTTCAGTAGTTGTGGCTCGTGGGCTTTAGAGTGCAGGCTCAGTAGCTGTGGCACACGGGCTTAGTTGTTCCGCGGCATGTGGGATCTTCCCGGACCAGGAAGTCCCAAAAATAAATCTTAAAAATAAAGTGAGGGAAAAGCCCAGAAGGACAGTACTTACGTGCTTGCAAGACTAAGGACAGTGCCAACCCAGTATCCCTGGGAAAGCAAAACTGAGGCACCTAAAAACCCTACTTAGGGCTTCCCTGGTGGCGCAGTGGTTAAGAATCCGCCTGCCAACACGGGACACGGGTTCAAGCCCTGGTCCGGGAAGATCCCACATGCCGCGGAGCAACTAATCCCGTGCGCCACAACTACTGAGCCTGCACTCTAGAGCCCACGAGCCACAACTGCTGAGCCCACGTGCTGCAACTACTGAGGCCCGTGTGCCTAGAGCCCATGCTCTACAACAAGAGAAGCCACCGCAACAAGAAGCCGGAGCACCACAACGAAGAGTAGCCCCCGCTCACCACAACCAGTGAAAGCCCATGCGCAGCAACAAAGACCCAACGCAGCCAAAATAAATAATAATAATTTAAAAAAACCCTACTTAGGTGAGTTGTTTACTCACAGCCTGCCCACTCCCAGGACTGGGCAGGCTGCAAAATAGGAATTTATCTTCAGTGGGGAATGGTTTTGAGTACCTCAAGTCATCATGAGGGAAATATGATATCATGGGCACAGGCTCCCTGCACACATGGGGGTTCAGGGGCAGGTGTCTGAGACTCACCTGTGGACACCTCAGTGCACGGCACCTCTGAGGCCCCTCCTGGTCCTGAAACAAGTGCTGGGCTCGGACTCACAGGCTGTGGGTTTCAAACCCGACTTAACCTTCCTACTGTCTTCGTGACCTTGGGAAAGGCACTTCTTCTTTCTGGATTCAGTTTCCTCATTTGCGAAGTGGGGCCATGATATCACCTCTCTAACACTCCCTAAACACAAATGAGGACACTTCCCATTCCAAGCACACAGAATAAAGAAAACAGGATAGAAAAAAACTTAGGAAAACCAGAAACTATTGGGTCCCTTTCTTCCTTTTTTGTTTATGTATTCTCTCTTTTTTCTACCACATCATGGATTACCTTTGAATTAAAAATGAGTAATTAAAGGGGATGGAGTAGAGCTCATGTGAAAAACGCTGAGCTTGGCAACTTTTGGGGCTTCCTCTGTGCCAGGCAGAGTTGAAGCTTTACACGCGTTACCTCAGGTTTTGCCCCAACAAGCCTGGAAGGGAAGCAGTGTAGCTCCCACTTCTTAGCTGTGGGTATTGAGTTCCCAGAGAGGTCAAAAGTCTTCACTATCACGAGAGGCCACGGTGACGTGCCAGGAGCGGGTATACAAATGCACAACGATTTGATCAAGGTCATCCCTTCAACTCTGGAAGAAAGCAGAACCTTCTCCCTCTCCTGCAACGTGACCATAGAGCCTCGAAGAAGAGCCTTTCCCAGCAGAGTGACGCTCTACGAACCTGCTTCTGGGGCACCTGTTCTGAGTCAAGGTCAGGTTAATTTATTATTACATAACAGCCTGTGTCTAGCCAAAGGTTTCAGTGTCTGAACCTACTTTTAAAACATTTGTTTCTGTATAAAAACATTGCTTGCTCATGGTATTCTCTTCAGTAGCAACAGAATGCATTCTGTAAACAAAAATGCTAATATACTGTGATTAAAAATACCTCCTAGGGCTTCCCTGGTGACGCGGTGGTTGAGAGTCCGCCTGCTGATGCAGGGGACGTGGGTTCGTGCCCCGGTCTGGGAAGATCCCACCTGCCGCGGAGCGGCTGGGCCCGTGAGCCATGGCCGCTGAGCCTGCGCGAGCGGAGCCTGTGGTCCGCAATGGGAGAGGCCACAACAGTGAGAGGCCCGCGTACCACAAAAAAAAAAAAAAAAAAATCTCCTAATAGTGACTTAATATGCTTTTCTGAAAAAAAGAGCAAGTTAATTTTTTAAATGTCTTGCCATTTGTAAGCAAATTGCTTCTTTCAAAAGGCAAATGCTGATAAATGGTATTTTTGAAATCCTGGTGGTAGGTAGCCCACCTGTTCTCCCATGCTCCAGAGCCACCATCTGTTGCCAATGTGTCTGCGCCCTGGTAACACGGCACCCCACCCCATGATGCCGCCCCACCCTGATACTGAAACTGACGTTGATGGGGCAATGCTCTGAGCTGCCCAGGGGGATGGGACAGACAAGTCCTGTTGTGGCCTGGAAAACCCTCCTTAAAAGAGCCAACACCATTCTCAAGCCACAGGTGTCTGCCTGTTGCTCAAGAGTCCCAGTCTGGCCACAGTGAGGGAAGTGATGAAAATGAGCAGAGGATCAGGAGACAGCCTTCATGGCTGGCACAGGCACAAACCATGCATGAATCAGACCTGCACTGACTCCTGGAGCCAGGTACTGTTTGCCCTCCGTCTGAGGCTTTATCTGCCAGGGAGATGGGCAAGCAGCCAAGGGCCCTCTCAGGTGAGGGGTTGTACAGCCAGGCTGCGGCATGCTGCCACACCAGATGTCGACTGGTCTCTCAGAAGGAGCACTGGGCTGGGACTCAGGAGGCTGAGTGCCCAGAGATGGCCCTAGCTGGGCCCCATGAGTCTGAGCAACTCATTCCCCTGTCCCTTCACCTCAGGCTCTTTGTCTGCAGAGTAAAGACGAGGGCAGCATGAGGAATTCTCACATGGTGCTACAGGAGTCTCACAGACATTTGTTTGTTTAAAATATATACATGTGTATCTAATGATTTTTCAAAGTATTTTTTTAAACATTAAACCTGTTCAACCATATGGCTATTAATATACTGAAGTGAATCTGTGTTTCTAGGTGGTTTTGGAGTAGACCTTCCTATCCTGTCACTTATGGGATTGCAAAATGAGGTGTTTTAAAATGTTACTTATTATATTCACTTCTCTGTACAACCAAAACAGGAAAAACTGGGTTCTGAGGTCAATCTAATACTGCATTCATCAAAACAACATTATTTTTCCTATCTTTATAAGTGAATATTATCTACTAGAACTTATACTTTTTATAACAATATCATTTAAATTGTTTTATATATTTTATAGTTATTATATATAAGATTTCATTCCAAAAAAGGATTTGGCTAGTTTTCAAGTTTGAAAATCACCAATCCCTGATGACCTCTAAGTTCCCCTCTAGCTCTTTCTACCAATCTCCAATTCTAAACCCTGAATAAATTCATGGGGTCTTAAAGTTGTCAGTCCATATAAAATCTTGAAGTTTCATGCCTTTGCTTTTATGCATGTGGTTTTTTTCTTTATATAACCAGCTTTCTATGCCAATCCCATTCTTCAACACTTAGCTCAAGTGCAACCTCTTCTACGCAGAACACTTAACATCGGTCTTGGACCTAAGCCTTGGTTTCTTCATCTGCAAAATGAAAAACTGCCCTCAAATTGTGAGGTTTAAGTGAGCTGGTGGTATATATATGTAAAACATTTAGTAAAATGCTGGCATGAGTTCAAGGAATGCTAATTATTATCACTATTGTCTTTATTACTATCTTTATTGTTACTATCATAGTGGAAAAAAAGACTTTGGAGTCAGTGGAGATGCAATTCTACTAAACAGGTATGTGACCTCAGGCAAAGAATTTGGCTTAGTATTCTCAACAGGGCAGTACTGCCTCCTAGTGGGTGCCTGGGGAACTGATTTTTTTTTTTTTTATGGTGGTCACACTGGCCAGGGAGCTAATTGACTTTAGGGGAAGGGGACAGAGGTACTCGATGTCTGGTACACAAAGAATTACCCATGCCCACGGGTCTGAACCAACTACAGGTAGAAAATATTAAAAGCACCTGCATAAAGCCATTAGAGAAAGAATGATTAAATGGAATAAAGACACTGTCTAGAAGTAATTGAGTACTTTACCCTGTGCACTTGCACTAAATTTTTTTCTAATTGTCATTCCCCTTCTATCAAAGGATATATACTATTTAATACTGAAACAGTGTTTAAGTGCCAGGAACTGTTTTAAGCACATTTCATGTATTAATTCACTTAAACCTTCATAACAACCCCATGGGATAGGTACTTTTTAATTTACTCCCCTCCCCCTGCCCCATGTTGTGAGGTTTGGATTTTTTGTTTGTTTGTTTTGGTTTTTTGGCCTTGCAGCATGAGGGATCTTAGTTCCCCCGACCAGGGATCCAACCGTGCACCCTTCAGTGGAAGTGTGGATTTTTTTTTTTTTTTTTACTTTTATTTGCATTTATTTTTTGCAGCATTTATTCCCAGGCCATAAGTTTTTGTTTCTTCAATTTCTTCTGGGATAGCTTTTTCTTCTGGGCAACCTCCTCTTCTGATTTAGGAACAATCTGTTATTTTTCAGTAAGGATCATCTCAATGTGGCAGGGAGAGCTCATGTATGGGTTGATCCGACCATGAGCTCTGTAAGTCCTGCGCCGCATCTTGGGGGCTTTGTTCACCTGGATATGCTCAATGACCAGAGAATCTACATCTAAGCCCTACAGTTCAGCATTACTCTCTGCATTTTTGAGCATGTGCAGTAAAAATTAAGCACTCTTTTTGGGCCACCGACCCTGCGTCCAGCCCCACTGTTTGGCCTGGGCACACCTACCAGCTCCACCATTGTAACAACGGAATGGCACACATTGCTTCTTTAAGGTGACATCCTTCAGATATTTGGTGGCTTTTCGGATATGCATACCCTCAATGGCCTGGGCTGTTTCACGAGTGGTCTTAAAGTGAACACGAAGATTTGAACCTCTCGACTTGCATGATTTTGTGGGGTTTTCTGGGTCAAGTGAATAGCGAACCATTTTTAGAGGTCACCTCAGGCTGCTGACCGGAAAAGAAGTGTGGAGTCTTAACCACTGGACCACCAGGGAAGTCCCGTTGTGAGTTTATTTTTTGACATTATAGTTTTAAGGCCCAGCTCATTTGTGAGAATACTGTACTTTCTCATTTCTCCAATTCAGCAGTCTATTTGTCTTGGCATGTTATCCCTACTTCAGTTAAGCTTATTTCTCCCTCTCTCCTATCATATCCAAATAAGTCTGATCTATCATTACTTCCTGACTGTAGTTTGTTTTTTGGTTTTTTTTGCGGTACGCAGGCCTCTCACTGTTGTGGCCTCTCCCATTGCGGAGCACAGGCTCCGGACGCGCAGGCTCAGCATCCATGGCTCATGGCCCAGCCGCTCCGCGGCATGTAGGATCCTCCCGGACCGGGGCACGAACCCGTGTCCCCTGCGTCGGCAGGCGGACTCTCAACCACTGCGCCACCAGGGAAGCCCCCCTGACTGTAGTTTTTATTCTGATGTCTATATGTGCCTTCACTCTTAATTTTCTTATAGGGCAAGTATGGAATAGCTTCAAGTGGGTTTAAGCATCTGACTTCTTATGTCTTCTAGCAGTCATGCCTAACATACAGAAATACATAATATTTTATAAACCGCTTTCCTTTTTTATATTAAAGCCTTCATCTTGTTTGTTTTTAAATAGTGTAGAAAATGGGTTTCGCTTCAGAATAGTGAAGGATCATTTCAAATTTTTTTTTTTTACAGAAAGGGGGCCCCAGTCTGATATGGTTGAGACCACTCTCCCTGTCTGAGCTTCTTGAGTAAATGAGAGAGAACCCCAACATCACAGAGTTGATGAGAAAAAGCACCATACGTGTGCTCAGCGCACGGTAATTCAATTTCAGCGCCCTTTCTGGTCTACATTTTCTCTCCCACACCTTGCTCAAGGGATAACCCCAGCACCAGCAACCAGCTTGATGAATGAAGGAACAAAGCATTTTCTCGTGAAAGCAATCTTATCCAGCGGCTAGGTGACACCAAGGCAAGCACCCAGGGAATGCTAGGAGTTTTCAATCTGGCTTCACAGCCTCTATACAGAACAGAACCAGAGCTGCCTTTCCCAGCAAGGTTAAGAGGCAAGAACAGGGATGTGCCTTGCTCCATATACGGGGAGGCCTGGGAGAACTGGCATAGGGAGGAGACAGACCCACAGGACTACTGTGGGATCAGAAACAGGTCTTAATCCTGACTGCTCCTTAGAATCACCTGGGGAACTTTTAAAGCATTCTGATACCAAGCTCCCAGCTCAGACAAACTAAATCATAACCTCTGGGGGCTGGGCCCAGGTATTAGTTTTCAAAAGTTCCCCCATGTGATTCCAGCAAAGAGTGGAAAATACCAGACATAAAGAGTGACCAGTTTAATGCCCTCTGAGGTGTTTTTGTTATCCCCAACTTTACAAATAAGAAATTAAGATGTGACTTATCCCAGACACACAGCCAGAAGATGGAAATTTGAATACAGGCTGGGCTAATGTGAAAACCCATTTTTAAAGAGCCATCTAGCGGTTTTAATCCTTCATCTTATCCTTCCCACCTGTCTATCCCTGTGACTTCAGAAACCCCTTTCTTGAAATCTGCCCAGACCCCTTTTAGCACAAATGTCCCTCTTGACCTTGGACCCCTCAAATCCATGCCTCTTCAACTCAAACTGGACAGTGGACTCAAAAGTGGGTAAGGAACAGGGTCAGTGGAAACACTCTTCGTATGCACTGGGGAATGCAAGAATGCACTGGGGGCGCTCTTGCTTGCCCAGCACCAAAATGGGTCAGTTTTGCTTAAAAGCCATTCCTTGAGTGCTTACTGCATACCAGTGTTAGCCTGCCACATAACAGCTAATGCTTACTGAGCAGTGTGACTCTGTGTTGAGTGCCATTTATGCATCACATCACTGTGTTCTCAAGATATTTTCAGGAGGTAATTATTTTCTATTATTACCCATTTTATGGATGAGAAAAATGGAAGTGTCAAAAATTATGCAGCTGGTCATTGAGCTATAAGTGAGGAAGCCAGGATTCAAACCCTGGCTACTGGCTTCAAAGCCTGAAGGCCTTAACATTATACTCCTCCCTGAACTAGCACTTCATTAGCTGTTGGGGCAATCCTTGTTCCAGCTCTGCTATGGTGCCCCTGCGTTGACTTTGGGCAAATCCACCTTCTCATCTCTAAACACAGAACTGGGACTATGGACTCTAAGGCCACTTCCAGTTAAGTGGTCTTGCAACTTGGGTTACACCATTACAGCTCAATCACTCGTGGGCTGTGACGTTGGACAACTTGTCCAGCCTTCTCTATACTAGGATGAGTACATTCGCCTTATTACTGATATACCCTTTTAAATTATTTTCTTCCTGTCACCTGCTGTCAAGTCCAAAAAGTTGGCCCTGGTTGAGGAACCAATCTTGGATGATGCACTTAAAAAAACCCTTCTTTCCATTCACCTCTATGAGAATCCAAATCATTTGAGGAAAGGAATGGAATGTTCTTCCAGGTCAATAGGCTGCAGCTGCTGGAGGCAATTCAATAGCTTTAATCACCAGGTCCACTGTCAAAATCTAACTGATCACTTGAATGTACCTGCTTAACCAGTATTTTCTTCCTCCAGCAACTAAGAAATGCTGCATTAACTTCAACCACCCAGTTTTGAAACCAGAGAAGGTGCGTTCATCTCTGCAACAGCCTTGTCTGGCCATGGAATTCTGGGGTGTTTGAAGACTCCATTATTAAAAAAAAAAAAAAAAAGTGTGCACTTTTCTCTATAAAATTGAAAAAATTAAAAGGCCCCAAATGTAAGTTTGATGTTTACCGGTCCTCATATAAAATGCAATACTCACCAATGTTCCCACATTCCTTTAAGAGTGATGTCAAGACCAGGAGACCGGAGTTGCCATAGCAACTAGTCATAGCTTTGAAGCATGCCCATGACACAAGGTTAATAGTGAACATGGACAGACAGAATCAACGTCAACCCATCCACATTAGCACAGCTTTGTCGTCCTTGACAGTGACATTTTAGTCATTAAGCATTAGTCATTAAATTAAGCCAGGTAGGCCTTTGGCAAGAAATACCTTGACTGCTTAACAGTTGTGGTACTTGCCCAGATGACATGTACATACACCTCAGATGTGCATGCTTCAGATGTGTAATAAGGATAAAGCTAAGATTAGCATTTTAGCTGTATAAATACTTGCTCATTACAGTATGCCTAACTTTCTAGAAAACAAATTTGAGTTACCTCTAGAAAGGAGGTAAGTCTTTTCCAGTGTCTGTACAATTTACTTTTACCATAAACATGACAGTCACTAAGTGGCATCTTATGATTGGGTTGTAAAATAAAAATGCAGTGAGCAGAAAACAAGGGCTGTGGAGCCAAGTATGGCCTCAGTGCTGAATACACTACAGATCTTCCTCAACTTATGATGGGGTTACATCTTGATAAACCAGTCATACATTGAAAATCCAAGTCAAAACCACATTTAATTAATACACCTAACCTACCAACATCACAGTTTAATCTAGCCTACCTTAAACGTGTTCAGAACACTTACATTAGCCTACAGTTGGGCAAAATCACCTAACATAAAGTACTGAATCTCTCATGTAACTCACTGAATACAGAAAGCGAAAAACAAAATGGGTGTATGAGTTCAGAATGCTTTTTAAGTGTATTTGTCGTTTATTCTCGTGATCACATAGCTGACTGGGAGTGGCCACTGCTTGGCTTGCTGCCCCTGCACCAAGAGTATACTGCCGGGGCTTCCCTGGTGGCGCAGTGGCTGAGTCCGCCTGCCGATGCAGGGGACGCGGGTTCGTGCCCTGGTCGGGGAGGATCCCACATGCCGCGGAGCGGCTGGGCCCTTGAGACTCGGCCGCTGTGCCTGCGCGTCCGTACTGCAAAAAAAAAAAAAAAAAAAAAAGTATACTGCCAAACATCACTAGCCGAGATCAAAATTCATAGTTTAAGCCTATTGCTTTTTCACCACCGTAGTCAAAAAAAATCACCTCGAATCGTCATTAAGTCCAAGAGTGTTCGTACTTGTTTGGTAGGATGAGGAATTATTTATGAGGAGCTTTTCTGCCCTCTGTTTAACAGGGATACTCACCTCCCAAGTGATTAAGCATTACATAAGAAAAAGGATAGTGTTTGGCAGAGCTGTACTCAAAAACAAAACTTCCTTTCCGGGAGGATATAGCTGGCCAGAGTGAGTAGGCATGGTGGGGCAGAGATGGGGCAAAAAAAAGTGTTTTTAAACTTCCTGACTACTCCACCGGTTTTCACCCGAGCTTCCAGCACCTGAAAAGGCAGTTACTTTCTTAGCCCTCTCCAAACTATCAGTGTTCACCTACTCTATTTACAAAGTGGGCAACTTCTACTTCCAACCTCACTTCTGGAAGCCACTTTCATTTCAGACGGACTGCTATACATTGCCAACTGAAAACCAACCAGGATTGCCAGTTCAGTGAATTTCCTGTCCCCATTAAACCCCAGACAGCTGGGACACATGAGCCAGCCTTTTCATTAGGGCAGTAACACTCCCAACTTCTTGGCCTTCCTGCCAGTACTAAAGCTGGACAAATTATCCCACACTGCTTGTATGGCAATAGGGCTGAAGGAAAGTCAAAAAATCATTAAACTGGAATTGGTGTAAATTCATGGTTTTAGAATCCTTTCACTTTTACCTCCAAGCAGTTATGTACTCCTACCCTCTTCTACTTTATGATTAAGGTACTCTGAACACTCACTTCTTCACTTCATTCTTCACATAGCCTTTAACTGCGAGCTCTGCCTTTAGTACACAGCCCTTACCATCTGACTCAATTCACTCGTTTTCCACTTCTAGGTAAGGGGCTTTACAAAGCACTCTCAAGATTATTTGCCACCTCAAGATCCAAGAGCCTTTCTCTTAGGGTATTTAAAAGCCCTACAACCAACACCTCTTAACTTATCCTAATCTAAAACGGGGTGAACTTACACTTAGTTCAAGGTCTCAACATCCTAATATTGAACACAGGTCAAATATTACCGGTTTTGAGATACTGAGCTGGTATTATGCCCTATCACTGTACCCCATTCCCCATTAAATGCCTGTGTCATAGACTACCATGTGGGGAAGGTGTGACACGAAAAGGATTAAATGACAAATCAACATTCCAATTTGTATTTATTTGCAAAGCACTCTTATTGAAGCTTAACATGGATTTTATCTAAACTAAAAATA
Organism: Delphinapterus leucas; assembly: GCF_059928025.1. Classification (NCBI taxonomy): domain Eukaryota; kingdom Metazoa; phylum Chordata; class Mammalia; order Artiodactyla; family Monodontidae; genus Delphinapterus; species Delphinapterus leucas. The sequence continues at coordinate 38,182,843 of NC_143138.1, forward strand.
AATTCTCATTATAAAAAATTCTGGTGGCAGAGAGCCAGCTGGATTGGGTTAAAAGTACTAGCTGCCTAAGTTTAAAAGGATTTAGAAATTGTTTCCTGCGGGAGTTATTCTCTCAAAAATAACTTTCAGCTCTCAAAACTTGATATACTGATGATGATATACTGAGCATTTCCATTCCTCTTTCCAAATGTTCAATACAAACAGCCACCTCCACCCCCCTCCAAGGCAGCATTCATTAAGCAGTTTTTCAGCAACTTTCCCTCTTGGCTCTGATTTGAGGTTTTGGGACTTAAAAAATGACCTCTAGGGCTTCCCTGGTGGCGCAGTGGTTGAGAGTCCACCTGCCGATGCAGGGGACGTGGGTTCGTGCCCCAATATGGGAAGATCCCACATGCCGCGGAGCGGCTGGGCCCGTGAGCCATGGCTGCTGAGCCTGCATGTCTGGAGCCTGTGCTCTGCAACAGGAGAGGCCACAACAGTGAGAGGCCTGCGTACCACACACACACAAAAAAAAGACCTCTAAAGAATGCTCAGTTGCCCCCAAATGAAATCTGAATGAGTTATGTACTGAAGCAAAAATGCCAATTCACAAGTGAATAGGACTTCAAAAAGAGAGGGGAAAAGTCACCTACAGACTACTTTTCTGGAAGGTGTAATTTTGCTCTGGAAATAAAGGAAATATTCTCCATCTCAGGACCTCTCCAAATGAGACTATCAAGGAAGCTAAGTATCAATGTTTCCAGAGATTTTCACTTCAAGACCAAGTACACACATGTACTAACAGCTAAGGCACTAAGTGGCCAGATTCTAAGACTTTAGTAAAATAATCATATAATACAATGTTTTATGTATGTCAGAGAAGAACCAAGGAAAAACTAAGGATGAGAAGTAATGTTCTACACATGTATTTCATGTATTAGTCTGGGAAACATTTTGGCTGTTGTCACATCTTCCATCCAGGTAGTCAGTGGAAGAACTGGGATACAAAATGATGAGAATACCATATTATGAATTTCTGCAATTCCAATAAGCAAAAATTTGTACAACAAAATTAAGCAGTTATACCAGGTTTATCAAGACAAATTTTCAATATCTCTTTCAAATTTTCTATCTTCTCTAAAGTGTGCTGTATACAGCTGAATTTGTTTGAAGTATCCAACGAATTTAATAAAGTAGGATGAAGAGAACTTGTGTGGACATATAAAATTGAATTCAACACTATCAGAATGTTTTGATAAAAATATACTCCAACCCAGTTTTTCTTCAGCTACTTTAATTATAAAAATCTTCCATGTTCTCAAAAAAAAAAAAAAGGAAAACCAGAAGGTAACAGTCTAGTACAAAAATATACAACTGGAAGACATTACCACCAACCAGGTCTGACAACTAAATCATGTTGGGGATTCTGAAAATAAAAGCACACTAATACAAAGTACTAAACCAGTGGTTCCTATATAACCAGGGATGGAAAAATGAGTCAGTAGGCCTGGAAAAGTCCATTCCTGATAAAGAAGCACTGTAAGAATATAAACTATAACTCTACAATAAAAGGAACCAGGACTTTCCATCCAGACATGGGTGAGTCTTAAAAGGTGGTGATGCCATCTACTGATCACATGATCTTTTAAGGAACTGTAAAAAGCCATAGAAACAGTAGATAAAAGGTATCTACATCTCATAAAAATAAAACTTCTCTGGCTAATTTATCTTTGTCTTTACCTTTCTGCTTAAGACATGGAGGTCAGAAGTAACCCACAATGAACTGAGAACCACAGAATATTAACTATTCTTGAAAGCATAAAAACCAACTATAACTTAGATATGTTCCTTAAATTATCACCAAGTATTAATAGTGACCTCTAGTGAACACCTGTAATCATTACACCACAAGTCATACTTTCTGTGACTACTTTCAGTATCATATTCAACCGAGAATGCAAGACAAAACTGGCCAACGGGACTTGTTAATTTCAGAAATTACAGTAGAGAACGTTTTAATAGCCAGAATGTAAGGTTTTAAAGATTTCTATCTTCCATATTTTTAAACAAGCCATAAAACTGTGCTAGGGTTTCTGGTTAAAGTGATTGCAAATTTGGACCCTAAGGATAAATCCCAGAGGTTAATTTTATATCAGGTCTGTATTAGCCACTTTATAGCTATAATCCACTATCCTTTTTACAGAAACCCTTCCAATTTAAGACTCTGCAAGTTGTATACTGCCAAAAATGCCCATGTAGATTTATAAGAGCAGTGTAATATTGATGTACCATATTACTTCCATGAATTCTTAGCTATCTTGCCTTGCTTGACCCCAACAAAAGTTTTAAGCTATGAAATGCCAGAAGACAAAAGGCCCAAAGCCCGAGCTCCCAGTAAATCAATAGGCAGTCTTAAAAGTATCTCTGTTAACGAGGCTCATACTTAACTCCACTGACACCAATTCTCCCCCTCTGACACCCAGGACTCTCCCTCCCTTGATATGTGCATGAAGGGTGAAGAAGGACCACTGGAAATAATTTGTTTAGGATCTGCATCTTATAAAACATCCTTATAGATTAATATAGTGACTTATCTTTCATATTGTCAGTACAGCATAATCCAAAACTATCTTTAAACAGCACATTTAAGGAAACTAAGCCAAAAGACTGTTGCATTATGATTTAATCTAATTGCACAAAAATTTGAAATTACAACTCCTCTAGATTTCTAAGAGGAAGGTTATGCATGCCTCCATATTCAATTCTGCACTGTTACATTTGAACCATATAGTGAATTTCACATCATGATGGATCAATTTAGAATCCCCATGCAACACCTCAAATTATATAAAATGGAAGCAATTTTTAAAAGCTTTGTGGAACGTATTCATGCTAATTTTTTTTTTTTTAACCAGCAACTTTGGATTATAATGTATCAGGTGGCTATATTTTAAAATGTTGGTCACTGAATATCAAGGACTTTGAACTGGCTTCTACTCCTAAAAATGTATCATCGCTTAGGTGGACAACCAAAAATTTCCTTCATTTCAAAAGCCTCAAATTGTGTTTCTTACAGAATAAGATTTGTGTAACCAACTGCCTTCTATGAGACAAGATCTATGGTAATAGTGGGTTCAACTATTACACAATTATGTTAATATTTTATTTTCAAAAGCACTTTACAAGAAAATGTAAGTATGGCTTCCAATAGGAATGTTATACCTGGACTTGATTGGTACCAAGCTCAGATTTTAGTTTTGCAAGGAAAAACAGGCTTTCAGGTTAAACAACAATTTGTAACCAAAACTTTAATCCCAAGGATTCTCACAAAACATATTACAAATGACAGCATGAAAAAAAAAAATCTTGCACAGTAACTCAAAGTTCAGCTCTACAATGTACCCTTAAACTGGCAGGACACAGGTATCTTGAATAGTCTCAAATTTCCAAATAATATTACAAAGAGCTATGTATCCATATACACCAATCACAGAAGGTAAACTAACTTTCTTGAAACTTCTTAGATTCTAAACCCACTGGACAACCTCTTGTCCGGTGTGAAGACTAGTGGAATTTTTAAACCTCTAATCTAGTTTAAGGGTGCAGCTTTAATTTTTACCTGCTGGCTTGTGTTCACAGCAGCTTTTAAAGACCGCTTAACTACAGCTGCATACCATACCCAGCTACAGAGTCTTTTCAATTTTTGCCAGTTTTGTTTCCGTAATATTAAACATCACACTTCAGCTGGGCAGGAGTTAGAGGTTTATTATCAGTCTGTGCAAGACTAAAAATTCAAAGCAAATTCAATTTTGCTTAAGGGAACATTGTAAAGTAACAATTCTTGATATTACATGCCTCATATGATCCATTTCAAACCATAGAGAATTACATCTTTATGTGTCACTGTTCCAAGAGACAAACAAATGTGAACAGCTAAAACATTTTAAAAATGCACCAAGCTTATGAAGTCTCAAACAAAACTTGAATTTTCTGTACATACTCCTGTCAAATGAAGTTATTTCCTGTACACCACTCCTCTTGCAAACTGGTCTTCTATTTCCTTTCATTTGACCTAGATCGGCTGATAAACAGAAAAACAGAAGTTACACCTGTAACTCCGTTACACTCTGACAAAACATCAAAAGATTTTTATGGGAAAAAGTTGTAAAATTTTTATCCAAGTGGCTTAAAAGAAGACCTATTTCTACTTTTAATACGTTATGTATGCAAGGTCTTAAATGGCTCAGGTCATTAAAGATCTTACCTACGAGACCTAGAGAAAGATCGGGACGGCTTGTGATTTCTCTCCCGGGACAGTGATCTCTCTCTTCTCCTATCTCTAGAAAGGGACCTGAAGTCAGAGGGAAAAGAAAAACAGTGCCATTCAGGATTATACACAACAAATACTTATGAGAAGTTTTTGAAAGCTAAAAGCTATGCCAGTTGATTCATTACTGAAGTCAAGGTCTATCACTATTAACCAAGTCATTTGGGAAACAGCTTAGGAATAGCACAGACACTCCCACTTCTGAGAATGTGGCCCCCAAAAAAGGTTATTCACCTGCTCCGGCTGCGGGAGAAGCTTCTCCGTCTTGGAGATCTAAAAGCAGAAACAGGAAAATTAGGCCAATTGTCAATTAGCATTTATGGCGTGAGGCATTTCCCAACTTTTCAATCTCACTGTTGGGCCCAGTGAATGTGCCGAAGAACTGGCACCCATCGTCCAAAAAATAAAAAAAAATTTTTTTTTTTAAAAAGAAAAGAAAAAAAAGGCACAGAAGGATTAAGGAACCAAAAGCTCAAGTGAAAAGCAGGTATTCCAACCATGGATTCACTTTAACAAAGAATACTTCACAGCAGATCTGTCCAATGCAAAACTTCATGTCAAACTAACTTCACTACCCAAACACCACACCAAAATGTAGTCCCACAAGTAGTTCCAAAAACAGTACCATAAACCAGTATTTGGAACCCATGCAAACCTGCAAGTCCATGACAAGACTTAGGTACCAGGTGGATAGTGTAATTTTGTGAAAACGCGCTAGGTGTAAATACTGATGCCATTAAGTGCTACATTAGAACTGCATTTGTGATCATCACATTTAAGAGTGTGTTTAGGCTTATCAAAATTACCTTAGCTTGGCCCACTTCACCCCCATAATTTAAAAATTTTGAAAACTGTTAGTAAAACCATTTAAAGGTGATAGGATTCAACAAATTTTTGCTAGAAAGGAAAGCTAAATCTGTTAGAGTTATTAAAATTTTTAGTTTGGCATCTCACACATGCAAATAAGTTTCACTTGAAGGTCTAGTTACATTATGAGTTCCCTATCACCCTTAAAAGTTTTATTCAAGCAATATATATATGTACGTTACCATTCAATTATGCACAGCCAGCCTTTGATCCAGAAAAAAAGAATTACTTTAAGCCGCTTACTCCTTATTTTAACCAGCAGTAAACTGTATAAGCAGGAAAAACTTACTAGTTTTTGGGTTTCAACAAGCTAGAAATGGTGAGGTGAGGCTGCCGGACTGACGGCCAGGAAGAATTTGCTGAAAAGGTTTTGCCAGATGTTGCGTTGGATTTAGTTGGTTGGCGAAGGGGGTGTTGTGGATTTTTCCTGCTTTTTTGTTAGCCGAAGGCTGCTGCTGTAGTTGTTGTGAAGACATTTGGTAAATAAACAGCTGAGCTGATTGGCCAGGAATGTGTGGGCGGTCGAGGTGGCTGCTGCCGATTTGGTTAAGGTTGGAGAGAAGGCTGAGAGAAAACAGCATGCTCGGGAACCAAAGGGCGGTGCAACCTGACGACTGGCCATGCCTGGGTCATGTGAAACGACACCAGCCAAGCTGAATGGGGCGCGCTGGTCACATGACGCTGAAAGGGCTAGTTGACTGGCTAATGCAGACTCAGAGGGTGGTGAGAAGAGACATGATGGTGACTCTGTAACGGGGTTCATTTTTATTAATAGATGGACCAAAAAGCACAAAAAAAAAATGAAAAACAAGCCATCAGTACAACCATCTATTAGCTAACAAATACTCTTTATTATGATGGGCAACAGTGTGTTTTGTTTTTCAAAACAGCAAAAGGGGCAAGATTTTGAACTCCTATCTCCTAGGACTTCACTCACCTGTAAGAGGTAAATTCAGTCCTACAGAAACTATTTGGAGGTTTGAGGAGATGTGGAGTTAGCATCCAGACAATACTGCCTGGTCCAAGAATGATGCCATTTTCAATTATAAAAAAAACTGCATTCTCTCCTATTTGGGTTTGAAGAACAGATGACTGGGATTACTTTAGCCCCCTTTATCGGTCAGTGACTTAAGTTAGTTTCAGAATGATTTCTACTTTACCAGTTGTAACATTAAAACAGCTGCCTGCTTGATAAATATTACAATCGTGCTAATAGAAAACACATTTTTGTGAAGAGCTAGAGTTGAATGTAATGTTTGTCATTATGGAGTCAAGAAATGGAAAAAGGCCTAAATTGAAGTATAAGGGAAGACTTGGAAAGATGCAACTAGAAGATGAACTAGAAGATAGATCCAAGATAGAAGTTACTGACTACCAACATGAACAATGACCTAAAGACAAGCCAACACTCAGCACAACTCACATATCCCAAACTACACCCAGCAAATGTTTCATAAAAACCTGATTCCTCAAAACTTAAAACCCACCAACAAACTTTAAGAGAAATACCTGCTCCTATTAGCTACTCCATTACACCAATACCTCTAAACACGCTCTCTCTAAGTACCTGCGGCGAGGTGGAGGACTCCTCCTCCGATAATCATCTCGAGGGCGACGACCCCAAGAAGGAGGTGGGCCACGATTTCGACTTCTCTTTTCACCATTCGACAGTTCCACTCTTACTCGGCAGCCACATAGTGTTCTAGGAGGAGAAGAAACGTTAAATTTAAAGCAGCCCAACTGACTTTCTAGGAGATTAAAGCAAGTGAAAAAAAAACCCACTCCTATAACTAGCTTCTTTACAAAAAATACATCTTAATGTCTGCAGAATCCTTAATACCAAAGCAAGTTTTAGTTCCCTTATTTTCTCTAGTAAAGGAAACCAACTTCCTTACATTTTATTGCCGTTAGTCTGATCACTGAACTCAATGTTAACAGGTGCAATCTAAGTGTGAAAACGCCTGGATTCATCCTCCCAGAACTAGTTCATCTGTACATCCTGTTTTGACTTCTTCCTTTGAGGCTGCAACAACTGTTTACCAATCTTACTCTGTGTATCCGTTGGTCTCCTCTCCTCCCCAAACCCCCCCCCCCCGCCAGGTAAGTAGCAGTAAGCATTCTGGCCATTTTACGTCTCCCTCTCCCCTCAATCATCACACACAATACTTGACACGTAAGAAACTGCTACTGAGAACAGGAGGAAAAAAAAAGGGCAGTTATTTTCCACCTCTTCACTGGTCCACAACCATTATGTTTAGATAATTCACCATATGTGGACAGTGACTGACAAGAGGTGGGGCCCTGGAAAAATGTTTCTGTAACCTGCTTAGATAAATGACCTTTTATACAGCTTTACAGCCAACTCTGAGACCCTTTAATTTTTGGATCTTAAGGATTATTTTCCTTGTTTTCATGAAATCCAATGGTTTTCAAATGCCAGGAAGGAGAAGAGCAACACCTGTTCACTGTTAAGACTCAGGTGTTGCTTATGAGCCAGCTAACAGACCATTGTAAATGCAAAGGGAAATAGCTGTATGTGCCACAGTTCCTAAACAAAATTATTTCCAACATGTAAAAGATAATAGTACAATAAACCCACGTAACCATCATCCACCTACAATCAGTTTGTGGCCATAAGAGAAATGTCTGATTCCACAATTATTTTAGAAACAATTCAAAGGTGACAGCACAGTTGATGCTTTGTGGTGCATTTAGATTAAAATGTTTCAACCATATGCAGCTATCCACCCACCAAGAACTGACCGTTAAAATTATTTTCTTCAATGGCCAACTGAATAAAAAGAAACTTTTCCTAGGTATCTACACTAAAACTGTTCACTCCTTTGTCAGAAAAGGTTTATGTAAATCTCCAGTAACATCAATTTCAGATCGCCAAGAAGCCATCTACAAGTCACGTATCCTAGAGATTTTAAATATTAAAACACAATCAACATTATTTCTCAATAGTATAAATTAATCAATAAAATTACCTCCCATCTAGCTCTCGGACAGCATCGGCTGCATCTCGAGGATCTTCAAATTCAACAAAAGCGAAGCCAGGAGGGTTTCTAGCAACCCACACACTTCGGAGTGGTCCATAATAGCCAAAAGCTCGTTCCAATTCAGTCTTGTTACCATTGTTTCCAAGATTACCTACATAAACTTTACAGTCCAACGGACAGGAATCACGATGCATTTCTGTAAAAAAACAAAAAAAACCCCAAAATATCATAATCCACACAGTGAAAAACAGATCCTTAAGAAAGAATTCAAAAATACTAAAACCCCCCAAAACTAAAAACACTACCCTTTAAACAGTTACCGATAACTGCATGGAAGCCAGCACAGATTGCCTAAGGAAAAAAAAAAAAGCCTCCTTGAAAAGTGAGGGGAAACAACACACTGGAGGAGCATTTACCACAAAGTGGAAACTGAGTTAAAGACTTTACCTATTTCAAATTAATCTTAAAAAACTAAACAAAAAACACCTAGAAAAGTAGGACAGCCTACTCAAAAGCAAATACAACTCGCTGAAGACAAACCACTAGGAAAGTGATACTAATGTGCCTTCACAGGCCAAGTTAACCAGCTTCATTCCTCAAGCAGCAAGACAAACTTGTTATTAAAAGATGTACCTCATTCTATTCTCAACACCCAAAAAGTGTTAACCCAAATGTCCAGCAACAGGTAAGTGGATAAGCAAAATATATTATCCATACGATGGAGTATTATTCAGGAATGAAGTACCCATAAATGCTACAAACGTGGATGAAACTTGAAAGCATGCTAAGTTACAGATACCAGACACACAAGTGCACATATTACGATTCCGTGCATGTGTAATATCCAAAATGAGTAAATCCAGAAACAGATCAGTAGCTACCAGGGGCTGGTGGAGGAAAAGGGGACAAGGCAAAAGGGAAGTGGCTACTTATGTGTACGGGTCACCTTAGGGGGTATAAAACGCGTTAGAACTAGAGAGGTGATAGCTGCATAACACTGTGAACTTGTGCACTTTAAAATGAATCTTACGTTAATTTCACCTCAGGGGGAAAAAGTTATACAAGAATTTACGGCACTTAGGGGGCTTTGATAAATCTTAAGTACTTAAGAAGTCATCTCTGCAATGAATCTAATCAACTTATAGGCCAGTAACAACTGCATAAAAGAGCAGCCTGTCCAAGAACTCAGCTCAAGAGCCACTTTCTTCTCTCTCCGGGCTTATCCAATTAAACAAGCCAGTCCAGACACATCCTATTTGTGTGACCCCACCCTGCACCCAGGAGAGTTATGAGACCAAACCATTGCCGGGGAATGGGTTCTTTTCCTTTTTCCAAAAACTTTACCGTGACCAGCTACAGGCCTACGTATTAATGGAAAGAGCTACAAGAACAAAACAGCTCAAGGAAGAGCGGTTTAAAAAATAAAAGTGATTGGGTTCAGACTATAACAAGTTAAAAGAACATAAAAATGAAGATGAGTACAGAAATCATTTACTAGGGATGGATCGAAAGGCCCAATCTTGATTACTGACTTGAGGAAAAAAATCATGAGCAGCTACCTAAGAAAACGCGGGGCCTAAAAAAAAAAAAAAGGCGCCATAAATTGAAAAGCCGCGGCCCGGAGTACGACGGACTACCGAGTCCTCCTTCGCATCAACTCTCGGGCAATCTCACTTTCCGGTTCACGCCCCCAGTGAAGAGTTAAAAACACCTCCACTTTGAGACCTGGATATATCCTCCGAGGGGCCGGGGGCCCCCGCCACCGCCCCGTGCTGAACGTCACAAAATGGCGGCAGCGTCTCTTTGTCTCAATCTGGCGCCGCCATTGGGCCTGGCCCCACTTCGGTCCCGTTAAGGCCCATTTCCAACCTCATTCCTTTAGTCGCTGGTCACTTACCGAGACCTCGGGTTAGAAACGCGTAGGCTCAAATCCACACACCCTCGGCTGGGTCTTCCTGGTCCCCTCGCGCCTGGCACCAACAGATGCTCTCCCACACCCGTCGTCCACGAAATGGCGGACCACCGCCGTCTCCTCGCCCTTATTTATAGGCCATGCTGGAGTCACATGACTGGACGGGCTCGCCCAATGGGGGGCGGAGGAGGCTGTGACGTAATGGCTACAAACTCAGCGAGAACAGCGGTTGCTGGGAGCGCGCTCTGGTTGTACCGCCTTGTCTGTGGAGGGTAGCAGCGTCGGGCTCAGGTTGTCTCAGGCTCGGAGCTCCCTCGGGTGTAATTCCCCAGCTGCTGACCTCTGAGTTATTCTCAGTCCCCTGTCCCTCACATCCAAATAGGCTGGAGTTTAATAACACCTCCGCCGTCACTCCCAAACACTGATAGAGCGTTTTGCTCCTAATAAGTTTAAAGTATTAGATGAATTCACTGATTACTTCATCCTCGTGAGCGGTGAGGCTGGAACTAAGACCGTCACGTTTACAAACGTGCTTCGGAATTGCTCCCAAGGTCAAGGAGCTGTTTGTGAGCGAGCTGTCACCAGATTGTGCCCACCGGGGTCCCACACTTAGGGAAAAGCCCAAACCTGGAAAGTCCGCCGAACTCTGGCTGGTTTCCCACCCCTCAGCCAAACTGCAGGATTTGGCATCATCCTGGACTCTTGAAATGTTTAATAGAAACGCAAACGCAAATGAGACCGACCGGTCAGGCCATGCGGAAACTGTCACCTTTAGCAAGTAGAAGTACAAGGAAGTTCCTGAAGAAGATTGAATTTAAATTCAGCACCCCACCCCCGCACCGGGGGCAGGGGTGGGGTCCATGGGTCACTCACACCTTCCTCTGTTTCCCACTTCACCTAAAAAAAACCGAGCCACGAGATTAACTATTGGGAGAGAAATACCGCGATGGTGTCAGAAAAATCACCAAAATCTCCTTCGCCGGAACAGTGAGTTCAGTTTTGCTGGTGTTCCCTACCCTCTTTCTGTGAAGTCTGACTTATTGCTAAAACTTACTTAAATCTGCTCTCAAGAGAAGGGATAACTTGTATTTTTCCACCATTAGCTGAAAGATATACCAATTATTTACTTGTTTTGTTTCTCCCAGATATTCTCTTATTGTGCCTGTAAAAGATTTATCCATAGTGGGGGAAAAAAAAAAGATTTAATGCCTCTGAGCCTTAGTTTTCACACCTGTAAAATGGGGATTTCATACTCCCAAGGAAAGAGGGGGAATGGGAACTGCAGTTGTTGAGCCAGGCCCTGAGCTGGCCTTACCCTGGGGTGTTTCCCAGGTGAGGGATTCTAGCAAAACCTTTCTGTTTCTCGTCTTACTTTTCTTTCCTTCTGTAATTGTTTTTCTCTTCTGGCTCACTTATATTTGCTCCCCTCCTGCTCTGTAAGTTTTTCTCCTCTTTTTATTTCCTTCTATCAAAGCGAAGCCTTTTTGAAGTCAGACAGTCCCAGATTTGGACCACAGTACCGCTGCTACTTACTGCTAAAGTGTCTGGAGAAGAGTCCCTTACCCTCTCTCAAGATTACTTTCTTCTCTGTAAAATGGGATAATTACATCAATGCAGGGTTGTTATGTGCTGTCTACCCTCACAAGAACTTCAACTTTGGTCTATTGCGGTCACACGTGCATCCCCAGGGCCTGGAAACAAGCCTGACACACAGCAGGTGATCAAAACTTATTTGTTTAATTATTTAATTAATTAAAAGAAATTATGTATGTAAATAAGCTGGCACAATGTTTGCTCAAAAAAATTCTGTGTTCTTTTCACATCTCATTCTTTAGTATCCCAAAGTACCCCATTCTTTCCCACCATTTTTCCTGTTTTTGTTGTTGTTGTTTGTGCATATAATGCTAGTCTAGCATGCATCTTTCAATGGAGCACTCTTTTTTTTTAACTTATTATATTTTATTTTTGGCTGTGTTGCATCTTTGTTGCTGTACACGGGCTTTCTCTAGTTGCAGCGAGCAGGGGCTACTCTTTGTTGCTGTGCGCGGGCTTCACATTGTGGTGGCTTCTCTTATTGCAGAGCACGGGCTCTAGGCGCATGGGCTTCAGTAGTTGCAGCGTGTGGGCTCAGTAGTTCTGGCACACGGGCTCAGTAATTGTGGCTCTTGGGCTCTAGGGAGCAGGCTCAGTAGTCGTGGTGCACGGGCTTAGTTGCTCCGCGGCATGTGGGATCTTCCCAGACCAGGGATCGATCCCTGCATTGGCAGGCGGTTTCTTAACCACTGTGCCACCAGGGCAGTCCTCAATGGAGCACTCTTAATCCCTCCAACTGCATTCTCAAATACGTTTTGAACCTCCTCTGGCCATCCACACACACTTTCTATCTTCTAGTAACTGCAGCCAAGTGAATTATCCATTTAAATTATGGAATATTTTAATGTTCCTTTAAATTTATTCGACCATCAACCACTCTTGTCTAGACCCTAGAACCATAGGAAGCTTCAACGGGACATAGCAGAATTTCTTAGACAAAGAATGGGGATCATATGTGGTAGTAAACAAACATCCTTTGATTTTCTCTGAGGAACTACCATTCTCACAGTAGACCACGTTATTGATTTAGGTGTGGTTGGGTCCTACACCCCACTTTTTTAGGGGTAGAGACATGAGCACCCCTAGTTAATTAAATCATCCTGGTTCTTAGTGGCCCGCCCCACCCCCATTAGTTCAGGAATGGATGACTAATCCAATCAGACCTGTCAGCTAACGGGACTTGTAACTTTACAAATTACAGTAATTTTAGAATTTTAAATAGCCACAATCTAAGTGTAGAATGTAAGATTTTTAACAATTTTCATTTTCCATATTTTTTACAAGCCATAAAATTGTGCTAGGGCTTCTGGTTAAAGTGATTGCAAATTTGAACTCTAAGGATAACTTCCTGGGGCTAACTTTTTATCATCAGGTTCTGTATTAGCTGCATTATAGCCATAATCTATTATCTTTTTTACAGAAATCCTTCCAATTTAAGACTGTAAGTTGTACACTGCCAAAAATGCCCATATAAATTTATAAGAGCAGCAGTAATTATTGATGTACAGTATTAATTCCATGAACTATTAGCTATCTTGCCAGCGCTGCTGCTAGGCCAGCCAGAGAGAGGTGTGTTCCTTTCCTCCGACTAGTGGGGTCCTGAACCTGCCAGCCATCCTCCTTCTAGTAGGGAGGAAGCAGCCTGCAGTGGACCCAACCTAAAGAGAGGGAGAGCTGAGAGATGGGGAATAACGAGCTCTAAAACTCTTGTTTAAGAAGCCCTGACCCCAATTCCACTTTTGAGATTCCCAGTTGTTTGAACATACGTGTTCCCTACCTCTTCCTCTGATTTGCCTAAGCCACTTTGAGTTGGTCTTTTTTCCTGTCACTTATGAACAGAAGGATTCCAAATACAGAAATTACTCTGACATCTCACTACCTCAAGTCAAGAACCATGGCTCTAAGTTATTGTCCATTTCTAAAATTCACCTGTTACCAATTTGTTAAGTGCTTTTTCTTTTTTTCTTTTTTTAAAAAATTTATTTTATTTAGTTATTTTTGGCTGCGTTGGGTCTTTGTTGCTGTGTGCGGGCTTTCCTAGTTGTGGTGAGTGGGGGCTACTCTTCATTGTGGTGCGTGGGCTTCTCATTGCAGTGGCTTCTCTTGTTACGGAGTATGGGCTCTAGGCATCCGGGCTTCAGTAGTTGTGGCGCATGGGCTCAGTAGTTGTGGCTCGCGGGCTCTAGAGCGCAGGCTCAGTAGTTGTGGTGCACGGGCTTAGTTGCTCCGCGGCATGTGGGATCTTCCCAGACCAGGGATCGAACCCGTGTCCCCTGCAATGGCAGGTGGATTCTTAACCACTGTGCCACCGGGCAAGCCCCTAAGTGCTTCTTCTTAATTAAAAAAAAATTGAAGTATAGTTGATTTACAGTGTGGTGTTACTTTCAGGTGTACAGTACAGTGATTCGGTTATATATATATATAGGTATGTAGGTATACATATATTCTTTTCCAGATTCTTTTATTTTCCTTGTCTGCGTTGGTCTTAGTTGTGGCTTGCGGGTTTTCTCTCTCTAGTTCTGGCACGCGGGCTCCAGGGCGAGTGGGCTCTATAATTGTGGTGCAGGGGCTCCAGAGAGCGTAGTTTGCTGCACGTGGGCTCTCTAGTTGAGGCACGCGAGCTCAGTAGCTGTCGGGCTTAGTTGCCCTGCAGCATATGGGATCTTATTTCCCTGACCAGGGCTCAAACCCAAGTCCCCTTCATTGGAAGGCGGATACTTAACTACTGGACCACCAGGGAAGTCCCCCCAGATTCTTTTTCTTTATAGTTTATTAAAAAATACTGAGTATAAGGAATTCCCTGGTGGTCCAGTGGTTAGGACTTGGCACTTTCACAGCGATGGCCTGGGTTCAATCCCTGGTCAGGGATCTCCGGCAAGCTGTGTGGCACAGCCAAAAAATAAAATAAAAAATTTAAAAATTCTAGGACTTCCCTGGCAATCCAGTGGTTAAGACTCCTCCCTTCCGGGGCTTCCCTTGTGGCGCAGTGGTTGAGAATCCACCTGCCAATGCAGGGGACATGGGTTCGATCCCTGGTGCAGGAAGATGCCACATACCACGGAGCAACTAAGCCCGTGAGCCACAAATACTAAGCCTGCATGCCGCAGCTACTGAAGCCCATGCACCTAGAGCTCATGCTCTGCAACAAGAGAAGCCACCACAATGAGAAGCCCGCGCACTGCAATGAAGAATAGCCCCCCTCACTGCAACTAGAGAAAGCTCATGCACAGCAACGAAGACCCAACGCAGCCAAAACAATAAATAAATTAAAAAAAAAAAAAACTCCTCCCTTCCACTGCAGGGGTTGTGGGTTCCATCCCTGGTTGGGAAACTAAGATCCCACATGGTGTGCGGTATGGCCAAAAACAAAAAAATCTAGGACTTCCCTGGTGGTGCAGTGGTTAAGAATCTGCCTGCCCATGCAGGAGACACAGGTTCCAGCCCTGGTCAGGGAAGATCCCACATGCCGTGGAGCAACTAAGCCCGTGTGCCACAACTACTGAGCCCACATGCCTCAACTACTGAAGCCCACACGCCTAGAGCCCGTGCTTTGCAACAAGAGAAGCCACCGCAATGAGAAGCCCACGCACCGCAGTTAAGAGTAGCCCCTGCTCGCCACAACTAGAGACAGCCCGCACAGCAAGGAAGACCCAATGCAGCCGAAAATAAATAAATGAATAAATAAATAAATAAAAATTTAAAAAAACCCATAATATTGAGTATAGTTCCCTGTGCTATACAGTAGGTTAAGTGCTTTTTAAATTTTTTAATTTTTGGCCTTGCCGTGCAGCTTGCGGGATCCTAGTTCACGTGATCAGGGATGGAACCCCTGACCTCAGCAGTGAAAGTGCAAAGTCCTAACCACTGGACTGCCAAGGAATTCCCAGATTTTTTTTTTTTTTTTTGCAATACGTGGGCCTCTCACTGTTGTGGCCTCTCTCGTCGTGGAGCACAGGCTCCAGACGCGCAGGCTTAGCAGCCATGGCTCACGGGCCTAGCCGCTTCGCGGCATGTGGGATCTTCTCGGACCGGGGCACGAACCCGTGTCCCCTGCTTCGGCAGGCGGACTCTCAACCACTGCCCCACCAGGGAAGCCCCGAGATTTGTATTTTTTTCTTTTTTCTTTTTTTTTTTTTGGACACACTGCACAGCATGTAGCATGTGGGATCTTAGTTCCCCAACCGGGGATCAAACCCGGGCCCCCTGCATTGGAAGCATAATGTCTTAACCACTGGACTGCCAGGGAAGTCCTGAGTGCTTCTTTTTTTTAAGAAAAAAGAATTACTGATGGCCAGGCATTGACATCTATGTATAAGAATTAAAACATTCAGTATTGTGATTGACTTCCAGTATCCATGAAGGAAAATCTAATAAAAGCATAGACCTATAGTTTCTTAACTACTTGGTTCAGTCAGTGTCCTCGTAGGAAGCAGATGACGTACTCAACAAATGGTTAACTGAAGAGGTAATTATTTATAGAATTATGGGCAGGGTTAAGGAAACCCACAGAAGAGGGAGGAACTCCCAGAGGCAGCTCTTAGGCTGAGTGGGTCATGGAAGGGAGCAGGGTTACCAGAACCAGACAAATGCTGTAGCTATGAAGAGAGGCCATAATGGCCTTAGGTAGAGGAACCGTGGCAGCCCAGTTCGGGCAGGGGTTGGGGGTGACCAGAGATGAAATAACTGGACTACTTTCTCTTCCTATAGTCCCATCTTTTGATGGTGCCTTCTATTGCCCAAAGCTATCTGGAAAACTGAGGGCAAGAGAGCTGGGTGATGCAAGCCCAAGTCAGCCTCCCAGGGCACAGAGGAAAGCAAAGACTGGGAATTGATCTAGGGTTGTATTGTCCAATACAACCACCACTAGGCTCATGTGGTTATTTGAGTCCAAATTGAGATGTATTGTAAATGTAAAATACATGCTGGATTTCAAACACTGGGTATTAAAAAAGAATATAATGTTTATATTGATTACATGTTGAAATTATTTTTTATGTACTGGGTTAAATAAACTATATTATTACAGTTAAATTCATCTGTTAGGACTCTGCGCTGTCACTGCCAAGGGCCCGGGTTCAATCCCTGGTTGGGGAAATAAAATCCCACAAGCCAAGCGGTGCAGCCAAAAAAAAAAAAGATATATAAAGAAACAGATTAATTTTTGGCGGTACATGGGCCTCTCACTGTTGTGGCCTCTCCCGTTGCGGAGCACAGGCTCCGGACGCGCAGGCTCAGCGGCCATGGCTCACGGGCCTAGCCACCCCGCGGCATGTCGGATCTTCCCGGACCGGGGCACGAACCTGTGTCCTCTGCATCGATCGGCAGGCAGACTCTCAACCACTGCACCACCAGGGAAGCCTTCTTTATACTTTTTGACTGTGGCTACTAGAGCACTTAAAATTACATGTGTGGCTCACATATCTGTTGGACAGTGTTGATCTACAGGGACAAATGGAAAATAACCTCACACAATTCCAACAAATAATCATTTAAAAACTCGTTTTAATTCTATATCCGGGACAACTATGTGAAAATAGTGTTTCTGCAAATCACATAGTTTAAAGTTTTTGTTTTTAATTTATTTATTTTTTAAAATTTATTTTATTTTTGGCTGTGTTGGGTCTTCGTTGCTGCACGCGGGCTTTCTCTAGTTGCGGCGAGCAGGAGCTACTCTTCGTTGCAGTGCGCGGGCTTCTCATTGCAATGGCTTCTCTTGTTGTGGAGCACAGGCTCTAGGCGCATAGGCTTCAGCAGTTGTGGCTTGCGGGCTCTAGAGCACAGGCTCAGTAGTTGTGGCACACGGGCTTAGTTGCTCTGCAGCATGTGGGATCTTCCCAGACCAGGGCTGGAACCTGTGTCCCCTGCGTTGGCAAGTGGATTCTTAACCTCTGTGCCACCAGGGAAGCCCTTAAATTTTTTTTTTAAACCTAATTGCCTTGATCCTTTGAGGTACCACCTTTTAGGTATTTTTATATTATTCCCTGAAACAGTTTTTTAGATCATATCACATATTTAACAATCATTCATTCAGTCAAGAAGTATTTGTTAGGTGCCTTCTATTGTCCAAACACTGAGATGGATTTGGAGGAAAAAGTAGTAAGCCAAAACAGAGTCTCAGACTACCATCATGGGGCTAAGTTCCAACATAGAGGGGAATTAGAAAAAAGAATCTCACAAGTGGTTGTGAAATTATTTATGTAGAAAATGGTCTGAAAAGGGAAATGGTGTCTTAAGAACATGTCATAGGAAAGATTGGCCTGATTAGGTAAACCAAAGAAGGCTTCCTGGAGGAAGTGATGATTTAGCAGAAGCCGGAGATATCTGGCAAAGTTTGTGAGAGCAGTGAGAGAATGTTCCTGGAAGAGGGTACAGAATATGTAAAGTTCCTGTAGTAAGTTAGAGGAATTAAAAAAAAAAATACGCCAGTGTGGTTGAAGCACAAAGTGAGGAATAATTTTGAAATTTCATTAATATGTAAAATGTCCATGTTATACGTGTATTTATTTGTATATCAACAAGTGTTTACAAAGTGCCTACTAAGTGCTTTCAGTGAAGCAAAGCTGAATCAATCACTTTCATTCAGTCAATAAACATTAATTGAGTACTTATTATATTTCTCTCTGGAAGGCTCAGAGAGCTGCTATAATGGTATGTTAGAAGTATGTGCACTCAGGAGATTTTCCCCCCCCCCTTCAAAAGTTAACGTTCATCACTTCTGAGAGGTGGGATATTGGGGGAATATCTAACGGTGGTTAGGAATCTTTAGGAGGTATACTTATGAGTAAGAGGTGTACTTATGTGTGATTTCTTTTCTTTTCTTTTCTTTTCTTTATTTAGCTGTGCTGAGCAGTTTGCGGGATCTTAGTTCCCCAACCAGGGATCAAACCAGTGCACCCTGCACTGGAAGCACGGAGTCCTAATCACTGGACCACCAGGGAATTCCCTCCCTGGACTTTTTATTTTCTGAGAAGTGTTCTTGTGCCTGGAAAGGAATAATGATTGATTCTAGTGTTTTGATTAATATTAAATTTATCGAAGTTTCAAATTCTGAAATCCAGTTCTTTCTGTAAGGTTAAGGTAAATTTCCAATCATTGTTATTTTATTTTCTAAGAACCTAATTTTTAAAGTAAGATCAATAATTCTGGGCTTCCCTGGTGGCGCAGTGGTTAAGAATCCGCCTGCCAATGCAGGGGACATGGGTTCGAGCCCGGGTCCGGGAAGATCCCACATGCCATGGAGCAAGCAACTAAGCCCGTGCGCCACAACTACTGAAGCCCGCGTGCCTAGAACCCATGCTCTGCAAGAGAAGCCACCGCAATAAGAAGCCTGGGAACCACAACGAAGAGTAGCCCCCCACTTGCCGCAACTAGAGAAAGCCCGCAGCACAGCAACCAAGACCCAACACAGCCAAAAGTAATAAATAAATTAAAAATAAATTTCTAAAAATAATAATAATAATTCCCACTGTCCTTAGATAAATCTTTAATAGAATCAGAAGTTAAGCAGAATTTCCCTAAACAATTAACTTTATTTACACACTTGACTGATTTCATTCCTTTAAATGTATCAAGCAACATTTGTACATTCAGTACATTTAATTCTCTGAAATATTTCAAAGGTGTATCATAGCAGACTTAAAATTGTAACAAGAAAGATATCCCCTGTTCATGGATTAGAAGACTTAATATCGTTAAGATATGCAGTAGTACACAAAGCAATCTACAGATTCAGTGCAATCCCTACCAAAATTCCAAGAGACTTTATGCAGAAGTGGAAAAGCCAAAATTAATATTGAGAAATAAGAAAAAATTTGGAGGACTCACAGTTCCCAATTTCAAAACTTACTACAAAGTTATAGTAATCAATACTTTGTGGTACTAGCATAAGGATAGACATATAGATGATTGGAATAGGATTGAGAGTCCAGAAATAAACTCATGCATCTATAATCAATTGATTTTTGACAAGGGCCACAGGCCAAGACTTTTCAATGGGGAAAGAATAGTCTCTTCAAAACAAATGGTGTTGTGACAACTGATATCCACATGAAAAACAAAGTGAAGTTGAACCCCTACCTCATACCATATACAAAAATTAACTGCAAATGCATCAACCACCGAAGTATTAGATCTAAAACCATAAAACTCTTACAGTGAAACATAGGCGCAAATCTTCATGACCTTGGATTTGACAATGGATTCCTAGATATGGCACCAAAAGCACAAGCAACAAAAGAAAAAATAAAGTTGAACTTTATCAAAATTAAAAATGTTTGTGCAATAAAGAGCATTAAGAAAGTGCTCTTTAAGAAAGTGAAAAGGCAACTGTTGTGTGAAAAATAATTTGTCTGGTCTTTGTCCCAGGTTCCTGGCACTGAGCTTCTAAAACCCTTGGAATTTCCTGAGCAACCACATGATTAGAGGGTTGGGGCTTTGAGCCATCCCAATCTCTGGAGAGAGGAGAGGAGCTGGAGATTGAATTCAATCATGGAGCCATTGATTTAATCAATCTAGCCTATGCAATGACACTCCCATTAAACACCATGGACTGAAGCTCAGTGGAGCTTCCTGGTTGGTGAAAACATTGATATGCTGGAGGGGTGATGCACCCTGATTCTACGAGGAGAAGGCACAGAAGTACTGTGTCGGGGACCCTCCCAGACCTTGCCCAGTGCATTTGTCTATTTGGCTGTTCCTGATCTGTATCCTTTATGATAAAAATGGAACAGCAAGTATAGTGGTTTCTTGAGTTCTGTGAGTCATTCTGGTGAATATCAAACCTACGGGGATTGTGGGAACTCCTACATTTGTAGCTCTGTGTTCAAAAGTGCAGGTGGGGTTTCCCTGGTGGTGCAGTGGTTGAGAGTCTGCCTGCCAATGCAGGAGACACGGGTTCGAGCCCTGGTCCCAGAGGATTCCACATGCCACGGAGCAAGTAGGCCCTGTGCACCACAACTACTGAGCCTGCGCCCTAGAGCACGCGAGCCCCAACTACTGATCCTACGTGCTGCAACTACTGAAGCCCACACGCCTAGAGCCCATGCTCTGCAACAAAAGAAGCCACCGCAATGAGAAGCCCGTGCACCACAATGAAGAGTAGTCCCCGCTCGCCTCGACTAGAGAAAGCCTGCACGCAGCAAGACCCAATGCAGCCAAAAATAAATAATAAATAAATTTATTTTTTAAAAAGTGGTCCACATCAAAAAAACTTAAAAAAAGGTCAAAAAAAAAAAAAAGGAAAAGGAGAGAATCCGCAAGAGGAGAGCAAGACGAGAAAGAAAAAGAATAATTATGCTGTTGATGATATCAAAATGGTGTAGCATTTTATAGAAAATTTACAGAACATTTATATTCATGTAACTTGGAAGAGACAGGCTGGCTCCCAGCTTCTTCCTAAACCTCTTCTCAGCCACAAGATCCCTTCCTGTCACAAGCCTGAAGCCAGCCTGACACGTAAAAGATGATAAAATGTTCATCAAAAATGAGTGTAAAGCTCTCATTCCCAGCCCTCGCCACACTTGCCCAGAGGCTCTGCTGCAATCTTTCCAGCCTTGATCTTAGAGCAAAGGGAGGTTGGAAGGTAGGGAACCCCAGAATTGCACCTCCTGCTCCTGGTCTCTTTTCAGCCTTCCCTAGCATGTCTTTTACTTTATTTTATTTTGTTTTTCATTTTTTAAAAAATATTTATTTATTTATTATTTGGTTGCATTGGGTCTTAGTTGCAGCATGGGGGCTCCTTAGTTGCAGCTTGCAGGCTCCTTAGTTGTGGCTCACCAGCTCCTTAATTGTGGCATGCGAACTCTTAGTTGCGGCATGCATGTGGATCTAGTTCTCTGACCAGGGATCGAACCCGGTCCCCCTGCATTGGGAGCGCGGAGTCTTAACCACTGCGCCACCAGGGAAGTCCCTTACTTTATTTTATTTTTATTATTTTTATTTTTATTGAAGTATAGTTGATGTACATTCCCTAGGATGTCTAGATTGCTGCTGATTGCTTGCCACATATTTCAGAATTTAAATTACAAATATACCCAGACAAAGCTTTATTCTCCAGATAAAATTCTGTAGCTTGCTTCATGAGCTTTCATTGTTTGTTTTTGTTTTAAACTTTAAGGGGCAGGGCCAGCAAATGAGGTTATAATGTGTTCATTTATGAACTATAACCTGTTCATTTCAGGTTATAGTTTATGGCTCTATTCAGGTTATACTTCCTTTCATTCACCATGCTGTGTCCTGGGAAAGTTTAGTCCTCTTAAAGTGTGTTACAGAATCAAAAAGGTTGGGAAACACTGAATCAGCAAAGAGGAGTTATGTGTGTAAGGAAACTGAGAAGGCTGGTGGCCACATAGTGGACTTTAAGAGGATTCACAACTATTCTTAACACTCTCCTCGCACAACCACCACCAAATAACCCCCACAGAAACCCACGCAGGTTACAGAACAATGCAGGTATGATTTATTTTTCAAATATATAAGTATTATACGTGTGTGCATATGCCCTATATACATACACACACACACGTGTGCGAACACACACACACACACACACGTATAGACTCAGAGAAATAGTAGGAAAGCTTATATACCAGAATAATAGCATTTACCTCTAGGTGGTAAGATGAAGATTTCTCTTTTTTTGGCTATTTATTTCTCTGTATGGTCTAATTTTTTATAATTACATTTAATGAAAATTAATGAAAGTTCTTTTTACTGAAGAGCCAAAATAACTTGGGTTTAAAACTTTCATTTTAAATTGGTCCATAATTACTTTCCAATGCTCATCAGTTGATTATCTAATTTCTCCTAGTCTGGGGATATGTCACATGACAACTGAAGCTTGTGAGTTAGCTGAGAGCATGTGAGTAATTCTATTTCGCTGGCACCGCCCGCTCCCCCACCAAATACCTTTCTCCACATGCAGCAGCAGCTCCCCCGACAGCACACACAATAATTTTCACTCTGTAGTTTTCTCTGGAATTTACAGGATTTATAAAATGTAATTGTAGCATTTAGATTTTTTTTTTTTTTGGCCGCACCGTGTGGCATGAGGGTTGTGCCCTGACCAGGGATCAAACCTGCACCCCCTGCAGTGGAAGCGTGAGTCTTAACCACTGGACCGCCAGGGAATTTCCCTATTGTACCATTTATTTATTTATTTATTTATTTATTAGAAATTTTAAATTTTTATTTATTTATTTTTGCCTGCATTGGGTCTTCATTGCTGCACGTGGGCTTTCTCTGGTTGCAGCGAGCGGGGGCTACTCTTCGTTGCGGCAGGTGGGCTTTACCATTGCGGTGGCTTCTCCTGTTGCTGAGCATGGGCTCTACGCATGCAGGCTTCGGTAGTTGCTGCACACTGGCTCGGTAATCATGGCTCATGGGCTCTAGAGCACAGGCTCAGTAGTTGTGGCGCACGGGCTTAGTTGCTCTGTGGCATGTGGGATCTTCCCAGACCAGGGATCGAACCTGTGTCCCCTGCATCAGCAGGTGGATGCTTAACCACTGCGCCACCAGGGAAGCCCTATTATAGCATTTAAAGTAAGTGGAAACTGGGATACAGAGAGGTTTAGTAAGTTGCCCGAGGTCACACAGCTTGTAAGGGATGGAGATGGGATTCAAAACCCAAGTCTGGCTCTGAAGCCTGGTGATAACTTGAGTGGAAAGCAGTAATGCTCAGAAATTTTAGCCAATTGGAAAGACTGCCTTTGATGTCTCTGGGTGTGTGTGTTTTTTTTCAGCTCCCCACGTTCCTCCGGGAACCCTAAGGAGCAAAGTGTCACGTGAACAGTGGTCCTTCCTCGCTGCGCCCGGCCTCCTGAGTCAGCTCAGTTCCTGAGCCTCCTTTTCTGATTTCAGCTCCACCCTCTTCCCCTCTCCGTGGCGCCTGAACTTCCATGCCTGCCTCAGTGTATTACCGTATTTGGTTCTGGGGCCCACAAAGAAGTCTGGAAAAGGATCCAGGCCAGAATAAAAGTATTGCTTGTGCAGCTAGTGGGTGAGAAATCTTTATTTTAGTGACCCTGGCTTGTGCTCTGAAAGTCACAAATACAGGGAAGAAAGTTTAGTCTCAAAAACAACCACAAAAAGCAACTGAAGAGGGCAGAGTGGAGGTGCCAATGTCACAATTTCTAATGTGTGCTTTTTTTTTTGCCACACTGCACAGCTTGTGGGATCTTAGTTCCCTGACCAGGGATTGAACTTTGGCCACAGCAGTGGAAGCGCCGAGTCCTAACCCCTGGACCGCCAGGGAATTCCCCATTTAATGTGTGCTTAATTCTGTGATTAGAAAGAGATTTGTCTTTATTCAGCTCCTTCATGGCTGTCTTTCTTTCTTTCCTCTTTCCTGTGTTTCTAGAGTTTATACACCAATGCAAGGAAACTCAAGCCCAGAAAGTATAAAAAATTTTAGGTAGCTGGTACCATAGTTATCATAATTTAGCATATGCTTATATGTTGCATGAATAACATTTTAAACCCGGTTCAGAGTCTCTCTCTCTCTCTCTCTCTCTCTCTCTCTCTCTCTCTCTCTCATCTAATTTTTGAAACTCTCTGAGGTACATGTTCTTATTATATCTATTTTATGTTTTCTTTTTTTTTTTCTTGGCCGCACCACATGGCTTGAGGGATCTCAGTTCCCTGACCAGGGATTGAATCCGGCCCAAGGCAGTGAAAGCATCGAGTCCTAACCACTGGACTGCCAGGGAATTCCTATTATTATCTCCAATTTATAGATTAAAAAACTGAGTCACAAGAATTTAAGTCACTTGCCCAAGGTCCTAGAGTTCAGAATTACCAAGCAAGGCTTGCCCCTGCAGTCAGGATACTAACTATAGGCCCATTCAGGCCTTTATCTTACTTGACCGATTATATTTCATCCTGTTAAGCCCTTACTCTTGCATTTCTGTCTCCTCCCAGTTTTGCAAGTTCCCAGCTCTCTGGCTCCTCCTTCTCAGTGCCCTTCAGAGTGCTTCTTTCTCCACTGCCTACTAATGCAGGGAGCCCTTAGAATTCCTTCCTGGTCTCTTCCTGGCTCCCTGTATGTGTCTGTCCATGAGGAACCTCCTCTACTTTCAGGACTTAAGTTCTTTGCTTTATCTTTGGTGGGGTGATTATTCCTTCATGCCTGAACCATACATCCAATACACATGCTTCCTTCTTTTATCCCTAATGTACTTCAGACCTCCAATTCACTATCTTTCCATCCTGTGCCCCACATCTGACTCTCACTGCTTCCTGGCCACTCTTGATTGACCGTGAGTCACACAGCCTTCATTCCGGCCTGGCCTACCGCCTAGTCATCTTGTCTTTCCTTTCCAGAAACAAGCTGTGTACCTCTGCATTCAGCCTCCTTTGCCTGGTATGCCCTAGTTTGGGTTTTTCAAACTTTTGATCCCAAGAGTAAGAAATACATGTGACCTCACAACCCAGTACCCACGAGTGCATGACCCCAAGGGTAGGCAGCATCTAGGCTGTCTCAACAGTGGTTGACAACACCATGTTCATGTTCAAGTTAGAGTATAGGTGCCAGGTCACACCAGTGAGAATTCCAATCCATTTTGTGTCCACACCCAGGGCAGTTATTCAAAATATTTAACCATAGTTCAGCCTGGACCCTAGCTAATCAAAACAGTCATGGGAGGGTTATGAGAGAAGAGACTGGGCGTCAAGGTGGGAAGAAGACAAGCACTGGGGTGTGGGTGGGGAGTTCACAGAGCAGCAGCTGTTTATGGAAGAACACAGATGTATTTGAACGTTTTAGCAACTGCTACCTCTGTTCTAGAGCCTTCCAGCTGAACGTCAATCACTCCATCTACCCCTTAACTTCTGTGTCCCTTACTGACTCCACCATCTAAACCCACTTTCAGGTTCCTGGCTTTTCTGCCACTTGCTACTTTCTGCCCCATCCTTGCTCGGAAAAGAGCCCAGGAGGTCAGCCCTAATTAATTCTAATTTCTGAAAGAAAAGCAGCCCTCTCAGACAGAAGTCAGTGAAGGGTCTTTCCTGGCAAAGGAAAGTATTCCAGGCCTGTTGCGCCAGTGTTCAGCTTCCGCCTCACGCCAGCAGGTGCTGGGAAGGGCAGCACAACAGCCCGTGAGACACTCAGGGTAATGACCCTGCTGTCAGGGAAGGAGTTAATGGCGGGGAGATGAGATGTTTCTCAGTAAATCTGAGCACGTTACTAGGAAGCAGGCGCCCAGTACAGGCATACTGTGATGAGTCTTCAAAGTACCTTGGCAACCAAGACTTTTATTTTAGAAGCAAACTCTTATCAGGATTTTTGATTGTTGGCTGAGATTGAGACCTTAAGCAATTTCCTTAAGCTCTTTTGAGTCTCATAGTCATATCTTTCATATTGCAAAATAGGAAAACAAGAATGACCTGCTTGAATCAAAAAGGTATGTAAAAAAAAAAGGTATGTAAGGATTAAAATAACTCTTTGTTTTGAAAACTGGCAATTAAAGGGAAGGAATTAAACATTTAACCTCCTTTCTAATGGGCCCTATATTTAGGGTAACTACATAATCTCAGTTTATGAGAGAAAGGTCTGTTTTACTAAAGAATGCCAGCTAATCAATGCAGAAATAATAAATCAGCATTTTGCAAGCTCTAATGAATTTGATTCAAGCAAGTATTGTGAACTGCTGTTAAAATCATTAGGTAATCCCCCCATTAGAATGGTTAAAATTAAAAAGCCTGTCCATACTAAATGTTGGTGAGGATATGAAGTAATTGGAACTCTCATACAATGCTGGTGGGAATGTAAAATGTACAACCTCTTTGGAAAACAGTTTAGAGATTTCTTTAAAAGTTAAACAGGGACTTCCCTGGTGGCGCAGTGGTTAAGAATTGGCCTGCCAATGCAGGGGACAGGGGTTCGAGCCCTGGTCGGGGAAGATCCCACATGCCACAGAGCAACTAAGCCCGTGCACCACAATACCGAGCCTGCAAGCCACAACTACTGAGCCCATGCACCGCAACTACTGAAGCCCATGCTCTCTATAGCCCATGCTCCGCAACAAGAGAAGCCACCACAATGAGAGGCCCGCACACCACAAGGAAGAGTGGCCCCTGCTTGCCTCACCTAGAGAAAGCCCACACACAGCAAGGAAGACCCAACGCAGCCAAAAAATAATTAATTTAAAGAAAAAAATTAAACATATACCCACCATATGACTCAGCCATTTCACTCCAGGATAGTTACCTAAGAGAAGTGAAAGCATACGTCCATACAAAGACTTATACATGAATGTTCACAGCAGCTTTCTTTGTAGTAGACCAAAAAGGCTCTTTGAAGAGATTAAGGGTGTGACTCACAGATCCCATCAGCCATCTCAACAAAAGAAAAAAATAGAAATGAAATTATCCAGGAAAGGTAAGAGGAAGAGCCTCTTGTCTACTGGAGTGAATTCCCATGACATGCACAGGAGGCCCACAAGACTCTTGAGAATTTTATACTAGCAGAAACATTGACAGCTTGAACTGAAAGGGACAAAAAGAAGATTAAATGAAAGAAGTTGTACCCCCAAAATTCTCCAGACAGGAAGCAGGCTGATAAAACTACTTAGCTGTAAACATGTGCACCTTTCAGGAAAAAGGAAGGATGGCTCAGAGGATGGAGCTTCAAATCCAGATGACAGAACTGAGAGGCATAGAGAATTATTCCCAGGCCTTGAAGCCTTGTATACTTCTTTTTTTTTTTTAATTTATTTATTTTTTTGGCTGTGTTGGGTCTTCGTTGCCGTGTGCAGGCTTTCTCTAATTGCAGCGAGCAGGGGCTACTCTTCGTTGTGGTGTGTGGGCTTCTCATTGTGGTGGCTTCTCTTGTTGTGGAGCACAGGCTCTAGGTATGTGGGCTTTAGTAGTTGCAGCACACGGGCTCAGTGGTTGTGGCTCGCGGGCTCTAGAGCACAGGCTCAGCAGTTGTGGCGCACGGGCTTAGCTGCTCCGCAGCATGTGGGATCTTCCCGGACCAGGTCTTGAACCAGTGTCCCCTGCATTGGCAGGCGGATTCTCAACCACTGCATCACCAGGGAAGCCCGCCTCGTGTACTTCTAATTGCTTTGCCTGTATTCACTCAGATTTTCAAACCTTTTGGGTGGTGACTCACCATAAGAGATACATTTTACAAAGCAATGCAGCACACTCATACATACACAATAGAAGCCAAAGATTTCAGAAAATAATTACCTACCCTGACTGTGTGCAATGCATTCTGATATCTTCTGTTAGATTGTATTCTGATTCTATTTCATTTTTTTAAAAAAATGCAGTTAACCCATTAAGTTGATTTCATGACCAACTGATGAGTCTTGACCTGCAGTTTGTAAAACCCTTTTAATTCGTTTAATATATGTACAGACACACACAAACTCCTATGAGGTAGAAACTGTTATTGTACCCATTTTTCAGAAGAGGAAATTCTGGCACAGAGAGGTTAAATAACTTGCCTAAGCACACACAGGTAGGGATAAAGTGGGAGAACCAGGATTCTAACCCAGGGAGCCAGCTTCAAAGACAGTCCTTTGAACTACTCTCTTACAAGGCCTCTCTCATCCCACCTGCCACATGGTGGTAAGTGAGTATCTGCTGATAGATGTCTCTGATTCTCCAAAGGAGTGATTCAAGTGGTATTTGAACAGAGTGCTCTATTAAGATTATTGGAGTGTTCAAGTTTATGGCAGATTTAGGGAGCAGAAGTTATATTTTCTGACTCATATTTCATAATCAACAATAGTTCTCTGTGAAGAGCATAGACTTCCAAGTCAGATAATTCTGAGTTCACATACTGGCTCCACACCAGGGACAGATCCAGTCTTTGTGGGAACTGAAGCTTTATGCAATTTTGAAATCTCTTCCTAAGGAGAAGAATAGAGCTCATGTATTCAGAATTAAGTGCCGCGCCTTGAAAGGGGCCCATGTAAGAGAGGGCCCTGTGGCTTAAGCTTCCTTAGCTTTCTGCTTATTTGCCTCTGTCTGCCCTTTATTAGCCCTTTATTTCTTTTCTTTTTTACAAAATTTTTAAAAATTTATTTATTTTTTGGCTGCATTGGGTCTTCATTGCTGTGCGCGGACTTTCTCTAGTTGCGGTAAGTGGGGGCTACTCTTCATTGTGGTGTCGTGGCTTCTCGTGTAGCGGAGCATGGGCTCTAGGCGCGCGGGCTTCAGTAGTTGTGGCTCGCGGGCTCTAGAGCACAGGCTCAGTAGTTGTGGCGCGTGGGCTTAGTTGCTCCGCGGCATGTGGGATCTTCCCGGACCAGGGCTCGAACCTGTGTCCCCTGACCTGACAGGCAGATTCTTAATCACTGCGCCACCAGGAAAGTCCCTAGCCCCTTCTTTCTGACACTCGGTTTTCTAATCTCTGAAATAGGTGTAGCAGTTCCTATTTCTCATGGATGCCAGACGATCAGCTGAAAGGACCTAGCTGAAGAGCCTAGTACAATGTTCACTAATTAGATACTCAATAAGTAATTGTTAATAGCAATAATAATAATTAAAAAATAGAATACTTCAATTAGAAAACAGTTTTTAAGCAAGGTTTTGAAATAAAAACACGATATGGAGAAAAAGTATTGTGTCAGTGCATTTACACCTCAGCTCTGTAACTCAGCTCTCCCTGGAGTCCAATTATTTTGGTTTCTCCAAAGCTCTCTCTCCAAAGAGAAGTATAAGTGAGAATAAGAAAGCAGAGTATTCAAAAACAAAGGCAGATATAGAGAGAGTATCATGGGAGAAAGTCAGCTGCAGGGGCCCCCAAAGGCCAGATTTCCACTGTGTGGATGTCAATAAGAAGAAAAAATATTTAACTGTTTAAGATCTTTCTCAATAAACCAAAAAGGGGCATTCAAGGTGCATTTTGGCGTTGAGAGAGGAGGCAGCTGGACAAACTCCATCCTGGTAGAGTCAAGTTTTAGTCACCTGTATTCAGACATTTTATGCTTGTTGTTCTGCTGTGTCCTGAGGGATTATCAAAAAGCAAGAGGCCTCTGGAGTCGGCTTCCTGCCCCTTGGAGAACCAACAGTATTTGCAGAAACACATGAGGTCACTTTGCCTTCCACTTACATCTTATATTCTCCTCTCAGAGTTTGAGATTCTAAAAAAAGGAGGTATGTTAATATAGAGTGACATGAAAATATAACAGGAGTCTTTCTCAAACGTGTGGCTTCTCTTGGTTATCTGTGGGTTTTTTGTTTCGGGTGACTGTTGTGTCATTTAGCTAAAAAATAATAAGTGGGGATGTGTGGGAAGAGAAGGGTCAAAAGATGGTAGGAAGTAATTAGATTAATTCGATAATTAAGGGGAGATACGTGGGTGATTATTAAGTTTCTTGCTAGTTACATTTAGGCATAAGCACATGTTTTATTTTTCTTAATATTTACAAATGACTCATACCCTTTGTAATTCAGCAATCACAGACTCTCCCCATTTTTCCCCAGAAATTCCTCTGTGTAAAGCTGAAGATGAAACAGCCCTTCTTTTTCTACTCACTGGCAAAACGATTTCTTTCCTTCTGCCATATCTATTTATCTACTAAGGGCATCAGGCACTTCTGGATTCATCTATTGCCTCCAAACCCCTATTTCCCTCTATTCTGATCCGCAGTACTATGTCAGGAGGCTACTTTGGAATATTAACTGGTGGCTTTTGTCCACAGGATTTTCTTTTCTCCATGGCCTTTACCCCCATTCGGTGAACTAAATTTTTGTTGTCTCAACTCAGGGAAGGGTGGACCCATCTGAAAGAGGAGTCTTTTTCTGGCTTTGGGAAGCAGAAAGGACTCATGTACAGAGACAACACTGAAGGTCTGCAAGAGTCTACTGGACCTCTAGATGAGATCAATGTTCCCAGACTTGAGGAGAGTGTGGCTGGGGAGCTTGTACATTCCACACAAGGCCCGGTGCTGTGCCCCCGTAACTGGACCAGGCCTTCTGGGGTGGAGTTAGGAACGAGGATGATAGGAGTGCCCTGATAACTGTTTTTGTGTCTTCGGTGGTTGCTAGGCAAAATTTCATACAAAGAGGCTGTGTGACCACTATCAGGCCACCCTCAGAGACTGCTGCTTTAATCATTCCTAATGATCACTTTGGACAAAGCCTGGAAAAACATAGGGAAAAAAATTTAAATATGTGAGGAGGATGAAGGGAGGCATTCAGATCCCTTTAAACTAGCATTCATGAGGGCTGTGACCTCTCGGTACATTTCAGCTTGGCCAGCATAACAGGTGATATTCAGGAGCAGAAAGCCACTCTCCCCCATGTCCTGTCACCACCAGAGTCCCTGGAAATTAGATATGACTCAGAGGAAAATCTAGGGGTATAGAGTGACCCTACACATCTAATTGTAATCTGTGATAATGGCTAGTCAGGCAAAGCACAGGAAGCCATGTGGACTGGTCTGTGCAGAGAGGGAAGGGCACCCTGAGCTGAGACCCGAAGGGTGAGATAGAGGTAACTAGGTGTTTGTGAAGGTAGAAAGAAAATACAGTCCCTGGGCTGGCAATTACCCAGTGAGCTACCCAGAACCACTTATGAAACAGTGTCGTGAGGCAAAGAGCAAGGCGAGGAGAAGGGACCGCTCAATAGCAGCAGATGCTGCAGAAAAGTCAGAGCAGCATGAGGACCGGTGGATTAAAGAACACGGAAGACATTGTGTTGACTTTGTCAAGAATAGTTTCAGCAGATTGTGGGAAGAAAAAAAAGTTGCAGGAGGCTGAGATGTGGGAGGTGTAGAAATAAAGATGGTAGAAATAAACAGACAAATTTTCATGAAATTTGGCTGTGAAGGGAATGGTAAAGGGCAATAGTAGGAGCTGGATAGGGAGTCAAAGGAAAAGGCTTTTAAAAGGTTGGGGAACCTTTGAACATGTGTAAACATTGATAGGAAGCAGCAAGTAGAGAGCAGGTAAAGAAGAGAGGATGGAGAGGGGGGACTCTCATTAGCAAAAGACACCTGGGGAACTAGGAAGTGATACGAGCCAAAGCTCAGGTAGGAAACTGGCCTAAATAGGAGAAGAAAAGGCTGGAGAAATCGTAGATTTGGTGGCAGAGGTGAGGGAGCTGTCTAATGGCCTCTGTGAAGCGGGAGGAGATAGGATCTGCTAATTGGGGTGGGTCAGTGGATGGGAAGGGTTAGTAAAATCAAAGAATTGAAAAACATAGAAGAGATCTGAAACAGCTAGTAGAGTCGGTACAAATTCCCGATGTGCCAGCAAAACCTTACAGCCCAGTACCTTTATTTCTGTTTTGAGCTCTCATTCCTCTAGGTGGCAGAGGCTTCATCTCAGTCAGTTCAGGAAGAGATGACAGGGAGGCAGTTGGATTCATGGGTCTGGAGCTCAGAGAGGGATATGGGCTGATAACATCCATCTGGGGTTCATCAGAACACAGTGTTTGTCTCTGGAGTCCCAGGAGTCATTGACATGCCTCAGTGAGAAATAAGGGGACAAAGAGCCCAACTTGGGGGAAAGGCCCAGTAGAGGAAGAAGAATCAGCAAAGGAAACTCAGAAGGTAGGAAGAAAAGCAGGAGAATGTCATGTCACAGAACTAAGAGAAGTGAGTATTTGAAGTGAAATAAGAGGTCAACTAGGATTAGGATTATAAAATATTCATGGATGTCATGTCTTCTTTCTTTGAGTTGGGGCACAAAAAAAAAAAAACAGAGGATATAATCATAATACTACTATTTATTGAGTATATAGTGCCTGATTCTGTCATTCAACCAACCAATCAGTCATATATTAACTGAGTGAGTATGACTGTAGAGAAGTTTTCTTGTTATGAGGGCAGAGCTGGGGACTGCCCGGGCTAAAAGCTGCTAGTGGTCACCAGAGCCTCAGAGAATGAGGCAGGTGTCAAAAGCTCGGTGCTTAAATAAAAATGCTACATTAGTTTGTTCAGCTTCAGTAATGAGGAGCAGGTGGAGAGAGAGAGAAAGGAGCTTATTGTAAAAATTAGGAGAGGGAAAAACTTATTCTAAAAATTAGGAAGATTAAGCTTTGAGGGGAGTTCCCTGGCAGTCCAGTGGTTAGGACTCTGCGCTTCCACTGCAGTGGGGCCTGGGTTCAATTCCTGGTCAGGAAACTAAGATCCTGCAAGCCACGTGGCACGGCCAAAAAAAAAAAAAAAAAAGAGAGATTAAGCTTTGAGGATCTTGAAGCAGTCTGAAATTCAACTTTAAGATTTAGGAGGTGAGGACTCTGCTCTTCACCATGTCTTCTCACAAGACTTTCAGGATCAAGCAATTCCTGGCTAAGAAACAAAAACAGAATCGTCCCATTCCCCAGTGGATTCGGATGAAAACTGGTAATAAAATCAGATACAACTCCAAGAGGAGACGCTGGAGAAGAATCAAGCTGGCTCTATAAGGAATCGCACATGAGATGGCACACATATTTATTCTGTATCAAGTCACTTGCTTCTTACCATATCACTCTGAAAACATCACTATCTGGATAGCTGGATGTGTTTTATTGGGAAAATGATTTTTCTCTTTGTTTCTATGTTTCTGCACTAGTAGGTTGGCTCAGAAAAAAATATGTGAGACCTTTTGTTGGAAAAAAAAAAACAGATTTAGGAGGTGAAAACTGTGAGCTTCTGTTTGGCACAAGTTCGTCCTTAGGCACTGATGCCTGCTCTGTTCGCACAGAAATGGAAGCACCCTGAGAGAATCTCGTTCCTATAACAGAGTGCAACTGAAAACAGGACTTTAGGGATTAAATCAGGTTATGCATGGACGAATGGAGTTCACTGTTAAAAAAGAATGACCCCTTTCATCATTATTATTATTATTATTATTATTACAGGATCCAAGTTCCTCCACCAGGGATTGAACCCGGGCCCTAGCAATGAAAGTGCCAAGTCCTAACCACTGGACCGCCAGGGAATTCCCTAACGACCCCTTTTAGACTAATTTATTTTGGTATATCCATCACTGAAAATTATACAACCCTTAAAAAAAGAATGAGGCAGTTCTACTTGTCCTGATTTCCGAGATATCTTTTTCAGTGAAAAGTACAAAGTGCAAAGCCTTGCATTTAGAGTGCTCTTCTCAGAAAAGGACCTATACGGATATGTCTGCATATACAAAGAATACGGAAGAAAACAAGAAACTGATGACAAAGGTGGCCAATGGGGAGGAGAGCTCAGTGACCTGGGATCAAGGCAGAGAGTTTGCATTGCACACTCTTTTGAATGTTGTACCAAGTATTATTTATTTAATAAATAAATATATGTAAATATATAAAAGATGCCTTTGGTGAATCATTATATAAGGTTCGTTTGTAATACAAAGTCATTCCCTAATTTGCTTTGGAAATGTTGACATTTGTGTATTGGATTTTCTTAAAGCATGAAATACCAGAGTCTGCAAGCCACACCCTGAGTGCTCTAAATTTGAGGTCACCAACAAAACCAGCCATGCAAGTGTGACTTTCCAAAAGGCCAAACATTGTCAAGTGTCAATGCTCAGAAGCATTCCCAACGTCTGAGAATGTCAGAGAGAAGGGACCCTGGAGAGAGTTGGTACAATCCTCTTCTTTCTTTTCTTTTTTAAAGGATTATATACCATGACCAAGTGGAATTTTTAAAAAATATATATTTATTTATTTATTTTTGGCTGCGTTGGGTCTTTGCTGCTGCGCGCGGGCTTTCGCGAGTTGCGGTGTGTGGGCGTCTCATTGCGGTGGCTTTCTTGTTGTAGATCACGGGCTCTAGGTGCATGGGCTTCAGTAATTGTGGCACATGGGCTCAGTACTTGTGGCTCACAGGCTCTAGAGCGCAGGCTCAGTAGTTGTGGCACACGGGCTTAGTGCTCCGAGGCATGTAGGATCTTCCCGGACCAGGGTTCCGACCCATGTCCCCTGCATTGGCAGGCGGATTCTTAACCACTGCGCCACCAGGGAAGCCCCAATCCTCTTTTTTCTAAATGAGGAGACTAAGGCTAAAGGGGAAGAGTTGTGCCTAACAAAGAGATAATGCCACTTTGTGTAAATAAGGGACAAAATATAGTCTCTCTATCCATATCTGCATGAAGATATGAAGAAAGGATACACAAAACACTAATACCAATGGCTAACTATATGGAGAGGGAAGGTGAGAAATGGGAGGGTGGGAGACAGGGGTAGGAATGAGATTTTTCACTTTGAACCTTTTATAATCCTTGAACTATTTTTTTGAACAATAAAACCTATTTAAAAGAGAGATGGACCATTGACATCTACATGACTTACAATTCAGTTTTCAAGGAAGACATTATGAGGCTATGGGCTCAGAAATAAAAATCTGGTGTTGAAACCACAGGTCAAATCCTGCTGCTTCAAATACCCATGACAGTCGGAGTTATTTTGTCATATTGAGATTTGTTTGAGATAACATGGGCCATTAGCTGGCCTTAGATCTTGTTTTTGATTATAGACAGATTTGTCAAAATCATGCAGTAACAGCTCCTTGCTAGTTTGTGGATTCAGTCATATGAAGAGGCACCACAGAGCAGGACAAAGATCAATGGACAGGAAGACAGGTAAGCTGGTTCTAACCGAACTCTGCAATTTAATTCACCTGTGACTCCGGGCAACTTAATTCCTCTCCTTAGGCCGGTTTTCACATCTGTAAAATGGAAGGATTAGATGAAGTGATCTCTAGGTTCTCTGATATGACTGGAGTCTGAAGCAGTTGTTAGCAGTTTAGAACTAAAGGGGAATTTATGAGATCATTTTTCAAGGCCAGGAAATGGCTATGGACTGTTGGGTCACCTTTTGCTCCTTTGACCTGAAGTTACAACAAGAACCATCAAGTGATCTTCTTGGCCCTTGTCTCCTACGACCACACACACACACACACGCACACACACACACACACACACACCCTGATGATGACTAGATCTGTGTTCCTCAGAGCACTAGTTTAGGGAAATGTTAATTAGTGCTCCATGAAACATCTCAAATGAATTTGGGGTATCCTGTACAATAAACGTTCCCAATGGAGAATCACAATGGTATTAATGGACCTAAGAAATCCTGCAGTAAAGAAACTCAAATAGGGAATTCCCTGGCGGTCCACGTGTTAGATCTTGGCATTTTTCACTGCCGTGGCCGGGTTCACTCCCTGGTTGGGGAACTAAGATCCTGCAAGCCGTGTGGCGCAGCCAAAAAAAAAAAAAAAGTGAAAAAAGAAACACTTAATTTTACTTAACCTAGCGTTTTCCAAACTTATGCATATGGAACACTTTAGTGTGTCCTATTACCTTTACTTAGAACAAGTGGGATTCGCATACCTCTATTTTTAGGGAATACATGAGATCAGCTATCATTTGGCAATTAGGACAGTTCTGGGGCTTCTGCAAACATGGGAAGATTGAACACATTCCTAAGGGAGCCTGAGAGTCTTGTGATTCATGCAGCTTTCCACCCCACCAATTGAAAAAAAACCTTTCAACAGTGGGAGCCTCAGAAACTCCCTTGTTTTACAGGAAATTTCCCGTCTAAGCACAGTGAGGTCAGATTTATTTTTGCTTTGGGAAATTTGTTTCTGTCACTCTTTGTTCAGAAATTATAGTTCTCTTTCTCTCCTTGCTGCAAAAGGTTGGTTTAATTCCCTCCCTCCTAATGTTTTCACTCCCAAACAGGCAGGTAGGAAAAGTTTATGCATTATTTGGGTGCTAGACCTGCCCCACTTCACATCCTGCATTTGTTTTTGAGATTTTCCACCCTCAATTCCCAAAGAAACATTGATTCATCATGACACACACACACACACACACACACAGAGTCACTTGGAAAAAATTAATTTAAAATCTGTATTTCTTAAGACTTCTCAATTATTTTGGTCTCATCATTAAGCATTTAGTTTAAAGAAAGACTCTAAGCAGGCAAAATCATATGATCAAAACTATCATTGTACTATGTGTTGGCATGTCTGTAAGTCTGAAATCAAGCAACAATATGAAAAGCTGCTTTTACATTTAGCACTTTCTTTGAGTTTTCAGGTTTGTGGCCTAAGCATTAAAAATGACCAGTCAGGTGGCTATTGCAGGGCCAGCTGAGTATACTAATGCTTCCCTGAAGAATTGCAGCTGCAAATAAATTCTTTTTCTCCTGACCAGCCTTCGTTATTGGCAGTTACCGCATAGTATATGCTGTCCCCTCGTGCTCTCCTGGGTCAGTGAGAAAGACATGGAGATGAGAAGGCAGCTGGATGGGGGTGGAGGAGGTACCCACTGACTCTCCCGCCCACTCCTTCTACCTTAGCACCAGTTCTTTGATGGGTTGTCTTAATTTGCCTGGGAAATATTAACTGTTGCTATGGTTGAAATTTAAAGAGAAGGCTATGAAATTAAGTGGGAAGGAAACATCAAAGAGAAAAAAGTAAACAAGATGGGAGACAGATTACTTACAATAATGGAGGGTGTGATGGTTAATTTTATGTGTCAATTTGTCTAGGTTATGATGCCCAGTTTGGTCAAACACTAGTCTAGATGTTGCCGTGAATGTATATTTTAAATATTATTAACATTTATAATTACTTGACTGTTAAGTTAAGCAGATTACCCTCCATTATGTGGGTGGGTCTCATTCAGTCAGTTAAAAGCCTTATGGGCAAAGGCTGAGGTTTCCAAAGGAAGAAGGAATTTTGCATCAAGATGATGACATAGAAATCCTGCCTGAGTTTCCAGCCTACTGGGCTACCCTGTGGATTTCAGACTTAAGACTACAACATCACCTCTTGCCTGAGTTTCCAGCTTGCCCTACAGATTTAGAATTTGCCAGCCCCCACAATCCTTAAAACAAACTGTCTCTTTCTCTCTTTACCCTATTGCTTCTGTTTCTCTGGAGAAGCCTGATTAATACAGAGGGCTCTAGGAAGGATGACCCTAGAGAAAAAAATGGAGCTGTTTGACCATAATCTGATATGAGATTTCCAGTTTGGCAGAGAGCTTGCAGATAAGTCAGTGATAGATACTTTAAAATAAAACTGTGCAAGGGAAAAAATTGAAGCAATTGTTAACTCCAGAGAAAACAAAAAGTGGCAAAGAAGACAGAGTAATTATTCTTCCTCATTTGGTTCAGTTATAAACACTGAATTAAAAAATTTTTTTTTATCGAAGTATAGCTGATTACCAATGTGTTAGTTTCAGGTGTATAGGAAAGTTTTACATATATATATATATATATATATATATATAAAGAAATACATATATATTCTTTTTCAGATTCTTTTCCATTATAGGTTATTACAAGATATTGAATATAGTTCCCTGTGCTACACAGTAGATCCTTGCTGTTTATCTATTTTATATATAGCAGTGTGTATCTGTTAATCCCAAGCTCCTAATTTATTCCTCCTCTTTCCTCTTTGGTAACCATAAATTTGTTTTCTATATCTGTGAGTCTCTTTCTGTTTTGTAAATAAGTTCATTTGTATCATTTTTTAAGATTCCATGTATAAGTGATATCATATGATATTTGTCTTTCTCTGTCTGACTTACTTCACTTGGTATGATAATCTCTAGGTCCATCCATGTTGCTTCAAATGGCACTATTTCCTTTTTATGGCTGAGTAATATTCCACTGTATATATTTACCACATCTTCTTTATTTATTCATCTGTCAGTGGACACTTAGGTTGCTTTCATGTCTTGGCTATTGTAAGCAGTGCTGCTATCAACTGGGGTGCAGGCATCTTTTCAAATTATAGTTTTTGTCTTTTCCAGATACACGCCCAGGAGTGGCATTGCAGGATCCTGTGGTAACTCTGTTTTTAGTTTTTTAAGGAAACTCCATACTGTTCTCCATAATGGCTGCACCAATTTACATTCCCACCAACAGTGTAGGAGGGTTCCCTTTTCTCCACATCCTCTCCAACATTTATTATTTTGTAGACTTTTTGATGATGGCCATTCTGCCTGGTGTGAGGTGATACCTCATTGTAGTTTTGATTTGCATTTCTCTAATAATTAGCAATGTTGAGCATCTTTTCATGTGCCTGTTGGCCCTCTGTATATCTTCTTTGGAGAATAAATGCTGAATATCGGTTTAAGGAAAATGACAGTGATGGAAGAATTTATATGGGAGTTGTGGTGTAAGTAAGTCAAATCCTCATCTTCACTGAGGAAGTTAAAAAATATAAAATTGAAAATTTGAGAAAAAGCAATATTATTTAGAAACAAGGAGATAAATAGCAGAAGAAACAACTGAAAGCATTGAAAGCAGCTGCTTGCTGATTGACTCCAGTGGGAGTGGGTGGGCAACTTGCTGCTGTTTATCATTATAAATCTTGTAGATCATTTGGTCTTTTTCGTCCATATGTGTATTACTTTGATAAAAATAAAAACTAAATTAAAAGTTATGTGGGGGGCTTCCCTGGTGGCACAGTGGTTGAGAGTCCTCCTGCCGATGCAGGGGACACGGGTTCATGCCCCGGTCCGGGAAGATCCCACATGCCGCGGTACAGCTGGGCCCGTGAGCCTATGGCCGCTGAGCCTGTGCGTCCGGAGCCCGTGCTCCGCAATGGGAGAGGCCACAACAGTGAGAGGCCCGCGTACCGCAAAAAAAAAAAAAAAAAAAGTTATGTGGGTCCAATATGGAAAATTTGGAAAGTACAGAAAAGTATAAGAAAGAAATAATAACCACTCACAATTCTTCCACTCAGAGAAGGTAACTATGCACATTTTTTTAAATTGAAATATAGTTAATTTACAACGTTGTGCAACTACACACATTTCTTTTTTTAATATTTCTTTTTTATTTATTTATTTTTGGCTGTGTCGGGTCTTTGTTGCGGCACTTGGGCTCTTCGTTGCAGTGCATGGGCTCCAGAGCACGTGGGCTCTGTAGTTGTGGCACAAAGGCTCAGTAGTTGCGGCACATGGGCTTAGTTGCCCCACGGCATGTGGGATCTTAGTTCTCCGACCAGGGATTGAACCCCCGTCCCCTGCATTGGAAGGTAGATTCTTAACCACTGGACCACCAGGGAAGTCCCAACTATGCACATTCCTGAGGAAAAGGATTATTAAATGAATTTATTGGGATTAAGCTGTCAGAGCTTGAGGATTTTAAAATATCATAACAGATATAAATGGACAGATAATAAGAGTATAATACTGCATGCGAAATATTGTAGGTATAACTACATACAGTAATCATATACAGTATGATCCCATATGTGTTTATGTGTGTATTAGAAAATAATCTGTACACCTGAAACTCATATAAAGAAAAAGGAAAACTACTAACTTCTTGGCAGTTAATTTATTCTACCGAAATTTGTGAATCTCAATGTACTACTCAACATACTCCCAAATAAACATTATTATCCACAATGATACTTTCAGTCGGATAAGGCCATGTAGTTGCTAAATGGAGTTCACTAAAATAAACAAAACATAAAATAATGTTTTTTAAAAAAGTAAGAAAGTACTCTGAAGGGATACCCACCAAAATGTTACTTGGTAGTGACCAGGGCTGGGGCTGGGACTAGGATGGGCAAGTGAGGAGTTAGGACACACAATGAAAGGAAACACACTCTCAGGATCATGCAAGCGCAGGGGCCGCACCTGAACTTGAGGGCCTCCTTGAATACCGTGCCCTAGGTGCGTCACTTGCCTCAGTCTCTGCCCTGGTAGGGACATAGAGCTGCTGGATTGTGGGCACTTTCTCCTTCATATTTTCACTTAGATATACATTTAAATTGCTTGTAACTCCAAAGTATGTGGACCAGCAGCATTAGAATAACCTGGGAGCTTCTTTGAAATGCAGAATCTCAGCTCAGCCCCAGACCTTCTGAATCAGAATCTGCATTTTAGCTGAATCCCAGGGGATTTGTTTGCACGTTGAAGTTTGAGAAGCCCAGGGTTGGCAGGCACCAAGCACAGTTCCTTCCCTCAATTGGAGGGAATATTCAGAGGCAATTGCTGTCATGGCTCCCAGTGGGTTGGACACACACTGCCAGGGGGTAAGACGTCTGTTCTCTAGAGGACTGTGGTCTTTGCCAAGAGCCTGAGCTTCAGCTGGGAAGCAATCACAGGTTAGCTTGATGGAGGAGAAGCAGGTGATTCCTTTGGGACAAGGAACAATTTAGAGCAAAGTTTAAAGAGAAGGGAAAGTCTAATGGGTCTGAAAGTGAGGAAAGGAGCAAGATAAAAGAAGTGCTAATATTCAAACCAAGTAATTCAAGTCCCAAGGGGATGAAGAATAACTTAGTATCCTATAAGGTTGTTCATTCCAAGAGTTTTTAGAGAAATCTGTTATAAAACTGAGAAGCTTGGATTAGGTGAATTATATTGTATTTATAAGAAGGCAGAGACTTCCCTGGTGGCTCAGTGGTTAAGAACCTGCCTGCCAACGCAGGGGACACAGGTTCGAGCCCTGGTCTGGGAAGATCCCACATGCTGCTGAGCAACTAAGCCCGTGCGCCACAACTACTGAGCCTGCGCGCCTAGAGCCCTTGCTCTGCAACGAGAGGCCACTGCAAGGAAAAGCCCGTGCACCACAACAAAGAGTAGCCCCTGCTCGCCGCAACTAGAGAAAGCCCACGTGCAGCAACTAAGACCCAATGCAGCCAAAAATAAATAAATAAATTTATTAAAAAAAATTATAAGAAGGCAGTTAACATAGAATAGAAAATACAAAGGGAATGACTCTGTTTCAGTGTCAATTAATTAATAAACAGAAGTCAATTAATAAGGGTCCTGCTATATGTCTGCTGTCCATTTAGATTAGTAAATTAGATTAAAAGAGAACAGCAAAGTAATATATACTGCCATGGCAAACATTATTGACTGTATCAGCCAATATACTTTCTTAACCTCTTTTTTCCTTGCCTGCCTCCCTAACAGATCATAAAAAGCTGAGTATGCTCTCCCAGGAAGGGTGGCCATATGATGCAATTCTGGCCAATGAGACCCCTGTGGAGGTCTCTAGACATTATATGGAGCCACCACCACTCTCACCAGAATGGATTCAGAGTGATCTTTCCAGGGCCTGGAGTAGGGTGTAGTGAGTCAGACACTCACCTTGGTATAAGATTTATGAAGGTGGCAAAAAATCAGTAATTAAGGTAATATTTTAATGCAATATTAAAAAAATAAAAATTAATGCAAAAATATCCATGATGAATGAAATATCAACATTTATAATAAAGGCCAGGGTCGTTCCTGTTGGCCCACTGGTTAAGACTCCTTGCTTCCACTACAGGGGGCATGGGTTCAATACCTGGTCGGGGAACTAAGATCCCACATGCCACAAGGCCCAAAAATAAATAAATAAAATAAAATAAAATAAGGGCTGGGTCTGACAACACCAGAGTTTTAGAGTGAGGCAAATGAGGCTGAGTCCTGCAAGAGTAGGATCAGGTCACCCTAATTTCCAACCCACAGGTGGGGGGTCAGGGTGGAAAAAGTGATTGGTGGCACTTAGGTTTTTATGCCCACTCTCTAGCTGCAAGGGAGTCTAGGAAAGAGACTACCTGTAATTTTCAGTTTTGATAGTGAGAAGTGGGAAATACTTGAAAGGGATTCAGGAGCTAGGTCATCAAAAAGAATAACAAATGTCCACTACACTTAATGGAGTCATGGTAAAATGTCACCATTTGGGTCCATGAAGGGCTAGATCAGCATATTTTGGCTAGATTATTTTGAGGAAACCTTTAGTATTTATTAGAGTTGGGATACAGATAAATTAATGTAGGACTATAGAGGGTGGAGAACAAAATTCCTCTCCTGAAACTGGGAAGGCTCCAAGGAGAAGATAAGGTTTGAGCTGGGCTTTCGAGGAAGGAAAGGGGAAAGCAGAAAGAACAGTGAATTTTCAGTTAGAAAATGGGGTTCCCTGCTTCACTACTTGGCTTCCCAGCTGTGAGAAGTCAGGCAAGTCACTTTGCTTCCCCAAGTGTTAGTTACTTTATCTGTTGTTAAAAAAACAAAAATTCCACCAAATAAATCTGAAGATCTATTGGCTTTGTTCAATCTTCATGAATCAGGCAGCATTCCAGCTAGTAAACAGAAAGGTGCTCTAATGGTTTGTACAAAATGGAAGGTTTTTGTGGTCAGGAGGAGGGTGGGGCAAGGAAGCTATTAGCAAAAGAAAAGAAAGAGTTGCTTTAGGCCAGATCACCATATTTTGGGGAAAAGGTGAGGTTCAATCATGCAGATTCCATCTTCTTCCTTTGTGGGAGTTGTGGGGGAGACGGAGAGGGTCCAGGTGACAGATTACCTCACTGGTGCTGACCAGAATATTCCAGACTGGATGATTGAGATTACATTACCGAGGGAAGGTGGAAACTGCAATTGGATCAGGTATCAAATCTAAGTTTATTATCGTGGGCTTTAGCACAAGTGATGCCATTTTGGGCCTGTGGTTTTCTCTTTAACACTAAAAACGTATCCCTTGTAACCAACAAGGACCTACTGTATAACACAGGGAACTCTGCTCAATATTCTATAATAAACGAAGTGAGAAAATAATTTGAAAAAGA
The DNA here is from genome assembly GCF_059928025.1 of Delphinapterus leucas. Lineage (NCBI taxonomy): Eukaryota > Metazoa > Chordata > Mammalia > Artiodactyla > Monodontidae > Delphinapterus > Delphinapterus leucas. The sequence goes on from NC_143138.1 coordinate 38,225,988, forward strand.
ATATATATATATATGTATAACTGAATCACCTTGCTGTACACCTGAAACTAACACAACATTGTAAACTAGATATAGTCCAATATAAAATAAAAGTTAAAAAAATAAATAAGTTAGAAAAAAAAAGCAAAAATAAAAGTAAAGGGCAAGGACTTCTCTGGTGGCACAGTGGTTAAAGAATCTGCCTACCAGTGCAGGGGACACGGGTTTGAGCCCTGGTCTGGGAAAATCCCACATGCCGCAGAGCAACTAAGCCCGTGCCCCACAACTACTGAGCCCGCGCGCCTAGAGCCTGTGCTCCACAGCAAGAGAAGCCACCTCAATGAGAAGTCCGTGCACCACAACGAAGAGTAGCCCCTGCTCTCTGCAACTAGAGAAAAGCCCGAGTGCAGCAACGAAGACCCAACGCAGCCAAAAATAAATAAATAAATCTTAAAAAAAAAAGTAAAGGGCAAGACCTTGATCTTGAAAAGTTAAAAGAAAAAACAACAAAAATCTTATCCTTTGAGACCTGCCAAAGAGCTGTGAAGATCGAATAGCTGCCTTCAAAAAGACAACAGGGGACTTCCCTGGTGGTGCAATGGTTAAGAATCCACCTACCGATGCAGGGGACACAGGTTCGAACCCTGGTCCTGGAAGATCCCATATGCTGCGGAGCAACTAAGTCCGTGCGCCACAACTACTGAGCCTGCGCTCTAGAGCCCGGGAACCACAACTACTGAAGCCCACATGCTCTAGGGCCTGCATGCCACAACTGCTGAACCGGCATGCTGCAACTACTGAAGTCCCTGCGCCTATAGCCCGTGCTCTGCAACAAGAGAAGCCACTGCAATGAGAAGCGCACAGACCGCAACGAAGACTCAATGCAGCCAAAAAAAAAAAAAAAAAAAAGACAACAGGATGTGGAGAGAAGGGAATCCTCATGCATTGGTGGGAATGTAAATTGGTGCAGCCACTATGGAAAACAGTATGGAGATTTCTCAAAAAATTAAAAAAATAGAACTAGCATTTGATGCAGCTTCCACTCCTGGGTATTTATCCAAAGAAAACAAGAACACTAATTAGAAAAGATATATGCATTCCTATGTTCATTGCAGCATTATTTACAATAGCCAAGGTATGGAAGCAACCTAAGTGCCCATCAATAGATGAATGGATAAAGAAGATGGTATGTTTGTGTGTGTGTATAATATTCATATACATATGAATATTACTCAGCCATGAAAAAGAATAAAACTTTGCCATTTGCAACAACATGGATGGACCTAGAGGGTATTATGCTAAGTGAAATAAGTCCGACAAAGATAAATACTGTATGATTTCACTTATATGTGGAATCTAAAGACAAAGGCAAATACTGTATGATTTCGCTTATATGTGGAATCTAAAATAAATATAAATGAACAAACATGAAACAGAAACAGAGTTATAGATAGAACAAATAGGTGGTTGCTAGAGGGGAGGTGAGTGGGAAAAAGGTGAGGGAGATTAAGATGTACAAACTTCTAGTTGCAAAATAAATGAGTCATGGGTCTGAAATGTACAGTGTGGAGAATATAGTCAATAACTATGTAATATCTTTGTATGGTGACACTTGTAATTAGACTTACATCATTTTGAAATGTACAGAAATATTGAAACAGTATGTTGTATAACAGGAACTAATATAATATAGATCAATTATACTTCAAAAACAAATAAACGAACAAACTCATGGAAAAAAGGATCAGATTTGTGAGGTGAGGAGGGGGAGGTGAATGAGGTGGTCAAAAGGTACAAACTTCCAGTTATAGGATAACACAAGTACTAGGGATGTAATGCACACCATGATAAATATAATTTACACTGCTGTATGTTATATATGAAAGTTTTGTTTTTTTAATTTTGTATTTATATGAGATGATGGGTGTTTACTAAACTTATTGTGATAATCATTTCATGAGGTATGTAAGTCAAAGCATTATGTTGTACACAAATTTATACAGTGCTGTATGTCAATTATGCCTCAATTAAAATGGAAGAAGAGCTGTGAGGATCACCTGAGATTAAGTGTTTGCACGTGGATTTTAGACTGAAAAGCGCTATGCAAACATCTGGCATTGTGACTAAGTCGTTAAGGATGGGGAGAACTTTGACAAAAGGCACTGAGGGAGAAGGGCCCCTGGGCAAGGAGAATGAAAGGTGAAGTGGTATTTTTTAAAAAATAAATTTATTTATTTGTGGCTGCATTAGGTCTTCGTTGCATGCAGGCTTTCTTTAGTTTTGTCGAGCGGGGGCTACTCTTGTGGTTTGCGGGCTTCTCATTGTGGTGGCTTCTCTTGTTGTGGAGCACAGGCTCTAGGCACGCGGGCGTCAGTAGTTACAGCACGTGGGGTCAGTAGTTGTGGCTCACGGGCTCTAGAACACAGGCTCAGTAGTTGTGGCGCTCAGGCTTAGTTGCTCCGCGGCATGTGGGATCTTCCGAGACCAGGGCTTGAATCCGAGTCCCCTGCATTGGCAGGCGGATTCTTAACCACTGAGCCACCAGAGAAGCCCCAGCGGCGTGGTTTTTATGTGCTAAGACAAAAGGAAACTAGGCTTTGAAGTCTAGAAAGATGAAAGTACTCAAGGAAAGCCTATGTTTTTAAGACCATTAAGGAAACAAAGCCTGGGACTCCAAGCTTGAAGGATAAAACTAAGTCCTATGGTCTTACACAGTTACACAAGAGCGTGGGGGTACCCTAATATCACAAAACACACTAGTGAATGACTTGCACACACGCTTCTTTCTCTGCCTACATGGCCTCTATTGAAGGCAGGCAGGGACCATGTCTTACTCATCTTTGTTTCCAGGAGCCTGACACTTAAGAGCACTGCACTCCACTCTCAAGGAACCAGTGAGTGACCAAAGGCTTGGGACCTCTTTAACTCAAGGGGTGGGATGGACTAAGCGGCTAGGTAGCCTTGAAAAGCAGGTTCTTCTGTACACACTGGGATGCCAAGGGCTCCAGCGGACCTATTTATGATGAAAATCAAGAGAAGGTGGGGGACCAAGATTACACAGGTGATAAAACTTCATGGAGCTACACATGAACGCGAGCACGCACCCACACGCACACGCACAAATGAGTGCATGCCAAACTGGTTAAATCTGAGTCAGACTTGTAATCTAGTTAATTGCATTGGTCTAGTCAATTGTATCCCGCCAGTGTTAATTTCCTGGTTTTGATAATGTAGTATAGTTATGTAAGATGTTGAGGGAAGCTGGGTGGGTGATGGGTAAAAGGGACCTCTTTGTACTAATTTTGCAACTTTTTGTGAGCTTATAATTATTTCAAAATAAAAATAAAAAGACCCTCCCCCGAGCCCAGCTCCGCCCACCCCGAGAAGGCTCCACCCGTCACACTTCCGCGCTCAACCCAGCCTCTCCTGCTGGAATAAGGCGAGGAGGGGCGGGGCCGCGCACGCGCAGACCTGAAATCCCCACCGCTTCGCGGGGAAGTAACGCTTGCGCAGTCTGGGTGCCTGGCCGCCGCGGCAGCAGTCTCCGCCGAGAGGGACCGGGCCGCCTTGGCCCCTCCGCTTGCCGTCTTTTCCGGCAGTTGGGGCGCTTCCTGTTGTTCGCACCCGTAACCGCCCCTCGGCCCCTACCTCAGAGCCCCTCAGGCGTCCCGTCCCCTCCTCTGGTCGGCTGGCTGCTGGTGCTGGGGTTTCGCTTCTCCTCACGTCGAGACCGCTGGCCCGGCCGGCGTTTGTGGTTGTCGGCCGCCCGCAGCCCTGCCTCCCCTGGGGCTCTGGTGAGTGTCTAGCTGCTGTTGTCTTCGGTCCATCCCTGACTTTTCCCTTCTCTCCTCTTCTCCCGACTCTTTTCGTGGTTTTCCCCTTCCCACCGGCGTCCTGTTTCCAGCCCTGCCCTTTCGGCCCCTCCTGACAGTCTCCCTCCTCCTGGCTTCCAGAGGCTCCTTGTCGGTCCTTTGCGCGTTTTCCCAGTCCCAGGCTCCCCACCCCGTCCACTCTGTCTTCGTGTGCAGTTGGGGCGGGGAGCCAGGCTTTCTTTCCGTGTTGCCTGCTTTGTCTGCTCCCTGCCACCGCTCAGTGCCCTTCGGGATGTCGGTCGTTATGAATGTTCACCTCCTTGTCTTTTTTCTAAGAACCTGAGAGGTGTTGTGTGAGGCAGAGATGTTGGTACCTTTGCGTCTGCCCCCTTCCTGATGGTCAATCTTAGGGTACTGGCCTTCAGAGAAGCTGACTCTAAACCACAGGGAAATTTAGTGAAGACTCTTCTTTTAAGATGAGTGGAGAAGGAATGTCAGTTAGAACTTGGAGCAAAGTCTGTGCAGAAAGACTTAGAGAAAGCATGCAGAACGGCAAGTAGAGAGACCAGATCTCCCAGTTGACTAAACGACACAAAGAGAAACTTGTTCTTTTTCAAGTGTACAGAGGAAGGCTGGAGTGAAGAAGCCCCGTGCTTCCTCTCCCTTTCAGCTCCCTTTGGCTCTGACTTAGAATTAGCCAGGCAGTGGATGTGGTTTCCCTAAGCACAAAACAACCACCGCCACAATAACAGGCTCCACTGTCCACCCAAGCGTTAGATGGCAGCTTCCTCATAAGACGAGAAGAGCTCTATCCAACTCTGTATAGAAAACCATTCCATGTCCTAACCCTACCCCAGTCATACATACATATTTTCAGCTCCGGGTAATGGACATAAGAGACCAGTGTTTTCCTAGCAGATCTTTTATAAGGTACTTAACTATGCATAGCACTGTGCATGATATGGGGAAGGATATTAAAAGTAGTAGAAGATAGGGTGCTTGCTCTCCAGTGGCTTACGGTTAGTTCAGTAGGAGAAATTAGATATGTAACTCTTAATGAATAGTCTCAGCCCCAGTGTTGAATTGTCCAAATATTGGGTTGTCAGTCACAAAGAAATAAAGAATTTTGGTGAGAAAAGGGGGTATTTATGGAGTTAACAGGGTACCATTTTAAAGTCAATCAGTTAATCATGCGTAACTATCCAGATTGAATATAACAGTAGTTTTCATATGCTCTCCTTTTAATGTTTGCCCTGACTTATGAGGATCACATTCTTTTGTTAATTTTTTTTTTAACTTTTAAGAATTTCTTACGTACCTGTTATTTCTTAATTCTGAGTTGGAGAATGAAACAAATAGGGCAAAGGCCTCCAGTGGCCTATAGATCAGGGCAAGAAGGCTTGAATTGTCAAAACCTTTAGGCAAAGCCCTGTAAAGTACTTGGTTGGCCCACAAAACCTATAAATTGCTGTAGGGCACTAGTAATTGTAACTTTTTTTTTTTTTTTTTTTTTTTTGCGGTACGCGGGCCGCTCACTGTTGTGGTCTCTCCCGTTGCAGAGCACAGGCTCCGGACGCGCAGGCTCAGCGGCCATGGCTCACGGGCCCAGCTGCTCCGCAGCACGTGGGATCTTCCCAGGCCGGGGCACGAACCCGTGTCCCCTGCATCGGCAGGCGGACTCTCAACCACTGCGCTACCAGGGAAACCTGAAATTGTAACTTTTGATGAAAGGTTATTAGAATTAGGCTAACCCTTTTGTGAGCGGATGAAGAGGAGGGGGAGGAGGTTTGAAGAATCATCAAAGGGAAGGACAGTGCAACCTTTGCCATTACATCAGAGACTGTATGAAGGTTGGAAACCATTCAGCTAGAACATTGTTGGCCTGCTATATGAGTTTCTTTGAGTGCACTTAATCTGTTGATCTTTTACAAAGGCTAGGAAGTCATGGTAGTGACTTAAATGGGTCAAAATGTTTGTGCCTCAGATTTTATATACCCGTCAATGTACATGTAATTTTGTTCTTTACCTTTGTTGACACCTGAAAATCATTAACTTGCTCAACTTAGGTTTACTAATTGCCTATTATATGGAAGGCGCTGTTTGTCTTAAACACTCTCTAGTTGTATTTTTATGTGGAAATAATTTCATTTGTTAAAATTTAAAAATAAAAATATATATATATATATATATATATATATATAGAGAGAGAGAGAGAGAGAGAGAGAGAGAGAGAGAAACAGAGACATTCTCCAGAAATTTTCTGACAAAGGAGGAGTACTAAGGGCTGTCTCGCTTCAGACTTGTTTTTAAATCTGCTTTTAAAATTTCTTCACCAAACTTAAAGTACATGTGGTTTTCATTGTGGGTGGAGGGGGTACAGGCTGACAAATAAGGAACCACACCCAAGCTTCATAAACCAAACAGAGGTTTTAAAAAAAATTCCACTGATAGCCTAAAAACATTTGAGTTTGCTTTGGTGTTAGCAGAAACTTTCCCATAAAAAGTAACATTTTATAGTAAGGTAGAGATGAGTTCAATATCTTGAATTTGTGATTACTGATCATATTGGCGGATCATGAATCAAAATGTTTGACTTTGAAGTAGAGCCTTGATTTTGAATCTTTTTTCTCTGACGACAGTATTCTTTGTGATTTTCCCTGAGTATCTTTTTATAAAATTGCTTAGTGTTAAGCCTATTTTCTTAGTAATAATAAGTGTTTGCACATTCCTTAAAAGCCTAAGTTTAATCTACAAAACAATTTAAAAGTCCTTGAAAATGGCCCTTGGCCCCTCCTGATTTTTACTCAGCTTCATATAGAGGCAGGTCCTGTAGGAGGAAGGCATGATAAGGATAAAATATTGAGCATTATTGCCAATGCTGGAGCAAGTCAAGGTTGGTGAACAATTTGGCGAGGTGTGACAATGTAGGTTGGCAAAAAATATTTAGGGCAAATGAGATTTAAATTTAGGTGGGGAAAAAAGTTCTGTAAGCTATTTAAACCTTGTTGGTATCAGTTTTCAAATATGTAAAACTAGGAGGTTAGGGTCTCTTGTTTTTAAGATATCTTCCATCACTGAAATTATGATTCAGGTTTTTTCTTTTGTAATATTGTTTCCATCATAGGTCTTTGTTTTAACTTGTCAATTCAACTAGACGGTAAACGTCTATCAAATAACCATAAGCCATGTCACAGTACATATATACCTATAGATGAAGATTTTAGTCATAGATTTTTTTAAACTATAGAAATTGTAAATTTAAAAGTTCTTGGTAACTTAATGGTAATAGTACACACTCATTGAAGAAAATGTAGAAAATGTGGAAAACAAGAATAAAATCTATTGTATTCTCACTGCCTAGAGTTAGGCCACTAATAACATTTTGATATATATTTCTAATAATTCTGTGCATATACAGTGAACACATAAAATGGTATACATTCTGTTTTTTAACCTATTCTTTTTCACTTAGACTGGAAATATTTTCCCTGACATTAAACATTTGAGCTTTTTTTTTTTTTTTTTTTTTTTTTTTTGCTGTACGCGGGCCTCTCACTGTTGTGGCCTCTCCCGTTGCAGAGCGCAGGCTCAGCGGCCATGGCTCACGGGCCGAGCTGCTCCGCGGCATGTGGGATCCTCCCGGACCGGGGCACAAACCCCTGTCCCCTGCGTCATCAGGCGGACTCTCAACCACTGCGCCACCAGGGAATCCCTGAGCATATTTTAATTGTCTGCATATTAATTTCATTGTAGGACTTTCCCATAATTTAATCAGTTCTGTTGTTGGTTATTCAAGTTACTTCTAGTTTTTCTTTGTCATTACAATGCTGCATTGAATCCCCTTGTGTATGAATCCTTATGGGTCTTTGATTTCTTCAAGGTAGATTCCTGGATGGCAAAGAATTGTACTATCTATGTTATATATTCTTAATATATGTATCTGGTATTGTAACCTTGTTCTCTTCTTTTTAAAAAATGCAACACTATGCTTTAAAGATATATTCATTTTGCTTTTAGATACAGGTAGATTGGCTTCTGACTGTTGTATGGTATTTCTTTGTATGCATCCACAACATTTTATTTATGATTTGCTTACTGAATTGCCTCCAACTTCTCATAACACAGGTGATGGCATAGTGAACATCCTGTGTAATGCACATCCTTGTGCATGTTCCCTTAAGAGCCTGTGTGACAGTTTCTGTAGGCCTTATACCTAGGGATGATATTTCCGGGTCAAAAAACATTAATGTATACTTATTTTCACCAAGTATTATGTTTGTCTTTTTTTTGTTATATATTGTTTGTCCTCCAGAAAACTTGGGTCAATTTACATTCCTACCAATAGGGTAAGAGAGTGCATAATTGGTGGATTCTAACTCCAAAACTAATACCTCTTTTTTTCTTTGTTTCTAGCAGCCATGGCAATGACAGGCTCAACACCTTGCTCGGCCATGAGTAATCACACAAAGGAAAGGGTGACAATGACCAAAGTGACACTGGAGAATTTTTATAGCAACCTTATCGCTCAACATGAAGAACGAGAAATGAGGTAAAGAATTTTGAGAAAATTGTGTCATGGTTTTGGCATCCATATCTAGTATCATAAATCACATTCATAATATGGTTGAAAGGAGACAAGAATAGCAGCAGCCGTGTTACAGCCTATTCGAGTACAGTGGAGTGACAGTGTCACTGATTTCCAAAGCCCTTGCTATTAACCCACTTATTTCTGATACTAGTCAATAACATAAAATTTCATGGTAGTATAAAAAAATTAATTGGGCCCAAACCTTAGAGTTCATTGTGAAGGCAGTGTGATGTAATGGAAAGAGCAAACCTTATGGAGCCAGATCTGGGTTTAGAATCCTGCCTTTACCATTTAGTAGCTGTATGAGGTTGGAACAAGTTCTTAGTCTTCCTGCGTATCAGCTGTCCCATCTGGAAAATGGGGATACTACTACTTGCCTTGCAGGACTGCTGTGGGGATTAGATAAAACATATATGAGTACCCACCAAAGTGCTTCACACAGTAATCACATAGTTAATGGGGTTGTAGCATTACCGAGTCCAATCTCATACTGCTCGCTGCACAACAGGCCAATAAATTGAGAGGTGAGCTGTTGAGGGCGTGAAATAGCGACTTTATTCAGAAAGCCAGCAAACCGAGAAGGTGGTTTGCCCCTAAAGAACCATCTTGCCTGAGGCTCCTTTTGTATTAAAAGGGAAGGGAGTAAAGTCAAACATTTCCTGGTTCCAATCATTCTCCGGAGGCGTTGTGTTCATTTCTTCCTCCCTGCAGTCATTCATTCACAGGTGGGCCTGGTCAGGATGTTTCCTGTGAACTAAACAAAGGTATTTTAGCTTAATGCTCATTACCTGGGTTCCCAGAGATGGGCATTTATGTATAATTTAAGCTTATAGGCAACATCCCTTTAGTGATTAACTTGTAATAGAATACAAAAAGTTCTTCCCTATTACAGTAGCAACTATTGTTACTGATCTAGTGTGCACTATCCATGTAGTAACTCATAATTAAAAATTTTTTCCCAATACTTTATTATGAAAATATTCAAAAGTACAGAAAAGTTGAAAGAATTATACAGTGAATACCCAGACATCATATAGATTCTACTATTATCTGTTGTTTTATCACATATCGATCTATCCATTCCTTTATCCATTCATTAATTCATCTTAACTTTTTGCTTGTACTTCAAAGTATGCTGCAGATGTCTATATGTTTTACTTTTGAATATTTCTGCTTGTATAACAAATGGAGTTTTCTATATATATTTTAAGAGAGTGGAAAATCGGCATACAATGAAATGCACCACCTTAAGGGTACATTTCGGAGTTTTGACAAATACATACACCTGTATAACTTAAACCCCTATCAAGACATAGAATATTACTATCATCCCAGAAAGTTCATCCCTGGAGATTCTCCTTCAACCCCAGGCCACTGTTGTGATTTTGTTTCTACCATAGATTAATATTGTCTATTCCATACAAATGGGACATGTATAATGGATTCTTTTGAATAAGGCATCTTGCACTCAGCCTAATGTTTTCAAGGTTCATCCATGTTGCTTTTGTGTGCATAGTTTGTTCCTTTATATTGCTGAGTACCATTCTCTTTTATGACTACCATAGTTTGTTTATATATTCTTTTGTTGATAAAAATCTGGGCATTTTAAAGTTTTGGGCTGTTTTGAATAAGTTTCTCTGAATATTTGTGTACAGATCTCTTTGTGAACGTTTGTTTTCAGTTCTTAGGTTAATATTTAGGAGTGGAATGGCTGGTTTGTAAACATACATAGGTATATGTTTAGTTTTATAAGAAACTGCTAGACCTTTTTCTAAAATATTACCAACAGTGTATGAGAGTTCTAGTTGCTTTATAGATATTTTTTAACATTTGTGTTGTCAGTCTTTTAACTTTAACTATTCTTGTGGATGCTTAGTGGCATTTCATTGTTGTTTTATTTTTAAACTCTTCCTCTTTTTTTTTTTTAAATAAATTTATTTACTTTTGGCTATGTTGGGTCTTCATTGCTGGGCACTGGCTTTCTCCAGTTGTGGCGAGCGGGGGCCACCCTTCGTTGCGGTGCATGGGCCTCTCAGTGCGGTGGCTTCTCTTGTTGAGGCGTGCGGGCTCCAGAGCGCAGGCTCAGCAGCTGTGGTGCAGGGGCTTAGTTGCTCCGCGGCATGTGGGACCTGGGTCCCCTGCATTGGCAGGCGGATTCTTAACCACTGTGCCACCAGGAGAGTCCCTCATTGTTTTAATTTGCATTTCTCTGACAATTAATGATATTGAACATTTTTCTTTATGTGCTTTTTTTGGCCATTTGTGTATTTTCCTTTGTGAAGTGTTCAAATTTTTTGACCATTGAGTTTTAGGAGTTCCTTATATATCTTAGATACTGGTCCTTTGTCGTAGCTGTGTTTTGCAAAGGTTTCCCAGTCTGTGCTTTCCTGTTCATCTAATTTGGCATTTTTTTCTTTTGTAGTTATTGCATTCTGTGACCTCTAAGAAACCTTTGCCTACCCCTAAGTCATGAAGATATTCTCTTATGTTTTCTTCTGGAAGTTTTATAGATTTAGTTTTTACATTTATATGATCCATCTTGAGTTAATAAGTGTGTATGGTATGAGGTGGGGTTTGAGATTTATTTATTTATTTTCCTTATGGATATCCAGTTATTTTAGCACTATTTGTTGCAAAGATTTTCTTTTCCCCATTAGGTTGCTTTGGCACTTTTGAAAATCAAGTACTGTGTAATTGTGTACCTGTGTCTGGGCTCTTTATTCTGTTTCATTGATTTATTTGTCTGTCCCTATGCCAGTATCAGATTTTCTTATTACGGTAGCTTTGTGGTAAGTTTTGAAGTCAGAAACTGTAAGTCCTCAACTTTGTTGTTCCTGTTTTTTTTCGAGATTGCTTTGGATATTCTAGGTTCTTTGAATTTCCATATAAATTTTAGAATCAGCTTATCAGTTTCTACAGAAAAGCCTGATGGAATTATGGTTATAATTGTATTGAATCTGTAGATCAGTTTGAGGGAGAGTTGACATCTTAATATTGAATCTTCTGAGGCTTATCTCTCCATTTTGTTAGGTCTTTAATATTTCTCAGCAGTATTTTGTAGTTTTAGGATGGAGGTCTTTCGTGTCTTTTGTTTGTCTATTCCTAGTATTTTTGGAGTTTTTTGATGCTATTGTAAGTGGATATTTAAAATTTCATGTTCCACTTGTTTGCTGCTAGCATATAGAACTATAACTGAATTTTGTATATTGACCTTATACCCTGTGACTTGCTAATTTACTTATTCTAGTAGCTTTTTTGTAGATTCCTTAGGATTTTCTATGTGAACAATCATGTCATAGCCAAATAGGGAGTTTTGTGCCTTCCTTTCCAATCTGTATAACTTTTCTTTCTTTTTCTTGCCTTTTTACATTGGCTAGGATTTCAGGTACAATGTTGAATGTAAGTGGTGGGAGTAGACATCTTTTGTTCCTGACTTAAGTGGGAAAGCACTATTTCACTGTTGTGATGTTAATGTAGCTTTTTCAAAGATGCTCTTCATAGGTTGGGGAAGTTTCCTTATGTTCCTATGAGACTGAGAGTTTTTATCACGAGTGGATGTTGAATTTTGTCAAATGCTTTTTCTGCATCTTTGAAATGATCATACTGTTTTTTCTCCTTTGCTCTCTCACTGTGGTGAATTACATGGACTGATTTTTGAATGTTAAACTAACCTTCCGTTCCCGTTCCCGGGGTAAACCCTCCTGGTCATAATGCATTATTCTCTTTCTGTGTTGCTGGATTCAGTGTGCTAATGTTTTGATAAGGATTTATTTGCAACAGCTTTCTGCAGGACGGTGTAGATCATAATTTAAATGGGATATATGACTTGACCTTAAATATGCAGCTCTGTATGCGGAATAGCAAGATACTTTATACCTGTTGGTGGCTAGCTGTTGTTCACTGGGACAAACAAGAGCCTGTACAGTGCTCTTTGTTAGGATCATGGGGAATTCAAAAATAAATTTGCACACTCTTATCTCTAGGCATGTGAAACCTGTTGGAGATGGTTATTTTCAAATACAGCCACTCTCTTGAAATCAGAGCTCCTGGAATTGTAGTTACAAAGCAAATGCTTATGAGTTCTGATTAAGTTACTTGTCTTATTTGATAATAGTCAGTTGGTTTTTTTTTTTTTTGCGGTACGCGGGCCTCTCACTGCTGTGGCCTCTCCCGCCGCGGAGCACAGGCTCCGGACGCGCAGGCCCAGCGGCCATGGCTCACGGGCCCAGCGGCTCCGCGGCATGTGGGATCCTCCCGGACCAGGGCACAAACCCGTGTCCCCTGCATCGGCAGGCGGATTCCCAACCACTGCGCCACCAGGGAAGCCCGGTTTTTTTTTAAAATTAATTAATTAATTTATTTTTGGCTGCGTTGGGTCTTCGTTGCTGCGCGCGGGCTTTCTCTAGTCGTGGCGAGCAGGGGCTACTCTTCTTTGTGGTGCGCGGGCTTCTTATTGCAGTGGGTTCTCTTGTTGCAGAGCACAGGCTCTAGGCGCGCGGGCTTCAGTAGTTGTGGCTCGCAGGCTCAGTAGTTGTGGCACACGGGCTCTAGAGCGTAGGCTCAGTAGTTGTGGCTCATGGGCTTCGTTGCTCTGCGGCATGTAGGATCTTCCGGTACCAGGGCTCGAACCCGCGTCCCCTGCATTGGCAGGCGGATTCTAACCACTGTGCCACCAGGGAAGCCCAGTCAGTTGGTTTTTAATCCTACTGGCTCTGCCCTGTGGTGCATCATTGATATGTATCACATTCTCCAGGAACAAGATGATACATGGTTTTATTTACTTTGTTAGTAAGTGTTATATTTTGATTTACACTAAGATTGCACCCCAAAAATTGGTTGAAATCAGTGCTTTTTTTGTTTTGGATTCTCAAGATGGAAAGACCTTTCAAAAGCTTTCATGGTTTTTCTTTTCTTGAAGACCAAATTAATCAAAGCACAGTAAAAAGAGAATGTTAGACATTTAAGAGGATTAGAATGTTTTTGTAATTTTTGTTATCAAATCACCATTATTTTTCATTTAAAAAAAACAGTAGATACTTTGAACTTTTCAGAATTAGTGTTTCCTTGTTAATCTTTTTAGTGCCCTCTTTTTAAAAAATTTTTATTTATTTATTTTTGCGGTACGCGGGCCTCTCACTGTTGTGGCCTCCTCTCCCGTTGCGGAGCACAGGCTCCGGACGCGCAGGCTCAGCGGCCATAGGCTCACGGGCCCAGCCGCTCCATGGCATGTGGAATCTTCCCGGACTGGGGCACGAACCTGTGTACCCTGCATCAGCAGGTGGACTCTCAACAACTGCGCCACCAGGGAAGCCCTAGCGCCCTCTTTTTTTGTTGCTGTTCTGTTTTTTATTTTTAAAATTTTTATTGGAGTATAGTTGATTTACAATGCTATGTTCGTTTCAGGTGTACAGCAGAGTGAATTAGTTATACATATATATATATATATCCATTCTTTTTCTGATTCTTTTCCCATATAAGTTATTACAGAATATTGAGTAGAGTTCCCTATGCTATACAGTAGATGCTTGTTAGTTATCTATTTTATATATAGTAGTGTGTATATGTTAATCCCAATCTCCTGATTTTTCACTTCCCCCCACGTATCCCCTTTGGTAACCATAAGTTTGATTTCAAGATCTGTGAGTCCATTTCTGTTTTTGTAAATAAGTTCATTTGTATCATTTTTTAAATTAGATACCACATGTAAGTGATAACCATATGATGTTTGTCTTTCTCTGACAGACTTTACTTAGCATGATAATCTCCAGGTCCATCCTTGTTGCTGCAAATGGCATTATTATTTTTTTATGGCTGAGTAATATTCCATTGTATATTTATTTATATACCACATCGTCTTTATCCATTCCTCTATCGATGGACATTTAGGTTGCTTCCATGTCTTGGCTATTGTAAATAGTGCTGCAGTGAACATTGGGGTGCATGTATCTTTTTGAATTATGGTTTTCTCTGGATATATGCCTAGGAGTGGGATTGCTGGATCATATGGTAGTTCTATATTTAGTTTTTTAAGGAACCTCCATACCGTTCTTCATAATGGTTGTACCAATTTACATTCCCCCAGCGGTGTAGGAGGGTTCTGTTTTCTCCACAACCTCTCCAGCATTTATTTGTAGATTTTTTTTTTTTTTTTTTTTTTGTTTGTAGATTTTTTGATGATGGCCACTCTGACCGTTGTGAGGTGGTATCTCATTGTATTTTTTGCATTTCTCTAGTGCCCTCTTTTTTGGACATGAGTTGATACTTGTTCTTGAGTTTGTTGATACAATTTGATAAGACTATTTTATTTCAGGTTTTATCACCCCTAGAAAATTGAAAAAGAAAAACAGTATATAAACAACTCATATAATTCAACATCAAAAAATCAAACAACACAATTAAAAAATGGGCAGAAGGGCTTCCTTGGTGGCGCAGTGGTTGAGAGTCCGCCTGCCGATGCAGGGGACACGGGTTCGTGCCCCGGTCCGGGAAGATCCCACATGCCGTGGAGCGGCTGGGCCCGTGAGCCATGGCCACTGAGCCTGCGCGTCCGGAGCCTGTGCTCCGCAACGGGAGAGGCCACAACAGTGAGAGGCCCGCATACCGCAAAAAAAAAAAAAAAAAGAAAATGGGCAGAAGAACTGAACAGACACCTGAAAGAGGAAATGCAGATGGCCAACAGGCACATGAAAAGATGCTCAGCATAGCTAATCATCAGAGAAATGGAAATCAAAACCACAGTGAGGTTCCCTATATATGTGTTAGCATACGGTATTTGTTTTTCTCTTTCTGAAATACCGTATGCTAACACATATATATGGAATCTAAGAGAAAAAAAAAAGAAAAAAAAAAGGTCATGAAGAACCTAGGGGTAAGATGGGAATAAAGACACAGACCTACTAGAGAATGGACTTGAGGATATGGGGAGGGGGAAGGGTAAGCTGTGAGAAAGTGAGAGAGTGGCATGGACATATATACACTACCAATGTAAAATAGATAGCTAGTGGGAAGCAGCCTCATAGCACAGGGAGATCAACTCGGTGCTTTGTGACCACCTAGAGGGGTGGGATAGGGAGGGTGGGAGGGAGGGAGACGCAAGACAGAAGAGATATGGGAACATATGTATATGTATAACTGATTCACTTTGTTATAAAGCAGAAACTAACAAACCGTTGTAAAGCAATTATACTCCAATAAAGATGTTAAAAAAAAACACAATGAGATATCACCTCACACCTGTCAGAATGGCTATCATCAAAAAGAATACAAGTGACAAATGTTGGTGAAGATGTGGAGCAAAGGGAACCCTCATACGCTGTCTGTGGGAATGTAAATTGATGCAGCCACTGTGGAAAACAGTATGCAGGCTTCTCAAAAAGCTAAAAATAGAGCCACCATATGACCCAGCAGTTCTACTCCTGGGTATATATCTGAAAAAAAACCCAAAGTCACTAATTTGAGAAGATAAATGCACCCCAGTGTTCATGGCAGCATTATTTACAATTGTCAAGATACGGAAGCAACCTAATTGTCCATCAACAGATGAATGGATGAAGAAGATGCTGTTTATGTACATATATACATACACACAGAGAGGAATACACACAGAATGGAATACTACTCAGGCATAAACAGGTATGAAATCTTGCCATTTGCAGCAACATGGATGGACTTGGAAGGCATTATGCTAAATTAAATAAGTCAGAGAAAGAAAAATACTGTATGATATCATTTATATGTGGAATCTAAAAACTACCACAAACCAGTGAATATAACAAAAAAAGAGGACTTCCCTGGCGCAGTGGTTAAGAATCCACCTGCCAATGCAGGGGACCCAGGTTCGATCCCTGGTCCGAGAAGATCCCACATGCCACAGAGCAACTAAGCCTGTGCACCACAACTACTAAGCCCACGTGCCACAACTACTGAAGCCCATGCGCCTAGAGCCTGTGCTCCACAAGAAGGAGAAGCCACCGCAATGAGAAGCCCGCGCAGCACAACAAAGAGTAGCCCCCACTCGCCACGACTAGAGAAAGCCCACGCGCCGCAACGAAGACCCAATGCAGCCCAAAATAAATAAAATTACAAAAAAAAAAAAAAAAGCAGACTCACAGATATAGAGAACAAACCAGTGGTTACCAGTAAGGGGGGGCAGTTTGGGGAGGGGACTGGGAGGTATGAACTATTGGGTGTAAGATAGGCCACAAGGATATATCGTACAACATGGGGAATATAGCCAATGTTTTGTAATAACTGTAAATGGATTTTAAGCTTTCAAAATTGTATCAAAAATTAAAAATTAACAAAAAAAGAAAGAAAAACAGTGATTGTCAGGTGCTTCCATAGTAGTAAGTAAACTAAAATTAGAACTGTCAGAAATGGAGTTTCAAGTGTTTTGATGTTATGGGGGAAAAGTCACAGAACCTTGATAAATAAGCAGAGTTTTAATGATATGAGACAATTGATGGTAAAGAAACATTTTATTATGGGTATATGGCTAATATATAATGAGCAGTTTGAAATAATAGGTATTAGGCTAGTAAATTTGAGGACTAATAAAAGAGATCATGTTGTAATACAAAATTTTATTTTGTTTGTATATGCCTTGTCTTGTTGCCTTTAAAATCTCTAGTATTTCTCCCACTTATATGCAACTTTTGTGCTGTTCCATTTATAGTAGAGCACTGGGTTATATTTGAACAATGGATTTACTGCAGGGGAAATGAGACCAAAGCCTAAAGGCAGAAGAAAAAAATCATTTGCAAATTGTTTTCTGTATAAAGGTAGAATATGAGAACATTGGGCTATTTCATAGAAACACTACAGTAAGTTCTACATATTGGTTTCAACACAGTTAAATTCCTTGAGTCTAGTGCCCATTGTACAGTGTTGCAGAATGCTTATTAAAGCTACTTATAGATGGTAAACTGAATCCCTTCAGTTGTGCAAGTTCATATTCTTTTTATAATCTGTGTTTTGCCTTCAATAGTGGCCTCTGTGGTAAGCTTCTCCAGGAACAGCAATTCTCCTGTTCTCTTATGTGATCCTAGGTACACATAAGAGAGATAGGTGTTGATAATTGCCTAGTTGTTCATAGAAAATTAATGGTTTGGATAATTTGAGCAGTTTGAAATCAAAACTGAGGCAGCTGGCATTTCTTTTTACAATATTCTGTGTTGTTTCTGTTCTTTATGAATACTATTTTGGTGGATTAATTAAAGCCATAAAAGCCTAATTTAATAGGCAATAATTGTATGCTCTCCCCCTAAATCAAATAAGAACTATCCTGCATTTTACCCTCTGAGAACCAGCATTTTCTGCTACTTCTCTCATATTCTTACCCAGGTTTTCCTAACTGTTTGCTTTTAGTCTGATCTGATACTGAGTTGCAATGTGTGATTATTACTAGTGAGCAAGTGTCAGTTTTATTTGGGCCCCAGAAATGGTTAAGTCTAGACTTATCTAATGATATTCACTGACTAGGTATCAGTCAAACAAAAGTAATTTGTTGAGATTTTTAAAATTTTGTGTAATCATTTTTAGGGTATTTCTTGAGAATTCAGTTTTGATCATGGAGATGCCCACTGTTTATTTCTATACCATTTTTCCTGATTATTTTAAGTGTGTCATCAGCAGAAATTAGAAATATTGTCTACTCAACTTGCTTGTAGAGTGGACTAGCCTTTTCCTCCCATCCCTGCTGCCTCTGAATCAAGCTGTGCTTGGAGGCAAGTCTAAATTAGGTGTAGTGAAGGGGGCTAATTAAAAGAAGTAGTCATGAATGTGTGTGTACATTGTGACATGTTCCGACCTTTTTTCTTTCTTTTTTTTTTTAAATTTAGCAACATACATCTTAAAAAGTTGCTGTGTACAAAGCATTATTCTTAGTGGAGAAGGAGGATTCAGATGTGGTCCCTGCCTTCAAAAGAACTTACCATCTCACGTGGGAAATGGTCTCACATGATAATAAATGGAGCTCACTCGTGGAAGCCTTGCTGGGTGGGGTTGGGTGTGGCCTCTGTGTGTGAAAGTGCCTCTCCCTCCCAGGGTTCTGGTTTGGAACACTGGAGTTGAGCTGAAGAGGCCTCATCAAAGGCTGGAGTGTTAGCTAGCGGGGCCCTGCGACCAGAGAGACATGTGGTGGAGGGGCCTGCCTTTCTTAATCATTGTGGGCATTTTTAAACACACGCGTAGAAAGACTAATACAATGAGCCCCCATATAGTCATTCCTCAGATTCAGTAATTATCAAGACTTTGCTAAATTTGTTTCATTTATTCCATTTTATTCTTTCTTGCTATTGTGTTTTAAAGCAAATTTCAAACATCTGTCATTTCAATCCTACGTACTTCAGTATGCATCTCCAAAAATATGGCCATTTTATTGTCATCACAATGCCAACGTGAGTCTAACCAAGTTAGTAATTCCTTGGTATTGTCTTACAGAGGATGTCACTTGTAAGCCTTTTGTAAGACGTCACTGTGTTTGCCATTTTTGCGTCTTCAAGATCTTTGTTGCTTGGTCCCAATAAATCATTACCATGGATAATTTTGCATGATAGAGGCTTTTTCTGTATACTTTCTCTAATGAAAGAATCTGAGGGGAATTCCCTGGCAGTCCAGTGGTTAGGACTCCGAGCTCTCACTGCCTGAGGCCCTGGGTTCAATCCCTGGTCAGGGGACTAAGATCTCACATCTCGTAAGTCGCGTGGCGCGGCCAAAAAGAAGAAAAGAATCTGATTGTGTTCAAGGTGTTGATTCTGTTAACTTTACTCTCAGGCAGGTTATCTCCTGAGACCAGTTTAATTACACTTGCAACAGAGCTGTAGAATACTGTCCAGTTTAGTTTTAAAATTTGGGCTGTCTCTGTGACACACATTGTGTGATAGCACATGGGACTGCTGTCACAGTCTGGTGTGGTCATTCAAAGAATATATAGTCAGAAAGTATGATGGTGTTTGATACTCAAGGCACAAAAGGAGCTGACCATGGTTGAGTTCTTATAGTTCTTGCCATGCATTGACTCTTCTTATTCTTCCCTACTTCAACTATTTAACCATGGAAATGGAATAATTTTCCCTCCTGAAATTGCCAATAGTACAGCCTTCTCCCTCCAATACATATGCACACATAGATGCATATCCCAAAATATTCTGGGAACTAGAAGAAAAGTGAGCAGACTGGGAGCCATGCAGATGCTTTCTTCTTCCCGTCACGGTCAGAGTAGATCTTTTCACTTCCTGGGAGTTTGGACACAAATTCTTGTTTATCATCTCAGCCTGTGGGTTTGTACTGTAATATGATTTCTAACAGTAATTAAATATAATTAAATAAAAATATTCATTTTAACTAAATACTATTATAGCAATAAATACTCATTGACTAAAATAAAACTCATTATCTTCCCATGTTCCTCTCTCGGTGCTTCCTGTCTTGGTTAGTGGCGTCATTATCCTCCCACACAAGAAATTCTAAGACTGTTCCCTTGACTCCTTCTGCCAGTTTGTTATCTTTGCAGTAGCTCTGTTCACTTCATTCTAGGTTTCCAGCCCTAGTTCCAGGTATTTATTGTCTGTCGGACTCACGATAGCTTCCAGTTTGCCTCTGTCTTTGTCGGTTGCTTTCCCTGCCAGTCCATCAGCTCATTACTTCGGGCTGCCACTCTGAAATAGAAACCTCATCACACCACTCCTTTGTGCACAAGCCTCTGATAGCTCTGAGGTCTACAGACTAAGAGCCAACCTTCTTAGTGTGGCATTGCAAGTTGTGTGTGCCTCAGCTGCGCTAGACCACAGGCTGTTGCTTCGTGTACCTTGTACTTCTTCCCTGCTCTGCTCAGCTTGCCTGTTTTCTGGAATGCTGATAAGTGATAGAGGAGATTCCAGCCCATGTGCTTTCATTTATTATGCCAAATGAATAAAAGTTGTGTGGAATTGGTTGTAAGGAAGTTTTACTTGTTTCTTTTAGTTTTATCAAATCAGTATGAGAATATAGATCAGAAACATTCTTGGATGCAGTTTCTAAAGTTTAGTACTCCAAGGATTTAGAGTCTTAAGATTTTTGTTTTTTTGTTTTGTTTTTTGTTTTGGCCGTGCCATGCGGCTTTGGGTCTTAAGATTTAACAGCAGTGCCAGTCACCTTTTTTGAACGTTCCCCCCCCCCTTGAATCTCCAAATTCTGTGTTTACCTTTGTTGTTACTACTCTTTGTTTGTGGCAGGGAGGAGGAGGAAGATGTGAAAGTAAGGAAGTAGATTTCAGTCAGGGACAAGGAGAGAAACACCCTGATAGAAGAGGTTATCAAACACTAGCTGTTTGTGGTTTGTTAAGGAGGAAATGTTACCCAAAAAAAAAGAGAACTTTTCATTTTGAAATAAGATTCTTTGTTGCATTAACATATAATTTTTGTCAAAATGTAGAACTGACAAAGGGTGAGAATCTTTTTATTTGTCTTAATAATTGTAATTTGTTGTTTTAATGAAGCATTTTGAGATTTACCTGTTTTTATCAGTAAAAAAATTGTTTGCATATAGATAACGGAAAGTTATCATTCAAATGTTATTTCATATGTCTTTATTTATTTTTAGACAAAAGAAGTTAGAAAAAGTGATGGAAGAAGAAGGCCTAAAAGATGAAGAGGTAATTAATATTGAAAAAATTTTCCTTGAAACCCAGCATGGCAGATCATATCTTATCCAGCAAGTTGTTAGCCTTGGTGCACAGGGGAGTGGTTTTGACTCAATAACAGGAAATTATGAGGGCTGGTGTGCTTCTGGATTTAGGTACTCATGCAGAGGGAGAAGTTAATTATTAAGTACCAGGAGAGGATGACTTCTCTAGGCTCTGTTGTAATAAATTAATTAGCTTTAGAACTCCAAGAAAAGAGATGAAATAAAATTAAAATTTTAAAAAAGCAAATTATAGCATTTTTAATTCACTGAAAAGGCTCCATAGAAGTGGGGCAAATTTCTAAAATCTTTGTCAAGGCAAAATCTCTCTCAAATCAGCCCTTGCCTCCAATGCCCACAGATGTGGCAGAAAATATAGTTAACTCGAAACCATGTAAGGAACTGAAATGACAGTGGAAATGCTTTCAAAAAGAGGAATGAATCATAGAACCCAGGAAAATGGTGAAAAATACCCAAGATTTGTAGGAACAGTAGAAAGTTAATGCATAAAATGAACCACAATGTGTAAAGAAAATCCAGAGGGAAATTTAAAAACCACACTTTTATATAAGGAGGGTTAAAGGAAAATGTTGGTTGTTTATCCTTCCTTCATTAGAAGCTTTAGAAAAGTCGATTGTTGACGTAGGTTAGTCAGTCCTCAGAGGAGGCACCGTCTGTTCAGTATGGCTTGGTTATTGTATCTGAAGGCCTGGGAAGGGAGGAGTGATCTCGTAAGGGTCATTCTGTGGTGCTTTCATGTATGAACAGATGATGCTTAGTCTGGTGTGGCCCTGCTTTGCAGGTGGGTTAAACCACAAATACGACTTTGTTGCAGAGTTTCAGAGTTCCAACTCCTCCCCTTCCCACCTCTCTCCCTCTTTATTTAAACATTAGAAACGACTCAGGAGATCAGCACATGCTCGGAAGGAAACAGAGTTTCTTCGTTTGAAGAGAACAAGACTTGGATTGGAAGATTTTGAGTCCTTAAAAGTAATAGGCAGAGGAGCATTTGGTGAGGTAAAAAAACCACAGTGACTTGTCAAATACAGCAATACCACAGAACTTCAAAGCTTCTAACACCATGAGCTCATGATTCTTGATATAACGGATGTATGGAGTGCGTGGGTCAAGCATGCCAGCCCCACATCTTAAGTGTTCTGTCTTCTCTTTCTTCCCCTCTCCACTGTCCCAGGGATCTGGTTGTTCTCTGCTCTTCCAGAGATGATGTTGATGCTTTAAGTATTGATCTAAAGGGAGAGTTGAAAGGTAGAAAGAAATCAATATTTATTATTTACTGAGTGCTTTTCTCCTATAATCATGACAGTAACTCATTTTATACACGATGAGATTAAGACTCCGAGGGGATATGTAATGTTCCGGCATCACATAACCATTGAGCAGTGGTACCAGAAGCGGGGCCTAGGTCTTCCTGATCTTGAAAGTCTTGCTTTTCGCATTACACTGCCTCTCCGGGAGCAAACTCACAGCATATCTCCACCCTTTATTTCTTCCCGCCAGATTGGTACAGCTCTAAAAAGATGGCCCTAGGTGACAGAATTTATAGAAATAAGTTATGTAAGTGGTGGTATAGAGTGAAAGCATTTGCAACTTTGTCCCAGCTGGTCTTGCATGTGCATCCTGCTTGGTCACAAGAGCAGTCTGTTGGGGAGGGTTTGAATGAGCCCATGCAAGATCATCTCCATTCATGGAAAATGCCCAAAGTGGATGACCTACTGATGTGTTATTTTCATTATCATTGTATAAAAGGAGCAGCATAGTATTAAAAACCACTACCTAGGGGAAATGTGAGTACATATTCAAAGGCACAGGTGAAAGATAAATTGATTCCTCATTGTTCAGAATCCCTGTTGGCCCCTTGAGAGAGGGAAAGGTACAGGACCACCTCTGAAAGAGCTCTCTGTTCAGTGAGGAGGGGACGTGGGACTCGAGGAGAACATAAAGAATGGTGCAGGGAGAAGAAAACATACATATCTTGGGGGAAGAGGGGGAGGATGTGCAGGAAATTTCCAAGAAGTTTTGTTTGGGTTTGCAGACCATTTATTTTCTTTTCATCATGAATTATCTGTTCTCTCTAAAAAAAAATTCAAAATAGAAAAGAGAAAGGAGAACTGCAGAAAACCCTACTTCCCTGATTATGCTATTAATGCTATTATTTCCCTAATTATGCTATTATCCTATTAATAATGCTTCCAGGCATTTTTTTTTTCTATACCTGAGCTTTTGCTATTGTTTTAAACATTGTTGTAATCATTTCCTTAGGTTTTCTGAGCTGACTGCTTGACATGTGCCATGGGTTTAATGAGTCCTTAAGTTCCAGAGTGAGGGTTTGTTTTTTTCTTTTTGGCCATGCCACGTGGCTTTCGGGATCTTAGTTCCCCGACCAGGGTTTGAAACCTGGGCCCTTTGCAAGTGAAAGCCCTTTGCAATGAAAGCCCCGAGTCTTAACCACTGGATCGCCAGGGAATTCCCACAGTGAGGGTTTAAAATTAGATTGATTTGTTCAGGTAGGGAGCCAGAGCTGTTCAGATGTGGAGATATTTGAGTATGTTTCCAGCACTGACTTCACTGTGTGTAATATATCCATTTTGGAACATTGAAAAGCATTTTCTTCTGCTTTGTTATTGCTAGTTGCTTATATAAAAATTACAGTACTTTTCCAGTTTAAATATTACTTCCTATAACACATGAAAGCATTAGCTTGGCATTGTGAACTTTTGGCATTTCTTTATAACTTTTAGGTGCGGCTTGTTCAGAAGAAAGATACAGGGCATGTGTATGCAATGAAAATACTCCGTAAAGCAGATATGCTTGAAAAAGAACAGGTAAGAGCACAATTGAAGCAGCGATTTTAGTTAGCTTGTGAATTTTTGTCTCCTAGAACTGTTCTTTTTGCTTAATTGAAGTGTATATTCCTATTTTAGTTTTCTTTAGCCCTGTCATGTATGAATATACATGTAATATTACTTTTCTTTCTCCCCAAAAGAAGGAGTTACATGTATTTTAAAAGTACAAATAATGCCTCTACATTATGTGCAGACTTTTTAAAGTTGAAAACCTACTAGAGAAATATCTGATATTTGTGTCTCCCAGTTGATCCCAAGCTGTCCTTGTCATCAGGAGCCTTTTTTTGAGGTCTTTCTTACTGTGGTAGCATGTTCCTTACTGAATGCTGAGAGATAGAAGTTGTATATACACCTTGGAACTGAGGCTTAGCAATTAGAATTTAGAATTTGCGATCTAAAATGTGTCTTACATTGCTTCATTCTGTACATGCAAACCAAAGTTGGGTCTTCTCAGTGGCTCATCACTACCTAAGACCAGTCTTCTTTTGGAATGCATTTGAAAAAATATAATGCAAAAGGCAGAGCAATGCAGATTCTCCTTTAATGATTAAGGATACTTTCTAAAACCTCAAACCTACTTTGCAAATAGATTTATAAGATGCATTAAGTACTTCATGTAGAATAAGATTTTAAATATTGGACAATACATTAAAAATGAAAATGCAGACTTTCCATAAATCTAATTTAATTTAGCAGGTTGCTTAAGAACAGATTGTAATGGGTGACACCTGCAAATATCCTGTAGAATATCAGTTGCTACAGGAGGGCAGAGAGACCCCATGGAAATGAGACCTGGATACAGAGCCTAAGAGCCGGGATGGAAACCAGCCCCACACCCAGTCCTCCTCGAGAGGAGGTGTAATCACCAAGGGTTCTCTGCCCTTCATTTAAGCGCCAGCTCAAAATTTGGGATTTTAATTTTCTCTTTAATTTTCCGATATTACCCAGAAGCTTTAGACTCCCAGGAATTTTGGTCGAGAGTATCAAATACCCTGGCAGTATATCTTCAGACAGTATAGTTTATGCTAACACCAACCTTATTCAAAATGCACACTAGCCCTATTAATTTATATATAAAAATTAGTGTGTGGTATGGGTGTAGGCACTGAAAGAGTTTCAGTTAATCTTGAAAAGGAAAATGTAAGGCTGTATTGATTAGTCAGTATATTTTGTATTTCACAAGTAAATTCTATTTTTACAAGATCTATTTCCTATAGTTTTAAGCAAGACTCAAAATCTTCCTTTATCAAGTGATTACCGTTCAGAATAAAATCGTAAAGAGAAGTACACATCATGAGTTTGACTTATTAATCCTTCATAGCATGTGCCAGAGGTAACAGAAGTGGTAACAGGATGATCCAAACATATTGTGTAAAAACATTTGCTGAAGTACTGTACCTTCTTCAAAATCAGTTTCTAAAAATTTTCTACATGAAAATAAAGGACATGTCTGTTCTGTTAAAAATTTTAATGTTTAAAATTAAGATTTTAAATGATGCATTAACTTAAATTAGTAGCTCACCTTGCTGATGGACTCAGCTCTTTAAGTTTGATCTCAGTGTGGTCCAATTAAAGTTTCTGGCCACAGACTCTACCTGGGTCAGCCGTCTTGAGGAAGCATGCAGCAGCTTTGTGGGGCAAATCCATCACTTCTGGGTGGGGCTGACAAAGTATAGATTCAGAGCCTAACTTTTTGTAGGTATAGGTGGCTTATCCAGAGGAAAACTTTTTGCTTGCTCTTACAAAACTGAGCAGGAATTACAGCTACCCACTGAGAGTTCGGGTTGTTATTCTGTCCCACAAGATGGAAATTTCTGCTACCTGGAAAATAAATTTTAAAGGATAAGAGACCAGCATGTAGCTAGTCTCTTCATGTTTATCTTCCAGTGCAAAACGAAAACCTCCAGTTGTGATGCCAGTATAGTGTTAGGATGGAACCAAAGACTGACTTTCATCTCTGCTTTCCTAGTGCCCAGGGTAGCAGCTAGCATGTGATTCCCCCACCCTATTCAATATTTATGGAACAGGGGAAAGGGAACCTCTGGTGTGAGTTGCACCTCTGGCTCTTCCCACCCCTACCCTAAAATCACCTGACTCCACCCCTAGATCTTGAGTTCTTAGCTGCTGTCTCAGCCCCAGAAGAGAAGGGCAAGGTGTGGTCACAGTACCTGTAGCTTTCCCTGTGACAAACTGAGAATGTTGCAGTCACCATCCTGCCCTCTAAGGCGAGTGACAAGTGGCAGTGGTAGTGTCTGTTCTTTTCCATACATCCCTACAGTAGGTAGAGGCCTTAACAGGAGACAAGGGAAGCAGAGGTGGGTGAATGCTGCCGTGTATGGTCTTTGTGTAGTAATTGACTGGGTCATAGCCAGGTCTGCATTTTAGCAATGCATTTTTGGCATGAGCATTTCTTCAAAGCATTACTTGGCTTCTTCATGATTTTATAGCACTGTTCCTTATCACCCTTATCCTCTTCCATTTTTCCCACCCTCATACCATAAGTAGAGATGTAAAAATGTAAATTTTCTAAGACAGCAGTCCCCACCCTTTTTGGCACCAGGGACTGGTTTCATGGCAGACAATCTTTCCACGGACTGGCGGGGGGAGGTGGGATGTTTCAGGTGGTAATGCAAGCGATGGGGAGTGATGGGGAGCAGCAGATGAAGCTTTGCTTGCTCGCCTACTGCTGTGCGGCCCGGTTCCTAACAGGCTGCAGATGGGTACTGGGGACCCCTGTTTTAAGACATTGAATTTATTTAAAAATTTCCTAAAGGACAATTTTGGTAGAAACTGAAAACTCAAATACTTTTAGGCCTGTGGGAGTTAGCATGGAAGAATGAGGCAGGTTAGGTGTAAGACAGGAGAGAGGGCTGGGATCTGTGTCTTTGGTAAAGACATCCCAGTAAAACAAGCATATAGCACATTGTCTCAAAACAAAAACCATGGGCTGAGTTTGCCAATAGAAGTGCCGGTTTGTGAACTTGGTATATCTTTACCTCTGAACATATTCTAGGAGGTCCAGCCCTGGAACATATGTTAAGGTCAAAACCTCTATTCAAGGATTGGACTGGGTCTTAATAAATTTAGACCTGATTCAACCCAGTTTTGCATCTTGTGACGCTTATATAAGAGGAGAGGGGGTGGGACTTGATAATATGCAGCAGTGTTTTGATTATATGCTTAAAGTAGATAAGGTAAGCTTGATAATAATAAATTAATTCTCCCAAACGTTTGGCAACTTGGTCTTCCTAGCTAGATATTTCAGTAAAAATAGAAAACGGCAAGGTCATAAATTTGAATCTACAACTTTTCTTAGGTGTTCTTATATTTAAGTTCAGTAAGAACTGATCGAGCACATCCTGTGTGCACAGCAGTGAACTGAATGTTGTGGCATCAGAGTATTCTGGAATTGTCAACAAGGCATTGTCTTTGCAGATGTCATTGAAGACCTGAGGGAGGATGTGTTTAGAGAGTCTCATCTTTGGGGACTTGTTTCTATCAAAAAGGATTATTAGGACAAAAAGATATGCAAAAGGATGGTAATTTTAACTAATCAAAGGTTCCATTTATAGCACTGTTAAAGTTTCCCTTTGCATTCAAGCCATTGATTTTGCCATTTTTTAAGCCTTTCATCACTCAAGTTTTCATCACTGAATACCTTCAAGTCAAATGTTGTCAATTTTGAGTTAGTAGGTTTGCCTAAGCATAAAATTAGATCTTTTGTATCATCACAGTTTAATACTCAAAACAGTATTTAAATTGTTTAAACAAATATACGGTCTAATAAAGCAGAGCAAGGCTTGTCATTAATCAAATGCGTGTACCTCCAGGTTGGCCACATTCGTGCGGAGCGTGACATTCTAGTGGAGGCAGACAGTTTGTGGGTTGTGAAAATGTTCTATAGTTTTCAGGATAAGCTAAACCTCTACCTAATCATGGAGTTCCTGCCTGGAGGTAATTACTTGACGATGAAAGGTCATTTTTCCTTTTTGTTCTGTGGTTTCTCTATCACATCAATTAACCCTCCTTTCTACTTTTAATCGTGCTCACAAAGTTGCTTTCTGTATCTTTTTAGGTCTGTAAGGAGGTCAGTAACCTGTCTGTGCTGGGGTGCCTTTCTACAGCTTTAGGGCCATAAAAGTAACCTTCTCCTTCATTCTCATAATTTCAGATGGATATTTCTTTCTTTTCTTTTTCTTTCTAAATATAGGAATAAACTAGGGGCTTTGCCTGCCCTCCTGTCAGTGGAATCATGTATAATTAGTTACCCCAGTGACAGAATTGAAGCTATTACATTCTTTGCTTCAACTTTTTTTCTATAACTTATAAGAAGTGAATTTCTCGTTATCTATATTAGTAGCCACAATCAGTTTCTCATTTCTGAGATTTCAAGTTTTATGTAACTCGGCATGTGCATCTTCTGAGACAGCTCCAAAGTACACCCAGAACAGAGCATGCATCTGTTCTGGGGAACACAGTCTGTTTCCCAGTGAGCAGACAAACTGTGAGCACACTGGTAGGAAAGAAAGAAAACTTCTTCTTTTTTGCTTCTATAGCAAAACTAATATAATTGTGGTGTAATATTTGATCTTGTGACAACCTTTAATTTAGATTTAGGGTCATCAATAACTTTTTATTAACAACTGATGAAGGCTAGAAAAGAATCTATCTGATAGAATGAGGAGAAACTTTTTAACATTTAGATGCCAGTCGTTAAACGGGAGTAAGAACCAGTTCAGTAACCAGCCAGCCCCTTGACATGTGTCTCCTCAAACCTTACCTGCACCATCTTCCATAGACTCTTGTCTCCTGGACCCTGCCCTTTGCACCTGGTGGAGCTGGCCTGCAGAGCCATAGACTGCCTGGCCTGAGCGCTCTGATCATCTGGGCAAGGCCCACACAGGTGGGGCCACAGCGCCAAGTCCTCACAGATAACTTAGAGCTAGCCTGAGTCTCTGATGTGCCTCCAGATTGAATGCCTGGCTGCCAGGAGTGATAAGGCAATCATGTTTTTCAAGTTTTGGGGCAAAAAGGAGCATTTTAATAAATGGCTGAATTTTTGCCCAAGGGTAAAATATCCACTTTTCTCCAAGAATACAGAAATTCCCTCAAAGTTATAAATTAAATTTAAAAAGCAGCACGGTGCTCTATTAAAATCAGAGGTTTCTATCTCTTTTCCCTGTTTTCTAATATAAATGTCTTCCTATGCGATCTAAACTGAATATTTCCTGTTTCTTTTAGCTTTAAACTGCTTATTCATACTTCCTTTGCTTTCCTTTTGTCTGACTGTTGAGTTAGGATCAGAATCTTTTTTTCACCATTTTATGTTGATGGTATTAAGCAGAAATAATTAAATTTTGACTTTGCAGAAAACTAAGTTTACCTTTTAACTGCTAAAATACTGATGTTGTGTTGTAAAAGTTGCATAAAGCATTTTGGTGTATATTTAAGTACCTACAATAAAGCACTGGAGAAAAAACCCAACTGATCTAGGGACGTGTTCACCGTGTACTTTTGGGAGGCAGCTATTACACATCCTAGTCTGTAGCATTTTCAGTTCATATTTAGCTTTTGTTGAGTAACACTTTGTTACCTAAATCCCACCTTTTTATTTATGTTCTAGTGTTTTGTGAATAAACATTGGAGAGCTTGTTCTCAACCTCCCAGAATTTTTACGTTTTTGTTGTTTGGCATTTCAGCCTCTCTGATAATGGCAGTACAGCCTATGTGGAAATGCCATTTGGTTCTAGGTAGAGAGAAGTTTGCAGATACTTGTGCAAAGTATAAAGTAAAGTAGCTTTTCCCCCAGTCCAAAAAATTATCTTAAGCAAATTTATTTATCTGTCTACTTATTTATTTATTTTAGTGTGAGAGGAATTTCCTTTCTCTCTCCAAAGTAAAAGGGAAATCACAGCTCAGGGGTCAGCATCAGTTAGCTTAGGTGAAAGTGTTGTGGAATCCCTGGCTGTGAATTTTACCTTGTAAGTGTTAGAAACTCCTTAGCATTTCTGCTCTTATTGGGCATTTCCGCCCGTAGTGGGTAATCTCTGGGACAGAGCAGAGGCCTGTTTAGCACCGCCTTACATTGGCAGATAGGGGAGACACATTGAAAACTGGCATTTATTCGTGTGTTGTTTTGTGTGTGTGTGTGTACTTTGTATCTTGTTTCCAGGGGACATGATGACCCTGCTGATGAAGAAAGACACACTGACAGAAGAGGAGACTCAGTTTTATGCAGCAGAGACAGTATTAGCCATAGACTCCATCCACCAACTCGGATTCATCCACAGAGACATCAAACCAGACAACCTTCTCCTGGACAGCAAGGTACTGTGGGGAGTAGCAGCCTGACCAGCGTGTCTTTACCTGTCTGAGCAGCCTCTGCTTTAACACCTGTGTGGCTTGCAGTAATCACAGTAGGGGAGCTGTGAGCTATCCGGTACATTTTTTTCTTTTTCTTACAGGTAAATTTGCTGTTACTTACTTTCTCTGAAAGGCTTATGAATTCCATAATTTGAACAGTTTCTCATAAAGATAAAGAACATTTTGGAAAATGATGAAGAATAAAATTGATTTAAGTTATTTTGTAATAAAGCCAAAGATAGTCATCTTCTCTTAGCATATAATTAACTATACTAATGCATCACCTATCGAGAACCCTTTTGTTGGGCAACCTCATCTGTTGAGGATCCCGGCCAAGAACCAGGAAGTAAGGCGACAGCAACGATAATCTGCCACAAAGTTCAGGTTCCAAATCCTGTGCCCTCTGCTTAAGGCAGAGTCCTACTCAGTCTCTGTGATGGCGTCTTTGTAGTCATCTTTAGACATGCAAATGAGGTTAGTTGCCTGATTCTTAAACTCACAGCAAATCAGAAGAGAATCCCTGTGCTGCTAAATTGTTGGATGCTCCTTGGCAAGTTCTTCCACTGTCTGGATCTCACTTATCTATAAAGTGAATATATTGATCCAGAGAAGCTCCAAAGTCTCTTCCAGCTCTAAAATTCTAGGTTGTTGTGTTCTGGTACATAGAATTGTTGTCTAGACTGAATTTTTCTTTTAAGTAGGAAAGTAAATTTAACTCCTAGGGTAGTTTTCTTTCTTACTGTCTTTTTTTTTTTTTTTTTTTTTTTTTTTTTGCGTTATGCGGGCCTCTCACTGTTGTGGCCTCGCCCGTTGCGGAGCACAGGCTCCGGACGCGCAGGCTCAGCGGCCATGGCTTATGGGCCCAGCTGCTCCGCGGCATGTGGGATCTTCCCGGACTGGGACACGAACCCGTGTCCCCTGCATCGGCAGATGGACTCTCAACCACTGCACCACCAGGGAAGCCCTCTCTTACTGTCTTTTGATAACAGTCTTTGAAAAATCTGAAGTTTTGGTCTACTTTCTTTGAAAACCTTAATCTTTCTGTTTAAAGAGGTAGGAGGTTTGTCAGATAATTTCTTCTAGTTAATAGTTTTTTTCTTTATTTTAAGAATAATGTATATACGTAGTGGAAAGTTTGAACAATACAGAGAGCTATAAAGAAGAAAAATACCTATAATGTTATCGTTCAGAGATCACCACTATTTTAGTAAAATAGCTTCAGTACCTTTTCTGTTTGTGTCAGTTTATGTACAGTTAGTTAGCATCGTAAAAGTAAATAGCTTGGTATTCTGCTTTTAAAATGTTAATGTATATGAAATTATTTTTCTGTCCTTAAGTTCAGATACATATATATATGTATTTTAAACTGTGCCTGATAGAAGGGTTTTATTTTTTGTAATTAATTTATTTTTGACTCCCTGGGGTCTTCATTGCTGCATGTGAGCTTTCTCTAGTTGCAGTGAGTGGGGGCTATTCTTCGTTGCGGTGCGTGGGCTTCTCATTGCGGTGGCTTCTCTTGTTGTGGAGCACGGGCTCTAGGCGCGCGGGCTTCAGTAGTTGCAGCGTGTGGGCTCAGTAGTTGTGGCTCTCGGACTTAGTTGCTACACCGCATGTGGGATCTTCCCGGACCAAACGGATCAAACCCATTTCCCCTGCATTGGTAGGCGGATTCTTAACCACTGCGCCATCAGGGAAGTCCTAGATATATTTTTAATAAAGCAGTAGCCCTACTTTGTGTGGTCTTGGGTTCAGATGCCTTGGTCCTGTACCCCAGGTGCCTTAGTTCTCGCTTAATTGTAGGCCGTAGTCTGTGTTCAAGGTCAGCAAACATACTGAAGGCCAAGAACTTGGGGACTCAGTCTAGCTGAGGTGGATTTAGGAACCCTGTTTGGTGCAGACATGCTCTCTACCATATGCTAGCCCAGACTTGTAGAGGAGAGCTCATATATGTGTTTAGCCATATAGATTATAGAAGGGAAAATGTAGACATTTTGAGTTCCTCCTGTATAGTCAGAAGAGCTACAGAGTCCCCTGAAAATTTAGGTTTGAATAGCATTTGCTCTAGGCACTGCTTTTTTTTTTAAATAAATTTATTTATTTTATTTATTTATTTTTGACTGCGTTGGGTCTTCGTTGCTGTGCGCAGGCTTTCTCTAGTTGTGGCGAGCGGGGGCTACTCTTTGTTGTGGTGCGTGGATTTCTCATTGTGGTGGCTTCTCTTATTGTGGAGCGTGGGCTTCAGTAGATGTGGTGCATGGGCTCAGTAGTTGTGGCTTGCGGGCTCTAGAGCACAGGCTCATTAGCTGTGGCGCATGGGCTTAGTTGCTCTGCAGCATGTGGGATCTTCCCGGACCAGGGCTCGAACCCATGTCCCTGGCATTGGCAGGCAGATTCTTAACCTCTGCGCCACCAGGGAAGCCCCGGCACTGCTTTTTAAGACACTTTTTCTTGGAGGTGTCCAGGTAAATCATGTAATTATGAGAACTATAAAACACTTCCTTGGCTTGCAGAACAGGTTATTTGCAAGTCTTAAAGGAAGATACTAGGTTAGCGCACACACACACACACACACACACACACACACACACACACCCCTAATGGGATAAAAAAACCTCCAAAAACCTGACCCTACGGACTGAAGGAAGGTGGTATCATGGAAAGACCACAGATGAGTCATTGGAGCTCAGACCTTGGCCACATCACTTTTAATTGTGTGACCTTGAGCAGTATAGATCCCTGAGCATCAGGAGTCTCTCCCCTGTTTTTGGTTTTACCTCCTTATATACTTAAAATTTTGGTTAGTGAACACTTGGTCCTGTCTAAAATGTTCATAAGACGCTTGGTCCATGCAAAAAGTTCCTTGCAATTTGGTCCAATCCAAAGTGTCCATGCCAAATGGTTTTGGACAGAGCCAAGTATCAAGGACCTTTTGGCGTGGACCAAATGTCCTGCAAGGAAAATCTCACCACCCCAAGAACACCTTCCTCTTCCTTAGGAGCATGTGCCAGGTACCAGGTTAGGAGCCTTACATGCATTAATTCCCATCATTCTTGCCAGGGAGATATCATTATTCCCATTTTCCAGATGAGATCAGGGGGTTGGAGAGGTTAAGTAATCCTGGTCTGGAGAGAGAGAGCATTGATTTCTGGCTTTGGTTCTGCCATTTCACCCCAAAGTCATTTAATGACTCTTGAGTCTGAAGTGTGGCTTAAGAATGAGACAGCACACTTAAAGGCATGGTGCCTGGCTCACAGGAGGTGTGAGTTTTCTTTGAAGAGAATGATAAAGTCAGAGACTTATGATTGGAATACAGTGTGGCAATATTTGTCAATAACTGTGCAATAAAGTTTATTCCCTTTGTCTTTGGAATAGTTTACTTCTTGGCATTTATTCTGATGAAATAATTCATGTGGGGAAAAAGCTATATGAACAAAGATTTGTTTATTTACTCATCATTTAACAGCCGTTTATTAAGACCATCTTCTGTACCATGCGTGATTAGGGTTGGGAACACAGGCCCTCTCTGGCACAGGGGTGCTTTGAGAGTGGATTAAGCATCCAGTGTCGGGGGATAGGTAGACAGCGATGTACTAAGTCATTTGAATATTATGTAGACATTAAAGATGATTTTGAAGAAACAGAAGAATATTTGATTGAGTTAGTTTAAGAAGTAAAATTAGATGCTGTAGATACACCTGAAACTAATATAATATTGTATGCCAACTATATTTCAATATTTTGAAAAAGTGAAAAAAAGTTAGATGCCATGGAGGCTTCAACTAGTTTTAAAGTTTATATTTGGACAAAAACAAAGGTAATGTGCAAAAATGAAAATACTTTTATTTGTATAATAGGATTTGGGGTGATCTTTAAAGAATTTGTTTGCTATTATATATTTCTCCCTGTAGTAAAAGAAAAAGCAGCATCCTTTGGCTGTGGAGCTGCAATGGCTACTGCACAGAGCTGGAGAAGATAATGTTCTGTTCCACATCCATGAATGTTCATCCATTCATTACCTTGTTTCCTCCCCATAGGGCCACGTGAAACTTTCTGACTTTGGCCTTTGCACAGGACTGAAAAAAGCACATAGGACAGAATTTTATAGGAATCTGAACCACAGCCTCCCCAGTGATTTCAGTAAGTGTTAACAGTGATGTTAGCCTTTTTATCCCTTAACTGGGCCTGGAAGAGCTGTTCCCCTGCTAACCAAAATATGTGGGATGGATTAGGAGATTCTCACAGTTTGAGTCTTTAGAGAGTAAAAATACCTTCCCAGGTTTGCCTGTGATTTGTACTATATGGTGAGGCAAGATGAAGGCTACCAAATGTGTTAAAGGCAGATGTCCAAAAGAGCATTCTTTGGAGCTCTACTGAGAAGGTTACAAGGGACGAATAAGGAGCAGGCAAGCAAAAGTAGTAGAGGAAAGAGTCCTGGGAACAACTCCAGATTAGATTTAACCTTGGTGCTTCTTTCTGTCATGGCAGAAAGAAGTTTATGAGTTACTTTCACTCTATCAAACCATTGAAACTCTGTAGTAAAATTACAGTTCATCCTTGAGAAGTTTATGTCCATAGTGTATTATATATTCAGAAGTCTCTGATTATGTAACAGTTACTATTGTTGGAAATTTGATAGTAATTTTGAGAAGTTGTGAATGTTTTAGGTCCACTTTGGGACCTTTGCTTCTGATGAGACTGAATTCCCTGTGATTCTGATTAAATTCCCTGTAATTTTGTTTAAGGCCTGTCCGTGTCCTCTCTGGCCACCTAATCCACATAGAAGTGTGGCTTACAACTCTTATTGTGTGATTCTTTGAGTTAATGCTTTAGAGCCTCTGATTTGGGCTTATGAATTTGCTGGGAAATGTGTCATCCAGAGTTATTGATGTATGGGCAGAAAAGCAAGACTTGAGGGTCTCATGTGGCTTGAACCAGAGCCTAAAAAAGTAGTAAACTTTATTCCTGAACTTTGATTAGAACTTGTTTTCTCTGCTTTTAGCTTTTCAGAACATGAATTCCAAAAGGAAAGCAGAAACCTGGAAAAGAAACAGACGTCAGCTAGTAAGTAATATTTGTGGCTTCTTAAATGCTACAAACCAAGTATGAATCAGTTTAAAAGTATGCACATAAATTTGCATTTGATAAATGTTTGCAGCTTACCTATTCCTTGTTTTAAATTACCTTAATAGAGCACTGTCATTATGTTGGTAGCGCCAAAAGTAATCTTTTGAAGGAGGGCAGATAATATGAGGTTGTTCTGGTTGTGACATTTTCAGTGGATGACCTCATTCTGACCTTTTACATTGGTGGCAACCCCTTTCCTTCCTGTTTTACCTTTTCCCTATGTTTATGGTGGTAAAGGGGTTATATTTAAGATGGAGTTCTCGCAAAATGAAACTAAGTACAAATACCTACCCAGACCTTTAAGGCTGTGGTTCTCAAACTTTAAAAAGTTTGATTCACTGAGTCAAATCAGTTCACCTGCACCCCTTCCTACTTTATGGTGGAAAAAGGAACTTGGTGATAAAAACTGGAGAGAAATTTAAGGGAAATGCTTACTTTACTAGTATTTGAGTATATACACATAAAATTATGCCCCGCAAGCTTAAAAATAAGTAACATTATTGCATTTACCTTGATATCAATAGCATGTTGGAATTTATTTAAATAGTACAGATTCACCAGTGAAATACTGCTGTCTAGGCAAACTTTTATTCTGACTCATTGGTTCATAAAATGCAATGCACATATCCCAGTGTCTAGTTATTGGAGAATTATTGACCAGATATAATAGAAATGTGTATCACTACATACTTAGGCTTTCCTAGAAACCCCATAGCAAATTGAAAATAGTAAAGCTAAACTATAGCAGTTGGTCATTAGAAAGCAAGAATAGCAGGGATGGAAAACTATGACTAACTTGGAATGATGATCATGCATGTGTATTAGCTAGAAATAGTGGCACTTCTGCTTGTTGGTGTATACAGTTGTAACTTGGCAGGTTTGCCAAATACAGTGTTTTGGCCAGACTTCTTAGTAAAATAGTGAATTAGAGTTCTCTATAGTATCTTTAATAACTCATTTAGTAGGTTGCTGCTAAGTACCTGTTAGTCATATGTGAAAGTGGAAGCCTTAGGATTAAGAAAGAATCAAAAGAAAGGCTTGCATTTTTTGGATTCATTTAAGGCCCATCAGTGGGTCTCAAGACCATGCTTTGAATATTATGATTTTTATGTTAAACCTGGGTTTTGGAAATGTAGAAAATGAAATTAATCTGTGATATCTTTTCTAACATTAACTTGGGGATACTTAAGTTTGGTATAGCTAGTCACATCATAGCCTTCTTTTCATAGTTTGTTAAGGATTAGGGAATGTCAGGAGCAGATTTGGTCAGGCGCTTCTATTATGTCTCTCATAGAGCAGTAGATCTTAGCCTTGGCTGCATACCAGAATCACCTAGGGAACTTCAGAACTTACTGATGCTGGGTCCCACCCCAAGAGATTCTGATGCAGTTGGTTTGGGGTATATAGTCTCGGTATCTTAACTGATTTTTAAAAGGGCTCTGGGTGATTCTACTGTGCAGTGAAAGTTGAGACCCTCTATCTAAGAGACTATTTCTTAAACAGTAGCTCCTGCATTATTGGGAGACTGATAATTATGTTTTGGAGGGTAACAAAAGGTAAGGAATCTTCTGTGATTAAAAAAATTTTTTTTAAAAGCAAACTAAGATTTAACCTTTGGCCACTTTAATTTTGAGGGTAATTAAGCTTAAATACCTTAAATTATTCTTGTACTCTGAGAAGCTTTATGCCTTTTGACATATACCAAAGGGTCATGTCAGACTTACTAGGAACCCCTTATAGGTCTATAAGGAAGGAAATGTCCCAAGTTCCATATTTGGAGTTAAGTGTTCTTTAATAGTTAATGTTTTTTAATCTGAGTAAACTTAGGTTCTCATGCTGTGGTTAAGGTTCTTGCCTTTTTACTGTATAGTAGAAGTGGTCATCCTCATATGACCTCCTCTGATAACTTGAAGAAAATAAAGCTAACTTTCAGTCTTCAAAAGGTCAGTTAGGGCTTCCCTGGTGGCGCAGTGGTTGAGAGTCCGTCTGCTGATGCAGGGGACACGGGTTCGTGCCCCAGTCCGGGAAGATCCCACATGCCGCGGAGCCCGTGCGTCTGGAGCCTGTGCTCCGCAACGGGAGAGGCCACAACAGTGAGAGGCCCGCGTACCACAAAAAAAAAAGGTCAGTTAGCCCTGTGCTTTTGACCTGTCGTAAGTGATCCCATTCAGCTAGTACCAAGTTGAAGGTTAATATTAGTTAATGCTTAATATAAATTTATTGCTCTAGGTTAAGCCTAACGTATATAATTGTTCACCCTGCCTGCTACTTTTTTTTTTTTTTTTTTTTTTTTTTGCGGTACGCGGGCCTCTCACTGTTGTGGCCTCTCCCGTTGCGGAGCACAGGCTCCGGACACGCAGGCTCAGCGGCCATGGCTCACAGGCCCAGCCGCTCTGCGGCATGTGGGATCTTCCCGGATCGGGGCACGAACCCATGTCCCCTGCATCGGCAGGCGGACTCTCAACCACTGCACCACCAGGAAAGCCCGCTGCCTGCTACTTTTCAGTCCATTGAGAATCACTGAAAAAAAGCAGAGGCTTTAGCTTCATCTTTGGCTGATTAAATCCTATTCTAATATTTGTAGTACCAGCATGGTCCTGGGTAACTCTTAGGCCCTAGTAACTGATTAGGCAATAGGTTTGAGTTAACTTTAAGGTATTAAACCACAGAGGTAATAAAAGATGAGGTACTTCTAGGCATCCAATCTTTGTCAATTCATTTTTTTTTTGAGTGTAGAATTTTCAGAAGTCATTAAGTAGGAAATTAAATTGCTTTATATCCCCTAAAATCTTAAATGAAATCATAAGTTGGAACGTATCATATGTTTGAAATGACTGTTAACAATGAACAAAACTCTTTTAGAGCATAGCTCTAGCTGACACTGTGAACACCCAGACAACAAAAGGAAAAAGAAGGGTATAGATTTGAGGTATTAAGAGCTTCAAGTTGGAGGACACCCCAGTATGGAAAATAGACAAAGGTTTGGGAAGGGGGCAGTACCTGGATCATTTATACTTACCATGTGCTAAAGTGAGAATGGGCTCCCAAGGTGGGACTCTAGCTCCCAGGTGAGAACATTACCTTATATCACAGTTTTGAACCTGCTGTTGCCTACATTCTATAACTCCAAGATTTTTTCTTTTTTTACACCTTAGTATCTTGAAGAAATTCTTTTTTTGTGGCAGTAGGTCTCTGCTTTTATAGTAGAAATCTTTGGACAAATAAGATTTACTTAACATTCAGCTTTGCTGGAATATATTTAGTCTAAATTGAAGGGTTTCTGTAGTCTCAACTTTTATAATTAGAATTAAAATATTTCTGCTTCTTGGGGAAGGCCCAATCCATGTTTCAGACTCCAAAGCTTTAAAGAAACATAGTTGGCATTTGTTATTTAATATGTGTATTTAAAAGAAAACAGTGTACAATTCTCCATATGGAAAAAATGAGTTCCTGCCTTACCGTATACACAAAAATAAATCGTAGATGGAAAATAAAACTTAAAAAATTTTAGAAGAAAATACTGGGCAATATATTTATGACCTCAGAGAAAGGAAGGGCTTCTTAAATAACGTACAAGAAGTACAAATTGTAAAGGAATACTTGGTGTATTTTACTACTTTAAAGAAAGAAAACCTTCAGTATATTGAAAGACAGAAGCAAATGAAAAGACAAGCCACATGGTCCAACTACTTTGGAATTATCTTATAGTTCACGTGCATACCCTACAACCCAGCAGTTCTACCCCTAGTCAGATGCCATGGAGAAACTCTTGTACCTCTGAACCAGGAAGCATGTATAAGAATGTTTATTGCATTTTCATAATAGCAAAAAACTGGAAATAACCCAGTGTCCATGGACAGGAAAATGGTTACATTCTGGAATAGAATATTGTTTAGCAGTGAAAATAATTGAACTACAGCTACATGTGACATCATGGATCAATTTTAGAAACAAAATACTGAGAGGAAAAATCAGGTAGCAGAAGACTGCATGTAGAATATTTTTACAAAGCTCAAAAACAAAACTAAGATCTCAGTTTGAGAGACACATGTGGCAAAATTACTTTTTTAAAAAATTTTTTATTTTGTGGTACGCGGGCCTCTCACTGTTGTGGCCTCTCCCGTTGTGGAGCACAGGCTCTGGACGCACAGGCTCAGCGACCATGGCTCACGGGCCTAGCCGCTCCGCGGCATGTGGGATCTTCCTGGACCAGGGCCCGAACCCATGTCCTCTGCGTCGGCAGGCGGACTCTCAACCACTGCACCACCAGGGAAGCCCCAAAATTACTTTTTAAAAGCAGAGGAATGGAATTCCCTGTCTGTCCAGTGGTTAGGATTCCATACTTCCACTGCAGGGGGCATGGGTTCAATTCCCTGGTTGGGGAACTAAGATCCTGCATGCCGCGTGGTGTGGCCAAAAAATAAAAATAAAAAAAATAAAGGCAGAGGAATGATAAACATAAAATTGAGCACGGGGGTTAGGAGGAGAGGCAGGAGGATGGGCTGGTGGGTACACTGTTAGCTTGAATAATATCAGTGATACATATTTTGGTTCTTCATTTGGACTCATGGGTATTCATTTTATTATGCTTCATAATTTGGTAATTTTTTGGTATGTAACAAATTTTAAAAATCGTAATAAAAATGATAAGCCTCAGTCTGGGAGAAGATATTTGCAATATATAAAACTATAAAGGATTAATGTTCTGATGAATCAGGATTAATGCCTTGGATTCATAAAGAATTACTACGAGGGAATTCCCTGGTGGTCCAGTGGTTAGGACTCCACATTTTCACTGCCAGGGCCACGGTTTGATCCCTGGTCGGGGAACTAAGATCCCACAAGCCGTGAGGCCAAAAAGAAAAGCTAAAAAAGAAAGAATTCCAAGGAATCAGTAAGAAAAAAGGTGATGCAACTGAAAAAAACAACTAATGGTCAAAGGATCTGAACAGTAGTAATTCACAGAAAAAAGAACTGAATGGCTAATTAACATATGAATATGCACTCAACCTTACTAGAAATAAGGGAAATGCAGATTAAAACAGCAAGATCCTATTTCATGTTCATCAGATTGGTAAAAATTTAAGAGTCTGACAAAGACAAGTGTTGGTGAAAGTGGAGCACTAGGAGCTCATCCCACTGGGCATGTTAAATAGATGTAACCACCTTGGAGGACAACTGGATGATGTCTGATTAAGTTGAAGATGCTCATGATGCAAGACCCAGCAATACTACCCAGTGCCCAGGACGTGTTACAAGAATGTTTATTCAGGTGTTACTTGTTATAGTGAAACATTGGAAGCAATGTAAGTGTTTATTTAGAGAAGAATGTATAAAAAAACATTGTGACATTTGTATAATGGAATAGTGTACAGCAGTGAAATTGGTGAACTAGAGCTACATGAATAAATCTCAAAATCATAATATGGAGTAAAAACATGTTTTAGCACTATAGAATAATGCAGTACAGTATGAAACCCTTTATTAAAAGTTGAAATATACAAGAAATTATATGTCATTTATACAAATATCCATACAAGCATAGCACGGGTAGTTATGATTTCAGGGTAGTTATGACTTCAGTGGGGAGAGAAGGATTCTGGCTTTAATCATTTCTGTAGTTTTGTTTCTTTTAAAAAGGAATGATCTGAGACAAATATCACAGATTATTAACCTCTCTTTAATATGGGTAATGTATACATGGATGTTGTATTGTCTGTGCTTTCTTTTCTGTATGTTTGCAGTATTTCATAATAAGTATTTTTAAAAGTTCACACAGCTGTAGCTTTTAACTTTAGAAGTTGTATAATATGGAAAGCACTTAGATTAGAGCCTTCCCTGTGGTAAGCCCTCAAATGCTGAGCACAGGAAGGCTTTTTGACTGTAATTCCCCTAGTATTGCAGTCCTGGTATATGAGAGTAGATTACTTGAATTTAGAAAATACTCTTCTAAGAACTAGTTACATAAATGTTTCAGTTTGATAAGCAGACATTTATATACCTTTGACCAGTAGGTTATAACTTTAGCTTTTGATAATAAAATTTCCCTTTATGATCTTCCAAATTAAAGAGGTGAAAAGAGGGATGGTTTTGAGCAAGATATTTAATTTCCAAAGCAGGCTCTGCCAGTTAACTAGTTCTGAGGCCTTGGGCAAAGCCGTTTTGGGCATCAGAGTTTTATCTGCAAAGTTGGGCGAATAAGGTCCTCTTTGCTGAGTTTTGTCATAGGCTCATAAGCATAAAAGGAGTACAGGGCCTGGCACTTACTGGGTGCTCAGTTATGGTACTAGTTGCTACGACAGATACCTTTGACCTAGTGAATGGTCTCTCACCTCACTGACAAAGCTTTATTTTCATTTTGGAAGTTCTCTGGCAAGCCAGACTTGCCATTAAGCTGCTGGGCCATCCTGCTTATTTAGCTTGTGGGTAGCTCTAGGTGATACTTGTAGCCTTTGGTCTCTAGAACAGAACTCTGGGCACCCATCTTCCTGCTGGGCTTCCTGATGTGTGTACGTGTTTCAGGCCTTCTCCACAGTAGGCACTCCTGACTACATTGCTCCTGAGGTGTTCAT
The DNA here is from genome assembly GCF_059928025.1 of Delphinapterus leucas. Taxonomy (NCBI): domain Eukaryota; kingdom Metazoa; phylum Chordata; class Mammalia; order Artiodactyla; family Monodontidae; genus Delphinapterus; species Delphinapterus leucas. The sequence continues at coordinate 38,267,950 of NC_143138.1, forward strand.
GCAGACCGGGTACAACAAGCTCTGTGATTGGTGGTCGCTGGGGGTGATCATGTATGAAATGCTCATTGGTAAGTTGCGTGCTTTCAGAGGACTTTTTCTGTGCAGTCAGGAAAGAGTCCTATGTTGATAATAGACTGTTTTAGGTGGGGGTCATCTAAGAGCACTTTTCCCCCCTCGTCTTTTAAAGTGAAGTTTCCTAGGTAGAAAACGCTGGGCCATCAAATGTATCCCACTATATTATGGCTCCCTGGCACCCTCTCGTGGCTTTGTTGATCATTTATCATGGTTTTCTTTGACTTTTCCATCCTCTCCATCTAGCAACTCTTTCATTCACTGGCATTTATTAAACACCCATTGTATACAAAGAGCCTTCACTGGGCCGTGTCTCGAGCACTCTACTTCTTAGTTGCTGTCCCCCCTTCTCTCTCAAAGCCTTCAGAGCATGGACCCCTCGGACCTCTCTCCCTGTTGCTTGGTATATCTGTGTATTTAGGGGACACATCTGTGGGGCTGGCCATATGCCTGAGCACTAGGAGAGCCCATCTGTCCGTGGTGGCCCTGAGTGAATCTGTGTGAATGACTGGTGTGGCATCGTCTGGCTGTGTTGTCTATGGGAACACTGGACGCATGCCTGTGGAGGCGGATGTGGTCTGTGTAGAGGGCAGGTGGAGTATTACGGTGACTATCCTTCTCACCTGTAGTTCTCAAAGAGAGGCATGGTGGTCACTTTTCCCAGATAAGGATATTCCTAGAATGGAGTCATTTCTTAATGATGTTGTTTCATCCTTTCATTTTCCTCTTTGGGCACAGTGAGCCCCGCCTCTGCAACTCTGCTTCTGTCCTCCTTCCTTTTTCCAGCTCCAGCTAGTAGCTGGCTCCCTAGTGGTACCAGAAGCACAACTTCACTTTGGGTTTAAGAGTTTTGGGGGAAAATGAACAATTGGTTTAGATGTTTCCTGGGGTGAGTGGAAATCCTGTCCATGTCATGTAGGGAAGGACATATAGGATCATTAAAGATATATTAGAATCAGATTAAGGTGAATAATCTCAGATTCAAAGTTCTGGGATGTGAGAGCTCCGAAGTTCCCTTTTTATTACAGGCTACCCACCTTTCTGTTCTGAGACCCCTCAAGAGACATATAAGAAGGTGATGAACTGGAAAGAAACTTTGACTTTTCCTCCAGAAGTTCCTATTTCTGAGAAAGCCAAGGATCTAATTTTGAGGTATCAGAGAACATTTCCCCTGTCCCCCAGCCAGGCTTTTTGACATGAGTGAATCTATTTTTAAAAATTTTCATCATTTCCTGGGTCGGTCCCCCCTTCCTCCCATTTCTCCTTTTCTTTTTCTGAAGAGACTACTTGAGGTATGCTGAAAGGCCTCTGTGTTTTCCAGATTCTGCTGTGAATGGGAACATAGAATTGGAGCCCCTGGAGTTGAGGAAATCAAAAGTAACTCTTTTTTTGAAGGTGTTGACTGGGAACATATCAGGTATATCCGTATACAAAGTTTCAGGATAATTTCAGTAAGTCTCTAGTTTGCTTAATACTAATTTAGAAGCACCACTACTGGCAAGCCAAGTATGGGAAGAGAGCTTCTTAGAAATTCAGGGTCTTTTCCTGATTTTCATTCATGGCGAGGATTGGGAGTTGGGGTTTCCTGTCACCCATGTGCCGTGGGACACGTTGAAGCCAGCAGTCATTTCCAAAGTGAAGTGAACTTTGGATTCCACGGTGAAAGGACCACCTAAGCATTGTGTTGCACTTGCTTTTACCAAGAACACACCAACTTCTCTAGTGTTAGGAGCCACCAGCAGGACTCTCCCTGCCCCTAGGGTGGAGGCTATCACTGGGAGACAGAGAAGGAAGAGAGGAGTGGAAGAAGGATGGAGTGGGGAAGGGCGCAGAGGGGGAGTGGAGGGGAAACGTGAAACTGTTGCGGACAGGGCTCGCAGAGAGCTGCCAGCGCTGCACAGACCTCCCTCCTCAGCATTCATTGGTTGAGCAGATGCAGTTGTCATCCATTTCATAGGAGTGTTCTAATTCGCATGCTTGTGATTTCTACCTTTGCCTTGTAGCCACTCTACTTTGTTGGCATTTCTGGTAGAAGAGGGTCAGAGCCCTGCACGAGGAGGCATTTAGAGGTTCAGTTTCCCTTTTCAGCAGACAGGGCAGGCTGTCAGGGAGAGTGTACTAACTTTGGATTTTAATTTCTCCTTATTTTTCTTGTCTTTCTTCCTAGCTATGAATAATTACATTTTTTTCATCATAGTTTTGTTTGGTTGTAGTCAGCTGGTGGTTGGTCAGTGGTCATAAGCTTTTCAAAGGAAATTAATGCTGCCTGCCAGTGGACAGTCTTCCCTTGTCAGACCAGGGGTCTTTTTTGGAGAAAGACTTGATTACTTGTGATCCATATGTTTACTAACCGTAGTAATTTTTGGCATGTCTGTTCTTGGCAGAGAGAGGCCTGCTGCAATATCTATTGAAATCAAAAGCATTGATGATACCTCAAACTTCGATGAGTTTCCAGAATCTGATATTCTTAAGCCAACAGGTAATACTACCACTGCCTCAGGCTGCCTTATAAGTGCATTATTTCCCCCAAATTTTGGGGTGATGTTTACAAATCAGGTTAGAGAACATGGAGAGGAACTTCAGGCTCTTTGTAAGTATTTTTCCAGTGTTAATGCAGGGCAGCAGTGAGACCTTGTTGAATGGAAAGTAGTGAATACAAACACCCATATTTAGCCTGCTCAGCTGGATGGGTGAACCACAAAGATTTGTTCTCTTGTTATTTATTAAATTAAAGGTTAGGTAATCTGAAATGACAGAAACGAGAAAATAAAACTTTAAAAATATTGTGAAAAACATGAGGTTCAGAGAACATAGGCAGGCAAATGTAGAAAATTCGCAGAGTGAAAAATAACTTTTCCCAGATAGAAGCTGTGATATGTTCTTCAGAATGTCACGTACTGAGTGTCAGTACTGAGTAGTCCATCAAGGTAAGGCAGTGAATCAACTCTCACATCTGTTTCTTTCCCAGTGGCAACAAGTAATCACCCTGACACTGACTACAAGAACAAAGACTGGGTCTTCGTCAATTACACATACAAGCGCTTTGAGGGTCTGACTGCGCGGGGGGCAATACCTTCCTACATGAAAGCAGCAAAGTAGTTTCCTTGAAATGGGATCCTAAATCGAGCAGTTCTTTGTACAACATCATGGTTTTCTTCTCACATAACTGTTTTGAAAGAGCTTCGAAGAAGTTTATGGAACCTACCAACGTGTCATGGTGAACTCCTGAAATGTGATAGTAAGTGGATTCTCTTCCATAATGCATCTGATGACCTGTAGAACAAAGACAACCATTTTTACTACATCAGCCATTAACGGCTGTCCTGCTTCTTTAGAAGCATCATGAGCCAATTTGATGTTTTAAAAAAACTTGAGTTTTCCTAAGTTCATCAGAATGAAGGGGAAAAAACAGCCATCATCCAACATTGAGATTGTAACATATACTTACTGAGTATCAGCCAATTCCTGTGATTTTGTGACATATGCTTGCTACCAAGCCCACCAAGTATTTTTTTTTCTTTACAGCTAAAAGTTCCATAGTACTAAGGAAATAAAGCAATAAAGAAAGCTTCAGTAGCCAGCATTCTGGCTGAAGGAAATGATCCACCATTCTGAGTGGGTGATGGTGGTAGTTTCTCCCCAAACCTCAGCCTTGGGCAAGTAGCTTTTTATAGCCTCCATTCATGGTGCACTTTATTTATGGTACTAGGATAAAGACCCTCAGTCCATTTTGATTTCCTTCTACCCATCTGAAATACTCACGCTGCTTTTCTGAGTGTTGATGGGAAGATACCAGCTTGATCCTTTGTTGCTCTTAGAAGGCCCAAAAAGCCACTGGGCATTGCCAAGGAGTCCTGGATCACGTGGAAAATCCTCACTTTCTCTTCACGGCTGTATTAGAAAATCCCTTTGGATGTTGCCGTGGACTAGCAATACCCACAAGTGCTGCCAAAAGGACCTCGGTTTATTCCTGGGAACACAGCAAGGAGAGCCCAGGCAGAAGCAGGAGGCCTCGAACCCTCTTGGCTAAGGTGCTGCTCCTGCTCCGTGTCCAGACCTCCCTGCAAGTGGTGAAGGAACGAGCCCAATACAAAGTGCAGAGCCAGCCTGCAAATCCGTGCGAAGTTCACGCCTCAATCTTTGGTGCAACTGTATTTGTATCCTCTTAGTATTTCTCCTCTCCCAACTTTAAGTAACCATTTTGCCTTGGAATCATGATTACAAATTTTTCCTTTGCAGATGCCTTCCTGGGGGATGGTCCTCTTCACCCTAAAGGGTCACGTGCAGGCCTGGGCTGACCAGGCCTCTCTGCTGTGGTGCTCTCTAGAGAGACCCTCTGAATTTTAGCACAAAGTGCCTTTTCTTTCACAGCTGCCACCGCCTTTAGAGGACTTTCGCTGCATCAGAAAAATGTGGAGGCTCCATATTAATGCATTATTACTTTTAAAAATTTTGATAACTCTTAAAGCATCATTTGCACCTATGTGGTAACTTTGCCTGTTGCAGAGTGTCATAGCCAAGCCACAGCTGGGAGACTGCTTTCTGCCAGTCTTGAGGTTGTTAACATCAGCTATGAAAGGAAAGTATGTCCTAGCTTAGCCATTCAGAAAAGAAAAATGGGACTATCAGAGTTACAGTAGTAAGTGAAACTGCTTTGGGTTTTAATGTCTTAGAGGAAGAAAAAAGAATATTAGGGAAATATTAACTCTGGATGAAGGTAATGTGTTTCCCCTTATTCTTTCATTCATGGTTTGCTAGTGAAAAGGAAGTGAGATTCTTTTGTGTAACTTTGTAGCTTCTTTGGATTCCCAAATAGTTGGGGTCTTGACCCCTATGTGTTTTGCAAGAGTATGTGGTAAGCATGGACAATGAGAGGTAATGGGAGGGTGGTAGGTAGTCTGTGTGTTGGGGAGTGGCAGGGGATAATTTGTTTTTGGGGGGGAATGCCCACATTTTAACTTTTAAATGTCTGAATAAACTGTGTGAAAACAATAGTATAAGTCTGTGGCTCGTAATTCAAAGAGCCAGAGTGCTGATGGCTTCCTCTGACCCTTTTGTCTGCAAACCGTTAAACGCTGAAGACCACCTTTAGGCAAAATGCTTTACCATCTCAGGGAAGATGGGACCTGCTTTTTTGTTCCCTGAGAACAAGTCTTCTGAACTGGGGTTCATGTAAAGAGACTGTCTTCTGTTGGCCTCACGTCTATGCTCTTTTCACCTGGCTCAGTGTTACTGGGCAGTGGGCACTCTTGCAGTAAGTGCAGTTAGGCCAAGGGGAGACCTGCCGACGAAAGTTCTGTAAACTGGTGGACCCTTTATACAACTGTTTGTTTGTAGGTCAGCCCTATTTTTTTTCAGCCTGGGGTTGACCAGGAATCTCACAAGCTCCCAGGATGGACTTCTCAGCTCCCTGTGTCCACCAGAGCAGGGCTCTGTCTCTGGATGTAGATTTAAGGAGTCTTATGGGTCCCACTTCTTACCTCCTTCTCTGGGTCAGGCAAAGGACCCTCAGGCAAAGAGGAAGGGGCAAAGACCAGCCAGGGTGGGAACTGCAGGCAGAGGTTAGTTAAATGCAGCCTAACAATGTATTGTCGTTCCAAGGCTCATGAGTTTCAAGAAACATGTCGGGAACCACTGGCTCAGTGTTGGTCCTATTCACAGATAATTCTGTGTCCTGTCTCTTAGGAGAAGTTAGAAAATAATAGAACTTGAACTGTACTGCATACTAAAATGAAACTGAATGCTGATGTCATTCAGACTCCTTGATTCAGGAGTACATCAGAATTTTCTTCAGTACCTATTTAAGAATTTCAAAAGTGAGGGGAATCCTTTGGGATTAATGGTCAGGCTGTGAAATAGCAGATTGCTAATTTTAACGCTCATCTGTATAGTGTAGGAATCCTCTGCCACTGATTGCTACTACTGTTTCTCTGAATCATTTCCTTGGAAGCATATTTCCTGGAGCACCTTCTCCTGTTACTCTCTCCTGGGCCTCTGTGTGTAACCCTAACGGTGTTTTGAATTGAATGCAAAAGGATTCAGTGAATGGTATTTTCCTTTCCTAGTTAGCAACCATTTCCCTGGAATGATCTGTCAGTCAAAACCAACACTGACTTAAAAACAAGCCTCCACGCTGCTCTTTAGGCATATTTTCAGAGAAAAACATCTTGCCCACATAATACTTAAGCATTCATAAAATACAGAGCTCAATCCCAGGTACACTGGGGATGCAATAGGGAAGCCCACTGTGGTTCTGAACCACAGATCAGTTTGAGGAGAGAATTCCCAGCCACAAAGTTGGCTTAACAGAATTGCAGCATCAACTATAAAGTTATTAGTATGTTAGTGTTGCTGTAACAGTACTATTAAGCCAACCCTGAGTTGTGGGGAAGGTTGAGGAAGCTTCCCAGAGGTGTTAGTAAGTAGCAGTGATTTGGCAGAGGGGAAGGTGAGCAGTGCAGGATTTGGGAGGCTGGTAGGTATGGTCCCGTGCTGTGACAGAGGCATGGAGCTATGAGTAAGTATTGCTTCCTGAAAAACACTCTCCAGTCACTTTCGTTACTTCATTTCCCTCTCACGTCAGTCTGGTTTCTTCCCCTTGTGTGAAACACATTAGTATTAATTATCCCATGTGCAAAACGTGCTAGTACTAATTTTAATAATCACTCCTCTGCTCACTGGCATCCTAACTGCCACATCCACTGGCTTCTCTTCAGCCCTCATCTACCTGACCACCCTGCTGCACTCACACTGTTGAGTTAAAACAAAAAACTCTGCTCCCACCTCTCTGACTTCCTTCTTGGTAGTTCCTCTGCCACTGCCCAAATGCTGGTGCTCCTCAGAGCAATGCCTTTGCCTTTTTTTCACTCGTATGATCTCCCCCATACTGTGGCTTCAGCTGCCGTTTTTGTGGTGAGATCTTCAAAATGACCATCCTGCCTGGATCCCTCCCCAGAACTCTAGATCCCATGTAGCCGAGTGCCTATTAGAAATTGCCACCTGGAAGGCATCTTACAGGTGCCAACTGTCCTTATGGAGCTCTTCTTGCCTCCACAGCCTTTTTTCTAGCTCATTCTACCTGCTGTCCAAGCCAGAAATTTCTTACATGATTCCCATCAGTAAACATATATAATTCTGGGGCATGATTGTCCATCCTACCAGTGTCTTCATCATTCCTTGCTGAGTCCATTGTTGTGGTCTCTTAGCTGACCTTTGTCCCTGGTCCTTCCCCTTTCAAGTCTGTCGTCCTCTCTGCTGCCAAAGAAACTCTTAAATTTCAAGTCTGATCATGTTATTCTCCTGCATAAAATCCTTCAGGCTCCTGAGAGCTTATATAATGAGACCAAACACCTTTGTCTGAGGTACAAGGGCCCTTCCTTACTCTGGCCTATCTCTGCATTACTATCCTCCCCCTGCCCCCACCATCCTCTTCCCTGATGACAATAAGCAACTAGTTCACCTTCGCATCTTTGCTTATACAGTTGCGTTGGCCTGGAATACTTCCCTTTGGATTCATGAATCCAAAACAACTAGTATTTGTCTTTCACAGTTTGGTTCATGTGTCATGTATACAACCCTCCTGTGAACTCTCCTCTAATTTTCATAGTAAAAACTGGCTACTCCATCCTTATGCGCTTCCTGAGTGACCTGGACTATTTATGGATCTTTGTGCAATTATAAGAGCCCTCTGAAGGGAGGAACTGTGTCCTAGTCAGCATGTCCCTGTGACCAAGCAGCACTTGGCACTGAACATACTCAATGGGCCATGCCTTCAGAGCATGTTTTTAACCTCTGTGCTGACAAAGGCAGGCCTGCCAGGGAGGCCCTGGCTTGCTTCAGCACCCCTACAAGTTGTCAGTGTCACCAGTAAGCTGCTCAGGCCAAGTGTGCTGAGGGGAGCTCAGGAGGCACCTGACTAGAAGAGGGCCGAATCAGCAGAGGATGAGCAAGATGCCCCAAAGCAGTGTTTCCCAGGGACCTGCCTGGACCCTGCCCTACCTTCTCAAGCTGCCTTTCATGCCTGCCATGCTTCTTCACTTGCTTGAAACCAAAAGTGAGAACACAGAAGTTTGTGAGTCATCTTACCTTTCAAATTTACATTTGGTTTTGTGGGGTACTACTTGGTTGGATTTGAGGGTTCAACTACTTGGTTGAATGCAAGCTAACCAGAAACTCAAAAGAGAGCAGACCATTATGGCTCTGGAACCTGTGAATTATAAGAAATACCAGGGTGGGAAAAGCACATACAGGCTCCAGGCCAGCCGCGCCCCCGCCGGCTGCTGTAGGAAAGAGCCTCTCCTGGGCAGTCCACGTGCTGCTACTCTCCGTCCCCTTTAACATCTTGAGTTCCAATATTATTTTCTGCTAAAAAACAACAACATGGACACAAATGATAACATTTTATTATAGAAAAAGCATCCCAAATATAGGATTTCGTAAACACTGGTAGGTGAACAAGTGCAACTTTAAATACAAAGTAAAGAGGCAAAACCTACAAGCATTTTGCCTTTAAGAGAAAATGTAATGTTCTCTTGCAGAGGTGATCCCACCCAGAGCACGGATGTGGCTCCATCTCCCATAAAGGTATCAGGTTTGCTTTCTGAACTATGCCCAGTTTAACAATTTCAAAATGATGGCAAGAAGTGGCATTGAATAAATCACTGATTCTTAACTTTCTATTGACTATTACTCGATAAAGGCTCCCATCACTCTTTGACAATTTAAAGCCTCTGCTCTGATTGTTTTTACTTAACAGAAGGACCTGCTGGAACACTATCCATCCTTTCTGGGCTTATGCCACAGTATTTTCATAGACCTGTACACATTAGGTATCACACGGAATTTAGTTATTAATACTGGCTACTGCATATCATGCAATAAATCCAGCTACTTTCTAGCTCCCTTACCTTTTTTTTTTACTGTCATTCTTTTAATACCTTTTCTCCACTTTGGAGAAACCATTAAGTAATCTCATCAGACACATTTTAACACTGTCTCCTTGCCTGCTCCCAATTCCTTAATGGCAAATGTTTCCTAATCAACAATACATGATTTGATGCAGACACAAACTCAGATCCTAAACCTCAAATTCAGGTTTATCTTGGCCTGCTGATAGATACCTCTGAATAAGACAGTCTGGGTAAAAACATTTTCTTATGAAAATGTTTCTGTATAAACAGCCTAGCTTACTTATTTAGGCACTTAGGAAAAAACCACCAAACCTGAGTTTCACCTTTTTAATTAGAAATACCTGTTGCCCAGCTGGCCAGTAACTGACTCTGAAGGGAATGACTGCAACCCAGCTCTTGTTCCTGCGAGAACTGCGAGGTCCTGTGGCCACGGGATGTCCTGGCCCTGGGAACAGAGCTGCTGTGGCTGAAAGGAGCCACCGAATTACAGTGATGCTGCGCTCCAGGTTGGAAGGGCGTGGGGTACAGAAGAAATGTCCTCTCCACCAGAGGGAACCTGTGGGCCCAGTTTTTCCCTCCGTCATCACCACCTGGCAACACTGGCAGATTTACCTCCACAGATCTCCAGCTCACTCGAACCCTAAGGGTTGGGGCTGAAAGCACGTTAACCCAATTTTGGGGGAAAAAAAGACCTGGTTTTTGAAAGCCGGAGGAAATTAATCATTTACATAGAACAAAGTGTTAAGTACATGCCACACTTTCATATCTAGCTTTTTACCTAAGCAATGACTAATAAGTTTTAGAGTGTTAGCTGAGACATGTCTACCCTTAAATGTTATATATTAAGCTATAAAACAGAAATTATACATACTTATTATAGTCTACACAAAAGTTAAATTTCCTTTGTGATAGCATGGAAGTCAACCACAAAGTGTAAAGGAAGCACCATTAAACAATTATCCTGGCTGGTCGTGGGTATGAATGTAGTACCAGTAAGGTCAAAGCCAAACCTGACCTCAAACAGCCAATTCTTTTCACGGAAATAAAACTACCCCTGGCTACAAAATAACGTTAACCCTAAACATTAACCCTGGCCATCAGCCTTACAAATGGATGCCAACGATAATCAGAATAATTCTGTAGCTGGGGGATGGCTCGGTTTAAAAACCCTTACTACTGATTTTTCTGAATAAGGAACACAGCATTGATGTCCCCTGTGACACTGGCCCTGGTCACATGCACAGAGAATACACACCTTAGAACACTCTTGTTCTTCAAGCCTGGAAAGAGTAGCTGTCAACACCCAATCTGACTTCACCTTTGGAGAATTCTGACTAGGGAGGTCATAAAATGGCATCAAGTAGCTTGCCCTATAGTATCTTGTGGAAATGGAATTTAAGAAAACCAGTCCTGTTCTTAGAGAACTTGAAGGAAACTACGTGTCTCTTTGTACATGCTCAGGGTAGGTGATTGGAAGGCCAACCTCTACCATATAATGGGCAAGATCTCAAGACACATCTGACTCTAGAATCTAAATTTAGCTCTACTGTTAACAGCCATGGAGACATCAGGGGAGGTGGTTACAGTACCCAGAGGAGTGATCTGGGTCGTCACACACCATGTACTGTTAACCCAGAGCTGACAGATCAATCAAAATGACTAGGCCTAATTTCCCTTCAACTCATTCTTCCTTTGGAGATGACATTAGTATGGTTTTTTTACCCAGTGTGAGCAGCCGATAGGCTATTTCAAAAATTAAAATATCCTGATACCTAAAAATATTCCATAGTATGAAAAGAATATACAACGAAAATCCCTGCACTGAGACAAAGTCTAGGCAGGTGACGTTTTCCCACCCAGATTCACCCCCAGTCCTACCCACCGAGCTCTTACTAGTCTTTCTACTGAGAAACTGAGCACTTCTGAGAAATCATTGCCTTCATCTTGAAAGCCTTTTAAGCCATATCTAAGGTCTCCTAGCCACACCCACAGCATGCTGGCCTAGGGTGAAGACCTATGGCTTCACACCAGATTCCAAGCCAGGATAATCAAAGTGTGAATTTCACTCCAAATGAATAATCAATTTGTTTAGGGTCAAAAACCTTGAAGCTAAAAAGGTTTCATAAACATTGTTATACATTATCCTTCCTGTCAAAGAATCTGTGAGGTTTTGGATTGTTCATTGCAATAAAAAAACAAACAAAAAACCTGAAGCTCCTAAGAATTTCCTTTGGACATTTTGAATGAGAGCCTATCTCTTCCCAGATGCAACCTGGGCACAGAGGCCACCAGGATGGTATCTCCACTAACCTCTAATGGGCATCCAATTAGTGCCTGCTTGTAGAAGATAGAGATTGTCTCCTTCTAAGTTTGGTCCCTTTGCTGCTAAGTAATTTGCCTAGTATAAAACCAAATAAAACAAACAAAAGCCAAGAACAGAGTGTAAAGGATGAGAACTGCTTTGCTGAATATGAGACAACAGGAGTCTTGACCTTTCCTGGTTTTGCAGTTATGCAAAGACTTGGTGAACAGCACCAGACCCAAAATTTTCAAGTTACCAGGGCTGCTGCAAAGCTGGTAGCTTAATTACCAGTGAGTGCTTTTTAATCTCCTGCCGGAGGCACAGACTTACTGAGAAGGACACACATTAATTATGGTAGAAAAGGAAAGGAGGGGGGAGAAGCATGTCTCCTACTTAGTGTGAGACAAACCATGGGGAGGATTGGCTATGGGCATCCCAGTCAGAGAAAAGGCCGGCAGAGGGGCCCACAGCTGCCCCTAATCCTGAAAGTCATTAGGAGCCATCTGAGAAAGTGGGGCGTTTAGCCGGTCAAGTTCATCCACTTGAGGTGGGTGGTGCATTAATATCTCTTGGTCCTCCAAGACATCTTCTCCAGCAGCTACCAGGTTAGTGAGGGATTTGCTTCGAACACACTGGAAATCCACATGGCGACTCTTTCCTTCTTCTTTTTCCCATGACATCTGGATAAAGGGGCGCTGCACGTAATTATAGATCACTTCAGACCGGCCACCAGGTCTCCTCTTAATTTTTTCTTTACAGGTAGGATAACCTGAAATGGGAAAAAAGCCATCATGACCCCAGCAAATTGCTCACTCTGGTTTCCATACTTCCTTCTTCCTAACCACATGAATTTCCTCCCAAATCCCAAGACTATGTGAAAACTACAGGGAAGTGACCACGTTCTCTGAGGCCCAGCCACCTACATGCTTGCTTCTCTCCTGCTCAGGTTAGTAGGTCTTGTCCTGAGAAGGGAAGTAACAAAAATTCTATCCCTTCTAATGGAAGGGGGAGAAGCCTCCTACTAATTTCAGAAGTCTTTATTTTACTGGCTTCAATACTATAGAACAAAAATCCTACTGGGGCATGGTTACTCTAGTCCTCTAATTCTATTGCTTAGAGGGCAACCTGTATGAGAAGTAGTTAAGGAAATGCAAAATGTTTAAGCCTGAAGAAAAAACTGGGATGCTGCCTAAAATATCTGAAAGTCAGTTACAGGGATATGGGAGAAATCTTATACAGAGTATATATCTTCACAGGCTAGAACTAGAAGGACGACAGAAGAGGGAGGAGGTTATCTATTATGTATGTGGAAGAATATTCTCGTGGTAGGACAGTTTGATGGGCTGCTGTGGGAAATGGAGTGATCCCTGTCACTCTGTCCCTGTGGTTTCCAAAGAGACAAAGGAGGACACAGTAGGAAGAGGTTTAATACATGATCTCAAAAATCTCTTCCAACGTTAAGTTCCAACTTAAGCTGGATACAACGACGGGTTCTGTGAGCAATATCGAGACAGCTAGAGTAGCAAAACACAAGAGTCAAAGACCCATGGAGGGGAGACCAGAATGGCTTCAGCACTCTCCGGGAATCAGTCTCCAATACCCTTCCACGGAGACCACAGGTTGGGAGCCATTGCTCAAATCATTTAAAGCAGTTTTGTCAATATATCCAGACACTCCCCAAAGGTAGTAGTGGAATAAAACGAGTCTCGAACTTATAGTTTTCAGAAGGACCCTTCCAGATCCCAGAAAGATCCTCACCAAGACTGTTGGCTAAACGGCTGGCCCTCCCACTTGGTGAGCCCACGAGCTCTGCTACATTTACCCGCCCAGTGCCTAGTCCTCACTGCTCTTTATCCTGAGGCAGTAAACTGGAACTTATTCCTACAGCTGCTTTAAAGCATTTTCAACTGGAAATAAAATGACAAGGAAATGTAAGGGCAAACTAAAACAAAAATAGGAATCTTCAAACTTGGGTAGGAATGTAGTTTCCATGTGTGTCTATTCTCTAGGCCCTTGGAAGCCAGGTTTTAAGGACAAACGCTGTGGCCACAGATCCAACCTACTCCATGAGCCATGCAAGCTGAATATTGACTGGGATGTTCTTACCTTCAATTCCAATGCGAATGTTTTTCAGGCCCCGTTCCTTTAACACTGTTTTAGCGACATCCCGATTCTCAATATATTTGAAAAATCTATAGAGCTTAGAGCTATAAAGAACTGGGGGAAAAAAAAAATCTGGGGTTAGTCACGGAGTGAATACCTCTGTAAGAGGAAGGAGATGAGCTAACATATTCAGACTAATGACCTGAGCCCTGATGCCAAAAAATCCATATGGATCACAGATTAAATGTTAAATAATAAATCAACCTTAAGAAAGAAACCATACAAGAAATTTTTATAGTCTCAGGGTAGGAAAGACCTTTCTGGATATGACATAAAACCTAGAAGTCATAAAAGAAAAACTGATACACTTGATTACATAAAAAAAAATCTCTGCTTATCCAAAAACACCAAACAAAACTAAGAAGACAACCAACTGGGAAAAATATTTGCAACTCATATTAAAAAGGGCTAATTTCCTTGTCTATAAAGACAGTGGTCACAAATAGAGAGATTTTACAAATCATTAAGGAAAAGACTAACAATCCAATTTTGTAATGGGCAAAAGGCATGATTACAGTTAACAGAAAAGGAAATGAAAATGGCTCTTAAAAAGATGTTCAATCTCATTCATGAAGTGAGAAATGCAAATTAAAACTCAAGTGAGATGCTGTTTTTCACCTATCAGAGTGGCAAGGATAAAAGTTCAGTGAAACTCTGTCTTGGTGAGCATATGGGAAACAAACCCATCATATATTGTCTTGTGAGTATAAACTGGCTCAACCTTTATGAAAGAGAATTTGGCAAATTTTATCAAAATCATAAAAGCACAAAGCTTTTGACACAGAAATTTCATTTCTAGGAATATTATTCTGTAGAGATATACCTGTGTGAAAGACTTTGTTTAAAAAGATATTCACTGCAGCATTATTTATAATTTATAGCTTAAATGGTCATCAAAAGGGCTGGTTAAATCAATTATAGCACAATCATGCAATGGAATACTATTCAGCCATAAAAAAGATTGTGGAAGCTTTTAATGTAAGACATGATATAGAACAGTCTCTACAATAGGGTACCATTTGGGAAAAGAACATGCAATTGCTTATGTATGTGCACTGAATAAATCTGAAAGAATATAAAAGAAACTGAGGAGGAAAACTGGGTAGATGAGGTGGGGTGGGAATAAGACTTTTCAATGTATATCCTTTTGTATTTTCTGAATTTTGAACTACTGCCAATTCAAAAGGATTTAAAGTGAAACAAATGGAGAGAAGAATGACACCACCACTTAACGTGCGGCCACAGTGCCAGACACCAGCGGTAGGCACGGGAAGTGTAACGATGTTCCCTGTGCTCCCCAGCAGGAAAGACCCTCATCCAGGTGAGTGTGCTCATCACCAGCTCAACAGCGACAGTCACACTGGTTCTAGGATTTAGCTGCCACTCTGGGCAGCACATTTCTTGCTGGAAACAGGTACATCATGCAAGGGGCTCCTACTTTGGGAATACTCCTCCCCCATGGGTGGGGGGTGGTCTTCGTCCCAGTCCACAGAATCCTCATCCGTCAGCACAACGATGTGGCATTCTCGCTCCCCTTTCTTGGCACAGCCCACCATGATGGGCAGGATCAGCTCTTCGAGGTAGTGATCAAACTGCTTGTGAGCGCCGTCGTTAGACAGTTCATGCAGTAAAGCACCTGGGAGACAAAAGGCAAGTGAACATCCTCTCTGCTCAAATGCAGGTAATTACTGGAGTGAAAAGACTATGAGGTAACAGCTGTTATCATTGATAAGGTCCAGAGAAGCGGCCCATTTAAAGGCAGGGTATGTCTCCTACTCCAAGGCTATTATGTTAGATACTTTTCACATTCTACCAATCTCCTCCTGTTTAATAAACCCTGAGCATTCTGATCAACTGTGGTTTTCTTGACATGCAATGTTAGTACATAAACATTAATTGTACAAGAGACAGAACCATCATTTGGGGATGACTCTTTATAGTACCTCTTCTGAAGATGCTCTGGACCACAACTTCATAGAGTACCACAGAAGAGGAATGATATCAAGTTTGGCGACACCAAGGGACTTGCTCTAAGTGTGTACTAGACTCAGTAGAGACACCACACATCTAGAGAACTTCATGGAATATGCAGGGAAATGTACCATGAACTTCAAAGAATTTTAAAATCATTTCAGGAAGCCTAGGTAATGATAAGTGCGTGGAGTTTATATTCAGACAATCAGTTCTATTCCCAGCTTTAATGTTTAGAGCTTTGAACAAGCTAATTTCTCCATCTTCTCATTTGGTAAGTGAGATTATCACCTATCTTTCACGGGTTAATTGTGAAACTTATGCAAGTTCACATATATAAAGCACTTAAACACTAAGTTAATAATAATGATAAACTGTAAGAAGAACCCAGCCGATTTATGTTGTGTGACTTTATTAGTGAACCTTCCCTCATATCTGAGGATCAGTATCATTTGTTAAAGAGTTGAGACACCAAGGTCCCAAGAGGGGAAGCAATTAGCTTGGTGACTCACGGGGTCAAGCTAGACTTAGAACCCACTACATGTTCTCTTGTTTACTCCACTTCTCACAGAGCTTTGAAACAAGACAGGGAATGGTTAGTACCACGTCTCTGCCTCTACAGATGATTTTCAACCCACACTTGAAACGCTTTCTGTTTAGTAATAAAAAATGTCAATTCCAAGCACACTCAAAGTTCAGCTGCTCAAACGCAGCTGGCAGCTTCTCCTGCACTTACTCAGATCTTGACATCGGATAGTGTTGAAGTCAAAGTTAATGCAGAGATAATCGCACGTATCTCTAAGGTCTGGGATAGAGATGCCATCAGGACAATTGATGATACCAGTTTTGTAATAATCCTATAAATAAATTAGGAAGAAGAAATGTAGGCAAAGAACAACATGAAAAATTCCCTCTTCAACCCTCTACTCATTCCTGGTTCTATTAAAGTGGTGGGTTACTAGAACTATCACCAAGTTGGTGATTCATTAGATAGCAAAGTGGCTCCTGGCCATCTTGACATGTTTCATCACAACTTGATACCTGACTGAGCTCACACAAGCAAGAAGGACTTAAGAATTATAGAAACAGAAAATAAAGTGGGAAAGGCAATAACTAGAAATGAGAAACCCTAAAGTCAGAACACAGTCTGATGGAACTCTCAAGGCTTCTGACCATGCACGCCCCCAGGGAAGATGATGTAACAAGAAGGCCACTACACACCAGCACCGTTCGAAATACAGTTGCACTGATTCCTTCGGCAATCTCATACTCGCCCTTCTCATTGGGCCGCGTGAAGTTGTACTCTCTTCCTGGTCCAAACATCCTGAAAAATACCCAGGCAACAATGTTACCCGCTGCAGCAGGATTCTTCACAGATGAGACTTCTCCCTTCTTCACCTCATTCTGGAAGACTCCGTTCCACTCTTTCAGTGTAAGTTAAAAACACAGCACTAGGACTCAACCCCTATACGACACACTCAAGTCTTAGGAAACTCCCTTCAGATAGGAAAAGAGGGCAGCAATTGCTTTCAGTGTTTGAGTGCAAGAGGAACAAAGCAGCAAGCCCTCACAGTCCACCATAGTGAGCTTCTGTGACAGCAAAGAAAGTAGAACAGCACCTGCAGAGGTGGCCCTTGGAAAGTGTCTGGAGGGTGTGACAGTCGCCTCTCACGCCCTCCGCAGCGCCCAGGAACCTGCCCACGCACCGGCAGCTCAGGAAGACAGCGTCTCCTCCTCCTCACCCATCAGCATGTACCTATCCAGCACACCATCCTTGATATTTCTGAGTTTTGCTTTTCAATATCTAATCTGATAGATGAATCTGTATTAGTAGGTGCAGATGTTACTGCTTTCCCTCTCCTGGTAGATTTTAATGGCGTAACTCTGGGGAAAATGCCCTTCCTCAATCCAAGGAGTAACTAATGACGGGAATTTCAGGTCAAGTAGAAAAGGAGGGTAGGTATTAGGATCATCAGCAATTTGACATATTTCAGAGAGGCAGGCCTGCTCTGGGCATGAATTCAGAGCTCATGAGGGCACAGGGAGGAAGTCTTGCTTTTATATTCATCTTTTCCCATCCTTCCTCTCTCTCTCAGATCCCCTCCAGTAAAACTGGCCCCATGACTTCTACTACTCCTGCTGCACATCTGTGTAGGAGCTGTGGAAGGAGAAGCCAGGACAGGCAGGTGCTGGTATCTTCAGCTGGCCCACTGGGGGCTCACTGCCTTTTCCTTCCTTAACCTGTTGGGAAGTCCTGCTGTCCAACTGTTCAAAACTGTTATCCTCCACCCTGAACTGGCTGTTTTCCAAGGTCTGAAAAAGACTCACATGCTTTCCAAATCACTACACCATACATAAGAAATCCATTTAGATAAAAGTAGTCTTCAAAGGATGCTGACATTTTTCTGGAATGTTCCGGTTGAAGTGTAGCTGAGACAGCTATGAATCAAAATAGTGAACATGCCATAAATATAATCCCCCCTCAGAGTCATTCATCCAGTAGTGGCACGGATCTGCATTAATCCATTCTCAGCTTCTTAGTTTGTCCCCCTTGTGACCAGTGGCCCACATTTGTAAGCTCACTGGCTAGGCTTATGAATACTTTATGTAGCCACAGGACAGAACAAACCTAAGAAACCCAGAATTCATGACCTCGGCTGACTCAGCTGATGAACCATGTAGATAAAGGCGTCTATTACCCAGAAAATGCTTGCTTTTCTTTTCTTGAGCGCTACTTTTGGAGGCAACCTACTTCAGACAGCCTACCCTGAGGAATGCCTTTCTGGAAGGGCCTGGGGGGAAATGGTGGCGATACCAAGACTGAGGACATGAAGTCAAGTCTGATATAGGGCCAATTTAGAAAATGTTTTAATGTTCTATCTTAATTCAGATGTTTAAGAAATATATAGGTTTGGCTCTGGTTAAAAATGGTTCATCACGAACTTGTATGTATATGTTTAAGTACACACATATTTGAACAGCTAGATTCCACTTAGCCTAAAATTCAGCAAGTTAGTGTGGTCCATTCTGATTTCTATTTCAGTTCAAATTAGTTCAAAGTCAGAGTGAGGTTAGATCCACTTTCAAGTACTAGATGAAATCCTTAAAAGCCAAATGTTTGTGTGTGTATACACTCAAATTATTTTACTCTTACCCCAATCTGCTCTTCATGTTAAGGTCTACAGTTGGCCAGAAAGAGATCCCCTAACTCCCAGCCCAGGCTCTAAAAGTACTTCCTGGACAGCGCTCCTCCTCAGTAGACTCCTTCCATTCCTAAACTCTAACCCTAAAAAGCTGGAGGCAGGAGATGGTGAGGGGAGGGTAAGACTATAGTCTGAATGAAGTAACACAGACGAAGGAACACGAAGAATAAAGAGAGCAATCGTCAAACAAAACAGCCAGATACAAAGATCCAGTTTCAGAAAACTTGAATAGTAGTGGAGGCATTAGAAATTGACACCATTTGGACCTTTTGCACTCCCTTTTGTAGGGGGGCTTATTTCACTATACTGGCTTTGTAAATGAAAGTACCCACCCCCCAAAATCACCAACACATATAAGGTTTTTATGTCCTCTGTCTCGCAAAAGTATGAAGGTAGAAAAATAAGCAATGAAATGTTTTTATGCTTAAATGTAATGCAAGGCAAATAGCAGGTATTTCTATTCACAGAGAACAGAGTGAATTTGGAAGGAAATTATTATCAATTACCTTCCCAACATGGTATCCGGATGAGCAGTGAAAATTTGTGGATTGACAACAAAACGTGTGCCATCTACAAGAAGTGTCACCTTCTCTGGTGCCTGAGAATGAACGTTACTGCCAAAGCCCACAGTGCTGTTTCCAAATCGTTCTGGAGCGATGAAGGGTTCATGGTTCCGTTTATTCCCACTTTGGAAGCAAGAGCCTTTGATGTCTTCAGGAAGTGGCATCATGTGAGGGAACTGAAGATTTGCTGGCTGAGAGGCAGAGTCAAGTGGAAGGTCTAAAAGATCATACAAACAAACCAAAATAACTTGACAGCAAAAAGCCCTGGGGAAAAATAAACCTTGTCCTCTTTAAAGAAAACAAGAACAAAAACCATTACACAAACAAAAAAACCCAAACTTTAAGTATCCTTACGCAAAAACTCTTGCCTAAAACATGTAAAGAAAAACACAAACTAGAGATTCATACTGGGTCCCCCTGAACTTTTTCGTGTGTGTGTGTGTGTGTGTGTGTGTGTGTGTGTGTGCTGGAGAGGAGAGAATCAAGGCAGTAATGCCTACACTTTAAAATAGAACGATTAAACAATTTTAAAGTAAACTACACACATGGTTAAAAATAATTAAACACTAGAGAAGCACTTCTGTGGAAAACAAGCAATCCTCTGCCATACTGCTTAACCTTCCCTAGTCTTGTTTCACAGAGGCATCGCTTTTTTATTTCCGCTTTCACTTCTATCTCTAAATAACACTCATATTTCCTGTGTTTTATTTAAGGAACTTGATAACTCTGTTAGCCAAAACTATTTATTTTCCACATTCTTAAAAAACGTTTCTAAATGTTATTTTCCAGAAAGGATAGTGATAGTCTCTAATTGTCACTTTTCCTAGAAATTCACTGAAAAATGCATTTTCACTATACATAGGAGAATCCTAACATTACCAACACCGTTTTTTGAACAGGCAGGTCTTGCTCTCAACAGAAAAGTTCCCGTGCAGATGGTCTTGGATTAGAATTCATTCATGGAACCTGAGTTTTTGTTCTAGTATCACCAGAGAGCCATTTTCTTTAAGTAATTTATTTGATTTTTCTAAACCTGATCCATCATCTGTAAAATGAAAATAATGTTCACTCCACCTACCTCACAGGATTGGTTTGACTATCAACTGAAATAAAGTATGTGAGAGCACTTAAAAATGTATTAATACCACATCATGTAAGCAGGCTTAAAACTAAATATATGAAATCTGGATGTATATAGAAGAGAATCAGGGGAAAGTATTTTCAAAAGGATTACCAGAAGATTCTTTTTTTTTAATTGATGTTTGCTGTTTTTATTATATAGCTGTACTTTTTTTTTAAGAAGATCCTTTTAAATAGGGAGTTCTCCTGAAATATTAAAATGTTTTTTTTATTTAATGAAAAATTTCAAATATACCAAAGCAGAGTTAATACAATATGTATACATCACCTAGATTTGGCTAGCTAACATTTTCCTACATTGGAAAGAAATAAAATGTTATAGATACAACTTAATGTCTCACTCCCGCCCTTCATGTATTTTAAGTTTGTATACAATAATTCATTGTTAGCTAGAGTACACTCAATTTTTTCCCCATTTGCTTCTAGAGAAAAGGAAACCAAAATCTAGACCAAAATCCTGTTTAGGGATCATATCCTAGAGCTTCTGATAAATTTTCAACTTACAAAGAGCTAAGTTTCCACACAATCCATGGGCAAGCTTGTAGCAAGAAACGCTTTAATCACCAAGACAGGCTTTCAACACTCGAAGTGCTATTCTTAAAAATGAAAGTAGGCACCTAACTTATTCAGCTCTTTAGAGCACTTGATTTTCCCCCAGCTATGATGCAATTAAACTGGGCTGATTCCTGAAGGATGCCTCAGATTCCACCCTGCTTAAATGGGTGAGTAGGAAAAGAGACTCATTGCATAAATTCTCCGTAATGGGGCACTCTAGGGTGGCAGTCACACTCTGCTTTTTTGTCCGTTGATATATATAAAATAACAGCGAACGCTGGCCGGAAAGACAGGTTTAAATCCCACCCAGTCCCCTACCTCCTGGCAGTGTGAACCTGAGCAAGTTATGCCTAAGCTTTTGAAGCCTCAGTTTTCTCATCTGTAACAGGAGGATTAATCTAAGCAGGGATCAGCAAACTTTCTGTGAAGGGCTAAAAAGTAAATATTTTGAGCTTTGTGGGTCACAGTCTCTGCCACTATAGCAGGAAAGCAGCCATACAGACAGTATGTAAACAAATGGGCATGATGGCTGTGTTTCAAAATTTTATTTACAAAAACAGGCAGTGGTTCAGATTTGACCACAGTCTGCCACCCTTGATCTAAAAACAGTAAAGTTTCTAGCACAGTGAGTGCTCAATAAATGGTAATTGCTATTATTATTGTTGCTATTGTTTTCATTAAAAGTTAAAAAGAACCTGGCAATTTACCAAGAGCCTTCACATCCATTAACTCAACAGTCTTCTAGCCTTGTGAGGTAAGAATTATTAACAACCTTGTTTTCTAGATTAAGAAAGCAGGGCTCAGAAAGATTAAGGATCTCATCCATGGTTACAGCTGATAAGCAGCAGAGCTAGAATGTGAATCTGTCTTCTGACTCCAAGCCTGAGACTATTTTTCTTATACCATTACCAAGTTAGATGTATTAAACTGATTAAATAAGTGGAGGTTTTTTGTGATAGATTTATATAACTGTGGTATATAAGCGAAGCTAATTAACTGGATATTTTATTTATTAAGAACATTTATGCCTTCTGGGCAGAATAGGCGCTGCGGTGTCAGAAAGCCCTCCACATTAAGTCAAGATCTAATCATCGTACCATCATTCCTGGGACCTAGAGGATAAGTAAGATTTTGAAGACCAGAAGAAGCCGGGCTATTTGCTTCTTTTTCTTGGGCTGCAGCTGAGGCTTCATCCATCAGGCAGCTGGCCTCCTGCCACAGTAACCTGTCGCTCTCAGTGCCACGGTGAACATTCATCCTTGGACTGTGTATCCTGAACTGTCTGCTTGATCAGGGAGAAATCCTGGAAGACAGGAATATGCATGATTTAGAACTCTCTCCTAACTAGAGGACTGACAGACAGCTCTCATTTTTTTTTTTTTTTTTTTGCAGTACGCGGGCCCCTCACTGTTGTGGGCTCTCCCGTTGTGGAGCACAGGCTCCGGACGCACAGCCTCAGTGGCCATGGCTCACGGGCCCAGCTGCTCCGCGGCATGTGGGATCTTCCCAGACCGGGGCACGAACCCGTGTCCCCTGCATCGGCAGGCGGACTCTCAACCACTGCGCCACCAGGGAAGCCCACCACTGTTAACTCTTAATTCCAAACATTTGCTGATAACAAACATGTTATTTCTGTAAACCAAACCTGTAGTTTTAGAACTAAAAACTGTACAGTTTTCTAATGGACCTTAGAATGGACTTTTATCAGCTAGGTTTCTTTTTTTAAAATCTCTCAAAATTATAGAGAAGTTTCTGGTAGTCTCTTCAGATTATCAACAAATTAGTCAACATATACAGTCAGCATATATTTTCCAAACACCTACTGCGTGGAAGGCACATGGCACTTTGTGCCAACACTGCGGGACACAAAGGATTGAGCAACATTTTCAAGGGTTAGCCCTAAGCTCCGACTGGTTAGGTGGGGATATATGAAAAAGATAAGCAAATTTATGTAATAAATACAGAATAAGTGATTCAAACCAGTGGTTCCAGATTCTCGGGCCTATCTTTACAGTGGGGTCTGGGAATTTATAATTTTTTAAAAAGTCAGCTTCTCAGGTAGCTCTCATGTGGCATTCAGGTTTTAAGATAAACATAAAAGTTAAGAGAAAATCACCTCTAGATTGTATGGTTGGGAAAAGGAAGTCTTCATCTGAGACAAAATCTGAGCTGGGCTCTGAAGTAAAGATAAGATTTTCTCCTCAACTTTTTATTTTGAAACTTTTCAAATCTACAGGAAAATGGAAAAAATCATTACAATCTTATATATCCACCAGACTTACCAATGATTATCTGCCTCATTTGTGTGTGAGCCTGTGCTCTCCCACCACACACATTTTTCTGAATCACTTTAAAGTTACAGACATCACAACACTGCACCCAGTTACTTTAGCAAGCATATTCTGAGAACATTCTCTTAAAAAACACAATAGTACTGTTTTCACATCTAAGAAAATGAACAATTCCATAATACTAATATATAACCCATAATCAAATTTACACAACTGGCCTCATATTTTCTTTCAGAACCTTTTTTTTTGGATCCATAATTCAATCAAGGCTCATTCCTTACATTTGGTTTTTCTGAGTCTTTTAATCTTGCATATTCCATACCACCACCACCCCCCGCAATTTGGGGGGGATTGTTTTGTTTTACATGAAATTGACTTTTTAAAAAAGCCTAGGTCCGAAAAGGGAACCCTCCTACACTGTTGGTAGGAATGTAAATTAGTGCAGCTACTATGGAAAGCAGTATGGAGGTTCCATGCTAAAAATAGAGCTACCATATGTTCCACTCCTGGGCATATATTCAGAAAAGACAAAAACTCTAATTCAAAAAGATACATGCACCCAAATGTTTACAGCAGCACTATTTACAATAGCCAAGACATGGAAACTACCCAAGGGCCCATCAACAGATGACTGGTAGATATCTACACACACACAATGTAATATAATTCAGCCATAAAAAAGAATGAAATATTGCCATTTGCAGCAACATGGTTAGACCTAGAGAATATCATACTAAGTAAGCCAAAGACAAATATTATAATACCACTTATATGTGGAATTTGAAAAATAATACAAATGAACCTATATACAAAACAGAGAAACTCACAGACATGGAAAACAAACTTAAGGCTATCAAAGGGGAAAGGGGGGAGGATAAATTAGGAGTATGGGATTAACAGATACAAACTACTATACATAAAATAGATAAGCAACAAGGATTCACTATATAACACAGAACTATATTCAGTATCTTATAATAACTGTAATGGAAAATAATCTGAAAAAACATAATTGAATCACTTTGCTGTACACCTGAAACTAACACAATATTGTAAACAGACTATACTTCAATAAAAAAATAAAATAAAAATAAAAGTTTTTTAAAATTTAAAGTCTAGGTCAGTTATAACATCCATCTGATTGTTTCCACGTGATTAGATACAAATTTAATTTTCTTAAACAAGAATAGGTACATGTATAGGTGACAGGTGAGTCTTCCAAATGCCATCACATCAGAGGCACATAATGCCAGGCTATCCCACTACAGGGGATAAGTTTGATCATGTGGTTAAAGTGGTGACTATAGGTCTATCCACTGTAAAGAGAGATCTAATACCCTATCTCCCAATAACTTTTCACCCAGTGGTTTTAGCATCTATTGATGATTCTTGCCTGAATCAATTATTACATTTGGGACTACAAAATGATGACTTTCTAGTTTTATTATTCCTCCTACATTTATTGTCTAGCATTCTTCTGTTAAGTAGAACTACTTCTTCACTCTCCCTTTATCTTCCTTTTAAGTATTATTATGAACTCAAAGATCTGTTTTAATCTAATGTATTATAACAATCCATTACCATCATTTTTTTTCAAATTGTCCAATTTTTGGTTCAAATTGTCCCAGGTGGGACTTCCCTGGTGGCACAGTGGTTAAGACTCTTTGCTCCCAATGCAGGGGGCCTGGGTTCGATCCCTGGTCAGAGAACTAGATCCCACATGCATGCCGCAACTAACTCACATGACACAACTAAGGAGCCTGTGAGCCAAAACTAAGGAGCCCACATGCCACAACTAAGGAGCCCGCCTGCCACAACCAAATAGACCCAGCACAAGCAAATAAAATAAATAAATAAATAAATAAATAGACCCAGTTATGGCTAATATGGTTCCCTTCAAGACTTCATCTGTGTCTTTTTTTTTTTTTTTTTTTTTTGCAGTACGCGGGCCTCTCACTGTTGTGGCCTCTCCCGTTGAGGAGCACAGGCTCCGGATGCACAGGCTCAGCGGCCATGGCTCACGGGCCCAGCCGCTCCACAGCATGTGGGATCTTCCTGGACCGGGGCACGAACCCGTGTCCCCTGCATCGGCAGGCGGACTCTCAACCACTGCGCCACCAGGGAAGCCCCATCTGTGTCATTTAACCCCAATTCTACTGGCTGATGAGGCTACTTCCTGTACAAGATTTTTCTTTTTTTAATGAAAGTTCATAGCAGCTTTATTTATTTATTTGCGTGAGAGGAATTTTATTTTATTTTATTCTATTCTATTTTATTTTGTACAAGATTTGTCTAAGCTCACCTTTTACCATCTCTGACCCAGACCTAGAATCAGCTATTCCTCCCTGGAGCCTTTGTTCCTTTTAGTGGACAAAAGCATTTATAAATCAGGATCTGAGCACTAGGTGTCTTCATAGCTATTGAGATGTCATCGTCTCCTGAAATGGTCTAGAAGCAAAGTTGGGGATTAAAAAAAAAAAAAAAAGTTTATATTGATATTTTCAACTCAAATTCAACATTATGGTTTTTTTTACTTACTTTATATTAGTACTATATCTTTTCTCTCACAATGAAAATCTTGGTTAATAAACTAGTTTTTAAATTATAACATTAATATTACTAACAATAAACCTACTGAGTTTAAGTCTTTTGGGGGTCAATTCTTTTTGTCCTTAAAGTATACCCCACTAGGGATGTACAGTCAGTGTGCTACGTTCAAGTTATTTTATTTTTATTTTTTCTCTGTATGTCCTGTAATTTAGGTTCATTTTTTAACAATTATAGCTTATTTTTCATTATTTTTAAATTTAATTTTTGAATATGTAAAACATTTACATTCTTCAAAAGTTAAAGTGTTACAAAAAAGGAACGCTCAGAGAAGTGTCTCTCCCTTCCCCTTTCCCTCCAATATTTTCCTATCTATTCCCTACAGATAACTAGTTTTATTAATTTGTTTATCTTTCATGTTTCTATTTATAGAAATAAGCATAATTTGTGTATATACATATAAATTCTTAATTCTTCTTTTTCTTATACAAAAGATGGAATACCATATCCAGTTCTGTACTTTGCTATTTGTACTTAACAATATATCTCAAATTCACTCCATAGGAGTGATCAGAAGTCTTCCTCATTCTTTTTTTTTTTTTATTTTTTTTTTATTTTTTTTCTTCCTCATTCTTTTTAATGGCTGTTTAATACTCCACTCTTAGATGTTAACAGGTAGAACTTTGATAGAGAAAAAAGGAAAGAGCATTTTAGACAGGGTGAATGGTGTATAATGAGCAGGACAGTAAGCGTGAACAGGCTTTATACTATATGAAGGAGTGCAGGCTGTGGGGAGAGCAACCAGGTTAGAGTGAAGGGTGGGAGAAATCAGAATCACCATACCATACGACTTCAGGGAACCCCATACACACCATCATTTAAGGAGCTGTACAATGCACAACTTAGATGGCTGTATACAACAGCCCTATAAGATAAGGTTGAGAACCAAGCTGGAGCTAGCTTACGGAGGCCTTGAGTTATAAAGTAAAATAGAGTTAGGACTTTGTCTTGTAGCCAAAGTTTTTACACAGAGAAGTGTCACGTTCAACATGTTGCTTTAAGATAAATACAACCACAGATGGACTAGAAGAGTAAGAGGTTATTGGAATTGTCTAGGCATGAAAGGATCTCTGTGGGTTGACAGCAAGAAGGGTAGTACCTAAGACACGGTCCTGCCTACTTTCAAAGAGCTTACAATCCTATTGTTGAGAATGTGAAACACAAGAGTTACAAAATACAGAAAAGTGATATTTCAGGATCAGAAGAGACCTTAGTGATTATTTTGTCCAGTGGTTCTCAAGTCTAGCTGATACTCAGAATCACCTAGCAGAACTTGTTAAAAACATTCTGTGGCCCTATTCCCCAGAGATTCTGATTTAGTAGGTCTAGGGTGGATCTGAGAATGTGAATTTTTTTTTTTCATGTGGGATCTTAGTTCCCTGACCAGGGATCGAACCCGTGCCCCTGCAGTGGAAGCGCAGAGTCTTAACCACTGGACTGCCGGGGAAGTCCCAAGAATGTGAATTTTTAACAAACTCCTCAGCTGATCCTGTGGACTAGCTATGTTTGGGAACAACTCATCTGGTATACCCTTTCATCTCATGAATGAGAGACTGAATCACAACAATATTCTTTTTAAAGAATATTCTAGGAGATTACAAACTTAGAGTAGGGAGGCCTTTTTAATCAAGAGCAAAAAACCCAAAATCTAAAAAAGAAAAGACAAATCTAACTACAAACATTTTTTTAAACTTTTGTATGGCAAGGAATCCTATAAAGGAAAAAAAATACTTGAAAAACTGTATTTGCAACAGACTTTTACAAAGAGTTATTATCACAATATTCAAGGGCTTATGAAAATGCATGAAACTAACCCAACAGAAAAATGCGCAAAGGATGGGGAGAAAAGGGAAATACCCAAGAACTTGGTGAAACTACATTAATAGGCTAGGAAATAGAATTTAAGGCAAAAAAACTACACAAGTTGGGCAAGGCATAACATTTGAAGATATCTGTTGCCAGAACCATTCCTCTTCCTCATTTCTACCTTGGAAGAAAGCCGTAACAAGAGAAGAGATAAAGGAGAGAAGAGGGCATTCCAATTCCATAGAAAGGCAGGAACGCCTCTGATTCCACATCCCTTCTCCTTCATTTTCCTCTATGAATTGCTGAGGCCAGGCTAGCAAGCTGGCAGATAAAAGCACAAGGACAGGGCTTCCCTGGTGGCACAGTGGTTGAGAGTCCGCCTGCCGATGCGGGGGACACGGGTTTGTACCCCAGTCCGGGAGGATCCCGCATGATGTGGAGCGGCTAGGCCCGTGAGCCATGGCCACTGAGCCTGTGCGTCCGGAGCCTGTGCTCTGCAACTGGAGAGGCCACAGCAGTGAGAGGCCCTCGTACTGCAAAAAAAAAAAAAAAAAAGGCACAAGGACAATAGTGACAAGATTATAACCACTTGGATATATTTTCCTCTTCTCTACTTGACATCCCTAACTTACCGCCCTTAGTACCTTTTTGTCAATATAACTTATGCCCAAGAACAGCTTTTGTGCCAGAAGAGACTATATTACAGTTACTTGGATTTAAATTAAGACTTAAGACCTTACATTCCATTTATAACTGCCTAAAGGCCTTTAAACAGTTTCCTTTACAACTTTATCAAATTACCTATTAAAAAAAGACTTAAATAACAATAACATTTTTACTCACTACTCAGTTTAAAAGATAAAATAAGACAAATATAGTTTAATCCCCTAAAACCACGATCCTAAGTTTGATATTGCCAAACATTTTAAACTATACTTATCATCTTAATATGTTCTTTTCTTGTTTTAGCACTTTAATTGCCTCCCAAGCAAATCTTTAAGTACTCAAAAAAACCTTTAGTAAATCCTAAAAAAGTAAACTTTTGAATCTAGTATATCTCAAGAAGTTCTTAAATATTGCAACACCCTTTCAAAATGCAAAGTTTTCTTATATCCTTAAACTAATAATCAAATCTAAACCCAGTTACTCAAGAACACATTTTACACTGGAACCAAATCAATCAGTTGAGATTCTTCAATATGCCGAATCACCACAAACATTCCATCTTAAGTCCAGATGGACTTAAACTTCACTGATTTAACATATATCATGTGCTACATATTATTCTAAGTACTTTATATTATTTAACTTAATACTCAAAGAAAAAACTTTTATGAAGTAGGTACTATTATTACCCCTATTTACAGATGAGGAAACTGAGGAAGAAAGAGGTTAAGTTCCCACAGTCACATAGCTAATAAATAGTAGAGCCAGGCTTCAAAATCCAGGCTTCTGGCTCCAGAGTCAAATGCATGTTACCCTTAAGCTGTGTTACCTCTCCTTATAGGTCTGATTTACTTCATGAATTCTACGTAAGTTTCACAGGTTTGGAGATATGATTTCAAGCCCAAGATCTGGAGCCAGGACATATGACCTTTCTGTGCCAGTAACAGGCACACCTAGCACCTTTTCTGTTTAAATAGTTGCTTTGAGATGACCTCTAAATCAATTAACTCCAGATAGGGGTTGATTTTACAATCTGAGTTCCCCAAGTTCAAATTAAAACCTTACCTAATTCTGCTGTAACTTTCAACTTTGTTACCTAAAAACAGGGTAGATCAAATTCTGTAATTTCCACACAGGTGCTTCTATCTTTTGATGGATTCAACTAGTTATGGTCATTCTAATGACACCTTTAAGCTAGGAACAATCCAAGGTACATAACAGACCAGGCAAAGCTCATGACTCCTAAGAAAAAGCCAGTCAACATATGAGGTCCCTAATGTCCAGGGCACTCTTCTGCTTGCTATTATCTAAAACTCTCTATAGGAAAAGATACACAAGCTGTTAAAGATTACTTAATGGCAAACTTCCAGGAAATATCCAAGAGATATAATATTAGCAATAATGTCTTTAAACAGTACAAGGGAGTGCAATTAAAAATTTTTTAATGTATTACTCAATACAGTAGGCCATTTTATAAGAAAGAGCTAAGTTTTTGTACAGTAAGAAAAGATCGGAAGGTCTTAGGGGACAGATCCATGGATCAGTACTGTAGCAATAGAACAAACATTGAAAATTCTGGAGACAATCCAAAATCACTGTCAGAAGATGGTTCAAGGACCAGTATCAATTAGCATCAAAAGTTTTCACTGACTCTTAGCAAAAATGAGGACAGTGGAGATGATGTAACACATGGGGGCGGGCACACACACACACAATTACCCCAGTTCTAAGACACGTGACATTGCCTAAGACATCAATATAATAACAGCGTTTCAGGAAAGCACTATTAAATACATACATGATTTTAAGATACAGCCTGATTTCAAAAATATTAAAATGTGAATTGAAAATTATGGTATATATTAGTGTAATGCTTTCTTGGTACCTAAATTAAATCTTTACTTCTTTTCTGTTATTAATGTCTTTTCTTTTACAACATAATGGTGACAGAAAATGATAGTCAGATTTTTTTTTTAATGTCCTAAAAGGCTGGCAACCTGATGATGGGCTCCCAATTTCCCCCCACAATTTTACCAATCATAAATCTCAAAAAAAATCTGGGTCCCAAATCACCTTCCATCTAGGACTACAAAAACACTTCTATTAGTTCAGTCCATCCTACCTAAAAAATCCCAAAATAAGGAATCTCTTGCTTAGCTCACCCTATTGGTGGCCAGCAATCCTCAAGGGAAAAAAATTTTTTTTCCTTGTGCCAAGTTGAAGTCTGCCTTCCTCCCCACACCCACCGTGACTTCCACGCATTGGCAAGTCCTATGCCCTGGAATAATGCAATTATCAGAATGGGATGGGTAAAACAGAAAACAAAAACCAAAAAAAACCCCATTTGTTTGAAGACATTAGACAACTAGTAAGACAGCCAAGACTGCAGAGAAGCTGTGATGGTCAGTTTTATACGGCAACCCTTGAGGCTACAGTCCTAGTCATTCAATCAAACACTAATCTACATGTTACTGTGAAGGTATTTGGTAGATGTGATTAAAGTCTTTAATCATTTTAGTTTAAGTAAGGAAGATTATCCTAGATAATGTGGGTGGGCCTGATCCAACAATTGAAAGGCTTTAAGGGCAGAAATGAGGTTTCTCTGAGGAAGAAGAAATTTGACTGGAATGCAGCTTCAACTCCTGCCCAAGAGTCCCAGCCTGCGTTCCTGATGGCCTAGTCCAGTCTCCACAATGTATACACCAACTCCCTTCAATAAGCAGCTTAATATATACGTGTGTATATTTATATACAAATAGATAGATGACATAGATTATTTTGATGATATATAAATACTACACAGAACCATATTCCATAATTAAAACCGTCCTTCAAAGAAAACTTCAGGACCAAGTGGCCTGACTAGCAAATTCTTCCACGCCTTTAAGGAAGAAATTACATCAATCTTATACAAATGCTTCCAGAGAACAGAAAAAGAGAACCTATATCCCAATTCATTTTCTGAGGCCAGCATAATGCTGACCCAAAACCTGACAAGAACATTACCAAAAAGCATTACAGATGACTTTTTCTCATAAGCACAAAATCCTATACAAATCATTAAAAAATCAAACCCAGATACATCAAAAAGGATAATACATATGGCAAAAGTTGACTTAACATTCTAAAATCAATATAATTCATATGCTGAAAGGCTAACAAAGTTTTAGAATAATAACTAAAATAGCATGAAACAGTACTGATAAACTAGACTTAAAAAGGGCAGGTTGAAACAATAAATATAGTCACAGAAAAAAAGATTAAAAATATAAACAACTATTCTCCCTTAATTGTAGGCTTATCATATGTGATTTTTAAAAATTGTTTTATTGAGTATGCCAAAGTCTCTAAAATGAATGTGTTATTACTTTTAAAATGAGAAAGGAAAATGTATCTGTAAAAACAGGGAACTCTTCAAGAAAATGTTGGAGTATTTTTTTTTTTTGGAGTATTTTTAAAGCTTAGAACAGTTTAAAAGAAATTTTTTAAAGTTTCAGAAGAAAATGATATATTACTAAAGAGATTTGGACATTTTTCCATCTAGATTAAAGAAGAAATATTAGGAATATAAGACAAATTAGGAATTCAGGTTAAAAACATGAAATAGTTTCTCAAGCAGATTATTCAATAGGATGACAGAATAATCTTGGTAGCTTTAAATCCAACACAAGGGCTTAATGTGGAGGCATGGTGTGCTTCCTTGGGTTCTCAACAGCAAGCATGGTTCTAAGGAACAGGCAGAAGGTAGGACAGGTGGGTAGCACAGGATAAAGGATGATGCTGGAATCCCAAGTGAGAGGGTGCTCAACAGTTAGGGCAATGGAACATTCAGATTACCTGACATTTAATTCCCTAAACAGATTGTTATGAGCTAAATTAAATTGTGTTTCCCTCAAAATTCATATGTTGAAGTCCATTACCCTAAATCCTCAGAATGTGACTGGAAATAGGGCCTTAAAGAGGTGATTAAGATTAAATGAAGTCATTAGGGTGGGCCCTAATCCAATACAAATGGTGTCCTTTTAAGTAGAGGAGATGAGGACACATACAGGCACAGGGAAGACTGACCATGTGAAGACACAGGGAGGAGAAGGCAGCCACCTCCAAGCCAAGGAGAGAGGCCTCAGAAGA
The DNA here is from genome assembly GCF_059928025.1 of Delphinapterus leucas. Taxonomy (NCBI): domain Eukaryota; kingdom Metazoa; phylum Chordata; class Mammalia; order Artiodactyla; family Monodontidae; genus Delphinapterus; species Delphinapterus leucas. The sequence goes on from NC_143138.1 coordinate 38,300,329, forward strand.
AACCAACCCCGCCAACACCTTGAACTTGGGCTTCCAGCCTCCAGGATTGTGGGAAAATAAATTTCTGTTGTTTAAGTCACACAGTTTGTGGTACTTTGTTAGGGCAGTCCTAGCAAACTAATACACAGATACAACTGCAAAAATTAAATTTTACCCTCTCCCACAAAAAAAGAGATTTAGGGCAAACACACTGAAGGCGTCTTACATGGTTTTAAGGTATGGACTGTGATCTTCATATAGAAGTGTAGATCATTAGCTGTTTTATTCTAAGGAAGGTGAACTTTCTTTAATAATCTTCTTAACCAAATCATGTCACAGATCTTTCTACTACACCCCAGTGCTTTCCAAAATGTTAGTAAGCCCCGCCTCCATGTTATAGTAAGAACAGAGATAGTTTAATTTATATCTATACTTATCATAAAAGCCTTAATATTTCAATGCTGGAAAGGACAATCTGAATCTAAAGAAAATATCTTCTTAAATTAAAATATTTAAAAAAAAACAGTTAACAGCTAGCATCTCCTGGGAACTCACAATAGTCAGGTGCAAATCAAAGCATTTTACATGAATTAACCCAATCCTAATAACCCTCTGAGGTAGGTACTATTACAACCTCTTTTTCGGAGACATAGAAACTGATGAATATCCAAGCTAGTAAATGAAGGTACTAAGACTTAAACCCAGTTAAAACTGGCTCCAAAGCCCACATTCTTAACCACTGCCCAATGAAGTATAATGAGGGCACTATTGAGCATAAATTGTAATGGCTTTGGAATCAGTTTAAAATTGAATGCTGGCTCTGCCACTTACACGGTGTATGACTTGGGCAAACTTAAGCTCTTTGTGTCTTAGATTCCTTGGCTATAAAATGGAGATAATTAAATGAGGCAATGGATGTAAAAACATTTAGCACAGTGTCTGGAACATAACAATGTCTACTAATTACTAAGTCCTTACTATTTCTAATTCTACTTTCATGAATATACAAGAACAATCCAACAATGTCTACTTTGGAATGGACTTCCCTGGTGGCGCAGTGGTTAAGAATCCGCCTGCCAATGCAGGGGACACGGGTTTGAACCCTGGCCCGGGAAGATCCCAATGCCATGGAGCAACTAAGCCCGTGCGCCACAACTACTGAGCCTGCGCTCTAGAGCCCATGAGCCACAACTACTGAGCCCCCTACAGCCACACCTACTGAGCCCACGCGCCTAGAGCCCGTGCTCCACAACAAGAGAAGCCACCACAATGAGAAGCCCGCACCCCTGAACAAAGAATAGCCCCCACTCACCACAACTAGAGAAAGCCCGCGCATAGCAACGAAGACCCAACACAGCCAAAAACATAAATAAAATAAAAATTTTAAATTAAAAAAAAAAAGAATCCACCTGCCAATGCAGGCGACACGGGTTCGAGCCCTGGTCTGGGAAGATCCCACATGCTGCAGAGCAACTAAGCCCATGTACCACAACTACTGAGCCTGCGGTCTAGAGCTGCGTGCCACAACTACTGAAGCCCACACGCCTAGAGCCTGTGCTCCGCAACAAAGAGAAGGCCACGTACCACAATGAAGAGTAGCCCCTGCTCACAACTAGAGAAAGCCCGGGCGCAACAACAAAGACCCAAATGCCACTAAAAATAAATAAATAAATAAATGTATTTAAAGAAACAAAAAACAGTGTCTACTTTGGGGACTCTAAGCAAAAACAGCAAAGGGTTCTCTTCTTTCATCCATACTTCTTTCCTTCCTATGATTCCAGAAATGCATATACTATTCCAATAATCTCATTTCTCATAAGAAGTATATTGAATCAGATTAGCAGTTAGATCAGCCTTATATTCTGTCTCCCACAGAGATACCTAATAACTTGGGTAAGGACAACAGTACAGTTATGCGACAACTTCAAAAGATTCTGGACATTGCTCAAACATCTAACATTTAATAAAAATTCACCAATGTACTTACTTTAACCTTTACCAAATTTTAAAAAAAATACCGAGTTCATAACATTTCTTGGGATTACAAGATAACTATTTGCTCTTATTTGTTCTATTACTACTTATTCCAAGCTTCAGAGTTCCTTATTTTAGTGTTCCCAATCTTCCTGATTTATGTGGTTAGAAAATACTTTCCTTCAATCTCCATTTTTCCAAATACTGCTTCTGTACTCATGTGAAAGTCTCTCAGTTTTCTTTATCTACTTATAACTGAACTTCTCTAAGCCTTTTCCTTTTTTTTTTTTTTTTGCGGTACGCAGGCCTCTCACTGTTATGGCCTCTCCCGTTGCGGAGCACAGGCTCCAGACGCGCAGGCTCAGCGGCTATGGCTCACGGGCCCAGCCGCTCCGCGGCATGTGGGATCTTCCCGGACCAGGCCACGGACCCGTGTCTCCTGCATCGGCAGGCGGACTCTCAACCACTGCGCCACCAGGGAAGCCCGCCTTTTCCATTTTTGAAGCATTTTTTTTGAGATGATTTAGTGGAAAGAACACTGGGCTAGGAGCCAGGAGTCCTCACTCTGCCGTCTCATCTCTCAGATTCCTCATCTTAAAAGGCAAGAGGATTGCAATAGATAAATTTGTAATAGGTTCCCTTATAGCTCTAAGCCTCATATTTCCATGACTCTGGGTCTTCCAACTAGAAATCATTCAGTATGCCAACAATTTCCCTAAACTTTACTCCAGTTAGCCAAGGAGGAGTAGGCATGTTCAGATTCAGGGGCAGAGTAAGACACAATAATCGGAAAGCCCAGGGCTATAGAAGGAAAGACATGGTATTTTGTAAATCAACAGAAAAAGATTAGTAAGAAAAATGAGATGCCAAGAAGAAACCAAAGACAGAAAAAAGTCAGAAACACACAGTCTAACTCTAATCTCATCCCTACACATCTATTTGAAGAAGAACTAAAAAACAAAAAGCTTTGGGAGCAGAGGTTATCCAGCCCTCATATCTACCTCAAGGGAGCAAGGCAACTCTATGACATCTTTGCAATGTTGTTGCTAAAATGGCCTACTACAGTGCTTTGCACAAAACAGGTGTTACTGGGGTATCTGATGACTGAATTAATGTTCAGATGACCTGAATGCCCTCATAAATGCTACTGGTACTGCTACATACCAGGAAATCTGAGAGCTCAAGGCAATGGGAAATACAGGGCACTGCCTGTCCTGGTTCAAAGGGGAAGGAGACTAAATTAGTTGGGAGGGGGGAAGATTTGGCCTAATGGCATAACTTATGAGCTGATGCTACTGGAAGCAGCTCCCAGAAGGTAAAAGGACAGATTACCAGGCACAGACCATCTCTAAGGCAATATTATAATATGTATGAAAGTATTTCCTACCCTGGTGTCAGAGTCCAAGAAAGCACTATCTTTTCTAAAGTTTCCTTCCAAAGAGTCAGATCTTCTTGGCTTATGATTGGTTAGGGGGCAGGGGAGAGTAAATCAATAAAGGGATAAGGAAGTTGGGCAGTTCTAAAAATTCTCAGGGCAACCCTATTTTGGTGTTTCTCAAAGTGTGGTCCCTGGATCACCAATAACAGACCAAGGGAGGGGGTGCTTGCTTAAAATGCAGACTCGGAAACCCATCACTGATCTCCAGAATCAAATTTCTGGGAGAGGTACAAATCAAAACCACATGAGATATCACCTCACACCTGTCAGAACAGCTATCATCAAAAAGAACACAAATAAAACATGTTGGCAAGGATGTGGAGAAAAAGGAACCCTTGTACACTGTTGGTGGGAATGTAAATTGGTGCAGCCACTGTGGAAAACAGTATGGAGGTTTCTCAAAAAACTAAAACAGAACTACCATATAACCCAGCAATTCCACTACTGGCTATATATCTGAAAAAAACAAAATCACTAATTGGAAAAGATATATGTACCCTAATGTTCACAGCAGCATTATTTACAATTACCAAGATATGGAAGCAACCTAAGTGTCCAACAACAGATGAATGGATAAAGAAGATGTAGAATATACACACACACACACACACACACACACACACACAATGGACTACTACTCAATCATAAAAAAAGAATGAAATTTTGCCATTTGCAGCAACATGGATGGACCTGGAGGGCATTATGCTAAGTGAAAAGTCAGAGAAAGACGAATACTGTATGATATCACTTACATGTGTTATCTAAAAAAAATACAACACACCAATGAATATAACAATAAAGAAGCAGACTCACAGAGAAAAAACAAGTGGTTACCAGGTGGGGGTGGAATAATATAGGGCTGGGGGAGTGGGAGGTACAAACTATTGGGTGTAAGGCTCAAGGATGTACTGTACAACACGGGGAGTAGAGCCAATATTTGGTAATAACTGTAAATGGAAAGTAACCTTTAAAAATTGTATAAACAATTTTTAAAATTATAAAAAAAAATTCTGGGAGGGGTATTGGTACTTTTAAGGAGCAAACTTATGTTTGAGAACTACTGTCCCAGAATTTGGGTCGGGGGGTGGGGAAGAGGAGTTAAGGGTGGAGTTCTTCAACCGGATTCTTCAAATTCAACTGCTATAACTACAACACTGTTTGGAGGACCATTAAAAAAAGAACCTTAATTTCTCAGGTAACAGCTGCAGCTAGTTGTTTAACAGCTAACAGGGGCACAATTAACGGGCCTGGAAAATTCATTTTCATAAACTGGTTAAACAGTTCCTCAGTCTGTTTATCCTGTTAGTTTGGTCACTGGTTTCTCCTTTAAAAATAAATCGGATCAATCCAGGAATTTTCAGAAAGAATCACAAACTCCAAAATAGAAGGTTTTTTTTTTTTTTGATAGTTTAGAACTAGGCTTTTAAACCCGAAAACACTGAACGCTATAAAAAGTAAGGTTTTATTTAAAAGAAAATTACCAGTTGAGGCTCCCCCAGCTCTTCTACACTCAGAGGCACTGATGAAAGCTAGTAATTTGTGGGTGGCAGAGAAGGAAGACTGAAGCAGGGGTGCAAAGAGCGAGAAGTCCGACCAACTACCTAATTTTTAATGATTCAATTAACTGCCAGAAAAAACACGTCTGCAAATGTTTTATCAATAAACACTCCGGGGCTCTCATCATTCCTCTTCTGTTGGGATTAAAAACACCAAAGGCCTGCAGGAAAGTCAAGTTATACTTTAGTTGTCCCCACGACTGTGTTGACGATTTCCACACAAGGCGACCCCCCTTCTTCCCCGGATTACCAAGCTTTACCCTCAGCACGGAAACTGGCGCCTGGAAACCATTTGCCAACGTTGTGCCTCGAGACGACTGTAGCCCCGCGGGCTTTCAAACTGGGGGTCCGACCCGGCGGGCTGCCGCCCGAGCGGCGTCCTGAGGAGTCGGCCCCCTACCCACGACACAAAGGCACCTTCCGGGGCCAGGCCCGCTGCCGCACTCGGCTCGCCGGGTCTTCGAGGCGAACGGTCTCGCGTCGCCACTTACCTGAAGCTCCCCGCCGCGCTCTCGCGCTCGGGGGCCGAATCCGCCCGGGAGGCGCGCGCGCACGGCGCCGCAAGCAGCCGCCCCTCGGACCGCCCGGGCCGCAGCGGCGCGCGCCCCCCAGCCCCCGTCCGCGCGGCCACACGGCTGAGTCACCCAGCGCTTCACGTTAAGAGTCCCCCTTCGGCGCGCGGGGCACGCCGGGAAGGCCGGGCTCCGGCCAACCCCCTGGGCAGCGCGCCGCAGGGTGTCCCTTTTCCTTCCCGACACGCCCCCCCGTCCCACGCAGGACGCTCTCACCGCTGCACAGCCACGGTAGATCGATTTCTGAGCTGCGGATACCCTCTTTCAATTATTAAAAGTCTGAAACGGAAAAGTTAGTAGTTATCTGAATTGTGAAACAAGCTCGCGCAGCCCCGGGACAGCCAATGCTTTTAGAAAATTGTGGAGCCCGGATCTTTACGTACGTTTGGGGGGAGGAGGGAGTGAGAATAATGGAGTTCCTTAAACACCTTTTGCTTGGAAATCCCTCTCCTGCATATGCATTATGACCTAGAGGAGGGAGGAAAACTCCACGTTTTTCTCAAACCTTGAGTTTAAGGAAACTACATAGTATAGCAAACAAAGCTGAATTACACATTTTTAATCAACCTGAAGCAAATTATTGGAAAATTGGTTGTGTTACTAGTAAAATATTTCAACACTCAAAAAAGTATCCATGTATAGTCCATGACCTATAAAGCGTAAAAGAAATAGCATCAGTCCTTTCTGTCATGATTTCTACTGGTTTTTGTACTTTTAAAAGTTATACTAGTTAAATAAAAAGTTATACTGGTTATGCAAACTATTTTGTTTTAAAATTGTTGAAAACCAATTAACTTAATAATAGCACGATTTCTTAAATTTTGAGTCAACTTTTTCATTAAGAGTCTAAAAACTAATTTGGGGCTAATGATTATGATTAGGTTTGAAATTCCAGTAGGTTGCAAATGGTTGCCAGATACTTGTATAGTAAAATTGCCTCATTAAGGGCAACAGCTTTAAAAAACTGAAGCTATAAATTTGTTCATTGTAATTTTATCTTAGAGGTGTAGAGGGTCAGTCCCCATTTCTATTCTTTCACTTCACTTACAATGACTAAAACATCCAGTACTGTGTTTGAATCAGGATGGGCTAGGTGCTGCGCTAGTCACCTGTAGGTCACTAATAGGTCAGGTGACTCTACAGGGCAGCTCACCTTCAGGTGGTGACACAGCATTCCCAGCTGCTTCCATTTCTGGCTCTGCCAACCCAACACGAGGTTTCACATCAGGGATGCCAGAAGAGCTAGACTGGAGAATCCTGCAAGGGCTTTTCTTTGCCTCTTCCGGATGTGGACCTTTCAATTCTGCTGACATTTCATTGGCCTGAACTAGTCACCCGGCCAAACCTGACTTGACTCTAAGAAGGCTAGGAGGTATAACTTCCTGTGTGCTGAGGGAAAATGAACAAGAAAAATGATTTGATGAACACAGCATCGTCTCTGTCACAGTGTTCAATAGTAAAACTAAATATAAACCAATTTGAATGTGTTATAGGATCCAAACTTTACAACCAAAGTAATATAATTATTCAAACTAATGCCTTTATTTCCATTTCTATAAAGTACAACGTTACGTCCTCTGAGTCAAAAGGAAGAAAAAACTTTTCTGATGTTCATGCAAGACAGTTCTTGAAACAAATTCTTCCTTTCTGGAAGGGTTTCTCTCTGCAGATTTGTAATATATAAAAATCTGGCCCCAACGTTGGAGAATTAGGCTAACTACTGTGTCTTTTAATCAGTCGTTAAGACTAAATGGTTCTATTCTTGTCTCTAATCTCATATAATGAATAGCATATCAGTCCTGGTACTTTTTTGGGTAGACGTCAAGGAGATGGAGTATGAAAAATGTAGAGTCACAGAAAGCAGAGGTGTATGCTGATTTTTACCATTTTATTTCTAATTTAATGCATCTCCAAAATCTGAATCTCTCAGATGTATCTGGAGCTGAAACCTTTCTTTATTATTTTTTTTAAAAATATTTATTTATTTTGTCTGTGCCGGGTCTTAGCTGTGGCATGTGGGATGATGATCATACGTGTTGTAGCATGCAAACTCTTAGTTGCAACACGCATGTAGGACCTAATTCCCCAACCAGGGATCAAACTTGGGCCCCCTGCATTGGGAGTGTGGAGTCTTACCCACCAGACCACCAGGGAAGTCCCTGGAGCTGAAACCTCTCTAATGTCAAATTGGGAGGCCTGAAAATTTCAATTGTCATAATGGCCAATTCAGTTTATTTGATTAACTGTGTTATTTAAGTTCCTTAAATATAACATCTACTACCAGTAAATATTACAAAGCACTTTTCCCAATATTTCACGTGACTTAAATTTCTCAACAGCCCTGTGTGAAAGGAAAATCAAAATGAAGTTGGGGGCTTGCCCTGGTGGCGCAGTGGTCGAGAGTCTGCCTGCCAATGCAGGGGACACGGGTTCGTGCCCTGGTCCGGGAGGATCCCGCTGGGCCCGTGAGCCATGGCCGCTGAGCCTGCGCGTCTGGAGCCTGTGCTCCGCAACGGGAAAGGCCAAAACAGTGAGGGGTCCGCGTACTGCAAAAAAACAAAAAACAAACAAAAAAAACCTCATGATTCCTTAAGGACAAATATTGTATGACTCGAGTCGGAGTCAATCACAATTCTCGCAAGGCAACTTTTAACAACCTCGTGGCTTTTTGTCTTTGTAAGCCCCTGATTCTTTTTCTTCCCAGGAACACTCCTTTAGGGTTACCCAAATCTGTGTCTCCCCAGCTGCAATTCTTAAGACCCCAAATAAACTTTTCTTATCTGCAGCCTCCTGCATTATTTTTTGGTTGACACCTGGGAGATAGATTTTACTACTCAGATTCACAAATGAGGAAAACGAGACATAAGCAAGTAAAGTAACTAAGGTCATTAAACTACTAAGTGGTGCTGGTGGGCTGAGAACTCAGACCATCTGACCCCAAAGTTCTTGCTCGCCAGCTCCACCTAATTGCTTCCAGGTGAACTGAGCACTTCCAGGTGGCACCTTAAATGTTATCAACTGTTAACACAAACCAACTAATTTAAGGTTGACTTAGAATGAAAATATTTTAAAAGTAATAGCTATTATCAATTATCATATAAAAAATGAATTATCCTTTCTGCATACTACTTCATATGTAGTAAATATAAAAACAACCCCAAAATCCCAAGATTTTTGAACTCTCTCAAAATAATTATATTTGCAAAAACAATTTTTTAAATGCTTTAGGTTGTATAATCTCTAGATCACTGCAGACATATCAAATGAGACTTTTTGAAAGAATAATCACTTTTGTTTGGAAGTCCAAAATTGTGCTCAAATATAGATGAAATATAAATACAGATGTAAATTATTTAATTTTTGACTTTTTAGAGGGGGGCCAGAACTCCGTATATTGACCCAAAGTAGATTCACAAGAATCTTTTTCACTTCACTTTCATCAGTTCACCTTCATCAACAATCTCTTCATGAAAGTCACAAAGCTTTATGACCAGCAGGAAACAGACTGGACCTTGAGTACATAATCAACCAGAGAAGCAAGAATTTTAAGTTTCTAGTGGCTGGAATTTTCTACTAAATCTTTACTAATGTACATCTGCTTTACATAAAACTTCACTATGCCTTTTAGTCTCATTTATAGGGATTGTTTCATCTGCAAATTCAACATATAGCCACAGTCCAAAGGTGTAGGACCCCAAGAGAGTTACATAGATGATGATTGCAGGATCTCTCCTCTAAGGGAACTTAAAAATGTTAAGTTTGGTTATTTGGGTAACCAAATAGGAGATAAGGGGAAGTGAATCTACATCAAAATATTCCACTATTAAGTAAAAAAGAAATGATAGAATATCGCACTTTTGCAAACCCCTGTGAATTAATAGATATAGGCATTATGCATCAACAGCTCCTAAGATGATAAAAAGAGAGAGAACTAGACATTATGTGCCTCCTGAGGGAAGACCACACCACCACCTAAAATGCTGCTACAGGGATCGAACCTAAATCGGGTCTAGGCTTGAGATCCAGCTGCCAATTCGTAGGAAACAGAGAACAGAGGGACATGTTGAACTGCACCGTGATCACGCAATCTGCAAAGTCCTGACTGCGGGCGACTCTACAGGTCAAAAGTCCTCTTTTCTTCAGGAGAAAAATTGTAAAGTTAAAAAAAAGACAAAAGATATCTCAAGTTTTTAAAAAGTGTATATATGTGTGTAGGGAGGAAACTATTCTGTCTATGGGAGAACATTTGGGTGGTAAAACCATGTAAGAGAAAGGAAGTGAAATGTTTACTGTAAAGGTTAGGATAATGGTTACTTATTCGCTGCCGTTGTTGGTGGTGAAACAGTTGTGACTGGGAAGTGACTACAGAAGGGGTTTCCAAGGGTAGGTAGGGAAGTTGTTTCTGACCTGGTGGTAGTTACAAGGGTGTTTGCCTTAGAATAAGTGATTAAGGCAAACATTTTCTTTGTGTTGTCTTCTGTGTCTGTGGGTTTTTTTGTGCTAAAAAAATTTTTTAAAGAAAAGGTTTGGAGCTAGAGGCCAGTCCTACCCAAGAGCTGAAATATATTTTCTTCACACTGAGCTATTTGCAAATGTATCCATTTGGTTTCCTGGGAAAATATCAATATTAAGGTTAAATTACTTTAAAAAGAAAAATAAATGCTTTAAAAAACTTTTGAAAGATATTCCACATTGTAATATAATTGGGGAATTTTATTTAGATATTGTCCTTTTTTTAGAAGGTAATGGACATGTCGGTAGTAGAGTGTATTTTGAGTGTTAGAGAAAAGGGGTAAAATGGAATGATGAAAGGTAAGGATACTAAAACAATTTCTTGAAGCTTAATTGTTAAATTCCAATAACTGTCAGGAGAGTAATCTATTAACATTTCCCATTGAGATTTTGTTGGGGGCATGAACTCCCTCCCTTTCCCACCCACAGGCCAAGACAATTCATCTCAGAATTCTATGACTTTTTAAAAAAAAATTTTATTATTTATTTATTTTTGGCTGCATTGGGTCTTCGTCGCTGCGCGGGCTTTCTCTAGTTGCAGAGAGTGGGGACTACTCTTGGTTGCAGTGTGCGGGCTTCTCATTACAGTGGCTTCTCTTGTTGCGGAGCACGGGCTCTAGGCGCGTGGGCTTCAGTAGTTGCGGCACACGGGCTCTAGAGCACAGGCTCAGTAGTTGTGGCTCATGGGCTTAGTTGCTCCACGGCATGTGGGATCTTCCCGGACTAGGGCTCGAACCCATGTCCCCTGCATTGGCAGGCAGATTCTTAACCACTGTGCCACCAGGGAAGTCCCTCTATGACTTTTTAAAAGTACATAGAATAGAATGCTCAACTTGAGACTCAAGAATCAAATAAACCTCTGTAAATAGAAGTCCTGTGGGGTTCAGAATGGGGAGTCAGAAAATGTACGTGTTAGCCCGGACTTCGGCAGAGGCCGTGTGTAAACTGATGATACGTTCACCTCTCATTACTCTTGTTATCAGTTTACAAACAGACTCTGACCTTCCAATCTGGTGCACCAGCTCTGACCACTCACAGTGCCCCTGTTTACGAACACACAAGTCTCATTCTTTTTCTTTTTAAATTTATTTATTTGGCTGTGTCAGGTCTTAGTTGTGACATGCGGGGTCTTTCGTTGTGGCACGTAGCCTCTTTGTTGCAGTGTGTGGGCTTCAGAGGGCTCAGTATTTGAGGCCCGCGGGCTTAGTTGCCCCACAGCATGTGGGATTTTAGTTCCCCTACCAGGGGTCAAACCCACGTCCCCTTCATTGGAAGGTGGATTCTTAACCACTGGACCACCAGGGAAGTCCCCACAAGTCTCATTCTTGAACCCAATACTGAGAATGCTGGGAAGTTTTCTTTTTTTTTGTTACCCTTACATGTGTTTTAAATAAACTGCATTTGAGGGGCTTTCCTGGTGGTGCAGTGGTTAAGACTGCAATCCTAATGCAGGGGGCCTGAGTTGGATCCCTGGTAGGGGAACTAGATCCCACATGCATGCTGCAACTAAGAGTTTTTGCATTCCACAACTAAGGAGCCCACCTGCCACAACTAAAAGACCCAGCACAACCAAATAAATAAATAAATAAATATTTTAAAAACCCAACAACTGCATTTGAAAAAGCAAACAAAAAGACAAGCCCCAAAATATACATTCTTCAAATTAGGATTTGAACCAGTGACATTTAGGCTCACAAAACAGATTCCAGTCACCCACTGAGCCAACACATAAAACCTCCAGGTTCTTTTACTTTTCTCAAATCACACTTCCTCCTTTCGCCAAACTTTCAATAACTGAAAAAAAGACAAAATCTGTTTACCAAAGCATGTGTGCTGGCCCCTTACCTTTGCTCTCTGAGAAACTTTGTAATGAAAACAAACAGATAAACAATAAGATAAATAATAGGAACTAGGCAAATTCAGAAAGGTTTCTTCTGCTTGTCGACAAGGAGCCCAAACAAACTGTTCTCCTTGCTTATTTGGAGTTGTGACGCCTACCTGGAAATAAGTCAATGTTTGTGAATGTACAAGGTACATGAAAAGGAAGTACAGAAACATGAAGTGGCATCAGATTCATAAGGCAGTATGACGTGGTGAAAAAACAAAGAACAAAACATTGGAAAAAGAGCCAGATGACCTCAGTTTGAGGCCATTCCACCAGTTACTAACTGAGCAAGTCACCCATAAGCTTGGGTTTCCCAGTCTGTAAGATAACTGACCTACCTCTCCCATGAGGATGTGGAAGGAAGAAAACATAATCAAAATGTATACGAAAGTATTTTATAACCTCAAAGCACTAGAAAATTTTAAGGCTCTATTAGTATTAATGTTATATACACACTCCATCCAAACCAACATTATCTTTAAAAGGAACACCGAAAGACTTTTTTGTGAGATAAAATTGACCTCCTTAATGTCAACTGTAAATTGTTTGCATATCAAAATATACTGGTTTATACACTACCATGCGTAAAATAGATAGCTAGCAGGAACGTGCTATAAGGCACAGGAAGCTCAGCTTGGTGCTCTGTGATGACCTAGATGGGTGGGATGGCGGGGGTGGGAGGGAGGTCCAAGAGGGAGGAGGTATACGTATACATATAGCTGATTCAATTCATTGTACAGCAGAAACTAACACAACATTGTAGAGCAATTATACTCCAATAATATATATATATATATATATATATATATATATATATATATATATACAGGTTTCCTTAGCATTTATGACTTTTTTTTTTTTTTTTTTTTTTTGCGGTATGTGGGCCTCTCACTGTTGTGGCCTGTCCCGTTGCGGAGCACAGGCTCCGGACGCGCAGGCTCAGCGGCCATGGCTCACGGGCCTAGCCACTCCGCGGCATGTGGGATCTTCCCGGACCAGGGCACGAGCCCGCGTCCCCCGCATCAGCAGGCGGACTCTCAACCACTTCGCCACCAGGGAAGCCCTCCTTAGCATTTATGATGCAGTTTGAATGAAAATAAAAGTATTTTATAGTGACAAGATATTTTCAATATTTCCTCCTTTTATTCATAATAGTTGACAACAATAGTTATTATTTTAAAGAGAATTTAACATCTCTTCTTAAGGGGACATTTGGTTCTCTGTCAAATATGTCCTTTTCTTAGCGCTTTTTTTTTGTTTTGTTTTGTTTTTGCTGTACGCGGACCTCTCACTGTTGTGGCCTCTCCCGTTGCGGAGCACAGGCTGACGCGCAGGCTCAGCGGCCATGGCCCACGGGCCTAGCCACTCCGCGGCATGTGGGATCTTCCTGGACCGGAACGGGGCACGAACCCGTGTGCCCTGCATCGGCAGGCGGACTCTCAACCACTGCGCCACCAGGGAAGCCCCTCTTAGCGCTTTTTTTTTAACGGTACAGTAAGTACCCTCATAGATTCTAATTCTTAAGAGGTTGCAAACACACACACACACACACACACACACACACACACACTCCTAGGCTGGATCTTGAAGGAATTATTAGGAATTACTGAGTCCTTCCTTAGCTGCTCTTTGATTTTTAATCACATGATGGTAATATATGAACGAGGTTGAAGAGAGCAATTTCAAGCTTTGAAATTCTAGGATTCCTTAGAAAATCCACCCTTTGGGCCTCATGTTTCCCTTTTAGAAATTCCATTCTTTAGGATTCAGTCATGAAATGCCAAATGTGAAAGGGGCCTTAGAAATCATCAGTGCCAAGTTTCTCACTTGATGAGAAGGAATATAAGATCTTAAGAGGATCAGTGACCAACGCATGATTGTGATTTATTTTCTTTCAAGTTTGCCCAAAATGCTCATTGTAAACTGATTCTACTTGGAGAGAAATATATATGGGAAGGTGGGTCAGGAAGTGGAATTTGGCCTAGGCTCCAAAAGTTCCGAAAGATGACCTTGGTTACATGTGAAAATATTGTCTGTCCAAGTAAGGAGACTTTTGAAGATTTGAAGGTCACTGGAGGACATTTCTTTTTTGTTTTTTAAGGTTTATTTTGGGGGGCCGCTCTGTGTGGCTTGCAGGAATTTTGTTCCCAGACCCTCGGCAGTGAGAGTGCAGAGTCCTAACCACTGGACTGCCAAGGAAATCCCAAACATTTCCTTTTTTGAAAAGGTATAAAATAAGGGTGGTTGGGGCTTCCCTGGTGGCACAGTAGTTAAGAATCCACCTGCCAATGCAGGGGACATGGGTTCGAGCCCTGGTCTGGGAAGATCCCACGCGCCACAAAGCAACTAAGCTCGTGCGCCACAACTACTGAGCCTGCACTCTAGAGCCCACGAGCCGCAACTACTGAAGCCCGCTGCCTAGAGCCTGTGCTCTGCAACAAGAGAAGCCACTGCAGTGAGAAACCCGCACACCGCAATGAAGAGTAGCCCCCGCTCGCCACAACTAGAGAAATACGGCACACAGCAATGAAGACCCAATGCAGCCAAAAAAGGAAAAAAAAACAAGAATTAAAAAAATAAATAAAAATAAGGGTGGTGAAACTCTTCTACCCAGAACCACTGAACCACTGAAAAGTCAAAGGAGAGTCACACGTAATTAAAAAGCAACTTAATTTAGTTTTTAATGTGTTATTAAAATAGCTCCTAAAAATTAAGTACACATACAGATATATTTTTACATTTTAAAATTATTTAAATGCTAAAAACAGGATAAATTTCTATAAATAATACACTTTCAATAAACATAATAAATAACTATTTATTATGTCTAGCTAAGAAGGAGAAATCCCAATTAAGGAGAAGGGGAAAGGAGAGAAAAAGGAAAGGGGGAGGCAATATCAAATTAAAAAGAAAAAAGGGGGAAGGAAAAAGGAAAGGAGAGAAGTATAGGAGGAGAAAATTAGAGTTAGGGAGAAGGAAAAGAGAGAATGACAAAGAGGTAGGGAAGGAGAAGGAAGAATCAGAAAGGGAGAGAGAAACTGGGAGTGGGAGAGGGAGGAAGCTAGTCTTAGAAGGGAGAGAAAGGCTAAGAACAAAGAGAATCGCAGCAGAAGCCAGGAGAGGTGAGTTAAGGGAGTTCCTTTTTTCGTTCTACAAATATTTATTGCCCATCCACTGTGTGCAAGGCACTCTGATAAATTCATTTCTTGGGAGAAACAAATATGCATTACTCTGCAAAAAGAATTCATGATTTCATTTCTTTAGTAACTTTTTTTTTTTCTTTCTGAGAATGAAACTAATTTATGCTCCTTTAGTAAATTTGGAAAATAGGGAGTGGAATAAAGAAGCGCTAATTCTCTTTCTCTGGGAGAAAGGCAGGGTAAAAAAAGAATCTAATTCTAGCCTGTTGACGTTTTGCTGTCTTTTGTTTTGCACTCTTTCTGATGCTCAGCCTGAAGGGCAGCAGTTACCCAGGGAAAACTCTTCCCATGGAGATGGCAGAGGTGCGAAAGGGCAAGCAGAAACACATCAGGCTTCTTCAGGCCTAGGTTTAAAACTAGCACACTGTCACTCCTGCCCCAGTCTCATGAAGCCATGGCAGAGATGTGGATGCAGGGTAAAGAAATGAGGCCAATAACCGCATATATCTAATTTTATATCATATAAAAAGTATAACTCTCTAAGTATAACAAATTTAAATTTATATTTTTACCTCTCCTTGGACAATGCAAGGACCTTAGAACACTTTTTTATAGCCATTTTTTTTTTTAAACCAGGATCCAAAGGTCATATATCGCATTTGGTTGTTTTATTTCTTTAGCCTCTTTTAATCTAGGGTAGTGCTCCCCACCTGCCCACCATTTTATCTCCCTATAATACCAATTGTAAAACAAAGATCAGTTAGCTTGCAGAACGTTCTCATGATTCTTTCAGACCTGTAACAATTTCCAAGGCCATTCTACTTTGAGGATTTCTTTGTCTTTATCTTTCAGCATATAACTTTTTACTGAATTTTAATTATTACAGTATTTTTATTTCCAATTGCTCTTTCTTGCTCTTAGGTTATTTCTTCTTTTAGCATCCTGTTCTTGTTCCATGGATATATTTTTCTGATACTATGCTTTCTTTGAAGTATTTTTATGCTCCTTGCGTTGTCTCTATTTCCTGTGATTCCTCTCCCCCTTCATTCTCACATGTTGCAGGTTTTTAATTTTTTTATGTTGAAGTATCTGATGATTTTTGTTCACTTATATTTTAAGAGTAAAGTCCTAAAAGCTGATTGGGTGCCCCGAGTGTGTGTTTGAGTCTTGTCAATTGAAGGGATTCACTGTAGGCTTTTCCTATGGGTCCCCTAAATGTCAGGGCTCTTTTCTCTGGCATGGTTAATTTTTCCTGAGAAGCACACTTTATTTTCTGCTTGAGAGTAGAACTTGGCTGTGAAGTTCTGTATGTGAGCAAGAGAAGAGGCCTGGGTGTCTCATTTTCAGATTCAGACTTAATTCCTCTCTATTCAGTAAGACATCTCACTCCCACTCTGATGTATGCCGATGTCCCCACATCTAGAACTCCTCAGACTTACTTTCTCCAGAGGTGGCATTTCTTGTTTCACATGAAGGTAAAAGTAGTAGCCTGATTATATCAGGTGGAGTCGGGACCTGGGGATCTGACCACTTCTTAAACACATTTTCAAACAAATCTCTCTTTTCAACACTACACTCCTTCCGTCTCCGCTCCTCTAATTTCCTCCTGTGTCTTACCTGCTTCCAATTCCTGAGTCTTTCCAGGGTCCCTTCTGGTGACCTGCCTTGCTTCTCCTTGGTTTTGTCTTCCCCACCACTTAGACGTGAACTTGCTTGGGTCTGCTAAGTCCTTTATCACCCTCCATCCATTTTCCATTTTCATGCATTGTAGTTTGGGGTGATTACCAGTTCAATAAAGATGAAATTTGTGTTTCTGGGTTTTTTTCCCTCCTTTTTATTTTTGAGGGAAGTGGTGTGGGGAAGATCTCAACTACCCTGAATTGAAAAGCCTTCACTGTTTTTATTTTTAGTTCTTCAAATGCCTTGAATTCTTTACTGCTGCTGGGCTTTTACATTTGGTGTCCCAGCTTTCTGAGACCTTTTCCCCTCCCACATCTTCCCTCCTGGCCAATTCCAAGTCATCTTTTAGGTCCCTGTTTAAACATCATTCATAGATAAATCCTTCCTGACCACCCAGACTAGGTTAGGTACACTCCCCACGGTAGATTCTCATAATAGCTGCCATGACTCTAATTAGTATATATGCCTATCTCCTCTGCTAGACTGTCATCTCCACAAGGGAAGGCACCATTTCTGTCTTGTTAACTGCTAGCTTCTAGGGTAATGCCTGGTATTCAGTAGGGGGTCCATATATGTTTTTCATTGTTGATAACATACATTGCTCGCTATAAAGATTTGTAGCTTAATTTATAAATTAATGTTAAATAAATTAAATAAATAATTTAATAATTAATGTATTGCTAACACCAATAAGTAGTTATTTAGAGTTCAACAATCCTAGTTATTATAATTGTCTAATTATTGATATGAAAACACTATAATATGGGCTCTTGTCCATCTCCCAAATTTATTTTATAATGAACACTTTTTAAATTATCATGTACTGGCAATAATATAATATTGTGCTCAAATAACATATTTTATAAGTTTTCTATTCCTTCTGTTTCAAATTACCATAGACTGAGTGGCCTAAAACAACACAAATTTATTATCTTATGGTTCTGGAGGTTGAAAGTCTAAAATGAGTTGGCAGGGCTGCATTCCTTCTGGAGGCTTTAGGAGAGAATCAGTTTCCATGCCTTTTTTAGCTTCTAGAGGCTGCCTGCATTCCTTGGCTCATAGACCCTTTCTACACTTGATTTTAGCCAAAAGGCCGAGAATTGATGATAGACCCTTTCTCAGATTACTCTGACCTCTGCTTCCATCTCATTCTCTGACTCTGACTCTCTTGCCTCCCTCTTATAAAGAGCTATATGACTAGGCCAGGCCCAGATAACCCAGGATAATCTCTGCTTCTCAACAGCCTTAATTTAACCACATATGCTAAGTCCATTTTGCCACGTAAAGGAAAATATTCACAGGTTCTGGGAATTAGGATGTGGGCATCTTTGGGGGGACCATTATTCAGCTTACCACACATAGACAGCGAAATATGAATCCATAGATGAATTAGTTGCTGCAAGAAATGATAAAAACTTCACTCCCATATATTTAAAACGTTATATTAGAACAACCTCCAAACAAAGTAGATAAAACAACTTTATTAAGTGAAAAATATCATAAATATATTTTGAAATAAGATACCTAATAACATAAACCAATGATTATTAAATAGACAACATATATCAGCTCAATGATTGCTTAGGCTTCCATGTGCCTCCCATTATTATGCTTTCGAGAATCCTGGGATTTCCTAAAGTTTTCAGGTAGGCACAGCATTTTCTAAAGGCAGTTATACTAACAACTATATAAAAGAGCATAGTGTTTTTCTTAGATATATTTAAAAATAAATTTTAGATGAAAAATATAGTTGGCTCTCTGTATCCACTGGTTCTGCATCCTTGGATTCAACCAATTGTAGATGGAAAATATTCGGGAAAAAAAAATTCCAGAAAGTTTCAACAAGCAAAACTTTGAATTTGCTGTGGACTGTCAACTATTTACATAGCATTTACATTATATTTATAACTATTTACATGGCATTTACATTGTATTAGGTATTATAAGTAGTCTAGAGATGATTTAAAGTATATGGGAGGATGTGCATAGGTTATATGTAAATACTGTGCCATGTTATATAAGGTACTTGAGCATCTGTGGATTTGATATCCAAGGGGGATCCTGGAATCAATCCTCCATGGATACTGAAAGACGGCTGTATAATTAGCATTGATTATTTTTCAATAAATATCTCATAACATCCTGTAGAACTGTTTGGTAATAATTGTATTAAAATACAAACCTATTTGGGGAAAATAAAGTCCAACATTCTCGATTGTTTATATTAAAAGACCATGGTTAGGGACTTCCCTGGTGGCACAGTGGCTGGGAGTCCACCTGCCAATTCAGGGGACACAGGTTCGAGCCCTAGTTTGGGAAGATCTCACATGCTGCGGAGCAACTAAGCCCGTGTGCCACAACTACTGAGCCTGCACTCTAGAGCCCGCAAGCCACAACTACTGAGCCCACGTGCCACAACTACTGAACCCCGTCCGCCTAGAGCCCGTGCTCCGCAACAAGCCACCGCAATGAAAAGCCCGAGTGCTGCAACGAAGACCCAGTGCAAAAATAAATAAATAAAATAAATAAATTTATTTTTTAAAATGTCAATTTCTAAAAAAAAAGAAGACCACAGTTAGGGACTTCCCTGGTGGTGCAGTGGTGAAGAATCCGCCTGCCAATGCAGGGGACACTGGTTGGAGCCCTGGTCCAGGAAGATCCCACATGCCGCGGAGCAACTAAGCCCTTGCGCCACAACAACTGAGCCTGCACTCTACAGCCCCCGAGCCACAACCACTGAGCCTGCGTGCCACAACTACTGAAGCCTTCGCACCTAGAGCCTGTGCTCTGCAACAAGAGAAGCCACCGCAATGAGAAGCCCGCGCACTGCAACGAAGAGTAGCCTTCACTTGCTGCAACTAGAGAAAGCCCGCGCACAGCAACGAAGACCCAACACAGCCAAAATTTAAAAATAAATTAATTAATAAAAAAAGACCATGGTTAGATATTTTATTCTCAGTTATCTAGCAATGTCATGTGAACACCCAGTACAAAATGACAGTTTCACAATGTGCTGATGGGTAAGGCTGTCAGCAAGCTCTTTCAAGTAAGACTCTCGCCCCGAAACTACATCTTGATTGTCAACTTTGCCCATTTAGTAATTTAATAATTTTATCCAGGGCTGATCTGGCTCTGATGCATTTGCTGTAGAGGATATCCTTTTCCCATTGAAAAGTTTACTTGAGAAATCAAATTAAGGTTAGAAGATTGCCTGATGAGTATAATTAAAATGTCAGGCAGCTTAAGGCACTAAAAATGCCCAGGCACACACTCCCCTTCATCCCACAACTCCCTCTCTCCTAATCTGGCCCAAATTACAATAATCAAAATTTGTAATAGCGTTCTACACTGGAAAATGTGGTACATTTGAAAAATGATGAATCAGAATTTTACTTGATGATTTCCCCTACCTTGGTTTTTCTAGCTGAGATAGCTGCTTATTGTTTTTCTCTAAAAGCCATTTCTTTTCAATTCTTGCTTCTTCCTCTAAAGCTGCAATACCACTTTATTGCATTTACTGTCCAGTACAGTAGCCACTGGCCAAATGTAGCTACTGAGCACCAGAAATGTGGCTAGTCTGAATTGAGATGTGCTGCAAGTGTAAAATACATACCAGATTTTGAAGACTTACATTAATGAGAATATAAAATATTTCATTAATAATTATATTGACTACCTGTTGAAATGATAACATTGGGATTTATTTAGGGATACATTTGGTTAAATAAAGTATATTATTAAAATTAATTTTACCTGTTCCTTTTCACTTTTTTAATGTAGCCACTAGAAAACTTAACATTACGTATGTGGTTCACAAATTTTTATTGGATAGTACTCATCTGAGGCTCCTGAAGACCTACCCTGTTACCTCTTTAGTTGTTTTTTATGGTCTGACCTCTCATCCATTCCTTTACTTTCTGGTAACTGCTTAGATTTACAAGGTAAAATAGCAAGTGAAACTCTGTGGCCAACCTTTAGAAAAAGATAATTAAGTGCACTAATAGACAATGAAAATCTTCAATTCTTCAAATTATTGGATTGGCGCTTCAATATTAGAAAAAAGGGGGAGGATTGAGCACAGGAGAATAGCCTTCATTAGTGTCTGTAGAGATGGACTGGGTGTTTATGGAGGATTAAAGAGGGAATACAAGAATCATTCTGGGGAGGAAACTCATGCACGCACAGACACACCAAAATAGGACGAAGAATGTATTCCATCTCCAACCTTCCCCACCTGTCTAGGTTTTGTTTGTTTTTTTTAATAAATTTATTTATTTATTGGCTGCATTGGATCTTCATTGCTGCACCCAGGCTTTTCGCTAGTTGCGGTGAGCGGGGGCTGCTCTTCGTTGTGGTGCGCAGGCTTCTCATTGCGGTGGCTTCTCTTGTTGCGAAGCATAGGCTCTAGGCACGCAGGCTTCAGTAGTTGTGGCATGCGGGCTCAGTAGTTGTGGCTCGCAGGCCCTAGGGCACACAGGCTTCAGTAGTTGTGGCTCACAGGCTCAGTGGTTGTGGCTTGCGGACTCTAGAGAGCAGGCTCAGTAGCTGTGGTGCACGGGCCCAGTTGCTCCACAGCATGTGGGATCTTTCTGGACCAGGGCTCGAACCTGTGTCCCCTGCATTGGCAGGCAGATTTTCACCACTGCACCACCAGGGAAGTCCTTAGGTTTTTTATTATTTTTTTTAATCTATTTTTCTTTTGGCTTCTAATTTGTCTCTTTTCTTCTATGTGTACTAATTTAGACTGTTCCCTTGATGGAATGTAGCTATTAAAAAGATGACGGGGCTTCCCTGGTGGCGCAGTGGTTGAGAGTCCGCCTGCCGATGCAGGAGACACGGGTTTGTGCCCCGGTCCGGGAAGATCCGACATGCCGCGGAGCGGCTGGGCCCGTGAGCCATGGCCGCTGAGCCTGCGCATCCGGAGCCTGTGCTCCGCAACGGGAGACGCCACAACAGTGAGAGGCCCGCGTACCGCAAAAAAAAAAAAAAAAAGATGACGAAAAACTGCTGGGAGATGAGGATGCAGGGTGGTGTAGCAGATCTAAAGACCAAACAACATGGAAAGATGTTTACTTAAGTTGAAAAAGAACTTAGAGATCACCCTGTTCCATTTTCCACCCAAATCCAAAACCCTTTCATATACGGAATAAAGGCTGCCTGTGTTACAACATCACTATTCATCTAACATACCAAATATATACTGAGAAATGGGGGAAACGCTCTGAAAATATATTTTTTCAACAGGGAAAAAACATGAAGAAGAAAAAACATGATGCCATTGTTTGTGAACCTAAACAACTTCTGAATCTCTCTCCCAAAGTAACAAATTGTTGCAAATCACTGTGGTTGAAATACAATTTTCAGAAGGCTTACATGACCAGACTTGTCAGCTCCCAGCCAGTTTCAGCCATGTCAAGGAACCCAGGTAAGATATTATTTGTATTAAACTAAGTTAAATATTCTACTTAGCTTGTATTTTTCTTGATATTGAGGATATAAAATTAAACATTAACTATAAGTAGTGAGTCATAAATCTATTCATCAAAGTTCTTACATAGAAAAATCTAAAACTGACTTTGCTTCATGGTATAAATCTCTTAGTTTCTATAAGCCCTGAATCACTGATGTGACAAATAAGTAAGATGATCCCAAATTGACTGAAATAGATCAAAGTTATCTTTTAATAAAAATTAATGTTTAAACTTGACCTGAAAATGTCTGCATTGTTAAGGTAGGGAAAATTCAGTTTAGGTTCCTTCTTAATTTTGTCAGTATAGGAAGGAACATGAGGGAAGGATAAACGTGAAATTTTGTTTTTCAAAAAGGTGTGATGGGCTTCCCTGGTGGCGCAGTGGTTGAGAGTCCGCCTGCCGATGCAGGGGACACGGGTTCGTGCCCCTGTCCGGGAAGATCCCACATGCCGCGGAGCGGCTGGGCCCGTGAGCCATGGCTGCTGAGCCTGCGCGTCCGGAGCCTGTGCTCCACAACGGGAGAGGCCACAACAGTGAGAGGCCCACGTACCACAAAAAAAAAAAAAAAAAAAGGTGTGATTCCTAAATGTCCCAAAATGTCGGAAAATTAAAGTGTTATGCTTTGAAAAGCATTAAAGAGTGTTAGGGTTATATGTATGAGGTTTTAGACTTTTAAAAAAGATTTTAGATTAAAAATATGCTAGACACCTGAAAGGAATTATTAAGATTAATCTCAAACTATTCTCCAATTTAAAAGAATTACATGCCACTGAGAAAGTGGAAATTTCAAGCATCTTGATAGATGCTTGCCACCATATCAAATATAGTATCCATTTTCTAGAAAGAACTCAATCGACTAAAATTTCGAATTTTCATCTGGGCAGGTGTCAACAATGATTTCTCAAAGCCTGAGACTGTGTCATCTATGAATACCTTCTAGAACGTATTTTTGCTTTTTTAAATTGAGATGTAATTCATACACCATAAAGTTCAAACTTTTAAAGCACACAATTCAGTGATTTTTAGTATATTCATAAAGTTGTGCACTCTTCTAGAGCTTGTATTTTATTGTAAACCTTTCCAATGTTTTCACACCCACTACACTACTTAAGCCTCACAGAACCCTCACGAAACTGAGGTGCACTGTGCGCGGTTGCCACATTTACCCCAAAAGCTTTCCTAATTAAGCTTCACCTCAAAAGCAGAAGCACCTGTTTGTTTTCTCGCTTAGAGCTCTCATTTTACTATGTATGTAAAATCTTAATTGCGCCTGGCATTTTCGACTGGTGCATCACCAGTGTGCATTCAACGACCGCCGAACAGGAATAAGGGAAGCCCCGATTAGAGGTGGTAGCAGACACAATCCACCTCCCCCCACCCCCGCCCAATTTCCTTCCCTGACAGGCTCAGGAGGAAGCAGTGCTTTTCTCCCCTTGTATTTTACGGTATCACTAAAGGAATGGGGGATGTGCAGACTGAGAGGTGCGGTGTGAGAGGGACATAGAATTGTTATTCCGGCGTCGAGAACGCTAACGCCAGGGTCATCGGAGGTGCCGGGCGGTATATTCCTTGTGCCCCGCCTCCCTCCGTCTCATCGTACTCTGAGGCAGGGAACCAGCCAGACGCACCACCACTGGCGCGGGAGACCGTCTACGGCCAACGCGCGCCATCTGCGCTTCCCATTGGTCACAGCCGCCCACGTGACTTCTACCGCCAGCCCCGCCCCAAGCGCTTTGCCAGCCGGAGAACGGGTCTGAGCAGCGCAGCTGGGCGCGGAGTCCGCCCAGGTGTGGGAGGTCGCGCAGACGACCCTGCGAAGTTCTCCTGCTGGGAACCTGATTGGATGCATGGATGATGGATGAGATAGATAGATGATAGAGATAGATTAGATAGATAGGTTACTTAAGATAGATAGCGCAAGTACTGCCCAAAGTAAAACTCTTAATGAAGAAGCTGATCGAGAAGGTCCCTTTCTCCCCTTAGTGGCTTTTGTCCTCACTGAAGCCCAAATTTATCTGTTACTTTGGGGAGGCTGGAAACTGACTCACTGAAGCCCAAATTTATCTCTGTTACTTTGGGGACATCTACACTACACGTATGAACATAACTCTTTGGGGAAAAAACAACCCATAGTATTTGTATGGGGAATTAAAGACACTTCTTAGAAAACTTGAGGTGGTGGGTAGGATTTTGGGAAGTCCAGAGCAACCATCCTGATACATCATTTAAGATAAATTAGACGCTCTTGGGAAAACAAAAATGATTAAAAGTGGAAAGAGGCCCTGCCCACCCCTAAAAATGTAATAAGTATTGATAGGAAAGGGCAGAATTAAAAATATTTACACACACATAGGGGAATTCCCTGGTGGTCCAGTGGTTAGGGCTCTGTGCTGCCACTGCAAGGGGCCCAGGTTAAATCCCTGGTCGGAGAACTAAGATCCCACAAGCCGCGTGGCATGGCCAAAAAATTAAAATAAAATAAATATATATAAACACACACATATATATGTATGCATACACATATGTATAGCTAGTGTAAATGGGATATATTAATTGTAGAAGTCAATAGAGGGTCCAGTTATTCAGCTTCTTTCTCCCTTTGAGAGTGCCTGGATGCTCATTTTGCCTTTTTTTTCTTTTTTTGGTGCTTCTAAGGCTCACCACCTCTCCCTTTCCTCCTCTAGATGGACACATTTACTTTTTTTATTCATAAAAAAAAAAATACTAGGGCTTACTATATTCTAGGCACTGTGCTAGGTTCTGGGGTGACAATGGTGAACAAAAACAGTAACAGCCCCTTCCTTCCTGGAGCAGACAGTCTGGTAAAGGAGGCAGATAGCAGTCAATTACGCACACCAATGTTAAATATAAAGTGATAGGTGCTAAGAAGAGGTCCAGATGCTGTAATGGGACTTTGACCTACTAGGGAGGTTAAAGAAGGCTTCCCTTGAGACGTAACCCAAGACTGAGACCTGAGGGGGTTAAGGAGGGTGCAAGTTGCAGGCAGAGGGAATGGCTTGTTCGAGGGAGAGCTAGTAGCCTCTCCCCTTCCAATGACTGTCCATCTCACCTATTTCCACTAAACACACATTGATCTTGCCTTTTAGTTGTCAGAAGACAATTTTTTCTTTCAATTCCAAGTTCTTAGGGAGTAATGGTAACCCATAATTATTGTTATAGACAATGTGTATCCAATAGGTAAGTATGCTAATATACACATCTAATGTGCATAATCATCTCTGTCGTTTTACGTAATGAAAACATGCAATGATCGTAACAAAATCTAGACTACGATGTATCCAATAGAACTGAAAGTGCTATAGATATTCGAAGTGGTGACAGATTACATTATTTTGGAAGACTCAAAAAAGGTAACTTAGAGAAAGTAATTTTTGAGATATGCTTCACAGGTAAGATTTGGTCGAATGGAGATATAGTTTAGTTAGAGCATAAGGTTCAAGAAGAAGAGTGAGGAGGACGGACAGATAAGTTGAGATTTTTCTACGGGCACTGAAAACCAGTCCAAAGACTCTGTAGAAGCTAAATGGAAATGTTTTATTTAAGTTTTAAGGACTTTTCTAAGATACTTTTCCCCTCCAATGTTGACCTTGGAAAATTTTAAATCTACACAAAAGTTGCACAGATAAGTCTATGGTTATGCATATACTCTTCACATGGATTTACCATTTTTTTGGCCACATTTGCTTTCTGTCTCTCTGTCTCTCCACACACACATACACACACAAAGGCACATACTCATGAATGCATACACAGATGTTTTGCTTTGCTAAACCATCTGAGATAAAGTTTCAGACATAACTAACTTGATCTCCAAGTAATTCCACATATTATCTCCTACGAACAAAGATATTTTTCTGCATAATCTCAGTACAATGATGACAATTCTGGGATAGTTTTAAAATTAAAATGTGAATAAGTATTTATGTTAATAATAATAGTAACGCATTACTTATTTTAAATGGCTTGCAACAGTGGCTGACACATTATAAGTGCTATATAAGTGTTTTCTTAAAAAAAATACACTTTCAAGGTTGGGAAACTAAAGAATAAGAAAAGGCATATAGTGAAAAGTCTCTCCTGCATTCTTGTCCCCCATCTGCTCAATTCCTATCATAGGTAGCCACTGTTCTTAGATTCTTGGGTATTCTTCCAGAGGTTCTTTTTGCGAATATGAACAATTGTAAATATAAATTTATATACCCCTCCCTTTTTAGACAAAGGTAGCACATTAAACACACTGTTTTTACTTGTTTTCTCACTTAACACTATGATCTGGAGCTCTCTCTGCATTAATACTTACAGAGCTTCCTAATTCTTATTTATAGTGGCATAATATTCCATAGTGTGGATACACCATCATTTATTTAAGTAGTTTCCTACTGATATACATTTGGGTTGTTTCCAAACACTTAATATTGAAACCAATGCTGCAATAGATAACCTCAAGCACATTTGCATTTGTAAAATTTGATAGATACATTGCCCCCCACAGAGGTTGTACCAATTTACACTTCCACCACCAATTGTGAGAGGGTCTCCAGGATTTTGATAAGGTTCTATACCAAGAGTTTAAAATATGTGAATGTGCATTATTATTGCTATTTTGCAACTTTAAATGAAAGGAGAGCTGTCTTCACGACAAAGGAAAAGGTAGGGCTGTCCTTAGACCAACTTACAGAGTAGCCAACATTTTTCCTCCAACCCTTTTCTGTCCCATTCTCTCCACCCCCTTATGCAACTTTATAATCATAATCAACAATATCTGTGTAGGGCACTGAGCTAGGTTCCAGTTATGAAATAGATACATGTGCTCAAGGGTTTTGCCACTTAGTTGGTCAGACATACACAAAATACAAATAGTTATTATGTTGAGTTCCGGAATGCAAAACACACCTCTTGCTTTGGGCACAACCTTTTGTTGCATCCTATCTCTAGGTCCTTCCTTCTCTGCCCCTTTGCCTACCCAACTGGGATACCCAAGGCTTGTTGGCATCCTTACAGCTCCTTCATTTCTCCCAACGTCCATTACTGAAACTTATCCAACGTGTATTCCATCTTTCCACTGCAGATACTAGATCTTGTATTCCCCAGGTGACAATTAATCAGGTAAAATAATAGTTGCAAATCATTATGCTTTTGATTGGCACAGGTAGGGCTGGCCCTAAACCCATTTTGAAGTAGATGATATTCGTTTGGAGGGTGTCCCCACTCGGTTGCCCTTTCTTCTCTCTGGGCACCTTCCCTCTTGCGTGAACTCTCAGCCCTCACTGGTGCCCTCATCTTTTCTCAGGTAATTGTCAAATTATCCTTGCTGGGGTGTCAGTTAATTGTTAGGGTGTCATTTCAAAATGGCTCGAGGTGAGATACTCTTGAAACAACAGTAGAAACTGAAATGACAGGAAATATGGTTGCAATTTTGATCAAAGGGCCATATATTTCACCTACTATTTAAGCCACCTACTTAGGAACTTACCCTTGGCTGAGGTGAATTAATGCACTGAGACCCTGGCTCTCCCTGCCCCCATCTCATCCCTCCCACTCTATTCTGTGTAGCGTCCTGGAGCTCTGGGGACCCTTGCCCTCGGAGCTCTTTACTTTTGAACCCAGCCAGGTTCATCACTTCATATAAAGGACTTGAGCATCCTCGGATTTTGGTATCTGCCAGGGGAGGGGAGAGTGTTCTGGAAACAATGCCCCTCGATACCAAGGCACAACTGTACTTTTTACTTTTTATTAGCTGGAGTTTTAACATATACATTCTGTCTTCCAGCCACAACCAACTCTTCCATGTTTTTTCCATCAGTTGATTCTAAAATTTAAAAACCAACAATCTTGGTTTACCTTATTGTATCTATGTAAATATAGTCTCACACCAAGTCCAGTGGTAGTAGCTAAGACATATGACATAGGACTTATTGTATACCAGGTACTTCATGAACATTATTGTTTAATATTAAGAATAATCTTAAAGTCCCTTTTGACAAATGAGGAAACTGAGGCACAGAGAATCTAAGAACAGGAAATTAGAAAGTAACTGAGTCAAGACTTTCTCCTATGTGAGGATAGGATACAATTTTCTTTTCTTTAGATCCAAGTTTAGGACTCTTGCCAGCTGGAAAGAGAATGCACATCAAGATCATATATACGTATTTTTTCTTTCTTTTTTTGGGGGGGGTGATGGTGGTCTTTAGCTCTGGTCGGTTTTCTTTTTTTCCATTTCTGTTGGTGACTAATTTTAGCCACTTCAGGATTCCTCTCTTTCTCAGCAGATGGTTGAGTTCTCTGCTTCATGGACAAAACTGACGTCATTGGGGGTAAACACCTTAATCTCCTTAGCCCTTATTGCAGTCTTCCTTACATGAGCATCACATCTTCTCTCTTTCTATCCTATCTCAAAGGAAGGGAAGAACCCCCCCACCCCATTCAAAATGTATCCTTCCTCACATTTTCATTCTTATTTCTCCTAAACCTCTGGGACTCCGCCTCAACAATTTGCCCTACTCTACCTTCCATTTTCCATCACTCCGGTGCTAATTCCTCTCCTCAACCTACAAACCTGCTCAAGACTCCCAACTTAGAGAATTCCTTCAACACACCTCTTCCTCTCACTACTGTCCATTCTCTCTCATTCCTTCATCAGGGCACTTCTTGGTAGTAGTCTACACTTACTGATGCCAAGTCTAGTCTGGTAGCTCGAATTCACGCTTCAGTTGTGCAAACTTCCTTTCATTCTTATTGTGTGACTAATTCCCTTTTGCTGTTCTTCAATCCTGGGCGTTACTGGTAATCCTTTTTTAAAGGAGCAGCATGTCCTTGGTAAGAGACTTTGAGCCTTCCTAAGATTGACTAGTAGTCTTGCTAAATGTAAGCACATTTTTTGGAAATTATTATTCAGATTAGGTACTGTTAACAATCGGACATTCAACTATAATATGTTTAATTGATTCTGAGAGGGTGTGTCCTTTGAGATGGGGCAATTACTGTTGATTTTATACTAGAAAGATTAAAATGTTCAAAATGACTGACTCTTAAGCACTAGCTAATGGCTTAATGCTCTCCTAAAAGAAGCCACTTTCCTTTACTTGAAGAAGAGGTCACATTGAGTTTGAGACAAAGCCTTGAGTTCCATTGAGGTGGTGTGTTTCTGAAAAAGGGAGGCATGTGTTTTCCAATCTGGAAGCAGATGGTCCAGCATGTGGAGAGGCCAAGACTTCCAATACCCTCTTGTCCACTTGTTATTTTACAAAGGTAAAAGGTTGTGCAAAGAAGAACTACAATCCTGCAGCCTGTGGAACAAAAACCACATTCACAGAAAGATAGACAAGATGAAAAGGCAGAGGGCTATGTACCAGATGAAGGAACAAGATAAAACCCCAGAAAAACAACTAAATGAAGTGGAGATAGGCACCCTTCCAGAAAAAGAATTCAGAATAATGATAGTGAAGATGATCCAGGACCTCGGAAAAAGAATGGAGGCAAAGATTGAGAAGTTGCAAGAAATGTTTAACAAAGACCTAGGAGAATTAAAGAACAAACAAACAGAGATGAACAATACAATAACTGAAACGAAAAATACACTAGAAGGAATCAATAGCAGAATAACTGAGGCAGAAGAACAGATAAGTGACCTGGAAGACAGGATGGTGGAATTCACTGCCGTGGAACAGAATAAAGAAAAAAGAGTGAAAAGAAATGAAGACAGCCTAAGAGATCTCTGGGACAACATAAAATGCAAAAACATTCACATTATAGGGGTCCCAGAAGGAGAAGAGAGAGAGAAAGGTCCTGAGAAAATATCTGAAGAGATTATAGTCAAAAACTTCCCTAACATGGGAAAGGAAATAGCCACCCAAGTCCAGGAAGCACAGAGTTCCAGGCAGGATAAACCCAAGGAGAAACACGCTGAGACACATAGTAATCAAATTGGCAAAAATTAAAGACAAAGAAAAATTATTGAAAGCAACAAGGGAAAAATGACAAATAACATACAAGGGAACTCCCATAAGGTTAACAGCTGATTTCTCAGCAGAAACTCTACAAGCCAGAAGGGAGTGGCATGACATATTTAAAGTGATGAAAGGGAAGAACCTATAGCCAAGATTACTCTACCCTGCGAGGATCTCATTCAGATTCGATGGAGAAATCAAAAGCTTTACAGACAAGCAAAAGCTAAGAGAATTCACCACCAAACCAGCTCTACAACAAATGCTAAAGGAACTTCTGTAAGTGGGAAACACAAGAGAAGAAAAGGACCTACAAAAAGAAACCCATAACAATTAAGAAAATGGTAATAGGAACATACATATCAATAATTACCTTAAACATGAATGGATTAAATGCTCCAACCAAAAGACACAGGCTCGCTGAATGGATACAAAAACAAGACCCATATATATGCTGTCTACAAGACACCCACTTCAGACCTAGGGACACATACAGACTGAAAGTGAGGGGATGGAAAAAGATATTCCATGCAAATGGAAATCAAAAGAAAGCTGGAGTAGCAATACACATATCAGATACAATAGACTTTAAAATAAAGAATGTTACAAGAGACAAGGACACTACATAATGATCAAGAGAACAATCCAAGGAGAAGATATAACAATTATAAATATATATGCACCTAACATAGGAGCACCTCAATATATAAGGCAACTGCTAACAGCTATAAAAGAGGAAATCGAAAGTAACACAATAAGAGTGGGGGACTTTAACACCTCACTTACACCAATGGACAGATCATCCAAACAGAAAATTAATAAGGAAACACAAGCTTTAAATGACACAATAGACCAGATAGATTTCATTGATATTTATAGGACATTCCATCCAAAAACAGCAGATTACCCTTTCTTCTCAAGTGCACACGGAACATTCTCCAGGATAGATCACATCTTGGGTCACAAATCAAGCCTCAGTAAATTTAAGAAAATTGAAATCATATCAAGCATCTTTTCTGACCACAATGCTATGAAATTAGAAATCAATTACAGGGAAAAAAAACGTTAAAAACACAAACACATGGAGACTAAACAATATGTTACTAAATAACCAAGAGATCACTGAAGAAATCAAAGAGGAAATCAAAAAATACCTAAAGACAAATGAAAATGAAAACATGACAATCCAAAACCTATGAGATGCAGCAAAAGCAGTTCTAAGAGGGAAGTTTATAGCAATACAAGCCTACCTCAAGAAACAAGAAAAAAAAAAAAAGGTTGTGCAAATACTCTTCATACTCTCTTAACGCTCTGGGATTCAGGAGTGGTCACTACCAGCAATAGAGTCCATATGTACTGAAATGACTTTCCCTGAGAATAATCACCTCCCAGTAATGAAATAGGGGATTAAAGCTGTGATTGCTTAAAATTATGCCTAGTGATGAAAAAAAAATTAATTGGTCGATCTAAGAAAGAAATGGAAAATTTTATTCGAGCCAAATTGAGGATTATAACCCGGGAACAGCCTCTCAGAAAGCTCTGAGAACTGTTCTGCCTGTTAAAGGTCAAAGCGCAGTTATGTAAGTTTTTGAGACAGGAGGCTGTACATTAAATGACATATTGTTACAATTTACATAACCCAGATCTACATGTAGTGGGTCATGGGTTATGGTGGCCCCTTATAAGAGTAACAAGGAAGGTTATCTCCTAGGGAGGTCTGGTTACTGCAGATTCACAATACACACTAAAAGGGAAGGAGGAGGCCGAAACAGGCAAAGAAAAGTTTTATGTTTAAATTTTTCTTGTCTGCCATAAAATATGAATTTTATTTCATCACTAGTGATGCAGGTAAAGTACTGTAAAGTTTAACACAGAGGAATACCCTTTTGGAAGAAACTATAAAACAATTCCTTCAGTTTAAACTAAGCCACATTTTAACTGGCTTCACTTTGGACCATAAACTTCCTGTATGACCTTTTATTGTTTTCTGGACTTTCTCATTGCCTCTCTGCCCCTCCTCACATGATTTGTAGTTATGATATCTTCAAGTTTCCCCAAATTTTCAACCATGCTATCAAATCTCCCTTTCCTCAGGGACTTCCCTTTTAGAGCCGTTCTT
Organism: Delphinapterus leucas; assembly: GCF_059928025.1. NCBI lineage: Eukaryota > Metazoa > Chordata > Mammalia > Artiodactyla > Monodontidae > Delphinapterus > Delphinapterus leucas. The sequence goes on from NC_143138.1 coordinate 38,332,619, forward strand.
TTGCTCTAATCTCATCACTCTCTAGGTATGGTACACCGTTGGATCCACCTTTTGCTAAATCTTCTTTTTCTTGGTTTGGTCATACTCTGTTTCACTGGAAAACTTTCTCAAGAGGCTTCCTAAGAAATTGTGCATGGGAGAACAACTTCTTGAGTCCTTGCATGTCTGCAAATGTCTTTCTTCACCTCTCACAAATTATTGAGAATTAGATAGGCAGAGACTTCTAGGTTGAAAATAATTTTTTATAAAATCCTTGAGGGCATTAATTGTTCTACTATATTCTAGTACCCATTATTGATGGGAAATCAGTCATCAAACTAATCCATGTTTCTCTTTGGAGAATTTTAGCATCTCCTTATGCTTGGTATTTTGAAATATCAATATGCTCCAGAGGTGAGGATTTTATTTCCCCATTTGTTGTCCTGAGAACTTGGTGGGGTTTTCTGTTTTTTGGTGGGACTTTCTAATCTGAAGTTTGGTGTCCTTTAGCTCTGGGAAGTTGTCTTATGACAATTTCCCCCCTCTATTTCTCTCTTTCTGTGACTCCCATTTTTTTTTTTTAATATTTATTTATGTGGCTGTGTCTGGTCTTAGTTGCGGCACACAGGATCTTCATTGCGGCATATGGGATCTTTAGTTGTGGTGTGAGGGCTCTTTTGTGGCATGCAGGCTTCTCTCTAGTTGTGGTGCGCAGGCTCCAGAGCACACGGGCTCAGTAGTTGTGGCGTGTGGGCTTAGTTGCCCCATGGCATGTGGGATCTTAGTTCCCCAACCAGGGATCGAACCCATGTCCCCTGCATTGGGAGGCCGATTCTTAACCACTGGACCACCAGGGAAGTCCCTCTGTGACTCATTAATCAGATGCTGGTCTTTCCATATTGATTCTCTGTATCACCTATCTTTTCTCTCATATTTTAAATTTTCTGATTTTTTTCTGAGTGATTTCCTTGACTTTATTTTTTCAGACCATCAATTGTATTTTTAATTTTAGCAATCATATTATTAAATCTGAAAGATTTTGTTGTAGGTTTATTCTTTTTTCATAGCATTTTCTCTTGTTTCCTAAATGTAATAATTTCTTAACTCTCTCTAAACATATACATTAGAATTTGCAAACATTCCCTTCTGTTCCTTGAATTATATCTGTTTTCTTCAGTGTTACTGTTTTGGTTGTTTATCTGGCATTTCTCTTTCATTCGGTGGTTCTTCTCAGTTGCCTGGTGATCTTTTGTTATTTTAAAGAAATACTGACTGGTTAGCTGGTGTGGGTTTTTTCTGTTGTTATGTGAGTAGGACTGTTTCCCCAGGTGGTAGCAGTAGCCACCACGTTCCAGGTGCTGTCCTGCACAAGTCAAATATATTAATTCATTTAATCATCTCAATAACACCTCTACAAGGTAGTTACTGTGGTATCTCATTAAGTTTAATATTCCACCAATTGTAAAATGTACTATAATTTTGTTTCCTGCTAAGAAGGTAAACAATGCTGTTGGACTATGACATGCCACAGACTATAAAACACATTCTATTTTGGAGGCATTAAAAAATCTTAGAATTGATAAAATAATACGTTATCATTCCCATTTTACAGTTGAAGAAACTGAGGCATCGAGAGATTAAATAACTTTCCCAGGTTACATAGTTTTATCTGTAGTGGATTTTACATTTGAACCCAAATGATCTGGCTTCAGAATATTACCACTATGCCTAACTGCTTCTCCAGGGCTCCTCACTGAGTGGGGACTCAAATGGGGGTTCTGAGTTGGGGGAGCTTTAGGGTGATGAGTTAGGGCAGCTGGCTTTCTGGCCCCAGGTCCCTCAAATGCCAGAACAAGGAGACCTTTAACCCAAGGCACCAACATTCATAAAGAAGTTTTAGCTTTCTCCACAAGATTTGTTCTCCTCTATTAGAGAAGAGTGATCTGGATTTTTTACCTGAAATCTGGTGGGTCTAGTGGGCTGGGGCTGTCAAGGGTACCAAGTGCTACAGTTGATCCTCATCAGAATTACAGTCAATGGCATGTCTCCCTTTCCCAGCTTCAGGGTCTTGGTGGAGTAAATGGGTTTCCTGTCGTGGGTTCTTGGCACTTTCTCTGTCTGGCTCACTTGTCCATATCTTGTCTTCTCTGCTTTCTGCCTTCTAGAAACATACACAGATCCCTCATCTGCTCTTGATCCTGCTTCCCATTCTCTTCACTGTTGTGGTTTTACTCTTTTTTATACTTTCATTTTGGTGGGGTCTTGGAGGAAGACTAGGACTAGTAGAAATGGGAGAGGTCAGTGCTTGTGCTCAGTCTTGAACCAGAAGGCCCTAGACCTCTAGTTTTAGTGAACAAAATCAAGATTATAAAAGGATGACCATCACTTGAGAAAATAAAATATTCACATTATAGCTGGCAGTGGAAAAGCACTTATAAAACCTTAGAGGCATATTTGCTTAAAAGTTTTGCTAAATGCAACTGAAGGATTCTCAACATACAACAATATTTTTAAGAGTTCCAGTACATTGAGGCTTATTATTTGCTTTATGAAGGAATTATTCTTTCAAAAAGATTAACCATGAGATTTTTCCAAATTCCCCACTAGGTCATTTAGACTACAATTTTATTTTCAGAACTCTGTGTGGATATGTATATATCCACACAACTTTTCAGCATTAAGTGAGATACTTTTTCCTTCTGGATATTAAAAATTCAATACTTGGAAAATAATAGAGCACTTGAAATGTGGCCAGTGCAACTGAGGAACTGAATTTTAAGTTTTATTTAATTTTAATTAATTTAAGTTTAAAAAACTGATACTTAATTGTTGGAGAAGTTTTAGGTATGTTTGGAACAACTTGGATATACGAATTTACTTTTTAACTGTAAACTTCATGAAATCAAAATACAAGGTTTTCCAATGAAATTAGTTGATATCTGGATTGAGATGTGCTCTAAGTATAAAATAAACACTGGATTTTGAAAACTTAAATATAATAAAGAGTGTAAAACATATCATTAATAATTTTATATTGATTTTGTGTTATAGTGATAATACTTTGGATATATTGTCCTAAGTAAAATATATTACTAAAATTATTTTTACCTGATTTTACCAGTAGAACATTTAAAATTCATATGTAGCTTGAATTATATTTCTTCTGGACAGAGTTGATCTATTCCAGTGCAAGGCTTTGTTTTTCGATAGTCATTATGATGCTGGGATTTCATCCCTCTCCTTGTCTAAGACAGTTTTAAGTGACTAGTGGTAAGTGATTTACAGAGTTGATGGAGTTTTCTCTTTAAATTCTTATGCAGATCACAACCCACCTTCTCAGCCCAAGGAGAATAGTATTGGCCAGAACCATCACCAGGAGGAAATAATCCACAAGTTGGCCAGGCAGCTGAGAAACATCGGGGACAGCATCGATCATAGAATGGTTCAAGAGGTGAGAATTCAGTTTCCCCAGTAAGGGTCTGTCAGGGAGGAGGAAAGAACAAACAGAACAATGGCTGTCAAGTGGCTGGGATGCCCAGGAATTAGCAGAACACACAGATTAATGATGACTGGATTACCAAGCATTAGATCCAAAAATTGTGAACCTGGGTTAAAGCCAGTATTAGATCTCACACTTGCTACTCAAACCGTGTGGTCCATGGACCAGCAGCATCAGCATCATTTGGCAGCTGGTCAGATGTGCACAATCTCGGGCCCCAGCCCACAACTCTGGAATCAGAATTTACCGTTTTACACGCACCCTAGGAGATTTGAGTGCACATTAAAGTGTGAGAAACTTTGCTCCATACCCTCAAACTAGGATGCATGTTAGATTCACCTGTGAAGTTTTAAGAATTACAGATGCTCTGCCCCACCTTGAGAGATTAGTCCAGGTGAATCTAACACTCCGTCAGGGAGGAGAACCTTTGCCTTAGATGGTGGTCATCCTCCTTGAACCAAACCAGGTTATGATCTAAGCCCAACTCCCCCTGATTTCTTTGTTTCTCCTGATTATTGTAAGAGATATAAGGGAAACAGGAAAGAATAATGATTACTGTTTCAAATCTTAGGGGTGATGAAATCCATAGCCCACTTAGTTTTCCTCCAGAACAACCTGCAGTTGGCAGCACCTAGAAAATGATCACGTGGGGCTCTGTGGTAGGGGGGTGGCTGCCCCTCAGAGCCCAACTTCCTCCCCTAAATGCATCACAGGACAGGTACCTGTGGTGATTTCTTGTTTATCACTGCTGCTGCCATCATGCTGACTTCAGGGAGTGCCAGGCCCTCTTCTATGCTCTGGTCCAAATGTGGCAGTACTCAGCCATGCCCTCAAATAAAACATTCCCTGAGACAAAACAAGAATGGAAGGCCTCAGCAATAATGTTACTGAAAGTAAGAAGGAAACAAACACAAATAAAATACTGATAGACCAATTTCACTCCAACAAATATTTATTGAGTGCCTACTATGTTCCAGACTCAGTTCCAGGCAGAGAGCAGGAATGGAAGATGAGCCTGCTGTCATAGGACTCATAATGTAGGAGAGACAAACAGTAAAGCAGATGACTAGACTCTAGGGGATACTGAGTGATGGAGAGTGACTTTGGATGGGCCATCAGGGAAGGCCCTCTCTGGGGAGGCGATATTTGAGCAGAGACTGGAAGTGAGGGAGTGAGCCATGGGAATACCTTGGGGGGGAAGTGTTCCAGACAGAGGAAACTGGGAGGGCAGAGTCCTTGGGATAGGAACAACAAGGAGGCCAGATTGGCTGGAGTCGGGGGTGTTGAAGTCTAGGAGTTGGCCTCCGTCCTAGAGACAGGGGTAAGGTGTTTGGGTTTTGCGCCAAGTATAAAGGAAGCTTCTGGGGAGGGAGAGCAGGAGAGTGCCATGTGCTGATTTACGTTTAGAATGAAGCCTGGCTGCACGGTGCAGAGAATAGGCTGTTGTGAACATTAAGAGAGAGAATCTATGTAAATCACTTGGAATAGAGACTGACCCACAGAAAATGATCAATAGATGTTATTGAAGCCAAAATATTAATTTGTTTCTGGCCTTTGCCCTTTCACTATTTGGAGTTGAACACTTCTTTGCTGTGTATCATTTATTACAGGGCACTCATGATACTCTCCACCTCCCTTCCATGCTCCAGCTTCTTCTATAGTTTTCACTGATGACCGTGCTTTATGAATTCTGGGCAAGTCCTTAGTTCAACTTTTCTGCTTCTTTGTTAGCTAACATTCTGAATACTCCTGGTTCCTTCTAATTTTTCCTCTGAAGAGGAGAACAGAGTAGGACAAATCACAACCACCTATTTTCTAAATTTACCTCAACCCCACCAGGAAGTCACTTCTCCATGTAACCACATCTTCCATTCTTCCATTTTTCTTTTCTTTCTCTCCCTTACCTTTTTTTTGGTAATGATTTTTTTCCCTTACCTTTTAAGTTGTAATTTACTTATGTTTTAAATTTACCTCTGCAACTTAATAAATTGACACTTTTCTTTTTTAAAAAAATAATAACTTTGAGAAATAAAATTCACATAACATACAATTCACCCATTTCAACAGTATAATAAATGGTTTGTAGTATATTCATAGAGTTGTACAGCCAGTCATCACAATCAATTTTAGAACATTTTCATCACTCCAGAAAGACACCTCAAATCCAATAGTAGTCCCTTCTCGTTTCCTCCCATTTTCCCCCCTAGCCCCACCAATCTATGTTCTGTCTCTCTGGATTTGCCTATTCTGGAATTTCATATAAGGGAACTAATATAATATGTTGTCTTTACGTTTGGCTTCTTTCACTTAACACAATATTTTTTTCAAGGTTCATCCATGTTGTAGCATGAATCAGTACTCCATCTCTTTTCATTGCTGAATAATATTCTTCTGTATGTATATATCACATTTTGTTTATCCATTCATCACTTGATGAACGTTTGGGTTGTTTCCACTTTTTGACTATTATAAATAATGATGCTATGAACATTTGTGTAGAAGTTTTTGTGTAGGCATGTTTTCAGTTCTTTTGAGTACATACCTAGGAGTGGAATTGCTGGGTCATATGACAACTTTATGTTTAACTTTTTGAGGAACTTTCAGACCATTTTCCAAAGTGGCTGCACTATTTACATTGTGGCCCACCAGCAGGGTACAAGGGTTCCTGTTTCTCCACATTCTTGTCAAAATTTATTGTTAACTGTCTTTTTGATTATAGTCAGCCTAGTGGGTGTGAAGTAGAATCTCGTTGTGGGTTTGATTTGCACTTCCCTGATGGTTAATGTGCATCTTTTCATGTGCGTATTGCTCATCTGTGTAACTCTTTGGAGAAATGTCTATTCAGATCCTTGGCCCATTTTTAAATTGGGTTGTCGGAGTTCTTTATATATTCTAGATGTAAGTTCCTTATCAGATATATTATTTGCAAATATTTTCTCCCATTCTGAAGTTCGTCTTTCACCTCGTTTTATGTCTTTCACCTTCTTGATGTTCATGAAGTGCAAAAGTTTTAAATTTTGATGAATTTCAATTTACCTATTTTTCTTTTGTTGCTAGTGCTTTTGGGGTCATATCTAAGAAACCATTGCCTAATCCAAAGTCATGAAGATTTATACGTATGTTTTCTTTCAAGAGATTGACTTTTAGCTCTTAAATTTAGGTCTTTGACCCATTTAGAGTTAATTTTTTGTACATGGTATGAATTAAAAGTTCACCTTCATTCTTTCGCACATGGGTATTCAGTTGTCACAGCACCCTCTGTTGAAAAGACTACTTTTTTCCTACTGAATTGCCTTGGCACCCTTGTTGAAAATCAACTAACTGTAAATTTGGGGGTTTATTTCTGGACTCTCAATTCTATTCCATTGATCTATATGTCTATCTGTATGCCTGCCCTAGCTTTTCTTGCAACATTTTACAAAGCTAGCTTTGACCTAGACTTTTAAAGTAATCTTGTCTTGTACTGCAAAATTGCATTTTAGAACCCTTTAAATAGACCACAGAATATTTTTAAAATAATTTTAAAAATTCCTCCTAAGTTTGCCTCTAAAATGCTGAACAGTCAAATGCATGATTTACTCTGCTACTTTAAGGCTTACCTCAAGCAACCATAACAGAATTTCAAATCCGGCATGGTATATTTCTTTCATATAGTCATTTATTCACCTTTTGTACTGTGTTTAATCAAGTGGTCACATTGATTCTCCAGATATCTTCCTGCTTTTGATGTATTTAAAGAAACTTTTATTCTTGCTCTTGGAACTCCCCAACAAGGAGTTCACCAAGGTGTATTTTTGTCTACCAAATTGATTGTCCTTGAGCTATCACATAGCTTGACTTCTTATTCTTTTCACTTAAGCAAGTGTTCTTTGTTTTCAAATAGGCCTTGATTCTCAAAATAACATCTTCTATTTTGCCATCTAGTTTTGAGGGGTTCTGGTTCGAGGACCTGGTCTTTTTTGGGTTTTTTTTGTTTTTTGTTTTTGGTACGCGGGCCTCTCACTGTTGTGGCCTCTCCCGTTGCGGAGCACAGGCTCCGCAGGCGCAGGCTCAGCGGCCGTGGCTCACGGGCCCAGACGCTCCGCGGCATGTGGGATCTTCCCGGACCGGGGCAAGAACCCGTGTCCCCTGCATCGGCAGGTGGACTCTCAACCACTGCGCCACCAGGGAAGCCAAAGTGTGTTTAAAAATAGTCTTGGGACTTCCCTGGTGGTGCAGTGGTTAAGACTCCGTGCTCCCAATGCAGGGGGCTGGGTTCGATCCCTGGCCAGGGAACTAGATCCCACACGCATGCCTCAACTAAGAGTTCGCATGCCACGACTGAGGAGCCCACGTGTCGCAACTAAGGAGCCCGCGAGCCGCAACTAAGACCTGGTGCAACCAAATAAATAATATAAAAAATATAGTCTTCCTGTTGCTTTTACGATCTTAAATGTGTCTTTGAAATTTTTCTCCACAGGACTCGCTCCTGGGTTCTAGAAACTTCCCCCTCCCTGTCCCTACAGGCCTAGGAGTGGCAACAACTCTGCTGTTGCCAGCCTACCCTTATGCCTCCTCCCCCAACTTTTGTAGACAGTGTCTTTATCTGACCTTCCCTGAATTATTCCTAATTTGAGTATGCCATCTGTTTTCTCTGGGACCCTGACAGTAACGTATAAGGAATTTCTTAGTTTGTTAGAAAGACAAAAGGGAAACGAACATTTATTAAACATTTTCTTCCACGTACTCTGAGATACTCTTATGTGTTTCATTTAATTTTCCAAATAACTCTATGAATTAGTGGAATAGGTATTTCAGGAGAGGTATTTGAGGTTCAGAGAGATTAGATATCCTATCCAAGGTTACTCAGCAACTAAGTGGCAAAACTGGAATTTAAATATACGAGCATCTGACTCAGTGCTCTACACATTTTCTTGTCTGCCTTGCTGGAAGGAAATTCATTCAATTCTTGTAACTGATATCAACTATAAAAGGGAGGAAAAAAGTTCTTTCATGATTTCCAGTTATTGATAGGACAAAGTCTAAATTCCTTAGCCTGATGCTAATGGTTTATCATGCATTCATTCATTCAGTCAACTAATATTTATTGAGCACCTACTATGTGTCAGGCTCCATTTAAGTGCTGGAGATATGGCAGTGATCAAAAGAGAAAACTTCCCTGATCTCGTGGAGATAAACAATAAACAAACAAACAAAGAATATAGTTTATCAGATAGTCATGAGGAGTGTTGGGGGATTTGCAGTTTTAAGGGAAGGCCTCACTGAAGGTGCCTTCTGAGCAAAACCTTGACAGAGGTAGGGGAGTGTCCGTGGACCTGGGGAGAGAGCAGTGGAGGCAGGTGAATAGCAAAGACTGAGGCAGGGGCATGTCTGGCATATTTGAAGAATAGCAAGGAGGCCAGGGTGGCTGAAGCTGAGTAATGCAGAAAGCCGTAAAGATACGGTCAGAGAGGTGGGTGGCAGGGCCTTGAGGTCACTGTAAGGGCTCTTTTGAGTGCGGCTGAACCACTGGAGAGCACTGAGCAGAGGGGCCGCATCGCAACAGTCCCCGAGGCTTCTGGGTTGAGAACAGACTGCAGGAGGAGGGCAGGGCCAGGGAGAGCCCTTTCTGTCTGGCCCCCAGCCTTCTTCTCCTGATACTCCCATAAAAACAGTGGCATTTACTTACAGCTCCAGAAATCTGCTGTGGTCGTCACTTCCAACTTTGCTCATATTCACCCCTCTTCACCATCTAAGTCTGTTCTTCCAACCCCAAAGCAGACTCCCTTACTTCTTTGAAAGGACTAAGAAAGTGCTCTGGGAAGCCAGAGAAAGAGGTTAATCAACCCTGAAAAGAGTGCCCCTATTTGCTGATGATGAAGATGGGAAAACGTCCAGAGGAAAACTTCCCAAGGTGCTGTGGAGGGTATGGGCATTATGGAACAGACTAAGATATTCTTCCACTCATACACTTCATGAAGCAGCCCTAGATGCTTGTCTGTGGCATTGATTGAATTAATATCAATACCGAATTTCTAACTTTGGATTATTTTATCACTTAAAAAACAAATTTAACCTCTTTCTTGCTCTCTCTCTTTTTAAACAGGATTTTCAACAAGAAGACAGAGCTATCCTGGCTCATTTTGTCTTAGTTTTCTTTGGAGGAGTTCACATGTTGTTGCGCTTTCTCTGGAATAACCATGTGATGTAAAAGGAATGTAAATGTCAGGTTCTGCTTTCCTTCTACCCTCTGAGAAAATATGCATCCCACCGGGGCAGATGGGAAGAAGACCCGTCTCTACCTCCTCTGTTTTCACCCACCATTGTTGCTTTGTGCCTGGTTGTTGGAGAACTGCGGACTCACTGGCCATTTGTCTGTTCACTGGTCAACCAGCGATGAGATGTCTATGACTGCCCCATGGTAGAGCCCAAGGAACTTAGGAACCCAGGAGGCCTTACTGCTTAGGAAACACCAGCGCTGTGGATAGTCCCAGTGCTCCTTGTAAGGAAACCTTGAACATTTCCTCTTATGAGGGAAATTGAACCTCATCCCCAAACCAGAGGTCACAGGAATGGGTGCTTTCTCCTGGCCCCGCCCCTGGGTACCAGGCCCTCCAGCAGCCTGTTGACCCCACTCTCGTTGCCCACGTCCAGACCTGCAGTGCCCCGTCCTCTTTTTACCTTTCTGTCTACCTCATATTCCTCCCTCCCTTTGAGAAGTATGGCAAGTGTTAAGAAAATTTGTTGTTATAAATTATAAGTTCTGTATATGCGTTTTGAGTTCTTTGTAGGAAAAGTGTTATTTAAAAATTAATAATTTAAAACATGAAATAAATATGGTTATTTTATTGAGCATGAAACACCTGTGCATATTTCTTTTGTGAAGGAGGGATTCCACTTGTTCCTGCTCATATGGGGTCATAATTTTGTAGTTTGATCATATATAGCACCAGGAAATGTCCTCATTTTTTAGGTCTGTCTCAGGCAATGCCTATCATCACCTAGGTTTTGGCTTCCTGGCAGGGAACAGATCCTAAAACGTCTTTCTTATTTATTTTTTTTAACTCTTTTGAGTAGGCATTTATTTATTCATATGGCTAAAAAAACAAAACCATATAAAAAGGTTTACAATAAAAACCCTTGCTCTTATTTTCTATACTGAATCCCAATCATGTTTGTAAATTTGTTACATATCCTTCCAGAGTTTCTTTGTACAAATACCAGTAAATATATATATACACACAAAAGGTAGCATGTAATATACACTGTTATGTGCCTTGATTTTTTTGCTTAGCATGGTGGTCACGCACTATTCTACTTGTCTTACAAACGTTAACTCATTTACTCTTCATAAGAACATCATGATACAGGTATTATCAATATTATTAGCTCTATTTTACTGTTAAGGAAACTGAGGCAGAAGTAAGTAGAGAGAGGCAGTACAGAAGGTAACTAAGTTGCTCAAGCGCACACAGCCAGTAAGTGACATAGCTGGGTTACCAAGCCAGGCAGGCTGTTCTCAGAGTCTGGGCTCTTAACCACGTGTTGTACTACCTCTTGGAGAGCTTGCCACGGTCCATAGAGAACTGTGTCAGACAGGATGCACAGAATTCTGTTAAATGGATGTAGCATCATTTATTTCATCAGCCCCTTCTTAACGGATGCCTGGGTTGTTTCTAATCATTCGGTATAATAAGCAATGCTGCAATAAATAACCATGTACCTTTTAGATATGTACAAATACATACATATTCCTATTGCTCATTTTTCTATTGGGTTTCTGGTCTTGTTCTTACTGGTTTCTAGGAGCTCATGATTTATCAATGCTAACCAACAGCATCTACACCTTCAGATTTTTGGCAGGTTATTAAGGCTTTTTGCCTCCTTTTCTTCCGCGTGTATGGGTTTGCTTTAGTGCTTACAACCTTTCTGGGCTTCCCCTCAAGGCAGAGGGAGCTAAGGCAGGTACACACGGGTGATGGGTGGGTGGGTATTACACTTGGAGCAGCCAGAGGCCTGAGAAGAGGTGGCAGCTGGGATCCACTGAGTACTTGGGTCTAGGTCAGAAGAGCATTATAGCCTCACTGATGCTGGCATTCGGGCATGGGGCGGTGGGGCCTCCACCTGGCCAAAGGGCAGGCCGTGGGCGGGTCAGAGCTGGGAATGTCACTCACCCGTAAGGGGAGAGGCACCTGGTCCAGGCGGACAGCATGGGAGGCCCCCTCCTATCCATCTGCAGAGATGAACAGGAAGTTGGTGCCATGAAGTTGGTCTGTCGCTGTCACGAGCCCAGGACCAGGGATTCCCTCAGCTCTCTAGATCCCCCAGAATCCCACCTCTGTCCCCCTGGGAGCCAGTGCCAGGATGCCCGAGGGGCTGTCCATCTGCGAAAGGATGCGAGCAGGACCGATGCCTCCCAGTGGGCGAGCCCACGGCACCCTGGTCTGCCCTCCCGCAGGGGCCAGCCCCTGTGCTCCCCCGAGCCGACCAGGATGTGCGTGGAAGCTGGATCCCGCTCTTTCGTTTTCATTTCCTGGAACGACAGCAACTACCAGAGCACCCTGCACACCTGCTCGCCCGGGGAACCTGAGCACACAGCACCCAGTGCTACTTGAGATTCCATCCCATGAGACCTTCCAGTTTTGGGGGCCAAGTTAGGGGTTTGGGGAAGGAGGGCCTGAGAGCGCTGGCCTAGGGTCCAGCAGCTGCAGCCACCGGTGCACTCACGATGGACAGCCGGGTGGCTCCCTCACCTCCACCTGTAATGCAGGTAAGAGCCTGGCAGCTGAACCACGCAGTGTGCACACAGAGCCACCTGCCCTCTGCCTCTTCTCTACCACCTCAATTTCCATACCCATTTTATCAGACCTTCTGCCTGGCTGGAATCTCACTTTCTAGCACATTCCCAAGCCTCACCCATCCCTCACCGCCTCTCACTCTCCTCCACCTCACTCACCTCCAGCCTCTCATTCGATCCCTTCGAAACCCCTACGTGTCATATACTGCTCCTCCTCCCTCCTTCTCACCTCTACACCAATCAGATGCAGTTCCTGCACAAGCCACACCCTCACAGCTGGCAGAGGCAACTACGCAGGGGCTCCTCTCCTTAGCAGTCCCTCTCCACTGGACATATTTCCCTAGGAGCCTCAGAAGCCCCCACAGCTGGGCCCCCTTCCCACCTCCAAGGCCCTTCTCCACTTCTCTCTCTCCAAGATCCATATCCACATCCACTTTTTTTTTTTTTTTTTTTTTTAAATCAGACGTTTTCCTTGCCTTCGTGTGGAACCTTGAGCTCTATCTCTCTGCAGCTCCCTGGCTGGCATTTCCCAGGCAGTCACAGCCTGGAATTCCCCATTCCTCACACTTGGAAGAGGGCAGAGGAGTAGACAAGGAGCTCCCTGCAAGTCCCAGGTGAGTCTAGGCCTTGAACCCCTTCTCCAGCTTGGCAAGCCCCCTCTGCTAGGTGGCAACCTCTGAGGCAGGGTTACCTGGGTACAGCACCAAGTGGGGCCTGGGGGGGTGGAAGCAGACAAGAAATGCAGTGAGAAGTATCCCCAAAGGTGTCGAATCCTCTTCTGCGGTGGCCACGGCTTCTTGAGTTTGCTTTGCTGGCTCCAGATGACAGTCTTTCACTGCACATTGTCCTCCTCAGACACCAAGAGATGAACATAATGCTCTTGGAGATCCCAGAGTGAGAAAATGACTCCTACTGGGATTGGTTTCTTTTTTTTTTTTTAATGAATTAATTTTTTTTAATTAATTAATTAATTTTTGGCTGCGTTGGGTCTTCGTTGCTGCACGCCGGCTTTCTCTAGTTGCGGCGAGCGGGGGCTACTCTTCGTTGTGGTGCACGGGCTTCTCGTTGCAGTGGCTTCTCTTGTTGCGGAGCACGGGCTCTAGGTGCGCGGGCTTCAATAGTTGTGGCTCGCAGGCTCAGTAGTTGTAGCGCATGGGCTTAGTTGCTCCACGGCATGTGGGATCTTCCCGGGCCAGGGCTCGAACCCGTATCCCCTGCCTTGGCAGGTGGCTTCTTAACCACTGCACCACCAGGGAATTCCCTGGTTTCACTTTTACTTTTCACAATGTGGCAGCCTGTGGCAGGGCACGAGCCCCAAGGAGCCCCCTGTTTCTACAAAATTCTGTCACTTTTTCATCCCCTCATTCTGATGGCTGAACCAAATCACCTCTAGGGGCCAGGATGACTGTAACACTGTAAAGATAAAGACTTCCCTTGGTGGGACCTTGGGATTCAGAAGTTCATCCTTTCTTTCTCTCTTTTGAAAAATAGCATTTGCTTTTTTATATGTTTCTGGTTGAAGGTCTTTTTATCCTGGTCTCTCAGGTTCCCTGTGTCCTCACCAAGGTTCCTGGGCTCTCAGATTTCCAGCTTACAAGTCAAGTATTGTCAGGGGAGCCTTCTGGTAGGATTAGGTGGAGGCATGAAAAGCTTGAATTGGAAAGATGAAATTTACTGAGTGTCCACTGGGTACAACAGGGGTCCCCAACCTCGGGGCCATGGACTGGTAGCAGTCCATTGACTGTTAGGAACCAGGCCGCACAGCAGGAGGTGATCAGCGGTCGAGTGAGCGAAGCGTCATCTGTATTTACAGCCACTCCCCATCGCTCATATTACCGCCTGAGCTCCTCTTCCTGTCAGATCAGCGGCAGCATTAGATTCTCAGAGGAGCGTGATCCCTACTGTGAACTGCGCATGCGAGGGATCGAGGTTGAGTGCTCCTTATGAGAATCTAATGCCTGATGATCTGACAGGGAGCTGAGGCGGTGATGCTCGTGCTGGGGAGCGGCTGCAAATACAGATTATCATTAGCAGAGGGGTTTGACTGCACATAGACCATAATAAATCAACTGCTTGCAGACTCATATCAAAACCCTATCAGTGAGTGGCAAGTAAAAACAAGCTCAGGGCTCCCACTGATTCTACATGATGGTGAGTTGTATAATTATTTCATTATATATTACAATGTATTAATAATAGAAATAAAATGCACAATAAATGTAATGTGCTCGAATCATCCCGAAACCATCCTACCCCGCCCCCGCTGGTCCGTGGAAAAACTGTCTTCCATGAAACCTGTCCCTGGTGCCGATAAGGTTGGGGACCGCTAGTGTACAAGATGTTGATGGTACCAAGCTGAAGACATATGTGGTTCCTACCTGTAAGGTAGACACAGAGGTGGACACTCCTCCTCTTTGAAAAAAATTCTTAATATATTTAAGGATGGCTGAGCCTTCACCAAGATGCTCATCTTTGACTGCCCTGGTTTTCCCTCTCTCTAGGAGGGAGCTGATTCTCCTGTGAATCCCGAGGCAGCCACACCACCCCCAGACACCTAGGCCCAAGCCAGATGGGACGCTCGAGTGAATCTGCTGGGTGAGGGGGGAGATCTCAAGCTGCTGGGAAGACTCTGTGAGAGAGGGGAGAAGAAAGGCTGATGTTTTTACAGAATGTAAATGTGATGCATAAACTTCTTATCCAAGGAATTGCCTTCCCCCATTTGCTATTTCTTTTTTAAAAAAATATTTATTTATTTGGTTGTGTCGGGTCTTAGTTGTGGCAGGTGGGTTCCTCAGTTGCAGCTTGCCAGCTCCTTAGTTGTGGCACATCGGCTCCTTAGTTGTGGCATGCGAACTCTTAGTTGTGGCATGCATGTGGGATCTAGTTCCCTGACCAGGGATTGAACCCCGGGCCCCCTGCCTTGTGAGCACAGAGCCTTCACCACCGCGCCACCAGGGAAGTCCCCATTTGCTATTTCTTTGCTGTTTTTTTTTGGCTGTGCCAGGCAGCTGTGTGATCTTAGTTCGACCAGGGATTGAACCCGGGGCCATGGCAGTGAAAGTGCAGAATCCTAACCACTGGACCGCCAGGGAAGTCCCTTTGCTAGGTTTTCTTTAACCTTTCCTTGGTGAGGAAGTCAGAGGAGGTCAGTGCGAATTCTCCTGCGGGGAATACAGCTGACATGGCCAAGCTTGAGGACAGGCAGTCTCCTGGTTGGTAAGAGGAGGACTGGGATTGGATGAGCTTTTAGGTCCTTTCCAGCCTAAGGACAAAGAGTTGAGGACGTTGCCAGTGAGGAAGCCAGATGGGGCTAACCAGTGAACAGTTGTATGTACGTAGAACCCTCTTTCAAATGATTATATTTATTTATTTTTAAAATAAATTTATTCTTTTTTTAAAATGTATTTATTTATTTTTGGCTGAGTTGGGTCTTTGCTGCTGCACGCGGGCTTTCTCTAGTTGCAGTGAGCGGGGGCTACTCTTCCTTGCGGTGTGCAGGCTTCTCATTGTGGTGGCTTCTCTTGCTGTGGAGCACAGGCTCTAGGCACGTGGACTTCAGTAGTTGTGGCTTGAGGGCTCTAGAGCGCAGGCTCAATAGTTGTGGCGCACGGGCTTAGTTGTTCCGCGGCATGTGGGATCTTCCTGGACCAGGGCACGAACTCGTGTCCCCTGCATTGGCAGGCAGATTCCTAACCACTGCGCCACTAGGGAAGCCCCCAAATAATATATTTAATTTTTGTTGTTACAAAAGTAGCACATGCTTATTGTCAAGAATAGGGAAATGACAGAGAAGCATAAGAATACATAGAACAATCAAATACACTCAAAGACAACCACAGGAAACATATTGGCTATAACCTTTCATTTCATTTTCCTAAGTAATGCTCTTGCCCAAGGAAACTCATAACTATGGAGCAGGCTGTAGATTAATGTATTTATGTGGTAGAGCTGAGAGGCGGAAAAGCTAAATGACAAGCTCAAGATCACACAGGTTTCCATGCTAAGGTCAAACCTTGGTTCTGCGGATAATCTTCTAAGAGATTTTCACATGCACTTCCTAAGCTGTGGAGATCATAGGACAGGCAGCTAGCTGACCACCAGTTGGGTCTTTAATCTGGGTGGGGGTCTAGGAGCAGGCATGTCTGACCTGGGTTGTGAAGCACCCAAGTCACTTTCTGCTTGGTTGCCCCAGGGGCTGGAACACTGTTTTATATTTTCGCACCCTTCTGATTTCCTGGACACAACCTGCTTTTTGAGCTGCTGACAGGATTGAGCAGAATGTGGTGTGTGACTTCACAGGCCTTGGGATGACACTGTTGCCCCCAAATGACTGGCATTCTTTTAATGGGGAACAGAGCCTATCTTTCCA
The DNA here is from genome assembly GCF_059928025.1 of Delphinapterus leucas. NCBI lineage: Eukaryota > Metazoa > Chordata > Mammalia > Artiodactyla > Monodontidae > Delphinapterus > Delphinapterus leucas. The sequence goes on from NC_143138.1 coordinate 38,349,242, forward strand.
GGGTTAGCGGGAAGTGGGGACTCACAGACATGAGAGAACCCCAGAGCGTGGAGGATGCCCTGGTACCTCAGAGCAGCAGAGAGAAGCGGCAGTGTGATTTGGGGAGAGGGGCAGGGAGCTCTGTAAGGAAACTCTGTGGCTTCATTTCGTCCAAATGCCAAGACTGACCAGTAGCTTGGGGCTCAGGAATGCTCTAAGGAGATGTCTGGCAACACTTAACACAGAGGGTACGATTTGGGCTCCATTCCTGGCTCAAGCTGTGGTGATGAGGAAAACAGGACTTCGGGTCAGACCTGAAGACCCTGAGTGTTGCTGCTGAGCAGAACCTTAGAGGACTCTTAATTCTTGGTCCTGAGTCTCTTCATTCTCCAGGAGCTTATTCCTGGAAAAATCTGTGAACTTCCCACTGTTGGATGTAGCGGGACTGAGACATCTTTGTGTCTTGAAATGGGCTTTTGAAGCTCCTAGTTGTGACTAAACCACAGGAAAAGACATACAGAGCCACCTCTGACTTTCAGATGTCACAGGCAGGGGAAAAGCACCTCTCGGCAACTCCCTGGTGGTGTACCATAGGGGAAAGGGCCCTTGGGGAGCTCCAGCAGATTTTTTGTGCCCCTGCTCAAGTTCACATCCTTCACAGATAACAGAGTCCCCACGTACTTATTTTAATAGATACCATTCTGGCAAGCGTGGCTTCCCGTTATCTCAGACCAGGGCATCTCAAATTTTCACGTGCACATGAATCCCCTGGGAGCTATGTGGAAATGCAGATTCTGGTTCAGTAGGTCTGGGTGGGGCCTGAGATTCTGCATCTCTAATAAACTCCTGGGTGATGCTGTGGCTGCTGGAAATGCATCCGAGGATCTCACTTTACGCAGCTGTCCCAACAGCGATTTTCAGTCTCTCTGTGGAGGTGAAATCAGTTTGGTGGGTCAAGATATGTATTTTTTAAAAATGAGGGAGGGGCTTCCCTGGTGGTCCAGTGGGATGCAGGGGACGCGGGTTCGATCCCTGGTCAGGGAAGTAAGATCCCACATGCTGCAGGGCAACTAAGCCTGCGCACCTAGAGTCTAAGCTCCATAACTAGAGAGCCCCGCGCACCGCAACTCCTGAGCCCACATGCTCTGGAGCCCGTGCACCACAACTAGAGAGCCTGCGTGCCGTAACTACTAAGCCCATGGGCCCTCTAGAGCCCACGCATGCCAGAACTAGAGAGAAGCCCGCGTGCCGCAATAAAGAGCCCGTGTGCTGCAACGAAAAATCCTTCATGCCACAATGAAGATCTCGCATGCCATAGCTAAGACCTGATGTAGCCAAATAAATAAATAAATGAATAAATAATTTTTAAAGTACCATTTAAAAAATAATAACAAAAAATGAGGGTTCAGTGGTTAGGAATCCATACTCTCACTGCCAAGGGCCTGGGTTCAATCCCTGGTGGGGGAACTAAGATCCCACAAGCCATGTGGCACAGCCAAAAAAAAAAATGAAAGAAGAGAAAAGAAATAGAATATATCAGAGCACATCATAAAGAGTAAAGGTAGCAGTGATTTCATGAATACTTTGTTTTGGCTCTTTATGTATATATAGCTGTGTGGGTCATGACACAAAACGTAATTTTTACTGCGGGTTGAGGTCAGAATGGTTTGAGAATCACTGTCCTAGATCATGGCATGTTAGAAGTAGTAAGTTAGATGGATGCAGGCGAGGTGAGAGGCGGGGTGGAGTGGGGAGGAATGGGGACTAGAAGTGAATGTTCTGGACGCTGTGAGTATTGACAGTGCTGTCATCACCTGAAAATGAAAGGAACATATCAAGCAACAAACAGAAGGAAGATTCCCCAAACTAACCATTTGAGGACAAAGAGCTTCCTCCTCCCTAAACTCAGGGGCTGGGCTAGACCGTGTGCATTTTTGTGCAAATGGAAATGACCTCTCCTTTGGGAAGAAGCCAAGCCAAGCCAAGCCTCCCCACTGTCCCCGGCCTCCCCACAGATGGTGCCCTTGTGCAGGTCACTACACAACTGTGTGTGCTGGCCCTGCTGGTGACGACCATAAAACTGAGTGTGATCACCAAGAAAAGCAGTATCTGCCAAGACAACCAGGGTAAGCAATGAGGTGACGGATTGGAGGGGACTCTGAATAGGCAGTGACGTGCAAGAAACTGAGGACAACGGTAGTGCTACAACAGTCTTCGTGGCAGAGAAACAAGCTAGTCTGTTTCCAGGTAGGCTCCCCAAAGACGATGCTGATAATCACAACAAAGGCCGTTGGTTGAGTTTTTACTCTTGACCAGGTACCGTGCTGGGCATATTGTATATGCTGTCTAATTAAATTCCTCCATAGGTCTGGGATGTAGGCTCTTTTATTATCCCCACCTTACAGATGTGAAAACTGGCCTGTGAGGTGAATTATCTCGTCCATAGTCACCCACCAGTAAAAACGGCGGAGCTGGGATTTGAACCTATGTTCCGCAGACCCTGCAGCTGTCACTCAGTCGGAGCAAAGAGCCTCCAGCATCAGCTGGTGACAGCCCCCGTTTTTAGGGGCCAGCCGGGCACTTTGCACTGTCATCCACATTCGTCCTGGGGACCCTGATAGGTAGGTACAAGCCGGCTGTTGGTTCTGATTTGGTTGCTAAAGGTGAGTCCAGCTCTTTTTGCTCCTGGAGGTCACTCGACCTAGTAAACTGCGGAGATGTGGTGAAGAGCAGTGAGTAGCAGTTTTGATTGGGTGAGGGGCAGCTTGAGGGGGTCCTGAAACCAAGACAGAGGGGTTGTGACTTGATGGAGTTGATAGTTAGAAGTGATGTTAGTTTCTTGAGCAAGAGGGTATAAAGGGATGCTGTGGGAAGAGAGACCTGGTCAGGGCCATCTGGGGGGTCCACAGAGGGGGCTGGTCAGGATGCCTAGAGGCCTTTCCAGCCCACACTGATTTGCTCATCTCACTCATTTGGACAATTTATATTTACTGAGCATCTATTACACTATGTGGCAGGCATTGCTCTAGGTGCTGGAGAAACAGCAGTGACCGAGACTGGCGAAGTGTGTGCCTCGTGGAGCTAGCTGCCCTCCTAGTGGTGGATGCAGTGAACAGAAGGAAGCGCGAAGCCCAGCAATGAGCCAGCTGGGGGGGTGGGGGTGGTGGTGGAAGGGGGAGGCCCCCGAGCCAGCCCTGCTTTGGAAGCCAGGGGGATGGAGTGCTGACTCTTCAGGGAGACACTCGAGCACCCGCACCAGGTCCTGGGCAAGCAGCCAGGACCTCTGTTTATATCTGTCCAGAAGCTGGGAGCCAGCCAAGCTGGAAATCCCCAGTGAGCAGGCCCCCGGGGCAGGGAGAGTAAGGTGATATCTGCCTGGAGTCTTGAGAGACAAAGATGGTTGATGTGAAGGAACTGAAAATACAGTGGATTGTTGCCAAGAGAAGGAGAAGCCACGGGCTGTTCTGCTGGTCCCAGAGGTTTGGTTAGATTGGTAAGGGGAGACCTGGTTAGGCTCATCCGTCACTAGGTCAGGGAGACTTCTTGGGGGAGTCTTAGATAACACTTGCCAGCATTGGTTGAGCTCCTTGATGTGCTGGGCAGTGCCAAGCATTTTATGTGCGTTCCCCTCAACCAACGAGAGCTCCGTCTGCCTCAGAAAGCACACACCGCATGCCAGACGCTGGTCTTTAAACTGACTAACTCGTAGGGTCCTCATGATGGTCCTGTGTGGCTGGTACTATTTTTGTCATCGTCCTCGTTTTGGAGATGTGGAAATTGAGACAGAGTCATTTAGGTCTCAATGTTTACAGCTGGCCTGGCACCATCATTGGTAGTTTTTGTTGTTGTTGTATCTTTATACTTTTACTTTTTTTTTTTTTTGACGTGTAACTTATATACAGTCAAGTGGACAGATTTTAAGTGTACAGCTCCACTAATTTTTATGTATGTATACACCCATGTAGCCATGATGTAGATCAAGATTTAGACCATTTCCAACACCCCAGAAAGTTCCCTTGTGCTTCCTTCCAGTCAATTCTGCTTGCAAGGGCCACCACTATTCTGATTTTTTTTTCCTTTAGCCGCGCCACGTGGCTTAACGGGATCTTAGTTCCCTGACCAGGGATTGAACTCGTGTCCCCACTGCAGTGGAAGCGTGAAGTCTTAACCACTGGACCACCAGGGAAGTACCAGCACTGTCTATTCTTGATGGTATTTCTTTTTTTAAAAAAATGTATTCTAACATGAAGCAGGCTGAGAAGGCAGACCACCTTTTTTTTTTAATTTTTATTTTTTTTTGCGGTACGCGGGCCTCTCACTGTCGTGGCCTCTCCCGTTGCGGAGCACAGTCTCTGGACGCGCAGGCTCAGCGGCCATGGCTCACGGGCCCAGCCGCTCCGCGGCATGTGGGATCTTCCCGGACCGGGGCACGAACCTGTGTCCCCTGCATCGGAAGGTGGACTCTCAACCACTGCGCCACCAGGGAAGCCCTTGATGGTATTTCTATATCTGCCTTCTTTCTCCAATGCAGCATCTTTGAGCTTCATTCATGTGTCATGAGTGGAAGTCATTTGTACATTCTGGTTCATTGCCAGGCAGCATTCCATTGCATGAAAACATCACGGTTTGACTGTCCATTCTCTGGCTGATGGAGAGTTGGGATGTTTCCAGTTCTTTTCTATTGTGAACAGAGTCACTGTGGACATTCACATGCATGTCTTTCAGTGGATGCACTCACTCACCATGTCTCTTAGGTCTTTACTTGGGGGTGGGAATGCTGGGTTGTACAGTATGTGGCCTGGGTGCCTAACCTCTGCAGCACACTGACCCCCAAACAGCCCAGTGGGGGAGAGTTATTATCCCATTTCACAGAGTGGGAAATTGAGGCTCAGAGAGAATGAGTGGCTTAAATGAGGTGACTTGGCTGGTAAGGGGATGAGCTGGAACCCAGACCCCCAGCTTGGGGATTTGGCCCCGAGCTAGGTGGCTGATCCAGTGAACAGCAATTTGGTGTGATGGGCTTCGACCCACTTCTGGGTTTGATGGAGACTTTGGTGGCTGACCCAGTGCTTGGAACCTGGCCCATCCTGGGGTTCAAGTCCTATGGGAAAAGTCTTTTCACCTTAATATTCTTTGAAGATGCAAGGAACAAAAAAAGTCTCTTTTTTTAAAAAAAAAAATTTTATTGAAGTATAGTTGATTTACAATGTTGTGTTTAATTTCTGCTGTACAGCAAAGTGACTCAGTTGTACATGTATAAATTCTTTCTCATATTTTTTAAACTTTTTATTTTATATTGAAGTATAGTTGATTACCAATGTTGTATTAGTTTCAGGTGTACAGCAGAGTGATTCAGTTATACATATACGTGTATCTATTCTTTTTCACATTCTTTTCCATTATGGTTTATCACAGGATATTGAACGTAGTTCTCTGTGCTATAAGGTAGGGCAGTGTTGTTTATCCATCCTATATATAATAGTTTATATCTGCTCATCCCACACTCCCAATCCATTTCTCCCCCAGCCCCAACTCTTGCAACCACAAATCTGTTCTCTATGTCTGTGACTCTGTTTCTGTTTCATAGATATGTTCATTTGTGTCGTATTTTAGATTCCACATATAAGTGATATCATATAGTATTCGTCTTTCTCTTTCCGACTTACTTCTTCACTTAGTATGATAATCTCTCGGCAAAATTCATTCTTTTTAATGTCTGGGTAATATTCCATTGTGTGTGTGTGTGTGTGTGTGTGTGTGTGTGTATCACGTCTTCTTTATCCACTCATCTGTCAATGGACATTTAGTTTGCTTCCATGTCTTTGCTATTGTAACCAGTGCTGCTATGAACATTGGGGTGCATATACCTTTCTGAATTATAGTTTTGTCTGCGTATATGCCCAGGAGTGGGATTGCTGAATCATATGGCAACTCTATTTTTAGTTTTTTGAGGAATCTCCATACTGTTTTCCATAGTGGCTGCACCAATTTACATTCCCACCAACAGTGTAAGAGGGTTCCCTTTTCTCCACATGCTCTCCAGCATTTATTATTTACAGACTAAAGAAGTCCCTTTTATTTACCACTGGACTGGAGGAGCTGACTGCAAGGGGATGAAAGGTGAGGGCAGGAGTGAGCACGAAGAAATGAAAGAAAAACAAAATTACACTCCAGAAAGATGACAGGCTTCAAAGTTTCAGGTGCTACTGTGGGTTGTGTGACCTCAGGGTCCTTCAGAGGCAGCTTGGGAAGTCCCCTGCCCATCTCTCTGGACCTGGGAGCAGGACCTCATCTGTGGTTGATCATGTCTTCAAAATTCAAGGTTTTTCCCTCTCAGTGTAGTTTTTGTGTTTTCAGGGAGGCAGAACAGCCAGAGTGGTGTGGAATCCATCGTCATCCTCTGGCCAAACACAGGAAAACAGACCCCTCTGACTCAGGAATAGTAGTTTTGAATTTTCAGGCTGATAGTCTCAAATACCATGGATTAGGGAACCATGTACAAAATGAAATTGGCAGTTGGTCTCCAGAGTCCCTGGAAGTCCTGGCTGGCTGTGCAGGCTTCCCCCTGACACCTGCATGACACCATCAAGCAGTCTCCGAGTTTTACACCATACAGCTTTGTATATCACCAGACTGATCTCCCTTGGAGGCTCTCAATTCCTATTTCCATCCTCCATGCATCCTTTTCCTTGCCTTAGTGCCAGGTGTAGATACTATCATTAAAATGACATCTCACTCTTCTCTGTGCCTGTCCCTGACTATTGAGGCATTGTGCCACGTGTTTATTGGTGGATTTGCTCTACTGCAGAGCTTCTCAATTGAGCGGTTTTTCTCTCCTTCCCCAGGGACATGTGGCAATGTCTGCAGACATTTTTGGTCGTCACAACTCGTGAATGGGGGAGGGGTGCTGCTGGCATCTAGGGGGTAGACGCCAGGGATGCTGTTAAACATCTTACAAAGCGCCCACAGCAAGGGACTGTCAGGTCCGAAGTGTCTATAGTACTGAGGCTGAGAAATTCTGCTGCACTATGAATTGCTGGTAAGGTGTTTCTGTCTTAAAAAAAATCAGTTTAGAGATGCTCTTGAGCCATCACAGGCATTTTATCTATATCATCTGCATCGCAAGTGTCTCCCCGAAACCCCGCCTCCTTTAGTTTTGTTTACGGTATCTTTTGACACATATGCAAAAATTAACGTAGTCAAATGTGTGCTTCACTTTTATTACAGTCTCTGCATTTCCTGTCATGGTTGAGTCTCTGCTACCCTTGTTCAGTCATATGGTTTCTTATTTCCACTTCTCTTTGGGTTTCTATTGTTCAATTCATTAGGCCTTAATCCATCTGGAATCGATTTCTGTGACTGGTGGGAGGTGAGGGTCCAAATATAGATTTTCCCAGGTAGAGAGCCAGTTGTGGTTTTATCATATCTTAAATTAGCTATCCTTTCCCACTGAATTAATGTCAAATACACACACATGGGGTCCCTTCTCTTTTCCAGTGATACTTGTCAATCTTAGGTTAATACTGTCAGATCTTGATTATGTGGCTTTGTAGCATCACAAAGGCCCACTGTCAGTTCTATTCCTTTTTTTCCCCCTTTAATAATTTTTGGGTCAGTTCAGACATCTTTTTTCTTATTATTCTTTCCTAGGTCCCCAAATAAATAGCGGAAGCCTCTCCTTCCTCCTACGCTGGGTTACGTTGCTCTGCTTTCTGTGTTTGTAACACAGCGCACTTTCCCTCTGTGCCGCTGATCAGGATGGTCATTAGAAAGTCATTGGTTACTGGGGTCCCTCCCTCCTGCCAGCTTCGCTCTGTGCCATGTCCCCCAGCAGTGGCATGGTGCCTGGCACGGGGCTGATGTGCAATGGACAGTGGTGGAATGAGTGAGGGAGTGATAATGCATGTCTTTGTTTTTTTTAACATGAAAACTAGTTTTCTTTCTTGTGTTGTTTTGGGACCTGGCAGTCAGATGTTGGCTTAGTCCCTGTCACTGTCAAGGTGTGGCCTCGGACAGTTGCTTCCCTCCTCTGCTTCAGTTTTCTTACCTGTCAGGCTGGACCTGGACCTGATGAGCCCTGAGCTCCTTCCACTCTTACACAGCTGGGGGCCTGTGAGGGATAAAGAGCTCTGGGGAGGAGAAGCACCACACAAACTGAAATGCCGGGTTGACTCATCGCAGTAGGCACAGTGTCAGGGCCCCTGATACTTTTAGGGGCCCATGAAAATGGTCCAGTTTCTTTTCAAATCAGAAGAAAACAAAGTCACACCCTTTAAGTCACATGATTTGGCTTTAACTCAATCAGACACCTTTAAGTCACGTGACCCAGCTTTAGGTCAGGTCTCCCCAGCAGGGGTGTGGGGACAGGAGGAAGAGGCTCAGATGGAAAGGGAAGAAGGAAGTTTGGGGAGAACTCTTGAGAGAAAGGGCATAGGGATGAGCACAGCCCACCCACCCAAATGCCGCTTTTACATGCTCCATGTTCACAACCACCAGCCCCGCTTTTCAGATGCCAACACCCACACAGGCCTGCAGCTTGAAAACTGCAAGCCTAAGAGTCAAGCCAGGTATTTCTGGGTCCAGAGTTCCGCCTCTGGAGAAACAAAGGGCAGTCAAACCGCAGACAGCCTTTCAGGCTGTCCAACCACTGGGCAACCTGACCAGGCTGGAAGTGCCCCCATCGGATGCTGAAGGCAGACCTCTCTTCCCTCTGTGAGGTGAGGCAATTTGGGCCGGAGAGTCAGAAGCTCCCGGTAACCAACCCCTCCTCTCTGGGCACGTCCTTGGGGTTCTGCCAACCCCATCTCCAACCCTATTGCCCAGCCTGGAGGTCCAGTCGGGGAGCTGCGGGTGGCTCTGCCGGTGCTCTGGCGCCCTCTAGTGGCCATCCTCTCTAATGACAACTTTCAGCCCTTCCTCCTACTTCCCTCCCCAGCCATGGGGGCTGCACTCGACTTGGGCACCTGCAGCCTGATTTCGTACCTCCTCTCCCGCTAAGTGCAATGAAGTGCCCTACAGAGGGGGTATTTCTCTCCCAAAGTCTCCCAGGGCAATCACCCCTCCCTAGACTCTCCCACTACTTTAAATCAGTCAGCCCCGCCCTTTAAGTCAGGTGAGCTTTAAGTCAGTGACTATGGAGAACAATATGGAGGTTCCTCAAAAAACTAAAAATAGAGTTGCCATAGGATCCAGCAATCCCACTCCTGGGCATATATCCAGAGAAAACTCTAATTCGAAAAGACACATGTACTCCAATGTTCACAGCAGAACTAGTAACAATAGCCAAGACATGGAAGCAACCTAAATGTCCAGCGACAGATGAATGGAGAAAGATGTGGTACATACCTACGAAGGAATATTACTCAGCCATAAAAAAAAGAATGAAATAATGCCATTTGCAGCAACATGGGTGAACCTAGAGATTATCATACTAAGGGCAGTCAGAAAGAGAAAGACAAATACCATATGATATAACTTATACGTGGAATCTAAAATATGATACAATGAACTTAACTACATAAAAAGAAACAGACCCAGAGACATAGAGAACAAACTTACAGTTACCAAAGGGGAAAGGTGGAGAGGGATAAATTAGGAGTTTGGAATTAGCAGGTACAAACTACTATATATAAAATAGATAAACACACAAGGTCCTACAGTAGAAATAAAATAAGGAGAAAGCTCTCCTCCCCACCAGCGTGCGTGTGCACACACTCATACTCACACACACACTCACACTAACACCAGCCCAGGGAGACAGCCCAGGCACTGACTCTGAGGTCACAATGAACAGGATCCAAAAAGCAATTATACTACACAGGCATTGTGCTAATACAATTATTGAAATTGCTAGTTGAAAACAGTTAATGGAATAATTAAGACAGACTGACCTAAAAGCTGATTTAAAATTAACCTGGCATGTGCATACCATCCAAATAATTACTCTCTCCTATGATCTAGTCTCTCATTAAAGTCAAATTTCTTTGGGAGAAATTCTACATTTTGCACCATACTTGGAAAGAAGAAGCCACACTCACTCACCTGCTGATGAAAGTGGAGGGTTACCAGCGGAGCTAAAGGGGAAATGAGCGTCCTGCCTTCCCAGGTGCTGAGAGATCCGTCTCGGCAACAAACCACTCTCCTTCCCACTTTTCCCTCAAGAAATGATGGAACCCTATTAAAATTGTACCAGCTGAGGACCCCAAATCACTAGGTGCCTGAGTGGGAGGGAGGTGCCTGTGGGGCTGGGGTCTCGCAGAGGCACCACAAAGTCAGAGGAAGTTCAGTAAGCTGTCATCCAACTCATTTCTCCACAGGGGAGAAAAACGAGGCCAAGCAGGCAAGAGGCTTGTTGGAGGCCAAACACCAAGCCAGTGGCAGGGGTGGGAACAGAAACGATTTTCAGCTGAAAGCTCCCCCCACCCCCACAAACACCTCTCCTTTCTTTATTTTATTTATTTTTGAATTTTATTTATTTTTTTATACAGCAGGCTCTTATTAGTTATCTATTTTATGCATATTAGTGTATACATGTCAATCCCAATCTCCCAATTCATCACACCATCACCCTCTACCCCTGCCGATTTCCCCCCTTGGTGTCCATACGTCTGTTCTCTACATCTGTGTCTCTATTTCTGCCCTGCAAACCAGTTCATCTGTACCGTTTTTCTAGATTCCACATATATGCCTTAATATATGATATTTTTCTCTTTCTGACTTATTTCACTCTGTATGACAGTCTCTAGATCCATTCACATCTCTACAAATGACCCAATTTCATTCCTTTTTATGGTTGAATAATATTCCATTGTATATATGTACCACATCTTCTTTATCCATTCATCTGTCGATGGGCATTTAGGTTGCTTCCATGACCTGGCTATTGTAAATAGTGCTGCAATGAACATTGGGGTGCATGTGTCTCTTTGAATTATAGTTTTTCTCTGGGTATATGCCCAGTAGTGGTGCTGGGTCATATGGTAATTCTATTTTTAGTTTTTTAAGGACCCTCCATACTGTTCTCCATAGTGGATGTACCAATTTACATCCCCACCAACAGTGCAAGAGGGTACCCTTTTCTCCACACCCTCTCCAGCATTTGCTGTTTGTAGATTTTCTGACGATGCCCATTCTAACTAGTGTGAGGTGACACCTCATTATAGTTTTGATTTGCATTTCTCTAATAATTAGTGATGTTGAGCAGCTTTTCATGTGCTTCTTGGCCATCTGTATGTCTTCTTTGGAGAAATGTCTATTTAGGTCTTCTGCCCATTTTTTGATTGGGTTGTTTGTTAGTTTAATATTGAGCTGTATGAGCTGTTTATATATTTTTGAGATAAATCCTTTGTCCGTTGATTTGTTTGCAAATATTTCCTCCCATTCTGAGAGTTGTCTTTTCATCTTGTTTGTAGTTTCCTTTGCTTTGCAAAAGCTTTTAAATTTCATTAGGTCCCATTTGTTTATTTTTGGTTTTATTTCCATTACCCTAGGAGGTGGATCAAAAAAGATCTTGCTGTGATTTATGTCAAAGAGTTCTTCCTATGTTTTCCTCTAAGAGTTTTATAGTGTCCGGTCTTACATTTAGGTCTCTAATCCATTTTGAGTTTATTTTTGTGTATGGTGTTAGGCAGTGTTCTAATTTCATTCTTTTACATGTAGCTGTCCAGTTTTCCCAGCACCACTTATTGAAGAGACTGTCTTTTCTCCATTGTATATCCTTGCCTTCTTTGTCATAGATTAGCTGACCATAGGTGCATGGGTTTATCTCTGGGCTTTCTATCCTGTTCCATTGATCTATATTTCTGTTTTTGTGCCAGTACCATATTGTCTTGATTACTGTAGTTTTGTAGTATAGTCTGAAGTCAGGGAATCTGATTCCTCCAGCTCTGTTTTTTTCCCTCAAGACTGCCTTGGCTATTCGGGGTCTTTTGTGTCTCCATACATATTTTAAGATTTTTTGTTCTAGTTCTGTAAAAAATGCCACTGGTGGGCCTCCCTGGTGGCACAGTGGTTAAGAATCTGCTGGCCAATGCAGGGGACATGGGTTCGAGCCCTGCTCTGGGAAGATCCCACATGCCGCGGAGCAATTAAGCCTGTGCACCACAACTACTGAGCCTGCGCTCTACAGCCCACGAGCCACATCTACTGAAGCCTGCATGCTCTAGAGCCTGTGCTCAGCAACAAGAGAAGCCCACACACCACAACGAAGAGTAGCCCCTGCTCGCTGCAACTAGAGAAAGCCTGTGCACAGCAACTAAGACCCAACACAGCCAAAAATAATAAATAAATAAATTTATAAAAAATACTATACTAATATCAATAAAAATAATAATATGTTAAAAAAATGCCACTGGTAATTTGATAGGGATTGCACTGAATCTGTAGATTGCTTTGGGTAGTACAGTCATTTTCACAATATTGATTCTTCCAATCCAAGAAAATGGTATATCTCTCCATCTGTTGGTATCATCTTTAATTTCTTTCATCAGTGTCTTACAGTTTTCTGCATACAGGTCTTTTGTCTCCCTAGATAGGTTTATTCCTAGGTATTTTATTCTTTTTGTTGCAATGGTGAATGGGATTGTTTCCTTAATTTCTCTTTCTGATCTTTTGTTGTTAGTATACAGGAATGCAAGAGATTTCTGTGCATTAATTTTGTATCCTGCAACTTTACCAAATTCATTGATTAGCTCTAGAAGTTTTCTGGTGGCATCTTTAGGATTCTCTATGTATAGTATCATGTCATCTGCAAACAGTGACAGTTTTACTTCTTCTTTTCCAATTTGTATTCCTTTTATTTCTTTTTCTTCTCTGATTGCCATGGCTAAGACTTCAAAAACTATGTTGAATAATAGTGGCGAGAGTGGACATCCTTGTCTTGTTCCTGATCTTAGAGGAAATGCTTTCAGTTTTTCACCATTGAGAATGATATTTGCTGGGGGTTTGTTGCATATGGCCTTTATTATGTTGAGGTAGGTTCCCTCTATGCCCACTTTCTGGAGAGTTTTTATCATAAATGGGTGTTGAATTTTGTCAAAAGCTTCTTCTGCATCTATTGAGATGATCATATGGTTTTTCTTCTTCAGTTAATATGGTGTATCACATTGATTGATTTGCATATATTGAAGAATCCTTGCACCCCCGGGATAAATCCCACTTGATCATGGTGTATGATCCTTTTAATGTGTTGTTGGATTCTGTTTGCTAGTATTTTGTTGAGGATTTTTGCATCTATATTCACCAGTGATATTGGTCTGTAATTTTCTTTTTTTGTAGTATCTTTGTCTGGTTTTGGTATCAGGGTGATGGTGGCCTCATAGAATGAGTTTGGGAGTGTTCCTTCCTCTGCAATTTTTTGGAACAGTTTGAGAAGGATGGGTGTTAGCTCTTCTCTAAATGTTTAACAGAATTCACCTGTGAAGCCATCTGGTCCTGGACTTCTGTTTGTTGGAAGATTGTTAATCACAGTTTCAATTTCAATACTTGTGACTGGTCTGTTCATATTTTCTTTCTTCCTGATTCAGTCTTGGAAGGTTATACCTTTCTAAGAATTTGTCCATTTCTACCAGGTTGTCCATTTTATTGCCATAGAGTTTCCTGTAGTAGTCTCTTAGGATGCTTTGTATTTCTGCAGTGTCTGTTGTAACTTCTCTTTTTTCATTTCTAATTTTATTGATTTGAGTCCTCTCCCTCTTTTTCTTGATGAGTCTGGCTAATGGTTTATCAATTTTATCTTCTCAAAGAACCAGCTTTTAGTTTTATTGATCTTTGCTATTGATTTCTTTGTTTCTATTTCATTTATTTCTGCTCTGATCTTTATGATTTCTTTCCTTCTGCTAACTTTGGGTTTTGTTTGTTCTTCTTTCTCTAGTTCCTTTAGGTGTAAAGTTAGATTGTTTATTTGAGATTTTTCTTGTTTCTTGAGGTAGGCTTGTATTGCTATAAATTTCCCTCTTAGAACTGCTTTTGCTACATCCCATAGGTTTTGGATTGTCATGTTTTCATTGTAATTTGTCTCTAAGTATTTTTTTATTTCCTCTTTGATTTCTTCAGTGATCTCTTGCTTATTTAGTAACGTATTGTTTAGCCTCCATGTGTTTGTGTTTTTTACGTTTTTTTCCCCTGTAATTGATTTCTAATCTCATAGCATTGTGGTCAGAAAAGATGCTTGATATGATTTCAATTTTCTTAAAGTTACTGAGGCTTGATTTGTGACCCAAGATGTGATCTATCCTGGAGAACGTTCCGTGCGCACTTGAGAAGAAAGTGTAATCTGCTCTTTTTGGATGGAATGTCCTATAAATATCAATGAAATCTATCTGGTCTATTGTGTCATTTAAAGCTTGTGTTTCCTTATTAATTTTCTGTCTGGATGATCTGTCCATTGGTGTAAGTGAGGTGTTAAAGTCCCCCACTATTATTGTGTTACTGTCGGTTTCCTCTTTTATAGCTGTTAGCAGTTGCCTTATGTACTGAGGTGCTCCTATGTTGGGTGCATATATAGTTATAATTGTTATATCTTCTTCTTGGATTGATCCCTTGATCATTATGTAGTGTCCTTCCTTCTTTTTTGTAACATTCTTTATTTTAAAGTCTATTTTATCTGAGTATTGCTACTCCAGCTTTCTTTTACTTCCATTTGCATGGAATATCTTTTTCCAACCCCTCACTTTCAGTCTGTATGTGTCCCTAGGTCTGAAGTGGGTCTCTTGTAGACAGCATACATATGGGTCTTGTTTTTGTATCCATTCAGTGAGCCTATGTCTTTTGGTTGGAACATTTAATCCATTCATGTTTAAGGTAATTATTAATATGTATGTTCCTATTACCATTTTCTTAATTGTTATGGGTTTGTTTTTGTAGGTCTTTTTCTTCTCTTGTGTTTCCCACTTACAAAAGTTCCTTTAGCATTTGGTGTAGAGCTGGTTTGGTGGTGCTGAATTCTGTTAGCTTTTGCTTGTCTGTAAAGCTTTTTATTTCTCCATTGAATCTGAATGAGATCCTTGCTGGGTAGAGTAATCTTGGTTGTAGGTTCTTCCCTTTCATCACTTTAAATATATTGTGCCACTCCCTTCTGGCTTGCAGAGTTTCTGCTGAGAAATCAGCTGTTAACCTTATGGGAGTTCCCTTGTATGTTATTTGTCGTTTTTCCCTTGTTGCTTTCAATAATTTTTCTTTGTCTTTAATTTTTGTCAATTTGATTACTATGTGTCTCGGTGTGTTTCTCCTTGGGTTTATCCTGCTTGGGACTCTCTGAGCTTCCTGGATTTGGGTGGCTATTTCCTTTCCCATGTTAGGGAATTTTTCGACCATAATCTCTTCAAATATTTTCTCCGGTCCTTTCTCTCTCTCTTCTCCTTCTGGGACCACTATAATGTGAATGTTGGTGTGTTTAATGTTGTCCCAGAGGTTTCTTAGGCTGTCTTTCATTTCTTTTTATTCTTTTTTCTTTCTGTTCTGCAGCAGTGAATTCCACCATTCTGTCTTCCAGGTCACTTATCAGTTCTTCTGCCTCAGTTATTCTGCTATTGATTCCTTCTAGTGTATTTTTCATTTCAGTTATTGTATTGTTCATCTCTGTTTGTTTGTTCTTTAATTCTTCTAGGTGTTTGTTCTTTAATTCTTCTAGGACTTTGCTAAACATTTCTTGCATCTTCTCGATCTTTGCCTCCATTCTTTTTCCAAGGTCATGGATCATCTTCACTATTATTATTCTGAATTCTTTTTCTGGAAGGTTGCCTAGCTCCACTTCATTTAGTTTTTTTTTCTGGGGTTTTATCTTGTTCCTTCATTTGGTACAAAGTCCTCTGCCTTTTCATTTTGTCTATCTTTCTGTGAATGTGGTTTTCCTTCCCCAGGCTGCAGAACTGAAGTTCTTCTTGTTTCTGCTGTCTGACCTCTGGTGGATGAGGCTATCTCCTCCTCCTTTCAACTCACAGTTTCCTGCCTTATCCCAGACCAGAAGAGCTCTCGGCCTGGTGTGTGGCTATGCAGAGGTGCTGTTGGGCTGGACCAGGGTCCTGAGACCATGCCACAGGGTGGTCCCAGGCTGTTGGGCAGTTTTCTCTTGTCCGCATCTCTAGCCAGCTGCCTGCCATTGGCCAATTCAGGATTCTGTGATGGCGTTGGGCCTGTGTGCAGGATGCACTTGAGGAGGCCCACCTGTGGGAGGAGGGTCGTGGCTGCCCCACCCTCCAAGGGGCCGAGGCTCCTGGCGGGAGGCTCTCAGCCAGTGTCTGAACAAAGGACATTGTGTCCTCATTCTTTGTAAACCCTCAGAGTTACCTCGATAACATTTTTTTAAATGGACTTCCCACTTGGCATATTTATGAGATAAAGAATTTCCCCCATTAAAATTCAGGAACAACATGTTATTAGAACGCAAATGATCTATTAGTTGGAGCACTTTAAAATTCTAACCAGAAAACACTCACTCTTCACCCTCTTGGGCATCTTTATTTATCCCTCTGATTTCTCCAGAACCTTTCCTTCAAGGAGAAATCTCTGGGCTCTGCAGGAACTGTGAGTGGTGACAGTCAGGTAATTCTGTGATTGAAAAGCTGGAGGAAAAGAGACAAGGTCTGTAAACATCTGGATAGTTGGGGTAAAGGAGGTTTCTCCATGGAGAGGTGTAAACACAAGTATAAAGGTCTGGGTGTGGGGATGGCATGAAAGGTGGCCTGATGGCACATGGATCAGAGGCCCAGACTGGGGAGATGCCCTGAGCGGGGCTTCTGCACAAGGTGGAGGGCAGTGGCTACGGTTTGGGCCGGGGAGGAGGGGAATGCGTGGGTCACCAGCTATTGTTCTGACTGATCCTGGGAAGGAGCGCGTCATTTCCTGGCTGATGAGTCGGGGGAGGGACTGGGTCTGTGTGGCCTGGTCAGGAAAGGGGGGATACTGAGTCTCAGCAGAGTCTTTGCGGGGAAGGGTGTTTGAGGGAAGGTTTCCCAGACACAGAGGGTAAGGGGATTTCTGGACCTTCAGGTCACCTTCAACATTGTCGAAAGGCAATGGGCTGTGACAGGAGGGAGGGGACACTCAGACCCTGGGCTGTGACAGGAGGGAGGGAATGTGTATGCACCTCAAGGGTCAGAGAGGCAGGCTTGGCGCCACCTGCTGGCCAGCTGGGAAGTGCAGGCCGCAACCTCTCAGTTCTGTGAAGCCCATGCTCCCAGCTGGCAAGCCTGCAGAAACCACTAAATTTGGAAATTCAAACTGAAATGGAGCCACATATCCCATGACTTCTCCAAAAATAGTTATAGAATAGTTAATTGGAAACCATATTCAATCAAAAGATCGTAGGCACAAACTTTACAACTTACACCAACATTCACTCAAAATTGTCCATAGACAAATTTAAAATGCAAAACTATAAAAACTGTAGATGAAAACATAGAAGGAAATCTACATAACCTTGGACTTGGTGAATTTTAACACAAAACCTCAAAAGCTTATCCACAAAAGAAATAAAATTTTGAACATGGACTTTAAAAATTTTAAACTTTAAATTCTCAGAAAACCAAAAGACAAGCCACAAATTGGGAGAAAAAATATTTGCAATATGCATATCTGATAAGAATTTGTACAACTATAAAGCAAACACCTTCATTACAGATGGGTAAAGATCTGAACAGACACCTGACCAAAGAAGATATACAGATAATAAATAAGTGGACAAAAATATGATCAATGTCATATATCATTAGGGAATTACAAATTAAAACAACAGGACAGGGACTTCCCTGGTGATGCAGTGGTTAAGAATCGACCTGCCAATGCAGGGGACATGGGTTTGAGCCCTGGTCCGGGAAGATCCCACATGCTGTGGCGCAACTAAGCCGGTGAGCCACAACTACTGAGCCTGCGCTCTAGAGCCCACAAGCCACAACTACTGAGCCCGCGTGCCACAACTACTGAAGCCCGTGTGCCTAGAGCCCGTGCTCTTCAACAAGAGAAGCCACTGCAATGAGAAGCCCGCGCACCGCAACGAAGAGTAGTCCCCGCTCGCCGCAACTAGAGAGAAAGCCCACGCAGCAACAAAGACCCAACACAGCCAAAAATAAAAAAAAATAAATTTAAAAAATAAATAAACAAAACAACAAGACAGCACCACACACCTATTAGAGCTGCTAACCTCCTCCCAAAATGACAATACTGATTACTGGAGGAAGGGGAACAACAGCAACTCTTCTTCATTGCTGATGGAACGCACAGACGGCCTCTTGAGATACAGGTTGGCAGTATTTTCCAAAGCCAAAGAGGTCTCACATCTTGAGATCCATCCATCATGCCTCCAGTATTCACACAACTGCTTTGGAAAACTGTATCCAAACAAAAACAAGGATGCTATTATGCACAGAACCTCTACTCATAATGTCTAAACCTTACAGGAATTAGGATGTGTTCAGTAGATGATGCATAAGCAAACTGGGGTACATCCATGTGAAAGGGAGCAGAATATGACACCCTGAAATGTGGAATTTCAAGAGAACCTAAAGAGCTAAAACAATTTTTAGAAAGAAAATCAACACAGCACACAGCAACATTAAATAAAATGCTGTGATACTGGCATGAAGATATACATACAGATGAATGCAACTGAATGGAGATCCTAGAAATAAACCCATTCATCTATGATGAACAGATTTCAGACTACAGTCAACAGCATTAAAATGGGGGGAAATGGTGTTTTCAACAAATGGTGCTAGGTGACTGGCTAACCACATGCAGAGGAATGAAATTGGACCCTTACCTCATACCACATACAAAAAGCATCTCAAAATACATAAAAGGCTTAAATGTAAAAAGTAAAATTTTACTCAGCTCCTTGAATCCACGGGTTCCACATCAATGGATTCAACCAATGCCAGATCAAAAACTATTAGAAAAAAAATGCCAAAAAGTTTCAAAAGGAAAAACTTGAATTTACCACATTCCAGCAACTATTTACATAACATTCACATTGTTTTTACAACATTTATATAGCATTTATATTGCATTAGTTCTTATACACAATCTAGGAATGATCTGAAGTATACAGGAAGATGTACCTAGGTTATTTGCAAATACTATATCATTTTATATAAGAGATTTGAGCGTCCATGGATTTTGGTATCTGTGGGGTGTCCTGGAACCAATCCCTCATGGATACTGAGGGACGACTCTGTAAAATCTCCAATAAAACATAGGGATAAACCTTCATAACCAGCAACCAAAAGAAAAAAATTAGATTTCCTTAAATTAAAAAGCTTTGTGCATCAAAAAAATGCAATTTAGAAAGTGAAATGACAGCCCACAGAATGGAAGAATTTCACATTATATTTATATCTGATAAGTGTTTATCCAGGTGTATCAAGAACTTTTACAACTCATCAACAAAGACAAATAACCCAATTTTAAATGTGGACAAAGGACTTAAATAGACCCTTCCCCAAACAAGACATGCAGATGGTCAACAAGCAGCTAAAAAGATATGATGGAAATGCAGCTTAAAACCACAATGCAATAATAATGCCTTCACACATGCTAACATGGGTATAATCAAAAACATTTAAAATAACAAATGTTGGCAACAATGCAGAGACGCTGAAACTTTTAAACCTTATTGTGGAAATGGAAAATGGTGCAACCTCTGTTTACTCTATGAATACACAATTATCTATGCTTCAACAACTCCACCCCTAGATATAGAACCCAAAGAATTGAAAACAGGTGTACACATCTATTGACAGCAGCACTGTTCACAACAGCCAAAAGGCAGAAACAACGCTAATGTCCACCAATGGGTAAATGGATAAGTGACATGGAGGCTGATCCATATTATTCTGCCTTAAAAGGAATCAAGTGAAATGATATAGTCTCTGTTGAAAACAGTATGGCAGTTCCTCAAAAACTTCAACATAGAATTAACATATGATCCATCAATTCCACATCAGGGTATACCCAAAAGATTGAAAGCAGGGACTGGAACAGATATGGGTACACTCATCTTCATAGCAATATTAATCACAGTAGCAAAAGGTGGAAGCGACCCAAGTGTCAATGGATGAATGGATAAACTAAATGTGGTATACACAAAAAGCATTGAAAATTCATCCTTAAAAACTAAGGAAATTCTGACACGTGCTACAACATATATTAACCTTGATCCATTATAAGTGAAATAGCCCTGTCACAAAAGAACAAAAATGATATGATTCCACTTATATGAGGTATCCAGAGAAGTCAAGTTCAAAGGCAGAAAATAGAATGCAGTTGCTGAGGGGAATTAGTGTTTAATGGCTACAGAGTTTCACTGGTGAAAATGGAAAAGATCTGAACGTGGATGGTGAGGATATTTGTACAACAATATGAGTGTGGTTAATGCCATAGAACTGTGTACTTAAAATGGTTTAAGTGGTAAATGTTATGTACATTTAATCACAATAAAAAATGAATGAAGGGCTTCCCTGGTGGCGCAGTGGTTGAGAGTCCGCCTGCCGATGCAGGGGACACGGGTTCGTTCCCCGGTCCGGGAAGATCCCACATGCCGCGGAGCGGCTGGGCCCGTGAGCCATGGCCGCTGAGCCTGCGCATCCGGAGCCTGTGCTCCGCAACGGGAGAGGCCACAGCAGTGAGAGGCCCACGTACCGCATAAAAAAATAAATAAATAAAAAATGAATGAAGTACTGATACATGTTACAATACAGAAAAGGTCACCCAGATCTTGCTCATCCTGTGCACTTTCAATCCATCAAGGTTGTGATAATGAGGGAAAGTATCACTCATCATTTCAGAAGAACAAAACAGGATCAGAATGAAAAGAGACATTTCCCTAGAGTTGGGGCAGCTGGTGAAAGTTGAAGTGGGCCTGTGAATTGCATCATAATGTGGAAACCATAATATTTTCCTCATGTGGAGGTTTCGTGCTGGTTCCCTGGAAGAGTGTCCCTATTTTGGGACACTGAAGTGTTTTGTGTACAGCGGCAAATGTGAGTACTTTGTACTGCTATTTTAAATTTTCTATATGTTTGAAATTACTGGTAAATAAGTTACTTTTCAAAACAGTTATGTCAATAAAAGGAAAGACCAAGCCCTACCCAGATCCTGCTCACCCAAAATGATGATGCAATTCACCCTTGTAGGACTTCACATGTTTTTAAGGGACACTGTGGGAAGATTATATTAGTAGCCACTATGTATTGGGTGTTGTGTATGAACTGGATGTGGTAGAAACAGTGGGATTTCTAATTCCAGTTTTCTGTATTAAATCACCAAAAAACTGTTAGAACCAATAAATGAATTCAGTAAAGCTGCAGGATACAAAATCAATACACAAAAATCAGTTGTGTTTTTCTACACTAATAATGAACCATCAGAGAGAGAGAAATCAAGAAAACAATCCCATTTACAATAACATTAAAAGAACCAACTACCTAGGAATAAATTTAACCCAAGACGTGAAAGAGCTGCACACTGAAAATCTTAAGACATTTGATGAAGAAACTGAAGACACAAATAAATGGAAAGATATCCTGTGCTCATGAATGGAAAGAATTAATAGTGCTAAAATGTCCATTCTACCCAAAACAGTGTGCACATTCAATGCAATTCCTATCAAAATTCCAATGGAATTTTTCACAGAGGCTGAACAAACAATCCTGACATTTGCATGGAACCACAAAGGACCCCGAACAGCCAAGGGGATCCTGAGAAAGAAGAACAGCAGCTGGAGGAAACGCACTCACTGACTTGAAACCATATTACAAAGCTACAGTAACCAAACAGTGTAGAAATGGCACAAAAAGAAGCACACGGGCCAGAGGAATAGAATACAGAGCCCAGGAAAAAACCACACATATGAGGTCAGTTAATTTATGACAAAGCTGCCAGGGATATACATCAGGAAAAGGACTGTCCCCTCAATGAACTGTGTGTGTGATAGACAGAAGGAGAGAATTACTGTGTTGGTGTCTTGGGGACATTTGGAGGAGTTTCTGACAGTGGGGGCGCAATCTGTCCATCTTTTCCCTCCTTGGCAGAAATCTCCATGACATGAGCCCCTCTAAGAATCCTCCCCGAATTGGGGCCTGAAGAAATCAGAGCTGAGATTCCAATTGTCTTTACAGACAATATCGCAAGTATAACTATTACTTCAACAAGATAATTAAAAATGCTATTATTGGGAATTCCCTGGTAGTCCAGTGGTTAGGACTCCACGCTTTCACTGCTGCGGGCGTGGGTTCAATCTCTGGTCAGAGAACTAAGATCCCACAAGCCACATGTCATGGTCACACACACACACACACACACACACACACACACACACAAAATGTTATTATTGCCCTTTATTCCAAATGTGTAAGAGGGGAAGTGTGGTTCCATGCACATTCCATTCTAAACACTAGGAGCCTAGTGTTTGGAGCTGTCTGATTTGATTGGACCTGTTCATTCATCCCCGACTGGCTTCAAACCCATCTGAATTACCGGCAATGACCAAGCCAAATCCAGAGACTCGCCAGCGGGAAGGACACTGATGGAAACTTTCCTATTACCTGTCCTGTTGGTTTCTCTGCACCTTCTGGTCACTAGGTTGTGTCACCCCCTATGGTGCTGGGGTATCAAGTTTTTAATACGATTATCACCAATTATGAGACTAGAAAGAACAGAAATTCAGGCTATCCCATGAAATCTCTCTGAAACTAGAGGACAGAGTCACTTTATTTTCCTGGTTTAACAGGTCAGTTAGTTGTTGCTCATTACTAACTAGCCCTCTTTTACCATCATGCCAGGCAGTCAACTGAGATTTACTCATATTTATATTTACACTAGTTCTCCCTCAAAGAGCCTTCTGGATCAAATGTGTGCACAACATCACCTCAGTCTGGAAATACTGGAAAGGCAGAATAAATCCAGTTTAATGTGACTTATGTAAATCATTTCTTACAGGGAATTCTCTTAGTGGGAAAGGTCAATGTTTTCCACCAAGTAAAACTAAATATAATACTGATCTGATCTCAAAATTGTGTTTTCTATAGGCACACATACAAACACACACACACTGGTATGGGCACACACACATGCACATGGGCAGACACACACCCTCTGCTAAAGTTACCAATAGCTTTTAAGGTCAGTGAAATCCATGATTACGAGCTTATGCTGTGGAATGAGCTGGATCTGGGTTTAAATCCTGCTTCTGGCTGTGCAACAGGGCACTTTACCTCCCTGCATGGTTTTCCTCTGCTGGTAAACAACACCCATGACAGAAGCGTTAATGTAAGGATCAGACAGAACAGTGCCCACTAAACTGGTGCTTCTCCAACTCCAAAGTGCACACGAATCATCTGGGAATCGTGTTACATTGGAGATGCTGATTCCGATTCTCAAGTGGGGTTTGATGTTCTAAGTTCCTAGGTGACCTTACACTGCTGGTCCATGCACCAAACTTTGCGTAGCAAAGCACATACTGAAACCTTACAAAAGGGAAACCAAAATCGCTATCCAGTGGTCCTGCCAGCCAAGTAAGAGAAGAAAGCTAAGAGGATTTTTTTGGTGCCCAGTGTGAGCTTGGTGTAAACTCAGTTTCTCTAGGTGTGGAGAAGATGACACGTCTGGGGCCAGGCTTTATTCTGTCCCCTCATGAGCCTCAGCAATGACTTAATTTCCATTCTTCTGCCCAGGGTCAGTCAGGGGCCATGCGAACCCACAGAGATGGGGAGTCTCATGCCTGTCATAGTCCTGGCAAATCTCCCCCACGGCCGCCAAGGCCTTCAGGTACTCACTGGGCTGCTAGGCGTAGGTGTAGTGCAGGGAACAGCTGTTCCTGGGGTCCCCATTTGAGGCAGTGGACTCTATAGCTACCTGGAAGAGAAGACAGGCGAATGGGTGGATTTAAAGTGAACGCATCTGTACGACAAAGGAGGCAAGACGATACAATGGTGGAAAGACAGTCTTTTCAACAAACCGTGCTGGGGAAACTGGTCAGCTACATGTAAAAAAATGAAATTAGATCATTCTTTAACACCATACACAAAAATATGCTCAAACTGGATTAAAGACCTAAATGTGAGACTGGACACTATAAAACTCCTAGAGAAAAACATAGGCAGAACATTCTCTGACATAAATCACAGGAATATCTTTTTCGGTCCATCTCCGAGAATAATGGAAATAAAAACAAAAATAAACAAATGGGACCTAATTAAACTCAAAAGCTTTTGCACAGCAAAGGAAACCATAAACAAAATGAAAAGACAACACACAGATTGGGAGAAAATATTTGTAAATGATGTGACCAATAAGGGATTAGTCTCCAAAATTTACAAACAGCTCATGAGGCTTAATAACATCAAAACAAACAACCCAATCAAAAAATGGGCAGAAAACCTAAATAGACATTTCTCCAAAGAAGATATATAGATGGCCAAGAGGCACATGAAAAGATGTTCAACATCGCTAATTATTAGAGAAATGCAAATCAAAACCACAATGAGATATCACCTCACACCAGTCAAAATGGCTATCATCAAAAAATCCACAAACAATAAATGCTGGAGAGGGTGTGGAGAAAAGGGAACCCTCTTGCACTGTTGGTGGGAATGTAAAGTGGTACAGCCACTATGGAGAACAGTATGGAGGTGCCTTAAAAAACTAAAAATAGAGCTACCATATGACGCTGCATCCCGCTCCTGGGCAAATATCCAGAGAAAAACATGGTCTGAAAGGATACATGCACCCCAATGTTCACTGCAGCACTGTTTACAATAGCCAAGACATGGAAGCAACCTAAACGTCCATGCAACAGAGGAATGGTTAAAGGAAGATGTGGTACATGTACATAATGGAATATTACTCAGCCATTAAAAAGAATGAAATAATGCCATTTGCAGCAACATGGATGGACCTAGAGACTGTCATACTGAGAGAAGTAAGTCAGACAGAGAAAGAGAAATATCACGATATCCCTTATATGCGGAATCTAAAAAGAAATAATACAAAGGAACTCATTTACAAAACAGAAACAGCCTCATAAACTTAGAGAACGAATTTATGGTTACCAGAGGGGAAGGGTGGGGGGAAGGGATAGTCAGGGAGTTTGGGATCAACATGTACACACTACTATATTTAAGATGGATAACCAACAAGGACCTAATGTATAGCACACAGAACTCTGCTAAATGTTATGTGGCAACCTGGATGGGAGGGGAGTTTGGGGGAGAATGGACACATGTATATGTATGGCTGAGTTGCTTCGCTGTGCACCTGAAATTATCACAACAGTGTTAAGTGGCTATACCCCAATATAAAATTAAAAGTTAAAAAAATAAAATAAAGTGAACGCATCTTGTAGGAATTGCAATCAGCCCTGAGAGAGACATGGCCTGAGGGGGTGGGGGGAAAGCAGCACGTTATACACACTGCTGATAAGTGATAAGTAGGGTTAAAGAAGAAATTCATTAGCTTTAAAAACTAGTTACTAGGGAATTCCCTGGTGGTCCAGGGGTTAGGACTAGGCACTTTCACCGCCGAGGGCCTGGGTTCAATCCCTGGTCGGAGAACTAAGATCCTGTAAGCCAAAGGATCTTTTTTTAAAATAAATAATTAATTAGTTAATTAAATTTATTTTTGGCTGCATTGGGTCTTCGTTCCTGCGTGCAGGCTTTCTCTAGTTGCGGTGAGCGGGGGCTACTCTTTGTTGCGGTGCACGGGCTTCTCACTGCGGTGGCTTCTCTTGTTGTGGAGCCCGGGCTCTAGGTGCACGGGCTTCAGTAGTTGTGGCACACGGGCTCAGGAGCTGTGTCTCACAGGCTGTAGAGAGCAGGCTCAGTAGTTGTGGCGCACGGGCTTAGTTGCTCTGCGGCATGTGGGATCTTCCCAGGCCAGGGCTTGAAACCGTGTCCTCTGCCTTGGCAGGTGGATTCTTAACCACTGCGCCAGCAGGGAAGCCTGGAAGGTCAGTTCTAATGTCTTTGAAAATGTGACATTTTATTGGAAGTGCATTTTATGTTTTTGTTTTTTTGGCCAAGCCATGCAGCATGTGGGATCTTAGTTTCCCGACTAGGGATGGAACCCGTGCCCCCTGTAGTGGAAGCACAAAGTCTTAACCACTGGACCACCAGGGAAGTCCCTGGAAGTGCATTTAAAATTTTCTGTCTTGATATTTGGAGACTCCAGTGGACTAGCTACTGTTGCCAAGGCAGTATGACTTTGGGCTATTGCAGGGATCCAAAGGGGTTTTTGTTGGTTTTTAAAAAAATTATTAACATGAGAAAAATGGAAAAAGTAAATATAGAAGCCAAATTCAGCCTCTTTCCTCTTCAAAATGCATAAAATACAGATCCTCTGGTTATATCTCTGATTAAAAAATACAGAGACTCATGAAGTGACTTTCTCAACTGGCAGAGAGACTTTCTCCCAGTCGGTAGAGCTGGTACCATCAGAGTCCTCTTCTCATTCTTTGTTCTGAATTGAGGCCCCTCTGAAAATGTGGGACACTGATTCTACACAATATTAACTCCTCACCTCCCAACATGTTTACCTCCAAATGGAAAAATCCTTTATGTGAATAAAGGTGGCCATCGAGGTCCAGAGTGTTCTCTTTGAGGGAACTTGTGAAGAGAAGACAGAAACGCATGGTGCAAACCATACAAATACATTCAGTTGGGTTCCAAAAGATTCAAATGCAGATGAGAATAAAGATCCCACCACCAACACATTTTTTTTCTCTGTGATTATTCCCTCTAGTCAGTATAATGTAAAAGCGTTTGGTCACGAAGGTGGGCTCAAATCATCTGAAGATGGGAAGAATCAAAGGCTCTATTTCCTGGAATACTACATAAAACTTCTGTAGAAACAGATAACATCTTTGCTTCCTACTAAGTGGAATGTGGTATTTTAAAATCAGAAGTCCAGCTGCAGATCAAGAAACCCTGTAGTACAAGGCACTTAAAAAAAATTATTTATTTATTCTTGGCTCTTTTGGGTTTTCGTTTCTGTGCGTGGGCTTTCTCTACTTGCGGCGAGCGGGGGGCTATTCTTCATCGCGGTGCGCGGGCTTCTAATTGTCGTGGCTTCTCTTGTTGCAGAGCACAGGCTCTAGACGCGCAGGCTCAGTAGTTGTGCCTCAAGGGCTTAGCTGCTCTGCGGCCTGTGGGATCTTCCCAGACCAGGGCTCGAACCCGTGTCCCCTGTATTGACAGGCAGATTCTTAACCACTGCACCACCAGGGAAGCCCAGTACAAGGCACTTTTTAATCAAAACCTCCAAAACCAGGGTCTCCTTAAGACAAACCAAGGGTTCAAACAAAATCCTACGTTGTTACCAGAGACTGGGAGATAAACAGGAAGTCTCTGAAGTGCAATGAAAATACAACTCACAAACCTCAGAGTAACGATTTTTAAAGAACTGTTTGGAAGCTCTAGGAAAGTGCCTGTCTCATGCTGGGAAGCTCGCTGGACCCCAATGGCTCCTGCTCCCAATAAATGATGCTGGGAGTGTGTCTGGAAGAATAAACATGAGACTGAGCATTCATAGGAACGGTATAGGTTTGATGTCCATGTGCGTGTTCACACGGGAATACGTGAGCAGATCTTTAGTTCCATTCTAGGCAAGCTCCTCTCATCCGACCATTCAAAACTGCCCAGCCACTCCTACCATGGACAGATACTTCCTTTCACTGAATGCTCAGGGGAAATCACCTGGTTTGGATGCGGTTTGAGTTTGATCCTGTGACACCATCAGCATTTCCCACCAGAGATAAATGAGGAGATTCTGGCCTTTATTAGTATGCTATGAACACAGGTGTCCTGGCTATACTTGCCAACCTCCTTCTATTTTTATTCACCTACCTACCTGTGAGTGCCTTTGACCTACTCTGAGCTCAGACCCTTGATCTATTAGAGTAACTCTGTCAGTCTTTCTTTGAAAATGAACAGGCAGGGCTTCCCTGGTGGCGCAGTGGTTGAGAATCTGCCTGCTAATGCAGGGGACATAGGTTCGAGCCCTGGTCTGGGAGGATCCCACATGCCGCGGGGCAACTAAGCCCATGCGCCACAACTACTGAGCCTGCGCGTCTGGAGCCTGTGCTCCACAACAAGAGAGGCCGCGATAGTGAGAGGCCCGCGCACCGCGATGAAGAGTGGCCCCCACTTGCCACAACTAGAGAAGGCCCACGCACAGAAACGAAGACGCAACACAGCAAAAACAAACAAATTAATTAATAAACTCCTACCCCCAACATCTAAAAAAAAAAAAAAAAATGAACAGGCAATAAAATGAATTTAACCCAGAAGCAGCAGCTCAGCAAGGGAAATGAAAACATCAGAAGCACCTTTTCGGCCGAGGCCAGAGCTTCAGGGATCCCTCCAGTCCCCTCCCCCGCCCCCTCCTCCCTGGTACTTTATCTAATAGAGGAAGGAGCACGGAGGGACTTGGCTGAATCAAGGGACCTGCGAGACTATGGATGAGTTTTAAGCCCGAGACGCAATTAAATATTATTGGAACCTACTGTAAGGGGGGCGGGGAGGGGAGGTTAGGAGGCTGAGAGGCTGAGTCCCAACGCAGCGGGTCCAGCCCCGGGACCCAGCGCAGACGAACCCCCACCCCCCACCCCGCCCCCTCGATTCCCAGCAGCCAGGAGGAGGAGCCCTGCGACTCCAGCCCGGACTCTGAGCCTCCCCCTCCCCGAGTCCCCTCAGGACGCGCAAGTCGGGCCCCTTGCTCACCCCAGCCGGCCCGAGCAAGCCGGGCGGTGGGCAGGGGCGAGATGAGGGGCCGAAGTTCCCCTGGACGAAGATGCTGCGCGCAGCTCTTCCTAAAGAGCAGGGGAGGCTCGAAGCGAACCCCTGTGCCTCAAAAGTTGGTCTCGCCGGGAGGGGAGGCCCGGGGACGCGGCGCCGGGGCCGGGCCCAACTTACCTGGCGCGCGGCCCGGAGGGCGGACGGAGATTAGCTGGCGGGGTCAGTCCAGCCCGCGGCGGCAGTTCGGCCATGGGCGCGGCCGGGCTTCGTGTCGCCCTCCCATCGGGCGCTGGGCACTCTGCCAGGGTGGAGGGAAGAGACGCCGAGCCGGGAATTCAAGCTCCGCGAGACCCGGGCTCCATTCTGGACGGCGGGGGCGGGGCCGCTTGGCCCTCTGTCACGTGCCCGGCCCTATTTCAGGCGCCCTAGCTTTAGGGCAGGTTCCCAGCCTTCAAATCATGTAAACCGGCTCTTCGTCTCTGAAAGGGCTCCAGGTCACTGTTTGCCCCTCCAGCCTGCAACCTTAAAAGTTGTGACTTCCCCGTTGACCCCAGCGCCTAACATAGCTCTGGCAGAAAGGCTGAGATCAGTGATTGTTCAACACTTGGATAAGTGAGACCCTTCTCTTGGGGGAGGGGTGTGGGGACAGGAGGAAGAGGCTCAGATGGAAAGGGAAGAAGGAAGTTTGGGGAGAACTCAAGAGAAAGGGCAGGGATGAACACAGCCCGCCCACCCAAATACTGCCGCTTTTACACGCTCCACTGTTCTCGACCACCAGCCCCGTTTTCCAGATGCCAACACCCACGCAGGCCTGCGGCTTGCAAACTGCAAGCCCAAGAGTCAAGCCAGGTAGTTCTGCCTCTGGAGAAACAAAGGGCAGTCAGACTGCAGACAGCCTGTGAGGCTGTGTGGCCACTGGGCCACCCGACCAGGCTGGAAGTGCCTCGTCGGATGCTGAAGGCTGAACTCTGTCTCATCTGTGAGGTGAGGCGATTTGAGCCAGAGAGTCAGGCACCCCGTAGCCAAGCCCTCCTCTCTGGGCACCTCCTTGGGGTTCCGTCAACCCCATCCAGCCCATGCTCTCCAGCAACAAGGACGAGCTGCACTGGCTGCGCTTGGCTGCAGCACACCAGGGAGCAGGACTTTGAGATGAACAGCCGAGCCCTTTGCATCCTCACCAAGGACGACTTCCCACTCCGCTCCCTGGGTTCAGGTCAGGGTCACACACTGGCTTCTCTGATGCAAACCCGGGGGAGCAGGGGTGGGCGTGGGGAGCTGTCTTGCTCCCTCCCTCTCCCTTCCCCATTTCCATCCTAAGGCCTCTGTGTAGCATCTCCATCAGCACGAATCTTGTGACGGACATGCCAGCTGACACCTGGTCAGCAGCCTGCCCTCCCGCGCCCCCCCCCCCCCGCTTCAGCTGACGTTCTGTATGAGTTGCTCCAGTACATCAAGACCCAGCGGCAAGCTGTGGCATGTGGGCCCTTTTTCGGAAGAGCTTTCAGGCAGAGGGTGCCCACTCAGCCCTTCCCCTGCTGCCTGGAAGGTGAGGAGGCTCTCTGAGACACTCCCCCAGATTGGCCTCATCAGAGGGCAGAGCTTCTTCCAGGCAAAATGATGAAAGAGGCAGCATTGTGGGCCAAGCTCCCCATCTCCCCCTGCTCTGCCTCCCCAACTCTCACCCCTGCCCTCTGTGACTGTCCTCTAGCCGAGGGGCCTTGCCTCTCATCTCCCCCTTTCTCTGCTCTCCTCTCCAGCAGAGGGTTGTTTATGTGGCATCCCTCTCTTCTCCTCCTGATCTCTCCATGGAAATTGCTCTCCTCAGGGTCTCCGAGGACCTGCACACAGGGCTGTTCATGTCACTCCCAGTCCTTACTCACTGCTGCAACCTTCCATTTGCTCGGGCCAAAACGCTGGATGTCATTTTTTATTACTTTCTTTCTCTCTCATCCTCATCCCAACTGTCAACAACTCCTGCTGGCTCTACCTTCAAGATCTACCCAGAATCCAACCACTTCACACACCTGTAGTGCTGCCCAGGGTCCAGCCCCTGCCTCCTCTGGAGAACCTCCTCACTGGTCTCCTTGCTTCTGCCCTTGATCTCCTATGATCTATTCTCAACAGAGTAGCCAGAGATTCGTAAGTCAGGTCATGTTACTTCTTTGCTCAAAATCTTCCAGTGGCTCTCATCTCACTCGTCAAAGCCCCAGTCCATACAACGACCTCCCTGCCCTCTGCTGTCCTCTCCCACTCCTCTCCCTCTTGCTCATGCTTCTCCAGCCACACCAGCCTCCCTGCTCATTGAACAAGCCAGAGACACCCCTGCCTCAGGGCCTTTGCACTTACTGTTCCCTCTGCCTTGCAATCTCTTCTCTACATGCCCACATAGCTCACTCATCTACCTCCTTAGGTGTCTGTTCAAATGTTATCATGTCTGTGAGGCATTTCCCAGAATTCCCTATTTGCCTTGTACGGTAGTGCTTTATCCCTTCCCCCCATATTGTATACTACTTCTATTTCCTTTTTTATTTCAATCATCTGTCTTCCTCCCCCTCCCTACCCCACTAGAATATAAAGCTCCATGAGGGCAGAAGCTCTTTTCAGTTTAGTGATGTGTCCCCAACATTCTTAGAACAATGCCTGTCTCATTGAAGGTTCTCCATCAATAGTTATTGGGTGGATGAAGAGGGCACCTGGGTTCTGGACCTGGCTCTGTCACCTCTTGGCATTGTGAACAATTTTACAGATGAGGGAGCAGGTTTGAGAAACTAAGTTACTTGTCTGGGAGCTAGGGTTAGCACCTGGGCTGTCTGGCCCTCACCCACACCCTCCAGTGCTTCCCTGACCTTCTAACCAGGGGCTGGGTGTGGGGAGAGCACTAGGAGTGCAGCCCCACGGGCTCCTGCGCCTGTCACTGAGGGGGTCTGGGTGGGGGGAGGCTCTGGGCCCAAAGAATCGATGGTGCTCCTCTGCTTGCAGAGGGGATCGGGGCCTCCTGCAGCAGCCACCAGCCCTGGGGCTTGCCAGCTCCTTGAGCCATGTGGATGCCCCTGGCCTGGCCAGCTGGCCCCTCAGCAGGCAGGAGTCACTCAGTTTATCTCACTGTGTGGAGCTCGGCTGCAGGGCTGAGGGAGTCTCCTCCTTCCCCACGATGCCACAGGCCCCCATTGACGGCAGGATCACTGGTGAGTAGGAGGCTGTGCTCCCCTGGCACACAGGAGGGAGGTGTGCTGAGGCTGAGTCCCAGAGGTGGGGGGGTGACAAGGAGGGTTATTTTGATCTGGGGAATGAGAGGGTCTGTGCTTGGCAGTGGTGTGTGGAGTGACTCTCCTGTGTGCTGGTCATAGTCTGGTCACAGCGGGCAGAAAGTGCTGCCCGGGATCGCCAAGCCCACCCTATGTCCAGGCCAGGGACGATTTACCAGTCATAGTTCAGACAGTCAGACTGGCCTAGAGTATGCCCCCTCCCCCTTTAAAACTTTATTTTTATAATTAATTTTTAAAAATTAATTTATTTTGGGCTGCTTTGGGTCTTTGTTGCTGCGTGCGGGCTTTCTCTAGTTGTGGCGAGAGGGAGCTAATCTTTGTTGCAGTGTGTGGGCTTCTCATTGCGGTGGCTTCTCTTGTTGTGGAACACGGGCTCTAGGCATGTGAGCTTCAGTAGTTGTGGCTCGCGGGCTCAGTTGCTCTGCGGCATGTGGGATCTTCCCGGACCAGGGATCGAACCAGTGTCCCCTGCGTTGGCAGGAGGATTCTTAACCACTGCATCACCAGGGAAGCCCAAAAACTTTATTTATTTTTAAATAGTTGAGTGTTTACTATGTGCCAGGCATGGTTCTAAGGCTTTTATTTAACCTCCCAACAGCGCTCTGAGGTTGGTATTATTATTAGTCCCATTTTACAGATAAGGAAAATGAGGCACAGAGAGGTTAAGTGACCTTCCCATGGTCACACAGCAGGAAGTAGCAGAATTGAAGTGTGAATCCAGGCAGTCTGACTCTAGGGCCTGAGCTCTAATCAGGTGATATACTTCTCCATATTCATTGTTAAAGGACTGACTAACAGACAGGTAACCAGATGGACTGACAGATAAGCTGACTGCCTTC
Organism: Delphinapterus leucas; assembly: GCF_059928025.1. Classification (NCBI taxonomy): domain Eukaryota; kingdom Metazoa; phylum Chordata; class Mammalia; order Artiodactyla; family Monodontidae; genus Delphinapterus; species Delphinapterus leucas. Next base: position 38,382,047 of record NC_143138.1, read on the forward strand.
CCAAAGTGTGTTTTCTAGTCATGGCGGGGCCACTACATTTATCCTAAGACACCACAGAGAGGGCAGAAACTTAGCTCCTGGGTTGAAAGTGACTGGGAGTCACTGAAACACAGTTATTTAATTTTAATATAATGCTTAACATTCTTTGAGCACTTACTCTGTACCAGGCACTGTGCTAAGGGTCTTTTGGTCGATTATGTTACTTAATCCTCACATCACCCAACATGAGGAAACTATGGCTCAGAAGAAGTCCGGTAACCTGCCCCCCACGCCCGAGCCAGGTGGCCCAGGTGGGACTTATGAGCTTGCGCCCGGGCTCCCTCTGCCACTTGCCCTTCATGATAGCACATTCGATTTTCCAGAACCTCCTGCTAGGGTGCTGGCTGGATAGGATGGATGTTACAATCCTGATTTAACAGAGATCCGGGAGGTTGAGTGACTGGGCCAGGGGCAGAGAGGGACCTGGAGACAGGGTTCCAGCTGCCCGCCACTGGCCAGTGCCCCTGCCACCTGCCCCCAGGCGAAGGGTGTTGGCTTTGGTGTCTGAAGAGCTGGGTTAGGCTCCCCATTCCGCCTGCTCCTTAGAAGCCTGGTGACTGGGATATGTCCATACCTCTCTGAGCCCATTTCCTCATCCCTTCCTGGGGGTAAAGGTCTCCACCTGTTAGAGTCAGGATGATTGAATGAGATGAGTAATGAGGCCCCACGTGGCTGTTTCTGTTAGTGCCGTCGTCTTCACCATCCCGCTGCACGCCTGGGCCCCGGCTTCGAGAGCCCCAGAGCACCTTTCTCATGCTCGTCCTCACAGCTCCATGAAGGCGCCCCGTCTGCACCCTCTGTGCGCAACTGCAGACTGCCAGCTGCTGTGGGATTACAAGTATCAGCTGCTCTCTGGCACCTGGTACGAGCCCTACATCAAGTGGGAAGACAATAATGCCAAGATCTTCTGAGTTGTGGATCCAAATGGGCTTGCCAGATTCTGGGGAAACCACAAGGTGAACCTCAGCCAGCGGGCAGGATGGTCTCAACACACATGATAGGGCAGGGGCCACAGTGGACCCCTCAGAACTAGGGGACAGGCCTCAACGGATGGGAGCTTCACCAGCAGCCCCAGAAGTGTTGGGATCATTTTTTTCTTAAATTTTTTTTGAATTTTATTTATTTAGTTTTTATACAGCAGGTTCTTATTAGTTATCTATTTTATACATATTAGTGTACATATGTCAATCCCAATCTCCCAATTCATCCCCCCACTCCCCACCCTCACTTTCCCCCCTTGGTGTCCATACGTTTGTTCTCTACATCTGTGTCTCAGAAGCCTTGCAAACTGGTTCATCTGTACCATTTTTCTAGGTTCCACATACATGCGTTAATATACGATATTTGTTTTTCCCTTTCTGACTTACTTCACTCTGTATGACAGTCTCTAGGTTCATCCACGTCTCTATAAATAACCCAATTTCGTTCCTTTTTACAGCTGAGTAATATTCCATCGTATATATGTACCACATCTTCTTTACCCATTCGTCTGTCGACGGGCATTTAGGTTGCTTCCATGACCTGGCTATTGTAAATAGTGCTGCAGTGAACATTGGGGTGCATGTGCCTTTCTGAATTATGGTTTTCTCTGGGTATATGCCCAGTAGTGGGATTGCTGGGTCATATGGTAATTCTATTTTTAGTTTTTTAAGGAACCTCCATATATTCTCCATAGTGGCTGTTGTTGGGATCATTTTATTTTGGGAGATTCCGAGGGACAGGCAGTTACTTCTTGAGTATGGGGACTGTCCCTGGAACTCAGGAATCTTGCCTTCTAATTGCTTAATTCCACCTTTCCTTAGCATTTGAGGCTTTCAAAGCACGCTTGCATGAATCGTGCATCGTTTGCTGTTAAGCCAGATGAGGAAGCTGGTACCCTGGAGGAAGCTGGGACAGAAACCCAGGTCTCAGGCCCTGCAGAACATCAGCTGTCAGGGCTGGAAAGGCCTGGGGATGACCGAGGCCAGCATTCCTAACGTGAGGAGCGCCCATACCTAAATGGGTGTCTGCCAGGGGATTTTAGGTGGTTTACTCCAAATTCTAATAATTATTTATTTTAGTAAGCATTAGGATTGCAAAATTTAACTACTTTGTCAATCTCATGATTGACAGTGATGATATAAAACCAGTGTGCTAGTCTATAAATAAATTCATTTAGGTTAAAAAGAGTCTTTAAAGAAAACTTAACAATAATGATCAGGCTTCCCTGGTGGCGCAGTGGTTGAGAATCTGCCTGCCAATGCAGGGGACATGGGTTCGAGCCCTGGTCCGGAAAGATCCCACCTGCTGTGGAGCAACTAAGCCCATGCGCCACAACTACTGAGCCTGGGCTCTAGAGCCTGCAAGCCACAACTACTAAGTCCGCATGCTGCAACTACTGAAGCCCTTGTGCCTAGAGCCCGTGCTCTGCAACAAGAGAAGCCACCACAATGAGAAGCCCCGCGCACCACAGCGAAGAGTAGCCCCCGCTCGCCGCCATTAGAGAAAGCCCATGCACAGCAACAAAGACCCAACACGGCCAAAAATAAATAAATAAATGAAATAAAACAAACAAACAAAAGACCAATAACGATCATCTGCAATATATAGCATCTCCTAAAATATGGCACAGCATGTGATTGCCAAGCATTGCTCAGAGGGCTCTGCCTGTATTAACTCACTTAATCCTCACCACAACCTCATGGGGTGGATATTATCAGATGGGGAAACTGAGCCACAGAGAGGTGTGTCAACTTGTCCCAGTGTTTGCAGCCAGTAGGTGGCAGAGCAGAGACCTGAATCCAGACCATGTAGCTCTGGGCACCACCCTGTTTTGTGGCCTCTGGGTAGTGCTGGTGGCTGGAAGGATGCAAATGACTAAAGTTTGGGTGTGCTTATCTGGAGGGAGGGCAACTGAGGCCACAAGAGCAGCAATTCCATTTAGTGAGCACAGACCACATGTTAAGCACTGTGCTAAGTGCTCTCATGGATTAACTAATTTAATGCTCACAACAAATCTGTGAGATTGATGTTTTTATCTTCATTTTATAGCCGGGGCAACAGATGCAGAGAGGTAAAGAAACTTATCCAAGGTCACACAGCTGCCAAATGGTGGAGCTGGAGCTTAAATTGACACCAAAGCCCAGCCTCTTTGTCCCTACTCTGCACAGTCCACTCCCCAGAGAGAGGAAAAACTGACTTGGTCAAAGTCACACAGCTAGGTGGCAAGGCCCTCATGCTACCCCACCATGCTGTCTCTCCTACTAACTATATATTTGTTACTACTTGTGACATTTGCCATTTAAAAGCAACATGCAATTCACTCCTGGCCCATGGGTCTCAGTCAAGTAGGTGACAGAACCATCCCATTGTTTCTTTCCACACCCCCTACCCCGGCCTTCCCCTGCCTTTCTCCTTCCCAATGCATGAGAACTTTCATATTCCCTAACAGACCCCTGGGCTGAGGGGCTTAAGAAACCATCCAGTCCAACCTGCTCCCTCCCAGGCCTGGAAGGAGCAGGGTGGGGAGTAGGGGCTGATGTGGGGCTGCTTTTCCTTCCAGAAGCAGGTGAATGTGACCTATGAGAAGATGTCACGTGCCTTGTGCCCCCTACCATAATCTGAACATCATTAAGAAGGAACCCAGGCAGAAACTCCTGTTCAGGTGAGTGGCCTAGGGGCCAAGATGCCAGGCGGAGTGGAGCTGGGGTGGGGTGGCCTGGAAGCCCTCTGCAGCTGGGGCACGGGCTGATTTGCAGCTGGGGCCTGAATTCCAGGTTTCTGAAGACACCCAGGAAGATCAATCAGGAAAAGGGCAACAGCAGGGAGCTTCTGGAGAGCCAGGAGCAGGACAGGGTGGACTTCAAGGAGGAGATGCTGGAAGTCTCTCTGTGAAGGACATGTGGACTCCAGACACCGGGCACCAACAGGTCAGAGACTGAGTCTCCCACGAAGGCAGCTAGCTGTTCCTCCCTCCTCCCAGGGCAGCAGGGAACCCCAGCTGGGTTTTGCACTCTCGGATCAGAGCTGGTGTCTCAGACCTCAAAGCTGCCTGGGGATCTGGAACAGCTGAGAACCGGCAGGCCTCACCTCCAGGACACTGTGGGGGCATTCTTTGGGTAGGGCAGTGCTGGTTGCTAAGTGGGAGCACAGGGAGTGAAGTTTCTCCCTACCCTGCCCCTTAGTACCTGCCCAGCTCAGGAGAGGAAGCCAGTCGCTGAGAGAACATCCAGCCCAATTCCTTCAATTTATGGAAGAAGGAAGCAGAAGTCCCTCACTGAGCCTCAGTTTTCCTCATCTGCAAAATGGGCATGCTCATGAAAACCACCCTCAGGGGGCTGGTGCATGAAATGGAAAAAAGAATTACTGCTTTGTCAACCTTAGTAATGATAACAATGATGATGCCTGACAGTTAAGTGCTTACCATGTGCCAGGCCTTGTGCCAAGGGTTCTACCTATATTTTATCTCATTCAATTCACATACCAACCACCGGAGGTTTAAAGATGGGGAAATGGAGGCAGAGGCTTGCCGAGCTGGGATGCTTCCCTCGAACCCAGTGCTGTGACCTGTTTTCTTTTAGTGCCTCTGAATGTAATGGGCACTTCTCAAGCAGAGGCCATAGCCCTACCTCTCTGCCCTCAGCATCTTCATAAACAGTTTATTTCACCTGGCCCAACTCCCTTGTCCTCAGTTTTCAGTCCTTGGCGACTCTGATCATGACCCAGTAAAGATCGCCCACGCCGCCCACATCCTGGCTTCCTATGCTCCTATACCCGTATCTGCCAATTGACCTTGGGCAAGTTATTCTATCTCTTTGGAGCCTCATGTTTCTCATCTGCAAAATGGGGATGCTATTCCTAACCCGACCTCACAGGATTCCCAGAAAACTTGAATAAGACCGTAGTTGTGAAGTACGTGACTGCCGTATAAGGAGTTAAGAAAACTCTGCAAACCCAAAGCTGCTCTAAAGCATGAAAATGCCTCTGCTATTGGTTCAGCTTCTCCTCGATGCTCCCCAGCCCCCCAGGTACCTCCTGATGGGGTCAGAGCCTCTGCCCTTGCAACCCCGGGGAAGCTGGCGGAGAAAGGGAAGGGAGTGTTTTCAGTTCATTGAAAACAGAACTTCCTGGATTCACATCTTCTTTTCTGGAAGGAGGAAACCACCTTTGCCTCTTGCCTCCAGTGGGTCAGGAAAACACCCCCACCGGCCACCCCCATCTGGCTGGGCCTGATCTGGCCTTGGGTCACTGTAGCCGAGAAGCTGATTTGGGACTCAAAGCTGTGACTGCTCATAAGCAGGGAAAATCCTGGCTTAGTCCCGTCTTGGGCCCTGGACAATTCCACACTAGAAGGGGCCAGGCAGGGGCCTTGGCCAAAAGGTTTAGCAGGAAAATCCTAGGCCCCTTTAGTCTTCCTGAGACTGTTCCATCTCCTTGACTTTGCTCCAGGATGAACCCATGCCCCATAGCGTTTCTCATCATCCCCAGCCCAGAACTACATAAGTGGACTGGGAGGGACCATCGAAATCAACTTGTCCAGCCTCTCCTCTTACAGACAAGGCAGCTGAGGCCAGAGAGGGGGAGTGACATGGCCAAGGACATACAGCCCAGCTCAGCGTGCTGCCTCCTCACGGTGCCTCATTTCTAATTGTCTCGCATCTCATGGGTCCAAGACGTAGAGGTTTAAATGAGAGGATGGAGTCATAAGTCACTTCTTCCAGTTATGATGTTGGCATCTGCCTGCTGTTGTGTTAATGGTTGTCAACAGCTGCATATCCCAAAGACTATGTCTTTACGGCGGCGGGGGGAGGGGGAGTGTTAAATCTCACCCAACGCTGGGACCGTTGGGGCCCGGAGTGAGAAGTGGGCTTGAGCAGAGCCCACCACCCCAGACCCCAGATCCCTGGACTCTCCACTCAGCTCTGGACTGAGCTGCACCCCGTTTCTCCAGGAACTTTAGGCCCTGGTCTGGGATGGATGCCTGGGTGCCAGGAATAAAGGGATTCATTCAGCCTTTCCTTCCATGAACATTAATTGAGCACCTCCTGTGTACCTGGCACGAAAGGAAGCTCTGGGTTTATATCAATTTTTTACACAATTAAATTCCTGAAAAGCGGTGGGTCACTGAAAACAACATATATCAAGATGGATTTCCTCACAAATCATCTTAACGAGCAGGAAATAGAGTCCCATGGTTTGAAAAAGTAGCCAGCCACGTCCTTTTTTGCCAGATTACATTAATGTCAACAGGAAATAAAGAATTTATGGAAAAAAAGTGAGTGTATTAAGAAGTTCATGATACAAGTCACTGTCTCCATCCAGTCGAGCCATTTACAGCACTAACCCAGGAGCATGGGCTCCATCACGTCCACCTTCTCCTTATGTGGATTCTTTTTTTTTTTTTAAAGATTTTTTTTGATGTGGACCATTTTTAAAGTCTTTATTGAATTTGTTACAATACTGCTTCTGTTTTATGTTTTGGTTTTTTGGCCACGAGGCACGTGGGATCTTAGCTCCCCAACCAGGGATCAAACCCGCACCCCCTGCATTGGAAGGCAAAGTCTTAACCACTGGACCACCAGGGAAGTCCCTCCTTATGTGGATTCTTGCCAACAAAGTCTTTTTCTCTTGAAAGAAAGCTCCAGATCTAGCACTTCCCCCCAGCTTTACTGAGACATGATTGACATATAATGTTGTGCAAGTTTAAGGTGTACAATGTCCAGCACTTTCTCCCATCCTAGTGGCCCTGCCACGTCTCAAGGCTCTTACTGCAGGAAGCCTGGGCTGATGCTGGTGACCCAACGTCTTTCTCATGCAGGATCCTAGTTGTGACAGCCTTTCTTGGCTTCTTCCTCTGGTTCCTCCCTATGGTGTTAATCTACATTTTCTAGTCAAGTGTTCTCTCAAGTTTTATAGAGACACACAGAAAACACACACACTTACACAGCGAGGTCCTGATGCCTCCAAGCCATCCGGGGTCTGGCGGTGAACGTGAAGGTGGCCCAGGCTCAGGAGGAGCCCTGTGCAATGCTGGTGTCAGGTCCCCTCGGTCCCCTCCTCCACGCTGGCTTGACCACTCAGTTTGATGACCTCTGAACTAAGCCACTCCTGGGACAGCCCCAAGATTTGGGTGGGGAGTTTTGAAGTGGGTTGTCCTGAAATCAGAATGTGCGTGCTTAAAAAATATTTTTAGTTTTTAAAATTTTATCTATTTATTTAGGCTGCACCACTCAGCATGCGGGATCTTAGTTCCCTGACCAGGGATCGAACCTCTGCCCCCTGCAGTGGAAGCTTGGAGTCCTAATCACATGACTGCTGGGGAAGTCCTCAAAATATGTTAATCGTGATCTTAATTTTTTAAATTCCCTAATGCTTGTAAATTAACTGCTCCTATGGGGAGGGCTGGGGGTGGTATACAAAGGAGAGTTGGGCCCTGCCCTTGGGAAGTTCACACATCAGTGGGGGAAGCAGAAGTAGCTGATGAGCGGACTTTGTTGCAGTCCCCAGGGGAAGGTCACTGAGAGGTGAATGTGGAGAAAGTAGTGGCTCTGGTGAATTCTGCTTGGGGGGCAGGGGCAGGGAGAGTGTCCTAAGGAGATCACACAGGCTTCTGCTCTGTTTTTCTCCTTCCCTTTTGGAGGGGTGAAGTCTGGAGGTGCAGTGTGGAGGAGGGCCTTCTGATCATGAGGGGTCAGGGAGAATGTGGCGTGCAGGGCAAATGGGAGCAGGGCAGACTGCAGAGGCCCATCCCTGCAGGAGGGCAGAGGGGGTCCCTGAAGTTCATGCTGGGGTCAGCCTGGCTCACTCAGACAGGGAAGCAGACCAGGATTGGGGCTGAGACCCTGAGAGGGTGAGGAGAGAGCCTTTAGGAAGAGGGAGGGGGCCGTCCTGTGTCTGATCCATGAGGAATGCAGGGGGAAACTCCCAACAGCACCACCTGAGCATAACCCTGCGGCAGCTCATGCTATGAGGATATAAAGCATTGCTTGAAGCCCGTCCACAGGGAGAATTCAGTTGTTCACCCAACAGACTTTACTGGGAAGCGCAGTCCCAGGCCCTGTGCTGGCCCTGTGCACCATGTCACAGGAGCCCGACTGGCCTCTGACACCCATATCTAGGCTTGGGATGGACAGTTGATTAAAATTGTGCTCTTTTCTCAGGAATGAAGTGAAACTGGAAGGAGAAATGGTGAGAGGAGCAGCTGGCCTGGGATGGGGGCACGTTCCCCGCAGGGGCAGCTGAGCCCTGTGGTTCACTGCCCAGAGCAGAGTCTGAGGTGGGAGCTGGGGCCCATTTCAGGGTTTTAGGAGGGATGAGCAGAATCCAACACTCACCTCAGATGGAGCTGCACTGGCCCACTGACACTCAGATGTTTTCAGGTCTGTTCACATTAAATGAACTTCGTGTGGTAAGGCTAATGCATGGAGCTCATCATGGCTTCTACTGGCAGTTACAGAGGCCTTTGATGATAATAAATGATACAGTAAGATAATAAGTAAATAATAGTGTAACAAACATAATGAAAATATGCACCTTGGCAGACAAAATCTTTCAGAATCTGATACCCATGTAGCAAAAACATGGAGATCTTTTTGTTTTGTTTTTTTACTTCTAGGCAAAGACAATTCAAGGTCACCCCCAAATACAAAGATGAGTGGAATGAACAAATGAGCCTCCTGCTGCACCCTTCCCCCGCCCTCAGGTAGCTTCCCAGTTTGTCATCCCAGGAATCCGGAATAAAGTGTGGGAAGGACGCATTCCCTCCAAATCCAGGGATATGCCTCAGCAACTCCTGAGTCCTGTTAATAAGTCCTCCCTGTACTAGTGACCTCTCTGACGCCTGCTGGTGCCTGGCCCAGTGCAGGGCGCCCCCCTGATTTCTCACAAACCCTGTGGTCTAGTCTGGTTTCACTGCTTAGGATTCTAGGGACACTCAGGCTGCAGGCTTCTCTCCATGGAAGAGCCTGCAGTTTAAAACCATGTTCACCAGGTGGCGCAAAGCCTCTTGTGTTGGTGTTCGGGCCACTTTCTGCTGAGTGTCTGTTCTGTGACAGAGCATGCCCGCCCTCTCCTACTAAGATGTGAGTACAACTCTCCAGCTCAGGCATGCTCTGTAAGGAGACATCCAGCCCCTGCTTGAATACAGGGATGGGGAGCTCACCACCTCTCTGGGCAGAGTTAGTAGCAGGAGTGAGGGTGGAATTGAAGGTACCAAAAAGCTACTTGTTCAGTGATGTCACCCACCCTTTCCCAACCAGCAGGGCAATGGTTTCTGAAATTCCTAGATTCCCAGTCTCTTTGTTGGGAGTACCTTATCTGCTTTTCTTATCACCTTTTCCCTGAGTAGTTTACCAACTTTCTGAGCAGAGGCCAGAGGTGTGTCAAAAGTCTATCTACCCTCACCCACACACTCAGACACTGATTTGGAATCAAAAGGACTGAGGCTCCCTCAGTTCCCTGGTGGCTTTTAGTGAAGTCAGCCTCCTGGGCCTGTTTCTACATCTGTAAAATGAGTAACAGCATCTTCTGCCATACTTGCCACATTTTCTTGAGAAACTTCAAATGAAATAATGTATTCATTTACTTCACAAATATTTATTAAGCACCTACGATACACTAGGCACTGTTCTAGAAACTGGGGAATACAGTGGTAACCAAGACAGATGAGTAAGTGATAAACACAGCATATGGTGTCAGGTGGTGATGAGCACCATGAAGGAAAGTAAGACAGAGTTAAGTGAAGGGGCCAGTTTTAAATTGAGCTGCCAGAGATGTGAAATGCTTGTGAAAGTAGAAGCAAGTCATCGTCACGTACATCAACTTTCCCCCTGCAGTCTGCTATTTATTTATTTTTGGCTGTGTTGGGTCTTCATTGCTATGCACGGGCTTTCTCTAGTTGTGGTGAGCGGGGGCTACTCTTCGTTGTGGTGCGTGGGCTTCTCGTTGTGGTGGCTTCTCTTGTTGCAGAGCACGGGCTCTAGGTGCACATGCTAAGTAGTTGTGGTGCACGGGCTTAGTTGCTCTGCGGCATGTGGGATCCTCCCAGACCAGGGCTTGAACCTGTGTCTCCTGCAATGGCAGGCAGATTCTTAACCACTGCACCACCAGGGAAATCCCTGCCTGATCCCTTGTATTTGGCCTATGGTTCCCACCATAAAAGTCACGCCTGATATAGTCAATGTTGTTAGTTTCTGTTATGTGCAACAAAACTCAATCCTAATGGGTATGAATAATGCAGACGGGAAGGCCGGGAGGAGAAGACCAACATGGCCCAGAACTATCCCTCTCTATCCCCCTCATTTGCCCATGGGGGAGCCATAAGATAAGACCAATGAGATCATAAAGTCTCCTGAACAGACCTTAACGCTCCAGGTTACTCTAAACACCCCAACTCAAAGAAGCCCTGTGTATTGTTCACAGTGCTCTGGCTGGAAAGCCCCAGGGTTCTAAATATAGCCCTTGAAATCCCAGTAATTCTGATCAGGAAGGGATTTCCCCTCAGTCAGATGATTGCCCACTCCAGCCAGTGACATGCTTAGGTTCTCAACCTGTGGCATGGGATGGGGGTGGGGCGCATATCAGGTTCTCAGCAAGGTTGCAGGATACAAGATCAAGCTACAAAAGTTAACTGTATTTTTATAAACTAATAATGAACATCTGAAAATGAAATTTAAAAGCAATTCTATTTACAGTAGTATCAAGAAGAATAAAATATTTAGGAATAAACTTAAACAAAGTGGTAGAGATATACTCTGAAAACTACAAAGCATTGTTGAAAGAAATTAAGGAAGACCAAAATAAATGGGCAGGGACTTCCCTGGTGTCCAATAGTTAAGACTCTTCACTCCCAATGCAAGGGGCCGGGGTTGGATTCCTGGTCGGGGAACTAGATCCTGCATGCATGCTGCAACTAAGAAGTCTGCATACTGCAACTAAGAAGTCCACATGCCACAACTAAAAAAGATCCTACATGCTGCAACTAAGATCTGTTGCAGCCAAAATAAATAAATAAATAAACTGAATTTTTTAAAATGGGCAAACATCCCATGTTCATGGATGGGAAGATTTAATATTGTTGAGATGGCAGAACTCCTCAAATTGACCTATAGATCCAGTACAATCCCTATCAAAATTCCAACCTTTTTTTTAGATCAATGGAGATGATGATACTAATAGTCATATGGAATTGCAAGTGACCCCCCAATAGCCAAAACAATCTTGAAAAGAAAAACAAAGTTGGAGGACCCACATTTCCTGATTTCAAAACTTACTGCAAATCTACAGTAATCAAAACAGTGTGGTACTGGCATACTGATAGACATGAAGATCAATGGAATAGAATTGAGAGTCCTGAAAAAAAAATAAATAAAAGAATTGAGAGTCCTGAAATAAACCCATACATCTATGGCAACTGATTTTCAATAAGCATGCCAAAAGTATTCAGTGGGGAAAGAATAGCCTCTTCAACAAATGGTGTTGAAAGAAATGGATATCCACATGCAAAAGAATGAAGTTGTACCCTTACTTCACACCATATACAAAAATTAACTCAGAATGTATCAAAGACATAAATATAAGAGCTAAAACCATAATACTCAGAAGAAAATTAGGAGTAAATCTTCATTACCTTGGATTAAGTAAGAGTTCCTTAAATATGACAGTAAAAGCACAAGCAACACAAGAAAAAAATTGACAAATTAGACTTCATTAAAATTTAAAACTTTTGTGCTTCAAAGGATACCACCAGGAAACTAAAAAGGCAACACAAAAATTGGAGAAAACATCTCCAAATCATGAATCTGATAAGGGACTTGTATCCAGGATAAAGGAAGAATTCTTACAACCTAATAAAAAAAGGCAAATAGCCCAATTAAAAATTGGGCAAAAGACTTAAATAGATGTTTCTCCAAAGAAGATATAAAAATGGCCAATAAGCACATGAAAAGATGCTCAACATCATTAATCATAAGGAAAATGTAATCAAACCACAATGAGGGGCTTCCCTGGTGGCACAGCAGTTGAGAATCTGCCTGCCAATGCAGGGGACATGGGTTCGAGTCCTGGTCTGGGGAGATCCCACATGCCATGGAGCAACTAGGCCTGTGTGCCACAACTACTGAGCCTGCGCGTCTGGAGCCTGTGCTCCACAACAAGAGAGGCCACAGCAGTGGGAGGCCCGCGTACCGCAAAAAAAAAAAAAAAAAAAAGACAGACAATAACAAGTGTTGGAGAGGATGTGGAGAAGTTGGAACCCTCATATATTGCAGATATGCAGCTGCTATGAAAAAACAGTTTAGCATTTTCTCAAAAAGCTAAAGTAGATTTACCATATGGTCCAGGAATCTCATTCCTAAGCATATAACCAAGAGAATTGAACATTTATGAATATATATATATATACACACACAAATGTTCATAGCAGCATTATTCATAAAGCCCCTCCCCCCAACCCAAAGAAACAAACAACTGAATAATGGATAAACAAACATGGCATATCCACACAATGGAATATTATTTGGCCACGAAAAGGAATAAAGTTCTGATACATGCTATAACATGGATGACCTTGAAAACATTATGCTAAGTGAAAGAAGGCAAATACAAAAGGCTACCTATTGTATGATTCCATTTATATGAAATGTCCAGAAGAGGCAAATTCATAGAAATAGACAGTAGATTGGTACCTGCCAGGGGCAGGAGGGAGGAGGAAATGGCAAGTGACAGCTAATGGGTATGGGATTTCTTTTCAGAGTGATGAAAACGTTCTGGAATTAGACAGTGGCAATTGACACACAACTGTATGAATATACTAAAAACTGCTGAATTGTACACTTTAAAATGGTGAACTTTATGGCATCTGAATTAGAGCTCAATAAAGGTGTTACTAAAGAGAAAAAGAGTTTATGAGAAAATAGAGCCCCTGTGTAGAGTGTCAGTTTCCTCTAAGAGAGCAGCAGGTCAGGGACACTTTCCTAGGGATATGGGAGTGGGACACAGCATAAAGGTTAAAACCCAGACTTTGAATCCTGATTGTTGTGAGTTTGAATCCTGCTTCCACCTCTTCTGAACTGTGAAATGTTAGGAAATTGACTGTGAGTCTCTCATCTGTAAAATGAAAATAATCTCTACTTTGTAGGGTTCTTATAAGGATTAACTTCATGGTAGCTTATTCAATAAATGATAGTTATTTTTATTATTATTTTCTCTTGGACACAGAGGAAGGAGGTCTCTGGAAGGAAACTCTGGCCTTGGATGAAAAATGGGAAGAAGAGGCCCAGTTTCAATAAATAGACAAACAGACTTCAGGTTAGCTTGGGCTAAAGGCATATGAAGGGCCCTCTCCAGGCATGGGGAGTGGTCAGTGTGGGTCCAGGGAGGATGATTGAAGAGAGAAAGAGTACAGATACTCAGCCTCCCACTACTACTGCCAGGTCTCTGGGTTAGAACTAGGAGACAAATTGGATAAGTTATTATTATCACATTCTGTTGCCACAACTTTTCTCCCTTATTATTGGGAAGTGGCTGGGAGCTGCTCTGCATTCTCAAATTAGACGTGAACACCAAAATCAGCCCAGGTTCCCCTTGGCTGAGCTGGTCATTCCGCATTCAAGTAAACAGCAGTAGCTGATGGTTAGGACCAGCATTTCAGAGGGGCTGAATGTTTTCTTCTCATCAATATTTGATTCTTGTGGAATAACAGATGGTTTTTATTTCATTCTTTGCACGCTTTATGTACTTTTCAAATTTCCTACAGGGACGAGGTATCTGATTAAAGTGCTATTAGGAAAATCATAATAAGCATGATTCATGCCTGCACTGCCATTTGTCTAGACTTTTCTTTCTCGTATCTCACGTGGCTCTATCAAGACAAGTATTTGTGAGCTGTATCAGTCAGGGTTCAATCGGAGGAAAACAGAAACTATGTCAGCTAATTTTAGCAGAAAATGAATCAGAGGTTTACAAAGTCATTGGAAGGGCTGGAGGGGTGGGTTCCAGGTAGGACCTCCAGCAATGTTCCAGAACACCACCACCAGACAGCAACATGCTGGAATCCTGCTGCTAAAAAGTACACAGCTTCTCTTAATCTTGCTTGTTCCAGCAGCAGCTAAATCCACAGAAAGATCTGGGAAATGTACTTTTCAGTTTTCCAGCCTATGAGGTAGAGGAAGAGACCCTTGGAGGAGGTTGGGATGAATGTGAATGGGGTCAATCATCAGGACAATCAAGATTTTAATATTTAATAAAATTTAAATAAATTTAACATTTAATACATTAAAGTAGATTTAACTTTGCTCAATACTCACTTGAGGTAAACAACTGATGGTCCTTTTTTTGTGTGTCTGTGTAAAATTTGTATCTGCAGTGTGAAATGACTTTTTCCCATCTGTGAAGTCTATAAATTTACCCCTGAAGCCCTATCTGTGACACAAGCCCTTGAAATGTGGAGAAGTGGTTTCCTTTGAGAAGTGCTCATATCTGACTCTAAGTGCTTTGCATTTGGCTGACACTGAAGTAATTGCTTTCTCTACAGGAAGTGAGAAACTCTTGTGTGTTATGGGAAGCAAGAGCTTCCTTATATTCTCTTGAGAATAATGAGCACTTCCTGGAGGAAACAATATAACTTGATAAGTTGAATATTTTTTTTCAATTAAAGAACCAGCTACTCAAGAATAAACTCAGAGTCCAAGAAGCATCTGAGAAGATGCCTAGCTTCACTAATAATCGAATAATTCAAACAAGTGTGAGTGACTCATGGATTGACAGCAATGAACAGGCTCAGTGGTGTCGTAAGTGGGAAGAAGCAGCCACATTCACAAACCACAGCTGGAGGTGTGAAGAGGTGCAAAGTTTTGGAAGGGAATTCGGTAGAGTCTACTAAAAATTTAAACGTGTCTCCCTTTTAACCCAGCCATTTTATTTCTAAGAATATACCTTTCAGAAATGTTCTCACATAACACAAAAATATATTTAAAGAGAGATTCTCCGAAGCACTGGGTTACAATCACAAAAGCTTGGAAAAATCCAAATGACTAGCAATGGGATTTGGATAAATAAATACAATGAAATGCTATGCAGCTAATGTAAAGAAAAGCAGATCTGTAAGTAGTGACGTGGAATGGACATGTGGACCCCAGGTGCAGGGCTGGGGGTCTCTTGGTCATTTGCCAAATGTTGATGCTATCCTTGTCTACAAATGTTTGGAATTGGTAAAACCGTGATTCAGAGAACATGGCACAGCGAGGCTTAGGTTTGGTTATATAATTTATATAAACTGTATCAAGGAATTAAACTAAAAGCATGGGATATTCTCTAGTCTTCATGTCTTCCACTAAGTCATGAGAATTTTACTTACCTCTCAGTGCCTCAAGTGAAAAAGGAAAAGTTGAACTTGGATGTCCGAATTGTCAACCACCTTGGGTTTAAAAGAGGAAGGGGTGTTACCTTGGGGAGGGAGGTAGTGACCTAGCTGTGGACAAGCTGATTCGGGCCCACCCCCTTGTCCCCTCCTCTCCCCTGTGCTTGCCTACGTTGAGTTGGGAGTGGGGGCTAGGAGTTCCACTCCAACTTTTGAAAATTTCAAGGAGAAAAGTTAATCTGCAGAAGGCTGAGGAGCCAGTGTGTGTAAAATGAAATTTTCTTCATGTCACCTTGCGTGGGAAATACAGGGACATTGCTGAACACCCCTCCTGAGTATTGACTGTTTCTTGGAGTTCTGAACCCTTTCACACACTGAGTTAAAAAAAGAAACTATCTGGGGCTTGGAAGGGAGAAGGGGGTCTTCCCTGCTCTTTGGCCAAAAACTCCCTTAAGACAATGTTTATTGCGGAACCACCACCACAAGAACATCTAGGGGGGGAAAAAAAGCAAGTTGTGGAACAGTATATATTGAATGTGCCCATCTGTGAAGAAGATGATGATAATAATAATAAATGAGACTATGCTATTTTCTATTAAAAGTATCCCAGAAGAGCGTATTCAAAACAGCGACTCTCTCCCACGTGTCTGGGTGTTATGGGGTCCCTGGAGTTTTAAGTCTCATACACAGATATGCATTGTTATAGCAGTGCAACAGCTCTGCTCTCAGCAAAGTTCACCCAACAGGCTTGCCTGCCTGTCAGTCAATAAGGCTCTTGCTTTGATAACACTTTCAAAGTCTGTCCTGGATAGCTCATTTTCTGGTTCCCTGGTGGAAGTAGAGGGATCTTATCAATTGAGAGCACAGTCACCTGCTAATGCGAAGGTCCACCTATTGCTTGAAACACAGTTCCTTCTGGGTTGGATCCTAGTGCCTGAAATCCCACCATCTGATAAGGTTCCCCAGGGAATTTCAGGACAGTCAGAAGAGACTGGCCCTCAAGTCTCACCTTGTGGGCAACCTCTGCAGGTGGAAACCTGGTGCTACACCATACTTAAGTGGAAGGTCAGCGCTGACTAAGAATGAAAGTCACTAAGGGCAGAAAAAAGCTGTGAGTAACACTCTAGGGATCAAATTTGGCTTTAGTTTCCTCAGTACTGGTTTCACATTTTTTATTTCAACATGAATTATTTTCTCTTTTATTTCATTTTATTTGCTTATTTTTTAGAGCCCATAAAGGGAACACTTTGAAAGTAGCAGGATGGCACTGTCATCTGTTTGTCACGCACTCCTTCTGCTGGGCAGGCAATTAAAGTGAGTGCCCCTAAGTGCTTCGTCCAGCAGGAAGAGGACTATCCCAGTGGGTTCCTGACTCAAAGGAGATGGGCAGCTGAATCGTGAACCTGAATCAGAGTTAGCTGGGTAGGGGTGCTGGCACCTGGAGACCCTGGAGACTGCTGAATGGCCGTCTGTGAAAGACTGTATATTAGTTCCCTGTAGCTACCGTAACAAATTGCCACAAATTTGGGGGCTTAAAATAACCAATTGATTCTTTCACAGGAGACCAGAGGTCCAAAATCAAGGTTTCAACAGGGTTGGTTCCCTCTGGAGGCTCTGAGAGAAAATCCATTCCATGCCTTTCTCCTAGATTCTAATGGTAATCCTTGGCATCCGTTGGTTGGTAGATGCTTCACGCCAATTTCTGCCTCCATCTTTACGTGGCTCTCTTCCCTCTGTGTATCTAAAATAGCCTTCTGCTTTTCTCTTGTAAGAACACCTGTCATTGGATTTAGGGCCCACTCTAAATCCAGGATCTCTCATCTTGAGGTCCTTAACTTAATTACATCCACAAACACTTTTTCCCATAGGGTCACATTCACAGATTCCAGGGGTTAGGACTTGGACATATCCTTTTGGGGGTCATTGCTCAACCCACTAAAGAGAGGGATCCACTGGGACTGAGGACAGTTGCTGCTCTCATTGCCCTTCGAGCTACTGCAATTATTCCTGGCATGTTGCAAATCTCTCTTTGCCTAATAATTTGCATAACCTCCTATCTGTAAAAGAGGTCCCAGCTCCTGGGGACTAAACTGCATCATTTCAGTCTAGACCTGGCAGGAAGATGGGTGTAATGAAGCCCATTTGCAAAGGAAACTGGGATGCTGAATGGAAGGAGAAATAGACAGGCATCTGGGGTCAGGCGGCCAGCTCCTGAGGAACAGGGCTTTCTTGAAACTCCTCTCTTCCCCTCTGCTTATTGTCACTCCCAGGCCTTATCCTCCCCATGAACCCTCCCAGATGGGAAGATTTGATTTGGGTTTGTTCAGTGGCCAGAAAGCCAGAGCCACTGCTTGGCATTCTCTTTGGGAGGGAGGTCGTGACAGACAGGGCCCAGCTCACAGCCAGAGTTTCTCAGGGTGACATGTTTGAGACCCCATGTGGATAGGAAGGAAGCTTCCTGTGAGACATAGCAAACTGGAAGCTGTCACTGGGGGAGATACTCCAGGAATCCTCCCTTCAAACCCTCTTTGCTAAAGGGGCAAGCCATTTCTATAATTTGCCCGGTGGGGACCGGCCAGGGAAATACTGTTAACTAATGTTCAGTAACAGGGGATTTCCCTGGTGGTGCAGTGGTTAGGAATCCGCCTGCCAATGCAGGGGACACTCATTCGATCCCTGGTCCTGGAAGATCCCACGTGTCGCGGAGCACCTAAGCCCGTGCACCACAACTACTGAGCCTGCGCTCTAGAACCTGTGAGCCACAACTACTGAGCCCGTGTGCCACAACTGCTGAAGCCTGCGCACCTAGAGCCTGTGCTCCGCAACAAGAGAAGCCACAGCAATGAGAAACCCACACACTGCAACAAAGAGTAGCCCCCACTCGCCTCAACTAGAGAAAGCGCGTGCACAGTGACGAAGACCCAACGCAGCCAAAAATAAATAAATT
The DNA here is from genome assembly GCF_059928025.1 of Delphinapterus leucas. NCBI lineage: Eukaryota > Metazoa > Chordata > Mammalia > Artiodactyla > Monodontidae > Delphinapterus > Delphinapterus leucas. Next base: position 38,400,367 of record NC_143138.1, read on the forward strand.
AATATAAAAAATGTCAATAACAGGATACATAAATAATACACATTTACTATAGAAAAGTGGCAAAGAATAAAAAAAAATAAAACCATCTGTAATTCCAAAGGAAAGTTATCTAAAATATTTAGGTGGTTGTATTTCCATTAAAAAAAAAACACACACATGGGCTTCCCTGGTGGCGCAGTGGTTGAGAGCCCGCCTGCCGATGCAGGGGACGCGGGTTCGTGGCCCGGTCCGGGAAGATCCCACATGCCGCGGAGCGGCTAGGCCAGTGAGCCATGGCCGCTGAGCCTGCGCGTCCGGAGCCTGTGCTCTGCAACGGGAGAGGCCACAACAGTGAGAGGCCCGCGTACCGCAAAAAAAACCCCAAAAGACACACGTGTAGGGTGTTCCCTGATGGTCCAGTGGTTAGGACTCGGCGCTTTCACTGCCATGGCCCTGGGTTCAATCCCTCCCTGGTCAGGGAATTAAGATCCCACAAGTCAAAAAAAAAAAAAAAGAAATTAAGAGGCCCCCTGTCATGGGGCTTAAAAAACAAACAAACAAAAACTAAAAAACTCATGTGTATGTTTTAACATCATTTGGATTACTCTGCATATGCAGTTTTATATCCTGATTTTTCTACTTAATGCTGTGTCATAACATATATAAATGAAAGTAAACTGTTTATGAGGTGGAGTTAAACACTGACAATGAAGTTAAACGTTTATTATGTGCTTATTGATTACTTTTAAATTTGTATTTATTTTTGCATCCTTTATAAAATAAGGAGAGTATTGCCTGTATTATTCATTGCAAATAATTTCTTCTAGTTTGGTTATTTGTCTTTTAACCTTTTATGGTGTTTTTGATGGGCAAAAGTTTATAACTTTGACTTGTAAATTCTACCATTCTGTTCTTATGTGATTCCTCTCATTATTGTTGGTTTTTGTTTTTATTTCAACATTCCTTTATTGAACCATGTATACTAGTGAAATATAAAGAAACCACAAGAGTTTACAGGAAGATTACCAAGACTGATGTCATTAATTCAATATGAGGCTTCATATACTGAAAACAATTCATCTTCATTATAGAGCATAGAACCTTAAATTTTTGAAAAGCTAAATAAAGCAGTCTGCCTAACTTCAAATCTGTTCCATGAATACGTCTTGCATAATCATCTGACATACTTTTAGATGCTATACTAACAGCAAATAATTTAACAATAACTTTAACAAAACAATTTTAACTAAAAAAACAGTATAAAATTCTGGTCAGTCATATTTTTTTTTTTTTAGTGATGTGGTAAAGGCTATAAATTATTGAGTTCCCTGCCCCCGAGGATCTGGAGTATCCCTGTTACAATCAAACAATGTAAGTATAAAATGCTATTGTTAAACTATTAATTGCATAAGGAAAAAACATAGACTTCACTATAGCAAAGATGACTACTAGCTTTGGTTACTATTAGATTCAACCATCGTTCATTCACCAAATTTTCTGAGTACCCACTACAAGCCTGGCACTATTCTAGGCACTGGGGATAGAATGAACAAAAACAATAATAGTTTTTAATCATCGTGGGACTTGCATTCTGCTGTGGGAAATAGAGAAAAACAAACACACAAAAAATAAGAATTATAAGTGTAGTAAATGCTATTAAGGAGACAAACAAGGCTTTGCTATAGATTAGTCTTTGAAAGCTGAATTGTGGAATCCTAAAACTTAAAAATAAAAAATTCATGAAGAGTTACATCAGGATGGCATAGATTCTGGGACTTCCCTGGTGATGCAGTGGTTAAGAATCCACCTGCCAATGCAGGGGACATGGGTTCGAGCCCTGGTCCGGTAAGATCTCACATGCCGTTGAGCAACCAAGCCCATGTGCCACAACTACTGAGCCCACGTGCCACAATTACTGAAGCCTGCGTGCCTAGAGCCCATGATCTGCAACAAGAGAAGCCACCGCGATGAGAAGCCCGAGCACCACAACGAAGAGTAGTCCCCGCTCACTGCAACTAGAGAAAGCCGGTGTGCATCAACAAAGACCCAACGCAGCCAAAAATAAATAAATAAATAAATAAAGGAAAAGATGACCTAGATTCTGCAGAGCTTTGCTAATGTATAAGAAAACTACAGACACTGCCAGTGAAAACAGAGATCAATCTTTCATTGTCAAAGCTATTGGATGGCATTACTTGGCAATATAGTAGCCTCAGAAGATAATTAACCTCACAGTTCCACAGAGTTAAAAAGCATGTAAACATGATACTAAAAAAAAAAAAAAAAAATTAAGAGGTGCTTAAGGAGACAGGACAACCAAATGTAATGTGGTATCCTGAATGGAATGCTGAAGCAGAAAAAAACAAAAACTAAGGAAGTCTGAATAAACTACAGATTTCAGTTAATAATGTATCAATATTGGTTCATTAATTATAACAAATGTACCATACTAATGTAAGATGTTAATAATGGGAAACTGGGTGGGGCTATCTGCATAATCTTAATTTTTCTGTAAATCTTAAACTGTTCTAAAAAAATCAAGTATACTTAAAGAAAAATATATAAGATGGCTTCAGGAATTACAGTGGAAGGGAGGGGAGTTAGTAAAGACTTAAGGAAATTAAGAAATGAGAAGCCATAAAACTCTGCAATGTGAAATTAAAATATGACTCAAGAAATTCAAAGAAAACCTGCAGATACTTAAGTTATGATCTCTATTCATACTAAAATCTTCCTAGGACAGAGATCAATGGGTTTTTCATGCAAACTAAATAACTCTGCATCACAACATAAGCAGGCAATAACATCCCTGGAGTGCACAATAAGCACTTTAGATCCTATTTAACAGTAATGACCAATAGGCTATGCTTTATGTACGGCACTGTCCTGAAATTGTCATAAAATGCCTGGACAAGGATCAACCTCATAGGTCTTACTAAGTTTTGCTTACTTCAAGAAACAAGTTTAGGGCTTCCCTGGTGGCGTAGTGGTTGAGAGTCCGCCTGCCGATGCAGGGGACGCAGGTTCGTGCCCCGGTCCGGGAAGATCCCACATGCCGTGGAGTGGCTGGGCCCGTGAGCCATGGCCGCTGAGCCTGCGCGTCTGGAGCCTGTGCTCCGCAACGGGAGAGGCCACAACGGTGAGAGGCCCGCGTACCGCAAAAAAAAAAAAAAAAAAGAAACAAGTTTATACTTCAAGAAAAATAAGCAAAGAGGAGACTTGGTAAGGAGGACAGGGAGAAAGGATTATGTATGAAAGGAGAAAAATGATTTCCAGGTCTAACTGGAAGCAATTTTGCCACTATTATTAACCTACTTTAATGCCATACAAATTAGTATAGATAGTTCAAGGTAGTAATAAAAGCTCTGAATTTATATCAGTTATCTTCTTTCCAATCAAAAGAAATAAGTGTTTTCTATAGCCTAATGTAAAACACCTAGCAGGTAACTCAATATCTGATGACTTGGGAGGAACTAATCTCTCAATGTCTCAGTTTGAAAGATAGTCAGGAAAAGTGTGAGGAAAACTACAGAGGATGATAATCTCTAAATTGTGGAGTGTGAAGTGTGCATAAGAGCATAAAATTGGAATTACCACAAGAAGTAATTTTAGAGACAGCCATCGCAAAATTAGAACCTTATATCTAATACAAAGTACAGCCACAGCAGAAGCCTGATCAGGTAAATGAGATAACAATTTCACTCATCAGATACTATGGAATATTAACCACAGAAGAATCATTTAGCCAAGATGGTATTATATACTTAAATCTAACTGAGATAATTAGATGATGAAGTCTATTCCTTCTCTATTACTCCCCAACCCCAAAGGAAATCCTACAAAACAAAGATGTTTGTTATTCTAAAGCCTTCTCTCACAGGAATCTAAAATATATAATTGGAAAATATTCAAGAAGAAATGCAATAATTAGCATTTCCCCAGCAACTCCTGTTTGCCCCACTGTGAGGAGAATCACACACTGCTTCCTGCTGAAACGAGAAAAAGGAGAGGTGAAGTGTGAAAACTTCCAAGTAAATCGATCAATGACGTTGCATCTGGCAGAGACTGGAAAAGCATCAACATTGCCAAAAGAACTGTCAGTGATGGAAGTCAAGAGAAGAAAAGGAGGTTTTCCAATAAACCACAGCCCAACCCAAGGGACAAAAATCGCCCCTGCCCCCGCCACTCCCTCACTCCCCAACCACTCCATCCTCAAGCCGCCTCTGAGCCAAACAGACATCCTCTATAACCCACACCAATTCCCCATCCAGGTGAAAACAATCCAAGAAACTTCTAGAACCTCCACTTCCCACTTTCCATAAGATCTGCACTTCTGGGGGCCAGGCATCTGGGGAAAACAGCGGCCAGATCCCACCCTCCTTTCAAGGTGGAAGAGGCCGGGTCCCTCGAGTGGGGCTTCCCAGGGTGGGGGGGCGGGCTCACAGAGCTGACCTACTGGGACAAGAGCAGGGAACAGGGTGGGGCTCAAGAAGGGAGCTGGGGTTGATGAGCAAACGCGACGGTGGGAAGAAAGGGATGCACTGGAGTCTGAGGCTGGGCGGGGTGAGGGCCGGGGAGGCAGGTGGACGGGAGAGTGCCGGGCTGCGGGAAAGAAGCCGGCGGAGTAGGGGACGGGAGGTGAAAACCTGACCCTCGACAGCGGCGAAGAGGAACCGGTGGCCAAGAGGGGTCGGCGATCGCGGGCAAGGGCTGGGGGGTGGAGCTGGGCACGGACTGCAGGGCCGCAGTGGGGGCGGCACTGGAGAGCCGCACACTCACTGCTCTGCGGCCCCAAGAACGCGGACCGGAATTTCCTCAGCGGGGTCCAGAGGTCTCCGCCCGCGGACGTGAGGGAGCCGGAGGAGCTACCGCCGCCTCAGCCCAGGGGCCTCTCGCGCCGACGCAGCTCCCACCCGCTGACAAGAGATTTTCGAGGAAGGGCGAGCGCCGAGCTCCTGCGGCTCCTGCAGGGCCCGGCGGCGAGCGAGGCTGACGGCAGGGATTCTCTACACAGAGCAGCAGCCCTCGGAGTAGTCTAGCGCCGAGCGAGGCCCGCGGCTGAGAAGCGAAGCAGGGCGGTGTCGGAAGCAGCCATGGGTGTGCTTGGGCATCCGGGGGCTCGAACCGCTCCCTTCTCAGCGCCCGGAGACTCGGGTGAGGGCGGCGGGGCCCGAGCGCGGACGCGTCCGGACCCTCTTCCCGCGCGCAGCCTCAGCGCTGCCGCCGCCACAGCCCAGCCCGCTGAGTGCGGGGCGCGGGGCGAGCCTCTCATTATTGTTTTTATTCTTACAAAGCCCTTCGTCCAAATTTAGTTATCTACCTTTTTTTTTTAAGTTTTTTTTAAAGTGACGTTATTGTTATATGTAATGCTTTAATTCGTCTGGAAAGTAGTGTTTTATACTACAGCATAAAGTGTAGATCTAAAGTGATGCTGTGATTTTCAGCCACTTTCTCCAACATCATTTGCTGCATAATAACTCCCCTCTTCTTTTTGCTTTGTGAGCTTTCTTTCTCAATAAATTCGTATGGTATTTTGAATGGCTTCAGAGCTTTTTTTTTTTTCCTGATTGATTTGCCCATTAATTCTTGTGGATGCAGCCTTGTTTTACTTCTTTGTTTATAATACATTTACTATCCAGCAGAGAAAATGTCCCTTCCTCGTTTCAATTATTTTTGTTTTCCAAAATTTTTATAGTAAACTCATCTGTTAATTCTCCAGAGAAATATATAGCCAGGGAAATTTTGTCAATTTCTATTTATTTTTAAAATAAATTTACTTATTTTTGGCTGCGATGGGTCTTCGTAGCTGCATGGGGGCTTTCTCTAAGTTGGTGGGGGAGGAGGTGTGTGTGCGCAGGCTTCTCACTGTGGTGGCTTCTGTTGTTGCAGAGCACAGGCTCTAGGCGAGTGGCCTTCAGTAGTTGTGGCATGCGGGCTCAGTAGATGTGGCTCGCAGGCTCAGTAGTTGTGGCTTGCGGGCTCTACAGTGCAGGCTCAGTAGTTATGGCGCATAGTCTTAGTTGCTCCACCACATGTGGAATCTTCCTGGACCAGGGATCGAGCCCGTGTGCCCTGCATTGGCAGGCAGATTCTTAACCACTGTGCCACCAGGGAAGTCCTCAATTTCTAAATTCTAACTGTGTCAAATTCTTTTGAATTTTAATTGGAAATGTGATGAACTAGGAATTAACAGAGAGTTGACATTTTTTTCATCAGCTTTCCATTCAAGAATATGGATGTTTCTGTGTTTTCTCACATCTTTCGTATCGTTTATGGCTCTCATGCATTTCTTCTTAGAGGTGGTTAGAATATTTTAAAATTGCTTATTATGGCTGGAATATTTTCTGCCATCATACCTTCTAAGTGGTTATATAGAAATACAGTAGATAGTAAACAGAAAATACAGTAAATAACAGTAAATAGAAAGATTTGACTTTTTTGTGTATTTATTTTGCACAGAGGCTCTTTTGTGTTATTCTTAAAGTTTTTTGTTATTCTTAAAGTTTTCAGTAGGTTCCAATTTTCTGGCTGTATAATTATATTTTTACAAGTGATAACAATATTGCCTTTCTATATCTGTATAATCCATATCCATATCTATAAAGGATTTCAATCTAACATGAATGAAAATATGAAATGGAGAATCTCACGTGTGTCCTCAGAAGAACAGTACTTAAGAACAGCGAGACTGATTTCCATTAAATGTCTGATTTACAGAAGACTGAGGCTTATCTCCTTACCAAAGAACATTTGCCAAGAATCTCTCCCCATCCTTAAGCCAATGAACTTACTGCTTGGACTCTAGCTGGACTTCCCCACTCTTTGTACTCCTTGCCTATAAATAGAGTCCTTCCCAAACCCTCAAGTGACTCAATTGACTGTAGCTTGCTACAACATGCATTTCCCAAATTGCAATTCTTCTGCTACTCCCAAATAAACTCAAGTTTCTGGTAATTTGAGCTTACCTCGGTTTACCTCCTTATTTAGGTTGATATTCAATGGTGTCAGAAGTGGGTTCCAAAGGAGATGACCCCTGGAGGGACAGTGACTCTCAGAACTGAGCGAGGTACCTGCACTGAGCCCCTTAAGCTCAATGCACCTTACAGTCACCTTCTTCTTCTGGCTTGGTGAGTCTCCTCTTGGCTTTCAACCTCCCTCCTTTTGGTCAAGCTCTCCAACTTTATTCGGGATTTGGATAAGGACAGATTGTCCTTCTGGTGAGTGCTCTTTTGGTTTCTAAATTAGAATACACTTGGTTTAGATTTAAACTAGTGGATTTTCCTGAGAGCAAACCAAAAACTAAAATTGGTGAACACAGATTGAGCACCTAAATGCTGCCAGAGCGCTCGCCACCTGTATATGAGAGACAACCATCCTCCAAGCACAAGATTCCTGTGTAAGGATAAAATGGTCACAGGTGAGCAAGTTTTCCAGTTTTCCTCTTACCACTCACAAGAAAATTCCATGCAACAAGGGACACCTGGTCATAGGTTGGGCAAGTAGGGCAAAGGCCATCTGCCAGAAAAAAAAGGTATCCCATGAAAGGCACACTGTGGAACAAAACACAAGTTCCAACCCTAAGCATATCCCTTTGGCTCTCTAGGACTGTTTTGCTTCACTCTCGGGAAAACTCCGAAAATGGGATCCCAGTCATTTAAATGCTTTAAGGGTGGCCCCCTCTTTAGGGACCCCAGCCAGTTTTATGTTTAAAAAATTATGGTTTCTCCACATGTGCATGGACCAATCTTACTGAAGACAACCTAGAATTACAATGGCCATTATGAGGAATGTTCCAATTAGACAAGATCGTTCATTTAAGAGGTGCACTTGAAGACAAGGGTTCCCAAATCAAACAAACAGAATGGGATAGCTATTTTAATTGGCATGCAGAAACCCTCAAGAAGCTTCAAAATTCCAAAAATTTGAAGACTTCGTTGAAAGATTCATTGCAAAAGGCTAATGAAAAATTAAAGATATAAAAGGTACATGTAACAGAAGACTATGAGGCTGATGTAGCACCTACTGCTCCCCTCTATCCTCCTTTACTTGGTACTCATTCTATTGATACTAATCCTCTGTCCGAATTGCCTTTCTACTCTGAAGAGACTGCATGACTGCAAACGCAAATTCACCAAGTTAGTTATTCTCATGTCTACCCTCAAAAGAATGGCCCCCATATTGGTCTGTCCCATAGCTGACAGGACTCTGAGGGATATTCTGGTAAACTGCTACTGTTCCCAGGGAATTTGAGGTTCTTTCTTCGTCGCGAGAGAATTCAGACAAGTGATACATAAAAAGTGGTTGTTTTGAAGAGAGTAACACACTCCACAGACAGAGTGTGGGCCATCTCAGAAGGTGAGAGAGAGCCTCAAAATATGGCATGGTTACTTTTTATGGGTTGGTAATTTCATAGGCTAATGAGTGGGAGGATTATTCCAATTATTTGGGGGAAGTGGTGGGGATTTCCAGGAATTGGGCCACCACCCACTTTTGGCCTTTTATGGTTAGCCTCAGAACTGTCATGGTGCTGGTGGGTGTGCCATTTAGCATGCTAATATAGTACAATGAGCGTATAATGAGGCTCAACGTCTACTGGAAGCCGGATCTTCCGCCATCTTGGACCTAGTTGGTTCTCACTAGTGTTTGTCATGTACTATGGCTATGTCATTATTTTAGAGGTTGTGCCCTGCCCCCTTCCCTCCTGTTTCACTACCAGTTATTCCCTTAAATAGCCAAGGAGAAACTAAATTTAGAAGTAATGGAAAACCTTGCCAAATTTTAGTAAATACCAGAGCTACACTGTATTTTAAACCCCACTCACTTTGGAGCCTGCAGATTGGATCCTAGAAAGACTGGCAGAAGCCAAGTGAAGGGTGAGAATTCTTACCAGAGTCAGCTCTCCTGAATCTCTGTCTATAGTACCCAGTCGAGGGAGAAAAATAAAATTTCATATTGCCCCTGCCTTTCCAAACCCAGATCCATTGGTTATTGGTCCTTTCTCTCCTGGGATAGCTTTTACCTTCTTGTTTGTCTCATTTTGTGTCCTTAGAACTTGGCTTGACAATCATCAGGTTGGGGATCCCAAACTATGGCCAGACAGAAATGTCAGTTGCACCCCATTTATGACTAGATGTGGCTAGACAGAAATGTGGATTCCGCTCCATTTGCAGTTAGGGTCTATGGCCAGCCCTAAGGGCAATTGTCTAAATCTTTTTTTATTTGGTTATCTTTGGGAATGGCTCTGGATCCTGGGAAGGCAATCCCTTTTGCACTCTCTTTGGGACGCCTATATGTGTTTATCCCATGTATGTTTTTCTCTTCCTAAAGAACCCTGTTTATTGTTGAATGTGTATCTTTTCACACGTGTTCTTACAAACCTGGATTGTTGTTTTGCCTGTTTGTATTTTTAATTTACATAATGTTATTTGGTACGTCTCATTCTGTTTCTTACTTTTTATCAGTAAACACTACATCTCTAGGATACTTCCACATTGCTATGTGTTCATCCAATCAGTTACCTCTAATATGTAAATAATTCCCCAGGGTGTACGTCTACTACATTTTATCTGTCCTTCTCCCAGGATCTTTCAGCTCCCTGCTAACACAAATAGTGCTGCCATGGACGCCCTTATTCAGGTGCCCTTAAATAGCTGTGTGAGAATGGCCAGGAGTGGAATTGCTAGTCCCTGGGGAATGTGGACACCAGTTTTCACTAATACTGCCTGATTGTTGTCCAGAATGGCTGACAACCAGTCCACGTGCTCCCCCACACCCAGCAGAGCATGGAATTCCTGTATCCCTACAGCCTCACTAACATTCAACACATCATAGTAATACATGAAACCCAGTTGAAGAAGCCTAGCATTGCAGGAAAACTACCCTCACTTCCAACCCCTGGAGCAACTGGTCTCAATTTTTGTTTTCAGTTTTTCCAGTGGTTACTTTCATTTATCTAAATAATATTTTGGATTTTTTTTAAGATAAATAATTAATTTTTATCACAAAAAAAGAAATACCTTTCCATGCCTAGTTTTAAAAATTCCCATTAGGATTGCATATAGAAATTGTCAAGCAGTTGTTTAAACCTATTGACATGGTTCCTTGATAGTAACAATTCCTTAATCTTAAATCATCTTGGATTTCTTAAATACAATCTAAGTATGGGATGGCTAAGTCATTTCGTGTACTTTCAAGTTTAATTTATTTCTTGATATTAAGAAATACGGTTGCATTTATTGCTCTAAGTGATCCTGCTGCATCCCTAGAATGATTTGGAAAACCCAAAGCATGTGACCCTCAGTATTAATCAGGGTCAGTAAACTATGTTTTGTCACCTGTTTTTGTATGGCCTAAGAGTCTTTGAGAATGGTTGTTACATTTTTCAGATGGTTGAAAAAAACTTTTTTAAGAATAGTATTTCATTGGGTCATTTGTAGAGACGTGGATGGACCTAGAGACTGTCATACAGAGTGAAGTAAGTCAGAAAGAGAAAAACAAATATCGTATATTAACGCATATATGTGAAATCTAGAAAAATGGTACAGATGAACCAGTTTGCAAGGCAGAAATAGAGATGCAGATGTAGAGAACAAACGTATGGATACCAAGCGGGGAAAGCGGGGGTGGTGGTGGTGGTGTGATGAATTGGGAGACTGGGATTGACATGTATACACTAATATGCATAAAATAGATAACTAATAAGAACCTGCTACATAAAATTAAATAACTAAATAAAATAAAATTTAAAAAATAATATTTCATGACGTGAAACTAATATGAAATTCAAATTCAATGCCCATAAAAAAAATTTTATTGGAACACAGCTAGGCTTATTTGTTTTCTTGTTACCTATGGCTACTTTCTTGCTCCAGCCACAGAGTTGAGTAGTGGCAACAGAGATAATATCGCCCACAAAGCTGAAATTATTTACCATCTGTCCCTTTACATAAGACTTTTGCCAGCCCCTGGTATAAATGATTCAATCAACAAAAGTTTATGGTGAACCTACTAGTGAAGGACGTGCTGTCCTGGTCCCCACGGGTGTTTACTGTCCTGCTAGAGAGACAGTCACAACCCAGGGTGACAAGTGCTAGGATGGGACAGCAAGGGGAGGTCCAGGGGGATAGAGCAGAGGCCTCTAAGCCAAACTGGGGAGTTCAGGGAAAGCTTCTCACAGGTGTTTCTGTCCAAGCAGAGACCTACAGAGTGAGAAGGAGCTGGCCATGTGAAGATGGATGAGGGGAGGTGGCAGGAAGAATGTTCTGGGTAAAAGAACAGCAAGTCCAATGGCCAGAGGGATCAGACCATATTGCTGGAGGAACAGGGAGATGTTTGCGTTATCATTTGCATGATAGGCTTATTTCTAGTTAAACCAAGTTTAGTTTGCATATGAATAAATAACTGATATATAGGGCTCTTAGTGATGGAAGCAAGGAAGGAAGGAAGTGTTATCACTGATTGATTGATTCACTCATCCACTCATTCATTCATTCTTTCAATAAGAATTGATTGAGCACCTTTGTAGTGCTGAGCACTGGGCTAAGTCCTGAGGATGCAGAGGAAAACCTGAGGAGGGCTCCGTCCTAAAGGTGCTCACAGTTTATTGAGGAGAGCAGACAAAAAAATAATTCCCGCAGGTGCGAGGACCGCCCATACTGCCGTATCATGGAGGGCCCACCGCATTTCCAACCCCCTTCTCTCTGGCCACCTAGTCATTTTCCCAGCCTCCCGTGCAGCTAGGGGTGGGCGTATAACCGGTTTTGGCCAATAAAATGTAAGAGAGGTCTGCTGAGAAGTGTCTGGGAAAACTCTTCAGATTAAAGGTGAAGCCACAAAAGATACCACCACTTTGCCCCTCTTGCCTGCCTTTGAATAGAATTGTGATGATGGCACAGTGGGTTCTGTGGCAGCCACCTTGTGATCATGAGGTGATGAGCACCAGCATAAAGCTGGTCCCTGTTGGCTTCATCGAGCTGCTGCACCAAACCTGGAATTACACCTACCTTCAGGGACTCCTGGTTGAATTAGAAATTGCATGTTATTATTGTGTAAGCCAGAAGTTCTCAGCTGGAGTGATGACATCCAGGGGACCTTTGGCAATGTCTGGAGACATTTTTGGTTTTCACCATGGGAAGGGGGTTACTTCTGGCATCTAGTGAGTAAAGGCCAGGGATGGTGCTAAACATTCCACAATGCATAGGACAGTCCACACAACAAATAATTATCCAAAATGTCAATAGAGCCACGGTGAGAAACCCTAGTGTAAGCCATTATTGACCAAGTGCTTTCTTTTTTGATACAGGGAGTGGGAGAGCCTGGCCGGAGCTCACGGGACGGGGAGATAGGAGGAGGGGCAATGTCTACCTTAGGACACAGGAAAGAGGAGTGCAGGGAATTATTACAGCTGGCTTCACTCACACTGTTAGGCTTGGAGCAAGTTCCATGAGAGAGTTGTGGACCCCAGTCCCTCAGGTGAGACCCCACTGTGGGCTCCTCTAGGCCTAACCCTGCCTGTACCCAAGTGCCAACTCTGTGCCCCAGGCTAAGTGCTCATGTGGATCGCCTCCCCAAAATTTCCCAGTGATTCTGAATGGTCAGTATCATTTATTGCTGCTGAAATAAAATTTCATATTCTAAGGCAAGTCAAGGAAAATTTAAACATAAATCATTTTCTCTGTCCTTTGGCCGCCTCTCTCCCCTCTGCTATGCATTGTGTGTCTGCATTATGCATCGACCAAACCTCCCCACTAGCAGAAATACCTGCTCAACCATAAGGAGCAACTTTCTCCACTCCTTAAACTCTAACATTCCTTCTTAATCTTGTAAGGGGCCACCATGACCCATGGCCCACTACTCGCTTTGTGTCACCTGTCAATAATATGTCACTTAATGTACAGCCCTCTGTCTCAAAACCTTATATAACTGTGCTTTGACCTCTAATGGGCAGAACAGTCCCCAGAGCTTTCTGAGTGGCTGTTCCCGGGTTATAATCCTCAATTTGGCTCGAATAAAAATTTCCATTTCTTCCTTAGACTGGTTAATTTTTTCGTTGACATTCCCATTGTACAGCTGTGAAAAGTGAGGTGCAGAACAATGGGGTCCCATGGCTAATGACATGTTTTGGAGATTGACTAACAGGTTTTTTTAATCGGCCATTTAGCATTGTCCCTTAAGCATCTTAGTTTATCGTTTTGTTTTGTTTGTTTGTTTGTTTCCCAAGTCAAAAGAGCTTTTATTCATTTTTAAAATATCACAAAAGAGTCTGGCCTCTTGCGGTTTCTGTAGCTGGATCACTCAGATCTTATTCTTCAGCCTGCTGAACTGTTTCTTTTTCAGAAACATAGATACCATCCCCAAATTTTCTGATATCCGTGTTTTTAACTGTTGTGGCTTGCTGAATCAAAGCAGCCAAGTCTGACACAAGTTCAGTGTTGTTTCCTTCAAGAATCAACGCATCTTTCTGGGCTTGAGATACTGAACAAGCAACGCCTGGCCTCATCCGAACCCTGCGGATATATTTTTCACCCCAAAAATTCCGGATTTCAACAAGAGAAGCATTCTCCTGAATAATAACGTTGATGGGGGAAGTGAGCATACACAGACCTCATGTTGCAACGGAAGCCCAGTGTAACACCCTTGATCATGCTCTGTACATGACTATAGGTAGTGCAAACAGTCACCAGTTCCTTTCTAATCCCCCACCATTTGTCAGCCGGGGCCTCTTTTTCTTTCCAAGGAGACTAAGTTCTACATTGATGTGATTGAAGTCCCTCTGCAGGGTACCTCTGGGGCCCTTCACAATAACCGCGCATCCCTTCAGAGTAATGTTGACATTTTCTGGAATGTCGACAGTCTGATTGCTGAGAATGGTCTTCATTCTCACAGTAGATACAGCAAAAAGCTATTTTATCATTTTGATCATCACTTTCCAGATCTGTAAAACAACACGACTTACTTTATAAACATTATTATGGGGTAAGAATAAATAATGCATGTAAAGGGCCTGACACGTGGTAAACATTTCACAAATGGCTGTTGTTGTTCCTACTATTTCTTAGTATGCCCACTGGGGCTAAGGAGCTGGGGCTGCAGTGCAAATGTCAAAGCCAGGCCATCATCACGGTCGCCTGAGTCACCCACTTGCAGTGGGGACCCAGAAACAACTGAGGGAGGGGAGATTCTGGGAGCCACTGGGGAGACAGAAAAAGTCATTGAGATAGGGGAGTGTGAATGCAGACTGAGATTCATTGAGTACTTTAGGCACAAGACCTAAACAGTTATTTTGCACAGGAACCAAAAGACTTTTTTTGGCCACGCCACACGGCTTATGGGATCTTAGTTCCCTGACCAGGGATTGAACCCTGGGGCCCTTGGCAGTGAAAGCACTGAGTCCTAACCACTGGACTGCCAGGGAGTTCCCCCAAAAGACTATTCTGAGACTACCTTCTGGCCGGGGGACTTTGGTCCTTGGTCCTTACCTGGCTTGGGAAAGAGTGAGGTCACTGTCTTTCAGGTACGTCTCACCGAGGAGAAGGAAGAAGACATCCCTCCAGGAAACTTGGAGGGTTGGAGTCCAAACACAGATGGGGGGTGGACCTTGCATTGGTTGATTCCTGGTAGAGGGTGTGGCCCTGGGAAGGAGGGTGCTTCACACCCTTGCTCTTTGTTCCTGGGAGTCACCAAAGGCACGTGTGCTCCATTTCCATAACGCAAAGTCTCTTGCCAGGTTGCGGGCAGATTTCTGGGAATTGAGGCTCCAAGCATAGACAGGTGTGAGTGTCTCTTGTGAAAATTCTTCTTCTCTTAAATATGTCACTTAGAACTACTCTACCAATGGCTCCTGAGACTGGGGCCCTCTCTTCAACCCACTCCTCTGCATTTTCACTCAAGAGCAAGTTTATCTTCTGTGTTGCACACCCAGGCCACACAAGAGGGTAAATAATCTTTCTAAACAAACAAATATACAGACTCTCAGGGGGAAATAATATCCATTTTGTGTCTATACCACCATTTATTTATTTACTCACCTTATTGTTCTGGGGCATTTGAGTAGTTTCAAGTTTTTGAGTTTTTGGCTATTACAAATAGTGCCGATGTAAGCAGTCTTATAAATGTTGTTTTGGGGGAGCACATGCCTGCATTTCTGTTATGCACGTATCTAAGAGTAGAGGTGCTGTGTCAGCTTTACTAGATGTTACTACTCAGTTTTCCAAAGTAGCTGTACCATGGTCCACTCCCACCACCAGCAGTACATGAGAGATCAGGTTGCCCCACATCCTCTCTGACATTTGGTATCACCAGTCTGAGAATTTACAGCTACAGCTGCACACAGGAGCATGGCTGCATCTCACAGACATGAAATAGGGTGAAAAAGACCAGACATAAAAGTAAACATGCCATCTAATTCCCACTTACATAAAGCCCCCAAACAGGCAAAAATAATCTAAGGTGTTAGAAGTCAGGATAGTGGGACCTATGAGAAGCAGGAGGGGGGCTTCTAGGGTGCTGGTGATGTTCTGCTTCTTAATCTGGGTGCTGGTTACACTTTACTCCCTTTGTGAAAATTCATCAAGCCATGTAGTCAGGATTCATTCAGTTTTCTGTTTGTTATACTTAAATAAAAATTTCAAAAAAATATTCTCTCAATCTCCTTCTCTCCCTTCCTCTGTCATCTTTCCTCATGGTACTTGGTTGGGAACTGTCCCCATCAGAGTCCCCTTCATGGCTCTGCGACCTGTACAATTGCACAGGTTCTACACTCAGAAGAACCTTTGATTGGTTTCATGCTCTGCCATCTTTGTCTTGAAATTCTTAATACTTTTTGAACAAGGGGCCTTTTGCTTGCTTGCTGAGCCTCACACATCACATAGCCACCCTGGCCATGGGCAGCTGCCAGTGTCTCTGCACAGATCCCCACGTAAGGCTTGGTCTCTGCTCGGCACTGAGGACAGGGCCAGGTTGCCGCTCTGCCTGATCAGGGAAGGTGCCAAATGCCCATTTTGGCCCCAGGATGGTTCTCCCTCCTGCGAGAACCTGGGATTGCATTTACCTGCGGATGGAATTACCGGGTCATAAGGTAGGTTCATGCATAATGCCTCTCATGGCTCTCTGCCCCTGTGCTTCCATCTGCCTTAAAAAAAAATTGTAAAATATACATAACATAAAATTGACCATCTTGGGCTTCCCTGCTGGTGCAGTGGTTGAGAGTCCGCCTGCCGATGCAGGGGACACGGGTTCGTGCCCCAGTTTGGGAAGATCCCACATGCCGTGGAGCGGCTGGGCCCGTGAGCCATGGCTGCTGAGCCTGCGTGTCCGGAGCCTGTGCTCCGCAACAGGAGAGGCCACAACAGTGAGAGGCCCATGTACCGCAAAAAAAAAAAAAAAAAATTGACCATCTTAACCATTTTCAAGTCTGTAGCCCAGTGGCATTTAAGTACATTCACATTGTTGTACAACCATCTCCACCATCTGCCTCTTGAACTTTTTCATCTCCTCAAACAGATACTTTGTACCCATGAAACAATAACTCCCATTCCCTTCCACCTGCTTTTACGATTTTTTTCCTGTCTGTCTCTCTTCCCAATTACACTGTGAACTCCGTGAGGGCCGAATGGGGCTTACTCCCCTTCAGATAAGGAGGAGCATATATGATGTACACAGGGCCTGGAGGACATGGGGAAGAAAATAGTTTTGTTAAATAAATTTAAAATATGGGATATAATTTAACCCTTGTTTGAAAACTGGGCTGATTCTTGGGCTAATAAATTCTCTAAATTCAGTGTTGAGCCAGTACCCAGCACAAAGCTGGATCCAAAACCTCTTTGCTGACAGAATGAATAAGGAAGGCATTAACTCTGCTACCAATAATAAAATATTGACTCTTTATTAAGCACTTACTAGGGGCTCAATATTCAGAAAGGACTTAGTATTTGACACTCTATATTTTCTTCTTTGACTTAGTATTTGACACTCAATATATTTTCTTCTTTTCTTTATGAGCATTATCACATTTGACCCTATGGTCGCCCTCTAAGGTGGCCACTCAGTTTTCGAGGGAGAAACAAATTCAGAGACATTGTGTCCCCTGCCAGAGGTCTCGCAGCTGACAGATGGTTCCAGTCTGGGCGACTCCAAAGCTCAGTGCTTTCAGTATTTACTTTACAATGCCTCCCTGGCTTAATTAACCAAAACAGAATTTCTGACAGTTTTTTACTTTTGTTTGAATAAAACTAGTTTTTCTTTTCTGATTACAAACATGGATAAATTCGCTTTTAAAAAAAATTCAGGCACTACAGAAAGTGAAAATGTGAACTTTTAAGACTTCTTAGAATGTTCTGTCAAGACTCGTGGTAACCCTACCAGGGGTAGCAGAATTTGGAGAACATGCTCCTGATCAACTCCTCCTTCTGAGTTTTGTTTTTTTTTTTGGGGGGGGGTACGTGGGCCTCTCACTGTTGGGGCCTCTCCCGTTGCGGAGCACAGGCTCTGGACGCGCAGGCTCAGCGGCCATGGCTCACGGGCCCAGCCACTCTGCGGCATGTGGGATCTTCCCGGACCGGGGCACAAACCCGTGTCCCCTGCATCAGCTGGCGGACTCTCAACCACTGCGCCACCAGGGAAGCCCCCTCCTCCTGAGTTTTATCTCCAGGTCAAGGAATATATATTACATACAATGACCTTTCTTTCTAGATCATTCCCTCTTCAGAGTTCTTTGTAGAGAACCGAGGAAGGTTTGCAGGTGCTAAAACTACCTCCTCCTCCTCCTTTCCCCTGACTCGTGTTTCCCATAAGAGTTTTTCTTTTCTATTCCATGGACTGGCCTTCCTCCAGCCAGGCCTAAGTTTGTTTTCTGAGCGTTGGTTTCTCTTTGGGGGTAATAAGGAAGTTGTCAAGCAAAACTGTTTTTTCCAGGGTAGCTGAGATAAGCCTCTTATCTGTGGAGGAGCGGAGAGCAGCCCTGGGATAGGATGACGGGGCTGTAGTGGGTGGCCCCTGGATTGGCTGCCCATGAGCTCACCTCCTGGGACATATGATAAATATGGCTCTGACCAAAGCATCTTCTGAGACAGTCTGGAAACTGGCAGCATATTCTCCCTTGGAGAGCTGGGACTACTACCCCTCACTGGATACAACTTGCAGCAGACAGGGAGTGGTGCCTACACGTTGCTGGGAGTACCCAATGCAGAGCCCTCCGGTTGGAAGGTCGGGACCAAAATTGCCCTGGGACAGGAGTGACTTTCATGGTCTGAGGTTGGTTGAACGATAGTCTCCCCTTTGAAGGCTGGAGTAGTGGGTAGGTATCTTGGGGTCCTGAAAGGAGGGTAGACCCTGAATCTAGTCCCAGTGCTGCTTCTAGCTTGCTAGGCTTCAGTCTCTTCATCTCTAGAAAGATAGAAAATTCAATGATGTGATCTCAACCAGGTGTCATGCAAAGAGCTCTGAACTACCTTGGACACAGAAGCACTGAACTCAAGTCCTAGCTTAGCAATCCTGAGCAGGGAACTTCACTTATCTGGGCCTCAGTTTCCTCATCTGTAGAACAGGGACAGCATTACATACCTCTCCTGCTCATTTCCCTAATGGAGGTTGTAGAGGTCAAGTTATAGGCTTTATGTGAAGGTACATAGTAAAGGGAAACTTCACATAAATGGGGACGCTGTTATTACCTATGGCTGGATTAAGGTTTTATCATTTTAAGTTTCTTGGAAGCTAGCCCAAGGACAGGGAGATCTTATGAAAAGAGTTCTGGTGGCCTGCTGCTCTGACAGGGATTTGAGAGGGGATTATAACATTGCATGGTCTGTGGTCTTGCATAGAGGACAAGACGGGGTGAGAGCACAGATGTGCTGGATGGAGGGGAGCCGCGGTCATTTTTGGAGCTCTCCAGCTTTGTGTGTGATGACCCCACTGTCCCTGCAAGTCTGCCCCACTGCTGTATCATGGGGCCTGAAGTTCCACCATTAGGGAGTTCAATCTTTTGGGTTTCGAAAGATCCTCAAAAGATGCAAATCCCCAATATTTTGGAAAACAGGTACCAGGTGACGTGTGTTTGATGGTGACAATCGGATTGGGCAGATGGTACAAGTCCAGCCCTTTACATTGAGCTGTGGGTCGGCTCAGGCAGAGCTGACCCGCACAGGGACACCACGTGGCTGCTCAGATATCTCTGTGATCTGAAGCTTTGTGCAAAATCCCACTGGGCCCTGCTGTGGTCAGCCCGTGGCTGGAGTCCTCCGTCCCAGCCTGGCCTCACATTTTGAAGTGGACAAGGACCAGCTGGGGAGTTCCCAGAAACGGGTGCCCAGGCAGGGGATGGGTGCAGAAGCAATGTGATTTGAGGTCATCGGGTGATGGGCTGGAACAGAGAGGACTCAGGGGGTGAGGTGCCCTCTCCTCAGGCCGTGAGGGCCTGCTGCCAGCCGAGTCAACTCAGTCTAAGGAGGACTGTCCTTAATTCCTGCCGGCTGACAGCGGAATGATTTGCCTTGAAGGGTGGTGAGTTCCCATTGCAGGAAGGGTTCCAACAGGGGATGCGAGTCTGCAAAGCAGTCCTACCCTACAGGAGGTGGGCTGGATACTTCTTAGGTCCCTTCCAACTCTAGGAACCTGCTAAGGACCCCACAAAGGAGAAGGAACACCTGAATTTTTCCCATCTAACACCTGGGAGCTGGGCATGGGAGCAGGATGGGTCCGGTGTTGAGGGAAGAGTTGACCACCTTGTCCCCCACTCGAGTCATGCCAGTGGAGGTTGGAGGTGTCCTCCCAGGAGCGTGTGGCCTGTGGATGGGAGGCACACCATCTCGGGAGCCCAGATGGAAGGCTTTGAGCATGAACAGGCACTCACCCTTGGGGTTCTAAGTGTCCATGGGCTCACCTGTGTCGATGAAAAGTAAACGTGAGCTCAGGGTCAGCCCTTGACCCTCCAGCCCATTGACTGGCTTCCAGCCAAGAGTCTGTGAGCCCCGCAAAGATTGTTTACAATCTTTGCCTCTGGGACACAGATTTCAATACCTGGGCACACGTGAATGTCTGACTCCACGGGTACAGGTCACGGCAGGTACATGTGTGGACGTGGGTTATCTCTGTCAGTGTGAAATAGCAGATTTGCTCACTTCTAAGTGTGTGTGTGTGTGTGTGTGTGTGTGTGCTTATGGGAGGTCTCTCAGCGTGGGAGAAAGAATTTAGAATCCAGAGAAGTGGATTCAAGCCCCAACTCTCTCCCCTTCCAGGCTGTAGGACCCTGGTCAAGTCTCTTAATCGGCAAAGCCTTAATCCCCCCACTGCCAGCCTGGCCCGTTGCCAGGGCTGTGGCCAAGTTGAATTGAGATCATGAAGATGAAGGAGGTGCTGGGTGTCATGTGGCTGGTGAGCACATATCTGTGTATTGTATATTTTTTCCACAAACACTGAGAGCCTCCTAGGCAGTGTGGACGCAGCAGAAACCAGGCAGGCTTGGGCCCTTTCTGTGGAACGTGGATCTAGACAGGAAGGGCATTCAGCAAATAAATACTCAGATAATTATTTCCTTTACACTTGGAGTAAGGGGAATTCCAGGGTGTTATGAGTCCTTGTAAGTTTACGGTATACATGAGCATGTTGCTGGGTCACATGACCGTCTTAGCCCATTTGGGCTGCGATCACAAACTATCATAGACTGGGTGGCTTATAAACAACAGAAATTTATTTCTCACAGTTCTGGAGGCTGGAAGTCCAAGACTCAGGCACCGACAGATTCGGTGTCTGGTGAGAGCTTCCTGGTTCAAAGACCAGGTCTCTCCGTGTCCTCATGCGGTGGAAGTGGCAAGAGAGCACTTTGGGGCCTCTTTTATAAGGGCACTAATTCCTTTCATGAGGGCTCTGCTCAAATGACTTGATTATCCCAAAGGCCCCACCTCCTACTACCATCACACTGGGGATTAGGTTTCAACATATGAATTTGAGAGGGACACAAACATTCTCAGTCTACAGCAATGAGTGTCTGTGGGTGTGACTCTGGGTCCACAGGCACTCTCCCTCTGAGTAACCAGCTGTTTATTGAGTATCTATTGTGTGAAGTCCAGCGGGGACGGGGGAGGGGGGAAGAAGGGGAGTGGCTAAATTCCTCTAGGAAATGGTGCCAGAGCAGTTACAAAGTAACATAACAGGTGCATGAATTAGAGAACTGTGTACAGATGAGGTCAGGGTATAATTTAGAAAATAAACTCCAAATAGTAGCATGCTTGGGAAAAATTGGCAAACTCTCCGCTCCACAGTAACTTAAGGTCAGCTCTGTGAACTTTTCTGGTGTTTTGCTGTTGTTACTTTTTAACATGTCACCGGTATACGTCATGTCTTATCAGAAGTCCTGTGATCTGCAGATCACTTGGGTATTTCTGAGCAGACTCGGACTTTGCCCTGAAATCCACTTTCTGCCAAGGCAATCAGCAAGTTTACAAGAGCAGCTGGGTTTCCATGCAGCTATGGTCTGCTGCTGTCTCAGGGTTACTGTCTGGAAGCATGGACCAGACAGGGTGGGATTTCCTGACAGGCAGGCAGAACTTGGGTAAAGTCCCAGGCAAAGCAGGGGCACAAAACAGGAAAACAGAGGAAGGAAAAGAAAGACTTGCTTTGATGAATTCTAGATAGGCAGAGTTTTACAATCAGAAAGTCTGGAAAGATTTAATTTCAGCACATATAGAATTTGTGTGCATGTGTATGTATGGCGTGTGTGTGTGGGGGTAATATTAAAACACCATCTTCTCAGGCTTAGAGACTTTAAAAGTCTGAGGACACGTCTGCCCCACAGAAGATCTTCCAGGGTGTCTCCCTGGGGGAGGGTATGTTTGCCCTCCTAGGTCAGCCACACTCTCTCAATCGTGTGCTAAGTGTTGCAAGACAGAATCTTTGGAACATTACAGAGGAGGAGCGGCCAGGGGGGTAGGAGGAGAGTGGGTCTGAGCTCTGTCACAGCTTCCCAGAGAGGAAAGAGTCGCAGGAAGAAGTAAGAGGACGAGGTATCAAACACTGCAGCACCTTGAGGGAGGATGAGGAATGGGAAGAGGTCACTGGATTAGGGTAGGAGGCCTTGGGAGATTCTGAAGTTTCTCTTCACTGGGGAAACACTCTTGGATGGCCAAGGTCACACATCACCCACACCACCTCTCCTTGCCTCTGGGCTGGGGGTTGCTCCTCCTTCATCTTCCCCTGGGCTCAGAGCACTGTTGTTCCAGGGAAGGGGTGGTCAAAACAAGGCAGTTTTCTTGAAAAAACATCACAAAAGAAAACCATTGCCAGGTGGAATTGTACTGATGCTCTGATTAGAAGTAGCAACGTGTCCTTTGAATGCGGTAGGAGGATGCTGCAACCATCAGCAATGGTGAAAACCGTTTCCATAGCAATGACAGTTTTTTAAGGAATGACTGCACCTCTTTTCTCATTAGCTGGGGAAGGATGCTGTGCCCTCATTGTGGTGGGCCCCCTCGAGCCAAGTTAGCACAGGAAGAAAAGGGGCTGGTTTGGTGGTTCTCTTACTGAACAGCTTCTCTGCCAACCTCATCCAATTTGCCCTGATCGCAGGAACATACGGAGCAAGCAAAGAGAACCCTGACACCATTCAGTGAATATTTCTTTTTCTTTTCTTCCTTCCTTCCTTCCTTTCTTTCTTTCTTTCTTCCTTCCTTTCTTTTTTCTTTCTTTCTCTCTCTCTTTCTTTCTCTCTCTCTTTCTTTCTTTCTCTCTCTCTTTCTTTCTCTCTCTCTTTCTCTCTTTCTTTATTTCTCTCTCTCTCTTTCTTTCTTTCCTTTCTCTCTTTCTTTTCTTTTTCTTTTTCTTTCTTCAGCTGTGAGGCTTGTGGGATCTTACTTCCCCCACCAGGGATCAAACCTGTGCCCTTGGCTGTGAAACGTGGAGCCCTAACCACTGGACCACCAGGGAATTCCCTTAGTGAATATTTCTGGATCAGCTTACTTGGATCTTAAAATCAAATAGATCTTTGACCTAAACTTCTCCTAAGACCACGTGCTACTAAAGAGAGAGAGTAGGGACTTCCCTGGCGGTCCAGTGGTTAAGATTTCACCCTTCCACTGCAGGGGGCGTGAATCCTGCATGCCTCACAGAGCATGGCCAAAAATAATAATAATAATAATAAAATAAAAAATAATAAAGAGAGAGAGTAGCTATCAGGGAAATAGAGCATTACTGTCATCACCACCTACTAACACCTCCACTCCCGCCCATGTGAAGAATTGAACATTCTCTTTGAGGGCACAACCTACATCTTGTTCCCTAGCACTGAGCAAACTTCCCCGTACATAGTGGGTGCCTGTTAAAGGTTTGTTGAAAGGAATTAATGAGAAGAAAGCAAAATATTTTCTTCTATGATTTCTTTTCTTATCCCACGTAACGCCACATTTTAGAAGCACAACCGTAAGGCAGCCTCTGAGGCTTTCAAGAACATTAGTCAATTTCCAGATAAATTAGAGATGTGTGTTGCTAAAAGTTTTCATGTAACTCAAGTGTTCCTTTAAGGAACATTAAACAACAAATAAGGCCTTCCAAATTGCCTGCTTCTTTGTTTTCTCATTTCCTCCAAGACTGTCCATGTGTGGACACTCCGCAGTGCCGGTGGTACCCACTGGCCTCTAGCCATCCTCCCTACCCTTCCTCCCAAGACCCATGTTAGAAGGAAGAAAGGCATCCTTGACTGTTACTGTCACCTTCAAATCTCTCTGTTATGTCCCTGTGTCTTTTCTTCCCTCTACTTATGTATCTTCCTCACATTCACATGGATCCCTGCACATCTGAAATCATAATTATAGGTTCTTATTTTTGCCTCTAAGTGGGACATAGTAATAGAGTACATTTTAAAGTAATGAATCAGTTGGTAAACACAGAAGATACATGATACATAGTACGTAAATACTTAATACACTAAATAATAGTAAATGCGTGATGAGGCCATAATTACAGATTAGAGTAGGCAATCCATAAATCTAAACTCCATAGGAATCTCTGGGAGCTCAGGACTGAGATTCAAAACATACTTTATTTTTCTTTTAACTTCCACCAAAGGGCAAAGGGTTTCTGAGCAACCCTGGGAAAATTAGAAAGCCCCAGGTGTTTCAGATTAAAGACACTCTAATCAAGTGAGCTGCCTACACCCCAGCCTACTAAAAAGCTGCCCAGGAGGAGGTGGTTCTTTTGTCTTTTCCATGGGCAGCTGCTTCATTCTAGATGGAAAACGGAAGGGCCTGGGCTGCTTTAAGATGGAACTGGTGCAAATTCATTTATTGTATGTTAACTAAACATTCTTAGGTATTGTTCAGTTTACTAAATGTTTGTTATACATTTATTCCTTTGTTTAATAAGTACACCGGTCTAGGTACTCAGGATACAAGACCTAGCAAAACAGACAAAGGGGAGGGAGAGAGGTTCACACAATAAACCACTAAACACGGAAAGATATGATATTGCCTAACATCGGGGGGTGCAGTAAAGGAGGAGACGGTGTGCTAACGGGAGTGCAATGGGAGGGCCCCTATGGGAAGGTGACATTTGAGCAGAGCCCTGAAGGAAGTGAGGGAACAAACTGTAAGGTGGTCTGGAAAGAGGGAACAGCCAGGGTGAAGACCCAAAGTGGAACAGGCCTGAGGGACAGCAATCAGGGCTGCATGAGGGGAGTGGAGTAAGTGAGTAAGAGGGGACAGGAGAGGTGATGAGGCCGGGTCAGTGGGGCCTTACTGGCCATTGTAAGGACTTAGACTTTGAGCCATTGGAGACAGGAGAGTGACAGGCTCTAACTTAATTTGTAAAAGCTCCCATGGCTGCTGAGGGGAGAAGTTACTGTAAGGAGGACAAGGGTAGAGCAGGGAGATCAGTTAGGAGGTGACTGCAGTAGTCCAGGTGAGCAGAGATGGGGCCTAGACCGGATGGTGGTGGAGGAGGAGGGGAGATGTGGTTCCAGGCCAGGTGTGTGGTTTTTTTTAAATTTATTTAATTAATTAATTTATTTTTGGCTGCGTTAGGTCTTCGTTGCTGTGCATGGCCTTTCTCTAGTTGTGGCGAGCCGGGGCTGCTCTTTGTTGCAGTGTGCGGGCTTCTCATTGCAGTGGCTTCTCTTGCTGTGGAGCGTGGGCTCTGGGTGCATGGGTTTCAGTAGTTGTGGCTCGTGGGCTCTAGAGCACAGGCTCAGTAGTTGTGGCACACAGGCTTAGTTGCTCTGCAGCATGTGGGATCTTCCCGGACCAGGGCTCTGACCTGTGTCCCCCTGCATTGGCAAGCAAATTCTTAACCACTGTGCCACCAGGGAAGCCCCGGGTGCGCTTTGAAAGTGGAGCCAACAGCCTCTGCTGATGGATCAGACGTGGGGAGCAAGAGAGAGAAAGGAGTTAGGGATGACTTCAAATGTTGGACCTGAGCAATTGGAAGAACAGAATTGCCATTTACTGAGCTGTCTTGTGAAATATTCTTAACAGCCTGTGAGATAGACAGGTAGGTCTCAGGCACATTTCAGATGAAGACACTGGGCCAGAAAAGCTGCAGGAGCTGCCCGCAGTCCCAAGGGGCAGGACGTGGCCTCTGGCTCCAGCTGTATTCATTTACTACTGTTGCTGTCACAAAATACCACAAACTCTGTGGCTTTGGAATAACATGAAGAAATTATCTTATGGTTCTGGAGGTCAGAAGTCCAAATTCAGGGAATTCCCTGGCCATCCGGTAGTTAGTACTCCACACTTCCACTGCAGGGGGCCGGGGTTCCATCCCTGGTCAGGGTACTAAGATCTTGCAAGCTGTGCGGTGCAGCCAAAAAAAAAACAGTCCAAAATCAGTCTCAATGGACTAGAATCAAGGTGTTGGCAGGGCTGTGTTCCTCCTGGAGGCTCTGGGGGACTAGCTGTGAGACCTGGGGCATGACCCCCTGTGGATCAGCTTCCTCCTCTGGGAAATGGGACAAGGGTAGCCCTTCCTCCCAGGGATGCTGAGGAATTTAAATGAGACAACAGCTTCGAGAGCTTATAGTACTCACATTAAGGGTAGGTTGGTTGGGCACATGGGTCAGCGCTGCTAGCCCACCCGGCAGACTCCGAGGCCTCTTCTAAGGGAGTTGTCTGTTTTGGTTGCAGTGCAATGGAGCCGCCGCGGGGCCCAAGGAAGCCTCTGTCAGGGAGAAGAGCCAGGTCTCTGGACAGGCTGCAGAACCCCCAGAAGGATTCAGAGTCGTGGGACTGCTGGTGCATTTCCCGGCCCACCAGCCCCTCCAGGAGGATGCTGTGCCGGACGGCCAGTGATGGGGCCAGATGTCCCAAGAGCCCAGCTCAGTCTGCGGAGGCTCAGGGCACCACGGCTGCAGCCCTCAGCCCGGAGGAGACCAGGGAGTTTCTCCCCAGTGAGCAGAGGCCTCCGCAGGACACCAAGAAGGACAAGGCCCAGTGTCGGGCCCAGCAGGGTTGGCTGAGGACCATGATGAACTTCTTATTTGGGACGGGCCCTGAGGAGCCCAAGGAAAAAATCAACAAGAGGGCCAAGGGGAAGGAGGGCCTCCCCGAGCCTGCAGAAACCCCTGAGACACCGGGCGAGCCAGCTCCCAGGAAGAAAGCCCACAGCAAGAAGGCCAGCCGCAAGAAACACGGTCACAAGAAACATGGTGCTGAGGAAACCAAGGGAATCCGAGATCAGGAGGCCAAAGGGCAGGAGGCCAAGATGGCTGGTGCCTCATGCTGCGAGAAGGCTGATCTGGGCCCAGCAGCTGGGGGTGAGCAGACCGTGCCCGTTTCTATGGTAACCCCACAGCCACCATCCCCCACCCCAAGGGCTAGGGTGCTCTGAGCTGGCTGCTCAAACCTCTCAACAGAGGGGGACTTGGAAGGTAGGGCCACTATCAGGAACAACACCATTTCTTTTTTTTTTTATAAGATTTAAAAAAGATTTATTTTATTTATTATCATTTATTTTTGGCTGCATTGGGTCTTCGTTGCTGCGCGAGAGCTTTCTCTAGTTGCGGCGAGCGGGGGCTACTCTTCATTGAGGTGCGAGGGCTTCTCATTGTGGTGGCTTCTCTTGTTGTGGAGCACGGGCTCTAGGCGCGTGGGCTTCAGTAGTTGTGGCTCGTGGGCTCTAGAGCGCAGGCTCAGTAGTTGTGGCGCATGGGCTTAGTTGCTCCGCGGCATGTGGTATCTTCCTGGACCAGGGCACGAATCTGTGTCCCCCTGCATTGGCAGGTGGATTCTTAACCACCACGCCACCAGGGAAGTCCAGCACCACTTCTCTGAGGCAGAGCAGCACCGTGGCTGAGAACTTGAGGTCAAACCCCAGTTCCACCACTCGCTGGCTGTGTGACCTGAGGCTGGCGACTTTCCTCTCTGAGCCTCCTTTTTTTTTTCCCCTTGATACAATGGAGATGATAACAGTTGCTATCTCGGGGGGTGGCCATGGCCCAGAGCTGACACATGGGAAGTGCTTCATAAGTGGCAAATATTATTGTTAGGTACTCTGGTTTGAGGAGCACAGACCAGGGAGAAATAGGAAGACAGAGGGGAATCAAGGAGGGAAGACAGAGGGGAATCAAGGAGGGAAGCCCTACCCACCAACACTAGTCTACATGTGAGGACTCGGGGTGGGTGACAGGGAAATAGAAACAGCTTGCTTCTGGGGTGCAGGTTCTAGACTTGGCTCCATCAGGAATAAACTTGCTGTGTGACCTTGAGCAAGTTGCTGTCCCTCTCTGGAACCTTTGATTCTCGTTTGTAAAATGAAGGAGCTGTTCCCCAAGGTGCCTTCCTTTTCTGACGCTTAGCGTCCTGGAGTTGAATGTTCCACAGGCTGCTGGAGGAAGATGAAGCTTTGCCCTATAGGACTCAAAACTCACCATGTTTTTAATGGGGGAGAAGGGACACAAGGAAGATCCAAGATATTTTGGGGGTGGGGGGAAGGATGTCTGGGTAGAGGCAGCTTCTTTTCAAAAGGAAACCTTGGTGGGTTTCTGATTTTTTTTGGTTAAGCCTAGAGCTGCTCCAGCAGTCCCTGTCCTGCTGTGAATTCTATGCTGTTTTATTGTGTTGATCAACAAAGTTGGAAGAATGTCACTGACACCCACACACTGCCCCACTCACTTGGTTTCATCTTTATTACAGGAGGGGAAGTTTCTGACCTCCGCCAGTTCTCCCTCCTTGAACGTGGAGGTGCTGGAGTCCGGAAGGTTTCTTCCCAAGCCACAGGTCGCCAGGGGGAAGAGGAGCTCGGAAAGCCTGACAGTGAGTCAGAATCTTCTTAGTGACCTCTTTGCCTGCAGCTGGGGCAGCTGTTGGCAAACGAGGTGAAGTGCTCCCGATGCCTGCTTAGACCTCTCAAAATGTGTGTGCTGATCTCACCGGTTCTGGTGCTTCTGGTCGCATTTACATTAGAGTTTCACAGAAGGGAGTCTCAGGAATTAGACTGGCTGCTGGCAAATACTCCTGCCTTGTGTGTTGAGCATGGGACTTTTTTTTTTTTTTAGTCATTTTAAACTCATAGAAGGAATATATACATATATATACATACACATATATATACATATATATTTAAATATAGAGAAGAGTGGAAAGAGTAGTTCTATGCACACTCATATACTCACAATTGTTAACAGTTGGCCATATTTGCTTCGTGTGTGTATAATTTTGTTGCTGAACCATTTTAAGTAAAATGATGCTTCAACCTTAAATCTTAAGCACATATCTGCAAGAAATAAGAACAGTCTCATACACAACCATAGTCTTGTTATTGCCCCTAATAAAAAAAATAATGCTGTATTAATCTAATTCCCTACAAAGAATGGGCATATTTTATTTTATATTTTATTTATTTATTTTTTAAATGAATTAAGTTATTTACTTATTTTTGGCTGTGTTGGGTCTTCGTTGCTGTGCGTGAGCTTCCTCTAGTTGCGGCGAGCGGGGACTACTCTTTGTTGAGGTTTGCCGGCTTCTCATTGTGATGGCTTCTCTTGTTGCAGAGCACGGGCTCTAGGTGCACGGGCTTCAGTAGTTGCGGCACGCGGGCTCAGGCTTGTGGCTCGCAGGTTCTAGAACACAGACTCAGTAGTTGTGGCTCACGGGCTTAGTTGCTCCGCAGCATGTGGGATCTTCCCGGACCAGGGCTCAAACCTGTGTCCCCTGCATTGGCAGGCGGATTCTTAACCACTACACCACCAGCGAAGTCCCAAGAAGGGGCATATTTTAAACGATATGAAATGGAGAAGCTATGCATCTGTCAAAGAATAGCGAAAAGGCATTTAATTGGTTATTTTGCAGGATAATTGTTTTCTCACATGAGAGGGAGTTGTCAGGTAGACTGAGTCAAAGTACAAAAGCCTAACAAGATTTAGAAATGAGAGAGAAGAGAGGGGTGAAAAAACCTGCAGATAGCCTGGGAGGAGGGAATCTTGTTTGCACCTTCTTTTGTGTAATCTGATCAGCTGGCAACTAAGCAGAGGCTCCTTTGGGCACATTGTCTTTGGGTAAGTCGACTGGAATATCAAAGAAAACCATTTATGTTGTTTGGGCTTCTCTGTAAACCCTTGGCAGTGTAGTTGGGGCACCAACGGGGCAGGCTACCTGTGTCATGCCTGCTGGAGTGCCTCTGTCCAGCTTAGTTAGGCCTGGTCTCCATCATTTCCCCTGCTGGAATTTTGTAGGTTGGATCAACATTAGCCTTGCAAAGTATTTCCAAGCACAGTCTCTCATTTGATGGCCTGACAGCCTTCTGAGGGAACCAGGATGGGGATTATGATCCACACTTCACAGAGGAAGAGATGAAGGCCCAGAGAGATTAAGAGACTTACCCAAGGTCACACAGCTTGTCAAACCCCAAGTAGATACGCACAGATCTGCAATGTTCAAAGGAAATCATGGGGCACAAGTTGAATGCTTGAAGGACTGACTTGAAACTTCCTGCATAAAATTTCATGCTTTGGCCTAGTACCCTTCGCCTGTGGATCTTCCAAGCCTCTCTCAGAAGGACCAGTCCCTGGAATGTGGTGCTTCTCCCACACCCCACCTTCTGTGCTCAAGGAGTTGTTTTAAGAGGACCCTGAAGGCCCAAGTTGGTCTCAGAACTCCAAGACAGTCATTAGAAAGGATTCTCTGTGCATCTAGAAAGATTAACTGGGTGCATTTGTTTTCTTCCAGAGGATACCATCATCCAGAAGATAGTGGAATTTCTCCAAAAAGTGGGAGACCAGTGGGAAGAAGAGGTGAGGGGCAAACTGTCTGCACAGATGCCCAGGGGCCTGCTGCCTTCCCCTCCTCCTCCTTGCTCGAGCCCCACCTGTCCTTCTGGGCCTCAGTGCTCCCCTGCTCCAGGCTCTGTCACCTCCCTTGCCTGGGGCCACCCTGAAGCCCTTGGTTGCCCCTCAGTTGCTTCTTGGGGAGCTTTCCCCTCTCCTCAAGGTCAGGGGCTTGACTCAGTTTCTCTCATCTCCCCCACAGCAGCGTCAAGCCTCTCAGCCAGAGGTGGCTCCTCAAAACCCAGCACCAGGCTTCAGGAAGAAACCCCAAGAGAGAAAGTCTAGCCTCAAGAAAGCCTTTTCTCATAAGAAGCATGGTTCTGAGGAGCCCAAGAGAGCACGGGCTGCAGATGTTTCCAGCCCAGAGTCCCGGCCCCCCAAGAGGCCCAGCTTTCTGCCCCTGTGTGTTGGTGGCCATCGGCCCTCCAGCTCCAGCAGCCCAGGTGAGCAGGCTCACAGTTACCACGGCAACACTGCAACGCCTACTGCGCTGGAACCTTCCCCAAGGCTTGCATTGGCCATTTTCAGAGCTGCCATCCCAGTTCTGACTTTTGCTCTGCCCTAAGCAGTGTGGGGAGGGCAAAAGGGATACCTCCACGCACGAAGCCTCACTGTCTAGGCAACCCAGCTAAGCCCCTGATGGAAATCGTGTTCAGGGATTTCCCCCAACTATGCTCATCTCTCCGTAGCCTCAGCTTCCACACCTTGGCAGGGGGTAGCATGTGCAGGAAGGAACTGGAGCCTGGGAGGCAGGAGACCTGGGTTCTGGGCTCCATCTCTGTGCCTCAGTCTCCTTGCCTGTAAAATGAGACACTTCCCTGCTGTGTATCTATATGCAATCAGTCCTCATTTTATGAATTACATCTTATTATCCGCATTTCACAGACGAGGGAACTGAGGCTTAGGGAGGTAAAAGAATGTGTTTGTGGTCACATGGCCCATCAGTGATGGAGCCAGAGCTACAGGGAGAAAGGGTCAGCCTGGGTGTCAGGGAGGAACAGCCCAGCAGGTCATCTTGGCCAGAAGAATGTATACTTTAAAAAGGAGAAGGCAATGTTTAACACCAAAGAGTGGATCCCCAGTGGTGGGATTTCAGGCCGCAAGGGGAGATATTTTCATGTAGGGGGATCCTGGCTGTGATGAGTTTAATTCGTGCCAGGGCATCAGGCATTTACTCTCCAATTCATGGATCAAGTCAAGATGGTGGAGGGATGAGGTCTCCAGGGGAGGGAGGAGAGGGGAGCAAAGCCCAGGAAAGGCAGCTGTATGGAAGTGCAAAGGGATGAGGGAGCTTGGTCTTCAGTACATCAGAGCCACGGCCCTGCCCAGCAGCTCCCTGCCACCCCAGCAAGGCCTTTGCATGCACTAGCCACGGAGTGCACTTTGGAGTCTCTGCTGACTTCTGTGCATTAGTTAACACCCTCAGACTGATGAAGCTCACTCACCATTTCCTCTTCTCAGGTGTGGAAAAACCTGAAGTCCAAGAGGCTCTGTCTACAGACGGTGGGGATCTAAGTCCCTTCGAGCTTTCCAACCCAGCAGGAAGCCGGGGACCCGAAGAGGACCTGCAGCTGGACAGAGCCTCGGAATTCAGTCAGTACCCCCTCTCCTTTTCTCAGAGGCCCCTTGGAAGATGTCTGGTCTGACCCCTCTACTTGCAGAAGAGAAACTGAACCAGAGAGAGGCAGTGACCTGTCCTTACCTGCCTCTGAGTGAAGCAGGCTGGGGAGGCAGCTCAGGGTCCAGAGCACAGGCCCCGAGCCAGGCTGCTGTTACTCTGTCTGAGTCTCAGCTGTAAAACCACAACAGTGATAACATCGTCCTTGGTGAGGCCAACATAAGGCGATACAAGGAAAGCATCGGCCCATGGCAAGGGCTCGATAGATGGTACGATCTTTGGGCCTGGATTCAAATTTGGGCTCTGACCTCTCCAGCTGTGTGATCTTGGACAAGCTACTTCATCTCTGGCCTCAGTTTCCTCATCTGTAAAATGGGGATAATAATAGTACCTACTCTCTAGAGTTGTTGGAGGCTCTAAATGAATTAATGATGATAATGCATTTAGAGCAGTACCCATGAGCAGCTAATAAATGTCAGCTGCCGTTTACTGTGACTATTAGTGTTGTTGTCATGTAGCCCAGCTTGAGAACATAGCCTCAGGAGAAGTAAAGAGGATAGGAAAGGGGGTAGGGGCCTTAGGGGAGAAGCTGAACCGATGGTAGCTGCCATCACTATTATTATTATTTTATCATTGGCAGAGCTGAGCCTAAGATCATATAATCACTGTCAGTTCTGTGTGTCTGAAGAACCACTTCCCCTACCTCCCCCATTCTGCCTTGTTTGCTTTTCACAGAAAATGTGCCTTGAAGGGGAATTGAGAGGGGCCCTTGTTCTACCTAGAAGAGGAGGAAAGAGCAGGGTGAGGGGACTTGTGGGGACCAGGCCTTTCCTTATGGTCTTGAGACACCTTCTCCTGGAGGCAGGGGCCTCGGCTGTTTCCTGCACCTAACAAGGCACATCTAGGCCCTTCCTCAGTGGTGAATGAATAAGTGAATATGTTCCCGTGAAGCCACCTCTGCCCGCAGGTTACCTCTGAGGAATCTGTGGTCCCCATGGGTTGGGCCTGAGACAACCTTAAAAGGCAAGCTCATTAGCACCCCACCCTGGAGACCTGTGAGAATCATCCAGGGAGCCATTGGGCCTTAGGAAATGAAGACTGACCATAGAAAGGCTTTTCTCAACACTCAAGGGTGAGCAACGGCTTTGTTCTTTTTTAGAATTTATCCAGAAGATCATTGACCTACTCCAAGTTGCAGAGGAGCAGGGGGGAGACAAGGTGAGGAAGACATTCCCCATGTAGACCCTGACCCTCACTATGGACACCCCTACCCCTACCTGGCACAATAACTTCCCTGCCCCTCCCCCAATTCTACATCTTGCCAGAGCCTGGCTCCAGTCTCTCCTTCCCAGAGCCTCCTCTGACCGCTGCAGGCTGTACTTGTTTCCCCAGCTCTGAGCACCAATCACCCTTCTCCCCCGGCCACACCCTCTGGTCCATAGTGGGTCTCTGTTTGTTTCAGGCGATGGTCTCTTTCCTCCGCTCACTTGTAACCTCCTCAAAGTAAGGGTCCCTGACTCAGTTTCTCTTATCTCCCCCACAGCAACTTCAAGTCCAGGAGCCAGAAGTGGCTATAGGAAACCTGGCCCCAACCTCCAGGAAGAAATCACAAGAGAAAAGGTCCAGTCTCAGAAAAGCCTTTTCTCATAAGAAACATGGCTTCAAGGAGCCCAAGAGAGGGGGTGCTGCAGGTGCTGCCAGCCCAGACTCCCGGCCGCCAAAGGGGCCCAGCTTTCTGCCCCTGTGTGTTGGTGGCCATCGGCCCTCTATCTCCAGCAACCCTGGTGAGCAGGCCTGGGATTGCCATGGTAACAGAGGCTGCCTCTGGCCCCTAGGCTTCTCCAGGGTAGGGTCGGCCAGTTGCTTGGTGCCCTGTGCAGTCTTGACTTTCACTCTCTGCTCTGAGCTGAGTGGGGAGGTGTGGGAGGGCTGTGGAGAGGAGAAAGGGGTCGGTTGCTGCCAGGACCCACCCCTATGACACACACCTTCCCTCCCCCCGACCATAAACACCTAAAAACAAATGTGGTATGAGAGCAGTGCATCTGTTCCTCAGATACATGCATCAGAATCACCTGGAAAGCTCATAGGAAAACAGAAACCCAGGTTAGATGAAGTAGGATATGGCCTGGGCCTCTGTTTTTTCACTACACCAAACTATGAGGACCACTGGTGTACAACAAATTCTCCTGACATTTACGGAGTGCCCGCTGCCTGCCACGTTCACACATATTATCTCATTTAACACCTCCACTCACAACCCTGTGAGGTCAGTCCTGTTACTCCCATTTGACAGATGGAGAAAGGGAGGTTCAGACAGGCTAAGTGACTTGGCAAAGGCTCGCAGAGTTAAAGGGGAAGTGGGCTCACTGGGTGGGACCTGTTGGTAGGCCTGCTTGTTTTCCTCCCAGACCATGAGGAGGCAAAGGGCGTGGTTGGAAGAAAGAATGAGATTTCTGGAGGCGCAAAAAGCACTGTGAACTCCTCTGAGGCAGGTCCAGTGGGGCTGGGGGTTCCCAAGGAGGCTGGGAAACCAGGACCCTTCTCGAGCCAGAGCCTTTGGACAGCTTCTTGTCGGAACCTGGGTTCAGCAATGTGCTGGTGGATTTGAGACAGGTGCAAACACGCTCACACCAACTCCTCTTTGCCCTCAGATCCGGAGGATCTGGAGTTCCAGGAGTCCTCGCCTGCAGAAGGGGGGCCAGTTGGATCCTCAGAAGCACCCTCCCAGGCCAGGAGCCACAAGCCAGAAGCAGGACCTCAGCCACATGGAGCAAATGAATCTAGTTAGTGCCACCCTGCTCTCTCCTGGGACAGCTTCCCCGGGGCTTCCGTTTTGCATGGATTTCACAGCCTGAATCCTAGTAGCGAACTGGGAAGACAGCTGACAAGTACCCCAGGAGACTCTAGAAGGGCAGAGAGGAGACAGGGTTGGCCTTTGAACAGGCGCTGGTGGGGCAGAGTTGCAGGTGGACAACCTTCTTCAGGTAGAGAATACCTGTCCATTCTGTGGGATGTAATTTCACCCCCACCACATGCCATTGCTTTGCCTGAATGTTTCATATAAAATTCCTGTCTTGCTCTGGGTCTCATAACCAGTGGCGTACTGGCAAACAAACTCTGGGTAAGGGCGGGGGGATTGGGGGAAGCCCTGATTTGTAGCATTTGCAGATTTCTGTGGTATAAAATTCCCACCACGGCCAATTTCAAGCTGCTGACAGTTTATAACAACAGGTCCACAAATGTCCTGAGTAGTTACAATTAACTCTTGGTGCAAGCAAGAGTTTGCTTGCTTTTTATAGCCCAGGCTGATGGTACATTCCCGTTGCATCAGTAGCCATGGCATTTGCCCTCCCTACATTCTGAGGAGTTGTTCCTGGTCCCAGCTCCCATTCCTGACTACTCTGTAGCCTGGATAGGGTCTCAGTTTCCCCATCTGTCAGAATGGAGCTGAATGTGGTGACCGGTGAGGCTCGGCAGGCCGAATTGCCTTCTATTTCTATACAGCTAGCCAAAACAAAGCTCACATGCTCCAGCCCTAGTTTAGGGGAAGATTTTTCTTTGCCCTTCATATCTAATCTGTGTACTGTGTTTTAGAGACAAAATACTTCTGCAATCGATGGATGGGTTATTACACAACAACATGTCAATAATCCCTCAATCCTTCTTTATTTTCCTTAGAGGAGCTGATCATCCAGAAGCTGGTGGCCCTTCTCCAAGAAGTGGATGGCCAGTTGGGGGAGCAGGTGAGGACTGCTCAGTCTCCACAAAGACTGGACCCAAGTTCAGTCCCCATCTTTGCGTCTGGGTGACCGTGGTAGGCCCCTTAACCTCTATGAGCCTCTGTTTTCTCTTTTGCAAAATGAGGGATAAATACCTACTTGCCAAGGTTAGTGCATCTATAGAAAATGCCAGACACATAGCAGATGAGATCAATGTTAACTTAAAAATAATATAAACCTATGTGGCTCCCCCTGCCAGCCGGGACCTCCCCCAGTCCAAATCCTCCTTGAAGTTCAGTTCATGAGCCACCTCCCGGGAAACCTCCTTCCCTGAGTCCCGCTGATCTCGTCCTCTGCTATCTGCCGTTCACTCTGTTTTGGCACGCACTTCAGTAATTATAAGGTCTCCAATTCTTTCAAACTTTTATTAGAGTTTCTTCCCTTGCTAGGTAGAGTGTAACATAAGGTTCCCTGCCTTTGAAAACCTCACAGACTACTTGGAGAGACAAACGCAGGTCGCATATGAAGAGGAGTTACGTGTGAGCACAAGTCAGAGATGAGTCATCAGTGTAGCTGACCTTGTTAGAGCCTCTCCTTACCACCACAGAGCACCTGGCCCAGCTCCCAACTGCCAGTACCTGCATCCCTTTGCCTGAGGACTGGCCCCCAGAGCCATTTACCACCCACAGGTTAGGCCAGAATGAGCACTCTCCACCTCCCCAGGAGCAGCCCTCAACCACTGGCTGATGCGAGCTGGTGTACACAATACCCCAGCTCCCTTATCCTTTGGAGGGATAACTCTGTGGTGTGTGTTCTTCGAGGGTTCCCAAAGTGCCCCGAGGGGATCAGGCTCAGCTGCCAGCCTGAGTGGGAT
The DNA here is from genome assembly GCF_059928025.1 of Delphinapterus leucas. NCBI lineage: Eukaryota > Metazoa > Chordata > Mammalia > Artiodactyla > Monodontidae > Delphinapterus > Delphinapterus leucas. The sequence continues at coordinate 38,436,792 of NC_143138.1, forward strand.
GCCTTCCCATTCTTGCCCCAGGTCTCCATTCCCCCATCTGTGTTTGCCAGGATCACTTACCACATAAGTGAGCTGCATCCGAGTCCTGGCCTCAGGATCTGCCTCTGGGGGGAACTCAACCTAAGACATTTAGGTATTAAGAGGAGGAGGCTTAGGGTGAGAACTAAAATTCATCCCACATCCACTTTGCATAAAACATTAAACTATCTCACTTAATCTCCTCCCCCCAACGACAGTGTTGGGGGGGCACATATTATTACCCCCATTTTACACACGAGCGGTCACACAGCTAGTAAATGCTATTTACGCATCTGTTATCTGAATCTAAAGACCTACATTTTTTTCCCCCCCACTTTGTTCTGCTGGTACAGTTGTACCTTGCAGAACAGATTCTGAGAGGCTGGGGATGGTAGATGAATTTAACAAGGGATGCTTGTCCCAGGGACAATGAGGCACCCAGCCTGGCTGCATGGAGTTGGGGGAGGGAGATGCTGTGGGGAGGGGGCTCCCTGCTGGCAACACTGAGGACCTGCCTTCATTTCTGCTTCCAGTTCAGGCAACACCCCAGCTTTAAGAAGATTTTTTACAAGCTCCCAGACTCTTCCCTCAGAAAGCTCATAGCCACCCTGCGCACCCAGGAGGCCCACTCCACGGAGCCCAAGAGACCCTACTCGTTTGTCTTTGGCTTGGCTAACAAATGTGCTGACAGCAATTACCAAGCCGTCCTCAGCCTCACGGGCCTACACTACAGGCGACCGAGTTTTAGCCAGTTCCCATACAGGGAGGACCAGCAGGTGAGAAAGGGCAATATGGCATGAGGGGCCACAGACTCACAATCACAAGGATCTGCCTACGGTCCTCTCCCCTCCCCTGCTTACTTCAGGACTTCTGGGGTCCAGCTCAAATGCTACCACCTTGCCAAGGCCTTCTGAGACAATTCTACACCACAGCAGCCTCTTTCTTTTCCAAACCCCGCCCTCTTTGCCTGCTAATTAGCTAATCAGCATCTTCTTTATTTGGTCTCCAACTGGATGTGCATTTTCACACTTCTTGACATCAGTATGGGATATTGGACCAGCTACTATCTTAGCTCGCCCTCTTATTATTCCATGGGTTATGCTGCTTGGCTTTCCAATTGAGACTGTTGTAAAATTTAGAGAACAAAGTAAAGTAAGATTACATATCAAATAAGGTAGGTGAGAAGGACCCCTGGGGCTGTTTGGTTCTGGAAGGCTTCCTGGAGGCCATTCTTCACTGACCTTGCCTTGATTGATTAATTAAGAATAGCCTCTTTTTGAATTATGGTTTTCTCAGGGTATACGCCCAGTAGTGCAGGACAGGTGTAAAGACGCAGATGTAGAGAATGGACTTGAGGACATGGGGAGGGGGGAGGGTAAGCTGGGACAAGTGAGAGAGTGGCATGGACATATATACACTACCAAATGTAAAATAGATAGCTAGTGGGAAGCAGCTGCATAGCACAGGGAGATGAGCCCGGTGCTTTGTGACCACCTAGAGGGGTGGGATAGGGAGAGTGGGAGGGAGGCACAAGAGGGAGGGGATATGAGAATATATGTATACATATAACTGATTCACTTTGTGATACAGCAGAAACTAACACAACATCGCAAAGCAATTATACTCCAATAAAGATGTTTAAAAAAAAAAAAAAAAGAATAGCCTCTCCACTGCCATCACTCAGCCTTTTTTTTTTTTTTTTTGGCATAGGGGTATCTTAGCTCCCCGACCAGGGATCGAACCTATGCCCCCTGCAGTGGAAGCTTGGAGTCCTAACCACTGGACCGCCAGGGGATTCCCCATCACTCACTCTTTTGACTGGTTTCATGCTTTTCCTAATAATCCCCCCTTCCCTGAGGCTGTAGGATGGTTCCTGTAGAGATAAAACTTAACGCATTGTTTTTAATCTGAATTTTCTGTTGGACTCTAATAGAGATCTCCCCACTCTTTTCAAATTCTCTTAAGATGACCTGCTTACAAACATTTGACCAGATCTATAGTGCAGAAACCAATTAGTGAAGTTGTGATTTTAAAGGAATGAAATGTCCTATTGGTGTTGGACACGTAGGACCAGAACTTTTATATCCAAATTGTCCCCTGGGAAACCAGACCTTTATTGCAATGATGTCACCATCATTCGAACCCTTTGTCTTCTCCTCCTGGAATTACCTTTAGAAGCCATGTGATAAGGCTCTCAAGAAAGCTGGTCTTATTTCATGATACTTGTACCTCATCATTCGAATGGTTTTCCTAGTGGAAACTCCTCGTGACCTTAGACCTCTCTTTTCTCAGACTCACTGTCTTCTCCTGGAGAATAGGGATAATTTGCCCTCTAAATTGGGTTAGGTAATAGCTGATGGAGTGATCTGAGTTCTTTGTGAAAGATATTATAGAAACATCAATTCTGACATCCTCAGTAGCCCTAACTCCATCTTCTGGTTTTACTAGCCATTCGTTCATTTATTTATTCAACCAGTAGACATTCAGAGCTTCCTATGAGCCTAACTGTGCAAGATGCTATGAGAGCCTGTGGAAGGTTCTGCTAGTGGAAAAGGATAGAATGTTTACTGATGACAAAATTAAATATCAATTAAATGCCAAATTAGCACTAACTGAGGTCAATAAAGCAAGTTGGTTCCAGGAGCCTTCCAGGAAGTAGCAGGCATTGATTTTGACCTTTGAGGGTGGAGAAGCTATAGATGGGGAGAAAGGACCAGTAGGACACTGCAGGCAGGAGATACTGTGTGAGCAAAGACCCAGAGGTGGGAGCTAGTGGGTTAATGAGAAGTCTGTTGTTATCAGCGTGGGACCCATACATAATTGGGCTATGGCTAAGACCTGTGTTCTTTTTCTCTTCCCAGAACGACACAAATCCTCAGAGCCAGAGTCCAGATTGAAAGCTACGCTTTGCACTCAAGTTCCCTGAATTATCCAAACATCGGCGGCTTTAGCCAGGAAACCCTGAAGATGTCCCAATCCAGTGCTTCACAGACATGACTGAAGACAAGGGTGGGCAGCCATTCTGCATCCTTGCACCGTTGTGAGCTTATCTCAGTGGAGAATGCAGAAATGTTCCTCCACAAAGCTGGAGGCAGAGGCCATGGGGGGAAATAGCACTGGGCTGGGAGTTAGGAGACCAGGACTCCCCCTGCTCACCTGCCCCAAACTTGCTGCAAGACCCTGTCCGCATCCCATGTTCCCTCTCCTCGTCAGCCCTTGGATTCTGGGCTGGATTAGGGACCCATCAGATCTCTTCTGGCTCTATTATTCTGAAGTCTCTCTAAAGAGAGGTAGTAAGTGCTTTCACTCTGTGGCTAAATATACCCACCCCACAGAGCTGGAGGCAATCTTTAAGTACCGACCAAATGAATGAATGGGGGAACTCTTGAGATCTAGGCCATTTTTCCAGGCATTCTCTGGGAGGCCTTGGTCCTCAACTGGAATTGTGCAACCAGTGGTTCTATCTCTAAACTGGGAGCTAGGGAGGAAATGGGGGAGCTACCTCAGCAGGCACTGGTCCGGGAATCAAGGCCTTTGCATTCTGGGGCCAACCCCAGTGTGTAGTGCCGACTTATGTGCCCTTATTTTTTTTATCATGTGTTTTCTTGATCCACCAGGGCTGAAAATATGCCTACATCATGTAGAAGGCCTGTTGATACTTTCTTCAGATGTTGGTTTTAAATGTCCTAGTTTTAAAAATAAAGTTTTGTTTAATCTCTCACCAGAATGTCCACATGCACTTAACAGATGGGCATCTATGTTTAACACATAATTTATTCAGTTGGCTGCACTGTAGGTGTCATTCAGATATGCTTGTTTGGAAGACCAGGAAGTGTTCTGGCCTCAGGGACACCTCCTGATTTCAAAGCACAGTGACTGGCGCATCAAAAAACAACTCATCAGTGTTGTTGTTATTGTTGTTGTTGTTTTTAAGGCATAAAAAGGAGAAATGAACTATTAGGGTTGCCAAATTTAGCAAAGAAAAATGTGGGTGGCCCAGTTAAATGTGAATTTCAGATATACAACAAATAATTGCAATGCTGGGGGCACACTTACACTAGGTCATTATTCGCTGTTTATCTAAAATTCAAATTTAACAGGGTATCCTGTATTTTTTATGGCAACCCTGGAACTAATGCAAGAACAATTCTCTAATTACCTCAGAGCATCTGGGCCCTAAATACAGGCTTTGAGTTAAAGCAATAGTTAACATTATATTCAATCCTCCCTTGCACACCAGGGAATAAGTGTTCCTGAGTTGTAACAAGGTTGAAATCCTCCCTCCCCTGGCTCACATGTCTCAGGGCCTCTGGGCACATAGTCACCTGCAAACAGCAAGACCTTCCTGGGGAAAAGGACTGCAGCCAGCAGGGCTGCTCCACGTAACTCCCGGGTGCTTCCTTTGACTGGTCTGGGCCGCAGAATTGGAGAAGGCAGAGGGTACAAGAACACCTGAGATCTGATTCTTCTCAGGCTTCTCAAAGGTACACTTAGGTTCCTCCAGGTAGAACCATCTGAAGGGGGCTTGTGTGGACTCTTGTTCCCTGACACGGTCCTGTTAAATGTAGCTTCCACCCAGGCCTCTGTGCCATAGCCTCCCACCCACCATGGGTTAAATTTGCATGTGTCCTTCTCAAGGGCCACAGTTTAGGGCTGTCTTCCACCCAGTCCACCGGGGTTAGCATTCTAGGATTTGTTAAGCAAATGCATCTGAGGCCTGTGGGCAGCCCAGGCTTCCTTACTGGGTCTGGCTGGAGCTAGAGGTTATCCACACTCTGGGAAGCAGTGAGTTATTATTATTATTATTTTTTTTTTTTGCTGTACGTGGGCCTCTCACTGTTGTGGCCTCTCCCATTGCGGAGCACAGGCTCCGGACTCGCAGGCTCAGCGGCCATGGCTCACGGGCCCAGCCGCTCCACGGCATGCGGGATCCTCCCAGACCGGAGCACGAACCCGTGTCCCCTGCATCGGCAGGCGGACTCTCAACCACTGCGCCACAAGGGAAGCCCTTTTTTTTTTCTTTTCTGGACAGGCTGGGAAAATTGAGGTTAAAGACGTCTTTCTTTCTTTTTTTTTAAATAAATTTATTTATTTATATTTGGCTGCATTGGGTCTTCGTTGCTGCATGCAGGCTTTCTCTAGTTGCAGCGAGCAGGGACTACTCTTCGTTGCGGCGTGCGGGCTTCTCGTTGCAGTGGCTTCTCTTGTTGCGGAGCACAGGCTCTAGGCGCATGGGTTTCAGTAGTTGTAGCACACGGGCTCAGTAGTTGTGGCTCACGGGCTTAGTTGCTCCATGGCATGTGGGATCTTCCCAGACTAGGGCTTGAACCCAAGTCCCCTGCATTGACAGGCAGATTCATAATCACCGCGCCACCAGGGAAGTCCCAAAGGTATCTTTCTTGTGGACCATTTTCACTTGGGTGTGAAGAGCCGACAGAGCCTGCCCTCATTTGGGCTGGGAAAGGGGAGGGAAGGGGACATAAAGCTTCCCGTTTCCTCTACAACCCTGGGAGGACTCCATGAAGGCCAGGGCTGCCCACTCCACCCAGCTGCACCACATAATCCCTCGGGAGCTTGTAAAGGCGGCATGCCAGATGAGCCCCACCTGCGGACTTCCATTAGTGGCTGAGGTGGAGCCCACTGGTTCCAAGTCAAGCCTTTTGCATGCTGTGTGAACAAAAAAAAGCAACAGAAGAAGATGTGGTCTCTTGACGCCACAGGAAACAGGAAAGAGTGTCCATGGCTCAGCTCTGCCTGACCGCCAACAGTTTTGCCCTGTGGATGAGATCCTGGGGGGCTAGGATCTTGAAGAAGTGAACTCAGGCTAGGTTGGGAGGAAGGCCCAGAGCCCAGCCAGCTGGGAGGAGGCTGTGCTGCTCGCTCTTCAGTGCCCGTCTGCGCTGACATCCATCTGTCTGTCCAGAGCAGAGTAGTGGAAGGACTGCAGGGAAGCTGGGAGGATGTTTGTTTAGACAAGAAGGCTCTTGCCTGGGGGAAGCAGGACCCTCTACACCAACAGGCTTGGTAGTGGGTGGCATGCAGGTCCCCGAAAGGCCTGGGGTGAGAGGAGGGCGTCTGAGAGCAGCGGGGAGAAGCCTTGGCCTTGCGGCCGTTGGGTTCTCTCCCATTCCAGCTCAAGTTTTCTCTCTCGGCTCACAGTTTCCTAGCAAAAGAACACAAATTCATCATTTCTAAGACCTGAATCAAGGACTTCCCTCCCCTTATTTCCACTGAGAACACTCCTCACAGATTTATATGCCTTGGGCATCCTGAGCAAGTAGCCAGGCTAATATGTGGAAATTGGAAAACTCAATTTATACAAAAAGCCAGTTCGAGGGTTCACTTTATTATACAAGGGTCTTTTGCAAAAGGAGGATTCCATTTGCAGAGCAGGAGTTGATAAAAGAGTGTTTGAAATATTATTCGACTTGCCAAAGTCTGGTTGGTATTTGGTTTTGCAGGAAGAGGGAAGAAGTGGAGTGGCCTCCAGAGTGCAGAGGACAGTTGTTCAGACTGCACACTGCCCAAGGGTACACTGCCAATACAAAAGGGTAAGCACTTCACAGACATACTTACATGTCATTCATACAGCTTTCTAGCAGTTGGCAGTCAATTGTTCAAACGAAATCAGTGTATTATGACAACATTCAAGCAGCTGGCAGTCAAGTTCTGAAGGAAGGGGTGCTGTTTTCTCAGTGTACAAGGCATTATATGGGCTAGTGTTGGCCCTGACTGTGACCAGGAAGAAGCAGGTGAGGGCAGAAAGGAAGCTGGGACAACAGGGCTCAGAGGTCACCACAGTATCCTGGGACAGAACAGGCAGTGTCCGGTCTCCAGGGACACACTGGGGAGTTCCACACCTCAGGGCAGCTGTATTCCTTGATCCGGCTGGGATGAGGTCTGTAGGTGACCCAAACTGTCTTGGAAGTGGAGAGCAGAGAGGAGTCGAGTGGGCAGGGAGCAGACCTTGATGTGAGAAGTTGAGGTTAAGCACATGTGAGGGGAAATGAGACAAAAAGGAGCAATTGGAAGCCCTGATTTCCAAGCCCTCCTCCACCTGCTGTGTGACACTGGGCAAGTCACTTGCACCCTCTGGGAAACTGCAGGAAGACACCTGGAGAGCTCATCTTGGAGAAATGTTGGGATGTGGACTTGCACATTCTTGGATAATTTTCAAATCTGACTGTGTCATTCTGTTGTTTAAATCCTATGATGACTCCCCAGTAACAAAGGTGAAGTTCAATCTCATTAGCATGGCACTTAAGCCAGCCTGACCTACCCCCTGCCATGTTTCCAAGTGCACCTCCAGGCCTCTCCTGCCCAAATGGAGGAACTAGACTAGACTCTGTGACTTCTGATTCTCACTCCAGTGCTCCTTCTACCCCAGGAGACTGTACCACTTGGTCAACATCAAGATTCTGGTGACAGACGATCTGGATTCAGATCCTGGCTCTGCCATCTACCAACTGTGTGACTTTGGGCATGTTACTTAACCTCTCTGTGCCACAGTGCTTGGAACATAACTACTCTATAAGTTTTAGCCATTATTAAATTCACCTTTGAATTAGTAACTTTTAATAAGTTACTAATTCCATAGTAACTCAAAGGAGGGGCTCTTTAATGGTGGAAATTTGGGGAGTCTGACAGACTTGGCAGCAATTAGAAGGATGTGGGTAGCAATCAGCAAGATGGACCTCCTCCTTTTCCATTTGTAGCCTGTAGGCAGTCTCTCAACTTCTCAATCTGTCTCTCTACTTTGAGGTCAGTTACACAACCTGAGTCCGATGACCAGCAGAGGATAAGACTAGCAGAGGAAAGCTAGGCTGATATATATATCTAGCCATGCTCCAGGAGAAGGGCATATCTGGCATTACTGCTGGTCCTGGAAATAAAAGGGACAGGGAGCAGACCTGACCCCAACCTGTAGCCTAAGCAGAGCTATCCCAGCCAACTCATAGCCCTATGAAAGAGAAAAAAATAAATAAATGTTTGTTTTGTAATCCACTGAGATCTTGGGAGAAGAGGGTCATTTGTTATACAGCATTATCATAGCAGCAATAATTGACTAATACAACCCACACCAGAGTATGGATTTGAACTTCTAATTTAAAACATACACACACACACACACACACACACACACACACGCATATTAATGTATGGGAGATTTACCCTGAGCTTTTATTCTAGACTCTTTCCTCTGCTGGGACAGATATCAGCTGGGGACCAGGAATTTACACAGGACTAGCCTGTGGATGTGACAATGTCTCTGTGATTGTAGTTTTGGAACAGACCTTTCCTCTTCCTGGACCACTCTTACCTCTCTATGCCTAATATTTTTAAGCCTTTTTTCCCTGCCCACTAACCTTGTATTTGAACTCAAAGCATGGAATTGCTTAAAATCAATTGGTAAATTGCCCCCAAGCAGTTTCATAACCTGTTCTACAAAGGAGCACTGCACACAGGATGTGTGACCCACTGACAACAGTGTTTTCCACAGCTTATGAATGTTGTTTTGTTTGTTTTTTATCACAGCCTGCTTCTTTATAAAGCACCTTGATTCCTAGAAGTTTATCAACCAAGGTAGCTCTGGCTGAACTGCACAGTTCCCAGTGCTCTGATGTATGGGAAGAGGCCTGGCTCTGAAATCAAAGACCCGAGTCTGGACCTGGCTTCCAGAGGGCACTCCTAGCTGCAGGGAAGCTTCCCCACACCCATGGCAGACCTGCCTACATCCTCATGACCAAACCTGACCCTGAGCTTCTAGAGAGAGACTCAAAGTTCAGGGAAGTTTTGGGGATGGAGACCAAGGAACAGAGTGGGACTAATCCCAGGCAGCAGTGATCCTACAAACCCCAGAAACCACCAACTGCCCTCTGGGTCCTACACCTTTGCTGCCCATTCTTTAATCCAGAACGTGGCACGTAGGTCTGCCCTACTTCCTGCAGAAGCTTTGAATTTCCTCCCCACCATACTGCTTCCTACCACCTACCAAGTACCTACTTGCCCAGATTTTGCAGTGGGCCTATGGCTGCCAGGGTGAGCCTCTGACCCTCATCTACCTGATACATCCCTGTGCCTACCCAGGGACTCCCACCCAGGACTGGATGTCTCATAGAAAGAGTTAGAAATTTTTCCAACCAATTAAGGCTTGAAGCAAATTAAATAGCAAGGTCTGTTCCATTCAGAGAATACTTCAATAATCCTGTGAAATAACTGAAGATGATACCTGCCTTGATTTGGGTTTGAGGCTGGCATTTTGAATTTGTGAGTGTGTATGTATATATGCATGTGCCTTTAAAAACAATTTTATGGTTCAGTAAAAACATTAAGACTTGGTTTATATGGGGCTCACAGTTTGGCAAATTAGTTGGTTTTACTCTTGTCTTTGGTCTAAAGTTCAACTTTGGGGTAAATTCTTGAAAGTTTGGGATCAAGTTGAATTCATCTTTGATATCCCCAGAACCCAGAAGAGTGCTTGGCACTTAGTAGGTGCTCAGTGAAGGTTGACTGATTAAATCAACAACAGTCTAATATAGTCAAAAGCTATATAAGAAGCAGGCCTACATTGGTCAGGACCGTTAGCTGTAGGTTGGCAACAGTTAGGAAGGCTACCTGTCGAGTCACATGAGCACCCACCTGTTTGTTTGTTTGTTTAATATTTATTTATTTATTTGGCTGCGTCGGGTCTTAGTTGCAGCACGCGGGATCTTTGTTGAGGCATGTGGGATCTTTCGTTTCTGTGTGTGGGCTTCTCTCTAGTTGTGCCTCAGGCCCTGTTCTCTGCAACTGTGGCCATAGAAAAACTCAGCCACTGCCAGAGCTACCCCAAGGCAGGAAGGGATGAGGTTGGGGGGCAGAAATACCCTTGATTCACCCTCTGATCTCCTGCTGCTGCATTCCACTGGCTAACCCCACTGGCATTCAGTCAGCAAAGGAGTCTGGGTATTGCGGTTCCCAGAGAGGAAAAAACAAACAAACAAAACAAACAAACAAGAAACAGCTCCCCAGGCCCTCTCCCAGTCACTGCAAAGACAATAATGGAGTACATGTTAAACAACCCAGCAACCCAGACAGTTGGTGCGCATTAGGAAAAAAGATTTTCTGGGGACAATCTACAACATAGGAATATTAGCCCTCTTTTTATGCTGATAGAAAATAATTTGGATTAAGGGAAGTTTTTGGTAGAGTCTCTTCACTTATACTGTGCAGGATCCACCAAAGACTAGAATGTAGCATGCCTGCCAGCTCTTTTGAACAGAGACATCAACAGAGAGTCAGATACGAGGAGGGGTACACACTCTCCCACTGCGTTTAGAGAAGGTGCATTCCCCAGTGTGCACAGCAGGGACTGGGGGGAATGACACTGTCAGTATGAATAGGCTCATATCCCACACGTTGCCATCACTGAGGAAGAGAGAAGAGGGAGTGGTGGTCTGCGAACGGTAAGGGGATGGACTGAAATCACATCCAGAAAAGTAACTCAGTGCTCCTTGGGCAGCTAAAGAGATGGAAAATATCACTCAGCTGGGCCCTCTCCCCTGACCAAAGGAAAGAACATGTTCCCAATTGAGGAGACACTTACATTGCATAAGGCTTGCTCATGGTTTCCTTCACATTAGCCAGAGGCACAGTGTGTTTGGAATTTGAAGAAGCACAGGGAGCTACAGCCAAAAATGAAAATATAGGAGACATGAGTGAGATGGGGTTGGGGAGGAGTACTTAGTCATTTTTGAAATAACAATAGGAAGTAAGTGAAATGTTCAGAAACAGTAAAGAACTTTTACTCTCAAATTCTCGTATTTGGGACCAGAATCATGTTGTTGGATTTGGCTGAGATCCAGGGCAGTGACATCTGCAGAAGGTCTGAAGCTAACCCTTGATATAATATTATCAGCAATTCCCTCATAAAAAGCAGCCAGTTGTGTCAGGGAAAGTTTTCAAGAAAATTCCCCATAGGGGTCTAAACCTTCTAGCATCTGCTTTATGTAATGCTTTTGTCTTTTTTGCTGGAATAGGAAATACAAATAGTTTCATGACCATTGTTCTTAAGTAAGCTCTCTTTTCTTTTGTGGTTGTTTTTTTTTTTTTTTTTTGGCTTGCGGGATCTTAGTTCCCCAACCAGGGATTGAACCTGGGCCCACGGCACTGAAAGCCTACGTGCTAACCACCGGACCACCAGGGAATTCCCTTAAGTAAGCTCTCTGCATGTTTCTGATGAGTAGGGGGATATATAACACATGAATATTAATATGTAATTATGTAATACATGTAAATAAAAATAATATAGAATAAATTAATAACTTCCTCTTCTGAACTTCTTTCATTTGGGGACCTGCTGGATATCCCTCACTCTCCCAAATCTATTTGTGGCTCCTTTGTTTATGGATTTTCCTGGGACTTTCTGCAGCACCTGCCGCCCCCAACAACAACATGGCCACTGCCAAACAACTGCTAACATGACCCCTGGGGCTCCACTCTGCCCAATTCCTACCGGTGGCCTAGGGTGTCACTGCTAAGACCAGCTGGAGGCTCTAACAGGATTGCCTCAGCCTCAGCACTACCGACGCTAAGGGCCAGGCAATTCTTTGTTATAGGGGTTGAGCACTGCAGGATGTTTAGCAGCATCCCTGGCCTCTCCCAACTAGACATTACCCACTTGGTGACAACCAAAAATGTCTCCAGATGTTGCCAAATGTCTCCTGGGGGGTAATATGGCCCGCAGTCGCAAACCACTGGGCTATCCATACCCTCTGTCCACCCCCAATATGAGTAAGGAACGCCAGCTCTGGGTCCAGGAGTTCTCAGTCCCCTGAAGATGGCTGCCTTTAAGCACAGGTGCAATAAAATAAAATAAATGCATTTCATGTAACAGGGAAGAAGGCAGCAGGTGAAAGACTTTGAACAATTTTCTGACTCTTAATGTTCTGACAGTTTTGTCTCATTGTTAAAAGAATCAAAGTGAACCTATTCAAAAAAAAAAGAAAGAAAGAAAAGAAAAGAAAAACAAAAAAAAGACAAAGTGAACCTATTCCAGAGAAAGGAGGGTCACTCCTGACTCAGGGCAGATCCACAAAGAAGGCAACCTTGCTAATCTGTGCTACTGTTTATCGTAATAACTATGGAAGCTTGGCTGGTGGACCATGAGGACCCTACAACCTGGCTTCGGTCCATCATCTGGGCCCCTCTCCCTTGGTCCCCACACAGACCACCCACAGTGGCCAAACAGGTATCCTCTTCATCCTGAATGTACCTTGCACTTTCCTTCTCTGCACCTGAGCCTCTGGAATAAACAAAATCTGAAATGTTCTTTCTACTCTGTCGTATCCCACAAACCACAATTGTCAAAATCTTGCCCATTTCAAATCACCTGTCACCTCCAAGAAGCCTTTCTTATCTCCCCAGAGAGATGTAATCTTATTCTCTATTAATACCCTCAACACTGTTTTTGTTAGTTATATAGTACTTAAGAATTCCTTTTGCGTTTTTGAGGTTGGTATCCATGCCATTCCCTCTGCAAAGAGCTGTTCATCTTTGCAGCCCCCAGCGGGGTGCTTCACCTGTAGTAAATAACCAGTTTTTTAAAATACTATTTACAATCCATAATGGACTAGTGCTTTTGTGAAATACAATATAAATGAATTAGTAGGAAAATGACCAAGCTCTTGGATGTCATAGCTCTACTGTATTGCTATAAACATTTCTAAATGCTTGCTCTCACTTTCTGTACTCATTTCATTGTGAACTAGTAACAAATAATTCAGGGACTGGCACTGGTCCACAGACCCCTTCTTGAGCAGCATTGCCCTGGCACAGCAGCTTTCACAATAAAAAATCTACTAGAATGGCCGCTCTCAAATGTGGAGGGCTTGTAAAAAATGCAGACAGCTGGGTCCCACCCCTAGAATTTGTGGTTTAGTAGGTATGTGGTAGGGCCTGAGAATGTTCACTTCTAACAAGTTCTCAGGTGGTGCTATTGCTGCTAGTTGGGGAGCACACTTTGAGAATCACTGGACTAAAGAAGGAAAAAAAACAAATGTCAAGTACACTGCCCTCTCGTGGTGGTCTGTCCTCATAGCAAGTAGAGCCGCTAAAGTTACGGGCTAACTTCACCAATGCATCCCTCTAAAGCAAATGTTATCAGCAGCCATGTCGTTACACACTTGCCAACGGGCTCCAGACATGAGGAAGCTGTGAGAAGCCAGAAGGGTCCATACCTTGGGGCTGTTCTGGGCCCAGTTCCTCCACAGGTGGCTGTGCAGGTGATGCTGAAGAAGAACATTGGGGCAATGTTGGAGATGTGCCCACAGCGGAAGGCCCCAGGGACGCCCTGGATGACATAGATGACTGGGGGGGTGGGGATCTGGGTGGCGATGCAGTCAGTTGTACCTGCTGTGATGGTGATACGGGTGACAGCCCAGGTGTTGAGCTGGGGAGGAAGTGCACAGCTGGGAGTGATACAGGTGGCAAGTCAGTTGGAGAATGTGATGGTGTTGAGGCCAGTGGCGATGCAGGTGGTGAAACAGGTGACTCCACAGGCCACTCACATGTGGATTCAGGTGTCTGCACAGGTGGGGACAGAGGTGGACCACGGCCACCTTTTCTTTCTCCTTTGGGAGCCCATTGTGTGTGAAGTTGTCTGGATTCTTCTGGACTGGCCCGCTCTGTTTGGAGGCTTGGTTGACAGTGTTCAGGGCACTCATTGCCAAGGGCGAGTTCTATCTGGCAGTACACTTCTACCCAGGGGAAAATCACTCTCTTGGAAGGAGAATTAAGGTAAGCAGCATCTAGGAAAAACAGTAGCATGGGGTCACAGGTGGCATTACTAACCCCTGGCATCAGCAGAGTATTTGCAAAAAATGGTTTCCCAAATTATTCTCATAAACAAGATTAGTGCTTTTCATTGTTTTTGTTCTGTTTTTGCTGCGCTGCACAACTTGCAGGATCTCAGTTCCCCGATTAGGGATTGAACTCCAGCAGCGAAAGCCTAGAATTCTAACCACTAGGCCACCAGGGAACTCCTGGATTAGTGCTTTTCAATGGCCTTTCTTTACTTACTTGAATTTATATTGAATATCTGATTGTGGTTTTTTTTTTTTGCGGTATGCGGGCCTCTCACTGTTGTGGCCTCTCCCGTTGCGGAGCACAGGCTCCGGACGCGCAGGCTCAGTGGCCATGACTCACGGGCCCAGTCGCTCCGCGGCATGTGGGATCTTCCCGGACCGGGGCACGAACCCGTGTCCCCCGCATCGGCAGGCGGACTCTCAAACACTGCGCCACCAGGGAAGCCTTCTGATTGTGTTTTGATCCACTTATTTAATGGATACTTATTGAGCATCTAATATGTGCCAGGCGTTATACCAGGCACTGAGGAGTTGAAGGAGACAAAAATAGGCCTCTTGGAGCTTATAGTCTAGCCTGGGGGCAGGCACTAACCACGCCCATAACCTCAAGTTTTAACCAAGACAAGTGCTAGGAAGTGAAGAATGTGGTACTAGGAGAGACGGGAGCAGGAAGGGCTTCCCAGAGGGAGTGACGTTTGAGCTGAGACGTGACAGGGGAGGGGTCCAGGGGGTGGTCAGGGTGGGATGAGGAGGAGCATTCCAGGCAGAGCGAACAGCACACACAAGGGTCACAGGTTCGGGGGAGCAGCAAGAAGCCAAGGCCCTGCGAGGTCAGTGTAGGTGGAAGAGGGGTGGGCATACTTGTGATGGGACATGGGGCTAAGGAGACCACAGGGGCCAGACCATGCAAGGGCTTACAGGCGGCATCAAAGACCCTTGGTTTGGGCTGCCCTGGTGGCGCAGTGGTTGAGAGTCCACCTGCCGATGCAGGGGACACGGGTTCGTGCCCCAGTCCGGGAAGATCTCGCATGCTGCGGAGCGCCTGGGCCCATGAGCCATGGCCACTGAGCCTGTGCGTCCGGAGCCTGTGCTCCACAACGGGAGAGGAAAAAAAAAAAACTTCTCCTTTTCAGAAGACACTGTTAAGGAGTTGAAAAGAGAAATCACAGACTGCGGGAAAATATTTGCAAATCATATTTCTGATAAAGGGCATTTATCTAGAATACATAAAAGCTCTTAATAAGAAAACAAACAATTCCATTTTTTAAATGGGCAAAAGATGGGAATTCCCTGGCAGTCCAGTGGTTAGCACTCTACGCTTTCATTGCTGAGGAACCAGGTTCTATCCCTGGTTGGGGAACTAAGATCCCACAAGCTCCCATAAGCTGTGTGCAGTGCAGCCAAAAAAATAAAAATAAAAATAAATGGGCAAAAGAGTCAATTGAAAGGGCTCCCAATGGCCAAAGGTGGAACACTTTGAGTAAGAAACTAAATAAAGTAGGACTGAGTAATAACCCACAGTATAAAATAAGTATCAACGAGTCCATACTAATATAAACAAATGATTGAATAGGTAAACAAATGATTGAATAGGCGGAGAAAGAGACACATCTCTCATGATGAAGAATTCCCAATAATTTCTGTAGATACTCGGCCCTTAAGGAAGTGGAGAATAACTCCCTACTTCTTAGTGACTTCCTTCCAAAGAGCACAGTATGGAAAGGAAGAGTAGATTTACAGTGGAAAAACCCGACAAACACCACCTCACAGCATGTACCCTTGATACAACGTGATGAGAATGGCACTTTGCCTCTGTGGTCTTTCCCCCGCAAACCCACAACCCCAGTCTAATCATGAGAAAAACACCAAGCAAATCCCAACCGAGGGACATTCTACAAACTATCTGGCCAGTAGGTCATTAAAAACAAGGAGAGTCTGAGCAACTGTGACAGACAAGAGGAGCCTAAGGAGACAGCACAACTAAATGTGATGAGGGATCCTGAATGGGATCCTGGGTCAGAAGAAGGACATTAGGTAAAAACTAAGGCAATCTGAATAAAGTATGGACTTTAGTTCATAACGATTTATCAACATTGGTTCACTAATTGTAAACAATATACTATACTATGCACCAAATGATTTGTGTACCATGCTATAACATCTAACAAGTGTGAGACCTAAAACAATAGGGAAACCTAGATGTGGAGTCTATGGAAACTCTCTGTACTATTTTCACAGTTTTTCTGTAAATCTAAAATGATTCTAAAAAATAAAGCCTATTCAAGGTCTAGGGGAAAATGGGCAAAAGAGTTGAACAGACACTTCACCAAAGAATATATTTGAACAACTAATAAGCCAAGGAAAAGATGCTCAGCATCATTAGTCATTAGGGAAATGCAAATTAAAACCACAATAAGATACTACCACATACCTATTAGAACGGCTAATATTAAAAAGACTGACCATACCAAGTGTTGGTGAGAATGTGGGGAAACTGGAATTCTCATTCACTACTGGGAATGTAAAATGGTACAACCACTCTAGAAAACAATTTGGTAACTTCTTAAAAAGTTAGACATACATTCTGCGTATGTTTCTCAGTACGTACATATCCAAAAGTATTGAAAATAGGATCTCGAAGAGATATCTGCACACCCATGTTCATTGCAGTATTATTCTCAATAGCCAAGAGGTGGAAGCAACCCAAATGTCCACTGACGAATGAATAAAGAAAATCTGCTCTATATACACGATGGAATATTACTTAGCCTTAAGGAAGGAAATCCCGTCAGATGTTACAACATGCATGAATCTTGAGGACATTATACATGAAATAAACCAGTCACAAAAAGACAAATACTGTTATGATTCCACTTACATGAGGTACCTAAAGTATTCAAACTCATAGAAATAGAATGGTGGTTGCCAGGGTCTAGGGGGTGGCTGAAAAGGAGAGTTGGTTAATGGGTGTAGAGTTTCATTTTTGCAAGATGGAAAAGTTCAGGAGATTGGTTGCACACCAGTGTATGTTTAACACTACTGAATTGTACACTTAAAATGGCTAAGATGGTAACTTTTATATTATGTGTGTTTTACTACAATTAAATACATTACATTTTATATTAAAATATTATATGTTATACATATATTTGTAGACATATACACATTACATAATAAACATGCATCCACCATATGATCGGGTCATTCCATTCCTGGGTATTTACCCAAGAGAAATGAAAGCATTTGTCCATACAGAACTTCATGCATGAATGTACATAGCAGCTTTATTCATAATAGCCCCAAATTGGATACAACTAAAATGCCCATTAACAGGTGAATGGATAAATGAACTGTGGTATATTCATTGATACAGTGGATTGGAACGCAAAAAGGAATGAACTATTTATACCATGCAATGACATGGGTGAATCTCAGAATAATTATGCTGAGTGAAAGAATGCAGACAAAAAAGAGTTCATACTATAAGAGTTCATCTATCAAAAACTCTAAAAATGCAAATTAATCTATAATGACAGAAAGACATCAGGGTTTGCTTGGGGATGGTGGGATGAGGGAAGGTGGGAGGGATCCCAAAGGGGCATGAGGAAACTTCAGGCATCATGGATTGTTCCCTATCTTGATTGTCGTGCTGGTTTCGCAGGTGTGTGTGTCTGTGTCTGTGTGTCTGTGTCTGTGTCAAAACTCACCCAATTGTGAGTGAGAGGAAAGGAGGGAGGAAGGTCAGTTTGGCCGGGCATGGCTGGATATGGGATGGATATTTCAGACATGGCATCCTCTGAGCTCCAACCTCACCATGTACATGTGTCTGTGTGGGGAATGTGGATTTTCAAGGATGCCAGCAAGCAGTGTCCTTCCCTTTGGTAGAAGGCTGCTGTCAGGGGAGGCCAAGAGTGGAGAGGGAGGCTCACCTGGTGGCAGGAAAACTAGGTAGATGTGAACCCTTAGGAGGGAGGAGAAAGAGGATGCCAGGATGTGAGCTGAGGGTGACACCTTGCACCCTTGCACACCTTGCAGGTATGGCTTCCTACCTGAGCTGACCCCCTTTCAGAAAGCAGGCAGGAGGCTGGAGCAGACTTCCGTTTTCCGTTCCCAGATGGTAGGTGGGGATTTCTCAGGCTATGTCAGTATTTCCTGCTTGCATCTGGTGCCGGGAGAAAACTCTAGGCCCACCAAACCCAAGAGGATTTAGGTGCTGGAGCTGAAACTTGCACTGAGAAAGCCACGCACACATTTGCAAATTGGGAGAGGAAGCAAAAACAGCTGGCAGCCAGCACGAGTTTTTTTCTCCCTTATGAGTTGTGTCTGTTCCTACTTGGAGTGATTCCAGGGCCATTGGGGAAAACCTGCCATCCTCCATATACTGCCCCAATTCAGGAGTGGATGCCTGCAATGCTACTATTAGAGTTTCATCCTTGGGTTTAAGACTGCCGTTCATACCCGTGAAAATGTCCACACCAGCTAAGGGTGGGAGCGGGGAGGGTGAGAGGGTAAGGGGCTACTGAGAGACGGGGGAGACTAGAGATGCTTAACAGCCCACGTTGTAAGTCTTCCCAGGGCTTGCCCTGAGAGGAAGAGAAAGGAAAAGTTCTAGGCAAGAGACAGGTATGGAGGCAGCCAGGTAGCCAGGATGCAATCTGAGGTGTAGCGGGATTTCCTGGGGCAGGCAATTGGTGTCTGCTCCGAGATCCAAGAACCAAATCAGGGGCTCCCCAAACCTCAAGCCCTCGATATACACCATCACTGAGGAAAGAATGGAGGGGCTCCCCACCTGGGGCAGAAAGGACCACAGGCCCTAGCCAGACCCTCCTATTCCCTAAGCTCTGTAGGTGAGACCTCATCTCCACCACCACCCCCCCCCCAGGTCATCCTCCTTTAGGACACTGGGGGCTCGGCTTCACAGCTGTCACCTGTGAAAATGTGGAAGATGGGGCAGTTGTCAGAGGACAGTCAGGGTTAGGAGGAGTCTGTCTGCAGAGAGGTCAGAGGGGGCAGTGGACTGGATTGACCGTGGCTAGGAATAAAACTCAGAGGTAGGTTCCACCATCAGCCACCTTGTACAGATGAGAAAACAGGCCCCAGGAGATGAATTACTTGCTCAAGGTCACATAGTTGGTGTGTCAAAAACCAGGATCTAAACCCTTTTTACAGATTTGGAACTAAGACTCAGAGAGGGAGAGTGATTTCCTGGAGCTCACACAGCTTGGGGGATGGGGATCCTGGCCCAGGGCTACTTGCCTCCAGAGCCACATTCTCTCCATCCTGTGCTCCTGCTCCCTACCCCACTAGTCGGGAGAATGGACCCAGGATAAAGTAAAGAGTTAGGACAGCGGAGCTTAGGAAAGCAGGAAGCAATTATTTGGCTGCACCACGCAGCATGCAGGATCTTAGTTCCTCAACCAGGGATTGAACCTGCACCCCCTGCAGTGGAGGCATGGAGTCTTAATTGCTGGACTGCCAGGGAAGTCCCAGCAGGAAGCAATTTTGAAGAAAAAAAGTGTACATATCCTACGAGAAAAACCTCATTCAACCCCTTAATCTCACTCCTTAAGTATATTTTTTAAACTACATACACAAAAAGTTCACCATAGCATTGTTTATAATAGTGAACATTTGGAAACCCAAGAATGATCAAAGTATTCTGTACAACTGTGATGGAATATTATACAGGTGCCAAAAAGCCAGTTACAAAGACCATATGGCAACATGGAAAAAAATTTATTATATAACATTAAGTAAACCCTTTGATCCAGAAATCCCCTTTTTCTGGAAATATGCTCTATGGAATTAATTCTAAATATAGAAAAGCATTTTTTCTTTCCTTTTAACAAAGATGTTTGCATGGCCTTCATGGAGTTAGCGTGTGTAGTGTATGCCTTTGGAATCTTCCTCCCACCCAGATAATACACAGAGGATACACAGGGGTGGGACCATGCTTTCCAAACCAACTTAGGGCAAGGGCTCTTCTCTCTCATTTGTTGATCTATATGTCACTCAAAAGTCTCACACAAACATAAACTAGTCACATCTAGTTCTACATTAACAATACTGTTTCATTGGAAAGAGAATAAAATGCAAGAAAATGTAATGATATGAGAATGGAATGCTCCAGGGAGATATGAGCTATGTATTTCCTAAGCATAGTTTTTAAATTCAGAAATACATTTGTACAAAAGCCCTAGACACTGTCCCATCAGTTAACCTAAAGCCCCTTTTCCACAGTGGTCCTAATTTCTGGCCACAGTAACATCTGGACAATGAAGGCTGTCAGGTCCCTGTGCCCATTTCCAGCTCTCCTGGGTGAAGAGCACCTCCAGTTCACAAACTGGGGGGAAATGCTCCTCTATCTAGCCCTTCTACTTCCTGTCTTTGCCCCACTTTCCTCCTCTTCCTCGGGGCACCACATAGTACTTACTCAGCCGCCTCAAGTACGAAACAGCATCTTCGTACCCTCTGTAGTAATAATTGTGCAGGATCTGCAAGGAGGGGCACCAGGAAAATAACTAAGGCTGTAGCAACAGAGAGACCCATAGTCCCCTCTTCCAAAGCAGTTGCTTTCATTGCTCTTGAGCTTTATATGATGAGCTTTTCAAAATGTGCCCATCCTTCAGTACCTGCTAAGAACAGCTGATCATCAGCTTCCCCTGGGCCGGAGAGGGTGCGATGTTTATGGTAGAACCAGAGAAGGTGCATTTGGACAGCATAAAGAGCAGCATTTGGAGACTGGGCTCAAATCCCAGTGCTGCCACTTACTGGCTGGGTGGCTGGGTGAATGTAACCTCTCACAGCCTCAGTTTCTTCACTTGTAAAATGGGAATAAAACAGTATCTATCACAGAGGATGCTGGAGGATTACACCAGATATTGCCCACAATGCCTTTTCTGTAAAAGGCCAAACAGTAAATATTTGGGGCTTTGTAGGCCACCTATAGTCTCTGTCACTTCTTCTTCTTCTTCTTGTTTTTTTTTTTTTTTTTAAACAATGCTTTAAAAATAGAAAGTCCATTCTTAGCTCACAGGCTGTATAAAAACAAGTCATATGCTGGATTTGGCCCCTGGGCCATAGCCTGTTGAACCCACATTGTATGTCAAAATGGGAGAGTTCAGCCAACATTGCTATCAGTGGTTCTGAGATCATCTCATTTTACAGGGGAGAAAACTGAGGTTGGGAGCACTTAGGGCCCTTGTTCAAGGTCACATACCCAGCTGGCAGCAAGGCCGGGATACAGCTTTAGGAGGAAGTTTAAGGGATCATTTGAGATGGACTGAATGGGCCTCATTGGCTCCCCCATCCCACTCCAGACCCCATCACCCTTTCCGGCTCTCCTTGCCCATCCCCCAGGTCCCTCCTGTCTCTTACCACCAGGTCTGGGGGGAACAGGGCATGGGTCATCCTGGTGATGTTCTCCAGGGAGAACTGGAAAGAGCAGTTGAACATGAGGAAGTCACAGAAGATGGCGGGGCAGTCCCGCGGGCAGATGTCCTGCTGACCACTGAAGGTGGAGATGGTGATGGAGTCCGTCCAGAAGGAGCAGGGCTGCATGCCCGAGAAGGCCCCGTCGATGTACCGCTGCAGGGCGGAGGGGGGAGGCAAAGTGAGAAATGCTCATCTGGGGTCATAGGTCCTCTCCCCCACTCAGGGAGAGCAAAGAAATGGGTCCCTTGGGAGAAGCTTTGACGCCAAGGTCCGGGGGCATCCATACCCTGGATGAAGCAGGAACGAATGCTTCCCTGTCACGTTACCCCTCGTGGAGTCCCTCAACAGCTGAGGGCAGGGCCGGGGAAAGGAGCTCATCCACAGGGCCTTTTGAGAAGGTGCACATGTGGTGGGTCTGAGCAGGTTGTGAAATCGCCCTCCTCCAGACTGCCCTGGGTCCAAGCTGCCCCCCTCTGTTGAGGTCAGACACCCTCAACACCCTCCAGAGCACCCCTGACCACCCTGTGTCCACCCTCAAGTCCCTTCCCCTCTTGGGGCTTCTGTTTCCTCGGCTGTGAACAAAGGATCACAGATGCTGAGGCTCTAACCCTCTGGGTGCCTGCGAATTAAATGACTGACAGGCAATACAGGGGTCCATCTACTAGCTGATTAAATGAATGGCAGGCAATACAGGGGTCCATCTACTAGCTGATTCGTAATCTCTGGATCTCATTTTCTCTATACGTAAAATGAGGAGAGGGCACGGGTTAAATCTTCCTACTCAGAGTGCTGTCCGTGGACCAGCAGCACTGGCGTCAGCTGAAGTTGATTGGAGGTACAGAATCTCAGACCCACCGGATTTTCCTGCTGGGGAAATCTGGCAAACCTGTGGAAACTTGACTTGTTGGGTTCAGTAATGTGTTGGTGAGTCCAGAGAGAAGCCCAACTTAGGGGGAAAAGTTCTTCTTAAAGCCCCAGAAATCTATCTACGCTGGGAATTCTGAGTAGGAAACCACAAGGACCTTTTCAATTCTTGGTCTTCCCACTGAATTCTGAGACCATTCCTCCCAAATGTGGGTCACAGGGGCCCTGAGGCACCCCTGGATCCCAGCTCACCCGCCCTCCCACACTGAGGTACTTACCACACCGCGGTAAGTTGGAGGAATGAGGCCGCAGTACACAGGGACAAAGCAGCTGCAGTACAGGGCCTGTGGGGGAGAGGACAGGGTTGAGATGCCCAAGGCCTGGGGGCTGCGTGGGGAGGGATCACCTGCGGGCATCTGGGACACTGTCAGCCTGGCCCTTCTTAAACCCAAGGTGGAGTCACTGCCCTGGGAAGTGGAGCCCCAGGTTCAGCTCCTGGCTGGATCCTTGGTAACCTACTTGGTCAGGCTGGGCCGGATGTCTCAGTTTTAAAGGGAGAGAGTGGCCTCAATGATCTGCAGGGCTCCTTCTAACACCAAATTTCCATGAATCCAATGGGATTCAAAAACCATTAATGTGTGTCTGGCCTGGGCCTGGAATCAAAGGAGGGTGAGATGCCCACACTTGGGAATGCTCAGAGGGGGACCAAGAAATTAGGTGACAGTACATGGGGTGACAGGTGCTGTGATGGAGGTAAGCATGGGCATCGTGGTCCCAAAGAAGAAGCACCCAACCCAGGGGTTGCAAGGCAGGCAGGTGATGAAGGAAAGTTCCCTGGCAGGAGTGACTGGAGTCTCACCAAGCAGGTGAAGTGGGGTGGGAAGGAGGGAAGGGCATCCGGCACGAGGCAGGAGGCACGGCAGGTGCCGACACAGAGGCCTGCTTTGTGTGATTTGCTCTGGTTGGCATGGGTAAGAGTGGGAGGTGGTGGGAGAGGGCTGGGGAGAGAAAAGTCTTGAAGAGCTGGGTGCTAATAAACCCAGGGGACATGAGGTAGCTGGAGGAGGTATCCATGTCCCTGCCCATTCATCCCCAACCCCCAGGGTCAAGGCCATGCCAGTGTGGGGATGTGAGGATGGGTGGCGAGGGTCTTGTATTCAGAGGAGGGGAGGGGATTGGAAATATGGGTGGAGGGTCATGCAGCTCAACTCTTGCCCTGAAAGAAAATTGGACATAACCACAGCACTCTCCAGCAATAATAAGTCATAACTAAAATGTATATTAGTGAGCTTAGAACAATGCACTGTCAGAATCCCCTTTCCTAAGTGTTAACCCATTTAGTGATAACACAGTCCTTTTTATCAAGGACCAGTGGAAGAGAGGGGGCGGAGGGAAGCTGTTCCCACAAACTGGGAGTAATTTAGTGGGGAAACACTGAAGTCCAGGCCCTAGAGGAGCCATGGGACCTCTGTTGGTAATACAAACGGGCCCCTGAGAAGCTGCAGGATTAGAGCAGAGGGCAAGACAGAGGCAAAAGGAGGCAGACTCTGAGTGCTGAAATGTAGGATGGTGAGCATGTCTGATTAGTTTTTGGCTTCTCTGTGTCCATCTTGTCTAACAGCGTGCCTGACACAGAGGGATAGATGCCAGGAGGGTGAAGGGAGGGAAAAACTAGGGGGGCAGAAAGCAGAAGGAAGGAAGTGAGGCAGACAAGTGGACCATCCCAGGGGCCCGTCAAGAGAAGCGGGGCCAGCCTCTCCTTTCCTGTCCCAACTCCCTGGGCTCTGCCCCCACTCCCTGGCCCCGCCCTATCCCTAGCCCCGCCCCCACCCTTATTCCCAGGTCCCGCCCCCTTGCCTCGATGAGCTCTTCTTTGGATGTATATTCTGAAACCACAACACTCTTTCCATCCGTGAACCGGGTGAGGCTCACGTGGAGCTTCCCCGTGGCGACCCTGTAGGAGTCCTCAGGCAGGACCCGGTACAGAAACTGCCTCATCGTCTGCACCATCTTACAGGACGGGGACAAGGGCCCCAGGAAGGATTTCTTCACCTCGGCCACGCCCACACTGAGGACTCGGAGGTACTCATCTGTGGAGGAAGCAGAGAGGAGTGGGAGCTTAGCGGCCCCCGCGGCAAAAAGAGGTCAAGGGCGATTTCGCCATCTCATCCTGCATCCAACAAATGGGGAAAAACCTATAATTCTGACGCAGGGAAGGTCTCAGGCATCAACCTGTCATTCTGCACACAAGGAAAGCAAGGCACGGAGGAATGAAGTCACTGGCTCCAGAGAGTCCACAGCTAGTCAGGCGTCCTGACTCCTTCCTATTGAGGGCAGAGGACCACTTTTCTACCCCAGATAGCTTTCCCTATCACCATGCCTGAAGTCCACCACCAGACTGCATTCTTTTGAGTCTTAGAGGCTTTTGGCCCCATATGAGATTCCCATTAAATACGGCTGAAAGCCTTCACCAAGTGACACCCTGGGATGCTTGCTTAGTGCTGGCAAAGTCTGTGGGGCTGCTGACCTTGAGGCAGGGGAATTACAGGGAGGGGTGAACTTGGTCTTGAAGCCATTGCATCATCTTCCTTTTATGGCCCCTGGTACAGGCCTGAGAGGGAGAAGGCCCTAAATTACAGACCCAAGGCTGTGCTGCAGGGGTTCCCAGGAGGGCGAGATTAACCTTCTGTCTCCTTCTGAGAGGAGCACAGCCTGGGCACATGAGGGCCTACATGTGCCAGATGGGGCTTGGAGGGCAGATGCGTTGTCCAGGGGCTGGCAGAGGAAGGTGTAACCCACATGCCCCCCACATTCCCCAGAATTCTACCAGGGAAGTTAGAGTTGTAAGCTTAATAAGAAGTGCTATCACAGCAATACTGTGAGGTAGGTATTTCTATCCTCATCTTACTGATCAGGAAACTAAGGTTCTGAGAGCTAATATAAGTTGCCCAAGGTCAACCATCTAGTAAGTGTACAAAGTGGGATTTTAACCTAGAGTGTGTGACCCCGGAACCCATACTCCTTCTGTCACAGTAAGCTAAAAGCTTTCAGAGCTGGGACTGTACCTGCCTCTGGCCAATTGCTGCTAATTTCTACCTTGTGCAAACCCACTGGGAAAATCAGGAGCAGAAATAGCTCTGAAAAGAACTGCTAATTTTTTAAACAAATATTTAATTGTAAAACATCATATACAGAAGAACTTTCTTACAATTAGTGTCATGCAGTGAGAGCTACCTGGGAAGTTGTGCAGTCATGAACTCTTTGCCACTGGAGGTAACCAAGCAGAGGTAGGACAAGTACCTCGGTCAGAGAACTTATCAAAGGGATTCCTGCATGGGTGGTAAGGGCTAAGATTCCTTCCAACCCTGAGATTCTGGGATTCTCATGGGCACCTGACAATAAATCTGAGAAGCCATCACAGTGCACGTTACTTTCCTGTTTACAAATAGAGCATCTGAAGCACAGAACTGTTTAAGTGATTTGCCCAAGGTCACACACAGCAATCTGGGGACAAACCAAAGCTAGGGAGGCTCTACTCCTCTTGCATTTTACCATTTACAGATTATTCCTCATTAATCCGGGGAGCGGGTAGGATAAGGAACTTTAGTATCATTTTATAGATGTAGAAGCTGAGGCAGAGAAAAGCTAAGTGTCCTACCCGAGGTCAGACAGCCAGGCAGTATTTGTTCTGACTCCAGACTCCACCTTCTTTCCCTGAGGGTTGGACTGATCCCAGAGGCTGAGCAGCCTGGGTTGCCATGGTGACGGCTTTTTCTCTCCAACATTCAGAATCACAACTGCCTCTGTGTAGTAGAGGCAGTAGACCTGATCAACACAGCATCTTAGCCATCACTCCCCTACAGGGGAGGGTGCTCCTGGCTAGCGGGGAAGGCCCTACAGTTTTAGCAAGGCTAGCTTTACCAAGTACCAACTTGTACAAACTGTTTTGCCTCAAGGGAGGGCGGCAGCCAACCCCCCAGTAGGTTATGAAGCAACTGAGCATTTTGATACCAAGGTGTTGGGTCATTGAGTTCTTGCCCGCAAGACCAGTCAGGATGGGGAGTGGAAACAGGGTGGGGACTCGCTGTTTTGGAAATTCTTAATGAGCAGCTTGAAGTGGCCTCACAAGGGTTGGTGGCCTTTCTCACAATGCCTCAGAGCCAGGAGCGCCTGATTCAGCTTGCCCGTACACTCCTGGACTCCCAGCAGGAGGCGCTTGCTGGGACCACTGGAAGGAAATTTGTTCTCATTGCACAAGAAATACATGTTCATTGTGGAAAAAAAAATTTTTTTTAATGCAGATAAGCTAAAAGAAAAAAATTTTAATGTCTTAGAATCCCTCCACCTAGAGATTAACATTTGGTATATGTCTTCCTAGATTATATATTTTATATTTATTCTTACTTATAAGAATACTTATATGGAGTCATACTGTATACACTATTTTGTAACTTGCTTTTTACACCTAATAAATCATGTCTTTCCACATCAATAAGTAACCATTTATAACCCAATTTACGGGCAGTATGGACAGCTATTGTAAGGTTATACCATTATTTATTGAGCAGGTCCCCAACAGGGTTGCCTATTTAGTTTCCTTGCTTTTCTAAACAACGCTGCAATGAATAGTCTCTTGCTAAATTCTTTGCCTGTGTCCTTAATTACTTTCTGTAGGATAAATTCCTGGAGGTGGGAATGTTAGGTCAAAGGCATGCATATTTAGTCTTATAAAACTTACTTAAATCATTGCTTTTGTATATTATCCACTTACAGTCAACTCTCAGCTATATAGGGATGGTAGCGGGTGACAGGGACAAAGCAGTGGCCAAGATAACACAGACATCTCCTATATACTTACATCTGAAAAATGGTGCTATCTGGAAATTAGCAAGGTAGACAGGGAGGAAGGGGGTGGGAGATTGCCTGATTTCTCCCACTCAGGTGCCCAGTTTAGTATTCTTCCCTGCTGCTCACCGGGGCTGTGTACCAAAGGATGCCTTTACCTCTGTCTCTCCTTGCTTCTCCTCAGGTGTCTCTCTGTGCATCTCTGTCTTCAGAGTCTCTATCTCTTTCTCTCTCTCTCTCTCTCTCTCTCTTCCCTTCTCTCTCTGTCTCTTTCTCAGAGAAAAACAACTAACCTTCTGGTTAAACAAGTCTCTGTTGATAGAAAGTCAGGTGTTAAGCATAGCAATTGCTGGGGGTCTACCAGGAGGGATAAATTTAGCTTCTTTCTTTATGCAACTCTGTTCTTTCCAGCACCTTCTCCCGTTTAAAGGCCTCCTTCCAAGCTGCAGGCTGCTGGGCTCTGAGACACAGTGTCCCACAGTGGCCAGAGCAAGTTGGGATTTAAAAGCAGCACTGTGGGAACTCAAGGCGG
Source organism: Delphinapterus leucas (assembly GCF_059928025.1). Classification (NCBI taxonomy): domain Eukaryota; kingdom Metazoa; phylum Chordata; class Mammalia; order Artiodactyla; family Monodontidae; genus Delphinapterus; species Delphinapterus leucas. Next base: position 38,464,329 of record NC_143138.1, read on the forward strand.
GCTGCTCCCACCCCCAGCCCACACTTACCACATCCACTTCTGCTCCCTCCCACCTCCTTTCACACCTTTCTATTATCTAATTGCGGGCCTGCCTCCCAAAACCAGGAGATTCTCTGAGGGCAGGTGTTTGTGGTCCTCCTCTCTCCATGGCCTATCACTGCACTTTGCCCATGGAAGACCCTTCAGAAACTTTGCTCTAAGCTGGGAACTCCTCAAGGGGAGGGATGGGCCCCATTCACTTACACCCACTAAGCCTCCCACAACACTTGGTGGGTGCTTGGTGTTTGTTCAGTATGTGAACAAAGGAAAATACAAACCCAATAAAGCAAGCGATGGAGATGCTTACAGGGAAGAGTTACTTGACTTAATTACCCAATAAAAACTTGAAGACAAGATCATCACAGATAGATGGATAGATAACAGAGTTAACTATATTGATAAATGCGTGCCAAGAACTTCAGCAGGAAATTAAATAAGATCCTGGGACCGGGAGGTTTTGAAGGGCATGTGGAAGCCACTCCAGTGTCAGCCACTCAGAGACTCTTTTCTGTGACCAGACCCATTTCTTGGAAAAAGCTCAGGCTTTGGAGCCAGGGAGATTTGGTTCAAATCCCAGCTTTGCCACATACTATCTGGGTCACCACTGGCAAGTCAAATAACTTCTTCCAGCCTCAATTTTGCCACCTATAAAATGGGAAAAATAATAATACTTACCTTACTGGGTTGTTATGAGGAAGATAGTTTTTTAAGAGCTGGCGCATAGTAAGTGCTCAATACTGGTTATGCCAGTAATTCTCCATGTGACCATGGACAGGGTTTCTTGATGTTTCTGGCTTTCAGCTTTCTCATTTGAACAGGGGACAATGATCTCCGCCCCATATCTTTATCAAGGTGCACTCAGGGCTTCCCTGGTGGTGCAGTGGTTGAGAATCTGCCTGCCAATGCAGGGGACATGGGTTCGAGCCCTGGTGCCGGAAGATCCCACACGCCACGGAGTAAATAAGCCCGTGTGCCACAACTACTGAGCCTGCGCTCTAGAGCCCGTGAGCCACAACTACTGAGCCCATGTGCCACAACTACTGAAGCCCGCGCACCTAGAGCCTGTGCTCCGCAACAAGAGAAGCCACCGCAATGAGAAGCCTGCGCACCGCAACGAAGAGAAGCCCCCACTCACTGCAACTAGAGAGAAGCCCATGCACAGCAGCGAAGACCCAACGCAGCCAAAAATAAAAATAAATAAATTTATTTTTTTAAAAAAAAGGTGCACTCAGGCTCACTTGTGGGTTCAAGAGAACAAAGTAAAAGCACTGTGGAGATGAGAGGATGTACCCCGGTTTTAGGGAGTGGTAAGGGTATGGGTGAGGGGTAACGTCGTTTAGGCATGGTTGGCAGCAGCACTCCTTACCCTGTCAACTTGGGGGACCCTACAGATTTAGTAGGGGAAAAGGGGGGCTTAGTAAAATCATTGACGAGGAAGGAAAGAAATAGATATGTGTTTATCTCACTTATATGCTTAAGTGCGTAATGTTTTCCCCTTCATGTGGGCAAGGATGGTCTCCATCTCATTCATCCCTTTGTCCCTAGCACTTGATATAGTGCATGGAACATGGCAGGCACTTAATAAACATAGATGCATGCATGAATAATGAATAAATGAATGAAACCAGAAATCAAGGGAGGACAGTGCAGCCCAGAGAGAGAAGAAGCTATTCAAGGTGACCCAGAGTGTAAAAACAGGGCTTCTCTTTCCCTCCCTCACGTAGCCTCTTGCTAAGTGTTAAATCCTAGAAAGATGGGCACTTGGCAGCTGACAATTTAAACTGCTGGGGATCTCGTTCACAGGGTGCCCGAATTAAATTGGCTGTGCAGGATGAATCTGCAGTGGAGGATGGGACTAGAGGCCCCAGTCTGCCTCGGACTGGTAGCCTAGCAACAACTTCCAGTTCAGCCAATCACCGTGAGGCCCCTCTCACTGCCGCCCTGCTCCCCCACCTGCGGGAGCGGTGGGCACCGGGGAATCAGGGGGCTCGGCAGCCTCTGTGGAGGCGTTGGCGAGCAGAGTCGCGTTCCCAGGAAAGCCATGCAATTCTCCGAGTCCCTGTGAGGAGACCCTGGGAGTCAACTGCTTTTACCTGATCCCTACTTGTAGGCTGAATTATAGGCTGTATTTCCCTGTGGGTATATCTTGACTGCCCGACTCCACTATGATCATTATTATTAGTATTATCTTAACAACAGTCGTTTACCCAAGCAGGTTTTCACATTTGTAATCTCAGTTTATCCTCACAGAGACAGCGAGCCCCTGAGCGGGAGGGGGGTGGGGAAGTGATTTATTCACCATTTTATTTCTAAATCCTACACTGAAAGGGCACTGATTAGAAAAAAAATTGGCTTGAAGCTGCAGTGTTACCACTGCACCACTGGAAGGTCCATAGAGACCCTCCGGGGCAGCGATTTTTCAGCCAAGGAGCCTCCGTTCAAAGAAAAGGAAATAAAAGGAATCCAAATCGGAAAAGAAGAAGTAAAGCTGTCACTGTTTGCAGATGACATGATACTATACATAGAGAATCCTAAAGATGCTACCAGAAAACTACTAGAGCTAATCAACGAATTTGGTAAAGTAGCAGGATACAAAATTGATGCACAGAAATCTCTGGCATTCCTATACACTAATGATGAAAAATCTGAAAGTGAAATCAAGAAAACACTCCCATTTACCATTGCAACAAAAAGAATAAAATATCTAGGAATAAACCTACCTAAGGAGACAAAAGACCTGTATGCAGAAAATTATAAGACACTGATGAAAGAAATTAAAGATGATACAAATAGATGGAGAGATATACCATGTTCTTGGATTGGAAGAATCAACATTGTGAAAATGACTCTACTACCCAAAGCAATCTACAGATTCAATGCAATCCCTATCAAACTACCACTGGCATTTTTCACAGAACTAGAACAAAAAATTTCACAATTTGTATGGAAACACCAAAGACCCCGAATAGCCAAAGCAATCTTGAGAACGAAAAACGGAGCTGGAGGAATCAAGCTCCCTGACTTCAGACTATACTACAAAGCTACAGTAATCAAGACAGTGTGGTACTGGCACAAAAACAGAAAGATAGATCAATGGAACAGGATAGAAAGCCCAGAGATAAGCCCATGCACATATGGTCACCTTATCTTTGATAAAGGAGGCAGGAATGTACAGTGGAGAAAGGACAGCCTCTTCAATAAGTGGTGCTGGGAAAACTGGACAGGTACATGTAAAAGTATGAGATTAGATCACTCCCTAACACCATACACAAAAATAAGCTCAAAATGGATTAAAGACCTAAATGTAAGGCCAGACACTATCAAACTCTTAGAGGAAAACATAGGCAGAACACTCTATGACATAAATCACAGCAAGATCCTTTTTGACCCACCTCCTAGAGAAATGGAAATAAAAACAAAAATAAACAAATGGGACCTAATGAAACTTCAAAGCTTTGGCACAGCAAAGGAAACCATAAACAAGACCAAAAGACAACCCTCAGAATGGGAGAAAATATTTGCAAATGAAGCAACTGATAAAGGATTAATCTCCAAAATTTATAAGCAGTTCATGCAGCTCAATAACAAAAAAACGAACAACCCAATCCAAAAATGGGCAGAAGACCTAAATAGACATTTCTCCAAAGAAGATATACAGACTGCAAACAAACACATGAAAGAATGCTCAACATCATTAATCATTAGGGAAATGCAAATCAAAACTACAATGAGATATCATCTCACACCAGTCAGAATGGCCATTATCAAAAAATCTAGAAACAATAAATGCTGGAGAGGGTGTGGAGAAAAGGGAACACTCTTGCACTGTTGGTGGGAATGTGAATTGGTACAGCCATTATGGAGAACAGTATGGAGGTTCCTTAAAAAACTACAAATAGAACTACCATATGACCCAGCAATCCCACTACTGGGCATATACCCTGAGAAAACCATAATTTAAAAAGAGTCACGTACCAAAATATTCATTGCAGCTCTACTTACAATAGCCAGGAGATGGAAACAACCTAAGTGTCCATCATCGGATGAATGGATAAAGAAGATGTGGCACATATATACAATGGAATATTACTCAGCCATAAAAAGAAACGAAATTGAGCCATTTATAATGAGGTGGATGGACTTAGAATCTGTCATACAGAGTGAAGTAAGTCAGAAAGAAAGACAAATACCGTATGCTAACACATATATATGGAATTTAAGGGAAAAAAATGTCATGAAGAACCTAGGGGTAAGACAGGAATAAAGACACAGACCTACTAGAGAATGGACTTGAGGATATGGAGAGGGGAAAGGGTAAGCTGTGACAAAGCGAGAGAATGGCATGGACATATATACACTACCAACGTAAAATAGATAGCTAGTGGGAAGCAGCCACATAGCACAGGTGCTCTGTGACCACCTAGAGGGGTGGGATAGGGAGGGTGGGAGGGAGGGAGACGCAAGAAGGAAGAGATATGGGAACATATGTATATATATAACTGATTCACTTTGTTATAAAGCAGAAACTAACACACCATTGTAAAGCAATTATGCTGCAATAAAGATGTTAAAAAAAAAAAAGAAATCTCAAGTGAAAACCTAATGTGTATTACAAAACAACTAAAAACAGGGCTGTTCTGGGTTGAAGGCAAGTGGGGTCTCAGGCCCAATCGCCCCAGCCAGCCCTAGGAAAGTAGGCCCTGAAAGCGCAGCCCTGAAACTCCTGAGGATCTAGGAGCCTAGGTCAAAAATACTAAACCAGACTAATTCTCTCATTTTACAGGTAAGAAACCCAGCTCAGGATAAAGGTTGAGCTCAATAAATATGGCTGAATGGGTGGCTGCCTAGCTGGCTAAATGGAGAAATGAATAAAGGCCGGATATACCCTAGGTCATGCTCTCTATGGTAGCAGAAACTGGAACTAGAATATATGACAAAACTCACATTTTCCTTCTCTGTTCTGAATGCATTATTGGCTTTAGCCAAAAGCAAAACAACTCTGACTTAGTAAGCACTTAAAAAACCAAAAAAAACCCCCAATACTTCTTATGGATAATAACAATATTCCAGAGAAACCTTTTTCTAACCATAAGAGTTTACCAAAAAATTGGTGTAAAAAGTTCAAATCATCTTACATCAGGTTGCCATGGAAACAGCAGTGCCTGCCACTGGTTCCTCACCTGGATTCCTGTCAAGGTGCCCTCGGAGCTTTTTCTCAGGGCCTGGGGTCTCACTCAGCCCCCATGTGCCTCTGCCCCAGAATCTAGACACAATCTCCACAACTTTCCACTGAAGGATCTACTGATTACCTTGAGATGAAACAGGCAGAGAGAATGTATCTAGAAAGTTCTCTGGAACCTCACAAAGTTCTCAGGACCATTGCCCGTGCTCTTCTCTCTCTGTTTTCTTTGGTGGACCCAGAAGTCCATTCGGGATTCTGCTCCAAGGTATAAACCAATACTGCGCCCCTCCAGGCTGTAGCCTGTCCTACCCTACAGACTCTCCCTGAACTACTGAGGGGACACTGGGATAATGCAAATGTTGTGAACTAGTCACCCTACAGTCTTAGTGTATATGTGTGTGTGTGTTTGTGTGTATGTGGTCAGGGGACCTACAGGTGAGCCTCTGCTATAAAGAGAAAAGACCATCTCAGAGCATCTCCTCATTTGAGATTTGCCCAAATTAATGCACCACTACAGAGGAATGCCCATGCCTCCCTCTTTCAGAACCACTGATAGTTGAAGCTCATTTCTGCTGACTGGCAGTATTCACTGCCCCAGCTGTCCAAGACTTCAGTTGGTGGGATCTGTTACCTACCTACCTACCTACATAGACCTCCGCCTATGTTACATGAGTCTTGAAGTTCTCATGGAACCACAGGTTTTGGTCCCACCAGCTGTTTACTGCTCTTACTGGCTACCACTCTTTGGTACCTCCTTGGTGCCAGGTGCTGTGTCAGGTTCTGAGGCCTCATAGTTTCATGTAATCTTCATGACGCCCCTTTGAGGTGGGTACTGTGGCTATCTCCTCTTTACAGATGAGGAAACAGAAGCTCAGCCAGTAGCTTGGCTACGGTCACACACTGGAAAACAGCAGAGCTAGGCTTCCAACCCCTGAGGGCCCCAAAGCCAGTGTTCTTTCCACCACAGCTCACTGCCTCCACCAGGGACACGCCCTTCAACTCCAGAGCCTCCAGTTCCCACAGTGAGGTAGGGGGAGCAGGGTGGCTCTGCAAAGGCTCTTGGGATCTGCCTTTCCAGGATTTAGTTTAGGCATATCTCCTAAGGGCTCAGATGTCCCTGGGAGACAGGAAGACTCTCTTTAGAGCAACAGAATTCAAATCACATCTTCAAACATATGTTCCTCTGTCCGCACACCCAGAGACCCTTCCCAAGCCAGGCCAATCACTTCTCTCATCAGTAAACACAAAGCGCACAATCCTGCTTTTCTTCCTGCTACACAACTTCTATTTACTTATTTATTTTTTACTATCTATGCAGACTTCACCATAAAGCCCAGCTTAAGATCTGGGCTTTCTCCTTAAAGCCTTCCCTGATCACCCTTGCTGTTAGCTCTCTCTTTCCCCGTACCATCTGCACCATTTATCTCAGGCTGCCTTCAGTGGTTTGTCCTGTCTCTCTGGCTAGCGCATTCCTTGAGGACAGGACCTGTATCAAGAACACCCTTCTCCTGGGACTTTCCTGGCAGTCCAGTGGTTAAGACTCCGTGTTTCCACTGCAGGGGGAATGGGTTCGATCCCTGGTCGGGGAACTAAGATGCCTCGAGGGGTGGCCAAACCTAGCTCTGTGTTGAACACTTAGTAGGTATTCAAGAATAAATTAAAGAACTATTTAATGTTCCATATTTCTGTTTTGCTCCTGTTATATCCCCAGCACTTAATTCAGTACCTGGCACACTGTAGGGACTTAATAAATGTTTGCTGAATAAATTAATAATGAATGGTAAAGAATGAATGAACTGAAGGAGGATCAAAGAGTATCTTCTCTATTGGACTGCTGGGACTCTTCCCAGCTGGTGGTCAGGAAGGTGGAATTCTTCAGTGACTCAGCCGGACTTGGGGCTTGACCGAACAGTTTGCTCTGTCAAGCCTGGTCCTAACTCTTGCCCCCCATTAATGGACACGAGACCCTGAGCCGGGGCTGAAGAGGAGCTTTTTCTTTACGTGTTGATCTCAGGAGGACAGAGGTGAGTTACCCTCAGGATTGGTGAGTCAAATCCTAATTCAAATGAGGGTCAAACCAGCCTGGAGATTTGTTTATCATTTGTCTGCTTCTTTTCCCTGTAGAATTAGAAATGGAATTAGAATTTGATCCCAAAGAGAAGCAAAGAAAACATCGCTATTTTAATACTCTCTAAGTAAGCTGGACTAAAAATGGATCCACCAAATGTAGTGTGGGATGCTGGATTGGATCCTGGGACAGAAAAAGGACATCAGTAGAAAAATTGGTGAAACCTATAGTTAATACTAAGGTACCAATATTAATGTCTGAAGGTTGGCAAATGTACTGTGGTTATATACGATGGTAACATGAGGGGAAACTGGGTGAAGGATGTATGGAGCTATCTGTATTATCTCAGCAACTTTTCTGTAAATCTATCATTATTGCAGAATAACAAGTTAATTATTATTAAAGTAAGAAAAAAAGAAAGAAAGAAAGAAAAAACAGGGACTTCCCTGGCGGTCCAGTGGTTAGGACTCTGCGCTTCCACTGCACGGGGCACAGGTTTGATCCCTGGTCGGGGAACTAGGATCCCATATGCCATGTGGCCAAAAAAGAAAAGTGAAAAAAACCCATAGATCGACCAAGGCTGTTAGACACTCGGCAGGGGCTCAGTTAACACATGCTGCTTTAAGAGGAATGAATCAACATAGGTCACCTGCATGACTTGCTTTCCAAATAGTTAGATGTTTCTAATGTGTAACCAACACATTCAGAGTATCACCCGATTTTCCATTCAGTTGTCTTCTACTTGAGTCCAAAGAATCATTTGGGTAAAATAAATTTTTATCCATTTGGTTTGAGAGGTTAAACATGTGAAACACAAGTTACTTTCAGTGAACTGAAAGATACTGATTCCATCACAGTAGTAGGAGGTACAGCCACCACCACCCAGCAATGTCATTTCTGTACATTTTACGAAAAGTTTTTTTTTTTTGCATACATCATGTCATTTGATCTCACTTTCTTAACCAATGTGCAAATGATTGCTTGGCCCATGGAGTCTGGTAGGAAAGCTGGGGTGTTGCTTGCAAAGCAATTCTGAAATCATGATTAGAGAGGATATAGAAATGTAGAAATTAAGAAAGATTCCAGTCTTGGCTCATCGTGTTAGCTAATCTCTCTGAACACCTGTTTTCACTTTGTAAAAGAGGTATAAATATAGTATCTAATTGATAGGATTGTGAGAAGATAAAAGTAAATGGTTTATGCAAAGCTTTGGGCATAGTACCTGGCACATTTCAAGTGCCTGATAAATAGCATTATTAGTGTGACACTAAGATGTGAATCAGAGCAGAGTTCATTCTACAGAAAACGCTGTCATCTCAGGCAGATAAAGAACTCCGGGAATGATTTTTGATGAAGACATTTTGATTCTGAAAGTGCACCTAGCAGCCTGCGCTGAACTTCAGGTTATGTCTGGGCAACACACACGCACGCACGCACGCACGCACGCACGCACACGCATGCGCACACGCGCGCGCACGCACGCGCGCAACAGGAAAAACTGGTGGTTCTACTCATGTCTTAAAGAACTTTGGAGAGACTTCTAGCTCAGGTAATAGAGTGTTAAGCTAAAAAGGAACCTCTCCAGCTTTAGGAACAACATCATCATCATCACCAACAACAACACAACAACCAGAACAAAGAGCACGATATAAAATAAAATCATGAGACGTGGCTGACTGCACAGAAAGAAAGAGCAGAAATGAAGAAGGAACTGAAAGCCAGTGCCATGAGAGAGAAAGCTGATGCTGTGATGATTAGACCAGAAACTGGCAGCCACAGGGCCTGTCACTCTGGGCTGTGTGAGGGGCAGTTGAACTGAGATGCTGCTTAAAGCTGGGGCCCTCCAACAGCCGCTGGGCCAATGAAACGTGCCAATGGCTTGTCTCTGAGCAGGGCTCTGGGTGAAACAACACAAAGTCTCCCATAAAAATGCAAAGCCCCAAGCCTGTATCACCTGTGGTTTAGAGCTTGAACTGACACAACCTACAGGGTGATTACCACGAAAATTGGTCCTGAGTTGCTGATAACCCTGGGTGCCTGGCCAGGGCCAAAGCAAACCAGCTCAGATGGTCCTTCCACCGCCGAAGCCACACAGAATTCCCACAGAAAAACCAAGTCCTCGTGCAGATGAGCTCACAATTAAAGTATTAAAAAATATTAACCAGGGCTTCCCTGGTGGCGCAGTGGTTGAGAGTCCGCCTGCCGATACAGGGGACATGGGTTCGTGCCCCGGTCCGGGAAGATCCCACATGCCGTGGAGCGGCTGGGCCCGTGAGCCATGGCCGCTGAACCTGCACGTCTGGAGCCTGTGCTCCGCAACGGGAGAGGCCACAACAGTGAGAGGACCGCGTACCACAAAAAAAAAAAAAAAAAAAAATTAACCAGACCAGGTTGGAGTCCAGTAATCTGTTTTAATAAGTTTAATGACTTCTCTAGGATGTTCTTCAGTTAAGTTTGAAAACTGCTGCATTACCTATGCTTTTCTATTTCAAGATCATTTTCTTTTCACTTGTTGATCCATTTATTCAACATTCACTCATCAAAGATATTTTGTGATGAATATTTGCTAGGCACTCTGCCAGGCACATCCATGACTTCTTTTGTCCCTCACCGTAACGTCCAAGGGATATGTCCCCTCTCCCAAGTTACAGATGGGAAAACTGAGGGGGAGGCAGGTCACTGGTGGGCGGAGGACCCACAGTGATTAGTGGCAGAGCTGGAACACCAGCCCAGTCCCCCTCGTTCCTGGGATATGAGTTCTCCATCAACCCTGGGGTGTCTTGTCCCTCAACTGAGTGACAAAGACAGGCACATGGGTGACTGAGGAAAGAAGTCACCAAAGTCAAGGTTCTCACAGAGGCAGTGTTGTCCTCCCAGCATCCGCCCCTGAGGCCCCAGTGGGTCCACTACCCAGAACACACCTGAGCCACCTGCCAATGACAATAACTTCAGCCACACTTGGCTCCGGGGCCTCAGGAGGGGTGGCAGGAGCTGCCCAAGGCAGCACTGGACCAGGCATGGGAGGCAGACCAAAACACCTGTAGCATTCCCTGCCTTCACGGGAGGAGTCGTGCCGGGTCTGGCTGTGCCCACATTTGTGGGGTGGGCGCCCCCACTTGTCGTCTGGCCCGCTCAGGTGCTTTGCAAGGTCCTTCTGGAACTCACTTCCTGCCCGGAAAGACAGCTTGTCTTCCTTCTGAAAATGCAAGCACATCTGTGTGCAGGGCTGTTGTACCCGCTGAGCTCACAGCCTGGAACACTCTCCTCTCAGAGTGCGTGGCCCTCCCACCCTTCCTTCCGCCTCAGAGTGGGCCTCGCCACCCAGCCCACCTGAAACTTTGCCCTTTGATCATTCATCACACCCTTCGCCTGCTTTATTTTCTTCTTTGAGCGTGCATACTGATATTTTTCTGCATGTTTAGTTATTTATGGCTTGATTTCAAGAAGAGAGTGTCAGCTTCATGAGGGCAGACTGTTTTGTTCACTGCTAGATCCCTAGGACCTAGAATGAGTGACTGGACAAATGGTCTATTTCATCATTGTAAATTCAGCTGGAATCCGGTCCTCAACTTCTCTGTCTTCACACTAAGTAGATTAGACTCAAAGAGTGGCTTTCAAACTTAAAAAGAAAAAAAATAAAATCATTGGAGATCAGGAGAGGCACAGAAAAAAAAAAATCATTGGAACACTTCCTTTAAGAGAAATTTTATAAAGAGTGGACAATAGCAGGGTTGTACTCGTTGAAGCTGGGGTAAGGGTCCAGGACATCAATGTGTGTCCTTTCCCTGCTCCTCTGTTCCAGCCTTCCTAACCCCACCTTGGCCCCCCATGGAACCCTGGGGTTCCTCAGAACACAGTTTGGAAACCACTGGCCTAAGTGAGGTCCACTTCCAACCAGTCACTTCCTCTTCCAAAGTCTAAATACAGTCATCCATAAAGTGGAGGAGTTGGACTCGCTGACCTTCCTTCTATGACATTCTAGTATTACTCGTCATATCAGGTAAATCCCAAAGTAAAAACTGCAAAGACACATTCAGTGTCACACTTGCCAATGGCCAGCAATTGTCAGGAGTCTATCAGGCAGTTCTTGTTGGACCAGAAGTTTGTGGGAGCCACGGAACCCGTAAGATGTTAGATTGCTCAACCAATCTAGATGATGGGATGAGACACAGCATCTGAAACAATTAAGACAGGATACTGTCAAGTGCTAGAGTAGGTGGACAGATTCTATAGGTAAACTCGAGATCATGGAAAGAGATCCAGTGGGGTAAAATGGGAGGATATGTCGGGAAGAGGTGTTATCTCTGCAGAGAAAAACAGAAGGTCATTCTAGGTAGGGGACACAGCGGGTGCCGTGAGGCACTGCCCAGGACCCCTAGCAAGACTGGAGCACACACATGCCAGCCGCCAGGAAGGCAGTCTGCTGATGGTTCAGAGCTGAGCCCCTTCCCAGCCAACACACTGGACTTGACCTGGTGGTTATTGAGTCAAGGTCTGGATCCCAGGCAGGGACAGAGTTTTTCCATCATCATCATATATCCAATTACAGCTATTGTGACAACGACTGCTAACTGTCCCCAGTATCTATTCTCCCCTTCTTCCTTAGCAGTTGAACCTCCAATTTTTAGCTGGACACATGGCCTCCCACAATAAAGTCTACATTTCCCAGCCTCCCTTGCAGTCAGGTGTGGTCATGTAACTAAGTTCTGATCCATAGGATGTGAGGTGACATGATGTATGTCACCTTCAAGGTCTGCCCTGAGAGGGAAGAAGTGTGCCCCCCTTTTCCTTCCCCAACTAGCTGGAATGCAGACATGGTGGGGAGCCCTCTTGGGCTGTGACCAACATGATGGAAGGAACCTGGGTCCTAATTCTGTGGAGCCACCACACCAGGCTTGGAGGGCTGGAGTGCAAAGGCCACATGAGGGAACAATGCTCTCGGGTCTTGCTGAGTCACTGCTATCCCAACCAGTGCAACTGCAGTATCAATCCGAGTTTGCAAAGCTTGTTCCCAGGGACCACTGCCGACCCCACTGCTGACCCCAGAGCCAGCTGTCGGGAGGCCTCAGCAGGCATTATTCCCTCCCACTGCTCAGTAGCTGAGCTGAGGCTCAGGGTGGCCTGCCCAAGGCTGCTCACTGCTGAATGGATTCCTGGGGCAAGAGGAAAGGGAAGGTGGACAGAGTTTGGACGTTGGGGTCAGACCAACTTTGGTTTGAAGACCACGTCCCTGCTTACTAAACCCTACTCTGAAAGACCATGTGAAAATAATGTGTGTGGCAAGCTAGGCTCACAATCTGACTGTAGACACTTTTGCTCTCAGAATGCAGAGAGCCTGCTTCCTAGACAAGTGCTCTTTCCCAGGGGGATCCTGGTGTCTGAGTCAAGTGCTCTCCGAGAGCGAGCTGTGGGAGCACCAAGGACTTAGTGCCTGACGGGAATGACGACAGACTCTCAGAGGAGGTGACATCTGCGGTGGGCCTTGGAGGATGGGGAGATGCAACACAGGGAGAGAAGAAAGGGGATGGCATCCCAGGGAGCGGGAAGAGCGTGAGCAAAGGCACAGAGATATGACCCACCCTGAGACTATCCTGGACGTGAAGAGCTCTCAATCCCAGCCCTCAGCATCAGGCCCACCCTTTTAATACTTTATTTAGCAGTTTGGGAATTTGGTGGGTTGGCTTTTTTGAGCAGGCAGCATAAGAGGTATTGGAAAACAATTAATTTTAGAGGCCAAAACAAAGTCACCTGATGAGCTCAGCTAAAAGTCAGCTCAGTCCCCTGTCCTACCTGCACCCAGCAGGGGAACAGCCACTGAGGCTGGTACTTCCCAGCACCATTCTGTGCCGTGAGACCAACCAGCCTGGGCTTCTCCTCAGGCTCATAGTCCTTATCTGCAGAGATACATGTTGCAAAATGTTCCCGCAAGAAAACAAAGCCTACATGCAACTTCTATGCAGATTTAAAATTATTTCAAAATAATAAAAAAAAACAAAACAAAGCAGGGTTGTGAGTATACAGACGAAACCCAGTTGGTAAGTGTTGATAAGAGTTGAAGTTAGATGATGGGTTCTTGAGGATTCGTTATATTATTCTCTCCAAGATGTTTGAAATTTTTCCGTTTTCAAAAGTTATTTAAGGACATCCCTGGTGGTCCAGTGGTTAGAACTCTGCGCTTCCACTGCAGGGGGCGTGGATTCAATCCCTGGTTGGGGAACTAATATCTCGCAGGCCACGTGGTGTGGCCAAAAAAAAAAAAAAGCTATTTAAAAGTTTTAAAAATGTACATGAATGTTCATAATGACATTATTTATAATAGCCCAAAGTAAAAACAACCCAAATGTACATTCCCTGATGAATGGATTTTAAAAATGTATTATATCCACACAAGGTAATATTATTCGACAATAAAAAGGAGTGAAGTACTGACTCATGCTACAATGGATGAGTTTCGAAAATATTGTGCTAGGTGAAACAAGCCAGACACAAAAGGACAAATATTGTATGATTCCATGTATATTAACTGTCCAGAATAGGCAAATCTATAGAGACACAAAGTAGATTAATGGCTGTCAGGCGCTTGAATGGCGGTATTGAAAGTTAACAGCTAAGGGGTATGGGGTTTCTTTGGGGGGATAATTAAAATGTTGTATAACTGATTGTGATGTTGGATGCACAACTTTGTGAATATACTGAAAGCCATAGAAAAAGTAAAACAGCCAGTAGAAGCTCTGAGCCATGGGTCTCCACAGGCTTCTCAGAAAAGCAGACTGGTTGTGGACTTGGGCTAAGGGCAAGGGATGGACCAGCCCCTGAACCAAGGTCCATCTTCCTCATCTGTGACCCAGCCAGAGGAATTCACAGAATCTAGTCCAGTCTAAAGCCACTGTAGGAAAACTGTTTCTCTCTATCCTGGAAAAATACATATCCCACTAATAATCAGATACGGAATTTTCATTAGTCCAGGACTATGGTGGGCATTTTACAGATTTCCATAAGCAATGCCTGACCCGTTTCCACTGCCTGGTCATACAGTCCTGGCGTCTCAGGAAGGTAGTACATCTTAGTTTTGCAAAGTGCACTGGGGCTTAACTGTGGCTGCACACCGGGATCACCTGGGAGTTGAATAAACACTGGTGCTGGGTTCCATCCCCAGAGATCCTGATTTAATTAGTTTGGGGGAGAAGCTTGGGCAGTGGACGTTTTAAAAGCTCCCAGGTGATTCAAACGTGCAAGATTGAGAACCATTGACTAAGTGAAGAATTCTTCAATGACTAGAAGAAAATATCAAAATTGTAGCATAGAGTATGGTAAAGCTTCTATCATGAAACTTCTCTTTTAGATTTATGTTCACCCTGGGTCTCAATACAAAAAATACTTCTCACTGTAGGTTTCAGTCTGGGAGACTGGAGACCTCAGGTTGACAGGTCCTGTCAGTCACCAAGCTAAATGAAGGGGATTCACCAGTAGTAATCAGGTGTTTCCCAGCCTCTCCGTGGGCCTCTCGGAGGGCAGGTGCTCCCCTGCTTCCAAAATAGCCCTTTCCCACTTTGGACAACCCTTGCCGAGTCAAAAGCTGCCTTTCTGAAACTTTCGCGTCAACCCCTGACACCAGGGGACCTGCACTCTTCACCACTCCCTGGAGGCATCACATTTCCCCACCATGTGACTTTGTCCTGTCATTATGCAGCATCCTGGCTAGAAACTGAGGCTCCTGTTCAAACTGTCTCTACCCGTCAAATTTCTACTCACCTTTCAAGCACTAGCTCAAATGTCACTTCCGTGAGGCCTTCCACGATGGGAGCTGTCTGCTCCCTCCGCCTGCACTCCTCTACCTTTTAATTTTCTAACATTCAGTTGGAACTCTTTGTATTGTAATGACTTGGTTACTACCTTGGGCTTTGAGTAGACTGTAAGCTCCTTGAGGGCATGGGTGGAGTTTCATCTTGTATTATATCTCTGTATCCTTTGCAGCACTCAGTATATGCTCAAAAAACACCCGCTGAACGAATGAATGAATGAATAATTGGCTTGCCGTGAAGTTTTTACAGGGGGGGAAGGTGCCAAGTAGTAGCTTAATTGGGGATGGGGTTTTAAGTCCACCGAATGCCCATTCTCTGGTAAGACAAAATTAACTTTCAAAGTTATGCAAATGCAGTTTTGAGGCAAGTTCCTAGCCCCAAATTGGAAATCATGAATCTCTGCGCTGGTTGTCAGGGAGACCATCTCTCCTCAGCTGAATAAATGAGTGAACAAACATTCATTCTCTAACTCATCTTTAATGAAAACCAGGCACTGGGTTAAGTGTTTTATAAACATTTTCACATGCCCCCAAATTGGCCCTATCACAGAACTAGGCACACATGGCCAGAAGATGGACCCACTGCTGCCTAAGCTTCCACAGAACAAAACACAATCTCAGGACAGAAAAGCCCAGACTGGGAACAAGAGGAGGGGCCATGGCCTGGAGGAGAGAGGCCTGGGGGCCACATGTTGAAGATTTTTTTTTTAATTTATTAATTTATTTTTGTCTGCATTGGGTCTTTGTTGCTGCGCTCGGGCTTTCTCTAGTTGCGGCGAGCAGGGGCTACTCTTCGTTGCGGTGCGCAGGCTTCTCATTACGGTGGCTTCTCTTGTTGTGGAGCGTGGGCTCTAAGCATGCAGGCTTCAGTAGCTGTGGCACGAGGGCTCAGTAGTTGTGGCGCATGGGCTTATTTGCTCCGCAGCATGTGGGGTCTTCCCGGACCAGGGCTCGAACCCATGTACCCGGCATTGGCAGGTGGATTCTTAACCACGGCACCACCAGGGAAGCTCAAGAATTTTTTTTTAAAGAGACAAACCTCTAGTTATATGCAGATAGTATGATTGTTTACACATAAAGTATGAGATAATCTACCAAGAAACTTTTAGAACTATTAAGAATGTTCATGAGGTTGCTCAAAACAATATCATTTAGCAAAAACCATCAACATCCCTTTATGTCAGCAATAGTCAATTACATTAGAAAATGCCATAGAAAAAAACATCCCGGGACTTCCCTGCTGGCGCAATGCAGGGGACAAGGGTTCGATCCCTGGTCTGGGAAGATCCCACATGCCGTGGAGCAACTAAGGCCGTGCGCCACAACTACTGAGCCCACGTGCCACAACTACTGAAGCCTGCACGCCTAGAGCCCATGCTCCACAACGAGAGGAGCCACCGCAATGAAGAGAAGCCCCCGCTCTCCGCTACTAGAGAAAGCGCGCGTGCAGCAACGAAGACCCAACGCAGCCAAAAAAAAAAAGAAATCCCATTCCCCATAGCAACAAAAACTAATAAATCTAAGAAAAGACACCCAAGATCTTTATTGAAGGGCAAAAAAAAGGCCAGAAGAAATAGAGAGATAGATAGACTATATTATAAATGGGAAGATATAATTTTAATCAAAATTCTAATAGAGCTTTTCACATGGGGGAAAAAGAGGGTTAAGAATGATAGCCAATATTTGAAGAAGAAACTGGAAAAGGAGGAGATGACTGCCATATATGATGTACCCCTTATTATAAGCCTATAGTGATCAAAACAGTGTGATTTGGTGCAAAAATAGACAAATTCACCAAAAGAAGAGAAGAGAGGCTCCAGAGACAGACGCTTGGGATTCTAGGAACTTGAATAAGCCAGAGGCAACATTTCAAACAAGTGTGGAAAGGGCTGCCTATAAATAGTGTGGGGTAATTCGTTATCACAATTAAAAACTTCTATTTCTACCTCAAACTAGCCACAAAATAAATTTCAGATGGATGAACTTAAATATGAAAGAGCAAAACTTTAAAACTTTTGAAAGAAAATATAGAAGTCATTGTAACAAAGAAAGATTTTAAAAAACACAAATTGTAAGTGGAAAAGATTTATTGATACATCTGACTGCATCAAAATTGAAATTTTATGAATAACAACAGACATGGTCAAATAAAAAGGCAAGTCATGGAATGGGATAAGATAGCTGCAATGTCCATAACTGACAAATGACTCATGTACAGACTATATAAAGAACATCTACAAGTTGAAGAGAAAAGGATAATGGTAGAAAAAACAGGAAAAGGTCATGAGCAGGTAAGTTACAGAAGAGGAAACACAAGTGGTCGGTAAATACATAGAGATGCTTAACATCACTAGTTATCAGGAGGTACAGATTAAATAACAAAGTAAAATGAGATATAATTTCACATTGATCAGATTGACTTAAAACTCTGCGGTCTTGGGAGTTCCCCAGTGGCCTAGTGGTTAGGATTCTGGGTTTTCACTGCCATGGCCTGGGCTCAATCCCTTGCTGGGGTACTGAGATCCTGTAAGCTGCGCAGCACGGCCAAAAAAAACAAAAACAAAAAAACTCTGCAGTCTGATAGTACCAAGGTTGATGACATTGTGGGGAAATTAGAACTCATATATGCTGCTAGTGGTTAAATTGGTACAACCACTTTGGAGAGTAATTTAGCCAAGTCTGGTTAATTTCATGTGACGTGTACCCTAGGGAAACATTCCATGTGGGCCTGGGAGACACAAACAAGGATGCCCTTTGCAGTATTGTTTATGACAACAAAAACTTGGCCGTGTCCATCAACAGAATGACTAAATGAACCGTGATACAGTCTTGATGAAATAAACACTGAAAGAGGTAAAAGAGGTAAAGAGGATTGAAGGAAGTCAGGAGACCAAGTCCTGGTTCTTGTTCTGCTTCTAACTGATGACAGGATGTTATACAAGTCACGCGTCCCTCTTCATTGAATGCTCTCCCCAGATATTATTGTGGCTCACTCCCTCCCCTCCTTCAGGTCTGTGTGCAAATTCCACCTGCTCAGAGAAGCTTCCCTGACCCTGGTATCCATACAACTAGCGTCCACGCCCCCTGACACTGCTTTGTCAAGAAGCAGAGTGGCTTAAAGGCCGGGCTAGGTTCAAACACCAGCTTTACCAAGTACTGTTTGTATCACCTTAGGCAAGTTATTTAAGCTTTCTGTGACTCAGTTTCCTCCTCTGTAAATGGAGATAATAATAGTTTTCACCTCAGAGGGTTCTTGTGAGGACTGAATGAATTAATACACCAAAGAGTTGGAACAGTGCCTGATACAGAGAAAGTGCTGGTTAGTAGTAAATTGCATGGCAGTTAAAAGGAATGAAGTACACTGGAGTGACGTCGGTCAATCTATAAACATGCTGCTGAGTGAAAAGAGCAAGTCCCACACACATGTCACCCTTCCCTCCCAATTGCACGCATGTGGCCCAGCACACGGACCAGCCCTTGGTTACATGGCCATCAGGTGTCCTTCTCATGGGTCTGAGCTCCTCTCTCCTGCTGTCCACATCGGTCACAGCCTGGCCAAGTCAGTTTTGGGCAGTATTTATTGAATCGATTGACTTGAATTAATTCTGAAAGTCCTCGAATGCCTGAGGATTAAGACGATGGTGTATTTTAACAAGTTGAACTAAAGACATGAGGAGGGTGGCAGCGATGGAGCAGGTGAGCAAACAGGTACCCGGAAAGAGAGAGACTCCCAGAGGCAGGTGTCTCCAAGGGTAGGGTTCTGTGACTCCAGGACCAGGGAGTGGGGTCCATGGTGTGACTGAAACATTAACTGCTGCATTCACAGATGTCTTGGCAAAAAAAAAAAAAAAAAAAAAGATCTAGAAGGATCCAAGCAGAGCCCTTCCACTGCTACAAGAGGGAAAGTGGGATTGGGGACAAGGGGGAGGTGAGTAGAGGCTTTTTAAAAACACTCTAGATACTTCTGCATTGTTTGAGAATTCTGTACAGTAAAGAAAGAATTTGTTACTTGTGAATTATTAGAAAAAAAAATATCTTGCACAAAAGAGGTACTCAGGGAATGGGCATTACAATTATTCTTTAAAACAGAGACAAAGACTTCCCACCCAGCGCAGATCCCCAGGCAGGAAGGGCCCCTGCTCGCACCCTTCTTCACACACTGCAGCTGGCCCTTCAGCAAGTCTCATTGGCTCTACCTTCAAAGTGCATCCTAAATCCAACCGCCTCTCACCACCCTCACTGCCCAGGCACCTGCCCTGCCCATCCCTCGTCTCAACCTACAACCTTCCCCTACTGCTCTCCTTGTCCCCTCCATCTCACTACCCCCAGCGGGCCGGGGTTCCTTAAAAACCCAGACCAGGCAGTTGACATGTACCAAGTGCTTGCCATGTGCCAGGCACTGTGACAAGCAGTTCACTCACTTGCTCCATTAACCCTTTAACAACCCCGGGAATGAGATACTAGTAGAATCTCAGCTGGAGAGATGCAGAAGCTGAGGCATCCAGTAATTTGCGCCAGGTCCACATCATGAAGGGCCAGCACTGAGATCCAATCCCTGTGGATCACATGCTCTTAGCAGCCTCCCCACTTTGCCTCCCTCCCAGCAGCCTGTGCTCCCCACTCTCCCAGAGTGAAATCAGAGCTCATACTCTGGCTACGAGGCCCCACATGACCTAGCCCCTGCCTGCCCCTCCAGCCTTATCCACCACCTCCCTCCTCGTCATCCACCACTCCCCAACCCCACAGGCTCTCCAGCTGGTCCTCCACCTAGAACAGTCTTTCCTTACTGATCTTCTAATGGCTTGTTCTCTCGTTTCACTCAGGTCTCTGCTTGAATGTCACCTCCTCCCAAATGGCCTCCCTGACACCCTTTCTAAAATAGTCCTCACTTTATTCTCTGACCCTTTTCTGCTGTAATTTTATTCATAGATCTTATCACTTCCTCATATGACATCATGAGACTACTTTTTGGATGCTTATTATGCGTCTCCTCTCTCTAGAATTTCTGTTCCATGAGGGCAGGGACTTGGTCCCCAGTGCCTGGAACAGAGGCTGGCACAGAATGGTAGTGCAGCCAATGAATAAATGCTCACCCCCTCCCCAAGCCAAGGCAGCCCAGGGCTGCTCTGGGACCAGGTCTGGGCCTGCTGTGTGGGGCTGCTTGGAATGTGCCCACTCCCCTTACACGGGATGGTGCTTCTGCCTCTGGGTGTGTGGTCCCATCCTTCCCTCTGGGCCCCCTGGACTAGTGGGGCAGGAGGCAAAGTGAGATCTCCCATATTCCTTCCCAGTTTCCCTCCTCCGCTGGCCCCTCTGGCCATCCCTCCAGCCCCAGGGCTTGCACCTCTAGCCACCTGGAAGCTGGTCTGACGAATCCATCCCCACCAAGATGATGAACATGCCAGTTTGTCCTTTGCAAGGATATTTGCATTTTAAACGAGGCTATGCAGGAGCAGCTCTTCACCCTAATGTATGACTGTGTCATGGAATAACTTCCAAGCCCAGGATGTTTGAGAGAGATACCGCTTTTCCCTCTCCCAGACCTTGGGGGAAAGGGCATGGCAGGTAAGGGTGTTGAGGGAGAGGGAGAAATGGTTCCAAGCTCACCCAGTGGGTCAGAGACTGGGACCCAGCAGACCCCAATCTCAAATGCTGTCCCACTCGACCCACCTTTCCTGCCACTCAGAAGGCCTGGCTTTGCTCCCCAAAGCACCCCCAAGCCATCCTCAGGCTCTGCTTTGTGGAATCCCTCCAGAGGCTCCCCAGGGAACCTAGAACAAAGACCTTACCCATTTCAATCCCACAGATGGCCAAGGCTGCAATCACCGCACCTGCTGACGTCCCAGCAAAGCGATGGGCCGTTTCCAGCATCCGGGGAGCCAGGTCCCGAAAGGCGTCCACCACCCCGGCCTGGTAGAAGGAGAGGAATCCACTGCCCGAGAAGGAGATGGAATGAGGGGTATCTGGGTCCCCCTTGAACACCTGTTCTTCCATCTCCCCAGCCTGGGGCCTCCAGGGGTGGGGAGGCACCCCTCAGTGCTGGCCTGCCCAAGCGCGCGCCGCCCTCTTGTCAGAACTCGCTGCCAAGACTCCCTGCCAGCCCAGAGCCTGGAATGTGGCTGTCTCTCCCCAGGCGGTTGGGACACCCATGGGTGGCTCAGGCAGCACCTGCCTGGGCCTGTTGAGCTCCGTCAGTAGTCAGCCCCAAAGCCTGGTAAAGGGCCCAGGCCCAGGACGAGGTGCAGGAAGTGCTGATGGGTGAGCAGCGCCCTGGCCCTGCACGTGCGCTGCTCAGCCTTCAGCCCTGAAGGGTTCACTCATCTGGTTGCAAAACCTCCAACGATGGTTATGGGATGGCGCCTTCCTCCCCAGCACACTGCAGTAAAGGAACTGACCTCCCACCAGGAGGACGGTATCCCCTTCCCGCAGGGGCAGGGATGCCAAGTTGGCTCTGGTTTTAGAGGGAAACACGGCTCACAGCACCCATGCCTCCACAGCGATGCCCTTCCCTGGGATCCTTCTCCAGGCTTTGTGTGATGTGTTACACAATTATTTTTATTTGTTCTTCTTACATAAGTGCCCCTTTGCTTATTCACTTTTTTATTCACATGTTAGGACTGGCCACCAGCAAAGTTGTAAAGAAAAGAGTTTTGGCTTCAGGGGCACCACCCACCACCGCCTCTCCAGCTCCCACCTTCTTTTCTCCTTGGCCCTTTACTGACACACTAACTCTTAGTCAGTGCCCTCTCTCCAAGTCCTGAATCTTTATGCTGTATCCTAAATGTCCCAGAAGAAATCAATCTGGAATCTCGACCATTCTGTTTGGGCTTCATACTGTGCACTGTTCTCACTTTGAAATGAGAAGTCTGAGATGCCAGTATTTAACCCCAAGGATGAACAGCTTGGGACGCCAGGTATGGGGGCATCTGGGTCAGGGAAGAGAGATGATTTGGAGCCCAAAGGGAGGTGGCGGGGGGACCAGGGTTAGCTCCAGGGAGCACTGGTCATGCTCCTCTGGAGCTGTGCAACGTGGCCCTGGCAAGGAGGGCCTTCCTTACAACCGGCAGATTTCACTGCCTGAGGAGGTCGCAAAGCGGCAAAGTGGCAAGATCTCCCTTCAACACCCACCCAGGCCACCTAGAGGCAAGATCAGAATTGAAATCGACACACAAAGTCCCCTGCCCAATCCCCAGTCCAGCTCCAGACTCTGTTAGGATGTGATAGCCATGCTGAACCCGCCCTGGGGAGCTCCCACCAACTCTGTCCGCCTTACTGATCCGTATTGGAATTTCACATTGGGGGCAGCGCCCAGTGATCGGTCAGGAGGGGGTTTTCTATCTCAGGTAGGTAGTTCCAAGTATATTACCTCTGTTTGAGAAGGGAACTCCTAACTAAATGTGTCTGCCACAGAGAAAATGCACGCCCGCCCGTATCTCTGTGCTTGCGTGTACGTGTGCGCATATGCACACGGGGCAGGCTCACATATGTTCACAAAGATCTGAGGCAACCGACTGGCTGGGGTGAAGGGTGGGGTGGGGCTGGGTGGAGTCCAATCAGCTTTTGCAACATTGAGACCCTGCCTCCTTCCTGGGAAATCCGGTTGGCCTGTCCAGCTCTGAGCTGGGGGTCCTGGGAGATGGGAGGGAGTGGAAGACCCATCCCCGAACTCAGACGCCTACACTTATTGGGAACAAGATAGACAAATGAGAAATAGCCAGACACCGATACAAGGCAGTCTATAATTAAGTACCAAATTGTGCAGGGCTGAGATTCCTGCCAGAAAAGTTAAGAGATGAGTGTGAGTGGTGTGGGCTGGAACCATCAGAGAAGCTATGTGGTAGAGCTCTGGGTTGGGGTGTTTGAAGAAGCTGGAAGGAGGAGGGAGGGTATTGTGGCAAGAGCAGCATGAGGTCCTTACAGAGAGGGAAGGGGTGTGATGGCAGCCAGTTACACAGGATGAAGGGCCTTGGAACAGACAGACGTGGGTTGAAGCCCATCTCTGCTATTTATAGGCAGTGTGACGTGTGGTAACTGCTCCAGGCCTCAGTTTCCCTCATCTATAAAAGGGACAATAATGCCTATGCTGTACAGGAACTGTAAAATTTAAAATATAGCTGTAAAATGCCTGGCACGTGGTGTGTCTCATTATCAAAAGTCAGAAAGGGCCAAGGCTTCTGGAACAGATGGACCTGGGAGAAAAGGTGGAGTAGAAAGATGGGGTCAGCAGATGCATTTGCATTTGCAACATGCAGGAGGAGCTAGGAGAGTTCTCAGGCAGGAGAGTCTTGGAAGGGCAATGAGAGGCTGGAGGATGAGGAAGGAGGATAGTGCTCTATCCTCCTATGGATGTTGGTGGCCAAGCCGGGGTGGCGGCTGACAAAAGATAAGTTAATGAAGCCATTGCCTCAGAGACTCTCAAGACCTGGGGACAGGTTGGATGGGCAGGATGAGTCATGGCTGATGCCTCATTTTTAGCCTGGGTGCTGGGAGGGGTGGGGCTGCCTTTGGCAGTTTTCGGAAAACTGGGACAGAGCTGGGGAAACTGGATAGATTATGAGTTTACTTTAGGACATGTCTGAGATGACAGCAGGACACTGGAGTTTTGGAGGAGAGGCAGGGAAGGCTCCAGAGACAGGGACAGAGACCCCTGCCATTGAGTAGCAGAGAAGGGTGAGTAGTTGGAGGTGGGCACAGGGTCATGTTGAAGGAAGACAACCTTGGACAGGTATGCTCCTTCCCGGTCATCTTGCTATTCCCAGTGAAATAGGAGGCAAGGCCACTTGTTCTACATGGACTGCAGGGCCTCGAGGAGGCTGGGGACCCACCACCCTTTCAAAGACAGCACTGTGTCCTGACTCGGTCCCTGGCACCTTGCTCTTCAGGCCTGGCTGTTGGATTAGGCCACAAGCAAACTAGAAATTCACGATTGCACTTAGGAAGGCCCCATTGGAACTGTTAACATGTTCCCACGCGCTGACCCTGGTGGAGTATTCTACACCTCTGAGGAGGGCTGGGGGCGGGCCGCAGGACTCGCCCATTCAGTTCCCTGGTGTTAAGTGATTGAGAAGGTTCGTCTCATTTCCTATTGTTCCTGACATGATGCTCAAAGCCCTAAGAACTCCAAGTGGATGCCATCAAGAAAGGATCACGGGGCTTCCCTCGTGGTGCAGTGGTCGGGAGTCCGCCTGCCGATGCAGGGAACGCGGGTTCGTGCCCCGGTCCGGGAAGATCCCACATGCCGCGGAGCAGCTGGGCCCGTGGGCCATGGCCGTTGCGCCTGCGCGTCCGGCGCCTGTGCTCCGCAATGGGAGGGGCCGGAACAGTGAGAGGCCCGCGTCATTCTGACATTTCTGCATTTGATTTTTAAAGTCGGCTCATAATCCTTTCAGGTGTTTTACACTAAGTTAATGCTACTCATATGACTCATCAGCCTCTGAGGAAATCACATGCAAGAAGCTGAGACTGCTTGTCACACACAATTCCAACAAGACAACCCCAAAGGAACTTACAGAAGAGCCTAGAGTTTCCCTAAATATAACATAAGTGAGACCACTCAGGACACATCTCACAGGGAAAAAGACGGCATTGAGATTCTGGGTTAGCTTTTCATTGATGGTGCACCCCGCTTTACTTAAATCTTGTAAAATGTTTATTGAGTGAAGAACGTGGTTGTTTCTCGATGTGAGAGGGTATGAAGGTCACAGCACCGCCCATGAGTAATCTTGCCAATAGTGTTTAACCTGAATCTAAGGGAGGCCTAACTTCCGGTTACTGTGAATACAGAGTATGAAGGAACAAATTAAATGATGCCAGGTGAAAACAAAGACAGGACTTTCCTGGCGGTCCAGTGGTTAAGACTCTGCACTCCCAAAGCAGGGGTTGCAGGTTCGATCCCTGGTCAGGGAACCAGGATCCTGCATGCTGTGCCACGTGGCCAAAAAAAAAAGAAACGGAAACAAAAACAAAGTGAAACTGGGAGAAGGGCTGGTAGATAACTTGTTACTACACAGCAGCCATTCCCGGCCCACCGTTCCTTGCCCACTTCCCTACAGAGCAGGGGAAAGGTTAGATACTCGATTTCCAAGTCTCCCTTGCAGCTAGAGTCCATCATAAGACCCAGTTTTGGCCAATGAGAAGTAAGGGTGAATCTGCTGGGTGGCTCCCAACAAAGGTTTTCCTCCTTGATAAAAGGAGAAAGGTACCTAAGGAGAGCCCCTTTCACCCCATCCCCCTTTCTTCCTGCCTGAGGATGGCGCTACGGCAGCCATCTTGTACCCATCAGGGGAAACAGGCAGCCACGCTGAGTGTATTAGTTATCTATGGCCGTGTCACAAATTACCTCAAAATTCAGTTCCTTCAAATAACAAATGTTTATGATCTTACACAGTTTCCAAGCATTAGGAACCCAGAAATGGATTAATTCCAGGCTCGGGGTCTCTCATTAGGTTGTAGTCAAGCTGACAGCTAGGGTTGCAATCATCTCAAGGGTCATTGGGGTGGAACAGTCCACTTCCAAACACACTCTCATGGTTGCTGGTAGGCATCAGTTCTTAGCTGGCTATTGATAGAAAGCTTCAGTGCCTCACCACATGGTCCTCTCCACTGGGCTGCTCACAAGATGACAGCTTGCTTTTCCCAGAGTGAGATGTGCAAGGGAGTGAGAGAGAATAAGAGAGATAGAGAGTGTGAACCCCCAATGGAAGCCATAGTCTTTTTATAACACTGTGAGAAGTGATAACCATCCCTTCTGCCATATTCACACCCCTCCTACATTTTGCTAGGCTTGGTCTATGTGACCAGAAAGTGGGGATTCTTAAGGGACAATTTGGAGGCTGGCTACTTCACTGAGGATAGCAGAAGAGAGAGAAAGAAAGAGTCTGGGTCCTTGAGGAGATTGTTGAGTGACTGTACCAACCCCCAAACCATTTGTACCCTTCCTGTTATATCAGATAATTGAATGCCTTTATTGTTGAAGCCACTGTGCATTTGATATTTGCTGCTGAAAACCTCAGGACTAACGCAAGGACTATTCAGTATTTCTAGTAAAATGTAGAATTATCATCTTGAGACGAACAAATAAAAACTAGTTCTTTGTTTTTAGGAAAAATTAAAGAAATACTTTAAGGTATAGTTTATTATAGCTGAAATCTGATTCATAAAAATTCTGAAAAATTCAATCTGAAAATTTCAGAAGAATTTTATTATACCTTTTAGAAATTGTTTACCAACTATTACTTCTGTTAGAATAGAATATTTTTCTCTTCCTTATTCCTCCTGAAAAACAAGTGAGGTTCTGCTCATTAATTGAACAGCTCTCTAATATAGCACTCGACTTTTGAGGTCTGTGACTTAATTTTTGAATACTTGATCAACATATATGTATATCCTCTGTGGGGTGCAAGTGTTTACACCTTTTCTAAAAAGTCAGTAATTAAAAAAAAAAAAAGACAAGGCGAGAGGAGAAAATTTGACACTCTTGAGATGGGGACAGAGCTTGCTAGCACCCTGTCATGTTGTCCTTTTACATGACCTTGAGATCATTCATGCAGCCTAAATCACATCTTATTCTCATTACGAAACAGCTTAATCATACAGTAAAGTACTGAAAATAGAATAGCAAACAACCATGTACCTACCTGACAGATTGAACTAATCTTAACATTTCATCACATTTTGGACAAATACTTGCTTGGTTTTAAAGAAATGAAACATCATAGGTAGAGGTGAAACCTCCTTCAAACTCTTTCCTAATTTTACCCCCACTCTCCCTCCCATGGGAAAACCATGTCCCAGATTGGAGAGAGTCTTTCCCTTCCATGTTTTTATATTTTTATTACATGAATATGTTTTATAAACAATATATAGTATTGTTTTATAAATATTTTAAATTTCACATAAGCAAACACATTGACTTATTCTGCAATTTGCTGTTTTCATTCAGCGTTGAGATACATGGCTCTGGTCTTTTCCATGTTACTCCTTTGGTAAACTATTATGAGACCATGGGCAACATATTCATTATTCTCTTACTGATGGACATTCAGGTTGCTTCCATTGTTTTACTATAACCAACAATGCTACCGTGAGAACCCTTTTATACATCTCCCTTTAAATCATATGGGAATTTCTCAAGGTCACAATGTGGATATACCAGCTGTAGCCATGGGATTTTAATTTATGGAGGTAACTGAGTGGTGACATGGAGAAGCTAATGCCAATGAAAGAAAATTTTTATTATTTACACCCTGATTCACTAGGGCTTGCCATGCCATGCAGGGCTATATGGGGAAGCACCAGGTTTGGTCAGGAGGCAGACGGGATGAGGGGAAAGCATGGCCCTGAAACTTGTTTGTGTTTTCTGCAAGAAAGGCAAGGCAGGGCAGAGAAACAGCTTAGGACTGGCTGATTTAAATAGTGTCAGCAGGCTCTGGACTATAGAGGTGGTCTCAGGTTGTCTGGAACCTAGTCCTGGGTGATTAGGGCAGAGGAATATTGCTTCCTGGAGTTTAACAGCCAGATAAAGGAGGTGGTTCAGAGTAAGGGCTCTGGATTGGTTACTTTGCTATGAAAGGTGTGCTTTGAGCCCTTTGCTATCACTAAGAATTGGTTAACCCTGGGAGGGGTGGTCTCTCCCCAGTCAGGTAGGCCAAATGCCAGACCATCAAGAATACACACACACACACACACACACACACACACACACACAAGAATACACACAACAGGAAAATAGGGCACTTCTTCAATTTGACCAGTTGTTGCCAAATTGCTCTCTGGAGTGGTTGTGCCATTTTACACTCCCAGACAATAAGACATCTAATTGCTTCCCTTCTCTTGGTATTACCAGATTTTTTAAATGTTGCCAATCGGAAGGGTGTGGACACCATCTTATTGTTGTTTCACTGATGTTTTCCTGATTATTTACGAGGCTAGGCGTCATTTCATATGTTCATTGTCCTTCCTCTTCTCTGAATTGCTTATTCTTAGCCTTTCCCCATTGGGGTGAGGACAGCGTTTGCCTTCTGTTATTAATGTGTAGACATTGATACTAATAATAGCTCCATTGAATGCATTGCAAATATCCTCTCCCAGTTTGTGGCTTGTCTTTTAACTTTTTTATGATGTCTCTATGGTACAGAAGTTTAAAATTTTAATGTAGTAAAATGTATCATTCTTTTCCTTTATGGTTTATATGCTTGTGTGTTTAAGTCATAAAGATGCCCTCTCATATAAAATAGAGTCTTGGTTATTTTAAATGATTTAACCATCAAGCCTAAGCTATTTGTTCAGTCTCTAGTGAAAAACTGCAGTCTGGTGGGCTGTTTGGCACCATCTGTTTTAAAATAAATGCTTGTAGGAATTTATCCTGCAGAAATATGCACAGGAGTCCCCCCAGAACCCCAGTATATGCACAGGGTTGTTAAATACAGCACCAGTTGTAATAGCAAAAATCTAGAAGTAACCTAAGTATCTCTCAGTGGAAAGTTAGTTAAATTAATTCTGGTATATATTCATTTACCACATAATGTAATTCTCTGCAGCCATAGAAAAGAATAAGGGAGATCTGGATGTGTTCATATGGAAAGTTCTCCAAGATATATTGGTAAATGGGAAAAATAAAAATTAAAAAAAAAAACCCCAAGGCTCCAAATAATAAATATGCTACCATTTATGTCAAAAATGGAAAAAAAATTCCCTATGTGTATGCACGTAAAATTTCAGAAACAAAACTACTCACAGTGGCTACTTCTGAGGAGGACCAGGGTTTGAGGGTGTGAGGGAAACCCATTTTTCATTGCCAATCTTTCCTGTTTTCCTTGTTACTTCCATTACAGTAAACAAAGAAGAATTGCTGTAGGTGGTCCCCATTGCTGTAAGTTGCTATTTGTTTTGGCATTTGAAATATTCTGAGGTGAAGAGAAGAAATTGAATTATTAGAAATGGGGCAGGAGACTGGGCATCATTGGGACAGATTTGATTACATGTGTTCTGCAGCTGGGTCTGAAGGCATAAGGGGCAGTGCTTGCAGCAACGTGCTGGTTGATGAGATCCAGGCTTGCCTTTGTCTAGGGGAGTGGGCAGTTGTCTGGGAACCAGGGGGAAGTGGTTGGGAGAAGCAGGGAATGAGAGGGAAGAGGGATGGAAGGTTGGGGCAGGTCTGAGCCAGTTGGATTCGCCTAGGTCCCTACTGTCTGAGTCTTGCGGTCTGGGCCACCGTAGGCTCTGAGTCCCCTTGCACTGTCTGGCTGCAGGGTGGGAAGAGGCTCTGCACCCCCTCCCCCAGTGGAGGAGGAGAGCTCCCACCTCAAAAGTACTGGTAGGCAATTCTCTGGAGAGGGAGAAAAGCCAGGCTCAACCTAGGAAAATGCTCATCCAATAAATGGGAATTAAAGGCACCCCGAGTTTATCCTTGTTGAGATTTAAGAAGGGAGAGGGATTGGGCCGGCATTCACAGAACAAAGACAAATTGTACCCCAGGGTTGAGTCCAATGACCTTCCTCAGGACAGTACAGTGTAGGTGGTCAGGGACCTGGGTGGTCTGGGTTTAAATCATAGCTATGTTGATTCCAAGTTACTTAACATCTCAGTGCCTTAGTTTTCTTATGTATGGGAAAATAATACCTCCTAAAGGGTGGTCCTAGTATATGGTAAGTGCTTACAAAGTATTAACCATTGTAATTCTTTATTTATCACCTCTGTAAATTCACGTAACTGGCATCCTGGGCAGTGACATTGTCGGCACTGGGGGTTGGATCTGTATCTGAGGTGGATGCATGTTAACCAAGCTCACAAGCCTGATGAATAAGCTGTAACCAACTCATTCATTCACACCGGCCAGTGCTTGTAGGCGGATCTGTCGCCACCCTGATCTCTCTTTTCCCCATGTGGGATCCCCGACTATACTCAGAGGCCCCTTGATGGATTGGGGACACTTCTGTGCTCTTATTCATTTCCCTGGCTACTCCCGCTGTGTGACTGTCAGCCCCATGTGGGAGGGCACTTTGGTACACTGGAGGATGGCAACTCATGGTTGTCAAATAAATACTTGCTGAATGACTAAATGGTCATCACATGTTCCGTGTCATAACCAAACACTGGAAACAACCTAAATGCCCAACAACAGGGAGTTGTTATTAAATTGTGGTGCAGTCACCCCACAAAACCAGTCATCGAGAAGGATAATTATAGCAATTGTATAGAAAGATAGAGAAATGCTTGTGATGTAATCTTAGCAAAACAAATCAGAATGGTCTTGGCATGATGTGGATCAATCTTGATATTTTGTTAAGTGAAAAAGCAAGATCCTGGAAAAAGAGTGTGAGATGATGCCATTCATGTAAAAAAGGGGGCAAAAAATAAAAGACTTCACTTGCAGCTCTAAGCACAAAATACCTCTGACCAGCAAACAAGTGACTGAAAACACCTGGGCCTCTAGGGCGGGGACAGAGAGGTGGACATTTGGGAACAAGTCACTGACAACTTTTCTACCCTCTGAATGTTGAACCAGGTGAGCATGTTTCTGATTCAAAAAATCAAATAATTTAAAACACTTCCTGGTATATAGCAAAGTAAAATAGATTGATATTTTTTTTCCTACTATATTCCTCAACTCTAAGGCACAATTCTAACCCACATTTTAAAGTTTCCGTTACCAGAATATATCTCAATCAATGGGCATTCTTAATAGGTTCTTGTGGTGGTTTTTTTTTCCCCCTAAAAAGCTTTTACTAAATCAATGCTGAGGCTTAAATTTGATGGTATTTTAGAACCAAGGAAATATAGTACAGAAAGATGTGTCATCTAGAAAGGAACTATAACAATAAAAACCATTGTGTGGTGGGATTGTGGGGATCTTCCTTTCTCAGAATGGTCCTTACTGGTAATTTTACATCACCTTTTCAATAGTTTTTTAAAAACATATTTTAAACTGTTTTCAGGAGAGAATAAATGTTTTTAGAGGGAAGCATCCCCCAGTACTGGGGTATAGAGAACCTGCCAAGCAGTAAACCCATGAAAATCACCACTTCCTCAACTTAGTTTAAATAATTATCAGAGCAAAGCTCTGGGCCCTAACTTAAGCTATGGTTACAAGGAGAGACCCATTGTCCTTGGATTTTTCCTGAGATACTTACCTTCCAGGAACAGTTTGTCAAACCTGAGACAACACTTACTTGGCCACCATGGGTGTCTATTTCAGCAATCGGCTCAGACCTTGAGCTTTGATCATATAACATGTGGGATACACTAACAACGCTCCATACTGATGACTTGAAGTCTGTCAGGAATCGACTATTAGTAAATTTCATGTTTGCAGATTGCTGCAAACCCTTGTTACTCAAAGTGTGGCGTATGAACCAGCATCAGCAGAATCTCATGTCCCAGACCTACTGAACCTAAGATCCACAGTTTAACAAGACTCCCAGGTGATTCACATGCACATTAGAGTTTGAGAAGAACTACTGTAAACTGTAAATTGCAATATAGATGTTAGCTGCATTATTATTAATGAAAACAAAAAGTGAATAATAATAATTTCTTAATCTGTTTTCAGAGACCTTCACGTTATCACCTCATTTGGTTTTTATAGCAATACTATAGCAAGAGTTAGAGGGTTTTTTTGTTTGGGAGGTTTTTTTTTGGCTGCATTGGGTCTTTGTCACTGCGCGGGGCTTTCTTTAGTTGCAGCGAGCAAGGGCTGCTCTTCGTTGCGGTGCGGGTGCTTCTCATTGTGGCGGCTTCTCTTGTTGTGGAGCACGGGCTCTAGGCGCGCCGGCTTCAGTAGTTGTGGCTCGCGGGCTCTAGAGCGCAGGCTCAGTAGTTGTGGCGCACTGGCTTAGCTGCTCCGCGACATGTGGGATCTTCCCGGACCAGAGCTCGAACCTGTGTCTCCTGCATTGGCAGAAGGATTCTTAACCACTGTGCCACCAGGGAAGCCCCAGAGTTTTAGAGTTTTTAAACCCCGGTTTATAGAAGAGGAAATGAGATTCAGAGAAGTAAAGGGAAACTTATTATATTGAGTTTTGATGAGTCCTGTAGTTAGGAAAAAGGTTGCCAATTCATTGTTCAGGAACTCTTGTGATTTTTCAATGATGCAGATATTTGATGTCTAGCCAAACTGGGAGGTAAACAATAAATGCTGGAGAGGGTGTAGAGAAAAGGAAACCCTCCTGCACTGTTGGTGGGAATGTAAACTGGTACAGCTACTGTGGAGAACAGTATGGAGATTCCTTAGAAAACTAAAAATAGAACTACCATATGATCCAGCAATCCCACTCCTGGACATATATCCAGAGAAAACCATAATTCCAAAAGATACATACACCCCAATGTTCATTGAAGCACTATTTACAATAGCCAGGACATGGAAGCAACCTAAATGTCCATCAACAGAAGAATGGATAAAGAAGATGTGGTACATAGATACAATGGAATATTACTCGGCCATAAAAAAGGATGAAATAATGCCATTTGCAGCAACATGGATGGACCTAGAGATTGTCATACTGAGTGAAGTAAGTCAGACAGAGAAAGACATATATGATATTGCTTATATGTGGAATCTAAAAAAAAAAGGCTACAAATGGGAGGTAGGCTCCTGCCATCCCTTTGAACATCCTTTTCCAGTCTCTGCTAGGATTGTGCTTCTCTCTCAATGCCCAGGACCGTCCTCTCTCTCAGGAGGAGACAGATGACAGTCCAGTTCACGTGGCTAGCCCCTCTTGTCTGCCTATCTGGGGCCCAAAGTGGTCTCAGCCTCTGTGGGGGGGGAAGGGGGGTAAGGGGGTCTGAGCCCAAGGCTGAGAGTTAAGTAGACTCAACAGCCAGTATAACAGGTTGCTGGTCTGGGAAGCCAGATAGGCCCTTACATCAGCCCTGCAAGGAGTTTTTAATTCTAACTCCAATTAGTATGGCCCATTCTAATCAGAGGACCAAGACCAGGATGAGATTAGGCTGTGCTTGAAAATAATTCAGGATTAGTGAGAAAAGAATAGAAACATTTATTTCTCAAGAAACCTAATTATTATTTAAACCTAAGAGTTTACTTTTTAAAAACATATCATCACGTCGAATTATTTACTTGGCTATTTAATGGTTACTTTGTTTAGCTCTTTGATGAAGGGTTGGAGTTCTGTTTCAAGAAAAGATGAGGAAGCATATTGCTTTCTAGCTCAGTTAACTATATCTCCAACTTAAGCCATGTATTCAGACCATATGAGCTCAGAACAGGAGCAGCCCACCCTGACTATTAGGAACCTAAGATGAAAAAGAGAGTCCTGAGGGCGAAGCTCACAAGGTGAAAATAGCCATAATACATACTAAGTTCTTCCTGAGTCAGGTGATCCAGTTTTTCATTTTTCATGTTAAATAAAAATCTCATGTGCAATGATAGAAGCATTTTGGAGGGCAATTTGGCTATTTACCAAGAATTATAGCAGCTGTGTCTTGGGTGAGGCTCACTGCTTTCAATATTTCTTTGAATGAGTTATTCCATTCCTGAAAATTTATCCTCAGGAAATAATGTAAGGCATAGAAAAACTCTAGCCAAAAGAGCTCACCACAGCACTATTTTAATTTTTTTTTTTTTCTATTTTTTGGCCATGCTGTGTGGCAGCATGCGGGATCTTAGTTCCCCGACCAGGGATTGAACCTGCGCCCCCTGCAATGGAAGCACAGCATCTTAACCACTGGACCACCAGGGAAGTCCCACAAGAGCACTATTTTAGGTATTCAAGCATTGAAAACCCATAGCATCTGAGAGCAAGGAAATAGGTAAATGACCTACAGCGTATCTACCTAATGATTTATTAAGTAGCCATATTTTAAATGATGCTTACATTTGAAGTACATCTGGTATTGAACTGGATTGTCCCTCTATTGCCTTTCATCTACTATGTGAAATTGGTTGAAACAAAGTTAAAAATGAGAGTTTTAAGACAAAGACTATTTGTAAAGTACTAGCTATAAAATTTGGTCTAAGATATGTTAGGAAGGGTCTGCCCAGACTATCATCATCTTCTTTAGCCATCCAAGCCCAAAGTCCAGCCATTCTTCAAGTCCTGTGCTGCCTCCTCATCCCTCCCTCCTCACAGCTCCTACAGTACACATTGGCCCGTGATAGGCTACCTCGTGCAGTTGGTGTTTTCATTCAGTATGTATCTCTCTCACTGGGATCCTTGACATCAGTGACTGGGTTTTAAACCTCTTTTATTCCGCACAGCACACAGCTCAACCCCTGCACCCAATCAGTCACGAGTCCTATTGATTTTACTTCCAAGCTTTCCTCAGCTCTATCTTTTCCTCTCTATCCTTTCAACTAAGTCTCATCTCTCACATCGGCTCCTGCCACATTGTAGCAATCAATACTGTATCAGTTATGGTGCTTTAGGCTGCAAGTAACAGAAAAGTCAATGTGGAGTAGCTTACACAATGAGGAAAGTCTGTCCTTTCTATTTAAGAGAAAAGCCCTTTCCAGAAAGCCCCCCAGAAGACTCTCCCTCGGGGTCCACTAGCCAGCACTGGGTCACACATTCATGCTTTAGCTGGAGGGGAGGCTGGGAAAGCCATCATTTGGCAGTTTCAATCTCAATAATGGGATGCAGGCTCTGCCAGCAGGAATGAGAAGAGCGTGAAGAGGGTAGGGAACCAATAGTGTCAGCCCCAAACTTCCTGCCTTGGGTGTCCCCACCCCTTTAATCCATTCCCAACACTGCCACTATTAATTCACTCATTCATTTAATTAATTATTCATTCACTGTATTAGTCAGGTTTGGCTAGTTTATGTTCCAGCAACAAACAGCAAGGGAGAAGAGAGAGCACAGAGATCGGCACCGGCTTTTACCTGCTTCCGCCTAAAATGGACCTATGTTTCACCCATCATCCCCCAACCCCCCTCCCCACAACCATTAGTCTGTTCTCTGTATCTATGAATCTGTTTCTGTTTCATTATGTTTGTTTGTTTTGTTTTTAGAGTCATCATATGGTATTTGTCTTTCTCTGTTTGACTTACTTCATTTAGCATAATACCCTCTAGGTCCATCTATGTTATCACAAATGGCAAGATTTCATTCTTTTTTATCCATTCATCTATTGATGGACACTTAGGTTGCTTCCATATCTTGGCTGTTGTAAATTATGCTGCAGTGAACACAGGGGTGCATGTATCTTTCT
Organism: Delphinapterus leucas; assembly: GCF_059928025.1. NCBI lineage: Eukaryota > Metazoa > Chordata > Mammalia > Artiodactyla > Monodontidae > Delphinapterus > Delphinapterus leucas. The sequence continues at coordinate 38,499,585 of NC_143138.1, forward strand.
AAATTAGTGGGTTTGTTTTCTTTGGATAAACACTCAGAAGTAGAATTGCTGGTTCATATGGTAGTTATATTTTTAATTTTTTGAGGAATCTCCATATTCTTTTCCTTAGTGGTTGTATTCATTTACATTCCCACCAACAGTGCATGAAGGTTCCCTTTTCGATTCTGCTTACATTTCATTGGCTAAAGCAAGTCCTGTGGCCACACTTAACTTCAAAAGGGCACAGAAGTGAGATCATCCTTCATGCAGGGTAAGCCGCACGAACAGTTACCAAATCCAACAAATATTTATTGAGTGTTGGCTATATGCAAAGAGACGTGCTAGAGATGTATTGGTAAGAAAAACAAAGTATCTGTTCTGAAAGCTTTTACAGTCTAGAAGCAATAGTCTACCCCTTCCTTTATGTGCTCAGGCTAACATTTGAGACTTCAATTGTACCACCACTTACATTTTCATTGCATTAAAAAAAAAAAAGCTTGGCTGTCTTCCTGAATAGGCTGTAAAACCTCAAAGATGTCTTATCCCTTCTTGTAAACCTCATACCTAGAATTGTGCCTAGAACTAGTAGAAACTTAATGTTCGTTGAATGATGTATGAGATAGGATGGGCTCAGCTACGGAACAGGAAGCCCAGATGACAGTGGCTTAAACAAACAGGGTTTGTATTTTAATATTTAGTGAGAAGTCTAACAGCCAGCAGCTGCTGGGGCTGATTTCTCTGTTCAACAATGTCATCCAGGACCCAGACTCTTTCCAGCCTTACACTTTGATACACTTGGCTTGTTGGCTTTTCCTCCCTGTGATTGTGCTTCATGATCATAAGACTGCTGCCACTGCTCCACGTAATATATTTTTAAGGCAGAAAAAAAACAGAAGGGGCAGAAGCGGGGGGCTGTCCACTGGTAACTGTCCCTTATAGCAGGGAACAGAAACTTTCCTAGAAGACACCCAGTAGCTTATGTCTCATGGCCAAAACATGGATCACATGGCCACCTCAAGCTTCGAGCAAGGCTGGGAAAGAGAATATCGGGATTTCCAGTCTCTGTGGTTGGAGATGGCCAAGAAGGGGCTGCGGATGGTTTGGGCAGCCAACCAAAAGTTTCACCACAAATGAAGAATATGTACTCAATAAGTACTTATTGGTGGAAGCTTAGATTTTTATGATCTGGTTCTTTATTGATTTTTAATAACATATAAAGAACCCTCATCACTGCTGTGTCTAACCAGTATTGAATGCATCTTCTGTTCGTGCTGGGAACTATGGAATTTTCTCGTTCAGTCTTTGCAGCCCCGTGACAGGTATGATCAATCTATTTTACATATGAAGAAACTGAATCCCAGAGCAGTTAAGCAGCTTGTTCAACATGCTCACTTACCAGCTAGTAAATGATGACACAGGGGTTTGAATTCCAGTGTCTTGAGTCCAGAGCCCATGATCCTATCCTAGAACTTGAGGTCTAGAGGTGAACAGAGAGCTCATCAGACACAAGCCCTTTATTTCATAGTGCTGAAGCCCAGGATGGGAGGTAACCTGCTCAAGGTCACACAGCAAGCCCAAGCCAGAGCCAGGCCCAGGACCCAGGAGTCCTGACCCCCAGGCCACGGTTCTATCACTCTGGGCTGGCTCTCTTTAGAAACCTCACGTTAGTTCACTGATCTTTAAAAAGACAAAAATGCCAAATGGGATCCTGTGGACAATTCAGTTTTTTAAAAAAATGTATTTGACCTAAGTTTTGGCAAATTAGAACAAGTTGTTTCCTTTTTTGGAGTCGAAACTTAGCGATTAGCTGGTTCAAACTCTTCTACCCATCTCAGTGGAAAGTCTAGTCTGTACAAAATTTTTCAGTTCTCAAGTGATAAAGAGGAAGGAAAGAATGCAATGATCAGAGCCTCAGCTGGGGCTTAACCAAGATTACTTTGAATTCCAAGCTCATGACCCAGAAATGCCTTATTTGTGGTGTTTAAACACATCCTATGTAACACTGCCTTGGGAATCCTCTTGATAGAGTAAAATGTGTACGTTTTGAATCCCACTTCTACCACCAGCTAGCTGCGGGAACACATGACCTAGGCCCACTGTGAGAATTGCGTGGAGCTAATGTACAGACAGCATCTGGCACAAAATGGGACAAACCAAGTGTCATTTCCCCTTCCCCTGTCCTCTGGCACTTCCCCTTCAGACTTGGGGCTGAAACATCTCTAGCACACAATTTAACAAGGAGTGCCTGCCTTCCCACACTGCTTTCTGTTTCAGAGGGTCAGAGTCCCTTTTGTTGACAGGACTCAAACCTTTCGGGGGAAAAAATCTGCTTAAATTGAAAAGTCATTTTTGTGTTGCATTTACGACCCTAGAGCATCAAGGTTATAAGCATAGGCTCTTGAATCACACAGAGGCTCCGTCACTTCCTGTGTGTGTAGTTGTGTAACCTCCTTGTGTCTCCGTTTCCTTCTCCACACAATGGAGGTAATAACAGTACCAACCTCAGGGGGCTGCCGTGGGGATTAGATGAGGGAATGTGTGTCACTCTGTAAGCATGTCATACAGGTTTGCCGGAGCCTTGTTGGATCCTTCAATCTAAGATAGGCTGGGACCTAGGACCTGCTACCAGAGCGACACAGTACAAAGAAACTATAAGGGACTAAAAATAACTATATACATGCACAGTTGGGGCAATTATGAAGAATAAGACATAAAAAGGCCATAAACTTACTGCTATTTCTGAGGTGCTAGGAGAAAAACAGGGTGAGCCCTGTGCATGACTCCTGCATACAGCCCCACCGAGGGGGTGGGCAGACCACCTAAGCTACCCCTCTGGCCCGACCTACCAATCCGCCCCTACCATCACCCCATGTAAGGGACCAGCCCACCCTCCTAGGAGAGTGAGCAAGGGAACCCATTATTTGTTTTTGCTCCCAATAAAGCCTTGCCTGAATTCCTCGTCTGGCCTCTTATCAATTTCTATGGATTAAAGAGTCCAAGGACCCGAACTGGTAACAAATCTCTTCCACAGTGTTTTTCAAGAGTGTTCAGTGTGGGTTAGACAAAATATTTTCTCTCCTTCTTTTAAGGATAAGGACAATTGGGCAAATGAAAGCACAGCAGGGCAGCATAGCAGACAGTTGGAGAGAACTCAGGACTGCAGGCAGGATACTGGGTTCAAGTCCTGGCTCTGCCACCAGTGCCCATGTTTCCTTCTATTCTCTGGGCTTCAATTCTCTGCTAATCACGGCTATTCAAATGTCTTCTTGGAAGCCTTAAGTGACCAAGACTAGCAGGAAACAACAATTTGGTAAAGGTTTAGAATTCTGTAATTTGGGCTCGAGAATGAAGAACTCTTTCAAGATCTTCTCCCAGAACAGGAAGAGTCAGTTAGGAAGGAACAACAGCATTTTCCTTGGGCAAACTTGAGGAGTCCCCTGCTTGTCCTCCTCACCCTTCTCCCCCTCCTCTGTTCCTCCTTGGACACAATGTGACTTCCATCCTCCACTTTGCCCCCAGATACCACCATAAACAAGTTCTCAGATCCTTTTCCACCATCTGAAAGAAATGCACTCAGCAAACATGCACATTTACCTTGTCAGCCCCAAAAGGGCAGGGACTGTGCCTCAGTCCACTGCTCTGTGTATGGACTGAGACACAGAGCAGTGGACTGAGGCACGGTCCCTGCCCTCCTGGGACTGACGTACTATAGGGGCAGACAGAGGCAAGCAAAGTAAACAAGTAAAATATACAGTGGAGCAGGTGGAGCCGGCCGAGAGCTGGATTTAACCGGGCTGGAGTTTTGCCAAGTGAGTACAATCTAGAAAGCTTGAGGTACGGGAGGGGAGGCTGTAGACAAGAGAAGAGTTGTAATCACTAAGATGGAGTTGAGGCAGGGAAAGGAGGGGAGAAGGGATTTGAAGGGGACAGTGAAAGGCAGTGAGATCAGTGGACTATGGGGCCAATGGGAGTAAAGGCTTGAAGAGAAGAACTAGAAAGAGCTTTGAACATGGGATCTTCAGAGGGCCTAGGGCTTGAGTGTGGGGCTGAGTAGTGAGCCAGGGAAGATAAGATCACTGGGGGAGAGGAGGCCATGGAGCAGGGAGGCCAAAGCATCAGTGGATCGGGCAAATGGATGGTGAAAGCACTGAGCGTAGTGGCAGGATGAGTGGGACAGAAGACAGTGAGGTGGGAGTGAAACTGTGTGGGACACTTTAGGACCTCTCGGGTGTACAAGCCACCCCTCCCATGTTCCCCATCTCTTGAGGTAAAAGGCTTTGCTTCAGGCCCCCCCTCAGTTTCAAAAGTCTGGCTCAAGAGTTAAAGATTAGGAAATTCGAACACACAGAAACAAAGAATAGCTGTTGGGCTAGGAAACATAACAATTTAGACTATAAATCAGTTACATAGCAGAGTCACTGAATTCCCAGTTCCCTGAAAGATATAGATAACGAGGTCTGACACACATTCCTAAACTGTTTTTACACAAACCAGACTTCTCCCGCTTCCAACCAGGAAAACAGCTGTCCACAAGCACATAGACCCCCAGGCCGGTTGGGACCAGAAGGTTGATGATGTTGATTCCCAAAACCTCACCCTGTTACCTCACTACCAACCAGCCAGAAGAATGCAACCCACAGTACTAATATTGCCTTTTAAAACCCTTCCCTGAAAGCCACTGGGGAGTTTGGGTCTTTTGAGCATGAGCTGCCCGCTCTCCTTGCTCAGTGCCTTCAATAAACACTGTACTTTTCTTCACCACAACCTGGGGTCAGTAGATTGGCTTTGCTGTGTGTCAGGCAAACGGATCCAAATCCAGTTTCTGTAACAGGAGATAGGACCTTCAGATAATTTGTAAATAGTGACAGTGGTGAGAGGAGGAGTTTGTAAAGTCATATTTAATAGTGTGATTTAATGTTACATTTGAGTAAAACCTCTTCTGTTTTATTGTAAGAACTATAGAGAAGGAGAAAGCTGTTCATGGCATGAAAAGCAGGACTGAGCATTAAAAAGTTGACAAAGACCTGGGAGTACCTCATTTCATGAAGGATCAAAGCTGTCAGCCTAAGGGATATAGCTCTACTTGTGCAATCATAAGCAGCCCTAAACTGGTGGGAAGGTATTTAGATTTTTATGGGTGAAGGACCTTCCTTTTTTGCTTGTTATTTTATTTTATTTTGTAAAATGAGCACGTTATTTATTTTTTAAAAAATTTTTTGGGGGGGCCATGCCGCACAGCTTGTGGGATCTTAGTTCCCCAACCAGGGATCGAACCCACGCCCTCGGCAATGAAAGCGTGAAGTCCTAACCACTGGACCACCAGGGAATTCCCCCAAGGACCTTCCTGTCATCCCTAAAATACCAAGCAGAGAGCCACCATTTCAACAGAGGCTTGAAATAATATTATAATGATAATTCATTAGTGTCATATACTAAAAGCCATTGATTGAGAGCCAGTGGTATAGAGAAGTTAAGAAAGTGGACTCTGCTTGGGTTTAAATCCCGGCTCTGCTACTTACCACTCATTTAACCTCATCTGTATGAGGGGGATAATAATGTCTCAGCTTCTGAAAAGTAAATGAGCTGAGAGGTTGCCTGGAGCGTGTGAGGACTCAAAAAATGTTGGTTAGATATTCTGATCTTTCTAATCTTTGTTGGCAAATAAACAAGAAAATAAGGCTTTGAAGGCCCTGGCCATTAGTTCTGTGTAGGGAAAAACAGCCAGAGAGTAAGGCTGAGACAAGGGTCCTACCTCAGCTAATTGCATTTCAACAGCCCCTGGGAGGCAGTGTGGCCCAGGGGTAGTGAATCTGTGCTGGGAGTCAGAAGCCCTGGGTTTCCGTTCCTCCTCAGCCTGAGGCCAAGATCAAGTATGGCCAAGGGCAAGACAGGGTGTCTCTGACCCTCAGCTTACCCACCTGTAAAGTGGGGATGATCATTCTGCCAGGCCCACACACAAGGTCGTTTTGAGGACCAAATGAGGAAATGTTCCATGAAGGTTAATGGTAACTCAGTTCACCTGTGTTGAGTGCCCACCTACTGTGTGCTGAGCACAGGAGAATGAAATTAGGCCTGCTCTCTCCCTAAACAAGTGCCCAGAAGACAGGACATGTACCCAGACAGCCAGAGTCTATGGGAGAAAGTGCTAAGGGAGTCTGATTACGGAAGGAAGAAGTATCTTTATGGTTGAGTCTTATGAGCAGATTCAGGGAGGATGTACTGAATGGTGCCCAGTGCACTCAGCAGCTCCCCTTCTAGAGCCTCATCCAGCAGATGTACCTGCTCACACCAGACGACCTGAGGTCAAGGCTGTTCACTGTAGCAGGCTTTATAGCTGCATAAGTTCAGAGCCCCCTAAAACACCCGCCAAAGAGAGAATATGTGGGCTCTATAGCAGAATAAGGAAAAGTTCTTTGTGAACCGACATGTCAATTTGGGCTTCCTTCCCCTTCCTCTGGATGCTCTCAGACCCTGAACTTGCGTCTACCATAGTCATTTTCATGGGCTCCTTGAATTAGGAGTGTCCTTGATAACAAGGAAAGCTATGACCTGCAAGTGCATGAACATAGGCCCCACTGGGCCCCAAGCCCCAGAGAAGGGTTACTGTCCTCTTTCTATAAAGAAAATGAGGCCCAGGTTTGCCAGGGCAGCACAGCCAATAGATACTGGGCTGGGATTTGTCCTACGGCTGACTTCCTGGTTGTTTTATGTATCTGTTGCTCCGCCCCCTTTGAGACTATTCATTCTGTAAGGGCTGCGGTCAGTTTTCTTATCCTCTCCTTCAGGGCCAGGCAAAGTCCACCCCCTTAGGAAATATTAATTCTTGAGATGGGGATGGTCCTAAGAAGGAGATGCCGGGGTAGGACCATCCCTAAGGAATCTGTGTGTGTGTGGTGGTGGTGGGGGTGGAGTGTAGGGGTGAACAAGTTGGTTCTGGGTTGGTTCAGAGGGAAGGGGGGAAGATGAGCATTACCATCTGAGAGAAAAGGTGTGGTGGTGAAACAAGACAGGACAGATACAGTTCCCATCTTGGGAACTTGCGGAATTAAGGGAATTTGCTGGAAGCGGACAGGTGGTGGGCCAGAGGGGAGCAAAAACCATCTTCCATTTTCATCTAAACGTCTCAGAAGGTCCCTATGTAAGAAACCTACATATAGACTCCCTCAGGTACAGACACACTTTACCATCTCTATACAAAGCTATTCATTGCAGAATTGACTGTAAAACAATGGAGCCAACTCAATGTCTATCAATAAGGAACTGGTTAAATAGTCAGATTTCCATATGATGGACACTTTCCAGTCCAAGAAAGGAGGAGGAAGTCCTTACCGCTCTGATATAGGACAATTGCCAAAATATATTTTAAGTAAAAAAATTCTAAGTGCATAATCAGGGAAATAAAAAATTTAAACCACAATGAGTCATGATCCCACATGTATCAGCCTGTAACATTTTAAAAACTGGTAATTCCAAGCATCGGTGAGGGCGTGAAGCAAAGGAAACTCTCAAAGAGCTGGCAAGTATGTGAACTGACACAACCACTCTGGGAAACAGCTCGCCCTTATCAATAATGTGTGTTCCCTAGGCCCCTGCAAATGCCCCACGGAAATCCTTACCCCAACCAACCCCCCAAACATACATACACACCAGGAGAAACAATTAAGAACATTCACACAAGCACTGATCCTAGCAGCAAAAAATTGGAAGCAACCCAAATGTCCTTAAATAGTGCAATGAAAACTTAATTGTGGTGTCTTCATACGATGGAATTCCATACCAGAGTGAAAAGGATTGGCATCACTCAACTGAACCTCAAGACCCTTAATCTAATCGTGGCTGGGATACAAGCAAGCTGTAGAAGACTGCAGGCAGTACACTTCCTTCTCTTCAAAATCCAAAAAGGTGAGACACTACCCCATACATATTGTATGGCGACATGAACATATGGCAGGACTATAAAGGAAAAAAGGGCATGATAAGCATCACATTTAGGACAGTATTTAGGGGAAGAAAAGGTGAGGCTGGGAAGGGCCACAAAGAGGATTTTAAAGGCCCTGTTTCTTTGTCTAGGAGAGGTGGTAGGTACCAGGTGGCTTATTGTATCATGGGTTTTTTTTTTAATAGATATATATTGTATAACTACTATTTTTATAACTAATCAATATTTAATAAAAACAATTTTAAAAAATGAGGGCTAGACCAATGTGAACAGTGTGCTACCATTTGTATAAAAAAAGGGACACATACACCCATAGACACACATGTGTGCATGTGTACACATACGCTGATATTAAACTACCTCTGGAAAGTTACATATGCAACTGGAAAAATCAGTTGCCTCTGGGAGGGGAACTAGGAGGCTGGGGACAAGGAGGGAGACTTTCCTGAATATTTAAATTTTCTAAATCACTTAAATCAATTGGAGTTAAAAATAATAAAGAATAATAAAATTTGAAGAGAGACTGAGAGAGGGAGACACAGAGGGGAGGGAGAAAGGGAAGGGAGGGTGTGAGGAAGGGAGGAGGGAGGGACAGGGGCAGGAGGAGGGGGAATGGCGGGGCTCTGGCCGCCAAAACCTTCCAAAACATTGGGAGTGTGTCCAAAATCATAAGTGGACCCAGAAGCCCCACTGGACAGCCCAGGGAAGCCTGTGTCCTCAGCCCACAGCTTGGCCTAGACCCCAACACGTTCTTGCACCTAAGGACAGGGCTGGCTTCACACGATTGCCCACATCAATTCGGGCTCTGCAATCTTTTGTTTCCAGAGGTTTGTTCCCAAACAAGACTCCCTCTCTGGGTCTCTTCCCCTGACCCTGTGGTCTTATCTCAGACCTTCGCCCACCTGTGATCTGAACAATTCCTCTGAAGTCGATTTAGTGAGCTGTCATCCTTGATGGCTCTGAAATGTGTGTCTGTGTCACCAAGGTCAGCCAAAAGCAAATAGGCCCTTTTCATCCCCTCTTTAATCCTCCCCTCAAGGACCCGGTGTCCTTTGCTCTACTGCCTCATCAAGACCTGCTCGCACATTCTTTATCACGCTGGGATAACAATAATTCAAAGGAAACCAGGGCCAAAGGCATGTCCCCAAGGATCATGGCCTTGAGAGGTAAAGGCATGAAGTGCTAATGGAATTTCAGATACCAGCCAGTGGGCGAGGAAGGATTTGGACACAATGTGCAGGGGGTGCCTTCTGCCCTGCTTGTACCCAGGATGCCAGAGGAGTGAAGTATTGGCAGTGTGGGTCTGTATGAGAAAGGAAGCCCCTGAAGCTGGGCTCAGTCCCCCAGAGTCCAATGGCCAGGGGTGAGGAGGAGGGGGCCAGGGAGGATTGTGTTACTCTGAACTAAGAAGTTCCTTATTCCCCAAAGAGCCAAAGCAGGATCTGGGTGGCACCATAGTACAGAGGTAGGTGCTAAGAGAAGGCTGAGCCACACAGGACAGGATCAGTTCTCCCACCTCACCCATCCCCTCAATGGGGGGTTCCCTAGTTGAAAACACCTTGGCAGTTCATAACTCTCCCTTGGGAGCAAGGTAGTGTTGTACAGGAAGAAAGAAGCCTTGCTGTATGATGGCTCTTAGCGGAAGTCGTTCAACAAGCAGGTCTAGAGCAAACGTCATGGGCTGACAATACTAAGTGCTGGCAAGGATGTGGAACACCTGGACTGCCGTACACGGCTACAAGAGTGTAAATCATCCAACCAATGGAAAACTGTTTGGTAGAACTACTAAAGCTAAACACACACCCAACCAGTGACCTAGCAATTCCACTCCTGGGGATTTTCTGAAGAGAAATGAGCATTGTGTCCACCAAATGACATGTACAAGAATGTTCATAGCAGTGCTACTATGGCAGCTCAACATGGAAACAACCTAATGTCCACCAGCAGGAGAATAAACACACTATGGTATATTTGTACAATAGAATACTACTCAAAACAAGCTACAGCTACGTGCATAACAGGAATGGAGCCCAGAGACATGATATTGAATGAGAGAAGCCAGACAAAAACGTACACACACTGTCTGATTCCGTTCATATGAAGTTCAAGAACAGGCAACATGGATCTATGGTCATAGAATCCTGGATAGTAGTTACCCTTGGGGGATGGGGGGAGTAGATATTGACTAGGATGGAACATGAGGAACTTTCTGGGGCACCGGAAATGTTCTGTATTTTGATCTGGGTGGTGGTTTCATGGATGGTTACAAATGTAAAAATTCACAGAGATTCAAGGTTGTGTATCTTAATTACTGTATGTAAAGTTGTATCAAAAACAACAAAATTTGTTTCTTGGTCTAAAGCTCTGTTGCTCTGGCCCCCTGACGGGCCTACTCAGCAGCTGGTTTTGCACTCAAAGGAGTGTTGTGTCCACCTTGGAATGACCTTTCATGCCAGGTGCTGGTGCTGTACCAGAGGGCAGAGAGCAAGAATTTCTCAAGCTGAAGAAGAATGTATATGGCCTTTTGGGGGCCATCTCGCTCACAGGCGTTTGAACATGGGGTGGAATTTGGTCCAAGACTTATTTCCATGGAAATGTACCCCCAATAGCAAAAGTTCTTAGGATGGAGAACTATAGCTCTTATTCAATTTCAACTGTTAGAGTCTACCAATATCTTAGCAAAATGACGGGAACAAGCAAACAATAACAGGCAATGGTTGGCACAGGCCAGTTCATGATACTTAGCAAGTGAGAAAAAGTTAAACTTGGGCAGAAGAGCTGTTGGGCCTTGTGTTCCAGTCATGCTGAGAACTTCTGCAGTGACTGCAGACAGCTATCAGCTGATTTCCCAGCAACCCAGTACAAGAAACTAAAATACATGCATGCTCTACAAAATGAGACAGTGAGGAATTACATTAAAATGGTGGAAATGGTTATTTCTAAGTGGTTAAAATAGTCTTACTTTCTCCTTTGCACTTAAAAAATTTTCTTTTCCCAAATTAGATAGCAAATAACAAATTTTATATTCTTTTGTGACCAGCTCAGATAAAATCCTTCGGCAGTCTTCTGGACTGTGAAGCTGGGGTGGGTGGGGAGGCCCTCCTCTGGACCCCTATGCATCCTGCACTCTTGCCCACCAGGAACCATCAACATTTCATCCCCCCAACTATCTTTACGGCCACAAAAGAGGCCAATACAAAGCAGAAGGAAAGAGGAAGGAACTCAGACACTGCTTCAGAAATGAGGGGAGTTAGACTGAAACCCTCCACTTCCAACCAGCCTTACAGGTGCCAAGCAAAGGACACACAGTGTTCTTTGAAATAACAACACAACAACCCTTCTGAAGTTTGGGAACAATTAGCTTTTTCTACTCCATGTAGCCTGTGAGTCCTAGCCCTCTTAAGAATATTAAAATTGTAGAGAATACTAACATATATGTAATTATATTGCAATATATATAATATAGCATGCAAAATATAAGTAAATACAAATACATCTTTATCTTTTTCTTTCCACCCTTTAAGGGAAAGGACAAGCAGAATGGAACCCCCAAGTGCCAAGGTCAAGTCAGAGTTCCCCTCCAGCTCTGGCTCAGACACACACCTCCCTGGCCCCTCTTCTCCACCACACAGTCAGGCAGAAACTTCTTTCCCATCTTTTGAAGAAACTATTTTCCTCCTTCAAAGACCTCCCTCCTTTCTTCCTGGTAAAGGCCAGACTGTCTGCAGTTGGCAGGACCAGATGTTCACACTCCTTGCCCTACAGATACCGTGGAGAGCCTGCAGAGCCAGGGGCAGACAAGGCTCCCATACTCAATCTCCCTTCAGCACCTGTCCCAGAGCCTAGCAATCCTACCATTCACCCCCTCTTCTCTCAAAGCTCACAGCCTGGCCAGGTCAGAAGAGTCTATCTGAAAAGCAAATTCACACTCAAGTGTTAATAGCAACTATTACACTAATGAAAGTGGCCAAGCTGACCAGGGTTTTGGCAAATGCTTTTAATGATATTTTTTAACTTGCTAGGAAAGTGAGATTTTCTTTCCTGGTTAGAGTGCCTCCACGTGCTCCAGTATCATATTTCAGACTTGAGGCCATGAATTTTAATAACAGCAGTGATAAAATTAATTAAGGAAACGTCTACTCACTTCTAGGGCTCTGAATATGTGGGTATGGAGAGAGTAGAAAGTGCTGGGTTCTGGATTCTGATCCAGCACTGCCTCTTCCTGCTCTGTGACGCTGAGCACACCTGACCTGCCACTCTGTGTGAAATGAATTGGTGGGGGGTGGGTTGGTGGCTAGATGATCCTTAGGGTTTGACATTGTGTCAGGCCCTCCCTGAGAACCAGATATCTCTGAAGGCGCTGTCTCCATCCTCTGTCCCCCAGCCCCATCCTCTAAACATAAGGGGCTTTCCTCAGCACTGCCCTTGCCCCTCCCTCCCCTTGGCCATTCTCCTAACTACACTGATGGGCTTCAGTGGCTCCACATTTCTGTCATCTGCTCCTACCTTCCTCTGGAACTCCAGGTCCAGTTCCATCTGCTTGCTGGGGGGTTTTCTCAGATGTCCTGTAGGCAACATAAACTGATCAGGAACTAAACTCTTCCTCCATCCTCACCCGCAAACCCACTGCTGGTCCCTCCAGCCACACAGTGACCCTGCCATAACACTCCTTTTCGACTCTGATGTCTAATTAGTTGCCAAGCTGCAATCAAGGTTCTTCCCTATTCAAATCCTTCAATAGATGCTGCCACCTACCATGTACTAATGCCTCACCCTGGCTTTGGGGTCCTCTATTAAATCAGTCTGAGAGAGGCTCAGAGAGGCCCAGTACCATGCTTGAGGTCACACAGCAAGTGAGTGACAGGGCTGTTAATCCCAACACACTGCCTCACTCCCTAAATTGTTTCCAGTCAAAGGGGATGGCAGTTGGTCACTGGAGTTGGAATACACACCATACCTCCCAGAGGCTGCCCTTTGTTTAAGCTGCTTCATCTATTTACAATGACTTTATCCTTCTCTACTAAAATCCTACTCATCTGGTCATTTTTCCTTTATTTGCAAAATGTTCTACAGGGTGAGCTTGTAATTTCGCTCTAAATTGCTTTTGTAATTCAAAATATAAATTCATATATAGGTATTTTTAACCCCACTTGAATTAATTGCTTCATTCTTCTGGAAGCTTTTTCAGAGTTGTCTGCAATGTGTCTTATAAATCAGGTTGTTAGCTTCGTGGGATTAGGAGTGTGTAGCTTTGCACTCTAACACATAATATAAGGACTATCAGTACATTAGAGATACTTTGTTAATGTTATACCAGATTGACAGCCTTTACACTTCAGTGACTTCAATAAGGATTTCAAAGGCCCTGTGGAGGAGGTGATCAGGAGACTCCTGTGTCCTCCAGCCACACACTGAAATACATAACTCCCAGTCAAGCACAGGAGCCAGGCAGAACCAGAGAGAATGGGTCAAGGAAAAGCTATCCTAGGCCCAACAAACAGTTTGTCTCAGGGAATACTCCTGCTTCTGCTCAAGATATCCCTTTCCAGAAATGTTGGAGCCAGAGCCACAGAGAGGGGAGGGAGGTACAGAACAGGCCAGCATAGCCTTGAAATGCTATGGAGCCCACAAAAAAAGCCTTGGCCAGATCGTCGTCCCGCAATTCTGCCACCATTTCTTGGCTGGCTGACCTTGGCCAAGTTTTTTAATCTTGCTGGTCTGTTTCCACATCTGCAAAATGAAGACCAGGTAAGTTAAAGGCTCACTTCCAGCTCTAAAAGGAGTCAGGCTCATGTTCTGACTCTCTGTGTGTCCCGGCTCCCTCCCTCTCTATAGAATGGGGACGGCAATAATGTCAAATGAGGTGGCAGCAGCCTACACACTCCAATTCTGCAAGCTTGGTGAACAGGTGCCCGAGATGTCCAAAGGGCCACTTCTCCCACTGAACAAGGAGCAGATGCTCCTAAAGGAATGGGGCTACAGAGCAGCCAAGGCGTGGGAAGTAGGCTGGACCTTCCACAACTCCCAAAAGGCAGTGCTGTTGGGGAGGAAAACGTCAGAAATCATTCTTGCACCCCTCCCAGGGGTCCAAGAGACAGACGGGCAGGCAGACAGACAGAGAGACAGAGCCCTGTCCAGCTGGGAGTCTGCAACAGCTAGACAACCCCATTCTTAATAGGCCCTGGTGTCTTGAAGAGGGGGAGGGCTGCAGAGATTAGGAGGAGAAGGGCAGGCCCCACTGACGACATCAAACACACACAGCAACTGCTGCCCATTAGAACATTTATTTCTCAGAGAGAAAATAAGTTTAAGACAGTCATATTACAGTAGGTAAAATTAACTTTTGTATTCTTTACAAGCATAGATTTTTCTCTGTTTATTACCTCTCTTATACCATCTGTTATAAACAATTCTAGAAAGCAAATAAAGTCACTTTCTACAATAAATAGAGCATCGTGTGCTTCACAGCAGACGCGACTGAGACACATAGGCCCCATGCCACAGCAGGATCTGAGCCGTTTCCCGTTCTAAAAGAGCAGTTTTAAAAATGAGACTCAGAGAGAGACTGAAAGATTCAAAGAGACTGAAAAAAAAAAAAAGGGAGAAAGAGACTAAGAAAGTATTGGGGGGAAGAGACAGACACAGAAAGAGAGAGAGAGAAAGCCCCGAGATCTTACAACACAGGTTGAGACGAAGGTCACATAGTCCACAGCTGACCGACTACCTGGGGAGGGGGGACGCATTGGCTCCTTTAAATAAACCACACTGTGTGCATTTAAAATACTCAGCCACACAATGGAGGACTCCAGTAATGGAAACTATAGGCCTGAATAATTTAGAACAGTATTTTACAATTATATACACTATGTCCTTCCCTAGCCATAGGCTGTATTGTAGTTTTATTATTGTACAAAATCCAAAACCCCATCCTTTATGTTATAGAGAGTTTTGTTGGTTCCCTTTTAAACTCTGGCTCATGTCCCAAACATATAAGAAGTCGTGGCGGTTGGTTGGTTGTATTTTTAAAAAGTGTGTAAAAATGGCAGTGATCTCCCCAGTGACTTTGTTTTGTCCAAAACTCCCCTATGAAAAATTTAAAACAATTAAAAAGAACGTCAGGTTAAAAATCAACATGGCAATCAGTGGCCTGCAACCTGGCCCTGCAACTTTGGTGCTTAAGAGGTGAAAAGAAACATCCAGAGAACAGGCATCGAAGCCTCTGAAAGTTGTGTTGGTTTGTCAGTCAGCATTCCCGTTTCACAGTTTTTTTTCCCTTCTGTTTTTGAGAAGGTAAAGGTGGAGAGGGGGTTGAAGGAAAAGAGGGAAAGGGACAGGGGGTTTGAAATAAAAGACTGTGTTCCCTGGAGTTCAGAGCAGCAGAGGCTAGGCAGGGCAGAGCGCAGGACAGGAAGATGCTGGACTGCAGGCCCCACGCCATCCCTAGTGGTAGAGAGAGAGGCTAGAGGCTGCAGGTGCAGAAAAGGAAAAGCCCACGAGGAGACGCTAGGAGGAGTGAAAGGGCAGACCCAGCCAAAGGGCACAGCTTCACCCAACAACCCTCGGAATCCACGTGGACAGATGGACACTGGCACAAGCAGCCTGGTCTGCTGACAGGAGCCCGTCCAGCCTGAGCCCACCTCTCTGCAAGACAGAAGAGGGCTGGAGGGACCCTGCCTCAATCTAAGCAGGCAAGTTCTCACAGGCTGGCCTCAGCTGTTTGTCTGTAGCACATGTAAGGGGGTGGGGAGGTGTGCTGGTGAAGGGGTCACCCAAGTGGTAGGCTAGCAGCTGGCCTCAAAGGGAATGAGCCATAAAAAGAAAAAGATCAGTTTGGTGATGGTTTCTGTCAGTTTGGCACAAGAGGAAGTCGGGAAAGGAACAAGGGAAAAAGAGAGACTGGGCAGAGGTACAGAAGATGGGACAGGGAAGAGGTATGAGGACGGGTGATAGAGAGAGAGGGTGAGCTCCGTGAGATTCCCCGTGGGACCCTAGTGTATCCACAGCACCTCTGGGGTCAGTGTCAGAGCCTCGCTCACCCTGAGGTGTAGTTAGTTAGGAATGAGTTGGAGGGGCCAGGCACACCCTTGAGAAAGCCCAAGACCTCTTGCTTTCTGGGGCCAGGTCTATCTCCTCGGCTGGGCCCAAGCCTCACAGCTGTTTCTATTTCTAACTGGTTCTTCAGTGGACAAGCCCCTGAGGGAGCTCAGGTGGGAGTTTTTGGCACACAGCAGGCCCACCAGGGGAACCATGCAGTTTAGTCCAAACTGGGGCCTTGTCCTTGGGGAGGATACAGCCCAGTCCCTGGCCTGCCATGGAAGGGGCAAGCTGCCAGCCGTACGTCTGGCTGGGGCAGGAAGAGGCTTCTCTGTGCCCCACAGGACGGAGGCAGGGCAGGCAGATGCAGGCCAGGCCCTGCCCTTACAGGTAGCTGGAGGTGACAAAGGAGTGGGGTCCCCGCACTCGGCTCAGATGGATCATCGCACGGTCGTAGGCCACCTGCACTGACTTGCGGATGCTGGTCTTGCGGCCTTCCAGCATCTTGAGCTTGTCCACAGTGTCTTCCACACCCAGGGGCAGGACTTTGTCCCTCGGAAGCCACTGCCTAAAATACAAGCACAGTAAGAAGGCTGGACCATGGTGGGTCCCAAAGGAGGCTCTTCTGGACCCACTTGCCCAGGACCAGCAAAGCCAGGGGGAGGGGACAGGGCAGAGGGAGGCAGACTGGGATGCCACAAGCAGGAAGCCACCAAGGGACTTATTTCGCAGCTGGGCCCAGGACACTCACTCAGCTTAAGACGGTTGCCAGAGGGAAGCCCGTGTGCCCCCAGGGAGACTAGCTGAGTCATCTGGAGGGCTCTGAGCCTCACCCTGCCTTGCGGAGTCAGGGAGCTACAGCTAGGAAGTGGAGCTGATGTCAGGAATCGATGAAATGATCTCTGGTGGGGCCTGCACCTGGTGTTTTTTAAAAGGTCCCTGAGTGAATATAACATGTGGCTAAGAGCCCAGCCTTTGGAGCCAGATCTTGGTTTGTATCCCAGTTCTGGCTATGGATTCTTGGCTTTCTGAGCCTCAGCTTCCTCATCTGTAAAATGGATTGGGAGGGGATTAATGAAGATTTAAATGAGGACCAAATGAAATCATGCATGTAAAGCAATTTGCATAAAGAAATGGAGTAAATGCTCAATAAATGATAGCTATTAGCTAGTCCTACCTCCTCACTCTACAGAAGCAGAGGTGAAAGAATCCTCCTGCTGGTGTTTGTAAGCCATGAGCAGACAAGCCCCTTGCGGTGGATCCTGCACTGCCCAGAACTCTCCGCCCAGGACTGAGACATGCTTCCCTGCAGCCGCTGGGAGTGTTGGCAGATTACAGGCTCTCAAGTGAGTCCTGCTCCAGGAATCAACCCCCATCAATGTCACCCCCTTCCCCAGGGGCAGCCAGCATTCAATGACTGGTTGACATCGGGGTACAAAGGCACAGCCCCAATCCCTGACATCTCTAATGAGCCACCCAGCTCCAGAGCTCCAAACAGGATGAGCTGAGGCCTCTGCAGCAAGTGCACTGCAGTTCAACTTTTTCCTCTGCCCAGTGCTGCGCCCCCTCACCCTCACAGCTCTTCCCAATGACTCCTAATACAAATCTCCATCTCAGAGTGCTTCACAAGGAATCTGATCTGCGATACCCCTCAGTTACTATTAACACCATTAATCAGTGTTATTAGTAACACCAGGTTACTGTTAACATGGCAAATGCAGACCAGCTGCTGGCAGGTAACCCCTCACCTTCACCTGGGTGGAGGCAGGGTGGCCGAGTCCACAGCCCCTTTGTGTACCTCTCCGGCACGTCAGCATTAGAACAGCCACCTGGTTGGGCCCCTCGGCCTGCATCCTGGTGCACCCTCCCAGCAGCAGCACCCACTCACCAGGTGCGTTTATTGTCAAAGAAGAGGACAAGGAAGAGCTTCTCTCCAGCCTCGGCCTGTTTCTGCTCTCCCAGCTTCAGCACATCCAGTGGGGGGACGGGGATGGGGACGCCATTGTGCAGAAGGCCCTCCCGGGGCATCTTGGGATCGATGATCTGGAAGCAGGAAAGGAGACAGCATTCAGCGGGGGGTGGATGGGGTGACCAGTGCACCCTGCTGTAGGACTAACCACTGAACCACCGTACACCAAAGCTATGCAGGGGATTGGCTCGGCCCACAACGCAGTGATGGAGGGGCTGACCTCTTCCAATGACCCTCAGTACCCCAAACAGAAACTCTGACTCTGTTTCCCCAGGTATTGTCCTAATCCTTTGGCCCTTTCCAATCAGACCTTCCGACAAGGGAGCTTGCTCCATCAACTGTCAGGCCCCAGAGCTGAAAGAGAAGTACTGGGAAGCCAGGGTGGGGGGTTTTCAGAAGTGAGTGGAGCATCTCTGACGTCCAGGCCAGATAGACAAACGCCTTCCTCCCAATGTCCCTTAGGGGAGAGGAATGGAGGCCATTTTTTTCCCCTGCCAATTTCCCTTTAGAACCTGTGCAATTCATTTCAAAATCTCAGGGGCTTCCTAGACACCATGGCTGTGAAGAAGGTCCTGAATCGGCCAGAGGGCCCATCCCTTTGGTTCTACCTAAACAGATCTCCTGGTTACCCACCACCTTCCTGTCTGACTATAATCCTTCCTGGTGCATAGACCAGATACAATTTTAGCACCTCCACGGTAAAATCAGAGAGAAGGCAAAAGACTGAGTGTGGAGGGTTGCTGAAGAGGGGAGAATGATGTGGTCGGAAACAAGGGCCACTGGAAGAATGAGTCCTTGAGGCTGCAGGCTCCACAAGGGCAAGGGCTCAGCAAAATGCCTGGTGGCATCAACATAACAATAATTCTCCAGCTCTGTGGAGCACTGACAAAGTTACCAAAGCTCCTAATTATTCACACATCATCTTATTTCATCCTCTCGCTGATGCTGAGAAGTCTGCTGACAAGTACTAGCTGACAGAGGAGAACGCCAAACACAGAAGGATGTAGCTGGCTGGGACTAAAACCAGGCGCCTGGACAAGGCTTGGGCCTCTGCTGCCCACTGCCTCCTACACAGCCCCTGCTTCCAGAGCAGCTGGCTGATAATCTCTGTGCACCAAGGCCAGGGAGACTTGGAAACTTACCGAGGAGGCAGCTTTCTCCAGAGATGGAGCAATCTTAATTCCTATACCCTGTCCCAGGGGGTCTCTTATAATAATAAATTGCTCTATTTACTTCTGGGTGTTTGCCAGCTTCCCTACATCCTTCTCAAGATAAGCAGCTAAAAGCAGGTCCTCTAGTTAAGAGTTTACTCTAAGGAAGAACCACCACTACCCTGCCCCCAGCTGTGTGATTTGGTAAAAACTCTAACTCCCAGCCTGTCTGTCCCTCCTGGGACTGAAGCTAAGGGTCCTAATGAGAACCACCAGACAAGCCCTCCTGAACTTCCTCGATTATCAACAGTGGGGATAGTGCCTGGCTTGGAAAGTGGGGCAGACTGTGAAAAGTGACCCCCCAAGGGCAGAAGCAAGATGGGCAAGTCTGCCTCTTAAGGGGAGCTCGCCTCCCTTTTTAAAGAAGACAGAGGCAAATGTATCCCCAAATAATAAATAATGGTCCATTCACTCAAATGTCATGCAGATGTAAAACAACATGGAAATAAAGTCTGCAATAACATTTAACACATTACATAACAAATGTGTACACACACCATTGTTACGGCTATAATATATAAACGATAAATAGAAGCAACAATACAAAATGCTTATAGATGATGTCATAATGATGCGATTTGTGTTGATTTTCTCTTTTTCCAAAGCTTCTGCAATGTAGAGACATAATTTTTACAGAAAAACAAAAAACATTTTTTTAAAGAACAAGAGCCTCAGAAATTTAAAAACCGTATAGTCACTATATGTGCAAGTACATATTTAAGTATACAGAGGAAAATGACTGGGAGAGCATAAACCAAAATAAAAACACAGGTTGTATTCAGGTGGTAGGTTTTTTCAGGCGGTGGCTGAATTTCTTTATCACAAAAGAAAATGTATGATTAAGAAGATAATTAAAAAGGAAAACAAGAGGGGCTTCCTTGGTGGCGCAGTGGTTAAGAATCCGCCTGCCAATGCAGGGGACACGGGTTCGATCCCTGGTCCGGGAAGATTCCACATGCTGTGGAGCAACTAAGCCCGTGCGCCACAACTACTGAGCCTGCGCTCTAGAGCCCGCAAGCCACAACTACTGAGCCCACATGCCACAACTACTGAAGCCCACGCGGCTAGAGCCCATGCTCCACAACAAGAGAAGCCACGACAATGAGAAGCTCGCACACCCCAACGAAGAGTAGCCCCTGCTCACCGAAACTAGAGAAAGCCCGTGCAGAGCAACGAAGACCCAACACAGCCAAAAAATAAATAAATAAATTTATTTAAAAAAAAGAGACTAGTTTTAGACTGGCTTTCTTTGTATTGTGAGATTAAAAAAAACAAAACTAAACCTGCACAGTCTTAATCAATTCTTCAGCAACTAAGCTGGGGGTCTCACTGACAGCTGGGCATGGAGCCTGTGAAGGCAGCCCCAGGTCCAACCTCCTCAGCGCTGGATCACAGTGTGGATCTCCCACCTGCCACTGCTAAGCAGGGGGTGAGGCAGGTAGCATGGGTTCCAATATGACTCCAGCAAGTCATATAACCTCTTGGAGCTACAGTTTCCTCACCTGTCCAAAAAGGATCAGAGTTCCTGCACTCTTCACCTTAAGAGGCTGCTGTCTATGAAAAGAGCCATAGACAAAAATGAGCTGGGAGAGGCTCAGAGCTCTGTGTGCACGCATAGGCTGGCAGGGCGGTTCTCAACACCCACTATAGATCATCTGGGGAGTGTTAAAAAAAATAGTCATAAAAAAAAGAAACAAAAATATTCATGCCTTGGTCTGGCTTTAGAGAGTCTAATACAGTTGTTCTGAGATGGGGCCTCAGGATCTACATTGTTTAAAAAATTCCCCCAGATGATTGTGACATGCCCCAAAGGTTAGAATCAGTATTTTCAGGGCCAGATGGATATTACCTCCCTAATATAGAAAGAGCCCTAAGACATAACAATCAGGGTGGTAAAAATTAGAATTTTTAGCTACTGCCACTATGGAAAAAATGGAAATTTTAGCTACCATTGGTGGGAGTATAAACCAGAACTAATGTTCTAAGGGGCAACTTGGCAATTTGCATCAGAATTTTACATAGATGCCCCAAGAAGGCATTCCTAAGACTTCTTCACTGTGAAGAAATAACCATGGATGTGCACAAATGTTAAGCTACAATGATGCTTACTGCTGGCTGTTTATCATAGTGAAAAATTCAAAATGATCTAAATGGCCACCTAGGGAGTGGTTAGAATAAGGTACACGCATACGACTGCAGATGATGCAGTAACGAAAGCGCTGCTGCTGAAGAATGCTTAATGGCGTAAGGCATGCACGCTCATGGTGTACTGTTAAGTGAAGGGGAGGTTAGACAGAGTACAGTCTCATATTTATGCACATTTATGCATTAAACAGAAAAAAAAAGGGCTGAGGATATACATCAAGAGGTAATCTCTGAATAGATGGCACTGTGGGTGATTTTGAACTCAGTGGCTCAGAACACAGGCTTTGACATCACACACTTTGAGCCCTGGGCTCAAATTCCAACCCTGCCACTTAATAGCTAGATGACCATGGTAGCAAATAGATCTTCAGTTTTTTCCCCTATAAAATGAGAATAACCATACCTTCCTCAGCATTTCAAGAACTTAGCATGTCAGACATTTAGTAAAACACCTAAGCATTATTAACAGCTTTTACAATTTTCTACAATGAGCACATTTTACTTTTATGAATAGATAATTTTTTTTATTTAGCAAATAAATATATGCTATTAAATCACTAAGAGCCCTAGCTTCTGTCTGCATACTTTAACCTATTTTAAGAGCCCTAAGCAGGGAGTATAGCTGGTGTGACCCACCCAGGCTGGGATAAAACCTCCCTCCCTTCTGCAGCTAAAGGTACCCTGACTCTCCTGGCTTGATCCAATCAGATAAGCCCCCAAGGCAAGGCAGGGGCCAGACCACCCATGGGAGGGAGGAGGATCAGGCAGACTCACCAAGGCGGGGTAGGAGGGATAACCTCGGCACTTGGCCCACACCAGCTCCAGGGGCTCCAGGTCTCCACGGTCTTCAAAGGGCATCAGGAGGCTTCTGCCTGGGGATGGGGGAGGGGAGGAGACAGTGCCCAAGGGGGCATGGAACGGTGCCCAGGAGGCCTGCCCGGGGCCTCCATTTGACTGGGACAGCCCAGGAATGAGTCAGAAACATCCCCTCCACCCTTCCTCTTCCCTACCCTCTCCTTAGTTCTTAAGACTAGATCAGGAGACGGCAAACTTGTTCTTTAAAAGGCCAAATAGTAAGTATTTTAGGTTTTGCAGTCTCCATTGCAACTACTCAACTCTACTATTGTAGCATGAAAGCAGCCACAGACGATTGGTAAATGAACAAGCACTGCTGTATCCCCATAAAACTTTATTACTGGACACTGAAATCTGAATTTTGTGTAATTTTCACGTGTTACAAAATGTCATTCTTCACTTGATTTTCAATCATTTGAAAATGTAAAAAACATTCTTAGCTCGTGGGCCCTACAAAAACAGGCAACAGGTTACAGTTTGCTGACCTCTGAACTAGAACCCTAGGTTGATGTTCCTTGGAAAAATATAACTGCTTCATCACCAGGACACCAGGAAGAAGGACTATAATGCATCTTGGCAAAGCCACAAACTGCTCTCTGGGCCTCCCTGACTGGTGGGCCTCATGATGGAGGCTTCATGGAAAAAGATGCCTGGGATGGATATCCCAGTAAAACTATTTGCTAAATGAGTTCTTTTCTGACAGGGCCATACCTGGCTATCCAGGACACCTGGCTGCACAGCACTCAGCAGAGCCAAGCAGGTCTGCAGACTCTTTTCTTGCCAGTTTTGTCAGAACCTTACACAGGGTGTCCTGCCTGGGGCAGGCACCACATCTCTTCGGTTTACTTTGTTCTGCACCTAATGCATTAGCACACATGGATGGGTACTTCACAAATGTCTCTGAATACACAGAGGAACCTCCCTTCCCCTCCCCAGTCTATAAGCTGGCAACAGGGAGGTGACCACACTCAACTAAGGAAAAGATCCAAATTCCACAGAGTAGAAATCATGTTCCTAAGGAAACATTACCATCTACATATATAATTTTTTATAAAGTATATTCCTGATAATGAGGTCTTGTTTTCTACTAAATCAATAGCAATAACAACAAAAAGACAAAATCCATTACTGAAGAGGCAGGCTGTGGGGAAACTGGTGCAATCATATACTGCTGAGGAAATTGCAGACCAGTCTAATCCTTTCAGAATATAATTTGGCAGTAAGTCTCAAGAGTCATTAAAAAAAAAGTATGAACAATCTACTCCAGTAAATTCCTTCCCTGGGAATTTGTTCTTAGAAAAATAACTTTTAAAATGAATAAGAGGCTTTTGAACAAAAATATGGGTTCACTACCTTATGTATAATGTTAAAATTTGAAAATAACCAAATTCTAACAATGAAACAAGTAAATTATAATGCATTGATTGGAAGATAACATTGAAAAAAGCAGAATATGAAAGAGCATGTGTTTTGGATTAGCATTTTGTGAAAAACGTGCCTGAAATAAATAGAAGGCAACATAGAGAAATGAAGACAATTGTGTTAAGGTGATGGAACAGTGGAAGGTCAGTTTCCTTTTTAAATTTCCTTTGGCATCATTTTAATAATTACGTGGTTTTAAAAATAAGAATAAAATGTCACCACCAGAAGCACAAAGTACGTGCCAATCCGCTCCCAGTTCTGCACTAGATGCTGTACAAATTAACCTAGACATAAGCCCTGCCTTCTGGGCACTGACAGTCAGACAGTAATGAAACATGCAGGCATGCATTCATCAACACACATATGAAAAAGAAACTGATGCTAAGGGAAAATAAAGCAGTTGGGAAAAGGAAAGAGGGGAAGAGAAGCCCTGAAGGCTGAGTATTAGACGGAAGCTTCAAAGACAGGGCATCCAGAGTGCACACCCCCCATAGGAGGGCTGGACAGAGATGTGCTCAGAGAACACCCAGCCCTGCACCTGTTCCACCTAAGCACCACCCAGTCCTCTCCTTTGGCTCTGCCCTGTCCTTTATTCCTTCAGTCAGAGGAGATAAGATCCATGTGTTTTACTGTTTGGACCTGCTGGAGTAGAATGTCTCCATTTTACCCCAGTAGGGAGTAGAAGCATTGGATCACATGAAATTACAGGGTTATGTGTGAAATTCAGTGACACAGGATATCATATTACTCCTGTGAGGGCAGACTGGAAATATCTATCAAAATTACAAATGCATACTTCCTCCAATACAGCAATAGAGTATATCTATAGATATACACCCCAGGGATACAAAATGATCTTTGTACAGGTTGCCCACTGCAACATTGACTATGACAATTAAACAAAAACAATTTAAACGTCCATCTGCAGAGGGCCAGCTAAGTAAATGATAGCACACCTATGTAATGGGATATTAGGCAGCCAATAAAAAGCACAAAAGAATCTCCAAGATATATTATTAACTGAAAAAAGGCATGGTTTAGAGGAATGTGCATGTTAGGCTTCTCTGCTCACTCTTTTAAATATACACACAAGTTTTTGGTTTGTGTACGTATGGATTACATCTGGAAAGACACAAAAGAAACCGCTAACAATGGCTATTCTAGGGAGGGGAGAACTGGCTTTTCATTATGCACCCTTTTGTACGTTTCTGATTTTTGTCACCACGGTATGTGTTACTTATTCAAAATAAGATGAATTTAAAAAAAAGTAAAAGGAGTATGAATGACCTGGGAGGAAGGGCCATTTCCCTGACCAGTGCCCCCAGGTTCGGAGGAGCTCAGGGTCTGGCTGCAGCCCGCAGAACTGGTTCTCTGGAAGGCCTGGTCCCCCAAGATGCACCTGTACAGCACTCCTCACCTGAGCCGTTGTAGTCAGAGTCTCCATTCACACCTTCCAGGAAGGGCACTCGAGACAGGGCTGGCTTCCCTCGGCTGCGTTTGGGGGGTGTCAGACCACTGCATATAGAGCAGGGAGGAAGAGAGGAGCGAAATGAACAATTTCAATGAGTAACACATCCACTCCTGCTCTCCCATCTCTGCTAGGAGCAGAGCTGCAAAAACCCTTCAAGGAGAATGGTTCCTCACCTTCCCCTAAAACTCATATTAACCCGTGATATACTTCTGACCAGAATGTTCCCACGAGGCTTAAGGAAACATTTCATCCATGTGCAAGGACTGAACTTGGAAAGAGAGGCCTGCTCCCCTGCCCAGGGACACTGGATTTCATCCAGAGGGAAGGTCACCCAGGCACTTGTCAATCCTTCCAGAGTCTAAGCAGCCTGGCCATGAGGAGGGCCTGTCTCACATCTGCCCAGAATTCTGAACTCTCTGGTTCACATTGCTTCTCTAGAAACCAATTTATTTTTGAGGTACAAAAATCTGCCTCTTTCCCAAATTTTCTATAATGGACATGCCTTACTTCCTTAATTAGAAAAGACTTTTTAAATTGGAAAAACAATCCGCTTCTCACTTCTACTTTATGTGTGTGACGTTTCTTAGACAGAGATGGATTTTTTTAAACTACCAAGCAGACCGTTTTTTTTTAAATATGGCTACTGCAAAGAGATAAAAAATATATAGTAGACAAAGACTAGAAGGTAATAGGCAAAAATGAGAACAGTAATACAAGAATAATGGTATAACTGGAACCCACCCAGGCATCAGTATTTTTAAGTTGCTCCCAATGCAATTCTAATGTACAAGCACAGTTAGAAGCCTCTGGGCAAGAATGATGTGGCTATGGTTTTTTCCCATTCAAACTTTAAAAAATATTACTGCTATATAATTATTTCAACAAAAAAAATTGCTTAAAAGACAAGTCAACAACCTGCAGTAGAGCAAAAATGCTTAAGAAACCCCTAATGGGATACGAAGAGGCCAGGGTTAAGACTGGTTGGAGAGTAGGGTACTCCTGCGTTACTGAATCATAACTGACTTATCATGGTCTTATACAGAAAACCTGGCACAATGAGAACCTGATGAATCATAATCCTTCAGTTAGTAGTAGGTTGGGAGCTTTCTTCCTGCTAGTCAAAATTAGGACCTGTTGGGGAAAAAACAACATCCAGTTCACATTCAGAATTCAGTTCCCATGCACCCTACAAAAATCTGTCACTGGACTTAAAGAATCTGAGTCCTTATAAAAATGTAAGGTACTGGTAGTTCTATTAGGAAAGCCTCTCCAAGTTCACGTCATGGATCTGGGGAGACATCTCCAAACACAACATAGGAGGGCACAACCAAGCAGTTAAGAGAGAAACTCTGGAGCCAGACTACCTGGGTTCAGAACCTCACTCTGTGCTACTCATTCATTCTGTGACCCTGAGCAAGTTAACCTCTCTGAGGCTTGTGTTCCCCATGTGCTGCTGTGAGGATTTAATGGATTAATACACAGCAAGCACTCAGTACAGAACACACCAAGTATTCAATAAATAGCAGTTATATAGTAAATATTATTATATAAACGGTAGTAAATTTTAATGTCTCACTTGAATATTATAAAATACCAATGTTATACTATCAGATGATGAGCTCTGAGAAGCTTGAGCTCAATGAGACAGGGTGCAACACCAAAACTAGGTCCATATGTTCCTGTTTCATAGAAGAACGCACAAGTGACTCGATCATGGCCTGCATTTCAGCCCTCTCTCTAAGTTACCCAGCTCTAAGCAGACAGCCCAATCTATAATTATTTTGCTTACTGGCTTAACATTTATCTCTCCCTTCTAGATGATAAGCTCCTTGAGAACAGACACCTTATCAGGGCTTAGAACAGTGCCTGGCTCACGGTAAGTGCTTAATTAATAATTGAATGAGTGACCCAAAGAAGAGGGTGCAGCTCCAAACTGCTCAGAAAATCATTAGAAAAGATAAACCCAGGGACAGGATGGGAAAGGGATGGGATTAGTGACCAGAAATTCTTTCAAGGTTCTTTATTCTGCGATTATATGATTCTAGTCTAATTAATAAGATCTTCCTTTATGTACTTACCCCCACAATGTAGGAAAAAAGAAAAGAAAGAAAAAGAAAAAAATCCCTGTAGTTGAAGGCCTGAATCTCCTGTTGTAAACCGCAAAATTCTACTGAGAACCACTGAGCTAAAGAGGAAACGCCTTCCAAGGGCATTGTTCCCACACTGAGCAGGGCCCCAGAGAAACTGGTGGCTTTGGCATGTTCTGCAGAAAGGTAAGCAGTCTGAACGGGCAGGCTAACCAGAGCCTGGCCTGGCTTGCTCCTTGCAGCTCACAGCTGGGAAGAGTGCCCTTTGTGGAGGGAGGGGCCGAACACACCTTCTACCTTTAGTCAAGGACTAAGAGGGGACAGTTTGATAACCCCACTCCTACCCCACCCCAGTGAACTGGGTTTCCAGGCACCTTATCTTTGAAGGGAGTCAGGAACTCCAACCCGGGACCGGGCTAGAAGCATCCTGTATGATTTTGAAATCTCTGCCTCTTCTCTATGCCTGGTAACTGTGTTTTCCCATCCACTCCTCCTATATCTCTAGAGCTGTAACATGGAGGGAGACAGCTACGACATTTCTGAGGCTTGGTGGGGAAGAAAATCTCTAAGGAGCCACTGAAAGCTGGGCCCTGCTACAGCACGGGAGCAGTCCAGGCCCAAGGGGGCATCTGGGGGCCTCCAAGAGCCCAGCACCAGTGTAGAGTGAGAACCCAATAGAACCTACACCCAGCCTGCCTTTGAAGCACTTCAAACACAGACACATAGTATTTTGGTGCTGCCCTGGGACCTCTCCTCCCCTGCTCTGAACCCAGAATCCATCCAGTAGCCATGTGGAGGGACCATGAGGTCAACCTTCAGGACAAGTCATTCTTCTTTTGTGGCACTGAAGGTCTCCCATTTCCAAGAGTCCCACACTCCCTGGTGTCTTGCAGAGCATACAACACAGAGCAGAGAGATTCAATAAACTCTTAGTCGTGGAAGAAAGTTGAAGGTTCTGGCCTCGGAAATCCTCCCTTCAGGTGAAAGAATGGGAAAAGAAACCCATCCCTTCCCAGCTCAAAGATGGTAGAAGAGCTGGGGCCTTTGTCAGACTAAAAGGCAATTCCAAATTTCCTATCTGTCCATTTCTTATTCCTACACCACTGCTATGATGCCCCGAAAGGCAACGGGTGAAACCATGTCTATAACTGGGTTATCTAAATGGGCCAGGGGGTGGGTGGGGATTGGCTCAAATGTTAACTTCACTGGGCAATACAGAGGGTGTCCCCACCCTCTGGAGCCAAATTCAGATCTACAAACCCTATAAAGCATCAGCACTACTCCTCCCCCCTAGTCAGATCAGGCCTGACAGTCAAGGGTCACAACGTTTCCTAGGAGCTACCAGAGTCACAGATGAGAGGCTTCAGGAAATAACAGGGGTGCGGGAAGAAAAAAACTGAGATAAGCAGGAGGAGGTTCAATCTGCAGCTTAAAGGAAAATAAATGGAGAGGTGGCAGAGCTGCAAACATGGCTTTGGGACAAGTGTTCTTACCTGCAAGCTTCAAATGCCAGTCCACCACTGAGACCCAAACTACATTCTGAGTCAGACCCGCTTTCAGTGTGTTTTCCAAAGCCGTTGGTCACACCTGCCAAGAACACACAAAGTAAGCCTGAGTGTAGAAACCCCCCTCCCCTGACACATGCTGCAGTGTGAGGCAGCCACCTTGGGAGGGCTCAGCAAGGAGGGATGGAGAGGATGGCTGGTCCCTCCTCTTGGGAAATGGGTCTTGGGTGGTGGAGAGAACCTGATAAAGGTTTGGGGGAAATGTTGGCTAGGGCAGTGAACAGACACTGCATTTACCTTCCC
Organism: Delphinapterus leucas; assembly: GCF_059928025.1. Lineage (NCBI taxonomy): Eukaryota > Metazoa > Chordata > Mammalia > Artiodactyla > Monodontidae > Delphinapterus > Delphinapterus leucas. The sequence continues at coordinate 38,528,505 of NC_143138.1, forward strand.
ATCCTTCTGGGTTTACTTGAAGGAAAATAGCCTATAGCTCATTCCAGTTACTGTCATTTGACTACAATGGGAAATACCAAGACTTCCTCACTCCGGCTTGTTCACAAGTTCCTGGATCTGCTTCTAATTTCAAGCCTCAATTATCAGGGAGTCTCCTCTGCCTCTTGGGAAGCCCACCCACCTTGCCTCTTCAGATAAACACTCACACACCCTATCCATCACACAGCTGGCAATAGCTAGCTTCATTCTTTTGGGATGGTGTCAGGGGAGGTTGGAGCCGGATAAGGACTGTGTCAACCACACCCTGAGATATCTAGCAGAGCTAGTCAAAGTTGAGGATGGGGGGAACTTTTCAGCAGATCTAAGGCAGACCAGACCTTCCTGGGATGATGGGGAGTCAGATTCCCTGGGTTCTAGACTGGGCTCTGAAATATGGGTCCCTTTTCCTCTTTAAGCCTTGGCTTCTACTTTCGTGAAGTGAAGGTAATACCTTCTTACTTACGGAGGATGCTATTAAGTATGAATGAGGGAAGGTCTGTTTACAGCAGGGAGCCCTTCAGAGGCAAATGAAGACTGTCTGGTCATCCCAGGGACAAGACTCTCACCTGCCATGAAAGCTTCAACTCTCCTCTCTATCTATCCAATTCCCAACCACCATCCAGAATCCCACAAGTCTGATAGCTGAGCCAAGAGCTCTAAGTCACATATACCTTAGCCAGAAAACTGTGAGGCAAGTCACACCTGTAAGAGCAGGTGTCTGAGCCAACATATCTGGACCCTAACCTGGCTCTGCCTCTAACATCATGACCTCAATTTAAATCACCAAAGCCTACTGTGCCTCATCTATAAAGGATCAACACCTGCTTTTAAGAGAACCCACTAAAGTTGTGCAAAAATATTCCTGGGTACCAGGTAGCTGGGATGGTGGAGGAGAAACAGATTCTAGCCCCCAAGCAGTGGGCCCTCTCAGGTTGGATGAGCCTGATGTCTAGACCTATTTCCCAACAGCAGGATTTTTCATTTTTAGTGCTCAGTGCTGTTTGGCTGTGCCTGATATAACTGACAGGATGACAACAATAACTGCTACCAACTACTGCTATATACCAAGTGCTTTATATAGGCTACTTCCAATCCTTAGAGCCACACAAGGAAGGTGTCACTAGCCCCATATTAGAAATAAGGAATAGGCTCACAGAGGTTAATTCATATGCCCCAGGATACACAGCTAGTAAGAAGATGGGATTTGAATTCAAGTCTGCCTCAAGCTCTTGACTCTATATAAACACCCTACTGCCCTAATACAGGGAAGCTTGGACCAGACAGGAAAGGAAGGTACTGCTGGAAACAAAGTATTAGGTAGGAAGACAGAAAAGCAGAGAAAAGCATGTGCTGACCACACAGCCCAAAGCCACCATGTAACAGGACATGAGGAGCAAAAGCCAAGAGCAGGCCCCTCCCTGCCAAGTGAGCTGGCCTTCCATATCCCACCAAGACTAAACAACTGTCTGGTGATGGAGGCCCTGCATGTCCAGGTCCACCTTGCCCACAGCATTGGCTCCTGATGCCCCTCTTCGCTTTGGAGAGGGAAGCCCCTCTCCAAACTGTCCCTCACAGGGACTCTGACCTTGTTTCTACACACCTGGGCCTGAGCCCTTTGTTCCTTTCTAGTCTGTCCTCATCCCCAGGGCCAGCTTAGGCACTGTCTACTCATGAAGCCTTCCCAACTCCCCCAGTTCCTATTCCCTGAACCTCTAGCAGTGCTGTCACCTGACACCTAACCACAGACTGTCCAGCACTGGGGTATCTCTGCACCTCAGGACACCATCTAGTCTCCCCACTGGATGGTAAACTCTCAGATTTGGACCTGGGTCTGATTTACTGCTCCCCAGTGACCAGCTTGTGTTGGACATGCAGTAAGGACTCTAGTGACAAGCCCCTATTACTACCTCTGAGACCCCATCTCCTATGATCCCTTGGCTCACTCTGCTGTGGCCACACAGGTCCCCTCACTGTTCCTCAGACATGCAAGCATGTTTCCACCCCCATGGCCTGTGCACTTGCTAGTCCATCTTTTTGGAACGTCTTTTCCCCAGATACCCAAAGAGCTCACACCTTCAGCTCCTTCAGATCTTTACTCAGAAAGCCTCCCCTGGCCACCCTCTTTAATAACACCTCAGCATCCCCTCTCCCCCGCTTCCCTGCTGGACTTTTCTCCACAGCTTCTAATATGCGATACAATTTACTTATTTGCTTTTAGTCTACCTCCCCTACAAGAGAGGAGACTTGTCTGTTTTATTTATTGATTTTTCCCCCTACACTTTAGTGCCTACAATAATGCCTGATATAAATATCTGATGAATAAATGAACTAAAATGAAAGTAGGAACCATTTTATCATATATAGCTTTATATGCTGCTCAGGGCCAAAGAGAGCCCCAGACACAAGCTGGCCCTCTCAAAACACTTGCTCAAAGCCTATTTCCCCAGGCCACTACTCATGTACCAGGCCCAACTGTGCGCTACGGAGCCCTCAGTGCTACTACTGGCATCCACAGGGGCCATTAGGGAGGCAGCTGACTGGGGAAGGTGCCGGCTGGCAAGGCAAAGCAGGAAAGCAGATGAGAAGTAGCAAGAGAAGTCACAGGCGAGGTCACCTGTCTCTTCCCCCTGCTGGGGGGACCTCTCCCCTTCGCTCTCACTACAGCTCCTGCTCCTTGGCCGCTTCCGGGAGTGCTGTTCATCCTCGATGCTGGTGGGAGACGCAGGAGAGCCCACTGCGCCATGGTCCTCACCATTCTCCAGGGCCCTGTCTGGGCTCCTCTGTAGTTTAACCCCATTCTTGGCCTTCTTGAAGAGGACTGATGTGCGACGGCCCACGCCACTGAGTGGGGCGCCTGCGGGGGATGTATCGGGGGTCATGAGGGATACTCTATTAATGCCATTGTCACTGAGCAGGTGTTGCAAGGGCTCGTTCCCTAGCTGCAGAGGTGATTTTTCCAAAAGCTCATCTTCTTCCACTTTTCTTGGCTTTGGGAATCGGCTTGGAGGTTTGCTATCATTGATGGGTTTCAGAGTGGGGGGATCCGGAGGGGATTCTTGCTCAGACAAGGAAGGCGCAGGCCCAGTAGGCTCCAGGGTTGGTGGGGGAGGCATTTTGGAGTCATCTGTTAGAGAAAAAGAGAACCTGCTTGAACATTTTAGAAAAAGTCTGCCCCTACAAGCCAGATAATGACACTGATAACTAAGAACCAAGAGCATAGGCTATTAGAAGGTTTGAGACGCGTCTCAGGTCTAAGGTGAAGAGAAGGTAGGACTAAGTTGTGTCTACACTAGTAGTTCTAAACCCAGGCTATGTATTAGTTACTTAGTTTCTTAAAAATTCCAATGCTGAGGTCCCACCCCAGACAAAATGAAACCAAATAGCTAACGATGGATTTTTTTTTTTAAAGCTTACCAGGTGAGTTTGATGAAGTCAGGGTTATAAACCACTGCCCTACACCCAAGAAAGCCCAAAGCCCCCTGCTTAATCAATAATTAAGTAAGTCTCAGCCTCACAGATTAGGAGTCTACAACTCTCTTTAGACCCAGGTGTTTTCCCATCTGTCAATGTATTTTGTTTCATATCACAAGTGAAGCAAGAAGGACAAGCAGAAAGAAGCAGCTTACAGATATGAAAAAATGAGAGCAAGGAAGTTAAATCAGTGGTTCCCGAACATGTCTATTCAACCTCCACCTTAAAAAATGACACTTTCGGGGCTTCCCTGGTGGCGCAGTGGTTGAGAGTCCGCCTCCTGATGCAGGGGACATGGGTTCGTGCCCTGGTCCGGGAAGATCCCACATGCCGCGGAGCGGCTGGGCCCGTGAGCCATGGCCGCTGAGCCTGCGCGTCCAGAGCCTGTGCTCCACAACAGGAGAGGCCACAGCAGTGAGAGGCCCGCGTACCACAAAAAAAAAAAGACACTCAAAACAGAGCTCAGATTTCCCTAATCTGAATTTCTGGGAGATGAAGCCTAGAAATTTTTTGAAACCTCTAGAAGCTGCTGCAGCCGGTCCACTGGGCATGACTCTGCACTGCCTTAGCCCAGGAGTGGGGATGGATACGAGTGGCATGCTGACTGCCACATGGGAAGCTGGGAAGGGTCACAATGGACACGAAGCCCTCTAATGATAAATCTGACCTCTCCGCCACATCCCCGCTCTCCCCCAACCTAAAATAAAATGGGCCATTCCCTGCAATTTGGCCCCTTTTCCCCTGGAGATAATTCCCAACCTTCTTGATTGTGTGGATGACAGGCCCTCCTGAGCTACAGGCTCAGATCCAAGGGCTGGTAAGAGGGAGACAATTCTATCCCCAAAGAAGCGGAGAGGATGGAAAGCAACTCAGATAAGGCACCTGGATCTCTGAGAATCACTTCCCCCAGCTGTCTTTTGCAGTTCTGGGCTTTTCTGCTTGGGGTGGGCCTGTAGACTTGGCCAGCTGGGGTCAAAGCCATGAGCCCAGACCATCCTTAGGGTCTTTCTTTCTTTTCTGTTCCCCCACACCACAACCTAACCTGCTCTAAGAGCCTCTCTACATAATGGTATAAGTTGAACTAATATGTAACTGGTATGTGCAATATGGCCATACCAGGTGCAAAATACTGAAATACTTCTTTACAAGTTAGTAAACAGCTTCTGGGCCACAGCACCTGAAACTCCCTGAACCCACTCGCAGTCCAACAACTAAATATCTGCATCAGGGGCCCTCAGGAGCCCCTCCGATATAACAGCCAACACCTACTCTGACAGATGAACTCTGGTCTCTACGTATTGTTAAACATTTTGAGTATCATCCCTGGGTATGCATGAAAGTGTGGCCCCTCCCAGGGCTTTTGCTTGCCCACGAGGGTCACACCTAGAGTTGGGGAAGGACGTTCCCACTACGGGATTTCAGCTTAACCCTCCCTTACCCTGGCCCGCAGCCCCCGGCCTGCCCGTGACTGTCTCACCTCTGTCCCCATCGTCTTCTGGCTCCTCCTGCGGGGCCTGCTCCAGCACAGCCACATCCCCCCAGGGCCCTGCTGGCAGCTCCCCATTGGACACAGTCTTGTTTAGCGATGCCAGCTGCGGTGGTGGCGGCTGCGCCAGCTTCTGCCGAAGGGCATTGATCTCCCGGCGTAGCAGGCGGACACGGCGGGTCCGGGCCCCACTGGACCGCATGGCACTCACCAGGTCCAGTTTTTCCAGCAGCTCCTTCAGCTGCACCTCTGGGGACAAGTGGGCCCGGTTCTCTGGGATGAGGATGTTGTCCACTGCCAGGGAGAAGGGAGGACAGAAGAAGGGGCTGAAGGACCTGACCAGCCCAGGGCAAAGGGAAGGGCAGGGGCCAATTCCTTCAGATGCAAAATATTCTCCTGGAGTGCCTGGGCCAGTGGCTTCCAGCAGCGTCACTGTGGGGCCTTGGCCCTGGCAACACTGCTCCCAGGAGACCAGCCACAGGGACAAGGTCAGAATCTGGGAAACACCTGCAGGAAGCAGTTCACAGTCACGATTATGGGCTCCGTGGAGCAGGCACGAGGCAGCTTGGCAATCCCCCGGCCTGAGTGACTGTTTGGCTGCTGCCATCGAGAAGCAGAGAGCAGGGGCAGGCAGAGTAGGGAATTACAGAGGCAATTCCATTTTTCTGATGCTCTACCTGCACTCTTCTGAATGAGCCAGACATACACCAGCACTGCACTCCTGCTGCCCATGCTCCAACGCCACACAGAGGGAGTCCAGGAAAGAAAGACCCTTGGTGAATCTTTAGCTTTTCAGACAGACAGCTAGTACCTTATTCCCCTTATCCTACTATTCAAGAAGTGCTCAGGGAATTAACTTTAACCCTCGGAACTATTCCAGCCACAAGCACATGTACCCCAGCCTGTGCCTATCCCCAGCTTTGCTCCTGGAGTCCACCCTATAGCCCCAAGGCCCATCCTGATCCCTGGCTCTCTGGGCTCTATCCCTGCGCCTCCTCCTGGCCCCTCTCCCTGCCCGTCCAGGCTTCTCACCGTCTTCCCAGGAGAAGCGGTAAAAGTCCTCCAATTTGGGTGACTCGGGCAGGTGGGTGCCCCTCTCGGGGTCATAGCCGATGTTCTCTGCCTGCCGCCGGGCGTGCCGCAGGATGGCCCCTCCCAGGTCCCGCAGGCGGACAGCTGCTCGGTGGAAAATTGTGTCTTTAGCATTATACTTCATGCAGTTGGTAACTATAAGGTTAAAGTCCTCCTCAAACTCCTCCAAGGTGCCGTACAGGTGGGACTCCAGCTTCCGCCTCATAGTAGAAAAATCCATTGGCTTGGATATGAATTCCAGGTAATCTGGAACCTAAACATATAAAACCTGTACAATTACAACAACCATTTACTAGCCAAACAGGCGCACCCTTCAGCGGCACTCTTGCCACCCCATTTTCTGGCTTGGCCATGCCAGGCTCACTCATAGCCCCAGGGCCCTGGCCCACCTTGGCCTGCTGAGCCCTCACCGTGGGCAAGTCTACTAGCCTTGCCAGACACCCCCAGGTTTTGTACACCCTGTGGCCCAACCCCTTCCTAGCCTACTCAGACCCTATTTCCATTTCAGGCAGGGCTCACTGCTCAGGAAGTAGGGGGGGAACTTGCCTCACTCAGGTTGACAGGCTCGGCAAAGATGTGTGCGGGATCCTTCTCCTGCAGCAAGTCCAGTGTTGTCCTCAGCAGAACGTTGAACGGCATAAGCTCCAGCTCCATGGCGGCCTGCTGGACCTTGACCTGTGGGGGAGGTGGGGAGAAATCAGGACACCCCCCAAAGAGGCACTGAACTTTTGCTTGATAACTTGACTTTTGCCAGTTGTGTAAAACAAATTTTCACAAGATATTAAGCTGACCACTATTTGAGGAGTTATCACTGAACTTTTAGCCTAGAAATAATCATACCAACAGCTGCCACTTTGTGAACATTTCCTATGCATTCAGGCTATATCAAAACTTACAGTAATAATAGTTAATACCTTTATAGTCCTTACTAAGTGTCAAGTAATGCTCAAAATAGGTACAAATGAGGTATTTTACAAAGAGGAAACTGAGGCACGGAAGGACTAAGTAAGTGACTGGCCCAAGGTCACACAGCTAATAAGGGACAGATTGGGATTCACAGTGTGTGCTTTTGACTACTATGCCACACTGCCTTTCTACTTATATTACCTCAGTTAATCATCACAATAACCTCGAAGGAGAAACTGTAATTATCTCCATTTTACAAATATGGAATCTGAGGTTTGAAAAGAGTATGATGAGGAGTTACTAACCCAAGGTCACCTGGCTAGAAAAGAACAGAGACGGGACTTATACCTAGGTATGACTTAGTCCAAGAGGCACACTGATGATATAAAATGTCCCTTGGGCCAGAATTCCCACCTAATTGGCCCTTGGACCACCTAGGTCGGCCTAGGGTGACCAGGGCCTCGAGGCTCACCCCCTTGGGTGGCAAGTAGCCTGACATATTTGCAGCAGTGTGCTATACAAATGTTATTTTCCATGTGTGCCCTAATGTAAAAAGGTTGGGAAGCCGTGTATTAGACTACAAGTTCCTGCCTCTTGGCTACATCAAAACAAATGCCTGCCTGCATCCCCTGCCTGCTTCCTTTTCCCTTACATTTCTCTGGACCAGAAATGGGAAGAGAAGCTCAGCTGTGGGGCCAGGCCTGGGACGGCACAGACAGTTTGATTCCATAGACAAGGTCCTGAGATGTCCTCCATGCCCACCTGTGCTAAGTATAGCAAGAGCTGCCCAGTCTCAGTGGTGGAAACTCGGGCTACAGGACCGTGAGAGAAGGGCTTGTGCTGGGGCTGAACAGTGAAGCAGAGTTCGGAGAAAGAGAGAAAGAACATCTTTAACCCAGGCCTCTGAAGCATGAGAGTAACAGCTGCTATTCCTGGACCAGAGAGAACAGTTTTGGCATTCAATTAATAGTTTTTGCTCACTGTCATGTGCAGAGTGCTGCCGTAGACACTTCAGGGAGGCAAAGAGTATCAATAATGATGATGATGATAGCAGCTGACACTTCTATAGCCTTACTATGTGCCAGGCACTGTTCTAAGCTCTTTATATACACTAAGTCATCTAATCCTCACAACCTTATGAGATGGGTTCTATTATTACCCCCATTTTATAGTCAAGGAAACTCGAGGTATAAGGAGATTAAGCAACTTAATGTCATACAAGTAGTAAGTGGCAGAGCCAGGATATAAATGCAGGCTGTCTGAATAAAGATGCAGACGTAGAGAATGGACTTGAGGATGGGGGAGGGGGAAGGGTAAGCTGGGACGAAGTGAGAGAGTGGCATGTACTTCCATACACTACCAAATGGAAAATACATAGCTAGTGGGAAGCAGCCACATAGCACAGGGAGATCAGCTCGGTGCTTTTGACCACCTGGAGGAGTGGGATAGGGAGGGTGGGAGGGAGAAGCAAGAAGGAGGGGATATGGGGATATAGGTATACATATAGCTGATTCACTTCATCGTACAACAGAAACTAACACAACATTGTAAAGCAATTATACTCCAATAAAGATGTTAAAAAAGAAACAAAACACGCAAGCTGCCTGATGCCACAGCTCATATTCCTAATTCCTAGGCTACACTACCTACCTCAACATTCTCCATGCTCAGAGGCTTAGAATCTCTTTGAACAGAGGTTGGAAAATTTAAATGATTCAAGACTATAAGTGTTTAAAGGCCAAGTGAGAAACCCCAGAAGCTCCCAGTTCAAAGGTGATACCCATAAGAATGGCTTGAGAAGCTCTCCAAAACATAAGGCCAGGCTCCGCCCCCCCCCCCCCCCCCCAGATATCCTGAATGAGAAACTCCAGGGATGGGCCCAGGCATAAGATATTAAGCTTATGCCTGAGGCCACCAGGAGCTAAACTCCCTAAATTCGAAGCCATCAGCAGCACCACACCCAACGCAGAGTAGGCAGGCCTTGGAGCCCATAGTGCTGGGCAGGAAGGTAAGAAAGCTGACACCAGGCAGGGTCTCCTGGGTCTCCTGAAGCCACACTGACAGTAGGAGAAAAAGATCTTGAACAAGAGCCCTGGGGGCTCCTCCTCACCTGCTCCCGCTTGAGCTTTTCTCTTTTCCGAATCAGCTCAATCAGCAGCCGTGCCCGCTCCAAGTCGTGCCGGAGCTTCTGCCAGTATTTCAGCTCTTCCTTCACTGCATTTGTCTTCTCGTCCTGCTCCCGCTGCAGGAGGGAAGGGAAAGGATAGAGGAGCTGTGGGCCTCCTTCCTGCCCAAAGTCCTCTCCCTGCTCAAGCCTCTGGGGCCTCAGCAGGTAAGAGCCCCATCCCCTTCCTGGACCCATGGTCCCAGAGAGCCCTTCCACCCCCTCTACAACCCTTCCTCCAGTGCTTCCCCAGACTTATAACAATGTTTCTTCACTATAGCACAATAACCATTGCTGGGGTGAGAGCTGGGACTGCTTCTCCCTACCCCCAGGGACACCAGAGAGCAGCTGTGCATCCTCAGGGCTGGAAAGAATTTCAGAAGGAAACTAATAGACACCTCAGGGTGGAAAGAATTTCACCCTAGAGCTTCGACTTGGCTAGAAAACAAAGCGAAGTTTTTACTACGAGCTTGTGCTTACTGACTTGAACATACTTTAAAACACCACCATCACCACCAAAAACGTGATTCCTGCCCTAAAAGTGGTTACAGTGTAGTTGAGGGAAGAAAGAGGCCCAGGGTTTGATACGTAAGGGCACAGCAGCATAAAGACAACAAAAACTGATTGGATAAACTGAATATAAAATGCTAAGAGGACATAAAATAGAGAAGATCTCAGTGGACTGGGGTTAGGTCAGGGATTCCTGGGGCGAGCAATCTTACTAGGGTTTCACATGTAATGATGCATGTGGATGAAGAAAGCAGTAAGAAAGGCCTCTTTTGGAACTGAAGGGACCATAAAGCAGAAGTATGAAGGCAGAATTAGTGATTCTTTGCTTGTTGAGAAAAACGGGCTGGCCAGAGCAGAGAAACTGGAGAACCACAAAAGCCAAGGAAGACCCAGGATCCAGCTGGCAAGAAGCTTCAAATGGCAGGCAAAAAAGCCTGGACGTGGCCTGCCTGGCGAGGGGGAATTTATTCCGGAAAAGGAAATGACAGGATGGAAAATGGTTAAGTGTGTAAGACAGTACCAGCTGTAAAGCAAAGAAAGAATTAGAGGCTGGAGACCACCTAGAAAGCTACTGCTGAAATTAAGGGGGCATGGGTGAGCAGGGTAGCTGTGGAATGGAGATAAAGGGCCATATACTGATAAATCCCCCAAAACAGATCAGGGGATGATTAACTGCAGCTCCTTATGGAGGAAAGAGCCAAAAGTAACTCCAAGGTGGGCAACATCTGAGGTCAGGAGGAAGAAGCTTCCATAACAGTAATGGGGAAATACATTTACGGAGATGAAGGAAGATAATGAATTCAGTTTCCAACATCTGAGTTCAGGAAATAACATCTACACGGACATCTATAGTTCGTCTGCCCCAGAGGGACTGAGGGCAGAAAAAAGGGAGGGGACAAGACAAGAAACCTGGAGCTACTGCTACACAGTTATTGACAACTATGAGAGTGGACAAGCTCTCCAAGCCAACAGGGAGGCAACAGAGCCCCTGCGAGTGTTACCATTAAGGGGTAAGAATTAGGATCAGCACAGGGTACAGTCAGTGGGGTAGAGGGGGTGGGAAATGGTGTCACAGAGAAGCTGTAAGACAAAGTGATCGTGGTGTCAAACGCAGTCCAACAGTCTATAAGGTGAGAATCTGAAGAAAGACTTGCTGGGCTGGAAGGGGTCACTGATGTTCTAGAAGAAGCTACAGGGGAGCAAGCAGACCATTTCAAGGAGAAATTGGATATACACTTCCCCTTCAGGACTTCAGTTACAAAAGGCAAAAGTAAAATCAGACAGAACAGAGGGCACCAGAGTCATGGGAAGGCTTGCCTTGTCTCTGGAGTAATGGTGTGGGAATATTTCAAGGCAGAAGTAATGGAACAAGTGAAGAGGCAGAGAGAACTAAATATGTTTTTTAAAAGTCTCTCAGGAGGACTCCACCATCTCGGAAAACACTAAACATGCAGCAACTCCAGTTGCTAATGTCCAAAAGATCACCCCAACTGGGCAGGCTGTGCACTACAACCTAGATGGTTAGTGTATTTTTTATGGAACATTTTTAGGCAGATGGCAGTATAGTGTCTTAAGGAAAGTATGCCTTCCTAACTTATACAACATGGTCACCTGACTCTCACTCAGCCCACTTCTTCCTTTCTACCATATCTAAAGGGTTTTCCCCACGTAGAGGGAAAGCTGGGCTTGCTTTCCACTCTCCCCTAGAATTTGCTCCAAGCCAAGCCTCTCTCACCTAGAAGGGCTGCTGTCTGGTCTGAAGAACTCTACAGTCCTGGAGGTCACTCCTCGGATGGACCAGTGATGGCTACAGGCAAAGGCCCCGCAGAGGGCTCAGGGAGAGTTGCCCCAACCATCTCTCCTTCGTCACGCTCCACCTCCCTCCACTGCCCTCAAATAACTACTTCACCTACCTGCTCAGCATTCCTTTGGGACTGCAGGTGGGAGTGCAGGCGCCGTATGAGGGGGACACCGTTCCGTGCCTGCCGCTTCAACAGCCAGTAGTTGTGAAGCCGCTGCATGAACTGGGTTTTCCTCTGAAAGGAGAGACCACTACAGATCTTGTTCAACCTTGAGTAGAGGCAGAGGGAAGTGAAAGACAGGGTCAGTGGGCAGCCCAGATTACAGCCTCCTATTCAGACCCCCTGGTTCATTTCTGAACCTTATAGAGGAAGACAGAATAAAGTAGCCAAAGCCTCACCTCAGAGAAAGCCTTGAAAAGGACAGCAAAGTTAAGCAGCTCAGATTCAGCATGGGATATTTCACTTGATTTTCCACCTCCTGCCTTGCAGTCCTGATCCTCCAAAAGAACCCTCCCCCAGGAACCCTGACCCTATAGTCCTGGACTCCTGAGACACAGGTCTGTGCCCCAACACCCCCACTCTTCTCTTGATAAAGGCAGCAAAAGAGAACAGGAACTTGCATAAGCTGTGGGCAAAGCGGTCACTATTTCCTGCCCCCTGTAGTTAAGGGTCCCACCAGACCAGGGAGTAGTCCACAGCCAAGCTGGAAGGAAAATTAGTAGGAATATAGCAGGCTACTGCCTTCTGAACCCAAATACAACCCTTTGGAGTTGTCTGACCTCTGGTTTTTCATTAAAAATCTCAGTAGCCTAAAAACGTCTAATTTTGAACCAAATGAAAAAAAAATGGATCTAAAGATGTAAGAGGATGGAGAATCTGAAAAGTCAGCTGGCTAGACAAAGAAAGATAAGTACTGTATGATAACGCTTATATGTGGAATCTAAAAAAGACAACAGGGGAATTCCCTGGCGGTCCAGTGGTTAGGACTCGGTGCTTTCACTGCAAGGGCCCAGGTTCAACCCCTGGTCAGGGAACTAAGATCCCACAAGCCGTGTGGCATGGCCAAAATAAATAAATAAATAAAAAATACAACAAGCTAGTGAATAAAACATAAAAGAAGCAGACTCATAGAGAACAAACGAGTGGTTACCAGTGTGTGGCAGGGGGGTGGCAATACAGGGCTGGGGGAGTGGGAGGTACAAACTATTGGGTGTAAGATAGGCTCAAGGATGTATTGTACAACACAGGGAATATAGCCAGTATTTTGTAATAACTGCAAATAGAAAGTAAGCTTTAAAAATTGTATGAAAATTTAAAAAAATTTTTTAAATTTAGCTGGCTAAACTGCGCCAAAAGAGAAGTCTGGAGGTCAGCGTTCAAGCCAATAACATGTGGCGGGGGAGGAGTGGGAAGGGAATTAATGAGCTCCCACAGTCTCTACCATAATGCCCAAACTTCAACGTGGGTCACATTATTCCCATGTTACAAAAGATGGAAAGGCAGCTTAGGAACATTGTCAAAGTCACTAATGCAGCTAAAAAGATGGTGAAGCTGGGCAGGATTTGAACTCATGATCTCTCTGCTACAACATCTGTGCTCCGAAATTGGTTAAGCAAGGCCTCAGTGCTCCTGTGGCGTTTCCTCTGCTTCTTCTCTTCCTCTTATTCCACTGAAAGGAAGACAATTGTGGCTAAACAAGAAGGTGGAATCTAAGAAGGATGTTCATGTTGGGCTAGACATTGCTCACCCAGGCCTTGTGCCTTTCCATGGTCAGACATTCCTGCCCCAAAGCCAAGCTTACAAAATCAAGGCCTAGGCCTTTCCCCAAAAGACAGATCCCCCACCAACACCCATGCCAAGCACACCTGCCCAGATGCAGGCAGCCCCCTCCCTCTACAACCTCTTGGCCATGGAGGGTCCCAACGGCATTTGTGCAGGTGGGGAAAAGAATAATAATAAAATAGCAGTAGCAGCAGCAGCCATCATTTATTGAGCACTTACTATTTGCCAGGCACTGTGCTTTACTTGTATTATCTCATCTATTTCTCCCAACAACCCTATAAGGTAGTTTCACTTACAAATAAATAAACTAAGGCTGAAAGAAGTTAAGTGACTTGCCAAAGATCACACAGGTAGTTAGTGACAGAAGCAAGATTCAAACACAGGTCTGTCTGGTTCTTAGCCAGCATGCTGTGCTGGCCCCTGCAAGAGACCACCTACAAGAGCAGACCTGACAACCAAAAAGTCTAGCCCCAGGGCATAACCACCCTACAGATGGAGACTAAGCATGGACCTCACCTAAGGGAGGAGGGGAGCCTAGAACAGCTCTGTGACTAGAAGGCCCGTTTCCAGTTGACTGAATCTAACTCCAGCCATGGCTCACAAGAGCCTCTCCCTCTGGATCTTGTCAGCTCTTGTGTCTTCCTTCCAGACCAACAAGTCTGGTTGCCTATTTCCCTCATACAACTCACTCCCCACTGCCCTCCAGTACTCCTTTCTCCCTATCCCTTACACCAAGAGAGACAGACAGCAGGAACAGAACCTTGAGGCATCACAAGCCCCAGCTTGTCCAGGGTCTGTCGCTTTACCCCTGGTTCCTTCCAGCCCTTAGAACAGGACTTGGCATATAGTAAGTGCTCAATAAACATCTCATTGAATGAATAATGGAGTGAACAACTTTACCTCCCGTGGCCGCAGTTTCTTCATCTGGGGGTGTGGGAGAAGGTGCAAGGACTATGTTAGATGAATAATCTCCAAGATTCCTTCCTGCTCTAACACTGTAGTCTTTTTAGTGAACATCACCAATGAGATGGGCCTCCGCTGGAAAATCTTCCCTGTCTCTTGCTTGTCTGCCAAGCTCCCGTCCCTCCAACAGTGCCAGCTATCTCTCTGATGGTTTAAAACAGGCACAATGGTTTCTCTACAGACTCGGTGGGGGCCAAGGCGGCTTAGTCACACAGCAGAGCTGAGTGATCGTCTTTCCTCTAAATCTAAAAGCTTCTCAGGAGGAGACATAGCATATCTTCCCCACATGACCACCCCCTTACACAAAGTCCCCATCACTCCCAGGACAGAGCTTTCTGGACAGCAGGTACGTATACTGACCCCTTGAAACAGTGGTTCTCAATTGGAAGTAGTTCTAGCCCCATAAGGTTACTAGAAACATAAGTAGGGAGCAACTGAGGTTGTCACAAAGACCAGGCAATGAGGGAGGGGATGCAAATGGCACTTACAGACAAAGACTAGGGATGCTAAACATCGAGAAATGTACGGGACAGCCCTAATAATGAATTACCTCCTGTCCAAAATGCCACTTGTGCCCTGTTGAAAAATATTACCTTAGACATCCTGTCACCTGGGTTTCTAAGCAACTTAAGTGTCTGTCTCACCTTGAATCAAAGGAAATACATTGCTTTGAAGGGCACAATCAAAACCACAAACCAGTCCAGGTGAGCCCAGGGTCTAAAGGAGAAGTCTAAATTTGAGAGCACAGAAGAGAAGAGGTATTCACCAACCTTGGGGAAAGAAGCCTGGCTCAGAAGCCTGGCTCACGGCCAACAGGCTCACCTGTAAGAGGGTATCTGTGGGACAGTGACCATGGGGACAGTGGAGGGTGTGTCTCGGCCCACTTCCTCTGGCTCCTTCTTGATCCTTTGCTTCAAAGTCATCTTGTTCTTCTTGGACACTCCCTTGAGGGGGCCACCTACCCCACCTTGGCCTTCATCTTCCTCCTCCTCTTCTACCTCTTCCTTCTCTTCTTCCTCCCCACAGCCTTCCTTCAGCCCTTCTTCATCCCCAACCTCACTGAGACTTCCTGGGGAGTCGCCCTTCCTCCTAGCAGTGGCGGCACCTGGCGGCGAGTGGACCTCACAGTAGGCGGTCTTGCGCACTGTGAAGATGGTGCCATTGAGGCTGGTCTCACGCATAGGCTCAATCTTCATGAAGAGCCCAGCCCGCTGTGCACACGTCACATGGAAGGCCGTGTAGCAGTTCACCTTATGGCACTGGATGGCTGCACCCAGCCCCTTCTGCTTGCAGATATAGCAGGTTAGTTTCCAGCGGGCAGCTGGGATGTTGTCGATGCCCTCAATAGGCTCCAGGAACACGGTGTTAGCAAAGCAGACTTCAGGGATCCAGATGGCACACACCACGTGGGCCCAGTGCCCATCACTGGTCTGTTTGAAGGCGCCACCCTTGTTGGGGCAGAGGACGCAATCCACGGGCCGGGAGGGAGACTGTAGACAGCAGCGGCATAGCCACTGGCCCTCGGGGATGTAAGGGACGCCATAGCACTCCTGGTGTACAGCCAGGTTGCAGATGTCACAGAAGAGAATGACGTTGCTGTTGTGGCATTCGTCATCCAGGCATACACAGCAGAAAGCATCTTCGTCAATGAGTGACTGTTGGGCCCCACTGCTTCGACTCTCCAAGTATGACTCCTTCTCAAGCCGGTCCACCAGCAGCTCAAAGGTATCTGCCGACACCAAACTGTGCCCATCTACTCGCCGCTTCTCATTTACCATGTCCAGCCAGGCAAGGTCCTCCTCATCCATGTCGTACTCTACTTCTGCATCCAGGTCTTCAGGTGGCTTCTCAATGTAGCGGTAGTAGGCAGCAGGCAGCGGGGGTGCTTCTGGTTGACTGCCTGAGTCCACCATGCGGAAGCTGGGTTGTGGGAGGTGGAAGGAAGTGCCGGATGCATGCTTGGAGCAGGACTCCTTCTTCTTGCCCTTGGATGAGGGTTTTTTGGACTTGACAGGGAACTGAGGCTGCTCACTGTTTTCCTTGTTACTATTGCATTCGGTGATATCCTGGGCAGTCAACTCATCCTCTGTGATGATCTTGAGCGGGTCATAGATGCTAATACGATGCAGACGTCCATCAATGTCCACCTCGACGATCCGTTGGGCCTGGGCATATGTCAGGGTCTCCCGAGTGGGTGAGCACTTCAGACTATAGGGGGATGGGGAGCGCCGGCCCTCGGCATTCTGCCGTGACTTCCGGCGAGGCTTCCTCATGGCACCCGGGAACCAACGAGACAGGCCTAAAGAGGAGGCCAGGAGACTGTGAGCCAGACGTTCAGGCATGCATGCATTCATTTACCCTTCCATCTGATCAAGTGGCCACTGAGCAAACTGGCTATTCCCTCTGTCTGAACATCCTGCCCCTCAGGTATCCACATGGCTTGCTCTTTCACCTCCTCCAAGTCTTTCCATAAACAGTGTTTCTCAGTGAGACCTATGACCATTCTATCCAAAATTGCAAATCCCTTTCCCCCACCAGCAATCTTTCATCCTGCTTTATATTTCACTATAACACTCACCAATTTTTACTGTGCTATGTAATTTATATATTTATCATGTATATTTGTTTCCTTCCTCTAGAATGTAAGGCCCATGAGGGGAGGGATTTTTGCCTGTCTTGTTCACTGCTGTATCTCCAGCACCTGGAACGGTGCCTGACTCCTAAGTAAGCATTCTATAAGTGTTAGCTGAATGAAATGAGAAATCAAACACTCATGGATCCCTGCCCTCAAGGAGCGCTGTCTGATTGAAGGGACAGAAAAGTAAACACAACAGATCACTACAGATCAATGCAACATGGGGAGAGAGCTAATGTTCTAATGAGGTATATAAGGCTGTGGGACAGCTAACTATGGAAAAGGGGGTGGTGGTTAAGGCTTAGGAAAGGAGTAAACAAGAACAGCATCCACTTACAAGCTCTACACATGACCTGTGGCCCCATGGGGGATCAAAAATCCACAGGTCTAGAGCCCTCTCCCAACCCATCTTACCATGATCCATGATCAGAAACACTATCCCCGACCATGCCCAGGGGTGAAGGGGTAAGGCACCTGAAATGTCTATCGCATGTGGTCTAAGGACTTCAAACTACAATGTGCAGGGTATTCTCTGCAAAAGGCAGCATTCAGGATGCATTGGCTAGTACATCTCTAAGCAGAAACCCTGGAAGCTCTGGGTGTGGTCCCAAGTGGCCTATTTGGGACCCTCACTGGACCTAAGGCCAAGGTAACTGGGGCAATATCTGGGGTAAACTCTCAATGCATCTATTACTTCAAAAGCCCCTCTCTCCCAAAATACATCCAGTCCACCCTTGTGCAACAAAGAGAAAGCTCTAAATTTTTCCCAGTGTTCACTGGGATGGAGGGAATTATGACAAGCTCACAAGGAGCTGTGGTCACAGTTACTGAGGCCATCAATACTAAGAAAGACCTTTGGAGATATGGTGCCCTGAGGTGCGGGCAGAGACTTGGAAGGGTATGAACAGGGAGACGATTTCAAGGAGAAAAACAGAATTTGTCACCTTGCTTGCAGGATCTACCATCTTTATAAAGTGGAGATGGTGATGATAATGTAGCACACTTTCACAAACTACAAAGCCCTTTTACTTTTAATATTTTTCACAACTACCTTGGAAGGGAGAATAGATATCCTCATCTCCATTTTACAGATGAAGACACAGAAGCTCAGAAAGGTGTCACTCCCCCTAAAGCTGGTAAGTGACAGAGCTACAATTCAAACCCAGATCTTCTGATCTGCTCAAGCCATCTCACTAGGACATAAGAACACCACAGAGATGCCATGGTCTGGTACGAAAAGAGGCTCTGAGGCAATCCAGGTACTAATCTTGGCCCTGTGTGACCCGGAGAAAGTCACTGAAACGTTCTGTGCCCGCACACTCCATCAGTAAAATGAAATTAATAAAATTTATTTCTTAAGGGTTGCTATTTGGTAATAAGGTATTCTTAACATCCTTATTTTAAAAGCCTTCCAATCCCAAAGTCTGACTGAAAGAAACAAACAAAAAACAACTTGGCTGAGGCACAGTGCCAGGCAGGCACAAACCCTATTTGGAACCAAAGGAAAGAGAATCATTCGCAGAAATTCTGTCCAGGTTCCAGAGACCCTTGGCCACTACATGCCTGACAAATGCCAACTCCCTGGGGGCGGCCCGGGCCAACAGACCTGCTTTATTATCCCCACCCTGTCAAGGGCATGCAGACCCTTGCAGAGGTGTGAAAATCTATCTCAACAGTAACTTGAAATGCTTCAGAAAGGGGATGTAGCTCCTCCTTTGTCAAAGCCAGGATATATTCCTCCTCCCTACCCGCTACCTCCTAGAGTATCTCTCAATCAAGCAGCAAGTATCTACAGAGACCTCTGTTGTCCTACCCAAGCCTCTAGACACTGGAGGGCCAACTCCAGAGGGGGAAGGGCTGCTGCTGAGGAAAAACGAAATGAGTTTCGCCCTCAAGGAGCTTACAGTCTAGTTTTTTGGCGGGAGTTTCTCATCCCACACAGCCCTTCCCACATACACAGCTCCAAATACCTCCAACACCCCCAGAGGTCTACCCGGCATCCCCTGAGCCCCCACTCGCCCACCCCACCCAGGTCCGCGAAGAATAAGGAGTTTCTGCAATTAAAACTGTTCCTCCTACACCCCACACGAGATACTCATGAGACAAATAAGGACCCCAGCCAAGACTCCCGCCCCTTTAAAGGGGCACCTCTTCCAGAAGAATCCTGACCCTTCGGAGAGGAAAGGAGGGAAATAACATCTCCTCACCAGAGGGGAGGGAGCGAGCGTGCCTGAGACAGACGCGGAGCCCGACCCTCAGACAGAGAAAGCTAGCGCCTGCGAACAAGCGGGGCACAGAGGCAAGCGCCCATTGGCCGCCTCACCTGCCCGTCTGGAGGAACCGGGGGCCAAGGGACGCTCAGGGGGTGGAACTCTCCTCTGACCTGACCAATTGGAGAGCGTGGCGGGGGCGGGGCTCGGCGGCTCGGCTTCCAGGGCCAGGGGGGGAACAAGATGGCGGCTGCGGGAGGGGGTCCTTGCTTTTCAGCTCCCCCCCTCACCCGCCTTTTCCTTCTCCGCTGCCACCCTGGCTCCAGGAAAGAGCTTTCGCGCCGCCCCCGCCCCGCTCGGGAAGCCCCTCGCTTCCCTCCCCCATCCCGCGCAGTCCCTGGTCCCCGTAGGCCCCGCTGCTCCCGCCCCCGTTCCGTCCGGCCCCGCTGCCGCCCCCATTACCTCAGCAGCCGGCCCGTCCCCACCGTTCGGGGCTCCTGGGCGCGGGCGGGCCGGCCGCCTAGCAGATCGGCGCGGCCCGGGGAGCGGAGCGCGGCCTCCTCCCGCGCTGACCTCCGTGGCCACCGCCGTGCCCCCTCCCGGCCCGCGCTGGGGCCCCGGCCCGGCCGCCGCCGCTCCCGGGGGAGGAGGGGGAATGGAACCGCCGCCGCCGCCGCCGCTGCCGCCACGGAGCCCGGCCGAGGGGAGGGAGGGATCAGCCCCCAGGCAGGATCCGCCCCTCCGGCCTCCCCCCCTCCCCCCGCCACCTCCACCCCTTCCCTCGCTCCCTCTCTGGCTCCGCGGGCTCTCCCGCTGAACAGGAGCGAGAGCGCGAAAGAGAGGGGAAACAAGAAAAAAATTCCCCCGCCCGTGCCCGGCGCGGCGGCGGCCGGGGCGGCGCGGAGAGGAGCGCGGAGCCGCTGCCGCCACAGGGCACTGTCCCCTGCTCGGCCTCACGGTGGCGGTGCGGACACGGCAGGGGCGCGGAGCAAAGGCGGGATCTGCGCCCGCCGCGGCCCCGGCTCACGCCGACCTGGCTCGCCACGGGGAGAGTCCGACTAGAGAGCTGGGGGGCGTTCGGGTCCAGCTGGGAAAGACGGGGTCCCTAACTCCTTAGAGTGGTTATTCATCCCCTCCCCCAGCCCTGCGGGGGAGGTGGCTAAGGTTTGGAGCAACAACCCCCCTCCCTGAGCTAGAGGGTCCCTCCAAAGGCTAAGTCAAGAGCAGTCATTGAAGACAAAACCGTTCTGTAGTTTCTTGGGGTGCAGGTGCCTGCAGTACTCCCAGAAAGTCGCCCCCTTCCCCCCGTGCTCCAGTCCGGAGGACAAAGGTCTATCGATGTCCATACCCTTCCTCAGTGAGGACAGCCGGGGAAGACCTGCCTCTGTTGTGTAAAGGTGAGCCTCATTCCCCACGAGACATCTTTCTAAAGAAACAGACTTGACTTTTCGTTGTGTGCCATCCTCTCCCTTCTGTGTTTAAAAAGAGTAAACATAAAAGAGTAAACAAAAGTTTGACGGTCTACTTAACGACGTCTGGTAACTCGCTTGTCACCATAGACATGGGAAACACTGTCTCCTTAAACCTTATTTGGCTAGGAGTCGGTTAATTTAATGCAAAAGCCGCTTTATAATAGATGTTTGACAAATGGCAACTTAAGACTTTAAGAAATAATCAGCCTGGCTTTTGCTTTGGTAAATGAATTTAAGAAGAGAAAAGGGCTCCTTTGTCACCCCTCTTTTGCCTATAAATTGGAAAGCTTACCTCATATGACTGAAGTCTTAAGCACCAGTATTTAACGATGTTTATAAAGGATGTATGGATAGACTGCCTTTAAATGTGAACATGAATGACATGTTTTGAAAGCGTTTCCTCTCCCCGCGCTGGTGGTGTAGCTTGGTAAGACTCACAATTTCTTGCTTGGTTCTGATCATTAATGACAGAGATTGTAAAGTCAGAGGATGAAGGATAAAGGCTTAGGATCCAGGTCTTCCAAATGCTTAAACTTAACGAACTGCTACTTTTGAAGTATAGATGTTCATTATCCTAAGAAATTTAAACATATTGTGTTTTGGATTTGAAAGTTTGATAAAAGTAAGGAAGCTAATTTGTATGACAAAGATGTTTTCCTGATTACATGGTAGCACCTTCTGGCAAAACGATAGCAAAAATACTTCATTAACCAATTTTTTTTTAAGAAAAAAGGACTGGCTTGTGAAGCTAAGCAAGGACAGGGCATTGTTTTGAAAGCTGTGAAGGTGAAATAGTATGAATTAACGTCAAAAGGCTAGGGAGAATAATCATTTGGAGGGAAGGTGTAGAAGAAAAGATGATTAATTGTGGAAGGGAAAGCTCCAGAGGCAAGAGAATATTACAATTACTTTTAGTTAAAGAAAAAAAAAAAAAAGAAGACTAATAGAAACAAGAACACTGAATTTCATTTCTTGTTCTTTTAAAATGTGAAATATAACCATTTCTACATATAACTAGTAACTTTTATTTCTTGAGGGATGTTCTCAAAATTTATTTAGTACAATTCCCATTTGTGGGATTGGGAGCTTTTTCCACTAAAGTTAAAGAATAAATACTTTGAGGAAAGGTATTGGTTTCCATTTGTAACAGTAAGTAAAATAATTATTTAAATGCTGTTGAAAATGCATTGTTAACCTGATACATATGATTTCCAGGTTTTTCTATTCAAAGCTTTCATAGAAGACCTTATTCAGCCTAAATGTTTTTCTTCCATTTTCAACTTCCACTTTCTTAATGGTAACTTTACAGTTGTCCTCGCTTCTATTTTTGATATTTGGAATTGGTTTCTGTTTGTATAACTGCACACATAGCCAGTTTACTATGATGTAATCTTAAATGTAACATGGGACAATTATGTCATTAAAAACAAATTTGAGGGCTTCCCTGGTGGTGCAGTGGTTAAGAATCTGCCTACCAATGCAGGGGACCACGTTCAAGCCCTGGTCCGGGAAGATCCCACATGCTGCGGAGTAGCTAAGCTCGTGCACCACAACTACTGAGCATGCGCTCCAGAGCCCGCGAGCCACAACTACTGAGCCCGCGTGCTACAACTGCTGAAGCCTGTGCGCCTAGAGCCCGTGCTCTGCCACAAGAGAAGCCACTGCAACGAGAAGCTCATGCACCACAACAGAGTAGCCCCAGCTCGCCACAACTAGGGAAGGCCCGTGCGCCACAACTAGAGAAGGCCCGTGCACAGCAACGAAGACCCAACGCAGCCAAAAGTAAATAAATTTATTTATTTTTTAAAAAACAAATTTGGAACATGTATCAAAAATCCCAGAGGCACTAAATTTAATTCACTTTAATCTTTAGCTATTTTAAATAGTTTAAATTCACCAGCCCTTGGCCTTTCCATTAAACCATATAGCAATTCAGTTCAACAGACAGAGGCACAGACCTTTGATTCCCAATAGTCGTTTTTAAAATCCTCCATTTCTAAGTAGACACTAACTTAATTTGGAGTAGGAGACTATTTTACTACTTAAACCCAGAAAAGGAAACATGAGTACAAAAAGTTTCCCCCTCAATTTTTTTTTCAGCATCTCAGGATATCTTTGTCAACAATTTACTGTTATCATTAGTTTACCAAAGCAAGAAACCTCTGAAGGGTCAGATGCAATACCCACTGGATTAATAAAAATATGTGTAATGAAAAGGAAATAGACTTTGAGTAATTGTTGAATTTTTTTTTTTTTCCCCTGCTGTACGCGGGCCTCTCACTGCTGTGGCCTCTCCTGTTGCGGAGCACAGGCTCCGGACACGCAGGCTCAGCAGCCATGGCTCACGGGCCCAGTCGCTCGGCGGCATGTGGGATCTTCCCGGACCCCGGGGCACGAACCCATGTCCCCTGCATCGGCAGGCAGACTCTCAACCACTGAGCCACCAGGGAAGCCCTGTTGAATTATTTTTAGTAGAATATTCCTTCCTTAGACTTTGGATAAAAGAGTTCTAAACCATACATAGGAAGAATATGGGAGTTTGAAATCATTGTGATATTTTTATGCTGTAATGAAAATGCTGTAAGAATATAGTTTGCTTAGAAAAAGGAAAAAATTTATGCCAACAACAGGCTTTAAATCGAATACCACACCCTCTAAATTTAATTGCATTCATTTATTCCTGTAACAGACATTTATCGAACATCTGTGTGTCCAACACTGTTCAAGTTGCTTTGGAAAATAATGACAAAATCTCAACGTAGGGCACAGTGATCATATGTAAATGTAGAATATATTTTTCTTTGCCTTGAGTAGTGTACAATCAAGAAGAAAGCTAGAAATAACTAGAAAATACATGTAGGAGAAATCCGATAAGGCAGTGAACAGTGTAGAGCCACCGCTATTCAAATGGAGGATAGGAGACTTCTTTTAGCCTGGTTCTAAATAGTGATGGATGTGAATTGGCGAAAAGAGTGTGGAATGACATTATTAGGTTGGTGACAGGGCAGCCCAGGCAAAGGGAAAACATGCAGGGAATAATAAGGAAATTACCCTAGCTGGTCTGTATGGGAAGTTGTTAAGAAAGAAAAAGTTGAATTGGATATGGCAAGGGTATAGGGATAATAAAAATAATACCTAACACTTATTTACAAGGTACTGTGCTCAGTGCTTTACCTACTGTATTTATTAAAAATCTTTGTTGCACTTAGAAAACAAGCTAGTTTAATTAATAAAGGAAATCTATTGATTCTCATAACCAGAAGGTCCAGGGGTGCATCTGGTTTTAGGTAAGGTCAAGTCAAGAGATTCAGATTACATCATCAGGACATAGTTTCTTGCAGTCTCTCAGCCATCCTGAACTAATAGCTGTGGCCAGAAAGACATGATACTCTAATGAGGTGTGGTCATTGTTCACTACCAGAACCAGAGGACACGGGCAGGAGATGATTCTCCAAAGATATAGTGGGCACTTGTACAAAGTAGGTCCAATATGCATGCTATATCTCATTTATCAATTTGTAGCTCTGTGAAATTATTATTATGGTCCCCATTATGCATAGGATAAACTAGAGCAGGAACAGTATTAGGTAAACCAGGAAGAATTTATAGTATTTGTTGTGAAAATAAAAGGACATTAACCAGAATGGTGGAAGAGACTGTAGAGAAAAAGGAAAGGAAGGGTCAAATCAGAAATCAGAAGACAGATCAACAGTTTTATGAGTGATTGGACATAGGAACAAAAGAGAAAAGCAAAGATGAATCTAAGCTCAAACTTAGGAGGTTTTGACCATGCTAGTATGGTCATTGCAAATTAAGAGGTGGCAAAGGGTTACTCTGGAGCTCCTTTTGGGTCTGAGGGCCTGAGGATTGAGGAAATGATAAGTCAGCCCAAGTTCTCTGGAGCCCCTTTTAGTCACACTAAAATACATATTCATTCAACAATTATCTGTGAGCTGCAGGTAAGGTTGTATTTTATGCCTGTGAAGACCACAAAGGTGAAAAGGCTATGCTGTCACACTTGAAGTCACTTAAAATCTAATCACAGGAATAAAGCAAGTATATTAGTAACCAGAACATGCAATGGCATATAAGCACCTCAAGAGAGATGCAAGCAGAGTGGCATGAGAGTTAGAGATGAAAGAGAAGAGGGGAAGGCTCCATGAAGAAGGTGCCAATTGAGCTCCACCTTAAAGCTTGGGTTGAGTGTTAACTAGGAGGATGGGGGAGTGTGGTCCAGGCTGAGCACCATGAGCAGAGAAAGGTGGGACACCATAATATTGATTCAGGGGACAGTGGGTTATCCCGTTTGACCAAAAATGGGAGATGTGAGAGAAAAGACTGGAAAGATAAAGTCCGAGCATGGAGTCTGTTTTATAGGGAACTGGATGTGAAGGGGCGGTAGTGCCTCATGATTTTTAGAACACGGAAATGGCTTGAATAATTCATGCTTGAAGATCCAGTCAGGCAAGAGAGTATGGTACAGTATGTTTTAAATTATCCACCTAGTATGGCTTACATTATCCTCTTTGGACTTGAATTCTGGCTAGAACATTTTACCATATTCTTAGTGAAATGTTAAACCACAAACCTAAAAGTAAATAGCATGTGGCAAGTGTAAATTGTTCAACCTGATTTAATGTCCTTTCATTTCAGCCTTTAATTAGCATTTCTGTTAAGTCCTAAACTTTTAATCATGCGTGAAGTCAGGACACCATAAAATATGTTATTTCCATATTTTAACAAAAGAACTGACCCTGCAAGTAGCCACCTACTTGGTATAATTTTACTAAAGAGAGAAAATGAACAAAAATAATAGCACCTAAAAAATAATAAAAATAGCATCTACCAAACCAGAACCTGCATTTTAACAAAATCACCCTAGGTGATTCATATGTGTGATGGTTAATTTTATGTGTGAAGTTGACTGGGCTAAGGGATAGCTGGTAAAACATTATTACTGAGTGTCTGTGAAGGTGTTTCTGGAAGAGATTAGCATTTTAATCGGTAGACTGAGTAAAGAAGATAACCCCTAATAGTGCGGATGGGCATCATCCAATCTGTTGAGGGCCTGACTAGGACAAAAAGGTAGAGGAAGGTTGAATTCACTCTCTGGTTGAGCTGGGACATTACCTTCTCCTGCCCTTGGTCCTGGCTCCCACACCTTTGGACTTGGCTAAGTTATACCAGCAGCCATCCTGGTTCTCCAGCTTGCAGATGACAGATCATGGGACTTCTTGGCCTCCATAATTGCTTGAACCAATTCCTATTATATCTATTTATTCTGTTTCTCTGCAGAACCCTGACTAATACAATGTGCATATTAAAGTTGAGAAGCAGTGGATTAGAGGATATTAGACAATTCCAGGATTAAAGTGTTTTAAGGTCCTTGCATTGTCTGGGAAAAGGGTAAAACTCAAGAATTAATATTTGCCTTTGATTAGTCAAGAATACCTGTTGTAATGTATGATTCCATTTATTTGAAATTCTTGAAAATGCAAACTAATCTATAGTAACAGAAAGCAGATTGGTGGCTGCCTGGAGGTAGAGGAGAGTACTGACTATAAAGGGGCATGTGGGAACTTTTGGGAGTGATGGAAACATTCCATAAGTTGATTGTGGTGGTAGAGAAACATTTGTCAGAAGTTATCGAAATACTGGGATAGCCGTCATGTATTTTACATAAATTGTACCACAATTAAGTTGATTAAAAAAAGAATACCTGTTGTAATTTTTAGACTAATCATTAAAAGAATGAAAAAAAGAGTATATAACTCACAAACTAGTAGAGAGGAAAAAAGAAATAATAAATATTCAACCAATCAAAAAGAAGACAAAGAAAAAGGAACACAAATAAGCAATAAGAAGAAAAATAAGCAATAAGATGATGGCAGATATAAACTCAATCTACAGTCTAAACGGTAGAATGAACAGTGTACAATGAGAGGGACATTTTTGGGAAAGTTTAACGATAGATGGTTAAAATGTGTGGATTGAGCACATGTACTTATTCCCCAAACTTTACTTAATATGTTAAGAAAGGATTAAAAAAAAAACCCTGCAAGATAATAAAATCCACAAGAACAGAGAATGGGGGGAAGAAACAACAGCAGTTGAGAACTGTCAATAAAATTTTGGAGAATGGAAGTAGATGGGTGAACAAATCAGAGAAAGTTAAAAGTCTGCAAGAAGAGCTGGTAAAAATCAGCTGATTCATATTAGACCACTAGAAAGGCTTAGAAGTAGGAGACTGCAGGTACTTCTGAAGAAATGTGTGTGCTGGGGGGTAGGGGGTGGTGGTGAGGGGGTGGCAGTGGCTTGGAGAGTAGGCCTGAAAGTAGGATTGGCTGAAAAACCTGTTAAAAGGGTGGTTAGATGCCATCAGATCTCCCCACTACTCCTTGGAGATTTGCCATCTTAAGAAATTGAACTAAAGAGATCTGGACTTGGAGATTCCAGGCAGGCACCAATGAAGGCAGGGACAAGTGCCATTCTGAAAATGGCAATTAGAATGAAACTCTACATACTGAATGGTGAGACACTCCATCCCCACCTCATTTCCCTTCTCAGTGCTGATAAAGAGGAAGGGAGAAGCTGGTACAAATTGATGGGATCTGGTGGTCCAGAAGGGGGCTGAGGAAAAAATCCCACGAAAATATTTTTAGCCAGCTTATCCTTTCAAGTGGGGAATTGAAAAAAATGTTTTCTTGATATCAAAATCCTCAGTGGCCCAGCCTCTTCCTCCACCTCACATTTTAGAACACCAGGAGCCAAATATATTAGAATCTTGCTATTCAGATTGTTGTCCAAGAACCAGTAGTATTGGCATGCCCTGGGAGGAGGTTAGAAATGCTGACTCTCAGGCCCCACTCCAGACCTGCCAAACCAAAATCTGAATTTTAACAAGATTCCCCCAGGTGATTTATTTATTTTTTTAAATAATTAACTCTTTTTTTAAAATAGATTTATTTTATTTATTTATTTATTTTTGGCTGCGTTGGGTCTTCGTTGCTGCACACCAGCTTTCTCTAGTTGTGGCGAGCAGGGGCTTCTCTTGTTGCGGAGCACAGGCTCTAGAGGTGCAGGCTCAGTAGTTGTGGCACATGGGCTTAGTTGCTCTGTGGCATGTGGAATCTTCCCGGACCAGGGATCGAACCCGTGTCCCCTGCATTGGCAGGAGAATTCTCAATCAGTGCACCACCAGTGCATGTTTTGCATGTTAAAATTTGAGAAGCAGTGGATTAAAGGATATTAGAGAATTCCAGGATTCCTCTCTGAAAGTAAAGTCCTATTTACAAATATTTATGGAGGAACATTCCCAGTAAAAACAAAAAAATTTCAGTTTGCCACCTTTTGCCTTATATTGAAGCCTACCAGATACCAAAATACCCCCTCCCTTTGCCCCAACACACACAATTTTAAACAACTTTTTATTACCTCACTCAAAATTGAGTAGACAGTCAAGAACCAAGAGATATATGAGGAAAGTCTCACGAACGTCATAGCCCAAAACAAAGGAACAGAGTGGAAACAGTTAATGTAGAGAACCACAGAAGTTTTAACAGACAAAAATCTCAGCCTCAAAGAGTAGCATCCATGAAATGGGAACGTGATAATATTAGAAAAGAAGGGAGGGAGGGAAGGAGGGAGAATGAAAAGGCGCAGTCAAAAGATTAAAAACTCTTGAAAATTAAAAATAAGAAAGTATGAAAGATTTTAAAAAGATACAATGGAAGATTTGGAAGGTGAAGTTGAAGGCTCCCAGAGAGTAGAGGGAAAATAGGAAAGTACAGAGAAGAGAAAAGAGAACTTGAGGATCCGTTCAGGACACTCAACATCCCATCTATAGTAATTCTAGAATGAGAAATGATAAATTTTCCCAGAAATGAAGGTCTTGAGTTTCCAGAATGAAAGACTCCCCCAGTGCCCTGGTACAATGAGTGCAAAAAGATCTAATCTAAGAACACTAGTGATAGAAAAAGGGAGGATCCTAAAAGCTTCTAGAGAGAAAAAAGCAGGTCACGTAGAAAAGATTACGAATCAGAATGATACCAAGTTAGAAGACATCAGAATAATCCCATCAAATGCTGAGGGAATGTTGTTTTCAATATTCAAGTCTATGCCTTGCCAAAGTATCAAGTGTGGGAATAGTATAAAGACATTTTCCGACTTGCAAGGTCTCATTTATCTATTCTTTCTCAGGAAGCAACTGGATGACATTTTCCACCAAATGATGGAGAAAAAAATCAAGAAAAATAGAAGTCACGGGGTCCATGAAATGGGATCCAATACAAGAAAGAAGCAAAAGGCATCCCCAGTTATGATGAAGGGAAATCCCAGGAAGAGTTGTGTGGCAGGCTTAGGGTGCAACCATTGGAGTTGGAGGACTCCAGAAACAACTGGAATGGATAATTTACCATATACATTTGACTGTATGAGAGGAGGTTTTCAGTACTGATAGAGAGTTTAGAGATGGATTTAATGATATGTATATAGATAATTAAAAATTTTAAACAGGCTATTATTAATTCCAGGAAAGACAACTCATGTGAAAAAAATATAATTTCTATATATTTCACAATATAATTTCTATAAGCCTGTGACTCATTTGCAAACATTTATATAATCATAATGAAAAACAGAATAGAGATTTAACTAAAAATTATGATAAAACTTTTTTGAGAATATGAGGTGAGTGGTAGGAGATATAAGAAAGTTAAATCCTCATTGTCTATAGTTGAAAGGTAATAGATAATGTGTAAAGTTGAAAAATCAAGAAGTAACAGTAAATGCAAGTTATTTAGAAATGAAAGATAAATACTAGAAGAAACTACAAAAGAGTTTGAAAGCATTGCTTATGGATTAGGAGAGCAGGAATTGGGGTGAAGCAGAGATCTCTGGTTTTATTTTTAAGCCTCAGAATTATTTGAGTTTTTATTTCTTTTTTTAAAAATTTATTATTTATTTAATTTATTTATTTTTGGCTGCGTTGGGTCTTTGTTTCTGCACGTGGCCTTTCTCTAGTAGCAGCAAGTGGGGGCTACTCTTCGTTGCGGTGCACAGGCTTCTCATTGCGGTGGCTTCTCTTGTTGCGGCGCACGGGCTCTAGGTGTGTGGGCTTCAGTAGTTGTGGCACGCAGGCTCAGTATTTGTGGCTCACGGGCTCTAGAGCACAGGCTCAGTAGTTGTGGCACATGGGCTTAGTTGCTCTGCGGCATGTGGGATCTTCCCGGACCAGGGCTCAAACCCATGTCCCCTGCATTGGCAGGTGGATTCTTAACAACTGCACCACCAGGAAGCCCTGACTTTTAAAAACTATGTAATTTCGTAGACGTTGATATGAAATATACTTAAAATTAAATGATATAATTTCAAAAGTAAGTGAATGGATTGAAAAGTGGCTGTAATAAATTAGCTTTCCAATTCAGTATGGCAGAAAGAGTGTGCATCATACAGAAGAGAGTTAACATAGCAGGCCTGACTGCTGTCCTTTGAAATGCCTGCTTACATGGGTGGCATCTGGGAACTTCCTGGATTTCAGGAAGGTTCTCACCACCCTCACTGATAAGAGTGGTTCACTGTGCTTAAACTATTTGTGCAAACAATATGGTTTACGCTAGACAGCTGCTTTCCTTCTGGAGTACATGCCACCAGGCAGAGGGTGCCTTTGTAACCAGCCCCCAGTAAAAACTCTGGACAGTCTCTAATGAGCTTCCCTGGTAAACAACATTTGACATGTGTTGTTACAACTCATTGTTGAGGGAATTAAGTGCATCCTGTGTGAGAGAGGACTCTTGGAAGCTTGGTCCTGGTTTCCTCCAGACTCCACCCCATGTGCCTTCCTTTTCTCTTTGCTGATTTTACTGATTTTGCTCTGTATCCTTTCTCTATAATAAATTGTAGCCATACATACAGCTGCATGCTGAATCCTGATTCTTCCTATTGAATCACTGAATTTGGGGGTGGTTTTGAGGACCCCAGACACACATTTTACTTCAAATACCCATTAAAATAATAGTGTAATTACAGGATGCATGTTTGCAAGCAATAAAACCCAATTCTAGCTGTCTCAGGAAAAAACAGAATTTATTGGAAGGGTTGAAGTGGGGCTGACAGAATTGAAAGGAGACTGGAGGAGCAAGCTAGAAATCAAATATAATCTAGCTAGGACATTGCCACCACTGCCTATACTGTAAGTAGAAACTTAATATTTCTTCTTTTACTTACTAGTATTGGAAATACAGTTTATTGTTG
Organism: Delphinapterus leucas; assembly: GCF_059928025.1. Classification (NCBI taxonomy): domain Eukaryota; kingdom Metazoa; phylum Chordata; class Mammalia; order Artiodactyla; family Monodontidae; genus Delphinapterus; species Delphinapterus leucas. The sequence continues at coordinate 38,559,288 of NC_143138.1, forward strand.
CCTGTTCATCTTATATTTAGCCACCTTGCTAAACTTATTATTTCGAATAATTTGGTTGGTTCTTAAGGGTTTTCTCTATAGATAATTATATTATTTGTAAATAATAGTTTTGATCTTCCCTTTTCAAACATTCCTTCCTCCCTTCCTTCCTTCCTTCCTTCTTTCCTTCCTTCCTTCCTTCCTTCCTTCCTTCCCTCCCCCCCCCCTTACTGACCTTCAGCACAATGTTAGATAGAGGCAATAGACATCCCTGACTTGTTACTCAGTTATAAGGAAATGCTTCTGACATTTCCCTACTAAGAATGATGTTTGCTTTCGGTGTTATGTGAGATACCCTTTAACAGATTCAGAAAGATCATTTCTATTCTCACTTTGCTAAAAGTTGTTTCATCATGATGAGTGTTGAATTTTATCAAATGCACTTTCTGCATCTATTAAGATGATAATCGGTTTTCTCCTTTACTGTTAATGTGAAGAATTGGTTCTCTAATATTAAACCATTCTTGTATCTCTGAAATTAGCCTGACTTTGTCATGATTTATTACCTCTTTTATATATCACTGCTTTGGTTTGCTAATACTTTAATATATTTGCATCTAGGTTCACAAGTGAGATTACTGTAATTTGATAGCTTTGGGAATTAAGTTTTATTAATCTCATAGTATGAATTGGAAATATTTCCTCTTTTTCAGTTTTATGGAAGAGTTTGTATATGATTGAAATGAACTATTTCTTGGAAGGTTGGAATATTTTTTCTAGGGTTTGTTCATCTGAGTTTTGCAAAATGTTTTCTTTTGAATCTCTGCTACATCTATAGTTATGTTCCCCTTTGCATTACTAATATTTTTTTCTTCTCTTCTTTTCTCTCCCCTTTACCCCCACCCCCAATCAATTTTATTAATTTTTTTACCCCAGATAGCTAGCTTTTGGCTTTGTTGATCATCCTTAGTCTTTTTTTTTTTTTTTTTTTTTTTGTGGTACGCGGGCCTCTCACTGCTGTGGCCTTTCCCGTTGCAGAGCACAGGCTCCGGACGCACAGCCTCAGCGGCCATGGCTTACAGGCCCAGCCACTCCGTGGCATGTGGGATTTTCCCGGACCCGGGCACGAACCCATGTCCCCTGCATTGGCAGGCGGACTCTCAACCACTGCGCCACCAGGGAAGCCCCCCATTTTTTTGATTGTTGCTCTAACCATTTTAATCTGCTTCCTTCCACTTTATTCTGTTACTTTTCTAAAAGTTTGGGTGCCTAGTTTTTTTAATTTTCAGACTTTCTTCATTTCTAATATAAGCATTCAAGACTATAAGTTTACCTCGAATTACCACTGTTGTTTGTTTGTATGTTTCTCAAGTCTTGATACAAGTATTTTCATTATTGCTCAATTATAAATATCTTTACACTTCTCTTATGATTTTATCTCGGATCCAAGTGTTGTTTTGAAGTGTGTGTATGTTAAATTTTTAATTTTGAGATAATTTTAGTTTCACAAGCAGTTATAAGAAATCATACAGAAGGATTCCATGTACACTTTATCCAGTTTCCTCCAATAGTAATATCTTGCAAAACTATAGAAAATATCACATCCAGAATATTGACATTGATGAGAATTCAGCTGTTAATCTTACTGAGGATCCCTTATATGTGATGAATCATATCTGTCTTGCTGCTTTCAATATTCTCTTTGTCCTTGGCTTTTGACAGTTTGATTCTGATATGTCTAGATATGGATCTGTTTATCTTAGAGTGTGTTGAGCTTCTTGAATGTGTAGATTCATGATTTTCACCCAATTTGGGACATTTTGGGCCAAATTTTTTTTTTGTTCCCTTCTCTCCTCTCTTTCTGGGACCTCCTTATGCACATGTTGGTACACTTCATGGTGTTTCACAGGTATCTGAAGCTCTGGCTGTGTTCATTTTTCTTTATTCTTTTTTTTCTCTCTATTCCTCAGACTGGAGAATCTCAACTGACCTGTCTTCAAGTTTTCTGATTCTTCCTTCTGCCAGCTGGAATCTACAGCCATGGTCCTCTAGTAAAAACTTTCATTTCAGTTATTGTACTGAAGTTCTTTTTTTTTTTTTTTTTTGGCCTCGTTGCGCGGCATGCGGGATCCCAGTTCCCCGACCAGGGATCGAACCCAGGCCACAGCAGTGAGGGCGCCAATTCCTAACTATTGGATTGCCAGGGAATTCCCCTGAAGTTCTCTTTTTATATTGGTATTTATATTGGTTCTTTTTTATAATTCTTTCTCTTTACTGATAGTCTCTATTTGGTGAGACATTCTCATACTTTCCTTTAGTTCTTTAGATATGATTTCCTTTAGTTCTTTAAAGGTATTTATAATAGATGATTTAAATTCTTTGTCTGGTGAAGTCTGTCCATCTGAGCTTTCTGAGAGACAGTTTCTATTCATTGCTTCTTCCCCCTCACCTTGTGTATGTCCTGTTTTCCCCTTTCTTTGTATGTCTCATATGTTTTTTGAAAACTAGACACTTAAAATAATATAATGTGGCAACTCTGCATATCACATTCCCCTCTCTTCCCAGGGTTTATTGGGGTTGCTGTTTGTGGTTGCTGCTGCTGCTTCTGTTTTTTTAGTGACTTTCCTGAACTAATTCTGTAAAGTCTGTATTCTTTGTCATGTGTGGCACTGATAGTCTCTGCTTGGTTAGTTTAGTGATCAGGTAATGAATGGACAGCTATCTCCTTGCATGCCTTGAATTAATGTCTCCTGGCCTTTGCCAGGTGTGTGTGTGTGTGTGTGTGTGTGTGTGCATGCACATGCGTGTGGTGTTAGGGTATATCTTCAAGACTCCAACACACTGTGGACAACTCTGCTTTAGTCTTTACTTCCTGCTTGTGCAGAGCCTAAAGGTCTCCCAGCAGTGAGTGAGATTAGGGTCTTCTCAGACCTTTCCTGGGCATGCACACGGCCCAGCACATACATGTGGTCTTCTAGATATCCAAGAATATGTTGGAACTTTTCAAAGGCTCCTATAGATACCTTATTCCAAAGTTTTTCCTTTTAAGCTTTTTGTCAGCTTCTTCCTTGCCCCACACAGTTGTTATCGCCTAAGTCACCTGTGATGTTAAACAATTGCCCCTGGTTATTTTCAATAAATGCTCCAGGGAAAAGGGTATTCACAGTGAATGAGCTCTGAGTCAGTTCAAATAAACACAAACCCTGAGAGTGGTGGTTTATAGGGAACTGCCAGACAGGTCAAATAATGACAGTTATCTGGGGATGGAGCCTTTGAAAAGCTCCAAGCCTATTTTGACCTCTCCAGTGACTGCTAGGCTGCTAGTCTTCATGGCTGCCATGTCTGCAGGGCTGTTGGTTTCCAAGGCCACCATGGAAGGAGAGAGAAGACGTGAATAGGGCAAATTAAAATGCTACAAAGTTCTTTGTTTACTGAGATTCAGCCATTTTTTGTAATAAATACTCTTCAGACTGTTCTGAGCCTTTGGTTAATTTTCAGAGTTCAGAAAATGTTGATTTTGGCAACTTTGCCAGTGCTTTCATTGCTTTTATAAGGAGCAGTTTTCTAAGGTCCTTGCTCTGCCATTTTGGAAGGGTCTCCTATCATTTTGACATTGATACAGTCAAAATAAAAACAATTCCAGCACCACAAGGATCTCTTATGTTGTCCTTTTATAGCCACATCTGTTTCCTTCCTGTAGCCCTCTTAAGTCCTGGCAACCACTAATCTGTTCTCTGTTTTATAATTTTGATATCTCTAGAATGTTATATAATTGGAATCATATAGTATATAACCTTTTAGATTGGTTTTTTCACTAAATATAATTCTTTGGAGATTCATCCAGATTGCTGCCTTTATCAATAATTTGTTCCATATTATTGCTAAGTAATAAACCATGATATGAGTATACCACAGTTTGTTTAACCATTTACCCATTAAAGGACATCTGAGCTATTTCCAGTTTGAGGCTTTTATGGATAAAGCTGCTCTGAACATTCACGTACACGTTATTATGTGAACATAAGTTTCTCTCTGAGTTAGAAGCCCAGGAGTGCAATTGCTGAGTCATATGGTAATTGCTTGTTCCGTGTTTTTATTTTTTAATTAATTAATTTATTTTTGTCTGTGTTGGGTCTTTGTTGCTGCGCGCGGACTTTCTCTAGTTGCAGTGAGTGGGGGCTCCTCTTCATTGCGGTACACGGGCTTCTCATTGCGGTGGCTTCTCGTTGCAGAGCACAGGCTGTAGGCACGCAGGCTTCAGTAGTTGTGGCTTGCGGGCTCTAGAGCACAGGCTCTGTAGTTGTGGCGTGCGGGCTTACTTGCACCGTGGCATGTGGGATCTTCCCGGACCAGGGATTCAACCTGTGTCCCCTGCATTAGCAGGCAGATTCTTAACCACTGTGCCACCAGGGAAGTCCTTTCAGTGTTTTTAATAAACTACCAATCTAGAAGACATAAAAAATGGAAAAATACTCCATGATCATGGATTGGAAGAATTAATATTGTTAAAATGTGTATGTACACTGCCCAAAGCAATCTACAGATTCGATTCAATGCAGTCTCTATCAAAATTCCAATGGTATTTTTCACAGAAGTAGAACAAATGATCCTAAAATCTGTATGGAACCACATAAGAAGCCCAAATAACCAAAGCAATCTTGAGAAAGAAGAACAAACTGGAGTAATTATGCTTCCTGTTTTCAAACTATATTAATCAAAAGCTGATTTCAAAGCTATAGTAATCAAAAAAGTACAGTATTGGCATAAAAACAGACACATAGATCAATGGAACAGAATAGAGAGCCCAGAAATAATGCATATATGACTAATTAACTTACGACAGAGAGCCAAGAATATACAATGAGGAAAGGACAGTCTCTTCAGTAAATGTCCAGTTGGGAAAACTGGACATCCACCTGCAAAAGAACAAAACTGGACCACTATCTTATACCATACACAAAAATTAACTCAAAATGGATTAAAGACTTGAAACTCTAAAACTCCTGGAAGAAAACATAGGCAGTAAGCTCCTTGACATCAATCTTGGCAATGATTTTTTGGATTTGACACCAAAAGCAAAAGCAAAGGTAAATGAATACATCAAAGTAAAAAGCTTCTGCACAACAAAGGAAACCATCAACAAAATGAAAAGGCAAACTACTGAATGGGAGAAAATATTTGCAAAGCATAGATCTGACAAGGGCTTAATATTCAAAATATATAAACAACTCATACAACTCAATAGCAAAAGACAAAACAATCCAGTTTTTAAATGGGCAAAGGATCTGAATGGATATTTTTCCAAAGAAGACATACAAGAAGCCAACAGGTACATGAAAAGGTGCTCAACATCACTATCATTAGGGAACTACAAATCAAAAGCACAATGAAATATCACTTCACACCTGTTAGAATGGTTATTATCAAAAAGACAAGAAGTAACTAGTATTGGTGAGGATATGGAGAAAAGGGAACCCTGCTGCACTGTTCATGGGAATGTAAATTGGTACAGCTATTATTGAAAACAGTATGGACGTTCCTCAAAAAATTAAAAATAGAACTACCAAATGATCCAGTAGTTCCACCTCTGGGTATTTATCCAAAGGAAATGGAATTACTAACTTGAAAAGATATTTGCATCCTTATGTTCATTGAAGAATTATTTGCAGTAGCCAAGATGTGGAAACAACCTAAGTGTCCATTGACTGGTGAATGGATAAAGAAGATGTGCTGTATAAGTCAGCTGTATATTTATGAATATTATTCAGCCATAAAAAAAGAAGGAAATCCTGCCATTTGGGACAACATGGATGAACCTCGAGGGCATTATACTAAGTGAAATAAGACAGAAAGACAAATATTGTATGATATCAATCATATGTGGAATCTCAAACAAACAAACTCACAGATACAGAGAATAGATCGATGGTTGCCAGAGGTGGGGGTTGGGGTAGGCAGAATGGGTTAAGGGGGTCAAAAGGTACAAACTTCCAGTTATAAATAAGTCCTGCGACTATAATGTACAGCATGAGGACTACAGTTAATAATACTGTATTGTATATTTGGAAGTTGCTAAGAGAGTAGAACTTAAAAGTTCTCACCATAAGAAAAAAAAATTTTGTAACTGTATCGTGATGGATGTTGACTGGACTTATTTGGTGATCATTTTGCAGTATATACAGGTATCGAATCATTATATTGTACACCTGAAACTAATATAATGTTATATGTCAATTATATCTCAATTTTTTTTAAAAAAGCGTTTTCCTTGTGTTAACAGGACTAAGCCAGTGGCACACAGTTATCCATGAAAGCAGGTAGAAGGTACAGGCAAGCAGTGACTGGTACACGGATAAGTCTTCCTGAACAATATAAGAAACTTAGAACTCTTTTACTCCAAGTACCTGGCCTTCTGATTACATAATATAATTTTCTAGTATTTTAGAACTGTTCTTTTGAATTTAATTTTTGTGGCTAAGTAATAAATTCATAAGGTTCAAAAACCAGAAATATAAAATGGTATATAGCAAAAAGTCCCATCCCATATTTGTCCCGCATCCGTTCAGTTCTCTCTCATAGGAAATTGCTGTTCTTAGTTTATGTAACCTTCCAGAATTTTATTATGCACAAACACAAAGTAACATAGATTTTTAGTACTTTACCTCTCCTTTTTAATAAAAAAGGTAACGTGCTGCATTAACTGCTCAGCGTCTTACTCTTTTTCACTTAGTATATCTTGGAGACCTTTCTATATCAGTGCATTGAGATCTAATCAGTGCATTGATATTATTATTTTTTTAAATAGCTATCCATATTTCATCATATGGATTACTATAATTTAGTTACCAGTCCCATACAGATGAAATTTGGGTTGTTTCAAGCCCTGTTATTGCAAGCAATTCTGGAAAGAATAACTGTATACACATATTGTTTCATACATATGGAAGTATGTCTGTGGGATAAATCACCCAAAGTAGAATTCCTGGGTCAAAGACTATCACATGTGGAAGCGTGATAGCTCTCCATAAGGACTGTGCCAGTTATGCTCATATAAGCCATGTGTGAGAGTGCCTGCTTTCCCACAGCTTCATCAGTGGAATGTGTTGGCAGACTTTCAGAGTTCTTGCCAATCTGATAGGTGAAAAAAATGATATTTTGATGTAGTTTTAACTTGAATTTCTATTATTATGAGAGTTTGAGCATTCTTTCATATGTTTAAAGCCATTACCCTGGGAACTGACAAGAGTAAGAATGCATTTGTATATACATTTGTTAAAACTGGTGGAACTGTGCAGTTTAAATCTGTGCATTTCACTGTATGTAAATTATACTTCTGGTATCATTTTTCAAAAAGATTTTTCTTTCTCTATTTAATGACTTTGTCAAAAATAATTTGACCGATATGCGTGGGTCTATTTCTTGACTCTATTCTATAACATTGATCTATTTGTTCTTTTGCCAGTGTCACACTGTCTTGATTTTCTTTGCTTTACAATAAGCTTTGAAGGCATGTAGAATAATTTCTCCAAATTTACTTTCCTTTTCTAAGGTCATTTTGAGTATTCTATGTCCTTTGCAGTTCCGCATAAATTTTAGAATCAGCTTATCAATTTCCATAATAAAGCTTGCTGGAGATTTTCATTGGGATTGCATTGAGTATATCAATTTGGGGGGAATAACTTAACAGTATGAGTATTATAGTCCATTAATAGAATATTTTTTCCATGAATGCATGTCTTTAATTTCACTCAGAAATGTTTTATGGATTTCAGTGCAAGGGTTTTGTGCATTTGTATTAAATTACCCTAAAGTATTTTCTGTCTTTTAATGATCATATAGATGATCTTTTGCTGGCTATTCTTGTTTTTCCATACCTATTTTAGGATGAAATTGGTTTAAAAAAGAAAGATTCTTTTTTTAAAGATTTTTTTGATGTGGACCAGTTTTTAAGTCTTTATTGAATTAGTTACAATATTGCTTCTGTTTTATGTTTTTTTTTGGCTGGGAGGCATGTTGGATCTTAGCTCCACGACCGGGGCTCCAACCTGCACCCCCTGCGTTGGAAGGTCCAGTCTTAACCACTGGACCGCCAGGGAAGTCCCAAGAAAGATATATTTTTTAAAAGAAGTCATTTGATATTTTTAAAGGGAAAATTGAAACCTCTTTGATATTGTCTTACTATTCAACAATAGGTCTTCTTTTTGCTTGAGTCTTTTGTGTGCATCAATAATGTTTTAGGCTCCCCCGCCCCCCCACCCCAACCCATGCTAGGTCTTACACATTTCTGGTTAAGGTAATTCCTGAGTATTTTATATTTTTGTTGCTGTAATGAATGGGACCTTTCCTTTCAGTGTATCTTCTGATTATTGCTTGCGTATGCAAAAATTACTTATGTTCATATATTAATTTTTTATATTTTACTTTACTGGATTTTATTATTGTTTGTAGTAGTTTTCTGTTGATTATCTTGCATTTTGCATGTGTATAGTCACATTATGCAAATAGTAATAACTTTACCCTCTCCTTTCCAGTTTCTATACTTCTGAATTTTTTTTAGTCTTCACCAATTGTGTTGGTAGTATCTCTAGTATAATGTTAATAACAGTCAGGGTAGTAGACAGTCTTTTCCTGATTCCATTGAAAATGCTCCTACTGTTTCCTCATTAAGCATCATATTCATTTTGGGGATAAAATTAGTTTATTTTACAATGTTAAAGAAGAATCTATTCCTCCTTTTTAGAGGGTTTTTGTTTTAATTTATTTAATTTATTTATTTTTGTCTTCATTGGGTCTTCACTTATGTGCACGGGCTTTCTCTAGTTGTGGCGAGCAGGGGCTACTCTTCGTTGCGGTGCACAGACTTTTCATTGAGGTGGCTTCTCCTGTTGTGGAGCATGGGCTCTAGGCACACGGGTTCAGCAGTTGTGGTGCACAGGCTTAGCTGCTCCATGGCATGTGGGATCTTCCTGGACCAGGGCTTGAAACTGTGTCCCCTGCATTGGCAGGCAGATTCTTAACCACTGCGCCACCAGGGAAGTCCTTTAGAGGGTTTTTATTTTATTTTTAAAATTTATTTATTTTATTTTTTTAGTTTTGGCTGCATTGGGTCTTCGTTGCTGCACGCAGGCGTTCTCTAGTTACGGTGAGAGGTGGTTACTCTTCCTCGCGGTGCATGGGCTTCTCATTGCGGTGGTCTCTTCTTGCGGAGCACGGGCTCTAGGTGCACAGGCTACAGTAGTTGTGGCTCGAGGGTTCTAGAGCGCAGGCTCAGTAGTTGTGGCGCACGGGTTTCGTTGCTCCGTGGTATGTGGGATCTTCCCAGACCAGGGATTGAACCCGTGTCCCCTGCATTGGCAGGCGGATTCTTAACCACTGTGCCACCAGGGAAGCCCCTTTAGAGGGTTTTTAAATCAAGGATGTTTGTTGAACTTTATCAGAGCTTTCTTAATATCTGTGAAAGTTATATCCTTATATTGAACTATCTTTGTATTTTTAAAATAATCTTACTCGATCATAATGTGTTGTCTTTAATGTATTCCTGGTTTTTGTTTGCTATATTTTACTTAGTGTACTTAGGCAGTATTTTGTACCCTTGTATGATCCCCTTCCCTTGAAGAAGGTAGGCAGGTCCTTTGAAATACAATAGGGTATATCACTCCCGTGATTATGTTATATTATGTGGCAAAGGTGAAGGGATTTTGCTGATGTAATTAGGTCCCTAATCTGTTGACTTTGAGTTAATGAAAGGGAGATTACTTTGGATGAGCCTTACCTGATCAAGTAAACCCTTTAAAAGAGAGTTTAGGGCCTTCTCTGAACTCAGAGAAGCTATCCTGCTGGCTTTGAAGATGTCAACTGTCCTGAGTTTACAGCCACAAAGAAATGAATTCTGCAAACAACCATGTGAGCTTGAAAAAGGACGTGAGCCCCGGATGAGAGTGCAGCCTGGCTGACACCTTGATTGTTACCCTGTGAGACTCTGAAAAGAGGGCCCAACTAAGCTGTGTTCAGACTCCTTAATCCATGGAAACTGTGAGATAATAAATGTATATTGTTTTAAGCTGCTGTATTTGTGGTAATTTATCACACAGCAATAGACAACTAATAGTATTTTTGCATCAATACCCAGAAGTGAGATTGGTCTGTAATTTCCTTCTTTCCTTGTCATATTTTGGTACTAATGTGATACCTGCCTTATAGAAATAACTTGGAAGTTTTCTTCATTTTCAATCCCTTGAAATAGTTTAAAAAACATTTGGGAAATAAGCATTGGACGGTTGTCTGTTTCTTAAAGGCCTGGTAGAACTTCCTTGTGAGACCTGGGACTGATTTTTTTGGTAGGGATATTCTTTAAAAACTATCGCATTTTGATTTTCTTCTTATTTGGGAGTTTGTTTTTTTTGTTTGTTTTTTTGGGGTTTTTTTGCGGTACGCGGGCCTCTCACTGTGGTGGCCTCTCCCGTTGCGGAGCACAGGCTCCGGACGCGCAGGCCCAGCGGCCATGGCTCAGGGGAGCAGCCGCTCTGCGGCATGTGGGATCTTCCCGGACCGGGGCACAAACCTGTGTCCCCTGCATCGGCAGGCGGATTCTCAACCACTGCGCCACCAGGGAAGCCCTGGGAGTTTGTTTTGATAAATTATATAATTCCTCAAAAGTGGTATACTTCATACAGGTTTTCAAAATTGCTTGCATAGGGTTAAACAAAGTATTTTTATTTTATTTATTTATTTTTGTTCACACAGCTTGTGCGATCTTAGTTCCCCGACCAGGGATTGATTGGACCTGGGCCCTCGGCAGTGAAATCACGGAGTCCTAACCACTGGACGGCCAGGGAATTCCCAGCAAAGTAATTTTTAAATGATTATGTAAACTATTTTTGTTTCTATGGTTATTTCTTATTTTTGTGTATTTGTGCTTTCTTCCATCTTTTCTTCATTAGTTTAAGTTAGGATTTTTTTCTTCCCCACACCTTTTCCATTTATTTATTGGTTCTTTCCTTCTTGTTTTCTAACTTATTAATTTCTGCTTTTACTTTTTTTTTTTTCCATATTCCATCTCCTGTTTTCTTGCCATTTCTTCCTTGACTTCTTGCATTTCTGCTATGAAGCCTTTCTTCATTGAGGTAGTTGCTTGTTTTGTTCTGTTTATAGTTAACTTGTGGTTAGATTTTTAATCTGTTTCTTGTCTGGTTCTTCATCTCTTAACTTTTGCTGTTCCTTCCCACCTTTTGTCTTATAGTATCTTTGTAATAATGATGTGCCACTTCCTTTTTTATTACTCTTCACTCAATGAGTTGGATTTTTCTGGCCCAGGCATTTGTAAGAGATTCCTTCAGTGATTGTATTACATGGGCATTTTCCAAGATCTGCCACCTCTGGATGATTTCTCTATTCTCCCTTTATCTTTCTTGTACTTCCATCCACATAGCTTCTGACCAGTTGCCTTCTGCCTGGTGATTTCCAGCTCTCTCAACTCTTGTGGTGTGTAAAGGATGTAGGTTGCTCACTTCAGGATGAGCCCTTTACCCACAGGAAATGTAGTTTTACTAATATTTTCTGAGATCTGTCACCTCTGGCCTCTTTCTGTTCACTTAATCCCTGTGGTATCTACTTGATCCCCATGCGGCTTCTGTGATGCTTTTGGCAGCACTTAATGCATTTTTAAGTATACAGATGATACCTGTCACTCAGTTTTCCTGAAAATAGAGTTAACTGGTTTTTAATCCCCCATATTTCTTGCAGTTTTTGCAAGACAAAACTTTTAAGAAGAGAGAAGTTGTTCTCACCAACCCCCTTTTACCACAAGCCTTGACCTTTTATTAACCCTACATATTAGATATTTTCATTATCACATGACAAAACGTTTGTTCAGATTTGCCTGCATTTCTACTGTTTGGTTTTTTTTTAGCCTTCCTTTCTTTCTTGCATCTCAAACCTTCTGACTGGTAACTTTTTCCCTCTATCTGAATTGTATCCTTTAGAAATTCTCAAAGAAGGCTAGTTGGTTTTTGTTTATCTGAAAATATCTTTAGTTCATAATTTTTCTTGAAAGATAATTTTCTGGTTGTAAGTTTAGGTTGATAGCTATTTTCTCTCAGCACTTGGGGCAATATTCCAGTAGTCTAGAATTTACTGTTGCTGTTGAGAAGTATGCTGTTAGTCAGTTTGTTGTTCCTTTGTAGGTGATCTGCCTATTTTCTTTAGCTGCTTTTGAAGCCTACTCTTTGTCTTTGATGTCCTGAGTTTTACTATATTGTGCTTAGATGTGGTTCTTTTTTTATCTTGCTTGGTATACATTCCGCATTCTTATCAGAGGATTCAAGTCTGGAAAATTCTCAGTAATTGCTATACCAAACATTGCTTCTCTCCAGTCTCTTTGTTTTCTTCTGCTGTGACTGATTAGATTACATCAGACCTTCTTGTTCTATCCCCCATATACCTTAAACCCTCTTTCAGAGCTTTTCACCTTCTTATCTCTTTGTATTCCAATTTGGGTCTTGTTTTTTCACTCATAGTATGATGGCATTTTTATTTCTTTAAGCATTTCATACATTTAAAAAGATTCAAGGTCTTCCCTGGTGGCGCAGTGGTTAAGAATCTGCCTGCCAATGCAGGGGACGTGGGTTCAAGCCCTGATCCGGGAAGATCCTACGTGCCGTGGAGCAACTAAGCCCGTGCACCACAACTACTGAGCCTGTGCTCTAGAGCCTGTGAGCCACAACTACTGAGCCCACACGCTGCAACTACTGAAGCCCGCAAGCCTAGAGTCCATGCTCCGCAACAAGAGAAGCCCCTGCAATGAGAAGCCTGTGCACAACGAAGAGTAGCCCCCGCTCCCTGCAACTAGAGAAAGCCCATGCCCAGCAACGAAGACCCAACACAGCCAAAAATAAATAAATTTTTAAAAAAATTTTAAATAAATAAATAAAAAGATTCTATGCCAAACGAAAGATGCCAGACACAAAGGGGTACATAGTGTACAAGTCCACATAAATGACATTCTGTAAAAGGCTAAAGCATAGGGTCAAAATTCAGATCAGTGGTTGCCGACGACTGGGAACTGGGGGGAGCAAATTGACTTCAAAGGGGCATGAGGGAGTTTTGGAGGTAAAGGAAATATTTTGTATCTTGATTGTGGTGGTGGTTATATGACTGTACACCTGTCAAAATTCATTGAGCTGCACACCTAAAAAGGATGAATTTTACTATACTAAATTATACCTCAATGAACCTGATTTTTAAAAATTGTATAATTAACCACAACTTACATGCCAAATACAAATAGTGGAAGTGGGGAAGAGGAAGAAAAAAATTCATTAAAATGTATAAATATATACACAACAATGAAAGAAATACGGCTAGAGGTGACAGTCTTCATTCTGTAATTGCTTATGAGGATGCAGTTGGTATGTATGACTTTCCCCTTCTGTAATTTATGCCACATTCCCTTTGCCTTCACACAGGCACTCAGTGAGCTGAGGTTTCTTAGTAAATTTACCTTCACAAGGGATCTAGCCCTTGATAATTCTGTCCTTTGGGGGTGTGGTGGTCTTCCATTAACTTTTTCCATTGGATGTGGTAGTATAAGACCTGCTCTAGAACAACAGATCTGAGTTAAGATTCTCTCATGCCCACTTTGAAGCTGCAACATTTCTATCTTGTCAATATTATTCAGGATCAGTCACCCCAGTTAACACCATGACCCCTCTTTTGCCTAATTATTTGTGGTATAAAAGTCCAAAATGACCAACAATGGAAACATTGTTTTTTCCCCTTGAGTAAGCTCTTGTATCCCCAATCCCAAATAAGCAGAGTCCCAAGTCATGGAGATAAGAAGCAATTATTTGGCAAGTCATTTCACTTAATATTGAAAGGCGCTATCCCACTTCCACCTCATCGTTTCCATACCTGCAATTAGGAGAAGCACTGTGTGCAGATACATTGGTTCATGATTTCAAGCATATAGTACATCCTGCAGGCCAGCATCCAACACCTCACAGGTGTTGTCTCAGTTGGAGGTTCACCTGGATCCTCAATAGGCCACTCTGCTGTGCTATAAGGCAAGCTGCTGGTTGAGGCATGGAGAAAGTATAAGATACCACTTCACACCCATTAGGATGGGCAGTATCAAAAAAAAACAGAAAGCAACAAGTGTTGGTGAGGATGTGGAGAAAATGGAACCCTTGTGCACTGTTGGTGGCAGTGTAAAATGCTATAGCCTCTGGGGAAAGTATTATGGTAATTCCTCAAAACATAAAAAATAAGATTACCATATGATTCAGCAATTCCAAGTCTGGGTATATACTGAAAATAATTGAAAACAGGGTCTCAGAGTGATATTTGTGCACCCATATATGCATAGCGGCATTATTCACAATAGCTAAAATGTGGAAGCAACCCAAGTGTCCATCAGTAGATGAATGGATAAGCAAAATGTGGTACATACATGATATTCAGATTTTAAAAGGAATTCTGCAATATGCTACAACATGGAAGAACCTTGAGGACATTATGGTGAGCAAAATAAGCCAGTCACAAAAAGACGAATACTGTATGATTCCACTTGTATGAGGTACTTAGAGTAGTCAAAACCATAGAGATAGAAAGTTGCCAGGGTCTGGAGGGAATGGACAGTCATCGTTTAGTGTGTATTTTACCATAATTTTTTAAAAAACTGGATAAAAAGGAGCAACAGAAAAATATCAGTATTAATCCTATACAAAATTATTATAATAAAAAGGAATAATATACAGAATAACATTCCTTCAGCTAATGAACACATGCCAGGACAAGCTCAAACAGTAGATCAAAGCTGTAACCTATTATTTTAAAACAAGCTAAAAGACATTAAAATAAAGTAATACATGGCATGAAAAATAACCCTAAATCAGAATTAGAAATTCTGAGGTGACGGAATTCAGAAAGTAATTAGAAATTAAAGATCATTCCATAAATTAAGACCTAATTAAAAGAAGCACAAGAGTGGGAAAACACAACAGATGATACCTTAAGAGAAATACAAAGTGAAAAGAAAGAAAATTTTGAGATAAAGTGCAGAAAAAGATTTTTTAAAGTATTTTAGATATAAAGCAATTCCAACAAGCAGGGAGAGCATTCCTAGGACATCCTCAGATCAGTAGCCAGTACGTGGCCACCCCAACAAGAGCCTCATTTCTCTCTAATGGGTACATCACTTCACTTGCCTAGTATAAGTTCCACTCAGGGTCAAACTTTCCTCAAGTGTCCCTGAGCTGGAGGAAAAGATTCACAGCCCAGCGGCTCACTCTCTCCCTCCAGAGAGACTCAAGGGACTCTGAGGTCTTTCCCCCCTTGGACTCCCAGAGCTCTTATGTGACACGATAGAACAGCCAGTGCTTTTTGAGATTTGAGCAAATGGTTGAGGGAAATGCCAATCGATAATATAGAAGAGAAATGTTTACCAGACACTTGATTAGCCAATAACGAAGCAAAACAAACAAAAAAAGAAGCAAAATTTAAAGGTATAGCGAGTGCGTTGCCTTCTATAACTTGGCTGGTGACCAATTATGAGACCTAGTCCAATACATCCTGCTCACGTTCAGCTGTGATTATCTTGCTTTTAACTTTTACTCAGTCACTTTGACAATTTCCTTTAGTTAATATTGGGGAATTGGGATCTTTGTTTTCCTCATTCTTTTGCGGGGACTGAAGACAACTATATTTAGACCCTGCTTCTCTTTGAAGGTTTAGAATAGGCACTCTCTCCGTCTGAAGCAGCCCTTCTTCACAGCTATAACCACATACCACACCACCACCACCCCATTTATTCTTCCTAAAGCACATTTTGTCCTGTGTTTTTCTTTCTTTAGCATATCAACTTTGAATTTGATACCTTAGGCCTCTAGCATGCACTCTCATGTTCCCCAAAATGATATGTTGAAGTCCTAACCCCTGATGCCTGTGACTGTGACCTTATTTTGAAGAGGGTCTTTGCAGATGTAGTTAGTGAGATGATGTCATGCTGGAATAGGGTGGACCCTAAATCCAATGACTGGTGTCCTTATAAGGAAGATGGAGATTTGGAGACACAAACACACAAAGGGAAGATGGTCATGTGAAGACGGAAGCAGAAGCTGGAGTGATGTAGCTATAAGCCAAGGAATGACAAGGATTGCCAGTAACCACTAGAAGCTAGAAAGAGGCCAGGAAGAAGTCTTCTTCTCCCTAAAGCCTTCAGAGGGAGCATGGCCCTGCCAACATCTTGATTTCAGACTTCTGGCCTCCAGAACTGTGAGAGAATGAATTTCTGTCATTTAGTCACCCGGTTTGTGGAAGTTTGTTACAACAGCCCTAGGAAACTGATACACACTTTCTGCCTCAGCTTGTTTAAGTTAAACATGTCAGACAGAAATTATGTGAATGATTTAGTGGTTTATCTTTGTAAAAGCATACTTAATCAGAAAGAGCAGTCATTTATAAAAATTACCTAACAAGTCCATCAAACACATTTCTTACTGCTATTGTTTTCTAATCAAATAAAATATGATTGTTAGAACCTTTAGGGACTTAAATTACTCAATTACAAAAAGAAAAGACAAATGGGAAGAAACCAATTTGTTTTTCCTTTTTGATATAAGAGATATTGTCAGTTTAAATTCTGTAACTGAAATTTTTTCTTATAGAGTTTTCCTTGCTAAGTGTGCGAGGAAAATCAACAAAGAAGGCTGTTAATTAACAAGTGAGCACTGGATATGAATTTAGATCAAACAGGCTGGAATTACAAAGCTTGGGAAGTGTTTGCTCTTTCATCTCCTGAGATTGGTTCTGGGAACTAGCAAACGCTACCTCCATATCATTTGCTTTCTTTCCTTTTAGACCTCTATGGCAGTGTTTTGAGGATTAAACAGTGCAGTGATGGTTGTCCAAAAGTCAAAGAACACAGCTATGAGATCAGAGACACTAGAAAACTGAAAAAGTAATTGGCTTTTACTGACTCGGGGAGATGATTGCCCAAGAGGGAAGAAAACTAGTATCTGAGAAATAAAGGATTCAGAAATGTGACTGCTGAAATAGGGAAAACTAGAAAATAGCACAGAAACGTCTGAGATGAAGTCAGAAGAGGGTTGTACTGTGAAGAAGAATGAAAAAGCCAAACATTTCAAGTCAGGTGAGTATATAATATAGGAGAAAATCTAGGTGACCTTGGGTTTAGTGATGAGTTTTTAGATACAACGCCAAAAGCATGATCCGTCAAAGAATAGATACATAAGTTGAATTATATTAAAATTGAAAACTGCTCTGCAGAAGATACTGTTGGGAGAATGAAAAGATAAGTCACAGACTGGGAGAAAATATTTGCAAAGCATGTATCTGATAGAGGACATGTATCTAAAATATACAAAGAACTCAAAATTCAACAATAAGAAAACAAACAACCTAATTTTTTTTTTTTTTTTTTTTTTGGCTTGCACCGCGCGGCTTGCAGAGTCTTAGTTCCCAGACCAGGGATTGAACCCGGGACCTCAGCAGTGAAAGTGTGAAGTCTTAACCACTGGACCACCAGGGAATTCCCCAAACAACCTCATGTTTTTAAATGGGAAAAAAAATCTGGACAGTCACCTCACCAAAGATGTCCAGATGGGAAATAAGCACATGAAAAGATGATCAACAGAATATGTCATTAGAGAATTACAAATTAAAACAACAATGAGATTCCACTACACAACTATTGGATTGGCTAAAATCCAAAATACAACACTAAAGGCTGATGAGGATGTGGAGCAACAGGAACTCTCATTCTTGGCTGGTGGGAATGCAAAATGATGCAGCCACTTTGGAAAACAGTTTGGAAGTTTCTTATGAGGTTAAACAAAGGCTTACCGTGCAATCCAGCAATTGTGCTCTTAGGTATTTACTGAACTGAGTTACAAAAGTATGCTCACACAAAAACCTGCACATGCAGCTTTATTCATGATTGCCCCAAACTGGAAGCAACCAAGATATCCTTCAGGAGGTGAATGGATGAATAAATTGTGGTGCATCCAGACAATGGAATGCTATTCAGTGAGAAAAAGAAGTGTTATGTTATCAAGTCATGAAAAGACATGGAGGAACTTTAAATGCATATTGCTAAATGAAAAAAACGATGTGAAAAGGCTACCTACTCTATGAGTCCACCTATATGACATTCTGGAAAAGGCAAGACTATAGAAACAGTAAAAAGATTACTGGTTGCCAGGGCTGCAGCAGACGGGGTGGGGGTGGGATTAATAGAGCACTCAGGGCAGTGAAATTATTCTGTATGATACTGTAATTGTGGATACATGACACTGTGCATTTATCAAAGCAATAACAACTATACAACACACAGAGTGAACCCTAATTTAAACTATGAACTTTAGTTCATGAATATATCAGTATTGATTCATAGATTGTAACCAATGTACCACAAGATGTTAATAATAGATGTGTGCCTATGTATTATAACCAAGAAGGATTTACCATTGGAATCTAAGGATAGTTTAACATTAGAAAATCTATTAGTAGATTCATTATATAAAGAGATTTAAAGGGGAAAACATGATCATTGTTATAGAAAAGGCATTCAGTACAATTTAACAGTCATGCAACTTCTTTTAAAACACTAGCAAATTAGAAAAAAGTCAACTTCCTTAACCTGATTAAATGTATCCACCAAAACCCAGTAAACATTCATACTTAATCACAACATTAAGTATTTTAGAAGTACTTCCTTTGAAACAAGGCAAGGTTGTCCACTATCTTATTGTTGTACAGACTAGGTATGACCTCTGCCCTTCCCCAGTGCTCATTATTAGACAGAGGAGCCAAAATAAAAAGACATCCCAAAGAGAACTACCTTCAGAAGTAGAGGTATTCAAACAGATGAACCAAAAGTTTAGAACAAGCATAATAGACCTTAAAATAGCTAAGGGAAGGGCTTCCCTGGTGGCACACTGGTTGAGAGTCCACCTGCCGATGCAGGGGACACAGGTTCGTACCCCGGTCCGGGAAGATCCCATATGCCACGGGGCGGCTAGGCCCGTGAGCCATGGCCGCTGAGCCTGCGCGTCCGGAGCCTGTGCTCCGCAACGGGAGAGGACACAACAGTGAGAGGCCCGCGTACCGCAAAAAAAAAAAAAAAAAAAAAGCTAAGGGAAGATGTTAGTGATATGAAACACAAAATAATGAAATAGATATATTGGGCATGTTCTGTCAGTATGCATGCATTTTGAAGCTCTGTTATCAGACACAAACACGTTTATGATTGTTATGTCTTACTGATGAAAACTGACCTTTTTATTTTATAAATGTCCCTCTTTGTCTCCAATAACTTTGTCCTGAAATCTTTTTTGTCTGCTATACTGTAGCCACTCAAGCTGTCTTCTGCTTAGTGTTTTCATAGTCTATGATTTTTCATCCTTTTACTTTCAATCTACCAGTGTCTTTATATTTAAAGTACTTCTCATGTAGACAGCATGTTGTTGGGTCTTACTTTTTTATCCTTTCTGACAATCTCTGCTTTTCATTTGAAGTGTTTAGGTCATTTGCATTAATGGAACCATAAATATGGTAGGATTTAGGTCTACTATTTGTTACTTCTGTTTGTTCATCTGCTTTTTTCTTGCCTTTGTTTGGGTTAATTGAATGTTTTACTCATTTTGTTTTAATTCTTGTTTTGCATTATTTTTCAGTGGTTGCTCTAGGGATTACAGCATGCATCCTAAACTTATCGTAGTCTACTTGGATTTTAATTTTTTCTTTTAAATTTTTTGGCCATGCCATGCAGCATGTGGGATCTTAGTTCCCCAACCGGTGATTGAACCTGTGCTCCCTGCAGTGTAAGCATGGAGTCTTAACCACTGGACTGCCAGGGAAGTCCTCTACTTGGATTTTATATTGTCTTACATCACATGAAATGTAAGAATCTTACAACAGTAAAGTTCCATTTCCCCCAACTTATCTTTTGTGCTATTGTCTTCATATTTATTAAATATACATATATTATAAACTCTACAATGTAGTGGTATATTCTTCACTTTAAATATTCATCTCTTTTAAAGAAACTATGAGGAGAATATACAGTTGACCTTTGAACAACGCAGGGGTTGGGGCACAGACCCTCCGTGCCGTCAAAAATCTGCGTATAACTTATAGTCAGCCCTCCATATGCGCAGTTGCTTAGTATCCACAGCTCTGCCTCCACGGCCTCAGCCCGCCACGGATCATGTATTACTGTATTAAGCCTATCTAGTCGATTTTTCATGTATGGTTTTTAATTCTAGAATTGCCACTTTTTTTTTATAGTTTCTAGTTCTCTGATGAATTTGCCCACTTGCTTATTCATTATGAGTACATTTTTTAAAGGTTCTTGAACATATTTATTATAGCCACTTTGAAATCTTCACCCACTAATTAAATATCTGAGTTATTTCAGAATTGATTTTTATTGACTGCCTTTCTTTTGGCTATGGTTCACATTTCTGTGCTTATGTGCAAGTTCAGCATTAAACAAAAATCTTTTAATACAAGGCATTGTAGCAGATACATTGTAGAAAATCTAGATTCTGTTATCTTCCTCTAGAGACTATTTATTTTTATTAGGCAGTTAACTTGGCAGGCATAAAATTCGAAATTCTGTGTCCTTTGAGATAGGCAGCAGCTAAAATTTCTGCTCAGTTCATTTATTTTCCAGTTGTCTTTTTCTCATTGTTTTCTGCTGGGCTCCTTGGAGTATCCCCTGCACATGCACAGGTCAGGAGTCAGCCAAGGAGTTGGTCAAATTTTATATGCATTTTTAAGAAGCCTCTGTGCCTTCTTCCTTTCTTGGATTTCCTTTCTAAACTTGATTCTCTGACTTGTCAAACTAGCAACTTTACGCTTGAATTCTGGCCATTCTATGCTATGTTTTCTGGGTAGTGCCTTCAGGCAAAAATCTTTATAATCACAAGTCGTATCCACTGCACCTCCCTTCTATCAATGGTTGACTCCCTTCCAGTTTCTTCCTGCTTTTATTCTCTCCAGTCCCTTCAAATCATTGTATTCTTTTATTTTATCCAGAGCCCATTATTATTATAATACAATACAGGCTACTCCGTCACTACTAGAAGCAGAACCTCCTACTTTTGTTTCAAAACACTCAAGTGAAGATGTTGACTTGTCTGAAATTTAAAGGAAAGATCCAAGGTAGATATATACATTTGGTATTCATTGACCTATAGATAGATGGTACTTAAAGCCATGAGAATAGGTGAGACCATTAAGAGGTGAGCATAAATAGAAAAAGGAAACAAGAATAGAGGTTTTTTAAAATTAATTTAATCCTCATGAAATTAAAAGTAATAACACATGCTATTTATTGAATCCTATGCAGAAGACTTTTTTTTTTATCTTTTAAGAATTTTTAATTTATTTATTTTTGGCTGCGTTGGGTCTTTGTTGCTGTGCACAGGCTTTCTCTGGTTGAGGCGAGCTGGGACTACTCTTCGTTGTGGTGTGCGGGCTTCTCACTGCGGTGGCTTCTCTTGTTGCGGAGCACAGGCTCTAGGCGCACAGGCTTCAGTAGTTGTGGCACACGGGCTTAGTTGCTCCGCGGCACGTGGGATCTTCCCAGACCAGGGATCGAACCCGTGTCCCCTGCATTGGCAGGTGGATTCTTAACCACTGCGCCACCAGGAAAGTCCCCTGTGCAGAAGACTTTCTATGCGTTCTATGCATTTCTCATTGAATTCATCCAACAGTATCACCAGACAAGAAATTAAGGCTCAGACGGAAGTGGTTTGCCGGTAGTCACATAGGAGGTGGATGAGAAGAAGAAGGAGGGAAGGAGACTATTGAGAAGAAGCAAACTGTACAATAGCAGAAAAACCTTGGGTGAATTTTTTAAACTCTCAAGAGTCCCAGTTTCCACATCTGTAAAATGGGAATAGCAATTACTTTGTCATTAGTGTGAGGATTAGAAACAATATATGTAAAGTACCCAAAGCAGTGCACCTAGGAAACATGCAACTAGAGGATAGCTATAATGCCTATAAATGTTTTATTTGTTGTATTTAGCTTTATTATTTCATGCAAATAGAATGAAGTTTCCCCCAAATTCCTTACCAGGAGTAGGTGGACATAGGGGTGGAAAAGACGGAGAGGATCAATAAGGAAAAAGACAGACAAGAGAGGGAAGGGCCTTTAGGATGATTATCCAAAGTGGACTCTGGATTGACCAGCATCCAAATGGGAGAAGTGGAAACTGTTTCCCACTACCCCTAGGACCCTGTGTGTCTGCTGGATTGATGAGTGGACTCTCCGTCTGGCTGTGGGCAGTACCTCCAGGTCCTTTCAGGAATAGGGGCTCAATCTACACAAAAGGAAGAAAACCTACAGATCAAGTCAAAAGGTAAAGCTTTTATTATTTTTATTTTATTCTTTTATTTATTAGATTATAACCCAAAGTATAAAATAAATATCCATGAGTCCATTCTGGTATAAATTGCTGAATAAATCTCCCATACAGGAGAACTCCAAATAATTTTTGTAGATATTCCCTTCTCAAGGAATGGCAGTGAAAAAGGGGAATGAAAAGGGGGAAGAAGTAACTTTATAGTGGAGAAATCTGGCTAACACAACCTTACCTAGGTAATCAAGGTTAACAACTGACAGTGATAAATCTTTTTTTTTTTTTTTTTTTGCGGTACGCGGGCCTCTCACTGTTGTGGCCTCTCGCGTTGCGGAGCACAGGCTCCGGATGCGCAGGCTCAGTGGCCATGGCTCACGGGCCCAGCCGCTCCGCGGCATGTGGGATCTTCCCAGACCGGGGCAGGAGCCTGTGTCCCCTGCATCGGCAGGCGGACTCTGAACCACTGCACCACCAGGGAAGCCCTGATAAATCATTTTGATACTATATACTCTTTTTTTTTTTTTTGGCTGCATTGGGTCTTCGGGTCTTCGTTGCTGCGCGCAGGCTTTCTCTAGTTGTGGCAAGCGGGGGCTACTCTTCGTTGTGGTGCGCGGGCTTCTCATTACGGTGGCTTCCTTTGTTGCAGAGCATGGGCTCTAGGCGTGCGGGTTTCAGTAGTTGCAGCACGTGGGCTGTAGAACATGTGGGCTTCAGTAGTTGTGGCTCACGGGCTCTAGAGGGTAAGCTCAGTAGTTGTGGTGCACGGGCTTAGTTGCTCCATGGCATGTGGGATATTCCCAGACCAGGGCTCAAACTCGTGTCCCCTGCATTGGCAGGTGGATTCTTAACCACTGGGCCACCAGGGAAGTCCCTGATGCTATATACTCTTGATACAATGTGATCAGAATGTCATTTTGCTCATGTGGTCTTAGTCCACAAAACACATTATCCCAGTCTTATCATGAGAAAACATCAGACAAACCCTAAGTGAGAGACATTATACAAAATACCTGACCAGTAACTCTTCAAAATTGTTAAAGTTACCGAAAATAAGGAAAGTCTTAGAAACTGTCACAGCCAAGAGGAGCCTAAGAAGACATGTGGCATCCTGGAACAGCAAATAATAGGTAAAAATTAAGGAAATATGGAAGTTTGGATTTTAGTTAATAATATATCAATATTGATTTATTAGTTGTGATAAAGGTAGCATACTAATGTTAGATAATAGGGAAACTGGGTGTGGAGTACATGGAAATTCTCTGTTTTTTCTTTACAGCTTTTCTATAAAACTATTCTAAAACTAAAAGTTTATTTTATATATTTAAACAAATAAATTTTAAGGTTCAGCTTAACACTAGACACAGATAAGGTTTTT
This sequence comes from Delphinapterus leucas, assembly GCF_059928025.1. Taxonomy (NCBI): domain Eukaryota; kingdom Metazoa; phylum Chordata; class Mammalia; order Artiodactyla; family Monodontidae; genus Delphinapterus; species Delphinapterus leucas. The sequence continues at coordinate 38,583,029 of NC_143138.1, forward strand.
TGGAATCATTTTATTCCTGATTCTTAAGGAGGTGGCTGAAGTCATGGTTTCACTGTAAAAAAGGATAGGAAACAGGGACTTCCCTGGTGGTCCAGTGGTTAAGAATCCTCCTTCCAATGCAGGGAACGTGGGTTCCATCCCTGGTTGGGGAACTAAGATCCCACTTGCCGAGGGGCAACTAAGCCCACGTGCTACAGCTACTGAGCCCACGTGCCACAGCTACTGAGCCGTGTGCCACAACTAGAGAGCCCGTGCACCACAACTACTGAGCCCGTGCGCCTCAACTACTGAGTCCACACACTGCAACTACTGAGCTCATGCGCCACAACTAGAGAGACCACACGCTGCAACTAGAGAGCCCATGTGGTCTGGAGCCCAAGTCCCACAACGAGAGAGAAGCCCATGCACTGCACTGAAGAGCCTGTGTGCTGCAATGAAAGATCCCGCGTGCCACAATGAAGATCCCACGTGCTGCAACTAAGACCCTGACACAGCCAAATAAATAAATTAAAAAAAAAAAAAAGGATAAGAAACAGGAGAGACAGGTGTGGATAAAGGCAAGCAGACTCCTGGACAGGTAGAGAAGGGTGCCATTGGAACAATGGAAGGGTCTCAGAGACAGGCAAAGAGACCCATATATCATCTCACCTATTTTTGAAAACTCATACCTAGGCTGAACATATTAGAAGAAGTAGTTGAGCACTGGCTTAAAAAAAGGAGTGAAAAGAAGGTAGGTAGGTAAGAAGGAAGGAAGGGAGGGAGGGAGGGGGGAAGGAAGAGAGAGAGGGAGAGAGGGAAGAAAAGGAAGGGAGGGAGAAGGGATAGGAGGGAGAGTAGGAGGGAGGGAGGAAGAGAAAGAGGAAGAGAAACAGAATTTCCATTTTAAAAAATTCATCTTAAAACAACTTTCTGGAATGTTAGCAGTATTTCACAATGCAGTCATCTCATTTTGGCAGCTTGATTGATTTCCTGATTTCCAGGAAAACTGAGCTGTCATCTGGTTCCTACTTGGCGCTTTACCGACATGAATATGCAGTTCTCACAAAATGTGAAATGGCTGCTGAAGAAGTGAAATTTAATTCTTTCTGACGTATTGCTCCAAGCCCTCCACTGTCTCAAAGATAAAGAAACCCAGTGGAGAAACTTTCCTCCTCTCCCCATAAAAAAGAGAGTGAAGGTTCATTTCTTTGGGAGTTTTTCACATGAACTAAAGGTTCTGAGCCAGTCTGTTGGGTGGGAGCAGATGGGAGAAAGCACAGTGCATACCTACATGACTCAGCCAAAAGCTTGAGAGCAGCGGCCATGGGCCATGGCGTATATTTCCCAGTACTTCCAAGAGGATTGCCATCATCAGTGTGTTTTTGAGCACCTCCTGGTGCAAGAACTAACATTTACTGTGCACTCTGTATGCACTTACCCCTCACCAGTCCTGTGAGGTAGACCCTTCTATTACTCCATTTTAGAGAAAGAAAATGAAGCTCAGAGAAGTAAATACCCTGCCCTCAAACACATGGCGTGATGGTTAGTTTTATGTGTCAATTTGGATAGGCTGTGTGCCCAGTTGTATCCTTAAACACTAGTCTAGATGATGCTGGAAAGAAATTTTGTAGATGTGATTAACATTTACGATCAGTTGACTTTAAGTAAAGCAGATCACCCTCTATAATGTACGTGGACCTCATCCAATTAGTTGAAGGCCTTAAGAGCAAAAACTGAGGTTTCTTAGAAAAGAAGGAATCTGCCTCAAGATTGTCATATGTATGGAAATTCTGCCTGAATTTTCAGCTTACTAGCCTGCCCTACAGATTTCAGACTTGCCAACCACTCCCCACCCAGTCGCTGAGCCAGTTCCTTAAATCCATCCCCCTTCTCTCTCAACCCCAGGTCTCTTCAGATGGAAAGCTCACATTCTCAACTCCACACTCTCCTGCCTCCCAGACCCTGCATGAGAAGCTGCAGATACCAGGGTCATAATATAGGCTGTAGTATGAGTGACTGGGGCCAGGTCTCCTGAGGACCTATGAGGGAAGATTTAACATGAAGGAGACCAGGTGAGTGGAGAAAACTGCTGTTGAGAAGGAGGAAATGACAATGTCCGGAAGATGGGGTAATCAGGGAGGGAAGAGGATGTGGTAGAGAAAATAATTAAAAATAATAGTTAATGCTTGGTGAGCCCTTCCCATGTGCCAGGTACTCTTCTGAGTGCTTCCCTTATGTTAATTTCTTTAGTAGTATTATCCTTATAGATGGGGAAACTGAGGCCCAAGGTCACATGGCTGGTAAGTGGTAGAGCAGGAGGCAGTATGCCTCCAGAGCTCAACACTTACCACCTTAGTAAACCACATAGGGAAAGAAGAGGGTAAGACAGAGGTGCCACTCTTCTGACAGAAGATAAAAAGGAGAGGCTGGATTAAGCTAGAGTTTCTAAAGCCAAGGCTGTATCCTGCTTGGCTGGAGGAAATCCACCCACAGTCTTTATTGGGGTTCCTCCTTGGAATTATACAAAAGTTCTGGGATCTTATGGACCCCACAATACGAGGAGAGTTCCTCTGATCATCAGTCTGTACTTAAAAATACTGAGCTGCTGCGTCAATTAAGAATGGTGGGCTATCCATAGGAGAAACCCTGAATAATTTCAGCCAAGACCAGGAGAATTTGCTTACGGTCCAGCCTCCCTGAGCGTACCCAGCAGCTTCCTCGTGAGTTTTGCCAGGGTGTTAACAGGGAACTGGACATAGTCCAAAAGAATGTGAGCATTAATGGGCCTCTACCTCCTTCCGGTCAGGAGAAACTGCCTAGCTAAGCCACACCACTTCTCAAATGCACTTCCCTTCCTCACTCCCTCACCTTTTCCCCTCCCAGAGTCCTACCAAAATATTCTCAAGGGTGAGACCTTTAAGAAAACAGAGAGAAACAAGTGTGCTTCTGGGAGTTTCTTCCCTTGGCCAGTTAACACAAACCTGTCTCAAAGCCCTGCTACTTTTGTGTCCATGATGGTTGGGGGGAACAGGGACAGTAATGCAGGGAGAGAAGAGCACGCATTGACCTCAATGTGTGCTTGTGCCACCGTTGCAGTGGAAAGAACGGTGCAGTGGTAAATAGGAGACCTGGGCCCCAGTCTCTACTCTGGGCCCAAATGTCTTCATCAGTAAAATTGTTTAGAAGGAACGCTGTGGGGTGGGGTGGGAGGATTCCACCTAGTTGAAAACTAGATATAGAGGCCTCAGCAAATTCCCTAGCGAAATGCCCCAGTCAGACCCATTCCTACCTGGGCAGTAAGGTTGGGAAACACAGGGGAATGGTGGTTAGTATGTGTTATAGGCATCCAGGTGCAGATCTGGGCATTTCCAGCCTGGCTCCATGATCATGCAAGGTGGGGGGTGGGGCACAGACGGCAGTACAATACGGGGGTTGGCTAAGACGTAGCAGAGGATTCCAAAAGTCACATTTTAGTATCTGGGACAAGCGTTTTTAACCGGGGTCCACAAACCATAGACTGTACACTGGAATTCAGAGGTCCATGAATTTGGATTGGAAAATATTACAACTTTTAAAGGCAGCAAACTACAGTTGCATTAGCTGGGCCAGTAGAAAGCAGTACTTTTCATTTCCCTTTACAGTTGCTGCAGATATCTTGAAACATCGTTTAAACTCATTTCTACTTCAGGTTTGCAGTAGTGTGTTGGGTTCACCCCCTTGATCCTGTTATTTAATGTGTTAATAAAGAAACCCATGTACACCAAACATTACACCCTTAAATATTTTCACAACTGTATTTCAACATAACTAGCTTCCTTTGTGATCCTGTGTATTTTATTTTATGCATAGGAAAATATTTTGAGAAGGGATCCACAGCACAAAAAAGGTCAGGAGCCCCCAGACAGGGCGGGGTGGGGCCTTGTTGACACTCTGGCCCAGAGTTAGCACGGCTGCCCCGCTGAGCACAGGCTCGCACAGGAGGAACCAGGTCAGAATCCCAGCGGGCACTGCTCCAGCTCCAGGAAATCTTGGGGTAGGGGTGTGAGGCATGACAGCGACATCTTCTTTAGCTTGGTAGAGTAGCCTTGTGCCTCTGCTGCCCATTGTGAATAAGGGGAAAATCACCAGCCTCTTACCTTAAATCACAGGGGGTTTAGAGAGAATGAGGACAGAAAATGTGGGGAAAAGAGGAAGAGATTCCTCCCTCCCCAGCTGTGGTTGTATCCCAGCTCAGGGACATGACTGTCCCACAGCCTCCTGGAGAACAAAAGCTATTTCAATGTGCCAGGTGCAAGTTGAGCCAAGCCCTCTTTCAAGCAAGCCTCCACCCTTGCAGGCACTGGGACATCTGAGCACACCGGGCTCTCCTTGCAAGGGCAGTTCCTCCATCTCTGCCTTTCCATGTGCTGCCCTTCACTGGGAGCAGTGCCACCCCCATTTCATGCCAGGCTAGCCCTTCCCCAAGTGACACAAATTGCCAGGCCCCAGCGATAGGTCCAGGCTGCCTTGGGAGAGGAGCTGTGCCTTTGTGCAAAGACACCCTTCATTTCACAAAGGAGGGAATCAAGGGCACGGTCGCTGTTACCTCTCTCCAGTTCCTGAGTCTGGCTTCCTTATCTCTGTCAAGACCTTTTGAGCTGCCCCACTGGCCACAGGGCAAAGCTCAACCCTGTCCACCAAGGGCCAGGGGCAAAAGACCTGCAGGCCAACTGTGAGAGTAACTGAGCCCAGAACCCCAAGCTCAGCCCCTTTCCCCCACCCAGCCTGAGAATGGACTCATTTCCTGTCACTCTGGCCAGGCACTCACAGGGTAAGGCAGAACCCACGAACCCCTTCACACTGCTCAGCACCTTCACCTCCCTCTGGAGAAACTTCCCAAGTTTGAGATAATTGTAGAGAAGGCGCTGAGGTGACACACACAAGTTTAATTCTGGGTGGGGGATGGACTGGAGGACACTGAGGGATGATGGGGAGAGGCCTGGGAGTCTGAGAGCCTGGGATTTTCAGGGGAAAAACTCTTAAGGTACAGGCCAAGGCACCCACTTCTGCTTCCTGCTGGATTCTCTGCTGCCCTGGATGCCATGCTGGTCTGATCTGGGCAGAGAAACGACCAACAGGCCCCTGGGACATCATTCATTCATAGATGTTTGTTCCAATCAGGGGCTCACAGTGGGCAACGTGGAGGGAAAGCAGAACCGTACACACTGTAAATGCTGTTCATAGAGGGCCAGGGGCAGAGGGAGGAAGCTGCCCATTCTCTGATGGAGGGTGATGGAGAATGACTTCCTGGAGGGAGGCCTGAGGCAAAGTCTTGAGGGAATAAGGAGGAGAAAGAGGGAGGGACTTCTCCACAGAGGCTTTGAAAGAAGCCCAAGCTCCAGGCCTGCTTGGGGAAAAGCAGTATTGGGACCTGCATACTGGGCTGCACTAGGCAAAGAGGCTTCTGTGCATGCTGGCCATCAGGAGAAAGGGGGTCCTGCAGTTAAGCACACTTGGCAAGCTCTGGATTAAACAATGTTGAACAGTTCTCCTCACTGTAGGACTTGTCAGAACCTTTAACCTGTTAATGAGCCTCATGGTGTTGTAGCCCAGGGCTGGTGTTCCTTGGCAGGCCATGCTGGCATAGGGAAAACGGGAGGCAGTAGGAGTAGATGAGCTTAGAGAATGCAGGGGACTTTGAATACCAGGCCAAGAAGGCTAGACTTTCCTTGGGGCTACTGAGGAGTCTCAGAAGACGATTCACTGAAGGATTTAGACTAAGGGGACCGGTGGCAGTTTGGTCACCAGCAAGGTCAGAGCCCCTCCCTCGATCCACTCCTCCCTCCTGGATAGGAGGGCCACTCCTTGGGAGAGAAAACAGGGTCCTTGGACACAGGCGGCAGTGAAGAAGCCCAGAGACAGGCTAGAAGGGCGGGGAAGCTGGCAACCCTTGATTCCAGGCTTGGGTTGATGGCCTTTGGCACAGTGTTCGAGGCTGCTGTGGTTCAAATCCTGACTTTACCACTTTCTCACTGTGGGTATCTCTCTGGAGCCTCAAGCTTTTTCTTCTTCCTTTTAAAAATAGACATTATTTTTTAGCGCAGGTTTAGGTTTACAGAAAAATTGTGCCAAAAGTACAGAAGGTTCCATATACTCTCTCCCTCCCACCCCCATGGTTTCCCCTAATATTAAATATTAACATCTTACATTAATGTGGTACATTTATTACAATTGATGAACCAATATTGGTACATTATTATTAAAGAAAGTCCATAGTTTACTTGAGGGTTCACTCACTGTGTTGTACAGTTCCACTAGTTTTGACAAATGCATGTCGTGTATCTACAATGACATCATTCAAAATAGTTTCACTACCCTAAAAATGCCCTGACTGAGCCTCAGTTTTAACATCTCTAAAATGAGTGTGAAAGTCATCTAAAGCCCCTCAGTCTCCCATTGTAGGTTTTTAATTTAGGCCTTTTGACAAATTAAGTGGTACTGAAATCAACTAAATGTTTCTCTAAATGTGGTCAGATGTCCATCAGAATCACTGGGCTTGGGTTGAGGTGAAGAGGTCCTCATTCAAACATTCTAGGGTCTCAACCCCAGACCTGCTAAATCAAAATCCCAGGGGCTGGGCCCAGGAATCTGCATATTAACCAGGCCCTGGTGCATAGGGAAGTTTGAGACCTGAACAGAGTTTTCAAAACTGAACAGAAGGATCCAATCCGTTGTCAGGTTAAAGCTCAGGAGAGATGTACAATTCCCAAAAGGGGGAAGGAGTAGAACCGTTTTCCTGGAAAAAGCCCATTTCTGCCTTCTGCAGCTCCCAGTCAGCAAGCCTGCTGTTTCATATCTTGATTGCTGATCACTCACCCAAAATAACCTGCATGCAATGTCTCACCAGCTGCAGCTCTCTCTGCAACTCCCTTAATTTAGCAGCCAAACACGTTTGGCTCCACAACAAAGGGGCTCTGGGATGGGGCCCCTCCCTCATGGCCATCTGTAGCGGGCTGAAAAATGTGCCCCCAAAATTCATGTCCACCCAGAACCTCAGAATGTGACTTTATCTGAAAATGAGATATTTGCAGACGTAATTACTAAGGATTAAGATGAGATATCACACTGGATTAGGGTGGGTCCTAAATTCAGTGACTGATGTTCTTACAAGATCAGCCAAAGACAGAGATACACAGAGCAGAGAAGGCCCTGTGAAGACAGAGGCAGAGACAGGGGTGACGCAGCTATAAGCCAAAGAACACCAAAGATTCCAAGAGCCACCAGAAGCTAAAAAGAGGCCAGGAGGGATTCTTCCCTAGGACCTTCAAAGGGAACATGGCCCTGCCAACACCTTGATTTCAGACTACCAGCCTCCAGAACTGTGAGAATAAATTTCTATCATTTTAAGCCACCCAGTTTGTGATAATTTGTTACAGCAGCCCTAGCAAACTAATACACCATCACTGCCGTAGACTCCTGCCCCAGTTCAGCCCCACTACAGCCATGAAGGTAAGGACCCCACACACAGGCGATTCTCGAGATGGGTGCTTTAATATGGCCAGTTATGATCATAGCTATTTTCTCCCAACCAACACCTGAATTCTGCATCTCCTAGGCCTGTTTCCTACACAAGGACAAGGGTCCTCTGTCCTCTGCTTGGAATGCTATATAATCCAAGACGGGTTAAAACTTCAATAAATAAATATTGGTCCCAGGGGCAGTGCCTGGCTGGTGGTACCATGTGGCCATTCCTGGGCTCAGCCGAGGGTCGGGCTAGACGGGTCACTGCAGCTTCATGCCACTCCGGCGCCGAGAGTCCTTCCGGGCGATGGGGCTGAAGTTCACAATCTCCTTGTAAATGTGCTCTGAGAAAGACAGGGTGGTTCAAGGGGTAGGGGTTGCTGAGGGCAAGAGAGAGCCCCCCTCTCCCAACAGACATAGTGTGGAGCAGAAAGTCAGCTCAGCGCAGGGAGAAAGAAGTGCACACAGGAGACAATATTCGCTCAGAGAGAAAGAGGTGATAGTCTCCAGGAGGGAGTTGGGACCGGCTGAGGGCAGGCAGGAAAACGAAGCAGGCAGAGGAGAGGGATGCTGCAGGCAGAGAGAGGAAGCAGCCCGAGGCCCCGAGCCCTTACGCTTCCATCCATCCACTGTGAGTTTCTCCTGTTCTAAGAAATCATCAAATGGCTGATGGGCCTCTGTTTCCTCCTCAGGGTCCCGGCAGGATTCAAAGAAGGGGTGGGTGAGGGCCTGAGAGGCGGTCAGGCGCTTGTCCATGTCCAGCTCCAGCATCTTCTCCAGCAGGTCTGCAGCTGCGGTCACAGAGTGTGAGCCTCACACGCCATGGAGAGCCCGCCCGCTGAGACAGACTGCAGGTCCCAAGACTCACCCTGGGGGCTGGCATGCGGGAAGAGCTGAGAGAAATCCTTCTTGGGGATTTGTGGCAGGGACTGGATGTAGGATTTGGCCTGGAAGACAGAAAAGCACTGAATAATCCCCAGTTGTCAGCCCCTCAGGGCTTAGGCCATGGGGTATAGAGCAGGGACCCCAGAAAAGCCCCTGAGCAGGGCTGAAGGCTCAGGTCCGAATCCAAAGTGAGATGAAGGCAAGAGCCCTTGCCAGGGCAGAGGGGAGGCGCAGCCTGCAGCCCCCCTGGCCCTGGTCAGCCAAGCGCACAGCCCTGGCCAGCCTGGGCCCATCTGCCACTCACCGCTTTGTCATTCAACTTCTGCACAAACTCAGCATCCGGCACCCCCGTCACTTTCAGGATCTGCGTCAGCTGGTCCAGGTCTTGGCAGCAGGTTAAGGCTCAGCCTCACTCCCTGTGGGTGGGTCTGAAGCTGCCCTTCCTGCTGCCCCTCCATCAGGCCCACCCAGCACTGTGGACCATCCAGGTTCCAGACACTCACCTCCTCCTGCTTTTAAGAGGGGAGGTTCATCCTTCAGGACTCAGGTCTCTGGAAGGCTTCCTACCTGCCAGGCTGGGTAAAGGGTCCCTCCCTACAAATGCTCCTGCATATGCCACCTTCCTGGCCTCATCCCGCTCAGTCACCTCCATCCATTTCTTTGTGTACTCCCCCCCCACACCCTCGCACTCTGAGTTTGGCAGGGAGACCCACATCTTCTCCTTAATCCCTGCACAGCACACACAGGTGCCCAGTTTCAGGTGTGTGGTGCCAAAACGTCAAGTATTTTCTGCATTTATGTGTTGGAATGACAGGTGACTAGTTTTCATCACTTTGCTTCTCTGTACTTTAAAGTTGTTCCACAGGGAGCATGTATCACTTTCACATTAAGAAAAAAAGAGAGATTTAAATAATAAAGTGTCTGTTGAAGGAATGAATCCCTGGATGCAGTTTGGCTTTTCCAGCAAAGGATACAATCTTTCCCCTTGAACAGAGTTTTCCCCGTCAGCATCTCTGCCATGATACAGCCCACAGACCAGATGTCCACTGCAGAGGGAGGGGGAGGCAGTGTCACCTGGACCAGCTGACCAAGACCCGGCAGTCACCAAAAGTCAACCCAGAGTCACCAAGACAGCCTTGAGGAAGCTGTCAGAGAAGAAGCCCAGCCCTGTCCCCCTCCCCCGGGCAGTGGACCACTGACCAGTCTGGTTGTAGTGCATCCAGCTGAGGATCACCTCAGGGGCCCGGTACCAGCGGGTCACCACATAGCCAGTCATCTCTGCATCTGCTTGCCGTGCCAACCCAAAATCCAAAATCTATGGCTCGGGGCACATAGGAAAAAGGAGCTCGCTTAAGAGAGGCTCCCCGAGCGGCTTCCGGGGGCTCCTATTGGAGAGGGGCCCACCCCAACCCCAGGCTGACCCTGCCTGGGCCCACTCACCTTCAGCTCACAATCCTCATTGACAGCAAGGTTGCCTGGCTTCAGGTCCTAGATGAGACAAGAGATGGAGCACTGGGCAGAGGCAGAGGTGGGCGCTGTCCCCACTCGGCTGCCAGCCAGCGTGTGACCTTGGCCAGGCCCCTGCCCCTCTCTCTGGGTTCTGGTCCCCTGTGCAGAATGAGGGTTGGACTGGGTGTCCTCTAGGGCCCATCCAGCTCTAAAATGCCTCTTGGAGCCTGAAACGCCCAGCTCAGGGCTTGCTTTGTTGGCAAAAATTTCCCAGAAAGTTCCCCAGAACACAGCAATTCTTCTGAGCAGGTCTTCCTGGGCCAAGCCTAGATCTGAAAAATCCACTTTCCCTGCTTCCTCCACCTCCTGGAACCCCCTAACCCTAACCCTAGCCCCCAGGGGTGGGCAGGGCCTCTGAGGATGTAGCAGAGAAAGCACTCACCCTGTGGATGACCCCAGCTGAGTGGATGTACTGTGTTGGGGAGAGAAGAAGAAGGGTAAATCCAGTGCCCGGCTTTTGCACCAGGTGTTGCAGGCTGGCTCAGAGATCTCCTCTGCCTTGTCATGGTGTGCTCTCCCAGCCTTCAAGGTCTAGCCTCCCCCAAACCCCAGGTCTCAACACCAAGCCCCCCTCCCCTGCCATTTTGCAGGCTCCCACCCACCTTAAGACCTTTGAGCATCTGATACACCAGGTACTGGATCTTGTCCTCACCAAACTCCATTCCCATGATCTTCTGCAGGTCCATCTGCATGAAGGGCATCACCAGGTAGCTGCAAGTCATGAGGACTTCTTGAACATCCCCAGCCCCACCCAGCTCCAGGTCTGAGCTCAGAGGAGGGCAAGAGGCTGGGCAGAACAGAGGCCTTAGGGATGACCTTCATGTGCAGAAAGAAGCAGCCCCACCACAGCCAGCCAGACCCGCATGCAGTGGGCCTCCTGACTCCTGGCTCCCAGCCTGGCCCTGGTGGCTGCCCTGTTGGCAGAGCTCAGGGTACGTATTTCAGCTGGAGCTGTGCTCAGGGAAAACAAATGGAGCAGTGCTCCCTCTCTTCAAAGGTGCCCTCTGCTTGCCCTCCTCCACGCCCCACAGAAAGCCACTGCTGTGAGTTAGAAACATTTGCCGGTGTTTCCTTCTGCTTCTGTACAAATATTTCCTCCCCCAGAGGGTCATGCCCCGCCAACATGGCTCCTCAAACATACAAAAATGTCCTCCTTCCAAGAAGGAAACAATAAAAGTTTCCAGGAGGGTGAAGAAGGAAGAAGGAGGTAGCTGAGCCAACCCGCCCTCTTATGGGATTGCAAAACAGGTGGAAGTCAGCAAAATGTAACTGTTACTCAAGGCAGTAATAGCAAAGTCCAGAACAAAAGAGGATAAAGATTTAGGAAGGAATTAAAAAAAAAAAAAAAAAAAAAAAGGATGTGGAGGCCATCTCCCTGAGCCTGTGACTTTTGAAGTCTCCCCCCACCTGACCGCACCCCCGCTTCCCTCCTCCACCCCCCCAGCACAGGGACCCTGCTCCATGCACAGACCCTTCCCCACCTTTGTGTTTCACCTCTGCGTGGACCCTGATTCTTTCTTCTCAGCTGACAAACTTGCTGAAGTCTCTCTGTGATACAACCACCTTCCCTTGCTTAACCTTGTTTCTTCAAGTAACCGCCCGTTCTCTCTCTTTCCCTCCCGATCAAACTTCTAGAACAAGCGGTCCTCACCTCTTGATCCCACTGCCTTAACATCCAGTCCCCTGATAACTTGGCATCTGCTCCCACCCCACCAGCCCAACACATAACACCCATGGCTCCGGCTCTTTATATTCAAAGTTTTGCAAAGCCTGACACTCCCTCAAAATTCTCTGCTGCTTCTACCTCTAGTCAGGCTCTGTCTGTTCATCCTCTTATACCTTTTCTTTAGTGTTGATACCTTTTTTTTGGACTGCTCCGGGTCTTAGTCTCAGCACACAGGATCTTCGTTACAGCGCGCGGGATCTTAGTTACGGCATGCGGGCTTAGTTGCAGCATGCAGGCTCTTAGTTGCGGCATGCATGCAGGATCTAGTTCCCCAACCAGGGATCGAACCCAGGCCCTCTGCACTGGAAGTGCAGAGCCTTAGCCACTGGACCACCAGGGAAGTCCCTTTAGTGTTGATACCTTAATGAACAGTATCGAATCATGTTCTACACTAGCCTGTCCCTGGGCTTTGGCTATCATCCACTGGTGATTATTCTGGTCCAAATCCACATCCCTAGCCCAGACCTTCCTAAACTCCAGGTTTATTTGCAACTGCTGATTAAACACTGGAATGTTCATAGGCTTTTCAAAAATGAAGTGTCCAAAATGGAGCTCACTATCTTTCTCCCAAGATCTGTTTTTCCTCCACCTTGTATTCTGAGCAGGAACCTGGCACCCCCTGACATATGCCACCTCTCCCAGCCACTGCATCACAAGGGGTACAACATTCTGACAGTCCTGCCTCTCGATGGGTGTCAAGTCTGCTCTCAGGACTCCATCACCTCTACTTTATTTGGATCAAGGTTGGGGTCTTGAACACTACCCTCCAGGTTTCCTACCTCCCAGAGTTGCTCCCTGCTCCTTTCTTGCTGCCGCCAGAGGGTATCCCCAAAATCTGATCTGACCACATCACAGCATCTCCCTGCTCAAAACCTCTACAGACCTGAGGATGCCTGTAGGATCAATTCTGGTCTCAGCCTGACCAAACCAGCCTCTGGTCTCCACTAGCCACACTGCACTTGTCAATACTGCCCAAACGGCCCAGCCTCTTTCAGGCATCATGGCCTTTGCCCATGCAGTTCCTTCTACCTGGGCTCCCTTCAGCCCCTTCTACCTCAGGCAAATGTCAACTTATCCTTCAGGACTGAGTTCAGTTTTCTCCTCTGTGAAGCCCGCTGAGGCAGCTTGCAATTTCTGGCTCTCTATCCAGACCTAGAGTACTGACCACAACTGTCAGTATTCACTACTGTCAGCCCCCGAGGTCCACTTTAAATTCCCAATGCTTGGGCTTCCCTGGTGGCTCAGTGGTTAAGAATCCGCCTGCCAATGCAGGGGACTCGGGTTCGAGCCCTGGTCCGGGAAGATCCCACATGCCGCGGAGCAACTAAGCCCGTGCGCCACAACTACTGAGCCTGTGCTCTAGAGCCCACGAGCCACAACTACTGAGCCTATGTGCCACAACTATTGAAGCCTGCGCGCGTAGAGCCCGTGCTCCACAAGAGAAGCCACCACAATGAGAAGCCCGCTCACCGCAATGAAGAGTAGCTGCTGTTCGTGGCAACAAAGACCCGATGCAGCCAAAAATAAATAAATGAATTTATTTTAAAAAAAAATTCCCAATGCTAAGCCCAGCAGCTGGCATTATAGGGAAAAAAACCCATTCAAAATCACGGCATTAAATTGAAAACGAAAGCATCCTAACAAAGAGACCTGCAGCTGCATTTGAAACAGGACTGAAAAAAAAAAATCCACCTTCCCAAAGCTTCCTATATTTTACACCAGGTACTGCGCTAGCAAAGCCGTGCATTTAGCAACTAAATTTTCTCGTTTTATGTGACTCTGATAAACATCCCATCAGCTAGAGGTAGCCAAGGCTTCCTGATCCTCGCTTCATGCTAGGAAGAGCCCCAAGGTCCAGATCCACACCTGCGTCCCCAGGAAATGGTGAGGTAGGTTGATGCAAACCCTGTGGGGACTGGCAACGATGTCTCTTTGGTGGTAAAGCTGGGTAAAGCAATGCAGATGAGCGACAGCTCTGTGTCAGGCAAGGTCCATATAAAGCCCCTCCCACCTCTTCCTGCCGGCCTTTCTCTCCACCCTTGGCTGAAAGAATCTCTCCACAGCCCAGAGGCACAGGGACTCCTGGGGCAGGAAGGTCCCCTACCCAGAAGAGAGAATCTGGACCCTCCCCTTACTTGCTCCCCAGTGTCAAGTAAGGCCTGCAAATGTCCTGGAACCCAGCGCAGCCCGACTCACAAATCATGAAAGTTGCGCAGGGAAGAGGCTGGGGTGAAGACATCCAGGAGTCCGATGACCTGGGGAGAAGGTTGCCAGTGAGGACTGGGCAGCCGCTGCAGCCCTCTGCTCCCCTCCTCTGGGGCCCCAGGCCTGCACAGGACCACCTGCCCTTTCCTAAAACACCATCTCCAGCAGGAGGCAGGTTCCCAGCCTTCCGGGAAGCAGTAAAAGGGGCAGAGGTGGAAGAGGAATTCCTCTAACTGGGAGGGAGTTTGCAGTGCACAGTGATGGAGAGTCAGGCTGGGGAGAAGGGGAGGTGGACACTCCTGTGCTCACTGACCCGAAGTCTGGTGTTCCGGACAAGCAGCACAAACCCACTCTCAACTCAAGCAGGGAACCACAAGTGGTGAAAGGAATCAAGGAGGAAACAGAGAAGGGGTCTTCCAGCCAGCAGGCTCCCTGCCCTTGACCTTGGGTCTCTCACCACATCCAACCTTACCTGCCAGGGGGCTGGTTCAGAGCTGGGGGCAAGATTACCCTGGCTGGAGGCCATGGGGAGGGGTTTGCTGAAGAGGAATGGGGCTTAAAACGTGAACAATATTTTGAAATCATTATGTTAAATGCTTACCTTCCAATCTAGGTATCCTGCAGAAAAGCCTGGGCTCCAGGCCCAGCACTGGGTCATTAGTCTTCCTGGCTGTTTCAATCAGACAGGGTAGTCTAGAGGTCAGGCACTGGGGCCTGGAGCCAGGTTGGGTAGGGTCAAATTCTAGCTCTGCCACCGACTAACCATTTAACCTGTGAGTCTTTCTGTGCCTCAGTTTCCCCATCTGTATATGGGGGTAATAGTACTTATGTGATATTGTGAGGATTAAACAAGTTAGTTTATGCAAAGTTCTTAGAACTGTGCCTGGCACATAATAAGCGCTCGTAAGTATCTATTATTCTTGTTGTTATTATGTGGAAACAACACTAACCAGGATTCTGGGCACCACCTCTTAGATCTAGAACAACTACGAAGTTCCTCTGTGCCTATTTCCTCATAACAGTGAGACAGTAAGTTCGCACCTCACCGAGTTTGTTCTGCTCCGCTGCCAAAAATTCCCTTTGCACCCTTCCTGGGAAGTAGGCAGGGTGGGTCCTGGCACCTGATTTTAATAATTAGGTGAGGAACAAGGATCAAAGGAGCAGGGAGGAGATTCCCCTTCTGCTGGCCCTGTTATGAGTTCCCTGCACCCTCGTGGGCCATCTCCTGTGTGCGCCACACACACACACACACACACACACACACACGCAGGGGCCTGGTCAGGACCCTCTGTGGGGCTGCCCTCCACTCCCTGCCTCCCAGCAGCGGCCCCCAGGCCCAGCCTACGTTCTCGTGCTGCATGTGCTTCAGCAGCAGCAGCTCGCGATAGGCCCGCTTGGCGAAGATCTCAGACTGGAAGGGCCGGCTCAGCTTCTTGATGGCCACCTTCTCCCCTGACTGCTTCTCGATGGCTGAGCTGTAGGGTCAAAGGCAGGTCAGCAGCCAGTGGCTCCCCCTCACAACCCTGGGACTCCAGATCCTGGGTGGTAACTTCCAGGCCAACTAGGAAGCTATGGCCATCCTCACCCCAATCCCTCTTGGCCAGCAGTCTAAGCTGGGAGGAACTGATGCCCACCACCGACAGCACAGTGGAGCTGGGAGAAGGGGGAGACAGCAGGCAGAACCTGAGAGAGGTGCACTGCCCCTGGGTCAGACACAGCTTAATGCCAACAGGATCCTGAGCAACTTGGCAAGTCACTTCTTGTTTGGGCCTCAGTGTACCCATTTGTAACAATGGGGATTCGCCTGGATGAACTCTGGGGTCCTCTGTAAGGTTCAAGTCCTGGAGAAACAGATCCAGTCCTAATTCAACCCACAGAAACTCCCACCAAGCCGGTAAGAAAAGAGAGATGGCGCCTGGAGTGGCCCTAGGCCAGCCACCAGAGCCTGAGGCTCCTTCTGCTGCTCTACTTCACTGCCCAGCTTGCCGCTTCCTCCCAGCTCCAGGCCTCTGCCCCGGAAAGGCACCCGCGAAGTTCTTCCAAGCCCGCAGGGCTCCGGGCCTTGGGGTCCTCCATCAAGGTGGTGGGCGCACAGCCTCGAGCACCAGCAGGAGAGGCGACACCGGAGGCGGGTCCGGGAAGGGGGCATTGGCTGGGCCCCGGCTCTTCCGGAGGCTCCACCCGCGTCCCGGTGCCTGGGCGCCCACCATAGTTCCACCCCGATGCCCCAGGCACACACCGCCCCCCCGTGCCCCCACGCCGGCGCACAGGCCCGGGGGTCTCACCACACGGCGCCGTAGGCCCCGCTGCCTACGTGCGTCAGGGACACGTAGGTCTTGGGCAGCTCCCAGGCGGTCTTGTTGACGTCCTGCTTGTAGAAGCCCTTTTTCCAGGTGAAGTTCATCCTGGGCACTCAATCTCGGCGGCCCCAGCGCGATGGCTACGTTCGCGGCCCGCCAGGCTCCCAGCACCCGCCCCCGCCCCCGCCCGCGGTCCCCGCGGTGCCCGCCCCGCGCCGCCCGCTCCTCCCCACTCTGTGCGAGGGCGGGGGCCCCGGCCGGCCCCGCGTCCCACTTGCCGGCTCGCCCAGGTGCGCCCCGCAGCCACGCCCAGGCCTGCCAGACGGCAACCTGGGGAGCCCGATTTCGACAGCCCCGGAGTTTGGCGCCCGGACCACGGACCAGCTAGAAGCGGCCGGTGAGCCGCCCTGCAGGGAAAGGGTGCTTCCCGTTGTGTGCTGGGGTGGGGCTGGGGGCCCGATAGACCCGAGGGGCTCCCACGGATGGCGGACGGCGGGAAGATACAGCCTCCCAGATTCCTCCAGCGCGGGACTCTGTAGGAGGATCTCCCCGGAGATTCTGAAGACAATTTTGGGAAAAAACAAAGCAAAACAAAACCCCACGTCTTTTGATTATGGAAAGTTTCAAACGTATACAAAAGTAGACAGACTAGCTCAGTGCTTCTCACATTTGAATGTGCACACGAATCCCCTGGGAATTATATTTTATTAAATACAGATTCTGATTCAGTAGATCTGGGGTGGAGTCGATTCTGCATTTCTAACTAGCTCCTAGGCTCCGAAGATCTCTGGACCACACTTTGATAGGGAGGTTCTAATGACCCTGCATGGCCCCAGTCCCACAGCTTCAACAACTACATCAACTCCTAGTCAGTTCTGTTTCCTCTACATACTTCCTCCCCCATCATTTTGTAGCAAAACCAAGCATCATATCATTTCATCCATAAATATTTTTTGTATCTCTGAAAGATAAGGATTATTTTAAAAACACAACTACAGTATCATTTTTTACACCTAAAATTAATAATAGTAATCCTGTAATAACAACTATCCAGTCTAGGTTCAAATTTCCAGTTTTGAATGTAGTTTTTGCTGGTTTCCTAATGCCTCATGAGGGCAATGACAAGCCAAGGCCTTCTGCCACCTGTGTCTGGTGGCTTGTGCGTCCTGGAGAAGATTCTGTGCTCAAATTAAATTACCGAGAAGGCCCAGGAACAGGGTCAGGTGTGGAGAATGGCTATAAGGGGTCCAGATGCCTGGCCTGGGAAGGGGATTGTGGAAGGGATGGGGACCACTTGCTTCACTTTGTCAACAGTAGAGAAGAAGGAAAGGAACTTGCTCGTGGCCTGCAGAAAGCTGGGGGTCCTCCCTAGAGAGTCTTCTGAACCCAAACCCTATGCCACAGCCCCTCCCATGCAGTCCTGCAGCGTCGGGCACAGCCCAGACGATTGGGGGTTTGGGGGAGGGAGACGCAGTGATCCCACAGAAATGCCCAACAGGCATTGCAGACGGGGAATCTGTCTTACGCATATCTGGCACACAGTAGGATGTGTAAAACTATATGGAGAATTAATGGAAGAGTCAGTCCATTAAAAGTGAAAAAATATTTATTTAATGGTTTGCCACGTACCAGTCATTATTCTAAGTGTTTTACACACACACCTCCCTTAATCCCGGTAAGAGTCCTATGAGTCAGTTGTAGTATTATCCTCATTTTAGAGATGAGGAACCTGAGGTACAGAAAGGTTAAGTAACTTGCCCAAGGTCACACAGCTGGTAAGGGACAGAGCTGGGCTGAAGAAGCTAAGACCATCTGGTTTGAGACTCCAAGGCTATGCATTGTCTCTGGGTTGAGAGGCATTGCTTCTTAAAGGAGATGGCCTGTGTTTCAAATTATCTGCCTCACCCATCATAAGGACATGTCTACTGATCAAACCATGTCTCCCTCATACATCCTGCCCTAGAAATCTGACATACTCCCCACCCTCTCCCCTGCCCCACCCCGTACTCCAGCCCTGAGACACTATAGTAGGAGAAGGTGAGGGGCTACGAGCCTGGGAGGGCTGCAGGAGTTTTGGGTCTTGGGGGTCGGTGGCGCCAGTGGAAGGCACTCTGATTCTGAAGTTGGGGCAGGATCCTGGAAGGCAGAGTCTAGGGCTGGACACAGGCAAGAGAGAGTCATCCGGGAGACTCAGGTTTCCTTCTGGATTGAGGATCCAGTTCTCCAGGGTAGGGATGGGCCTTGAGCCTCTGTGCTGTGTGTCTCGAAAACCTGAGTGTGGCAGAGGTGAGCCCAGAAAGGTGAGGAATACCAGGGAAGTGCTCATTGCCCAAATGGGTGCAATCCTGCAAGGGCATGAGCTGGCCACTCAGGTTGTGGCTCTGAATGCCTCTTAAGCAATGGTCAGGAAGTGACTCAGGCCTCAGACTCTGCTGACACTGACCCCCACCTCGGGGCTCCGCAGCCTTGGAGAGATGGCCTTGGGCGATCCTGTCTGGGAAGTCATGAATGGGAGAGGAAGAGGAGGGGTCACTGAGGACCTCCTGGGTGTCCCCTCCCACAGTCCCTGTGCTCTCTTCTCTTTCAGCTCCGAGGCCCCTCTGCTCTCCTCCTCCCAGACACTGGCCCAGTGTGGTCGGTTTTTGCCCTGTCAACGTCGAGGCGGGGGGTGAGGAAACCAACTTTGGAATGGAGACCTGCGTTTCCATCCTGCCTCAGCACTACCAGCTATGTGACCCTGGGCAAAGTTCCTTCCCCTCTCTGAGCTTCAGTGTCCTCCTTGTAAAATGGAAATGATATTAAAACATGATAAGTATATTTAAAGGGTCCTGGGAATGCTTCATTCCAAGTGCAGTAAAACAACAACCCAATGAGGTAGGGACTGTCAATGCCTCTAGCCAAAGATACCCAGAAGCACACCTGTGGGTGAACAAGCTGGGTTTGTCACTCACTGCATTGAGGCAGGAACATGCACGTGGGAACCGGGAGCGGGGGAGCGGGGTCTGTGTCTCAGTAAGAGGGTGTTGGAAAGGACTTATTGTAAGGTTTGGGCTTGCGTTAGGTAATTTGGTAGAGGGTATAAGGAAGCCGGACTTTGTTCCAGATGAGGTGCCATCAGGAAGTGGAGGTGATTCCGTGATTGGGTGTCTTAAGAAATCTTATCTGGAAGGACGGCCAACTAGAATGAGGAGAGAGCCGTAACTGGTAAAGCAGCAACCTTCACTCAGGGTAGCTAGATGGGGGTGTTTGGTCACGTTTGTGGTTTGGACAATACTCGTGTTTTCTCTGTGATTACAGAGTGTCTTGCTTTTGTCTTGATCCATTGTGGTCACAGATGGCCTTGTCTGCATTCAACGGGAGCACATCAAGATGAGCTGTGCTAGGCCAGCTCCGAGCAATGCCAGGGCCTGGCTGATGGGACTGGGCAGCTCCCAGGTGTCAGGATACCATTATTTCCCTAGTACAGATGGAGAAACTGAGGCCCAGAGGCATTAAGTAATTTGCCCAAAGCCATGCATGACCAAGAAGGTGGTGGACGTGGTCTTCAAACCTGGTGTCCTGCTCCAGAGTCTATACGCCTAACCACCAGTCAGGCTGCCTGGTGCCCAGCAAGTGCCTGTTCTTGTGGTGCTGTCTTCCTAGCGAGCCTGTGAGCCTCTGGAGGTCAGGGACATGGTTTTGGGGTTGCGGACTGACTTCTTAGAAACTGAGACAAAAGCCCCACATGATTATGAGGTTGGGTGCCCATGCTGGCCTCCCAGACTGCATCTTGACTCAGAAATATGGCAGCTCCTCCAACACTACAGTCCTCGCAGTCCCAAACATCAGGGCCAGCTACTTAAATTCTCACCATGATTGGCCATGAAGCCTCTACAAAAAGAGAAATTATGACCTACCTGGGGTCTCACAAGCATGAAACAGCAAGGCAGCCTGAGAGCTCTGGCCCCAAATCTGAGAGGGTCTCATGCTCCTTAGGGGCTTTTGAAACTCCACGAAACAATCAAAATTGCAAGGAGGTGAGGAGATGCAGAGGGAAGGCCCCCTGCACGTGGGGGCTACTCTGTGGCTTGTTAAGTTAGCTAGTGAGCCTCAGACAAATTAGTTAGCCTCGCTAAACCTTAGTTTCCTCATCTGTATAATGGGAGAGTAAGTGACAATACCCATCTCATGGGGCTGTCACGAGGACTAAAAGAGATGACAGAAGTGTCTAATTCAGTGCCTGGCACATAGTAGGTGCTCGCCAGATGCTCCTTCCCCAGTGCTGTCCAGCTTTGCCTCCCTGGCCCAGGTACCCGGCTGCTCTGCCCTTTTGCTGTTCAGTCTCAGCTGCAGAAGCAACTCCCTAGTCAGCTCCAACTCACGTCCAACTCCTTTATCAAGTTTTTTTGCCAAACCCCCAGCCCAAGGATTCATACACCCATTCATTCAACATTTACTGTGTGCCAGGGACTGATCTAGGTGCTGAGGATGTAGCAGAAATGCAACAGATAGGACTTCCCTGGCGGTCCAGTGGTTAGGGCTCTGCGCTTCCACTGAAGGGGGCCCAGGTTCGATCCCGGGGCGGGGAACTAAGATTCCATGTGCCACACAGCGTGGCCAAAAAAAGCAATGCAACAGATAATAATCCCTACCGGGTGGACCTGACATTCTGGTGGGGGAGGCAGATGAAAGACCAGTGAACAAATATACAGTATTGGGTTGAACCATATGACATTGCTGATATTTGACAATTTTTTTTTTTTTTTTTTTTGTGGTACGCGGGCCTCTCACTGTTGTGGCCTCTCTCGTGGCGGAGCACAGGCTCCGGACGCGCAGGCTCAGCGGCCATGGCTCACGGGCCCAGCCGCTCCGTGGCATGTGGGATCCTCCCGGACCGGGGCACGAACCCGCGTCCCCTGCATCGGCAGGCGGACTCTCAACCACTGCGCCACCAGGGAAGCCCTGATATTTGACAATTTTATATGGCTCAGTCAAATGTAATGCCAGGTAACAGTAAGTGCTGTGAAGAAAATACTGCCAAGTAAGGATATAAAGAAGGGCTGTGAGTACTGATTTGAGATGTGGGAGGAGGGGGAGAGGCAGAGAAGGTCTGTATGAAGAGGTGACATTGGAGCAGCACCTGAATGAACAAGGGAGCGAGCCAGGCAGATCTCTGGGGGGGGGGAGCAGGTGGCTGCCTTCCAAACGTTTCCGCTCTGTTCCCACATCGGACCTGCCCTCCAGCCTCATTCCTCCTGTGCCCCCACCCTCCCCACTCCAAAAGTCTCTGGTAAGTCCTCCAGCTCAGCACACCTGGGGCAGCTTACTGGCCTCTGGCCTATTGGGCCATCTTCCCGCAGTACCTCTTCCCCTTCTAGGGACTCAGGGCCAGAACAGAACATCCATCCCAAGAACAGAACATCAGCCATGCCCTGCTCACAGGCACCCCTCCATTGCAGAGCTGTTCTCTCAGCCTCCCCACCCCTTGCCTTGACCTGGTCCTCTCTCCCTGTCTCAGCGCTAGCACCCTCTGGTGGAGGATGGGGGTAGGGACAGCGCTGCTAGAGGGGCAGCTCCCAGAAAGCACACCTCCCCTCTTCACACCCTACACCGCGTTGTCCTTCACACCCCCTCTCCTCCACCCAAGAGCCACCTCCCTTCACCCAGCCTACTGGACGGGCCCTCCTGTCCTTGACCCAGTCCTGTGAAGACATGGCCTGGGGTCCATCTGGTGGAATATTCCAGCAATGTCGAGGCCTCCGCTCCCTCTGATCTCTGCATTGTCCTTTGTAGCATTCACCACACTTTTAATTAATCTGCATTGTCCTCTGTGAGGTGTCCGTCTCCACAAATGGAAAAATGGCTCCATGAGGGCAAGGACAGTGTCTTGGTCACTGCTGAGCCCCCAGCACCATGCTGGCCCACAGTAGGTGCTCAGTAAAGACTTAGTGAAGGAATGAACCAAAGATTTTTGTTTCTCTTGGGGGTACAAGAGGCAGTGAGGGGATGTGGTTTGAGGACCCAAACGGTGGACCTGAGGGAGCAACAGTAGGGGAAGGTGCTTGGCATCCGTCTACTGTGAGGCATCTGGGGAGTGGTCTCTGTCAGTTGGGCACCTTCTGTCCTGGAAATTTGGCTTTCACTGTTCTCTCCTTGTTTCCTGAGGCAAGGCCCATGCACGTTATGCTGTGTGTGCAAGGCTGGACCTCTGTGTGGTGGTAAAAAGCTCTTAATTAAAAACCAGGGTGCACAGCCCAAACTTGGGGACCTCTTTTCTCCCCAAGAATTTGCACCAAACTTGATTCCAAAGCAGGCCTTTCCCTGTCTACGGCCCTCACTGCTCCCACTGAGGTTCTAGATAAGACAGACCCTCCACCCTTTGGAATTGCCCTTCCTTCCTGGTCTTTAAAGTTCGGCTCTAAACTCACCTCTTCAAAGAGGTGTTCCCGAGTGAACCGCAGACCTGCTCACCCCAGGACCCCTGTACATACCCTGCCGACCCGATGACCCCAGCTGCTCCCCACCACGCACCCCCAGGCTTTGTGACATCCACGCTCTTGGGTGGGCTCGTACTCTTCTGAACCAGTGGAGAGTAGCCAAGGACTGGGAAGCAGAGCTGGGTTTGAATCTCATGCCAACACATAGAGCTGTGTGACCTTGAGCAGGTGAGTGCATGTCTCTGAGCTTCCTCATCAGTACAATGGCAAGGAGGATTTAATGAGACTGTGGATTGCAAGGTTGCAGGCCTTGTGCGTGGTGCTCCCTTCTGTCCTTCAGGACTGCCATATGTCACCTCCTCTGAGAGCGAGTCCTCCCTGACCCATCACAAGCCATGTCCCACCTGCCTTTCCCGGCCTCAGTTTCCTTCAAGCCTTTATTTATTTTATATATACCCTTCTATGTGTCAGGCCTACGAGGGTAGGCGTTTTGTCTATTTTGTTTGTTGCTGAATCCCAAGTTCCTAGAGCTATGCCTGGCATACATTGACTGACTGAATGGCAGGTACGTAGTAGGGGCTTTATAAACAGGAGCTACTGTTATTATCATACATCTCTGTCTTATTCGTTTGCAACTGATAGGTTGGCCGAACTCACCTTCATGCCTGGGGGGCAGTCCTGGCTTGAATGACCTTATGAACGAACTTCGGTAATAGGGTCGCTGTGCTGCCTGGGCTCCTGTGTGACCTGCCCCAGGAAGAGGAGGCTGTGTACCCGGAGGACACCTCAACAGCGTGCTCTTCCGGGGCAGAGGCCACTGGGTCTGCCTGCTCCACCCTTTCTATGTAAAAATCCAACGCTGGGACACATGGATCATCCCCACAACACTTGTCAGGGTCAAAGAAATCCAGACAAGACTAGTAGGGATGATTCCAACTCTGCCTCTAACTTGCTGTGTGACCTTAAGTAAGTCACACTGCCTCTCTGAATACTTAGTTTTCTATTTTATGTATCTAACAAATATTGACAGAGCACTAATTACTTGCCAAAAATCGTTCAAAGAGCTTATGTACCTGTAACTCATTTCTCTCAAGAACCCTATGAAATGGGTTAATAATACCCTTCATTTTACATACGACAGGGCTTCCCTGGTGGTGCAGTGGTTGAGGGCCTGCCTGCCGATGCAGGGGACACAGGTTTGTGCCCCGGTCCGGGAAGATCCCACATGCCGCAGAGCAGCTGGGCCCGTGAGGCATGGCCGCTGAGCCTGCGCATCTGGAGCCTGTGCTCCGCAACGGGAGAGGCCACAGCAGTGAGAGGCCCGCGTACCGCAAAAAAAAAAAAAAAAAAAAAAAAAAAAATACCCTTCATTTTACATATGACAAACATGAGGCACAGAGAGGTGAAGTGACTTGCTCAAGGTCACACAGCTAGTAAATAAATAGCAGAGCCAGGATTTAAGCCCAGGAGTCTCGCTGCAGAGTCAGTGCTGGTAACCACTATGCTCAGCTGCACTGGACGGTGCCTGTGAAGGGCCAGCCTTTACCTGTTTGGAATCTGAATTTATTCTCCTGATGGTGCCTCCATTATTTGGCAGACACTCATTTTCCTAAAGGCTCCATTTGGCTTCCCTAAACAAGAATCTCCCGGGAGTTCCCTGGCAGTCCAGTGGTTAGGAGTTCGTGCTTCCACTGCAGGGGTCACAGGTTCAATCCCTGGTCGGGGAACTAAGATCCTGCCTGCTGTGCAGTGTGGCCAAAAACAAAAACAAACAAAAAAACTCCTTTCCTGCCGTTCTTCAAATCTAATAACTGAATCCCCGTGACTTCCAGAAGGAAACAGCCAGTGGTATGTGGGACAACCAGCGCTGGGGGATGCCTAGTGTTTGTCGATCTCTGTGGTATAAATACCCCCACCATGGCCAAGTTCACGCTACCAACCTGACATCAGTGAACACAGAATTGAGAAGAGGTACATAAAATCAGCCCCCAAGAACCACCATGAGCAGCTCCAGTGCACCCCTGTCAGCCCAAGCAAAGGTGTGGCAACAGGGATGAGTAAGGGACTCCTCAGGTACAAACCACCAGCTGGACCCCCTGGCCCTGCCTCACAGGCCCTGTCAGGCCTCCCCTCCCTCACACTTCCCTGAGGCCGCCCTTCCTAACATGCAGGGGGCTGGGGCTCCAGCTCTGGTCACCTGGAGAGGGTGCACCAGTTGGGCGGCTTGAGCGCCAGGCTGAGCAGGTGTGACAGGCGAGCCAGCTGTGACTAATCTTCCTGGTTAGAGCAGCATTGCCTCCTCATCACTCCCCACCCTGTTAGCTCCCAATTGCCTTTGGGATAAAGTTTAAACTTCTTAGACTGCTGGACAAGGATTGCCCTCATCTGGGCCCTGCCTTTCTAATCAGATCCTCCACGGCATCTCTGCACAAACAACCTCTATTCTAAGTATCTCACAAACATGCCTTACTCACCTCTGTCACCACAACTTGGCTTGAGCTGTTGCCCACCTGGAATGCCATTTCTCTGCTTTGCCCAAGATGGGGCGGACCCTCATGCCTCAAGACCTGGCTCAGTAGCACCTCCTGGGGCTGGCTTTGCCAGGCTGCTCCTGCCCACGGGCGCTCTCTCTCCTCTGACTCCTGTAGGATCGTGGCTCAGCAGGCCTAGACTTGAACTGTCAGTTAACTTTCAAACAAAACTAAACTGTAAGTTTCTTGAGGGCATGAGTGTCTTAGTTTTCTCTGTTCTCTGTACATACTCAGCAATGTGTTGTAAAGCCTTAATCCATTCCACCAATGAGCGCCTATCAAGACATGGAGGAGACGTGGATGGATGTCATGTATCCTGCCCTCAGGAAGCTCATACCCTAGTGAGGGAGGCACAGCAAAAAAGGGAATGACAACACACTGTCACCTGCAGGTAGGAGCGTAAATTGGTACCAGCTGTTAGAACTGGTTGGCCATTTGCTATTAAAAGGGTGAAAATGTGCACCTCATTTTTCCTGATAATTCCATTATGGATGGATTTAGTCTACATAAAGCAGGCAAGGGGTCACACACTATTACTGTATTGTTTATCTTCTGTATCAATAAAGAGACGTTTCCAGCATTGTGAGAAAAGAATAAAGAAAAAAAATGCCTGGATGGATTGTTCCAGATTTGGAAAGCTGGTGCATATCATTCCCATATGTGCTTTTTACTTGTGCTATATATGCATGTATCTATAAAAATATCAAGCTAGATAATTCTGCAATTTCCTTTTTCACTCAAGATTGTTGGCAAGATCCACCCATGTTGATTTAATCTAGCTTAGACTTCTCAGCCTTGGCACCAGTGACATTTACATTTGGTGCCCAATAATTCTTTGTGTGGCAGGGGTGAGGGGCTGCCCTGTGCATCAGAGCAGCGTCCCTGGCCTCTGCCCACTAGATGCCAGTAGCTCACCCTCCACTCCCCAGCTGTGACAAACAGAAATGTCTCCAGACATTGCCAGTTGTTCCTGGGACACAGACGAAATCTGGGGTGGGGTCGGGTAGCAGGGGAGAGCAGAAGGCAAAGTCATGCTAGTTCATTTGTTCTCACTGCTGTGTACTATTTTGTCACTTGAATGCACTACAATTTATTTTTCTATTCTGTTTTTTGGCCATGCCGTGGGGCTTGCAGGATCTTGGTTCCCCAACCAGGAATCGAACCCATGCCCCCTGCAGTGGAAGCACAGAGTCCAAACCACTGGACCACTAGGGAATTCCCTTTCCTATTCTCCTATTGATGGACTTTGAAGATTGTTCCAGGCTTTTTTTTTTTTCTCTCTGCTATTACAGATAATGCTGAGTGAAAAGTCCCCACACTCATTTCCTTGAGCCCATATGGGAAAGTTTTTCTAGAATAATTACCTAGAAGTAAAACACAGGGTCATAGGGATGTGTAGCTTCCACTTTTACTAAATCCTGCCAAACTGCTTCCAGTGTATGAAAGTTTTACAATTTTTGTGTAGTCAAAATCACGAGCCTTTCTCTTGTGGCTTCTGGGCTTTGTGACATGCTTCAAACGCCTTTCTCCATTTAAATCTTTGATTTGCCTGCAAGTGATTGTAGCTAAAGGGAGGAAAGGAGGAGGTGTCCAGTTGTTTCAACACCATTTATTGACGCAGATGACTGAATTATATGCATCTGTGTTTATAAAAGTTATATATCTTTACAGATTTAGGAAATTTTTTAGGAGTTACACCAACCTGCCAACAGCTCTTATTTCCCGGTAGTGGGGTAATAGAGGTTACCTAGCTACATTCAAAAATTTTCAGCAATAAACATGTTTTACGTGTGTCGTGAAAGAATAATATGTAGTTAGAAAAAGTACAATGGTAGGTGCTTTGACACTAGTCAGCTTGGTGCAAGTTACGGAAACACGTGGAGTGGCTACCTGACTCCCATGGAGGCTGGGGAGAGGCTGGGTGGGGTGTGGAGCAGCGTAGGATTTGTCAGGGGAGAGAACAGCTTCCAGATGGGGATACTCCCTACCACAAACACTTTGTCAGCAGCTATTATCAGATAGGCAATGCCTCTGTCACCAGGCAGAGCTGTGGCTTCGAGTTGGGTCACGTCTGAGCAATGGTGGGGCTGAAATGGGCCTTCGTGCACTGGCACAGACAATGACGTCACCTCACAACCGGCAACAGATGGCTGCGTCGGCTGCCCTGCAAGTGGAGCCAGCTGATCAGGTCACGGTAACACCCAGGAGGACACACAGGCCCAGGACTCCCACTAGAAAATCCCACTCCCTGTCTGCTGAGTGCCATGGAGGTGAAATCAAAGGTGCATCTGGCCCAGAAATGGCCACCAGCAAAAGACGCCCAGAGGTTCTGTTCTACGGTGCCAGGGAAATGGTACAGTCATTGTTTACGACTGTTCCCCCATTGGAACGTCAGCTGCAGGAGGGCAGGAATCTAACCTTTATTTTTTTCCCATGTTCTCAGTGCCTGACACATCAAAGTTACCCAATAGCTCTTTGTGGAATGGCTGAATGAGGGTGCAAGGTACCCTAATGACTTCCAATTCCCCTTCTTTTTCCCTGATATTTTCACTTTAAAGTGGCAGATGGATGGGGAAACAAATTATCTAGATCATGGCCCTTAGCCATCTTCAATAATCTTTTGATTCTTGTTCCAATTCATTAAATTGCTGTGCATCCAACTTGAATTACACGGCAAGATGGAGCCAAGAGAATCAGAAACTAATTCTAACACTTGTCTCTTCTTAAACTGGGAACTTGCACATGGCAAGGTTTCTTAGGGCAGATAATCTTTACATACTTGGTTTCTTTCTTTGGATGGTCTTTGCTACTGCAGACTGTCGATTGTAAAAACAGGAAACAGGACAAGATGATTTGCAAGTGATTAAAAGATAAGTTATTCACTGACTCAGTCAATAAAGATGAGATGCCTACTGTGTGTCAGGTACCATGCTAGGTGATGGGGACACTGTAGTGCACAAGAGAGTTTGTGCCCTCAAGGACATACAGCCCTGAGCTAACTTTTATTGAGCACTTACTGTATGCCAAGGGCTTTACATATCTTGACTCATTTAATCCTCACAATGAGGACTGTGAACCTGTGAGATAAGTTCAGAGAGAAAAATAATTTGCCCAAGATTATACCAATAGGAGATGGAGAGGCTGGGATTTGAACTCAGGCAGACTGGTTCCAGAGTCTGTGTCCTTAAGCTTCATGTTTTTTCTCTTGAGCAAGTGATACAGACACCAGGCAATGACAAAGCAATGTGACAAGTGCTGCCACTGATCAATGTAGATGAGTACCAAAAAAAAAAAGCACACAGAAGCCACACCTAATCCAAGCTTGGGGATGCTCAGGGAAGATTTAGAGGGAGTGATAGGGAAAGTTGGCCCAGAGGAGTGAGGCAGGAGAAGGCAGGGGGTCCTAGGCAGAGGGAATATCACGCACAAAGACCAGGAGACAGAGAAAGCAGTGTGCATTTAGAGCAGTGCCACAGAGAAGGAGAGGAAGTGACATGAAGCTACGGAGAGAGGCGCTGAAGAGAGGCTGAGGGAGGGAAGAAGGTAGCTGCTGTAGCCCTTCGTTGGCCTGCTTCTCTCCGGAGGGTGGAGGTGCGTTTCTATACCAGATGATAAGGAAGCAGTGGAGGGGGGCTGGGACATGGGTGAGGCCCAGCGTGTGCTGCACGAGATAAGGCACCAAGTGCCTATCCTACCCATTCTAGTCTTCTTAGTCTCTAATTGATTATATTGTAAGCAATATGACAAATGACACAAATATAATGCAGATTAATTGCAATAACTGCAAATCTTGCAAAGGAGTGGATTTGATGAACTTGACAAATAATGCTAGAAAACTGCTCAAATCTCAAGCAAAGCCACTGAAAAATGTGGATCTGGCAGACTCAGAGGATGACAATAAAGGGAGAGGTGATAAGGTGATCACCAAGGTGATCACTTATAAAAAAGGACAATGTGAATATCAAGAGATTGAGGTCC
The DNA here is from genome assembly GCF_059928025.1 of Delphinapterus leucas. NCBI lineage: Eukaryota > Metazoa > Chordata > Mammalia > Artiodactyla > Monodontidae > Delphinapterus > Delphinapterus leucas. The sequence goes on from NC_143138.1 coordinate 38,612,058, forward strand.
ATAGGAAAACAGGAAGATCTCTTTTTTTTTTTTTTGCCACTGAGTGGCATGTGGAATCTTAGTTCCCCGACCAGTGATCGAACCTGTGCCCCCTACAGTGGCACTCGGACTTTTAACCACTGGACCGCCAGGGAAGTCCCAGATCTCAAATAGTTTTGAAAAAATTCCCTCTATGATTATGCTGTAAAAATCAGGTGGAAAGAATATTGTAGGATACTAAACATGGTTTCACTCGAAAAACAAACACTTGATTCTTTCTTTGTTATAAGAATTTTCTTAAATTACAAGCTTTTATAATTTCATTCGGTTTTCATGATGAAAGTCCCCATTAGACTTCCTCTCTCCCCGAATCCCCACCATATACAATGAAATTCTGGTCCCCGTTTTAAGTGGATTCACTTTTAGGTGAGCTTTTTCTGGTGTCAACCCTTTCCCTGAGCTAAACAGGCCCTTTGCTCTCAGCAGCCTGGGAGGAAGGTTGTGTCACGGTGCCGATTCTGGTATGGGAAGGCAAAATATTTCCTACCATTGTCTGATCCTTACAGGGGCTGATGTATCACGTCACAACTGGGTCTCTTTTCTCTTACCTCCTTAAGAAGTCACTGAGGACAGAATGAAGACAAGAGCCTGTGCTTGGTTTGCCTTCTATCCCTGCCATCATTCCCAGCTGCCAGCCAGGGACCAGACAGCACAGGACAAAACCCCCAGCTGCACACTCTCAACATCCTCACAGGCTGGGCCTCACAACCCACCCTGGGACCCCTGTCAGTCGGCATTCCGGGGCCACTGAGGAAGGAAGCACACCAGCACAGGCCCTGAGAACAGCTGTGAGACCTCGTGACTCTTTAATCTTGTGATGCAGTCCAGCAGTTTTGAAGAATATTGTTGTCAAGGGCCATATGACGAGTCATCAAATACATTTGCTCAAAAGTCTATAAACAATGTACACATACAACCTTCTGCCTACAATTTTAAAATAAAAGCATAACTTTCTAGAGATAGTCTTGGAATGTCAAAGCTGAAAAGAACTCAAGCATATTTAAACAAACTTCATGTTTCAGATGAGGAATCTGAAATCCTAGGCCAGGGGTCGGCAAACTTTTTCTGTAAAGGGTCAGAGAGTAAATAGTTCAGACTGTAGGTCATATGGTCTCTGTCGTAACTATTCAACTCTGTTGTAGCACAAAAGCAGTCACAGACGATACGTAAACAACGTGTGGTTGTGTTCTGATTCAACATTTATTTATGGGCACTGAAATTTGAGTTTTACATTATTTTTCACATGCTACAAAAATACTGTTCTTCTTTTGACTTCAAGCATTTAAAAAGCTAAAAACCCCTTTTAGTGGGCTACACAAACAGGTGGGAGACTGGATTTGGTCCCTGGGCCATAGTATGCTGACCCCTGTCCTAGGCCACTCTGACACCCAAGTGTAGCCTGTAGTGTTATACCTTGTTTATTTGCTCTTTGCTTTGGCCATCCACATCAAAGACTCTGACCTGCTTAACCATAAAATGTACAAGCAAGGAGCTCTATAAATGTTTTCTACATTTTAGGAGTAATATTAAGGTCTGTCAGAAACATATGCCAGGCCACAGTTGCAAGAAAACTGATAGAATGCTATATTGTGTATTAAATAAAATCAAGAGAAAAAATATAATAAATTTGAGAAACTCACTAAATTTGAAAAATAGGCTTTATTTTAACCAGTGGTATTGTATGACATCCTATATGGCATAAATGAATACAGCCAAGTTCATGAGTACAAATAAAATAGAATTTTCCCTCATTCTCTCTTTCGTTTTCTGTTCAGAGAAGTCAGGAGATGGGAGCATTATGCTCAGAAACCAAGGAGCTCTTCCACAGGCTCCAGCTGAGTCCAGGCTCCTGGCGCGTTCAGCCTCTTAACACGTATATGGTCTCATGTGCAAAGACCTTTATGACAAAAATATTCAGAGCAGTATTTCTGTAGGAAATCACACTAGCATTTACAACAAAACATGGCTGATAAAATTCATCCTGCTGTGGATCACGAGGATTTGAACTGCATATAAAGGAGATGAGGCCTCTGCGTTCATTTTCCTTTAAAGAGGGGGCGAATCCCGGGTGAGGTGTGATCACCGTCAGCTGCCTCCTTCCTTCTCGCTCCAGTTCACGTGGGGGTCCTACCCTGTCCCTCTGGAGTGCAGGTATCACTGCACTGTGACAGAGAAATGGAAACACCTTGGCCCCAGTACAAGATTCTGTCACACAGCCAACACCTGAAGTGGCTCTACGCTTTCTTCTTTCACAAAAGGTTTAAATATATGGGCCCTTATGTAGCACAAGATGCCTGAAATTCAGAAAATTATGAAAACAACTCTTCTCCACCCCTGAGGATATTTCATCTTTATAAAGTTGAAAATACAAAATATTAAAATAATTTGCCCTTTCTCCCCATCAAAAGGAATCATATTCTCAATGGATCCCTGCAATATAGAAAACTCTGAAACAAAATTTATTACTCCACAAACCAAGACCAAGAAGTCAATGTTAAGCTGCCAAGAAGACCCTTTTCCAAAGAAGGGTGGAAAAGACACCTCATTACTTTTTTTAAAAAAAATAACCACATTTAGACAAAGATAGCAAAAGGAGTTTCTGGCCTCATGAGCTTTTATTTTTCACTTTGATTTTCAGCATTTCTTAGCATTGGTTATTGGGAGTGAAGAGAATGACTTGTTCTCCAAAGTCTGAGATATTCCTGGGACAAGCCCTGATCTTTCCTGGTTGACAGCTCCCCCAAAATAGTCTGTTGAAAACCAGATGGCAAGAATGGAAATGCTATACATCCATCTGTTCCATTTCTTCATAGTTTTCACATCAAAAGCACCTGGAGTATCACTTGTGTTCAACACAAAATAGCACTGGGGGCTGAAGAGAGGATGACATCACTTGCCCATAGCATCAGCTGAGGTGACGTGGATTCTGAACTACCCACGAGGTCTTCACTGGCAAACTTGCCTGGCACCAGGGCCTCCGGAAGAGAACAGGACGAGCAACCGTGCATGCTCAAATAGCAAGACGTGCAAAACACATCATCACTCTGCTAGGAATAAAGAGCACGCAGGAAGTACACTGAGAGCAAGAACCAGCTTCTGACTACTGGGGCCAGTACTTAAGAAACCTCTGCACTGAAGGTGGTGGGTATGCAGAGAAATGGCAACGACACCTGGGTGGGGGTGTGGGCGTGAGGGAGGAAAAGAGAGAAGCACATATACGCATGCTCACACATGGTGCCTCTGAAGGCTCCCTGGCCACTTCGGGTTCACAAGTGGCCGTCCAACAACCTGACTACTTGCCTGGCTCAGAACTTCATCCGCTGCACTCTCCTAACCAACTACACTTTCTTCTCTCCTTTTAAGGCACAGACATATTTATAGTTTCAGGTACAGCTGCTGAGTTCTGAGAATCACACTGAGCAAGTTCATCACAGACTAGTGCACAGAAGCCGGTTGGTCCTTTTTGGCTGATGCATCGCTGAGCGACAGCTCCAGGTGTGAAGCAACCAGAAGGTGTGAGCCTTCTCTCTATGCCACCATGGGATGTGGTCAAGTCTAACCTCCACCGTCAAGGTGGGGCCACAGGAGAGGCCAAAATGGCAAAAGCATGACTGGGGTCTGGGATGTTTAATATTTTTCACTTTGCATTTAACAAACCCTACAAGATGGCAGCTCTTGCCCGCCTAGCTGACTCTCACGAACAAGAGCAAGCAGAGGCTGCCACAGAGCATCTGTCACTCCACGTAAAGTCACTGTGATAGTTTGCTCATAATCTCTTACCCTCCACAAAGTCAGACACACATAACACACACACACACCCCTTCCACCATGGAGGAAATCTTTGCAACAAGAGGCACTTGAATGATATTTGGAGAGTTCCCATGAAAAGGCCTTCCCCTCACAGTGAAGTGGGATCAACGGAACAGAAACCAGACACTCAAGACTCCATCTCTTCTTGGTCAAGGGGTGGTGGCACAAAGCTGATGACTTCATCGTAGGTCAGGCCTAGAAATTGGGAAGGAAAAGTACGACGTGAGAGTTTAGACTATGCACTTTGCTGGCAAGCACCCTAACTTCTAAGCTCAAGATCCTTCCTCCCTGTTCAGGCCGCTGGTTCGATGGGCTACTTCAAATAATTGCCTCATTGCTTGTGTGTAATATCCTAATGGAACGTGTGATTACACAGAAGTTCAAGGATACATATAAAAGAACCATTTTTCTTGTTTCTTTCATCATCTAGTGCCTCCTCTTTAAAGCTCTGGAGAAGATGCTCAAGAGTAGCAAAGCAATCCCACACGCTACAGCAACAGATAATCCTGGCTTTTGGGATTTAACTCGAGTTCTGAATTTGTGTTTTATGGAGAGAATATAAGATTGGGCATGGGAGACCTGGGTTCCATTTCTGGCTGCATCCCTAACTATGTCTAAGGTAAGAGATATGATATAAACTCTCTTCGCCCCAATTCTATCACTTGTAAAAATTCCCTATTCCCTACTTAGCTCAGAGAGATGGTATAAATGCAGAAATTCTGAGAACCTCAAAGCTCTATGCAGACGTGAGGGGCTGTGCACAAAATCAGACCAGACAGAAGCATCTCAAAGGTCCAGAGTGTCGTCATCTACAACAGACAGTTTCCATCAGAGGAACATACTCATTCTGCATTAGAGACCCTCATTACAAGTTTTAACGAGTTGGATATAACCAGAAAAAATTCCACCACCACCCCCACACAGCTTTTGGATAGTGGTTCACTTAGGAAAGATTTTTAAATCTAAGTTCTCAAGCTAGATGCTATGACTTACTTTTCCATTCATCTATAAGGAGGTCCCTGCTTTCGAAAGACTGATCGTAAGGATCAGCCACTGGTTCATCGTCAGGATCATGGTACTGGGCAAAGTAGGCATGTGCAAGGGCTTGCGCTGCTGTAATTCTCTTATCTGAGTCCAATACAAGCATCTTCTCCAGCAAGTCGACAGCTATCAGTACCACAGATTGGAAGGAAAAAAGAAGAGTTTTTAACACGTTACCAAAAATTTATGCCATATTAAGCAAACACACAGTTTTGACCCTTCATACCCAAACAAAGAATTCTCCAAAGTATCTGATCTAGGATATATTACTCCTTTCCTCCTTTAAACATATACATGTGTGTGCATGCTTACATGCGTGTATGGATGTGGGTGGATTTTGTATTTTTTAAGAATATATTACTGGGACTTCCATGGTGGCGCAGTGGTTAAGAATCCACCTGCCACTGCAGGGGACATGGGTTCGAGCCCTGGTCCAGGAAGACCCCACATGCCACGGAGCAACTAAGCCCATGCACCAAAACTACTGAGCCTGTGCTCTAGAGCCCTCGAGCCACAACTACTGAAGCCCACGTGCCTAGAACCCGTTCTCCGCAACAAGAGAAGCCACTGCAATGAGAAGCCTGCACGCTGCAACTAGAGAAAGCCCACGTGTGGCAATGAAGACCCAGTGCAGCCAAAAATAAATAAATAAATAAATACCCCCCCCCAAACTAGAGAATGTATTAGTAAAGAAGAATTTTAAAAAGTAACAGACTGTGTTTGAACAAGCTTCTGTGGAATGTCAGTGTCAAACTGCTACCACTATGGTCAAAATGTCAGAATGAAAGTCCATAACTAAAGTAATCTACAAGAGATAAGTAGGGCCGGTTTCTTACTGTTTTGTCCCTTCTGTTTATTTACATAAGGCAAGTGAATATTCATCTAATGGATCTAATGAACAAATTGAGGATTTTTTATGGGTGTGTGGATGAGACGTGGTATTTGGATAAAATCATTATGAGCAATTTCAGTATACAAAATAACAGGACAGTGAATAGTCATATGCCCACCACCAACAATTAACCTTCTGTATTTCTTTATCTATATATACATATATTTTTTGCCAAACCATTTAAAAATAAAATTAGAGACGTGAAACTTTACCTCTAAATATTTCAGCATACAGATAGCTTCCTACACAATCATAAAACTGTTATAACATATGACAAATATATAATTCCCAAATATCATCTAAAATCCAGTACATGTTAAAATTTCAATTACCCTAAAGTTGTTTTTTATACCTAGTTTGTTCAAACCAGGATCCAATTAAGGGCCATGCAATGCATTAGATTGAGTTTCCTTAGTCTCGAAATAATCCCCCCACTTCTAAACCCTATTTTTTCCTAACTTTGACCTGAAAATACCCACCCCCAGTTATCTTGTGCTATCTTGTACTTACACCCTTGTTTTCCTCTATTCCCTGTATTTCATGAACCCTGTTAGATCTGAAAATTTGGTAAGAATTGGGTTATAAATATTTTTGGAAAGAATATTTCATAGGTGATGCTATGTACTTAATGGTACATTAAAGCCATTTGTCCCATTAATAATGATGCTAAAATTTGATCACCGGGTTAAAATGTTTCTTTTTTGCCCCAAGAAAGTACCCAGTGGGACACACCAGGTAAATATCAGTTTCTTTCACTTACAGCTTTCAGCATCCATTGATTTTTCCTTCCCAGCAACTAATTCATTAGGGGGTCACAAAACAGTGGGGTTTTTTTTTTGTTTGTTTGTTTTCTAATTCTTACAAATGAGGATGTTTTGAGTTTCAGAATGGTGGTACTTGGGAGGACAAATAGTGACATTTCGACAGTTATCACTTTGGTGTAACAAAGGCATTTGAGGCTTTGCAAATTATCGATGTCTCCTTAAACGTGGAAGCGGGCAGGGATGGGTAGTGAAAGGGAGGACTGCTTCCTGAAGAGATCCATGCTGCATACACTGGAGGATGTAAAAGACCCCTGTCCTGCAGCCTCAATTCCAGAGTAATCCAAAGGAGAAATGTGGGTTTCAGAGGACTACAGGAACAAAGTGAATATTTATGTGTCAGGTTCATAAGTTTACACTTTAAAGCATTGGGAAAATTGCCTAGATATATATTTCTTCTTCTCTACTTAGAAAGAATAACCTTATCAGGTGTTGTTTGGGTCATATGATGAGTCTTTGCCACCCCCAGGGTAGAAAGAACCATATCCTTATAGCCAATACCTTGATTAAAAAATAAGATCAAGGTTAAGATAAAGATTCCTCTAAGATCTTGACAGATACAAATACACACACTCCATCAAAGGGCAATTTAAGTTTTACTTCATGTTTTGAGGATAATGGTGAAACATGAAGTCAGTAATGGACAAAATAGAGCTGTCAATATTTACACTGTTAGTATATTCCTTCTCGGTTAACATGCTGGGCACAAGTTCCTGGTCAGTAACACCATGTTCTGCCTGCAAGAAGAGACTCTATATGACATCACTGGGCAGTGGACTGATAGGTCTGTTTAAATTTTGAGAACTGCAGGGCTGAGCAGCAGATGGCTCAAAGCCTCCTTCAACTCACTAGCAGCCTGCAGTACTAAGTGGTATCCAGTTCTTTTGAATGCTTAAATGTCATGATTCCAGAGAAGGGGACGTGTCCTATCAGGATAGATGTGACCCAAATAAGCTGCTGGGACACACACATATTCCCCCTTCCTTGGAAAAATGAATTAACAAATCTCTTTGAGTCAGCCATCAGGAAGTCAAACAGTAAGCATTGCCATGTCAAAACGTGAGCTGATATGATGAAAAAACTCATAACAGAATGACAGACAGGGAAGCGACCAGCATACAACATAATTTCCCAACATCCTACAGTACTTATGACTCAAAGAGAGCTTCTCACAGACCCTTGAACTAGATAACACAGTATAAACAAATCATACAAAGCCAACCACAGCATACCAGGGCAGATGCAAACCCAAGCCACCCCCGGCAGAGTTCTGTATACCCCTGATGAGTTTGTGGATTTATTCTTCGATGTGAGAGTGATCCAGCTGAGATCTGACATACTCTCCGTCTCAAAGGCCGACATGGACTCATCTATAGCTGCCTAACACTTGAAAGAGTGCAAGCATCTCTGCTATTGTAAGAATTATCACAGTAACACTAAACTGCTCTCAAACAATCACCGTGGATGAAGTATTTAAAAAAGTAAAGCCACTTAACCTTCACTCCAACTTCTAAAGAGGCTGTCATGGGTGTCAGCTCTCAGAAGGATAAAACTAAACCTGAAGCCCGGTTGCTGGGACCCTTAAGCAGAGGGATGACCAAAACTGAGATTTAAAAACATACTACTAAGGGACTTCCCTGGTGGCGCAGTGGTTAAGAAGAATCCGCCTGCCAATGCAGGGGACACGGGTTCAAGCCCTGGCCCGGGAAGATCCCACATGCCGCGGAGCAACTAAGCCCACGCGCCACAACTACTGAGCCTGTGTTCTAGAGCCCGCGAGTTGCTACTACTGAGCCCGTGCGCCACAACTACTGAAGCCTGCGCGCCTAGAGCCCGTGCTCTGCAACAAGAGAAGCCACCACAATGAGAAGCCCATGCACCACAACAAAGAGTAGCCCCCGCTCGCCAAAACTAGAGAAAGCAAGCACGCAGCAACGAAGACCCAACACAGCCAAAAATAAATAAATAAATAAAATTTAAAAACAACAACAACCAAGAAACATACTACTAAGATACAATCTTCAGAAAAGTAAGAAGGTTGATTGTACTATTATCACAGCATTGCTCCCCTCCTGTCATAGAGAGGTCCTGGTCTGATTTTTCTGTGTCTGTCATTAAATAGCACTGTCCTCTGTCTTCTCCTAGAGTCAGGGAATTAGAGACTCAGGCAATAACACTTTGGGGGGCCAAAAAAAGTAGATATCAGCCCCCGGTTTTAAGGAACAAAGCAACTCTTTTTTTTTAGCCAAGGCAGTACACATCCTGCAGCTGCCACTGTTACGTCCCTTTGCCAAAGATCCTGGAAGTGATGGTGGCAGGAAGGAATATGGAGCCATTCCTTAAAGTCTGGGGTGGCAAATTAGCTTCGCAAAGAGAGAATGGTTAAGTCTCTAAGGGCAAAAGAAGAAGAGGGGGAGGGAAAAGTACCTGAGGATGATGGGACCTGTAGGTAGAGCAGGGCACACTGCAGTGAGCGCCTGGGTGGGTCTACTAACCACCATCTGTGCTTCGGTTGTTTTCTCCCTCAGTGAGGGACACCGCAGAACAACAGCAGTGGGCTTCCCTGGTGGTGCAGTGGTTAAGAATCCGCCTGCCAATGCAGGGGACACGGGTTCGAGCCCTGGTCCGGGAAGATTCCACATGCCGCAGAGCAACTAAGCCCATGCGCCACAACTACTGAGCCCACGTGCCACAACTACTGAGGCTGCATGCCACAACTACTGAAGCCTGCGGGCCTAGAGCTCATGCTCCACAACAAGAGAGGCCATCGCAACGAGAAGCCTGCACTCTGCAATGAAGAGCAGCCCCTGCTCGCTGCAACTGGAGAAAGCCCGCGTACAGCAACGAAGACCCAACGCAGCCAAAATAAATTAAATAAATAAATACATAAATAAATCTATTAAAAAAAAAAAAAACCCCAACAGCAGTGGTGAACGACTCACAGGCTTTTCTCTGTTCCTCTTTCTTCCTGTATCCCTCAATCTGTTCTCCTAGCGTTCCCATTATTTCCTCTCCTTTCCTCACTGTCCCAGCCTATTTCCCCATTCAAATTCTGTGATCATATAAATATATAAGCATGTCATGAGACTGAAAAAAAAAACCTGATAATACAAACACGGATAATAAATGGCATTATTTACCTCCTTCCAAGATTTAATTAATGGTATGATATTTAGTCAAAAGGAAAAACTCTTCTTCAAATACTTAACTTATGTCATAACCAATACTGAATATATTGATATTGAATCCATTAGATGAGGATATGGTCAACTTACCCAAGGGATTGGCACCAATAAATACATTTGCAAAGTTCATCTTTGGCATCTGGGTCAAAGACTGAATGTAGTTTCTTGCCTGTAAAACAGAGGGTTTTCAAAATGGCTTTGTTCAGTATTGTTGCTGCTCTCCAAGAGTCTGGGTCCTGTCAAAGAACGAGTGTTAACTGACAGGGTCTGCTAGCTTCAATGTTTATGAATATCACTGACATTCTTTAAATACTTCTCTCTTACTGCCAACCTAACCTCCTTATTTACGATCAGCACCTTTATTTACTCCTGCTATCACTCACAGTTAAATTTCAAGTGAACAAAAATGCGAACCAATTAAGTCCCCTTTCATTAGCATTCTGGTCACAGGATCAGAAGTTTAAAAAGATATCTAAGGGCTTCCCTGGTGGCGCAGTGGTTGTGAGTCCGCCTGCCGATGCAGGGGACGCTGGTTCGTGACCCGCTCCGGGAAGATCCCACATGCCGCGGAGCGGCTGGGCCCGTGAGCCATGGTCGCTGAGCCTGCGCGTCCGGAGCCTGTGCTCCGCAACGGGAGAGGCCACAGCAGTGAGAGGCCCGCGTACCACACACACACACAAAAAGATATCTAAGAAGTAGACCTTTCTGAGACAGCCTTCCTAAAATAGCTGCAGTTGGCATAGGGACTGGTTTCCCCAAAGAAAGTCTAGGATCAATTGTCTTTTGATGGTGCCGATCTCAGCAGGTACTCTTAGTATATGAAAAGGATATCAGTATTAAGCCTTGCTAACAAAATATTCATGGTGACAAGAAAGTAACCATAAGCGTTATATATATTATTCTAGGAGGTTCAAACACATTTTAAAAATACTAAACCAATTTAATAAGAGTAATAAAGAATAGTGGATAAGTTACACAGCCTAGGCAGAAATCCTTCCCCTACCACCTATAAGATACATCTTCTTGGGCAAGTCTTAACTAGCATATCAATTACCTCACCTGTAAAATATTAGTACTATTAGATATTAGTATTTGGCTTGCCTATACCATATGGTTATTGTGATACTCAAGCAAGATAAAACTCATGAGAGCTTCCAACTAAAATTTTGACACACAAAAATTCATATACCAATATAGGTTTTATAAGTTTGATCCTTGGGGTGGGACAGGCCTGAGTTTGAATCTTGACTTTACCACTTTGGGTAAATTACTTATTCTCTTTTAAGTCTTTAGTTCTTCATCTATAAAACAGGGTTAATAACAGTGCCTACCTCACAGGGCTGGAGTGAGGACTACCGATAACAAAGCAGTACCTCCTTAGCGTGGTACTTGGTTCAGAGGGAGAGCTCAAATTAAACATTAGCTGCTATCACTGTTGCCTTTAGAAAGGAAAGCCTGACAATTTCTGGACTTCATTCTAAGGAACTTAAGGTGCTAATAAATACTTTCAAGGACTGACAGCTCTAATCAAGGCAAAGCCAAACACTGGTCTTGAGAATAATCATATAAACACAAATGTAACTCATAAATGTGTGCTTCAGATATTAGGTATTAAAATAAGTTTATGACCTTCCCTGTTTCAAAGAATAAATCCCACTATCAGTCCATCTGAGTAGCTGAGGTAAAACTTCTTTAAAGGTATGCATTATAGTTATGTATGTACGTATATACACACACATACAAGGTTAGAAAAAGTTCTAGCTGCTAGGGCAACTTCACCTTTTTAAAATTTATATATATATATAAATTATATCTGTAATATTAATACATATAATACAATATTATGTTATTTTCAGGTATATAACAGTGATTCAAATTTTTATAGATTATATTCCATTTAGAGTTATTTATAAAATATTGGCTATATTTCCTGTGCTGTATAACCTATCCTTGTAGCTTATTTATTTTATACATAGTAGTTTTGTACCTCTTAATAACTTCATATTCTTAGTCATTGTATGCAGAGCAAGCAGGAGAGGCCCACTTTCAAAAGCAGCTGAGAATCTTTCTGATTTGAAAAGAAAGCTCTAGGAATCGAATTATCGACATGCCTGTTATCCCTTCCTACTTGAGCATGTAGATAAAAGAATGAAGGGAAAACAGAGTTAAGAGACCCGTCTCATGCAGAGAACAATCTTCCCTATAATAAGCTAAATAAAAAGACTACCTGAATAAAGCTGTGTTGCCAACCTGATTCCCAAAAAGATTAAGGGCACCTTAGAAAGAAGTGCCCCAATCATCTCTGATGATAAAACCAGAGTTAGATTAAGTAGCATTGGTAAAAAAGGCACCTAACCCTATCTAAGTGTTCAAATTTATTTTATATTATTTGCATATCTTCTTTTAAATATAGTCCTTACTAGCATTAGACATTTTTTAGGTTTGTTTGTTTTTTCTTTTTAAATGAAGACTCTTCTTTTGGTCATTAAAAAAATGGATGAATAGGAAAGGATGTTAATGGCCTTCAGTTAATACACCTCCAGCTGAAAATCATTAGGTGGTAGCATACCCTGACTGTAGGCATAGAATCCTAGGAAAACACGAACTTCCTCTTGAGCACTCAATTCATAAAACTCAAATATAAAAGTAACATCATTTTCTAAGTACAAGCCTGTAAATTATATTCTCAGTTCATAGGATTGGGCGACGTTTTCTCCCAAATGTCAACATTCTGTTATAGCACATAGGCAGTCTTTGCCTTAGTAGCCCTCAAGGCACATGCAAGCATTCAGTGACATTGAAAACTGTGTTGGTTATACAGTGGCAATAAAATGAGAATGTGGCCCTCTGAATGAGATATCCCTGCACCGTCTATTTGTCCTCACCTCATGGCTTGGCATCCTGTTAATGAGATAAGCAGGGGGAGTCCCCGTCAGACGCATAATCTGCTGAAGCTGGTTAATATCTTAGATGCCTAGTCAAGGGCATTGTTAAGCATACAATGCAAGAAATAACTTTCAACTCAAGTTTTAAAAAAGGCCAAAAAGCCACCCCCAAACAAACAAACAGCCTACTTCCACCCACCCCGCCCACCCCAGGCCAGAGCCCAAGGCTGCATGTGAAATCATGCTTCTGTGAATGGCATGAGTTAGTAGGCATGTGGCCAGTGACCAGCCATGTGGAGAAGAAAAACTTTCTTTTGGTTTTAGCATCATGTTTAACATTAAATATTTAGGCTCCCTGGAAAGAGACTGCCCCTTGGATCCAGGATGCCAGCCAGAGAACTGTTTTCAAGTACTGATGGCCAAAACGTGTTTGCTTGTGGGGTAAGTAGAGAGGATTCAGAAAAGTTTGACTCAACTTTGGATATAATAAAATGTCCAATATATCCATTTAAGGTAGAGGTTAAATTTTTGTGGCACAGGTTCAGGTGATTCTCCAAAATACCACCCCTCCTAAGGTAAGACCAAGGTGGTATGTGGGTTGATAAGCAGTGCCAAGTTTCAAAGACAGTAGTTAGTGATACATTTAAAATACATGCCACAAACACACAATGGTAAGTGACAGGGAGATGGGGGGGAAGTTAGAAGCTAACGGCAGAGACAAAACAGAAGTCACAAGCTGCTGACAGCATTACAGCATGCCACAATGATTTCTCCCACAAGTCTCTTTAACAGGTGAACAGACTGACTTTTGCTTAAAAACATCCTGGAGGAAGTTGGCAAAACACTCTGCAAGTATCTGACAAAGGCAGAACTATGAGGCCTTCCAAACGTATGCGCACGTAGGTTAAGTTGTACTCTAAACTTCTCTCATTTAGCTGTCCCATCAATTTTAACACAAACATTACAAGAATTGTTAGTTTATCATGTGTTGCTTATTAAAGTAGAGTGATGGGATTTTTAAAATCAACACAATTCAATAAAAGTCTTTTCATATTCCCTTTGCTGTTATCTGTTTATTCTCTCCTTCTGTTGTAGCATAATTTTCAATAAGTACCTGAATCAAATAATTTCACTTCTTTGTGGCTTCTCTCAATGATTTTTCCACTTTAGCTCATCCTCTGAACTCAGATTCCCTAGTGGTCAGATTACTACAAACACATGTTCAAGGCTGGCTATTAGGAAAGAGCTGGGGCCATGAGCTCCACCCTGCCAGTTCATTCTCCCTGGCCCAAAGACAGAAGCCAGCAAATTCAAAAGGTGGTATGAAGTTCTTTTAACATTCTCAATAAAGTTTAGATTTACCTCTAAATAAATTACATAACAAACTACTTTGCATGCCAAGAGAAAGAACAAAAGGGGGTCAATAAGTAAACCAGCAATAGGAATACCAGCTGGGTTTTAAATGTTAAAATCCTGTCACCTTTCTCTTCTTTCTTGTGAACAATAACTTGGCCTGCACATTTTCTGTTTTTTTTTTTTTTTTTTTGTCTCCTTTAGTCAAATAGGTTATTGTATCCCCTTTTTGTCTGGAAGTTAGGAAGAAAATATTTCCAGAGAAAAATGTGAGAGTGAGTCAGTGAAAGGGCTTTTGCTTTCTTAATATGATTTTTTTTTTGTCCTTTCACTGATTACTATAGGTAGTGGGTCACCAACAAAAAAAATTCCCTCTCCTTACATCCATCGTGACCCATGTATCCCCTTTCTCATGGCACATGCTAACTTGTTCTCAGTCAGTCCATCTATTACTGCACTCTCTTACTCAGAATGTCCTATTATTTATTGACTGAATTCCATCAATCAATAAATAATGGCATCACTTCTTCACTACTTTTCAGGAGTAATGAAAATAGCTATTGGCTTTCTGTTTACTACATTCCTCCACTAATGAATTTTTCTTTTCACTTTGAAAAGCTTTAAACCATTTTATTCACCTGGCTTTGTTATTTATGCATCATGTGTTCCACAAACCATGTGCTTCTAAGATAAACTAGTACTTGAGCAGTATCACTAACAGCAAATTAATCTTGTCTACCCTTTTCAATGTTTAAATTACTTTTATGCACTAGTCGTAACTATGCAGGAGAAAAAAACACCATTTTCTTATTTCTATACTCAATACAATATTACTTAAGTTCTGTATTCTGATACTCAATTTTATTATGCCCAACTCTATACCAGAGCTGTTGAAATGTATGATGTGCCCTATATCAGATAAGATAAAGACATTTCATTATTAGGTCAGGCACTTAGTGTTGTTTCTTTCTTAAAAAAAAAAAGATGGATTAATGACAGGTAAACATGATCATTTTACCCACACTTTTTCTTTTAGAAATTCTTGCGACTAACAGCACGTACCTATAGGGCAGATGGCTGAGGGTGGGCGAGAAGACTGAGAAAGAGCTGCTAGTGGCCACCCCCAGACAGGGAATGCATTTGCTATCTCAGTCTCATGAGCACTATTCATTAATAAACGGAGTTCCTCCCCAACCCCATGCCCTTGCCCCATGTCCTCTCTATTAGCCAATCTTTCTAAGCAAATGCATTTAAGACAAAAAAGCACCATCCTCTCTAAACATCATCCCATATCTTCTTTGATTCACTCCAACCCACCTTTCTGCATTTCATAAAGCAAAAGGAAACACTCCTTCAGGCTGACACTGTGGTTGATAACTCTGACAATGACTTTCAAAACAGTGTGCAATCGTGAGATTAAAGTTTAGAACACATTATCAGAACATCTGGGATGTATGCTCAGCTCTGTCAAGTGACTCAGTGCGTGACTTGGGCAAGTCACAGTCTTTCTGTGCTTTTGCTTCCTCATCTTAAATGAAACAAATTAAAAGCCTGCCTCTGGCTACCCAGCAGTCTTTCCAATTGGGCAAAGGGACCCCTTCAGTCAGAAACGCTGGGAGAAGAATCCAGAAAGGCACAACTGGAACTTGGCTCCACAGCTCTTTTTCCCTTTTATCCAACTGCCTGGCAGCAGACAGAAGGGAAAGGGGAGAAAGACTGGGCTTTCATGATTTCTCTCACGCCTCTGGCCCAAGAAAATGACCAACGCAGGAAATGAGAGCCAAAGTAAGCCAGAGTCATATTCCCATGGCTTCTCTCTAAATGCCTGCTTAGAAGCAGGAAGGCATTAGCTCCAAAGCTTTTTCTCAGGTTACTCAAACTTGTAATTACAAAGGCAGGCTGTGGGAGAAGGATTTACAACCCTACTCCTGTGTATCTGAGGTGTCAGGAGTGGGGCTGTTACCTCTGATGGTCTGGAGACTGGGTAGAGAGGGACCCCTGTAGGGGACAGACACCTTACACAAGATGTGCGAATTGTCTATCCTAAAATAATAAAAAGAAAGTAACTTCTGGAAAAGGGCAAGAGAATGGAGATAGTGCACATTTCATTCTTTTAGTGATAAAGCTAGACTAATACATAGTGAAGCTCATGCTCTGAGGATAAACACTAACCAAAAAGTGAAAGGAGCCCTTGAGTATATGTGAAACTGAGAAAGATGAAGTCAGGGCTGGAGAGTGGAGACAACAAATTTTCCATTAATCTCTTGGAATGAATTAGAATCTCAAATCTCATTTACTGGCATACTACTGCCCAATACAAGCTCCTATGCTCTAGTATTACATACCCAGATAGAGAGAAAACAAAACACACCCATGCATGTGAGCAGGCAGGTACACACAGACACACACACACATACCCTTCATCTTGGAAGTCAGCACACAAAGGGCATATGTGCTTACAAACATACCCGGGTCAAAGTACAGACTGACAGAAGGGAAGTGGCAGAGGCTCCCAACAGGGCAGATTATTACAATCAAAGCAACAACTCACAGACTCTGAGGAGATTTTCTTCAAAAGCTCAGCCCCTGGGGTTCCAACGAGTCTTAAAATGAGCTTCAACTGATCAATATCTAATGGTGGACTATAAAGGAAAATGTTGGGACAAAATAAAAATGAAAAACAAACAACAAACAAAACAAAACAAACAAAATACCCCAATAACAAAAATTAAAAACCCCAAACCAAGCCAAAATGGTGAATTCATCTAGGTCAAGCCTTCTGTAGGATGGTCACTTCAAGTAGAACATGCTCCTCCTGTACAAAGATTCAAAATGCAACCACACACATATCCAACTTATATTCATTTTATGCTTCTGTCAACATCCCCTATCAGTAAAGTGAAGCGACTATAGCTGGGTACTTAGATGCCAAAGACAGCATGTGAAAACACAAAAGCATCACTCAGTCCATATGCTCAGCCCACACCTACCTCCTTACCTTCCACCAAAGCACCAGTAGCCAGTCAAGCAAAGAGCACCGGTCAGCAGAAGGCCACAGAGAAGAAAGAAGCAGAGAGCATAGCAGCTAGGGATGTACAAGCCTACCTGTGAATATTCCCCTAAGGCTTGATCTAAGGAGCCTGTAATACGACAGGGGCCTGGGAACCTCCCGGGGCCTAACCACTTGAGATGTCCTCCAGAAAACCTCTCTGTCCACACTGACTATGGTAAGCAGAGAAGCATTTGTGAGCGACAGTCAGCCAGCAGAGGGCCCCACCACCTCACTGCATCTGCACAGCCTTCTGGAGCGCCATAACATAGAGCATATGAGGCTTCAACTTTATAAATGCATTAACAAACCTCACGCATCCCCAGAGCTCTAAATAATAGGCCACAAGGCCCAGACCTTTATTGTGGCAGCCAACTCTTCTGTGCATATTCACTATGTATGTACATGTATTGACCAGAAGACAGAAACTTTCCATTTGTTCTTACTGCTTTTAGCCTTGCCTAAAAAGCTAAAAGGAGAGAAAAAAAATCTTATAAAATAGCTTTCAATATTCTCTATGAAAATTTGAATAGCTTATCCATGTCTATATTGACATTCAGAGGGAAAAGGAGGAGAGGATGACTATCTTCTGATTCCTGTCAAAAAAAAACCCTGTCAGGTTTTTTGCATGATTAGATCCTTCTCAACTTCAGGTGTCGGCTTGAACTTCACCTCCTCAGAGAGACTTCCCCCAACGCTCTATGGAAGAAGCACTGCCCTCCCTGTTATTCTCCACCTCAGCACAGTGCTTGATAACGTCACAGTGCTCGTCACAATCTATAATTGCTTAGTTTGCTTATTGTCTGTCACCTCTACTGATCTATGAGGAGAGGGGCTGCTCTGCCTGTTCACCACTTATCCCCAGTGCTTAGCCTAACATCTGCTACGTGGTGGGCACTCAAAATATTTAAGGAGGTACGGCAGGATGGAGAGGAGAGAGAATGCAAGAAACTATTTCTGTTTATGATTATACATATGAAGGCAGTACAGTGTAACTTAAAAATAATGGCCTCTGCAAGCCAGAGTTGCCCGAGTTACAGGAATTGGTTACGCAATAATATCCTGCCCCATTCTTTTTTTTTCTCCAGATATGGAATTGGCTTAAACACAACAAAATTCTAGACAGGAGTCAGCAAACCCCAATCTGCTGTCTGTTTTGAAAATAAAGTTGTACTGGAACACAGCCATGCTCATTGTTTATGTATTGTCTATGGCTGCTTTCAACTTACACAGCAGAACTGAGTGGTTACAACAGAAACCGTATGGTTCCCAAAGCCTAAAATATTTACTACGTGGCCCTTTAAGAAAAGGTTTGCAGAACCCCATCGTAGACTCAAACAATTTATGTTCTATACAAAATAAATTAAAAGCAAGTCCCCTCACAGAAGTTACTTCTGAATTAAGAATAGCAGAGAATAACACTGTAAATCAACTATACTCCAATATAAAATAAAAATTTAGGGCTTCCCTGGTGGCGCAGTGGTTGAGAGTCCGCCTGCCGATGCAGGGGACGCGGGTTTGTGCCCCGGTCCGGGAAGATCCCACGTGCCGTGGAGCGGCTGGGCCCGTGAGCCATGGCCGCTGGGCCTGCGCGTCCGGAGCCTGTGCTCCGCAGTGGGAGGGGCCGCAGCAGTGAGAGGCCCGTGTACCGCAAAAAAAAAAAAAAAATTTTAAAAAGAATAGTAGAAAATTTTGTCCTCTGCAAATGGCAAAAATCAATGTGTTCTGGAGGCTAAAATTTCAATACTGATTTCTTAATTCAAGGTGTTGTCAAGAAAACAATTTTAAAGCATACATTAATGGGGACGGAGCAAGCAGTGGGGACAGATACCATCTTGCTCTAAAATAATCAAATTAACTGTATTACAACAGAATTTAGTATGGGATCCTCTTTGCTCATTTGAAATGATTCAGTTTACAAAAATTTAGTTCCCTCACATTCTTAAGGAACAAATTTAACAGGGTAGCTATCGCACAAGATAAAGTATATCACATATGAGAAGAAAACTGGACTACTTGAATTCTCAAACAGGTAGTTTTACAAAAAATGCATCAAAATTGATCTCTAGAAATAATACTAGTGAGATTGACACTCTTATATAAAAGACTTCTGACTAATGAAAATGAGAATAAAGTTTTATACTCCCTCTGAAGAAGACTCTGGGCAGTTTCTCAAGTGTCTTAACTTCACCCCAACATACCTGAAAAGTATGCCACTTCCACTGGTCACAGTGGTTATGACAACAATGACTTGGGGGACCCCATGTCATTCTCCTGCCTCAGCCAGTATGAAACAACCTCAGGCCTGAGGAATAAAGCTCCAATTCCTCAGCCTCAAATTCACGGCCTTCCCTGATTGTGGCATCAAGACTCTTTTCTGACTCTCCCTCAAACTATTATTCCTTAATGCACTCAATGCTTCAACTCACACCAAATATTCCAGGCACTTTTAAGCTTCCAACTTCTTATTTCTCCAAGTCATAAAGAGGAATACCCTCCATCCTCCCCTCCTACCAAACCTCTTCTTTCCCTATTTACTCTTCAAAGTCCTGCTCAAACAAGAACTCTGCCATGAAGTCTTCCTGGACATCCTGAGTTTGAATTAATTTCTGCTTCTTCTCAGTAACTTATTTATACCTCTATTATAGTATTCTTATCACTACACCTTGTTTTATAAGCAGAGAGCAGACATTTGTTCAAGTGACTCCTACGCTCACTTTCTGCTGAGTATGATCATTCTGGTTTGGAGGACAGGTACCATCTTACCTCCAGCACTTTCCACTGAGTAGCTCAATAAATATTAACTTGAAAAGACTTCCTGTAATATGCTTTCCAACTCAGCTCCACCCCTCTGTCTTGCCCTGAGAAATCTAGAATGACCATACTCTAATGGAAAGTCTATATACAAAAAAGAAGTCAAGAAAAGTTGCTTCATTTCATATGCAAACGCCCCATCTGAAGTGTTTACACCATAAAGAGTATACAAATACAGTGCAATGAGTGTGTAAGGGGTATGGACAAAGAGCTGGTACAGCATGACAGCCAATACTTAGGAGATTAGTAAACACACAATGCAAAATAAAAATCTACTTAGTAGCTAAAAGCACTTGCATGAAGGAAGTCAAAGCATGCAAACCTCATAGGAAATCACCATAGGTTCTCCAAGAGCTGGCAAATCCATTGAAATACAGGTCAGTCTTCCAATAATACCAGCTACTGTAAGGCCACTACAATTTGTCCAGGCAGTTAAGGCCAGAAGGAGCTTCAAGTAGCTATATAAGCAGAGCAAAGCAAAATTTACCACATTATGACAATTATTTCCACAGCAAGCCATCCTTCTTAACAGGTTTAACCCATTTTTCCCTAGATAGCAGATATTTTTACTGTTAGTCAAAAATGTGTTTTAATTGTAATAATCACAATGTCAAAATTTAAATCATAAATCTCCTGATTTTTCCTAAAACAACTTAGGCTTAAGGTTACTCTTTAGACTAGGTCCTCTGTAACAAAAGTAAAAGGTGGCCAGAATGAAAAGGCAAGGAAAAAAAACTTAAGGGTAATGGGGTATTTAGAGGGAAAGTAAAAGAGGGATATTCTATTCACTTCTAAGTGTTCTAGGCAACTCCTAGGAAACCTCTGCAGGCTGGAGAGTTGAAGATGAATAAGAGGACCATTTGCAGAACCTACATGTGACTTCTGCTGCTTATGAGCTGCAGTTTTCAAAAAAAAAAATCCATATGAGGCAAAGCTGGAACAAAGACCTGTGGAAATTCCCTGGTGACAGACAGGTGGACTAGAATGGGACTTAGCTTACTTCCTTCTCTTCTTGGTCATCAAAATAGGCATTTTCACTGTCATACAAGGAAAAATTTTTAAGGTACTTTAGATTTGTGGACAAGCCTGAGAGTTCTAGCCTTTTCAAATGGGGAAATATATTCTTAAGTTAGAGAAGAAAAGGCAAATAACCTAATAAAATATTTTTCTTCTTCAACATTTATTAGGACACTTGCTTTTAGTGTCTGAAGTACAACTGTTTTTTTAAAATGAGAGACTGTTTGAAACCAATGTCTGAAAGAAAGGGGTAGATGTGACAGGAAGGGGTATACCAGAAGTTTTAACTCTACTGGCAATGTTTTATCTCATAATCTGGGTCATATAAACATAGGTGTTCATTTACTATTCCTTGTCTTTTTGTATGTGTGAAGTAGTTCATAAAATGTTTGAAAAAAATCAAAAGAAGAAATAAGGAGCCAGTAAACACTAATAAAAGTCATATAAAGTAGGGCAGCAAGCTGATGGCAGGAGCCTCATTATCTTCTAGTTAATGTCGAAGTTAATGATAATGTCTAGTTAATGTCTAGTTACCATTTCTATTAAAATGAAAGAAGGAAAGAAAAGTTTTACACATGAACAAAATTCATTTGATTACCTAGCAAAGGAAAACAACAGTAAGCCAAGGCTGAGATGTCTGGAAGAAAACAGTATTTGACGTGCAACAGGGCTAGGAAACTCATTGTCTCTCTTCCTTAGGCTGCAGACTGTCAATCATTAGTAGTAATATTTTCTAATTGGCTTACTCTTTTCAGAACCAATGGTTTTTGAAATAAGTTAGCACCATACCTGAAGACACATTCTGTGTCCCCACTCTCTTTCTAATAGACAGTTCTCTCAGGTGTGTCCACTTGATATATATATATGTACCCAGTCAACTAGACTTATGAGGAAGGGCTCCATTCTTTAAAAAAAAAAAAAAAAAAAAAAAAGAGTACTATTTTTGAGCTAGTTGGGAGGGTTTTGCAAAGTCACAAATGAGAATAATTTCTAACCTAAAAACATAATTAGCTTTAAGACAAAAATTAGTATATCTTATATCTTTAGGGGAACTCCAGGGATTATCAACAACTAGTAACAAAAGATTCTCTCAAGAAGACTAATCGCAAAAAAAATGAGAAAAAGGTATTATAGGAAGATGATTTGTCAAGATCTAAAACTGCATAGTCCAATACAATACCACTAATCACATGTGATTAAATGTAATCTAAAGAAAATTTAATAAAATTCAAAATTCAGATAAATACACTCATAAAACTATGAGTTTTATGAAACTATAAAACTATTCAGAAGAGAACTCCTTGCCATGATAAAGAGTATTTATGAAAAATGCAGAGCTAAATTATACTCAAGGCTGAAGATAAGAGCAAGAGAAAGCTGCCCACTTTCACCACTGCTATTCAACATTACACTGGAAGTTCTAGTCAGAGCAATTAGAAACGAGAAAAAAATAAAAGCATCTAAATTGGAAAGGAAGAAGTAAAACTATCTCTGTTTGCAGATGCCATGATCCTACATATAGAAAATACCAAAGAATCCACAAGAAAGCTACTAGAGCTCTCAGCTTTCAGCTATGCAAAGTTGCAGGCTACAAGATCAACAAACAAAAATCAGTTGTGTTTCTACACACCAACAATGAACAAACCAAAAAGGAAATTCAGAAAGTAATTCTATTTAAAATAGCATCTTAAAGATGCTAGGAAAATACCTAAGAATAACTTTAACCAAGAAAGTGAAAAACTTGTCCACTGAAAATTATAAAACATTGCTGAAAGAAATGAAAGGAGACCTAAATAAGTGGAACGACATCTCATATTCATGAATAGGAAGACTTAATATTGTTAAGATGTCAGTATTACCAAAAGTGATCTAAAAATACAACACAATCGCGAGCAAAACTGCAACAGCCTTCTTTGCAGAAATGGAAAAGCCAATCCTCAATTTCATATGGAATTATAAGGGAGCCCAAAGAGAAAAAGAAAAATCTTGAAAAT
Source organism: Delphinapterus leucas (assembly GCF_059928025.1). NCBI lineage: Eukaryota > Metazoa > Chordata > Mammalia > Artiodactyla > Monodontidae > Delphinapterus > Delphinapterus leucas. Next base: position 38,634,958 of record NC_143138.1, read on the forward strand.
GAGAGCAAAGTTGAAAGACTTAACACTTCTTGATTTCAAAACTTACTATAAAGTTAGAGTAATCAAAACACTGTGGTACTGCTATAAGGATAGACATATAGACCAATGGAATAGAACTGATCTTTGACAGAAGTGCCAAACCCATTCTGTGGGAGAGGACAGCCTCTTCAATAAATGGTACTAGGACAACTGAATTTCCACATGCAAAAGTATAAAGTTGGACCCCTACCTCACATCATATACAAAAATTAACACAAAATGGATCACAGACCTAAGTATAAGAGGTACACCCATAAAACTCTTTAGTAGAAAATACAGTAAATCTTCATAATCTTGAATTTGGTAATACATTCTTAGAAATGACACTAAAAGCATGAACAACAAAAGAAAAAAATAGATAAATTGGAACTTCATCAAAATTAAAACTTATGTAAATCAAAGGACATTATCAAAAAAGTGAATAGGCAGCCCACAGATGGGAGAAAATATCTGCAAATCATATATCTGGTGAAGGCTCAATATCCAAAATATATAAAGAACTCCTAAAACTCAACAACAAAAAGACAACCCAATTAAAAGATGGGTAAAGGTTTCAAACAGATATTTCTACAAAGAAGACACACAAACAGCCTGTAAACACAGGGAGATACTCAACATCATTAGTCATTACAAAATGCAAATCAAAACCACAAAAAGATACCACTTCATACCCACTAGGATGGCTATAATTTAAAAAAGAAGGATGGGAGGAAGGGAGGAAGGAAGGATGGAAGGGAGGGAGGGAAGGAGAAAGGAAGGAAGAAATGTTGGTGAAGATGTGGAGAAATTGCTCATACATCACTGGTGGGCATGTAAAATGGTGAAACTGCTTGGGAAACAATGACTGCTCCTCAAAAAGTTAAATACAGAATTACTATATGACTCAACAATTCCACTCCTAGATACATATCCAACAGAAGTGAAAGCAAGGACTCAAAGAGATACTTATATGTCAGTGTTCACTGAAGCACTATTCACAATAGCCAAAAGGTAGAAACAACCCAAGTGTCTATGAACAGATGAATGGATAAATAAAATATGGTATAGCTCTACAATGGAATAGTATTCAGCCATAAAAAGGAATGAAGTTATGATCCATGCTACAATATGGATGAACCTTGAAAACACGCTAAGTGAAATAATTCAGACAAAAAAGGACAAAGATTGTGTGGTTCCACTTAATATTAAATATTTAGAATAAGCAAATTCATAGAGACAGAAAGTAGAAGAGAGGTAACCACAGGCTGTGGGAGGGAAGAATGGGGAGTTTTTGTTTAATGGGTACAATTTCCGTTGGGGTGATGAAAATGTTTTGGACATGGTGGTGGGTGCACAATTTTATGAATATAATTAGTGCCACTGGACTGTACACTTTAAAAGGGTTAAAATGGTAAATTTCATGTTATGTTTACTTTACAATAAAAAAAGTTAAAATGGCAAATTTTATGTTTATATGCTTAACCACAAAAATATTTTTAATTCAGTTTCTAAGTTTCACTGGCCACATTTTAAGTGCTCAATATCCACATGTGGCTGGTAGCTACCAACAGCCATATTGGACAGTACATACATAAACCATTTGTAAGCCTACAGAAAGTTCTATTAGATAGTTCTTATCTAGAAGCTAAAACCGTCAGTTCCAAATGCAAGATAAATAATAATTGAGGAAAACAGGGAGAAAACTGTGCACTCAAATAAAGAGCATAGTCTAGAGGTTGCCTCAGCATTCAGCTGCATCTTAAAATCATAAATAAGCAGTAGATGCATGCTTTTCTGGGCAACAGAAGAGTGTGTGGAGCCAGCACATTCTGCAAAGGTTTTAAGAAAATGAGTTTCAGAAATTAGGAGAACAGGCAACAAGTAGAATATTGGAAAGAAACTAATACCTGAGTCAGATCAGAGGTTTGTATCTATCTTTTTCTGGGTTCTTAGTTTCCTTATCTATAAAAACAGAGGATTCAACTACATGTTTTCTAACATCTTTCTAGGTCCCCAAGTGGATAATTCTAGATTCTTAATTTTTCTGATCTCATTGGTACCTTAAAAAAAAAAATGAGGAAAAACTGCTAACTAAGTAACTTTTTCAGGGTCAGCCTGAAAGATTAAAACTAAAATCCAACCAGGGTAAACTCTAGTTGTACTCAACACTGGCTGCACACGAGAATCAACTGGGAATTTGAAAAAGTAATAGAAAACACTTTCCTCTCCCTTTGTCAGGCAACCAAAGCTATATCCACACAGGTTGCAACTGACAAGAAGGGAGTTATGTATATTACAAATACAGTCCTCTGAATCTGAATGTTCTGATCCAGGAGAACATCTGTCTGAAGGAGCCAAGTAGGAAAGAAACAGTGTATTACTAAAATAAGAATTTTGAAATGAATTCTCATATATTAAAAAGATCCTGGGCTTCCCTGGTGGCGCAGTGGTTGAGAGTCCGCCTGCCGATGCAGGGGACACGGGTTCGTGCCCTGGTCCGGGCGGATCCCACATGCCGGGGAGCGGCTGGGCCCGTGAGCCATGGCCGCTGGGCCTGCGCGTCCGAAGCCTGTGCTCCGCAACGGGAGAGGCCACAACAGTAAGAGGCCCGTGTACCGCAAAAAGAAAAGAAAGAGAATCTCCTAGTAAAAAGTTTAAATGCTAGGTTTTCTACCTAAAGTTCATAGAAGGAAAAGAAGTATGCATAAAAGGGAAGACTTCTAGGGCTTCCCTGGTGGTGCAGTGGTTAAGAATCCGCCTACCAGTGCAGGGGACACGGGTTTGAGCCCTGGTCCGGGAAGATCCCACATGCTGCGGAGCAACTAAGCCTGTACGCCACAACTACTGGGCCTGCGCTCGAGCCCACGAGCCACAACTACTGAAGCCCACACGCCTAGAGCCCATGCTCCACAACAAGAGAAGCCACTGCAGTGAGAAGCCCTCTCACTGCAACGAAGAGTAGCACCCCCGCTCACCGCAACTAGAGAAAGCCCGCACGCAGTAACGAAGACCCAATGCAGCCAAAAATAAATAAATAAATAAATAAAATTTATTGAAAAAAAAAAGAGAAGACTTCTTAGAGGCTGAAAGTTCGCATTTTAAAAGGGTCAAGCCATCAGTAAGCAGCTGTCCTGCAGATAGGACCGTAGGACACACACAACTGCTTTGAAACCTTTCTACCAGTAGCCTGCCAAGGGGATCCATCCTTTACTACCTGTTACAGAATTTAAATAAAACAAAAAACTAGCCTTTAAATGATTCACAATTAGACAATAAAGTGGGAAGATGAAGGGAGAAACTGCTTCCCAAAGATCACTGATGAAGATGATGGCTAACATCTGTTGGCAGGCTCTGTTCTAAGTACGTTCCAGATTTTATCTCACTGAATTCTCACAACCACCTTATGAGGTTATGTACTATTATCAGTATTTTATAGTTAAGGAAACTGAGAGACAGAGGTTAGACAACTTGCTCAAAGTCACAGAGCTGGGAGTAAATAAGAGCTAAGTAAGATCTCAACCCTGTAAGTCTGATTCCAGAGCATGTGCTCTTAACCAGTATGCTCTACTGTCTGTCTCTCTCTACCACTTTGTGTGTCTATGTAGGTATGAGTGTCCACGACTGACTGTAGATGGAGATACAGATACAAAGAAGAGGAAGAAGAGGGGGAACAGAGGAGAGCATCAGACAGTGTGCTTGGGAGGACAGACTAAAGAATGGGACTCTAAGATATGTGCCTGAGGAAAAGGAAAATTACAAATTTTCCCTAATTCTCTTAGCTTGGACTATAATGCATATATCAAATTTCTAAGAAACAAGTATAAGGTAAATGAAGCAAAGGACAAAGGAGAAACACTAGGTATTAAAATTAGAATCTGGGGATGAGGAGGAATAAGGTGAGCTATATAAGGAGAATATACTCTGTATCAATCCAGTAATATTCAGAGGGAAATAAATGGCTGAGGGAAGAGGTTTTTCAGTTCATTAGGAAAGTACACTCTAGCAGAAGATAGAATATGTGGATTGATAACATGAACATCACAGTCACCATAGAAGTATTATCCCAACTGTAAGCCAGTGAACTGACAATCTGGTTTACAAACTCAATGAGTTTGCTTAGGTGAGGTGCTAAAACAGCTTTTAGATCTCTAACCATGATAGAACACAGGCAATTGCAGCATCTCTCAACCAAACCCACGGAAGGCTAGTCAAATGAATTTTACGAAAATCTTCAAACCTAATTCTAGACATATATTTCAAAATTCTTTCTTGCCTAAACATCTTCCTCAAGTGGAACTGATGGGAGTTACAACAAATCACATTTTGATGATATTATTACTAAACTGTGAAATGGGCATGCAGCAGACAGGAAAGGGGCTAAAATAAAGGGGCCATGATAAACCATAAACTAGACAATAACTCTGGAAGTAAATTAAAGTTTGGCTACAATCTGGGATAAAAAATAAAGTCATGCTGAGGGGAAAAAAAGGCACACGACAGGGTGACCTTATCTCCTTGCTTTTATTATTTGTTGTTAGACAAACAAAACGAGTCAGCAGGTGTATCATTACAAGGACCAAATACAGCCTTTTTAATATGTAAATCAAACATACAAGCAAGATATCCCCGATTTATAAATGGTTATCTTGTGTTCATTGAGCGCTGGTGCAACGAAGACTAAACTAGTCATTGAGATCTAGAACTTCTCACCAATACACTCAGGTGGCAGAAGGGCTGTGGGAAGATTAATAAGGAACTTGCTGCAAAAAAGATGACATATGAAAGATTTAAAGGGCTTTCCAGATTATGAGGAATTTTTGCAACTCTCAAAATAAACTGAAGCCTCTTTCTTGACAAGGCAAGATACTCAGCAAGAGGGCAGATCTCACAATGCATATCTGGACTATAAAAGCAAGTAACTGAAGGCCCTTCCTAGAGATAGGTAAAAGTAATATACTACCATGGACACCAAAATACAGACAAGAAACAAGAACCCAAAACTTTATAAAGGATACGGTCTGTACCAGGAAACAGTGTTCTTCCAGTCAACAGCTCGGCCATTATGCATCCCACTGACCAAATATCAACTGGCAAAATTAAAGAGAAATAAAAGTAATATAATGTCACTATTATCATACTTGGCTACAGATGGAACTATAGTTAAGGGGTGAAATACTGAAATTAATATTTAAGACATCCGAGGTTCAACAATCACACTCATTTTTATAGAAATAAATAAGCTAAGACCTTTACCACATTAAAGGGCTTCATGGGTGGGCTAAGTCAAAACATAGTTATGGCAAGAGAAATAAGCTGTTCACAAAAGGACAAAGGTTTCTTACTGGTAGAAATGATGGATTCTCCCAAGTAATATTGAGAGGTTAATATTATAAACCCAATGTCTTCAGGCAGGAGTACTCAGAGAATATGCTGAAAATATAAATAAGTAAAAAGCCAGGGCTTCCCTGGTGGCGCAGTGGTTGAGAGTCCACCTGCTGACGCAGGGGACACGGGTTTGTGCACCGGTCCGGGAAGATCCCACATGCCACGGAGCAGCTACGCCCGTGAGCCATGGCCACTGAGCCTGCGCATCCGGAGCCTGTGCTCCGCAACGGGAGAGGCCACAACAGTGAGAGGCAACAACAGTGAGAGGCCCACGTACCGCCAAAAAAATAAATAAATAAAAAGCCAACTGCTAAATCACAAAGTTTGAAAAAACCCACTTTATCTGAGCAACTGAAATATTTTTCTATTCGTGGACTTAAAATGATCACTGAGGGAAGAAAAAAAATGTTTCTTCCTACTCCTGCCATCTCCACTTCTGAGAACCCCAAATACACACAACATAGTATTAATAAGGCCCTAAATAAAAGAGCAAGTAGTACCTGTCTGGTTGTAATGCATCCAGTTCAGCATGATCTCAGGAGCCCTGTACCACCTAGTGGCTACATAGCCTGTCATTTCATCATCTGTATGTCGAGCCAGTCCAAAATCCAAGATCTAAGGGAGAGAAGAGAAATCAGGCACTGGAACAAACTCCTAAGGCTTGTAAAGCAGGAGGGAAAAAACTCCAGTGCCTTATAAAAAGTGAGAATATAGCACTTTCATAAACATATTTCCTGGTCCATGCTTAGAATGCATGGGGAACACAGCAAGAACTTTAAAAAAAATGAAATCACAAAAAGCAAAACAAAAATGCCACTGCTAGGCATTTATCCAAGAGCAATGAAAATATATGTGCCACAGAAAGGCTTGCACATGAATATTCATAGCAGCTTTACACAGCCCTGAAATGGAACTGAAGCACATGTCTATCAATAGGTGGATGGATAAATAAATTGTGGTATAATCATAAAATGGATTTACTCAGCAACAAAAAGGAATGAACTACTGATACACACAATACAGATGGATCTCAATAATATTATACTAAGCAAAAGTCAGACACACATAGAAAACTGTATGATTCCACTTGTATGGAACTCCAGAAAAGATAAATCTACTCTATAGTGTCAGAAAGCAGATCGGTTGTTGTCTGAAGCCAGGGTTAGCGGTAGAGGTGTGGGGACTGGCTAGGAAGGGGGCACAAGGGAACTTTTTGGAGTGATGGACATGTTCTTTATCATAACTGTGTTGGTGGTTACGTAGGTATATAAGTTTGTCAAATGTACACTTAAAGTGTTGCATTTTATTGTAAATTATGTTTCCAAAAAATTGAGTAAAAAAAGAAATGAAACAAAAAATTCCAGAGTTGCTTGCTCTTTATAGATTATTTATCTCTTAGTTGAATTATTTTGAATAAGTGTGTTTCTGCCATTTTTTTCTCTTAGAAACCCATAAAATCTAATAATTACTCTTCAAGAGGACTGCTTACTTGATATTCACACTATAATTCTCCTTTATTATAACTAATATATTAAATTTCAATTTAACTTTATTTTAGAATGAAAACAAGACACCTGATGCTACCTTCAATATCACTTAAACTAAAGCTTACTAAATCTCTGGTTTAAATTTCAAAGTCTAATGATATTCCTAAGGACAATAAGAATTTTCAGATTAAAAGTCATGGCTTTATAAACACATTCCCTATATAAATTTGCCTGGTTAGTTAAACATATAGTTACAAGGTGAAACAATTACCACTGTCACTTCATCCTACCTTCAGCTCACAGTCTTCATTCACAGCTAGATTACTAGGTTTTAGGTCCTAGGAAGCAAGTAAGAGAGAACAGGATCAACTTTATGACACATGGTAAATTCTTTCCCTAAGGGTAATGATGAAGTGCTAAACATAAAAGACTTCATCTAGGGCTTCCCTGGTGGCGCAGTGGTTAAGAATCCGCCTGCCAATGCAGGGGACATGGGTTCGAGCCCTGGTCCAGGAAGATCCCACATGCCGCGGAGCAACTAAGCCTGTGCGCCACAACTACTGAGCCTGCGCTCTAGAGCCGGCAAGCCACAACTACTGAGCCCACATGCCACAACTACTGAAGCCCACACGCCTAGAGCCTGTGCTCCACAATGAGAAGCCCGTGCACCACAACAATGAGTAGCCCCTGCTCACCACAACTAGAGAAAGCCTGCGTGCAGCAACAGAGACCCAACGCAGCCAAAAATAAACATAAATTAAAAAAAAAAAAAGACTTCATCTAACTATAAATCTCCATTCTATAGTCACTATCTAGTCCTCATTAGCCTTAAATAGGTAAAAACTATATATCTTCATTCTTTAGTTAAACCTAGAGCAAAGTTGCAATCGCTCAATATTTCAATGGCTAAAATAAGGTTAGATTAGGATCTTGCCAATCTCCCTACCCACCAGCACCCCAATAATTTAATCAAAAGACAATACCTACCCTGTGAATTATGTCGGCTGAATGTATATACTGTGAAAAAGCAAAAACTCAGTTATGTCCAGCCTCCTACTGTCATATGACATATTTGAAGTACATTTTTATGAGTCAATAAGAAATGCTAGTATTAACAGCAGGATTAGCAATCAGAACAAGTAATTATCAGTAGTCTGTACATTTATCATAACTATGATTTCCATACCATCAACTCTGTTCACAGAGCTGGAGTATGAGTGAAATAGAGCTTTCAACCTGTTTCCTGGTGGGTGCTCTGGAGCACAATAAGGACTCAAAGATGCTAAATATTAAAGGTGGTTTAATTTAAAAACTGCCCCTGCCACAAATAAATTAGCCTTCTTGAGGATGTTTTCAAAGTTTCAACATGACACTGACCAGATATTAGATTACATCAAGAAATTATTATTATTGTTTAGATGTAATAATGAAGTGTCTTTAACTCTCAGACATGCCTACAGAAGTATTGATGGGTGGAGTGATATGATGTCTAGACTTGCCTTAAAATAATCCAGGGTTTGGGGGAATACAAAAGAAACAAGATTAACCATATGTTGGTAATTGTGGTCGCTGAGTAAACACAGGGGTTCATTATACTATGATTGTACTTGTGATTTCTGTATTTGAAATTTTCCATAAGAAAAGTTTTGTTTGTTTTCCCTTAAGCCCTAAATAGAAGGGAGAGAGGGAGAGAGAGAATTCATTCCTCAAAATTATTACTAATACTGACTGTACCTTGAGACCTCGGAGAATCTGGTAGATAAGGAACTGAACGTGGTCATCCGTAAGCTTCTGACATTTCACAATGTTGTTCAGATCTGCCCCCATGAGATGGGTCACCAGGTACCTAGAAATTAATGGACAGTTACACAATAATCCAGAACCCTAAGAAAGCTCTGATCTTCATAAGACTGTTAGAAGTCCACTCAGTAAGTACCGCAGTGACACCTAAAAGCTTAGTAGCTACTCACGCGCGGCTTGTTTCCAACATCACTATTCTAACTTTACTACCTGTCGTCTATTTTTCTGAAAATTTTTATACTAGTTCCTACTTGACATCTTTTCCTAGGTTCTCTAAAGAAAAGAAAAAAAACAAAAATGGAGATTAGAATGATATATGTGTTAGTATCATTTTTCTTAAAAATGATATTATTGCATGAGAAATACACAGTATAACTAAATGCATGGCCATATTTTTAAATCCGCCATTACATTTCTTACCTCATTATATATCCTGTAGGGTCTAAAATAGGAGTATCTTCAAATGAACTTATTTACAAAACAGAAGCAGACTCACAGACATAGAAAACAAATTTATGATTACCATGCGGGGGAGGGATAAATTAGGAGTTTTGGATTAGTGATTCAGAAATATATGTATATAAATAAAGAGAATACTGCTGTACAGTATTCTGCTGTACACCAGAAACTAACACAACATTGTAAATCAACTATACCTCAATTAAAAAATAAATAAATAAAATAGGAGTATCTTTAAATTTTCAAATTATACCTCTCCTTTTTCAGGAATGACTGGTAAAAGGATATTGTTCACTGACAATATTCCTGCATTTACTTTAAAGGAAGGAGGAACAAAATTTATCTGCAAGCAAGATGAGGCATTCTAGAACTTCTCCCCACAGGTGTGGTGCTGGATATGTATCCTGTCTTTACATCATAAGATTAGGGAATGATTACATTCAAGTCCAACAGGTTCACCACAGATATTCTAGACACAATGCCTTACTCACTCATTACTGTATCACACTGCTACGGGAACATAACAACCACAATCAGTACTAAAGAAGTGGGGTTTTTAAAAATTCAGTTAGGTTTTATCTAGTATGAGAATGATTACCCATTCCTGAGGCTGAATAATAATGTGTATCAGTTGAGCTATAAAAAAATGCTGATTTCATTTCATTTCAATTTTAATTTTTGATAAATTTGGAAGAAAAGAAACCAGGTCAGTAAATTTAAATATACTATTAACGTCTTACATGACTATATATGTGTATAACCTCTCTTTACACACACACACACACACACACACCACCACATTTATTACTTTCTTTCCTCAAAGAAGAATTAAAATTTTTCTTTTTCTGTTTCCTAATTTCCCTGTTGGGCTGCTATGGTCAGTTCCCAATTTGATGAAGAGCAATAGGACTTAGCATAGATGTAACCTTAAGTTAGATTTTTTAGCCCTTCATATTTTTAAAACTTGCATGTTTATATTGCCTTGAGGAAAGAGTATACTCTGTCACTTAAAGACTATATTGGATTTTTGGAAATATTTTCACAAAGGTTGCTCTGATTTAAGAGATGCTCCAAGCTCAACATAACATAATCAAAGGCATTCGTGCTTATTCTGTGCCAAGCACTATTTATTATGCCCGTGTCTCATACACTCTTCCCAACAAAGCTGTAAGGTAAGTTCCATTAGTATTCCCATTTCCCTGAGGAGGAAACACAAGACAGAACAAGTATATATAACCTGCTCAAGGTTAAAAGAGTGGTAATGTCAGGGGCTGAATCCAAAACTGTTTGATCTCAGAGAATATGATCTTAAATCACAGCCCATACTGCCTCCAAATTCTTCCAGTTGACAGAGAATTTAAGTCAAGAGAATGATTTCTTTTAAGTTTTATAAATGTTGCAATATTCCATCCTAATCACAATCACTGTATTTTTTTAACCCCAAATTGATACAAAATCCGACAAATACGAGAATGTTGTGAATAACTGGTTAATACTGTGAAATCAGAACTTCCCCCAGAAAATCTGGGATAATGGTTGCCATATCCATAATACCAATTATGACAATTTGCAAGGCTCAGGTTGAGGAAGAGGGAATCCAATTTTTGTTTTATAAGACTGTTTTGCAAATAATTACATTTTATGACATTGAATAGTAAGAGGATTATTCTTTCAACTTTCAAAAATATTTTTAAGGAGAAAAGGTAAAAAAAGGAAACACTGTTCTGCATGATTCTACCTAGAAATCTACCTTAATTTGTCTTGAAATAAAACCTAAAAATCTTAACTCTCTAATGTCTGCGCTAGTTCACAAAGGTGTTAAGCAGTATTACCAAAGCAAACATAGTAATTTCAAGTCTGAGTATTGGGTTTAAATGGTTACCAATAACTTAAAAAACCGTATACAGACAGAAGACCACTAACTGCACAGCCTGAGAGAGCGAGCATGCTTTTAGTTAGAATATTCCACCACTGGGCTTCCCTGGTGGCACAGTGGTTAAGAATCCGCCTGCCAATGCAGGGGACATGGGTTTGAACCCTGGTCTGGGAAGATCCCACATGTCGCGGAGCAACTAAGTCCGTGCGCCACAACTACTGAGCCTGCGCTCTTAGAGCCCGTGAGCCACAACTACTGAACCCACGTGCCACAACTACTGAAGCCTGCGCGCCTAGAGCCCGTGCTCCGCAACAAGAGAAGCCACTGCAATAAGAAGCCCATGCACTGCAATGAAGAGGAGCCCCCACTCGCCACAACTAGAGAAAGTCCGCACACAGCAACAAAGACCCAACTCAGCCAAAAAATAAATAAATAAATTTATTTTTAAAAAAAGAAAAAAGAATATTCTACCACTGTGTAATTCCCTTTAAGTCCCCTCCCCATCAGAGGCCACATTCATTTTATCACTAAAATTTCCAGACACCGGGAGAGACTGTCAAGACATTATATAAGTACATAAGGTTAATCAGTCTATATAGTGATAACTATCAAACGTTGCTGCTAGGCTCCAATCAAATCAGCTGAACCACATTATTCATGGCAGATGTGTCTGGCAGGAACTAACCTAATCACTATATGTTGTTTCCACGAAGCCCAAAAGACCAATCCATGAAAACCAATTGTCAAATTCCAACTCATCACATATAGAAAGGTTTTTGAAATAAATTTTGCAACAGTGGACAAAAGCAAGTGTTGTCCAAAGTTCCTGAATGCTTATGGAAGACATAACAATTTCTAAAAGTAGTGAACAAGGAAGTGGGAGGAAAATGTCGATGGGCACATTTTAAATAAGCCAGTCCCAAAAGGAGCATTAATAGATGCCACATAGGGGCTTCCCTTGTGGCGCAGTTGTTAAGAATCTGCCTGCCAATGCAGGGTACACGGGTTCGAGCCCTGATCCGGGAAGATCCCACATGCCGTGGAGCAACTAAGCCCGCATGCCACAACTACTGAGGCTGAGCTCTAGAGACCGTGAGCCACAACTACTGAAGCCCATGCACCTAAAGCCTGTGCTCTGCAACAAGAGAAGCCACTGAAATGAGAAGCCTGTGCACCGCAACGAAGAGCGGCCCCCGCTCACTGCAACTAGAGAAATCTGCGCAGCAACGAGGACCCAATGCAGCCAAAAATAAATAAATTTAATAAACTAAAAAAAAACAGATGCCACATAATTTCTAGAGTATTAGTCTCTACAAAGCAATTACATTTAACTGCTTAATTAATTACATTTTAGTAAAGACATGCCTATTACTGTCAGTGTTCAGAACACCTCAAATAATTAAATCTGACCAACAGCTGGAAAGCTACCTAGTTCCCCCATCTTTAAAAAGGAATTAGATAAGTAGGGCTTTATTAGGTAGAGGGCTGAAAATATGATTTCACAGCCTGATGATACAAATCTTGTTTTCCACTTTTCTTGTGAGGATGGTTTCCTTTAAACTTAAACTATAAAGAGCATAAACCATCATTTCTCAAAGTAAAATGTACTGTACCAGCAAAAAGGCAGAAGTCTACAATAAGTGGTTTTCAGTACTCAAGACAGCACCCCATTTAGAGCTTCATTTATTAAGCGCTTCTTGGATAACACCCAATTGTCAAAGACTCCTACTCTACTGCCTTTTCTTTTTTTGAAGCATAATACAATCAGAAAGAACCTATGTAGAAAAAAATCTCTTCTATATCTATAGTTTGGCATCTCTACTACCGTCAGCCCTATTTGATAAAATAATTATCAAAAAGGGCAAAAAACATTTCCATATTAAAACAAAGTATTTAAAATAATCATAGGGATTGACAATTCGTAACCACATGCTTCTGAAATACACCCAATGATCCTTGGGACTCACTACAGCCTATTCTGAAAACAGCAGAGTGATTCTGTAAAAATGAAAAATAGACCATGTCACTCCTCTCAAAAGGCTTCCCATTTCACTTAAAGACAAAAATCCCTTCAGCAGCAGATAAAGCTGTACATAATCCAGCATCCTGTCCCCAATTCTCTCTCTCATTTCTTCATCTACCTCTCTCCCCTGCTCTCACTTAGCTGCACACTGGCCTCCTTACTGCAGCCACACAGGCCCCCTTGCTGCAATTCCAATACAGCATGCAGTCTTCTGCCTCAGGACTTTTGCACTGGCTGTTCCTTCTGCCTGGAATGCTCTTCCTCCAGATATCCACAAGTCTAATTCTTCTACTTCTTCAAATTTTTGCTCAAAATTCACCTTTTCAATGAGGCCTATCCTTACCACCCCATTTAAAACTGCATCTCTCCCCCAACCCTCACACTTCCCTGCTCTATCTTTTCCTCTTGTCCATAGCATTACTGCTTGCTAACATGCTAATTTCCTCTTTTATATGCTCATTGTTTATTGCTATCTATCTGTACAATGTTCAAGGAGGACAGGCTTCTTTTTTGTCCTCTGTAGTATCTAAAGTACCTAAAAACATTGTGTAGCAGATATCAGGCACTCAATTACCACTGAATTTAATTGAATGACCCAGGACAACTCATATAGTATTACTAGTAAGACCAGGCAAGGGCATATCTTATTGGAATACTCATGCCAAAGATCTTATCTGGTAAGCAGACCAGACTGTTCCAATGTAAGGGGTAAAAGCACCATTCAGCAGCCAGGTAGGCAGCTTAGCCAGCTTATTTCACAACAAACTATTCTCCTCATTTGAAGTAAAGATTACTGAAAGGTGCCCTCTACATTACCTGCATCAAATAAACCAGATTCAATATTCTACCATATGGTCTATATTCCAAGATAAAAACAAAAAAGTTAGTCAAAAGAGAATGCACTGGGCATGCTATCAGACAACTAGATTGCCAACCAGTTATAAACAGGAAAGCACAAGGTTATTCATTCATTCAGTCACTCCATCAACAAATATTTATTGTTGAGCACTAGGAGTACAACAGTGGAAAAGAAAGATACAGAATTTAGATGAGAGGAAGGTATATACTCATAATAGAGCATAATTAGAGTTATAAAAGTGTACATCAAGGTGCTGGAGAACACACAGGGGAGGGCACCAATCCAGACTTAGGAAGCAGTTAATTACAGGAAAATTTCTTGAGAGAATCAAACTCAAAACTATACCTTGAAGCTTCTTTACCTTTTTACAACAGCTAATCTGAGAAAAAGGGGGCATCTTACTGATCACGTAAGACAAAAACTGAATGGTGTTTTCTTAAAGGATGTGTCATTTGTTTAGATTTCAAATGTGAGTCAGTGACGACACCTACATGCTTTACCAACTCTCCATCCTCATTTTAGCAGACCTCTCTGATACGGAAATAAATTGCAAATATAACTGTTAATACAGTTAACTCATTCATCTTTCTCCCAGACTGCTTCTCTTTCTGTATTACCAATCTTGAGCACTCAACCTATTTTCAAGGAAGAAGAATATTTCTGTAAGTCCAAACAACTGGGCTGGGAATTTCTTTCAGTGATAGAGGAAAGCACTATTTCCAAGCAGATAATGCCTCTTAGCTAAATTAGGAAAACAGCCCTCCTCCGCCACCAAAAAAAAAAAATTCATTATTTACCAAAACACAATTTTTATCCAAGTACAAAAGAAAAATCAACGGTTATCTACTCCTTTAACAGTCTCCATTCCACACAAATCTCCTTTTTTGTATACTTTATACATTTCCTTCATTTCCTTGACTATCTGGAATATATTTCGACCTCTACACCCAATCCTTATTTATCTGTTTCTTTAGATACAGTTATTACCTTCTTTAGAGGCTTTCCTCCACTAAGTTTCTCTCATATTCTGAGATTACTTAATACCCTGTATGTTGCTTTGACACTGCAAATTTGACTTGGTCCTTTAAGTTGTTTTAGGTAAGCATTTATGCTTCATCTCATTAATGAGACCACATGCAACTGAAGGCCTTTAGTTTTGACATCTTACATACAACCTATCACACAGCATTTACCCAATGAGAAGGGTTAGCAAACTTTCAAATAATAGAGCTCTGGATCAAGAAAAATGTGACTAGAAATAGACTTAGAGCCAAAAAGACCTAAGATGTGTACAATTTTTTTTTTTTGTGTGTGTGGTACACGGGTCTCTCACTGTCGTGGCCTCTCCTGCTGCGGAGCACAGGCTCTGGATGCGCAGGCTCAGCGGCCATGGCTCACGGGCCCAGCCACTCCGCGGCATGTGGGATCTTCCCGGACCGGGGCACGAGGCCGTGTCCCCTGCATCGGCAGGTGGGCTCTCAACCACTGCGCCACCAGGGAAGCCCAATGTGTACAATTTTATATGTGGTATTATACAATTCAGTTCATCACTCTCAACTTCTGAGAATTTCTAACTACTAAAGACTCAACAAGGGGGCTTCCCTGGTGGCACAGTGGTTAAGAATCTGCCTGCCAATGCAGGGCACATGGGTTCGATCCCTGGTCCGGGAAGATCCCACGTGCTGTGGAGCAACTAAGCCCACGTGCCACAACTACTGAGCCTGCGCTCTAGAGCCTGAGAGCCACAACTACTGAGCCTGCGTGCCACAACTACTGAAGCCCGCGAGCCTAGAGCCCATGCTCTGCAACAAGAGAAGCCACCACAATGAGAAGCCCACACACCGCAATGAAGAGCAGCTCCTGCTCTCTGCAACTAGAGAAAAGGAAGCCCACACGCAGCAACGAAGACCCAACACAGCCAAATAAAGAAGACTCAACAAGGAAGAAAATAAACTCCCTGCTCTAATAGAGCTTACAAGCTACAGGGAGAAGACAGACAACAATAAATATATGATGATAAAATTTGCTAAGAAGAAAGTAGGGTAAGGAGTAGACCCTGACAGTGGGGGTAGTATTTCAGCTATGGTGGAGAGGGAAAAAAAAAAGCTTCTGATGAAATGACCTTTCGGTAGGGTCTTGAAGGAAATGAAGGAATCAGTCATGTGGATATGTGGGGGGAGTGTTCCAGGCCAACATTAGAAACCAGTACAAAGGTTCTACTGGGAATGTGGATGTCTGTATTCAAGGAAGAATAAAGAGGCCAGAGTGGCTGGAATGGAGAGAGTGAGCGGGAAAAGTATTAGATGAGGTCAGAGAGTGAACAGTGATAAAAATCATGGAGGATCTTCCAGAACCTATCACACTGTATTTTGTTTGGTCATTTAAATTGTTCTTCTCTCCAATTAAAGAGTCTCAATCTATCATCAGGGACCATGTTTATCTAATTTGTTATATTCCCCAGAGACTAGTACTATGCTTAACACAGGATGGGTATTTAAATATTTATGAATTAAATCAGGTTAAAATATAAATCTAGAAACTTCCTTTACCTATTTGGTACATTCAGCAGCTTTTACACTGATAAAAAAGGCTACACTTAGTGGTTGAACAATCATTTTTAGTTAGTGGACGGCTAAATAAGCTAGCTGATTATCTGCCCATTGGCTTTCACTAAAACAATGGCTGCTGACTGACCCTGTTGTAGATCTTCTTCTAGATCACGGCAGAATCTAAAACCCCACTTCCACATCCCTCTTCAAGAACCAAGCAAAGATAAGGAACTTGGGTATAAGAAACCTGGAATGGGAAGTTATAAAATAAGGGGGGAAATGGCAATTCAGCTTTCCTGAAATTTGAGGAAGTTGTTTGCACTGAGTCCAAAAACTCTTCATTGTCTACTAAGCTTGATCAGAGAACCACTATAGTTAAGAAAAGGCAATGTTGTAGTAGCATGAAGTTGCAGCTTACTCTAGGGTTAGGTTCTAATACTGGCTATTTCAAGATTTTGGATTCCTATTGGTAACTAAATATTTGCAGCATGCATATGGCACATATATGCCACCTCCTGACAAATATTACCATCAGGAAGCAAAGAGACAGCCTACCCGGCTCTTTGGTGGGGCTGGTGGCAGACTCTGGGAGGGCTCATGCCAAGGAGTGCTTCCCACGACTTCTGCTGCCAGTGACCATGTCCCCCCGGTGAGCTGCGGCCACCCCACGCCTCTGCAGGAAACCCTCCAACACTAGCAGGAGTATGGATTACGTCAAAGCAGTCAATGATGGAGCTGCCTAGTGGGTTCCTGCTTCACTAAGCTCTACATCTTGGTGTGTGTGTGAGGACCTGACTGTATCGTTAAGGATCTACTTTCCCGGGACTTCCCTGGTGGCACAGTGGTTAAGAATCTGCCTGCTGGTGCAGGGGACACGGGTTTGATCCCTGGTCCAGGAGGATCCCACATGCAGAGCAACTGGGGCCATGCACCACAACTACTGAGCCTGCATTCTAGAGCCCGCGAGCCACAACTACTGAGCCCTCATGCCACAACTACTGAAGCCCGCACGCCTAGAGCTCAAGCTCTGAAACAAGAGAAGCCACCACAATGAGAAGTGCGCTCACCGCAATGAAGAGTAGCCCCCATTCGCCACAACTAGAGAAAGCCCTCGTGCAGCAATGAAGACCCAACACAGACAAAAATTTAACAAAATAAAAAAAAAGAAGCAAACAGAAATGTCCAAATGATATCCAATCACTAAAAAGATCTAGATATATCTTATAAAATTTTGCCAACTGTACAACCACATCATATCGCAGTCAAGAACAACTTGGTACTGTATTCTCATCTTTTAACTCCACATTTTCCAAACACCAGCTCTGTTATATTCAGTAACTGCACATTGTTTCTAATGATCAAAACTCACTACCTATTATTCCTTTCTCGAAAGTATAGTCTTACTAATGAATTATGTAGGATGCCTATTAACTAAGAAATTTAAAATTCAGTAAAAGCTTGAATTGTATGATAAATGGAAAGTGCTAACTGAAACATAAAGGCACAAATACACATAACACATGACTAAAAGCCAACTATAACTATGAAAAGTAATTAGAAATTTTGTTAATTAGCACAGAAAATTAATGTTCAAAATTACTGTTTGGGGCTTCCCTGGTGGTGCAGTGGTTAAGAACACGGGTTCGAGCCCTGGTCCGGGAAGATCCCACATGCCGCGGAGCAACTAAGCCTGTGCGCCACAACTGCTGAGCCTGTGCTCTAGAGCCTGCGCGCCACCACTACTGAGCCCATGTGCCACAACTACTGAAGCCCACGCACCTAGAGCCCGTGCTCTGCAACAAAAGAAGTCACCACAATGAGAAGCCTGCGCACTGCAATGAAGAGTAGCCCCTGCTCGCCACAACTAGAGAAAGCCCACACACAGCAACAAAGATCCAACACAAACAAAAATTTTAAAAAATTGAAAGCAACCCCCCCCAAAAAGAATAAATAAATATTTTAAACAAAAACAAAAAACAAAATTGCTGTTTGCTCTAAACCTGGCAGCCTGTAGAACCACTCTAGTCTTCAGCTTGTTTGATTTGGCCAAAACAGTGGGTCTTTGTCTGTTTATTTTGTTTTAATGTAAATTTGAATGCTTTTAGGAAGTGCAGGTATTCTGCATAGCACTGAGCCTAGTTTATGTTATTTGTCTGGCCCTAAAGGTATTTAAATTTGCACAACCTGTAACTGTAGGTGAAGATGTTTGATCTCTTATGCAAATTCTGAAATGACTTTGGAAAAACACTGAAATAACCATAGTCCTGGACAAGTACTAATTTTTTCTGTGATACATAAATCATAAAAAAGTAAACAATGAAACATTTTTCCAAAAGGTATCCTTAGGTTCATCATTCTATTTTCAGAGATTCTCTGGGATTGAAAACACTTCAGAAGTGAACCACCCCAATTTTCATCATTTTACACGGAAGTTAACTGGGACCCAGAGAGGAAAAGTGACTTGTCCAAGGTCTTACAGTCAACGGATAACTTAGTTACAAAAGTGTTGTTTTTGTTTTTTTTAATTTACTTATTTAATTTATTTATTATTTTTTGGCTGTGTTGGGTCTTCGTTGCTGCACGCGGGCTTTCTCTAGCTGTGGTGAGCTGGGGCTACTCTTCGTTGTGGTACGCGGGCTTCTCATTGCAGTGGCATCTCTTGTTGCGGAGCACAGGCTCTAGGCACGCAGGCTTCAGTAGTTGTGGCTTGTGGGCTCTAGAGCGCAGGCTCAGTAGTTGTGGCACATGGGCTTCGTTGCTCTGTGACATGTGGGGTCTTCCCGGACCAGGGCTCGAACCCGTGTCCCCTGCATTGGCAGGCAGATTCTTAACCACTGTGCCACCAGGGAAGCCCCTACAAAAGTGTTCTGAATTTATTTCCCCTAACAAGATTTTTATTTCATCAAGGGAAAGGCTAGTGTTTCTGATTATCCTGAGCCTTGTTCTAACA
Organism: Delphinapterus leucas; assembly: GCF_059928025.1. Lineage (NCBI taxonomy): Eukaryota > Metazoa > Chordata > Mammalia > Artiodactyla > Monodontidae > Delphinapterus > Delphinapterus leucas. Next base: position 38,654,364 of record NC_143138.1, read on the forward strand.
CTCTGCTCAGCAAGTATTCAACAAGTAGTACTGAGATTTGCTCCCAAACGGTGAACTAAGTTCTTATTTATAAACAATCATAACCCAAATTACACAATGTTGTATGTCAGTTATATCTCAGTAAAGCCGGAAATAAATAAGCAAATAGAACCCAGTTACAGTTACATAGAAAGAACAGATTCCTGCTCAGTAGCCATGGTATCTGTTGAATGCATGAATGAAGAAATAAATGCAATTTCAGTTCAGTGGGTATGCTTGTAAGTCAGTGAGCCTTCAAATGGATAAAGGAGCCAACAGGCACCACAATGGATAAAACTTAACCTCCCAAAGACACTAGCCTTAAATAAGGTCTTTGACATAGGAAAAACAGGCTCATAATCCAGTTCCATATGCCTGATTAAGGCAAAATACAGCATTAGCCTAGGTCAGCGAATTATCAATTCCTTTCTTAAAAAAAAAAAATCAATCCTTGTCACACCTGAAATTTTGGGCTATAGCTCAATCCTGATTCAAATGTTTTCTAAAGTAATTCACAAACATATTACTTCAGCATTTTTTCCACATTTAGACAGAATATCAAAACCCATCATTCTTAGGGCAGTGAAAATACACTGTATGATATTATAATGATATGTCATTATATATTTGTCTAAATCCATAAACTTTTCAACACTAAGAGTGAATCCTATGGTAAACTAGGGACTTTGGGTAATTATGATGTGTCAATATAGGTCCATTCTTGGTGAAAAATATACCATTCTGGTGATAATGAGGGAAGCTATGCATGTACAGGGGCAGGGCGGTAAGCAGGAAACCTCTGTACCTTCCCCTCAATTTTGTTGTAAACCTAAAGCTGCTCTTAAAAAAAAAAATCCTCAAAAAAGTAAAAGTTAATGAATTAATGTTAAAGAAAAAAAACATCATGGCAATATTCTCTTTTCCAAACATAGCCTACAGCAGGGCTCAATAACTTGCAACACACATGCTTCTGCCTGGGGCATCCAGTAAGGAGGCTTTAGAAGCCTCCACATTCTAGAGACACGCAGGGCTCAGGAAGCACAGCTGTTCTTAGTTACTGCCTTTTTTTTCCCCTTTGCTTGAAGGAAGTTCAAAGTTTTTTCTTAAACTTTCATTAGCAGGATCAAGGTTAATGTGGGTGGGAGTTCTTGCACTTAGACTAGATTCTCCTTCTTTCATCTTCGACTCACAGTCATATCATGTTCCAACTAAGTTCAAGTGGTGGGAGATTTTTTTGCTACCTTCCTCCTTCTCTTTCCATTTAATATTCTACATTTCTTTTTCATTTTCCCCCCCTTTCATTAGACAGAACACACAAGCTCAAACATCTCCTCCACTCCCTCCCACTTGTTCTTTGGGAAATGAGCAAATGGTGCTTGCACTTGGCCTAGGATAAGGGTAGAAGAAACTGAGCCCAGGATAAGGGTGGGGTTAAGTTCAGCACTGGGGACAGTGGAGAGTAGAGGTTAAGGAAGAGAGGCCAAGATCTGCAATTTTATTTGGATTTTCACAATAGTCCTCCTTTCCACTTAGGAACGCCAAAATTTCACCAGGACAAAATGTATAACCCTAAATTTAAGGTGTTCCTTCTCTCTTATGGTATAGTATACTTGTGAATTGGGGACGGGAGGTATGTTAATTCAGATATTGGGAAAGCTACAGTAGAGCACTCACACATACACAACACCTGCACAACATCCACAACACTTGCTGGAATCTCTCTTGTACTCATACAGGTGCAACCTGGGCAGGTGAGGGCATTACTGCCCCATGGGGCAACACTTGCCAATGGAGTCAGAAGCCAGTGGGTAAATGCTCCCATCTGAGGTGCATTCTACACAACTTTTGGAAAACTGAAGACCCTGGCAGTTTTCAGCCCAGTTGCACACAATGGTGACTGACTTAATAACATATCCTCGTAGCAACTTTCTCTTCCTCTCTGTTTCGTTTTCCCTAGCCCTCAACTACTGGTTCCTGAGAATCTCAGGCCCTCTTTCTAGGGGGGGTTCCCCAGGCTAAAACAATAGAGATGGTCACAAAACTGGGAGAATCAGCTTTCTAAACACATGAGGCTCACCATTTGTCCCAGTACAGAAATCCAATACTTTAAAGATCAGCATGCATTTCCCACACACAAGCAGGATAAAAGAAATGGAAGAATCTATATGGAACCAGGACTCCACTACATTTCTTTCTATTTTTTTTAAAAAATAATTTTATTTATTTTTGGCTGCGTTGGGTCTTCGTTGCTGCATGGGCTTTCTCTAGTTGTGGCGAGCAGGGGCTACTCTTTATTGCGGTGCATGGGCTTCTCATTGCAGCGGCTTCTCTTGTTGCGGAGCATGGGCTCTAGGCAGACGGGCTTCAGTAGTTATGGCACGCAGGCTCAGTAGTTGTGGCTCACGGGCTCTAGAGCGCAAGCTCAGTAGTTGTGGCACACGGGCTGAGTTGCTCCGTGGCATGTGGGATCTTCCCAGACCAGGGCTCGAACCCGTATCCCCTGCATTGGCAGGCGGATTCTTAACCACCGCGCCACCAGGGAAGCCCACCACTACATTTCTTGATATAAACATGTCCCTTTGAAAGCTGGGACAGACAATTTGAGAATAAAAATCATGGTCAAAACTCCCTATACTCTTCTCTATGGAACTGTTGCCAGGACCCACCACTGTGTCTCCAAATAGGGCACAATGTGCCTGAGATGATGAAAATACGAATTTATACCCCCCAAAATATACATCTTCTGTATCCATTCCCCATTCCGCAGAAGAGCTGGATGACAGGAATAAAGAATCTAAGTCTGATAGTGCTAAGTGGTTCAGGATTAGAAATGGGCTGCTAATCTTTAACCTCTAGCGGAGGAAGGCAAACACAGAGGATTTACTCACACATCATTGAATTCCTCCAGAGACCTTGCAGGTGTGAAAACATCCAACAGACCAATCACCTATAAGGAAACATAAAAATCAAACAGTAAATAAATATTGAACTTATCCATCAGGTCTTAGTCATTTTTTTTTTTTTTTTTTTTTCCAGTACGCGGGCCTCTCACTGCTGTGGCCTCTCCCGTTGCGGAGCACAGGCTCTGGATGCGCAGACTCAGTGGCCATGGCTCACAGCCCAGCCGCTCCGCGGCATGTGGGATCTTCCCGGACCGGGGCACGAACCCACGTCCCCTGCATCGGCAGGCGAACTCTCAACCACTGTGCCGCCAGGGAAGCCCAGGTCTTAGTCATTTTAATGGGAACTAATTCCAAATCCTGCTCTCAGTTCAATAACATTACATTATCATATACTTAATAACTCCAACTTATTTTTTACCCAAATTATGCTTTTGTTTTTTACTTGTTAAACATCACTTTTCATAATAACTCATTTTACTACTAAAATCTTCATGTCTTTAGAATTTGGTCACATATAACCATTAGCTTATCAGGAAGCAAAAAGATTTAGGACTCTTGACTTACACATGCACTGATAGTCTAATGATTAACAAACAGAAAAAAGTCATACTTCTACAGCTGTTGTTACAGTATCATTTTTCTTTTTAAAAAATATTATTATTCAATAAAAATTACTATATAGTCTTCAAAACTGACATTTTTAAAGCCCCAATATATCTTCTCAGTATATTCTTGGTATTATTCTTATAATATTCTTAATATTAAGATTATTAATCACTATCAGGTATTTAGATCAGACTATAAAAATGAAAAAACAAAGCTATCTTTATACAAGGATAAAGCAAAGAGCTACTTAATACTCAGTAATCCATGGTCTTTGAACAGTTTTTCTGGTCATGACTTTACACTGATTAATTTAATATCCCCCCCCCTTCCCCAGTTCCTCCTAAAACCCAGACCACTCATTTCCACAAAGCTAGGCACTAAGAAGGCAAATAAGACATATAATTCATGTGTAATATGTTCAGCAAGATTTAAGGGAAACTGGAAATGGAAAAAACAAAAGCTAAATGGGCTTCATGAAAACTGACCCATGACCGTGGACTCAGTAAAATATACCAACACTCAAAATATTATCATGAAAAAGAGCACTTTTTTTTTTTTTTTTTGCAGTACATGGGCCTCTCACTGCTTGTGGCCTCCCCTGCCGCGGAGCACAGGATCCGGACGCGCAGGCTCAGCGGCCATGGCTCACGGGCCCAGCCGCTCCGTGGCATGTGGGATACTCCCGGACCGGGGCACGAACCCACGTCCCCTGCATTGGCAGGCAGACTCTCAACCACTGCGCCACCAGGGAAGCCCAAAAGAGCACTTTTAATTAGAATGTTACACCACTCATCCAAATATCAACTTTTGGCTTCCTTGGTGCCACAGTGGTTAAGAATCCACCTGCCAACACAGGGGACATGAGTTCGAGCCCTGGTCCGGGAAGATCCCACATGCCTTGGAGCAACTAAGCCCGTGCGCCACAACTACTGAGCCTGTGCTCTAGAGCCTGTGAGCCACAACTACTGAGCCCGTGCGCCACAACTACTGAAGCCCACACACCTAGAGCCTGTGCTCCGCAACAAAGAGTAGCCCCCACTCGCCGCAACTAGAGAAAGCCCGCATGCAGCAACAAAGACCCAGCTCAGCCATAAATAAATAAATAAATTTATAAGACAAAAAAAAAAAAACAACCCTAAAAACCCCCACACAAATATCAACTTCTAAAAGCAATTTCAGGGCTTCCCTGGTGGCGCAGTGGTTGAGAGTCCGCCTGCCGATGCAGGGGACACGGGTTCGTGCCCCGGTCTGGGAGGATCCCTCATGCCGCAGAGCGGCTGGGCCCGTGAGCCATGGCCACTGAGCCTGAGCGTCCAGAGCCTGTGCTCCGCAACGGGAGAGGCCACAACAGTGAGAGGGAAACAAACTAAAAAAAGACCTTGGAATTCAAGAAGAATAGCTTTTCAAGTCTTTGCATCTTATTGCAAAGGAAAGGTACAGTTATCCATCATCTCCTTATCCAGACAACCGTACACAAGAAAATGAAAATTACCTCTAATTGTACTACTGGTTACAACTATCATTAACATTTTGAGATACTTTCTTTGATTTTTCTGATGTACATAAATTAAATCAGGGTTATACTATGCATACAGTTTTATATCCTGTCTTGTCACTTAACAAATAATGACTCTTCTCATGTCCTCAAATGTTTTTCAATAATATGTTCTACCATTTGTATATACCATAATAAAACCAAGTTCCTATCTTTGGACACTTAAGGAACACTGCAAGTATATGTGCATATGCGTGCATGCGTGCATATATACACCTTGCATTTTCTTCCAGAGAATAAATTTCAAGAAATAGAATTACAAGATCAAAGGACATCAATATGCTTAAGGATCTTAATACTGTCAAACTGTCCTCCATAAAGATGAGGCCAACTTACATCCCACCAATAGTGTTATCTATGACCTTATAATAGCTCTGAATAGTGCTTTAAATTAAGTCAAATCATTTTCTTTTTCCTTTCCCATCTAAATCATAATTGTTCTCCTTGAGTTTGATACAGTCCTGGCTTAAGACCTCTGGTCTTTTAAAAAATTAATTAATTAATTAATTTTGGGCTGCGTTGGGTCCTCACTGCTGTGCAGACTTTCTCTAGTTGCAGTGAGTGGGGGCTACTCTTTGTTGTGGTGCACGGGCTTCTCATTGCAGTGGCTTCTCTTGTTGCGAAGCATGGGCTCTAGGCACACGGGCTTCAGTAGTTGTGGCACGTGGGCTCAGTAGTTGTGGCTCATGGGCTCTAGGGTGCAGGCTCAGTAGTTGTGGCGCACGGGCTTAGTTGCTCCGTGGCATGTGGGATCTTCCTGGACCAGGGCTCAAACCAGTGTCCCCTGCATTGGCAGGCGGATTCTTAACCACTGCGCCACCAGGGAAGTCCCAACCTCTGGTCTTTTGATTACTACCCCCTACACCCTCTTGTACTTCTGATAGCTGAGACCTAGAAGCCAATTTTATTCACCTGCTCCAATATTTTCTAATCACTGATTCTTGTTATTTGAGATGCCCCATCTTCTCAACAAGAAAACTTTAAAACAATTTACATTGTTTTACATTATTTGAATTGTGGCTTTGAAAATATCCTCAGATCAAAATAAAATTAAACTACTAGAGATCCAATTTACACAGGATTATTCATGCAAGGGTTATCTCAAACACACTAAAGTGAAACAAGTCCAAGCATTTTAAATAAAAACTCCCATTTCAATCTGAAAACACAATAGGTATTTAGAATCAAACAGCTGTAAATCTGAACCCTCAATCAATCTGTGACTTCTTAGACCCATGAGCTTCTTTCTTTTACATTCCAATAACCCCAAAACATGGGATGTTGCCGGGCACACAGCAGTTCAATTAATATTTGTTACATAAATAAAAATATCTTCTCTGAGCCTCATTTTCCTCAGATGAAAGACACGTGTATATCATTGCTTATTTTCATAGTAGTTTGGGGAAGATTATGTAGACTGACCAGCTGTGGATTACCAAAATAAATCGTGACCAGAAACTTCAGAGCTTTATAATGAATTGTAAAATACAAATCACAGAAACAAACTATTTGAAGCAGCTACTTCCAGTAACAAAACATGACATATAAAGCTAAATTCAATTATTCAAATGATTAAAAAGTATGGCTGCAAGAAGCACAATGACTAATTTGGAAAAAAATAATAGAACAAAGCATATTAGCAAATACTCTATCAAGTTTTAATTTCCTTAAAAGGGACACATTTTATGACATTAAAGCCACTCACGTTACATCAAAGTATTTTTAATTTTTTGTGGGCTTTTACAAATATCCCTTCTCTATTAATCCTATTTATGGAGTATTAATCATAAGGAAAATACTGTAAAACAAAAGTTTCCCAGCATTAAAATAGATTTGGGGAACATTTCATAATCGATTCATTTCTCATTTCTTAAATGGAAATTTATTTTTAATTTGTCATATTTTAGCCTATTTCCTTACTCCTTCTGCCATTATGATTTCAGACGCTTTAGAAAGTAACCCAGGAATTAAATATTTAGAAAAGACGGTTATAGTATAAATAATCAGCAAATATCTCTGATGACTGTCCTACAATGACAAACAGAAGTAATATATCTTTATTAAATTGGTACACACTCACAAAACACTTTCTAAGTCAGTAACCAGTCAAAGACAATATTTAATGTATTTAACACAAACACACCAAAACAACCACTTGTTCTATCATGGTAAGATTAACTCTAAGGCTCCCAAATAAAATTTATGAAAGGAGTCCCTTAATCATTAAAAGTTTTTTTTAATGTATAGCTCTCCAGGCCCTTAACTGTACAGTACCTACTCAGACAGCAAAAGGATGCAGCTAGCCAGCTGCTTCCTTTTAATCTTTCCTTAGACCAGATGTCAATGAGATCAAGGTCAAAAATTCAGTCAGGAATGGGCCAGGTAAATTTGTTCAGAGAGTAACATCCCCCAGCTCCTATAACCCATATGAAAATTACATATCTGTCATTCATGATCACTAATAAAAGAAATAAAATGAACTACGGATTTTAAGTCAGAGGCATTTTTGTGTAAAAGATCACATGTGCATTCTGGCACCTAAAAATTCTATTTGCTACCAATCCTTACTTAACTTTTTCACGAGTTTTAAGTTGCTGCTGCTGCTGTCTTTGGAGTCAAGGCAGCTAGCTCAAAGTTAGACAGTGGCCCAAAACAGTCATTAAAGAGAAAGAAAGAAAAAGAGGAAGAGAAGATAAAGGAGAGGAATTCCTCTTAAAATCCTCGATTAAACTTACTTGGAAGTCTTGGTTCTTCACCTGGTAAAAATACTTTTACACTGTACATACCTAACAAGCGTTTGTAGAATAGACTGAAATTCTGGAATTTTTCTACATTTAGTCAAAGTCTTTTGGCCCCTTCCCAGTCCCTCTTCAAACATTTGCCAACAGAATGGAGAACTATGAACATTCAGCCATCTGCCTCCTTTTGTTCAAACAACAAATCACCATCTAAATACAGGTGACCCTCTACATCGATACAGTGAAAACCTAAACATTTTAATATAAAAAAGACTGCTATTAAGCAAACTGCTTATAAAACAATTTAGATAAATTAAAATCCTGTTTTCCTAATACGGTCAGTCCTCTTTAAATTCGCATAGCCTTTCCTAAATTAAAACAATTGTATCCCATCACTGTGGCCTCTTCATGTCTACAAATACAGAATGGCTCAAATGCAACCAGCCCAATATCATGTAAGACATATTTCAAAGTATCTCATTATGGAAAATTAAAATATAGCATACTAAATAAGGTTGTTGCAATGATCACTAGAAAAGCCAAGGCATGGATTCAGATATCCCAAAATAATTTTTGCCCTAAACATTGGCTCAAATTGACTATGAAATAAAGCAGAACAATAAATTACAGTGCTGGTAATCTTCTACAGTAGATGTTCTTAAATTAGCACAGACAACATCAGTGGGATCCTGGGGCCTCCTGGAGGTGCTTTGGGGTTCCATAAATGTTTGGCTTGCATTCCATTTTCAAAGTATTCTTAAAAAGCTATGACAGTATCTTTGTCACATTTATTAACGTGTAATGAAAAACAGCATACACACTCAACTGTGATAAAAGCCAAATGTAAACCCATCAGTTAAGTTGCCAGACCACCTTGATTTTATGCAGACTTCGGAATAAAGATTCTCCTGCCAGCTTTCTCCACATATCTCAACTTCTTATAAACATGTCACTGATTAGGAAGGCTGCAGCTCTGCACTGAACTTTTTAAAAACTCAAGTTTGCACATGGATGCTCATATAAAAATTACCTAGGAATGGAGATAATCTGTGGAAAACAGGACGTTCTCAATAGTATGCAATTAAAACATGAAAATAAATAAGCTGCAGCTGTGATTACAACAGCTTAAATTCCAAATTTAAGTCACAATGCTCTCAATTTAGAAGAAATTTGTACTTTGTGAAACAAATGTATTTTAATACAATTTTTTCTTACTATGAAGAAAAAAGAGTTCAATTACTGAAACAGAAAAATATCTTAATAGCCAAGTAATATACTGAAACAGAAAAATATCTTAATAGCCAAGTAATAAACTGAAAAATTGAATTTTTTTTCTACACAGTAACCACCAATAGGGTCAAATAGTTCTAAAATCTCTATGGCCATTGTTTCTACAATGGTACAAATTTTACAGTTCCTTTCATACAGCAATCACATAAACCCTTTCTAACTTGATTTTGAAATTCAGGAAAATAAGTGTCCTCAGTCAATTGTTTTTTCACTTTCAGTTAATATTCCAACTGCATCCATTTATTTATGCTATTAGGATTTTTAAGCACTCCTTTGCAGGACAGCATTGTTCTCAAATGTCCAAACTTATAGACAAGGAAACGTTATATTTAACTTAAACAATGTCTTTGTCACATTTGTTAAAATCCCTGAATCTAGAAAAGCTGTCTTTTAAAAATTAAAAGGAAAAAATTATATTAAATTATCCAGAAAATAATACCCATCTCTGATAAGGCACTCTTCCTCAAACTTCTCCACTGAAGAAACCCATAACAACACAAAATACCATGGATTCCCATATTCTGATAATATAGTCTTAAGTAAACCAAGTAGAGAATACGAAACTTCTTTGTAATATTTTCTGTTAAAAATCCTTGTGAGTTGTGTTTTATCTCACAATATTCTTTTTTTTTTTTTCAGTACGCGGGCCTCTCACTGTTGTGGCCTCTCCCGTTGCGGAGCACAGGCTCCGGACGTGCAGGCTCAGCGGCCATGGCTCATGGGCCCAGCCGCTCCGCGGCATGTGGGATCTTCCCGGACTGGGGCACGAACCCGTGTCCCCTGCATCGGCAGGCGGACTCTCAACCACTGCGCCACCAGGGAAGCCCACAATATTCATTTTTATTAAAAAAAATTTTATATGCTTTTCCTCTAAAAATCTTTAAGTAAAAGTGAAACTCCAGGAAGATGCACCGATTTCATCCCAAGGCTTTGAGTATCTACCTGACATAACGCAGTGGTCACTAACACCCCAGTACAAGGACGGTCCAAGTTTGATGTACTCTAATGCATTTCCATTCGCAGTAATTAAAACACAATTTTTTCCAGTCTATTAAACAGCAGAATTTATCCTGCCTTGAATTATTAACTTACATTTTCATGTTTCATATGTTTAAGTAACCGCAGTTCTCTGTAGGTCCTTTTGGCATGAATAATGGACTGAAATGGTCTGGACAGCTTCTTCACTGCAACACGTAACCCAGTTTTTGTGTCAAAAGCAGCACTAAGGAAAAAAAAAAACATAAAAAGCTCATCATTAAATGTTCTCTAAATATATTAAAATCAGTATTTATAAGGCTATTTCATTTCCAAATTAAATGGGTCTCTAACAAATTTTAAAAGTATAAAGATAAAAATTAAAATGACATATAATCCCACTATCCAAAGTAATCTATTAATTATTTTTGGTGTTTCCTTCTTGTCTTTTTTTCTATGCATCTAAATCAAGGATCAGCAAACTTTTTCCGTGAAGGGCTGTGTAGTAAGTATTTTAGACTTTGTGAGGCTTAGGGTCTCTGTCTCAACTACTCAACTCTGTGCTTGGAACTGGAATGCAGCAGATAGTACATTTCTAAATGAATGTAGCTATGTCCCAATAACACAAAAGCAGCAGCCACCTGATCTAGATGAGCCAACAGATTGGTACACAAAGAGCTGGATTCTGTCTTCTTGGCCTAGGCCTCAGTGTCACCTTGCCACCAAATGCTGCCTGATCAGAGGCCTTGGAAACCACCATGTTTTCAGGACAATGAGCTGGCAAAAAAATTTCTTGAGCACCTACAAAGTATTTGTCACTTTCTAGAAGCTGAGGTACAGTCGGGAATAAGTCAACATATCCCTGACCTCAGGGGATGGGGGGAGAGGGGAAGAGCAGAATAATAAAATAAATCTCACACAGTGATGAATGCTATGAATAAGTAAAATAGAATAACGGGATAAAGAGCGACAGAAAGCTGGTGGAGTTATGCTACATTAGCTAGGATGTCTGAGGAAGTACATTTGAGCTGAGGGAAGTGAATGATAAGAAAGTAGCAACCATGTAAAGATACAGTGGAAAAGAGCCTCAAGCAGAAGAAAAAATATTATTAACATTTAGTGAGTCTTTATTATCATTCCCCAGTTGACAGATAAGGAAACTGAAGCACAAGAGAGTATAAGTAACTTGCCCACAGTCACAAAGCTAGAGAGTGACAGTGCAGGAAGTCTGGATCCAGAGCTCACACTATTAACTATTTTCCTATGCTGCCTCTCAGAAAAGCAAGTGCAAAGAAAGGAAAAATAAAACAGAGGCAGAAAAAATATGGTATGCTGGAGTGACAAAAGAAACGAGGAGCAAGGGGAGCGAGGAAAAGAATGAGGTTAGAGATACAGGCAGAGGCAAGATCATACAGGACATCTACAGCAAGAAATGATGTGTATTCTAATTATTTTTAGAGACTGGGTTAATTCTATCATGTCTCATCCTCCTGTTTATCTCCAGTCTCTAATGGGTACATCCAAGGCTTTCGGATCATCTATTCTCACCAAACTCTCTTTCCCATATGACTCTGGCTCCAGAAGTTCCCCTCCCTTCGCTCCCAAATCCTTACCCTATGTCCTTGCTCTTCAACTCCCAATTTGTAATAAACTCCTGTAAATCTTCACTTCTGAACTTTCCCCCATCTCCTTGCTTTAATTGAAACCAGGCTGTACCTTGAAGACACTACTTCTCTTGTAGCCATGCCATTAGAGTGGATTCTCACTCTCATATCCCACGTACCTCACGGCTAGCAGGTGGCGTAGATGTCCTCCTTGCCAACTGTTTCCACTTCCAGACCATAACTTTCCCTTTGATTTACACAAGCTCCTGCTCACGAACATCTCTCCCTCTCTGTTGCTGTTATCCACTGACCTGGAATTTTCCATCTTAAAGTCCTATCTTAAAGTCTCTCGCCCCTCCCAACTTCTGTCATCATTCCTGGCAACTTCAGCATCCAGGTGGAGGGCACGTCCAATTTCCTGGCCTCCTGTGTGACCCATCCTCTTCAGCTCTTCACCTCAGAGTCTGCCTGCCTACCCGCAGGCTGAGTATTTTCCCCTCTCCTCTGCTGGGAAGCTTGCTGGGGCCTCTTGGAGCAAGGAATGCCATCGGGTTTCTAGCTGACATGCCTGCAACTGAGTGTGCAAGTTCAATTCAGGGGAGAAGAAAGAAGACGCCCACTTGAGCCACCTGTCCAAGTCATTCTCCGTGCTAGCTTTCCAGTAATAAAGTACATATTTTTATCTCTATTTGACTCCTATCTATTAAGCAAAAGGCAAGCTAGGATTAATCAGTACTCTACAGACCCCAATAATCACAATTTATTACTGTATGTTTATTTACCACCCAGCAGAGTGGTTAAATAAGGACTGGGGCTTTGGTATTAGACTCTGGATTTTAATTCCAGTTCTGCCAGTTAGTAGTTATATAACCTTGAGGAGGTTAATTAAATTCTCTCGGCCTCATATATAAAATGAGGATAACGTTTATATCTAATCTGTCCGATGTTTGTTAGGATTAAATGTGATAATTTTTGCAGTAGGTTTAGCAAAGGGCCTGGCCATGGTAAAGCTCAAATATTTCAAATATTAGACATAATAATGTCTGCGTTTTCCACTCATCATAAGCACCTTGAGGGCAGGAAGTGTCTTCTGTTTTATTCAGTATTGTATTCCATAGGACTTAGCTTAATGCCTGGCATGTGGCCCATTCTCAATAACTGCTTTACAAAAGTATAAAATGAAGTATGAAAGAAAAACTTCAACTTTATCATTTGGCCCTCAATTCTTATAAATTCAATAGCATCCAACAAAAAACTGATATTAATGTTAAAAACTTACATGTGTGTTGAGTATTATTGTTAGGCATTGGTTTTAATCTTTACATGAATGAACATCTTTATCACAACTTTATAAGAAGACATTATTATTATTCCCATTTTACAGATGAGAGAACTGAGGCACCGAGAGGTTAACTAATGTGCCCACACAGACAGAAATGGCAGGGCTGGGATTCAAATCCAAGTGATGTGTTTCAAACATGAACTCTTTAACCATAACATAAAAGCAAGTTCAACCTAGCCACCAGTTCAGTCCATTTTAAATATATTCTAATCGTATGGACTCTGTTTCTTTTCTAAAATGCGTCCCACTATAATTAATTGCATTTCATAAGGAAAGTTTTTCCTGTGATCTTACATTGAACTCAGGATAATATTAATGAAAAGTATTTCATAAGAAATAACTTTCACTCAATATACATTACTTTATCAAGGGGGAGTTTTTAATCCCTAAAGTTATACTATGACTCTAAAACACTATAAAGGAGTCAATGATGTAATAACTCACAAATACCAAAATATCACTTCCTAAGCATTTACTGAAAAATCTCCTTCACGAGATTCTTTGTGGATACAAAAGAAACATTAAACATAGTACCTGATATCAAAGAACGTAACCATCTAACTGGGATGATGAAACATACATGAAAGCAAAGAATGCCCATAATACAGTGCAACTATTACACTTTTTAAAAAGTTGGGTTCAAAAATATGTAAGTTGGGTTTAAAAATATAAAAATATATAAGTTGGGTTCAAAATACATAAATGTTCATTGCAGCCAGTTCACAAGAACAAAACTAGAAACTACCTTAATATCCAATACAGCAGAGTTTAAACTATGGTACATTCTCATGTACCATATACTGCAGCCATTAACAAGACCTTCCACATACTAATATGTACTTGTTATACTGCTGATGGAAAAGAGAACAAGTTTCAGAAGTAAAGAATTATCCCCATCTGTGGGGGAAAAATATGTACACTCATTCAGATATGTACACATAAGCAGAGAATAAACGTCTAATATACTCAGGACTTTTAACACTTTTGCTTTTTAATGTATATTTTTCTATCCCCTGACTTTTTAAAAAAATGAGCTTATATCTTTTAACAAGGTTATTAGTAAAGTCAGAAGCATAAATCATCTGTGCTTTTCTGTTACCCTAAAACAAACAAAAAGAGGCATGCTTTCTAACTTTCATAAAACCACTACTGACAGGTATATTTCCTTCGAATGATCCTTACACAGCTATACTCAGAGTATATAAATAAATTTGTACCCACCTTACCTAAGCCATAAGAATTTTCTATTTTACTAAACAATCATTCACAACAATTTCAAAAATATCTGAACCACAAACTACTCATTCTCTTATTGATGGGCCTTATAAGCTATTCCATTCATTCACATACACAAATAATACAAACACTACTACAATGGACATCTTCACTCACAATGCTTCTTCCATAATTGCATGACTTCCTTAGAAGAGACTAATAATTTCTACTTCAAAGGACACATATTCCCACCTTTTAAAATATACTTTACTTACAGGAGAGAGCAAACAGGAATTGTTCAGAGAAACTGCTCTGTTAGTTAGTAATCCTTATGGCAAAAGTTGCTGAAGCAAAGAACATATGATCCATTCCCTCCCCCACCTCTTTAAGCATTTAACTTGCTCTGACCTAACCTGTTCTATCACTAATCAAAGCAATATTTGGAGAAAGAGGAAACCACATATTTCATCCTAAATTGAACATTGTATTTACCCAAAGCAGAAATTCCTAATAATTTTTTAAAGATCATCTGATAAAACCAACTGAACACTCAGAGGAGAAGAAATTCAAGTTACTGAATACCTGATCATACCACATATTATTTGGGAAACATTTCATTCAATCCTCATAACTTTGTGAGATAGTTATATTTACTTTCCAAAATAAGAAACTAATGGTCAGAAACATTAACAACTCACTGAATGGCATATAACTCATATGCAGTGGGATTCAGACTCAGATCTGTCTAATTTCAGGGCTCTTTTTCCAGGATGCCAAGCAGCCTGAGATAAGGACAACCCCAGCTACTGGCTTGCCTTTATTATTACACTTACTAGTATTACAGTTGGGAAGATTCCTCTTAATCACATTTAAAAAACTGTAACTACAAATAAAACTGTGTTTTCATGAGCAACATCATAACATGGAATTACCTTTATGAAAATCAGGTTCTCCAAACAACTGAATAAAATCCAGGACACACTGCTCAATAAGTTTTTCTCCCAATTGTAAACTCATAAAGTTCTAAAATTAATTCATACTTTATAAAAAACATTGCTATGGTAAAAAAAAATTAAAGGGAGAAATATAAAATTCATTAAAAACATATTATAATATTAGACTGTCATCATCATGTATCTACTGTTGACTGTGAATCCAGTGCCTAGGACAAAATAATATTCATTAAATAAAATTAAATGTTTTGTTATACATTCATACCTGCCTCTCCTCTCCCTGAAAAAATAGTGGCTTACTAGGTTCTTAATATCCTAATTTTGTTTAATTCTAAATTTACTTACATATACCCTGCTTTATTTCACAATGGATTTAAAGTAGCCTAGAACTATATACATACAACCTGACATAAGAATAAATGACTAGGGGAAAAATAAACAAGATAAATAAGAAATTATGTATGGGTGAGGTTAGTGCAAATGTTTATTGTGAGGTCCTTTCTAAATACCTGTTAGAGGTGGGCCCCAAATTTGGCTCTGAGCCCACTAAAGCCATCACAAAGAGAATACCACCAGTTAAGACATGAATCATAGGAACCATATAATAAAAACAAACCAGGTACTCAGAGAACTGAAGAGAGGCATAATTATTCTTGTAATAACACCTGAGAAGAGTTCCTCCTGTGTATGTTTATGAAGGAGACACTGTATAATGTGGTAAAAATGTCCTAAGCAACATCCTTACACAATTATAATAGTGGGTTTCAGATGGTTCTTTACTTAGAGCATCCATCAGTGGAGACTGTTTCATAAGGCCAAAATACAGTTCATTAGCAAAGGCAGGGAGGAGAGGACAAAACAGCACAGCACACTGCTCTCTGACAGACTTACTTAATCCAAGAGGAAATCTTAAGTGTTTCTAGAAAAATAGATAATAAGATCCATATTCCTCAGACAATCCTCCAAAGATGATTTCCATCAACTGAGCTTTTGATAGATATAGAGACACAGGGACTTTGTACTTATGCTCCATGCCTGGAACCTGGCTTGGAGAGTGTCTGTGTTGCAAGGCAAAGGCAGGTCAACATGCTGAGTGAGCAAAGGAAGAGAGACAACGTCTTAAGAAAAGTGACATGCTGCCTAACCAGGACAACTGCCCATGTCCACAGAGCATGAGAGTATAAATGTCTGCATCAGGATTTTCCTCAAAAAACAATTTGGGTTTTCCCCAACAAAATGAAGAATGAGCAATCACCTGGCAAGTATCTGAGTAATTTGTGGGAATCATAAACGATTTTATAATTTCTTTTAATGGTCACAGACAACTTCTCTAATCCTTGAATGATGTTAAGGAAAAATGAACGGTCAATAATGGTTAAGAAGACAACACAATTTTACGTATTTTTGGAAATTAATGGAAACATTTTTAAAAAAAACTTTATTTATTTATTTAAATTTTTGGCCGCCTTGGGTCTTTGCTGCTGCCTGTGGGTTTTCTCTAGATGCAGTGAGCGGGCTTCTCGTTGCAGTGGCTTCTCTTGTTGGAGAGCACAGGCTCTAGGCACGTGGGCTTCATTAGTTGTGGCACGCAGGCTCAGCAGTTGTGGTGCACAGGCTTAGTTCCTCCGTGGCATGTGGGAGCTTCCCAGAGTAGGGCTTGAACCCATGTCCCCTGCATTGGCAGGCGGATTCTTAACCACTGTGCCACCAGGGAAGTCCCAATGGAAATATTTAAATATATTAAAATCCGTAGTTACACTGAATTAACAAATTGTCATTAATACATTGAATTCATTAAAATATCTACATGGAGATAAATAATTTGCAAAGAGATGACATCTCTTCCCCATATAATTTGAGGCTTTTTTCCAATTGAATTCAGGTTAATTGATAACAGTTTTCAAGAGTTTCTAAATAACTAAGTAATTCACATGACTAACTTTGAACTTTCTCTTTACCTATAACAACTTGACAAAAATATTAGCAAATACCATATTGGAAATATTTTTCAGCACATCTCTCTCTACTACAGAAACCTACTTTTTCTTTCTTCTAAATTCAGACAAATGTGAAAGTGCCACCGTACTTTTGATGCTTATGCTCTGCCCCTCCATTTTGGAAACAATGTCATGAAAATAAAGGCAACTTTATGCAAAAACAATAACTCAAGTTTTAATTTGAGAACTTCAAAAATATTCTTTAGAGTAGCAAGGGACTTAAAGTTGACTTTAAAAACTCTTACCATTTGAAACATTGTTAGCTCTCTTTAAATACCTTTTACTAACTCTCAAATATCTTGTTTGAATGTCTACCTTACACTTTCATTTTTAAAATAAATCACAAAATGATCTACTTGCACTATATATAGTATTTAAAAATGGAATTCAGTTTCTTACAATAACACTTTCATATTGATAGGAAGAAAATCAGATGTTATTAATACAGTTGTTACAAGTACGTGCAATATGACCAATCCCCAGCTTTTCAGTTTCTAAAAATTCTTCTCAGAGGTTAAAAAAAACACAAATGACACATGAAAAACCTTACCAATAGAGAAGCAGCCTGGAATGGAAAAAAGAGTCATTTAATTGATCACTTACCTTGCCTTGCAGAAACTTACAGTTCAAGAACTTTTAGGCAAATTCAGTATTTTCATGAAAATCTCATTCAGATAGAAAAATGTATTTGTGATAGGATTTATTAGGGACATTAACCACGGGGCTGGCACTCAGGGAATGGCAACATATATGCTAATACTTGCCATTCCTAACTAATCTGATCCAATTCCTGCTGCAAAAGCTTCTAAACTACTGGAACAAAAATGTTTTTCACAAACTGCTTCCATTTTTACTAGGCTGATGGAAACTAACATTCAAACAATGTAGAAATTCACTTAGGCATACAATCTAAAAATCCCAAACCATTTGCGATTAAAATGCACTTAATATTCATTTGCTGAAAGCTCCGTCTGAAGAATAATTTTGTTAAGATTTGCAGAAATTTATAGAAATTTGTAGAAATTATTTTGTAATAATTTCTTCACTGAAGCTTTAAAAGCTGCAGTGGTGTCAGTTAACATATATCTTTGATTGCAAATGTGAAGTATGTATCTGCATCAAGAGCAACAGTTATCCCATATTGAATGCAAAAATATTACACATGGATTATTTCATTTCTTTTAAAGGGGATTACTTTCCAAAGCCTCATTAGAATGTTCCCACCATGGGTTTATATCTTCTCTACTTTTATGTGTTTGAAAATTTCAATAACAAATGTTTTGGAAGTTATCATTAAATAATTTTAACTCCTTTCAAGCAAATCTGAAATACTGAACAGACTAAACATATATATTACATTGTAACTATTTAGTATTACCATCAATCAACTTTGCCTTGCTGCTACAATTAAAAGTCTTGTACAGGGCTTCCCTGGTGGCACAGTGGTTGAGAGTCTGCCTGCCGATGCAGGGGACACGGGTTCGTGCCCCGGTCCGGGAGGATCCCACATGCTGTGGAGTGGATAGGCCCGTGAGCCATGGCCACTGAGCCTACGTGTCCGGAGCCTGTGCTCCGCAACAGGAGAGGCCACAACAGTGAGAGGCCTGCGTACCGCAAAAAAAAAAAAAAGTCTTGTACAGTAATAGTGTTCATAGCCTTCATATCCAGAAAAGCACCCTACAAATATATGCTATGATCATGACTAGAGATGTACATAACAGGCATTGACATGACTTCACAACTTTTGGGTTTTGCTATGTCTGTGACTCTCCATCTTATATGACATATCTATCTATATATCTATACACACACACATATATATATATACACAAACACACATATATATTTTTATAGTAACACTTAAGAGTATTAATTATCTATCACTAGATAATAAATTACCCTCAAATTTGGTGCCTTAAACAAGATTTAGTATCTCAGTTTCTCTGGGTCAGGAATTCAGGAGCAGCCTAGCTGGGTGGTTCTGGCTCATGGTTTTTCCTGAAGTTGCAGTCAAGATGTTGGTCAAGCTAGAGTCATCTGAAGGCTTGACTGAGGCTGCAGGATCCACTTCTAAGATGGTTCACTCACTCGGTGTTGGCAGGCCTCAGTTCTTTGAAATGTGTCCCTCTCCACAGGGCTGCTTCAGTGTCTTCTCAATGTAGCAGCCCTATGGTTCTCAACGCGGCAATTTTACTCCTCAGAGGACATCTGACAAGGTCTAAGACAACTGGGAGTGTGTGGTGGCGATGGAGGGAGTGTTGCTAGTGGAAATGGTGGGTAAAGGCCAAGGTTACTGCTAAATATCCTTCAAAACAAAGAATTCTCTGACCCCCAAATGCCAATAGTACCGAGGCTGAGAAACTGCCCTAGAGCAGATGATCTCAGACAAAGACCAAAGCAAAAGTCACAATGTCTTTTATGACCTACCCGCAGAAGTCACACTCCATCATTCCTGCCACAGTCTATACTTTAGAGAAGTGAGTTACTAAATACAGTCTTCACTCAAGGGGAGGAGAATTAAAGCACCACCTCTTTAAGGGAGGAGTATCAAATAATTTTCATATCATTATTTTTAGCAACTTGATTTTTAAAAATCAAAACACTGGAAAATATCTTGCTTACTTTTGGTAACACTAGAGAAGTACTTTTTTATTGCTCTAGAAAAAAAACCTCTGAAATTCCACTTAACAAAGCTACTTTTACATCCTAGTGAATGGTCTCTGTTTGCAGTATTTCGATGATCTGATCTCAAAAAATTCTGTTAAGCATAAACATAGGCAGTCTGACATAGAAAAAAGTAAACCAGTAGTCAAAAGATTTCAGTTCTAGCTTTGGTTCTGGAACTTCCTAGCAAGTGATCTTGGCCAAAGCTTCTACGAGCCTGTTTCCAGATCAATAAAATGGGGGTGTCACTAGCTCTGCTTATCTTACAATGCTGTTTTGAGGCTCACATAAGATAATTATGTATAAGTACTTTATGAACTATAAAAGACAAGTAGTAAATGTTCCAAGTGGAAATGAATGTGCTATTATATAATACTTTCATGATCAGCTTCCAGCATGGGGTTCATCACATAGTAAATTCTCAACATATATTTTTAGATCTCTTACTCTCAAATTTGAGGTTGAGTATATTTCTGAAATAACAGTAAGATAGGGCAGGTTATTAAAATATAACCAAGGACCCAAATCCTTGATCATTTGTTGTCATGTTACGGAAAACTAAAATATCGTTTCCTTTCAAGTTAAAATGCACATTTATTCAGCAGTTAATGGATAGGATCTAGGAACTACTACAATCAGAAACATAATGTAGCCAATTCTTTAGACACTAAACTGAAAAAAAAGGTATTCCTATATATATTTGTTTCCCAATTTAGACTTTGAAGGAGAGCAGAAGCTATAGTTTATTTATCTGTTTATCTTCAGGAACATAATGCAAGATCAGTAAATACATACCGAAGCAGATAGTTCCTGACCTCAAGGAATTGAGAAACCTAGCCGGGGAGTCAGATTAAAGAGATACGCACATAAATTACTAGAGACTTTTACAAACCAATATATTTGCTTCCTCCAATCCATTCTGTAACACTCCAATCAAACCAATTTTAAAATACTTTCCCTCCCTACTTTACAACTCAAGAAACTGTAACTAGCTCTCTATTGCCTAGAAAACTGCAGTTGCCTTAACCCTACTCCAGACCTTACTCTTAATTTCTGGGGGTAGGACCCAAGCATCTGTATGTTTAAAAGCTCCACAAGTGATTCTGAAACACAACCAGAATGAAAACCACAATTGGGTTCACCCTATCTGAGATACTACCCTTGTCAGGGCAGTCCATCTCATATCTAATTCTCTTAGTTATGTTTTCTCCTGTTACCTAAAAAGTTCCCTTTCTAGAAATGCTCCAAATACTACCCATCCTTCAAAACAACCTTCAGGGCTTCCCTGGTGGCACAGTGGTTAAGAATCCGCCTGCCAATGCAGGGGACACAGGTTCGAGCCCTGGTCTGGGAAGATCCCACATGCCGCGGAGAAACTAAGCCCGTGTGCCACAACTACTGAGCCTGCGCTCTAGAGCCTGTGAGCCACAACTACTGAAGCCTGCGCGCCTAGAGCCCGTGCTCTGCAACAAGAGAAGCCAGTGCAATGAGAAGCCCACGCACCACAACGAAGAGTAGCCCCCGCTCGCCACAACTAGAGAAAGCTTGAGTGCAGCAAAGAAGACTCAACACAGCCAATAAATAAATAAATAAATTTATTTTAAAAAAACCCAAACAATCTTCAAATCCTTCCTTCATGAAACATGCCAACTACTATAGCCCACAGGGCCCTCACATCTCTGTATACATCAATACCTTTATATATATATACATAGTTCACTAATATTTTATGTCTGTTTTTTTTAGACACTGGTGGGCATTTAACACTATCAGATGGATGACCAACAGATTTCTTTCACTACAGCAAATCTAAAACATAAATATAAAAATACATACATTTCAAACTTTCAAAATTATGTTGCTTTAATACCTAGTTATAGAAATCTTCAGGCAATTGGCTTATTCCCTGATTGTAATTTTCATGACCACTGTCATTCATTAGTGCTAGTGATAAGCTTCCTTCAAATATCAGTTCCACACATCTAAGGCTGAACCATACAAGTTTATAACATGAATCTTATCCTAGGGTAGTTAGTGCTACATCTCTGAGATTGTCCTCAAGAAGTATGTAGAAAAATAATCAAGGGAAAGCATGAAACATTACCTTTCAATAGACTTGAAATCCAGAGTTAGACATTCTTGATATTGGGTTTGGAAGTATAAATTTGAATGTACAGTATATGAACAAGACACTGTTGAGACTGTATCAGACAATGAATTCAAAGGGAATATGCACAGAAAGTATAGTGTTTCTTTTTGCAGGTGGAAGGTTCAAGTTATCCTATCTAGTTTTTACTCAGGGCCAATCAATCCAAATATATAGGGTTATATAAGCAGTTCTCAACCAAAGGTGATTTTGCCCCCAGAGGACATGTGGCAACGTCTAGAGACATTTTTGGTTGTCACAACTGGAGGCTGCAACTGGCATCTAGTGGGTAGGGTACGGGGTTGCTGCTAAATATCCTACAATGCACAAGATAGTCCTCACAACAAAAAAAATTATCAACCCAGGATGTCAACAGGAGGAGTAACCCTAGTGTTATACTATATTTGGGAATGTAAGCACGGCTTGATAGATGCTTATAATACTTACTGCATGTTCTCTTAATTTGCTAGTTTTTCCCTTTTGCTCCCTTTAGCATCAATATGATTGAGACTGCTAATTTCAAAGCAGATCATTCAAAGCATAAGGCATTTAGGCCACTAACCTAGGTATCAGAAAATGAACCAAGCCAAACTTATAATGTCAGATGAGGAAATTATTAAAAGCATATCAGTGTAAGATACCAACATCAAAATTTCACTTCAATTTAATACTAAAATCATGAAGGAGTCATGTTTTATTATACCAAGTGAGAAAGATAACTAAGATTTTTACAAGTATTTGGTAGCCTGGAGAAGAAAACATAAATAGAAACTAGTATTCAATAGTCTAAGTTCAAGAAGGTTCAAGCTACCTAAAGCCCTAGATGCAGGATTTGATGAAGGGGGAAAAAAGAAATAGCTACTGGGGATTAAGAATAAAGCATTTAGGGATTCCCTGGTGGCGCAGTGGTTGAGAGTCCCCCTGCCGATGCAGGGGACACGGGTTCGTGCCCCGGTCCAGGAGGATCCCACATGCCGCGGAGCGGCTGGGCCCGTGAGCCATGGCCGCTGAGCCTGCATGTCCAGAGCCTGTGCTCTGCAACGGGAGAGGCCACAACAGTGAGAGGCCCGCATACCGCTAAAAAAAAAAAAAAAAAAAAAAAAAAAAGAATAAAGCATTTATTTCTGGGAATAAAGTTATATCTACTACAGGGATAAGGAAATACAAGAATGAAGAGTTCAGAAAATACTTGGGTAAACCAGATACCTCAAGTTCAGTGTCACAGGACGGACTAAAGGCATGATTGTTAGGGGCACATAATTTGCAGGTGAGAAGACGGTCACAGCAGAGACACTACCCCATGTGGAATTATAGGGCTGCGTTAACAATCTACAGGACACTTACTCTCATTGTCCCTTTCCTCCCCTAAACCACAGCCTCCCTGAGCCCTTGGCAGATCAAAAGAAGTTCTGACCTCTTGCGGGCACATGCTGATGTCATCGCTTTCTAGTTCTGAATCAGATGGAAAGGTCTCTCTGACACAAATTTCAAACACATATCCTTGCAAAAAGTTGCCCTAGATGTAAAAAGTGACCAGTATGTCACTAGATTCAAGAGAGACACAGAAAAACCTAAAAGATTTCAAGGGACGCATTAGAAATATAAAGGTAGATTTGAGATGGCAACTTAAGCTGAAAGAATGCAGAAAAGAAAAGCTACTGAGGACTTCCAAAGCAATCTCTGAGAAAGCAACATAAATGTGTCCCTTCCAGACTGATATTTTCAAAAGCAGGAACCCTTTCTGCTTTTTTGTTTTTTCAGTCTTTATAAACAGAACACCTACTACAGTGCCTAGCACTGGCCATGCTGAATTAATGAATTTAAGAAAACAAAGAAGAAATTGGTTTAGATTTTTTTTTTTTTGCATAATGATGTGTGATGCCTACACTCTGGACCGTAAGCTTGGTAAAGCAACCAATGCATACTTGCAGGTAGACTGACAGTAAGACACACACACTCACATACCTTCCGTCGTGTCACAGGCGTAGTGACAATGCCACCAAGGCCTAAGAGGAGAAGGTTTTGAGGAAAACAAGGAAATCTGTAATATCATTCAAAGTAACAGAAGTCAAAATGTTCAGGGTATAAAGTTACTCAGACAGCAGGCCTACACAAAATAAACACTTGTTCTATTACCTTTTTGTTTTGTTGTCATGGGAATCTGTGTTTAGGAACACTTATTTTCTGCAACTAGATGATAGAGCAGTAAAAGGGGGATGGCTTTCATAAAAGAGAGAAACCTGTATCTATAAAGGCAGAAAAGTAAATAAATCCTATGGGTTTTTATACGGTGACATGTGTGGAATCTGTCAATCTATAAGATTTATTCAAGTTAACAGAGAAGTCATTGGGGGCTCCTAGCCAAAACATTATTAACAGGTAACGATAATCCAACCTCTACTAAAATTATTGTGATGGGGGCAAGGCAGAGGAATGTAAAGCAGATACAGGGCCAAATAAAACAGAAAATAAATGAGACCTTAAAAGTTGAAAGAAGGTAAAAATGACTTTTTAAAAATAACCCAATAGTAAGAAAAAACCTAGAAGCCCAAAGATGTTAGAAAACATTCAACCTGCCAGCAGGCTAATCTTCTTTTGTCAGAAGTCTAGAGCTAATCTCTTTGCTCCCTTCCTTTTGGCAACAGAAACCTGAAAAGTGAAGTTAAGCTCCACATGTTATTTAAAGAGCTGGACTGGAATACCCTGCATTTCTAGGGCCCACCAAAAGTACTGGCTCTGGTACACTGAGCCTGCTGGAATGAGAGTTGTTGAATATGGATCAGGGCTGTACACCAATTCATCTGACTCCCCCACTCTACCCTAAACTACAGTTAGCACCTCTAAATGGGTGAGGAACAGAAATGAAAAAACAGGGACCCCAGAGCAGAGAGATCTGTTAAAACACACGTTAGATCATGTCTCCCCTCTGGTTATAACCCTCCATGGTCTCCCGTCTCAGAGTAAAAGGCACAATTCTTACAAAGGCAAATAAGACCCTTTATGATCCCAGCACCTCTGTAGCCCCTCCACTCGCTTCCCCTACTACTATTTGGCCCCTGGTTCATTCAGTTCGAGCCATACTGGTCTTCCAGCTATGCTAGAGAATGAGGCCTTTGCCTCAGGGCATGTGCTGATCCCTCAACACGGAATTGTTCTTCCCTCCCCATTCAGGCCCAACCAGTGTTCTACATCACTGCCTTCAGGTCGTTGCTCAATTGTCACTTTATCACTGAGGTCTACCCTGCTTAAAAGTGCAACACAGCCATCCCAGTATTCCCTCTCTTTTCCTTACTTTATTCCCCCATAGTATTTATCACCTGACATGTTATAAATTTTAATTTTTTGTTTATTGTCTACTTTTATTCCCCTGCCCTTAGAATATAGTTTTTTCTTTTGTTTTTTTTTGCGGTACGCAGGCCTCTCACTGTTGTGGCCTCTCCCGTTGCGGAGCACAGGCTCCGGACGTGCAGGCTCAGTGGCCATGGCTCACGGGCCTAGCCGCTCCACGGCATGTGGGATCCTCCAGGACCGGGGCACGAACCCGTGTCCCCTGCATCGGCAAGCGGACTCTCAACCACTGCACCACCAGGGAAGCCCAGAATATAGTTTCTTATGGGCAGAAATTTTTGTCTGTTTTGCTCATACTCTAGCACCTAAAGAGTGACCCACGCATAACAGGCGCTCAAAGTATCGGTATAACACAAAGTCCTGGCCTCAAGGAGATTAGCATGAACCCATCCTCTTCTCCCTATAAGACTCCAAAGTTAGATCCTGTGCCCTGTAAGACTCCAAAGTTAGATATATCCATTTGTCCAAGGCCAAAACTTAGGGATCATTCTACACCCCTCTCTCTTCTGTACTTTCTCCCCAACATTCAGCCTAGGAGCCAAGCCCAGGATCCATTTGTCAAAAGTGCAGAATTTACAGGCCACCATCTACTTCCTCCCTAGAATAAATTATTAAAAGGCTAAAATGCTGGGAAACTGGTTAATTTTATAAATCCTTAACAGACATGTACTTAACTTACAGAAGGACTATGCAAAGACAACTACTTCTAATACTAAAAGCTTCATTTATTTAAAAAAATTTTTTTTCAAGTTTAAAGAGGTTTTATTTGTCCTGAAGAAACCCATGCATCACTTCCAAGCACATGGCAACCATGAAATGATATTCCTAGGTTCCAGAGTCAGGGGAAGCCACTTTATAATGAGGTTTTTTTGAGCTCTATAGTAATTATATCTCTTGGATAGAAACAAATCAATACCAAATTTCACAGTAAAGAGCAAAAGTCCAGTGTATTTTCAAAGGCCTAAAGAGGCAGTTACTTGTATTTATATCCTATACTATACTTACATAACAGAAGCACATACAGAGAATCTCAACTTTGCAAAATGTGCACAGAAGATTTTCAAGCCAAGGGGATTCATAAATTCAGGAATTAACTAGTTGCACTGATGATCCTTTGGGAAAAAATGTAATCTGGGCAATGAGTCCATTTTTGGTCTATCAATTCTGAGGAAGAGATATGACTTTAATAAGTCATTACCTCAGATTAGCTAGGCTGACATTGGTGGGGTTGGTTAGTCATAGTTCTACTATTTCAAGTGACCCAGCAACCCCTTTCTTCACAAAAGGAGGGAGGGGAGAGGCAAACAGCACAAGAGAAGGTGCCACCACACAATCTTAGCAGTCTACAAGTACAGGAAAGAATTCTAAAGTGTTGAAACCCCAGAACCAAATCCAAAGTAGCACTGACAAGTATGCCATTCCTTTAAGGAGTCCAGCTCCTCATCTATACAACTGGGTTAATAATACCAGCCTTCACAGAGCCAGTGAAAACTGAATAATAATGCTTTGAAATGCAAATACATTATGAAGTGTAAAATCCCATAAAAATGTCAGTTAATACTAAAGTGAGAGGGATCTAGCACAGTGACTTCTTCCACCTTTGAATCCTAAGCCCCAGGGTCTCAGCACCATCTGCACTATTGCCCATGAAAGGCAAAGTCAATGCAGATCATCTCTGAGGCTGATTTAGAGGGAAATCAAAAGCATAGTCCTCAGTATCAAGAAATTAAACTGGCAGAACTGAAAAGCCAGGTTCAGGATATCCGTATTTTAAAATGGGAGCCAGTGGAAAGGTTTCAGTGGAAAATGGAATCCGATAAATAAAGGATGACTTTATAGCCAACCTGACTGAACTCTTTCTTAAAAGTCTGTATCAATAATACAAATATTTGCCATTGTGTTTAACTATTTATTGGGTGGCACTGGTAACATGCAGACAATCACCTTGCTTTTGGTTACAAAGGAAAGCAAATGGGAAGCAAGATCAGCATGGGCCTATTATCACCACTAGGAAAATAAACGGCACACCCCTCTCACTCATTAGGAGTCAAGAAAGTCACCTTTGCATACTCAATAATGACGTGCTTTTATTTATTCGTGCCCTGGCTCATGCTAAAAAAAGGAAAAGATTTAAAATGGTGAAGGGCCATTAATACTAAAAAAATTTAGCTTCACTTTTTTTTCTAATAAATTTTTTTTTTACTATTTATTTTTGGCTGCGTTGGGTCTTCATTGCTGCGCACAGGCTTTCTCTAGTTGCAGTGAGTGGAGGCTACTCTTTGTTGCAGTGCGCGGGCTTCTCATTGTGGTGGCTTCTCTTGTTGTGGAACATGGGCTCTAGGTGCACGGGCTTCAGTAGTTGTAGCACGCGGGCTCCGTAGTTGTGGCTCGCGGGCTCTAGAGCGCAGACTCAGTAGTTGTGGTGCAAGGGCTTAGTTGCTCCGTGGCATGTGGGATCTTCCTGGACCAGGGCTTGAACCTATGTCTCCTGCATTGGCAGGCGGATTCTTAACCACTGCGCCACCAGGGAAGTCCTTCACTCATTTTTATTAGTTATTTACACACAATCTTGTTCCACAAAGCATTTAGGAAGTTGGATTTGATTTCTTAGTAAATTTTGCCATCCTTTTACCAAAAGTTTTGTTATACACTTTATATACTGATGATAAACATAAAATGCACAGCACAATGCCTGGAACATAGAACACAATCCATAAATGTAGTTATTATTTGCATCAGGCTATAAACCCTATCAGGGAATGGACTGTCTTATTCTGTCTTGCTTAACACTCTAGCTCAAGAAACCTAGCCTGCTATCTGGTCCATAGTTGGTACTCAATAAATATTGTTTAATAAATGATTGAATATGATTTAAGAATAATTCTCAACACTCACCTATTTTAAGGTACCAGTGCCCCACCTCCTGTAATCAGAGGCAAGTGTCCGGAAAACCCATACACCAGAGGAAAGGCATTTAAGTTCCTGTTTATATTTCCTTAAACTCACCACAAAGCTCCTCCCCCTCCTTCTGTCCCCAAACCACAAAATCAATGCTGTGCAACAATGTATTCTTCAAAAATCTTGCTTCATTTCCCCTCACAGACAACAAAGTTCCTTAAAATTGCAAGACTTAGTTTAGTTCCTTTTACCCCTTAAAAAGGAAAGGCATATTTGTAAAACCCTATCAATTCCCAAATTTCTAGTCTGATTCCTTGATCTT
Organism: Delphinapterus leucas; assembly: GCF_059928025.1. Classification (NCBI taxonomy): domain Eukaryota; kingdom Metazoa; phylum Chordata; class Mammalia; order Artiodactyla; family Monodontidae; genus Delphinapterus; species Delphinapterus leucas. The sequence goes on from NC_143138.1 coordinate 38,682,938, forward strand.
TAATTCACGGTTGGTTATCACTCAGGTTGCTACATACTTGCTTTACTATATATACTTAGTACAAATTAAAATACTGAAAATTGGCTTAATATTTAAAAAAAATTTTTTTAAGTTCCACATCAAAGTGTATCACACTTCAGAGCAATCAAATTAGGAAACTGACACAGATTATTTCAGTGACATTGCATTCCTTGAAATACTTTCAGAGATTCTTTTTTGGAACAGACTTCAGATCTAGTTCTACAAGTCACACAGGAAATTCTGTGTCATTACTTTATGGTTACAACTTCTATCTGACCTAAAACAGTATCATCAACCTGGCTACCTAATCTTTTTCACCAGACTTCAGTCCCATTTTCTAAATTATTTCAGATTCAATTTGATTTTGTTATTTCCTAAAATTAAATCTGCTCTCAAGAAAATGAAGGTAGTGAAAAATAACACAGGCTCCAAAGTGGATTCTAAGAGAAGTTAAAAAAAAGTTTTCTGCCACACCTGAAAGTTGCTAATTGAAAGAACAACTTCAAATAACTACTCTAAATGAGATAACACTTGTACATCTAAATTCTGATACTTTTAATCCAAAATCAGTTACATTTGTTTATGGCCAACTGTCACATAATATCAGTTATTTTTCTCCACCAATATGTTATAGGTTACATCTTAAATACCCTTAGCAGAACTGCCTCCATGGAAAGACACACAAGAAACTTAACAGTGGTTGTCTCTGAGGAAGGGAATAGCACAATTGGAGAACAAGAAAGGAAAGGCAACTTTTCGCTATCTTTTTATACCTTCTGAATTTTATACAATGTGAATGTATCACCTACTTTTAAAAACCTGTTTAACAAAATTACTTCCAAGTGTCAGATACTGATGGTTTCTAAAAGCCAGAAAAGTATAGTACTAAAAAAACATGGAGTTCATCTTAATGGCACTTCGATGTAAATCTGGATCTCCAGAGCTAAGGCAGAGCTATTCACACCAACATAGGGAAACCTTGCAAGGAATTCTTTTCAAGTTCACTAAACTTCCCATAGTTGAGCTATTCCGCTGTATCACTCCTTAAGGTTTAAACATTATCGGAAACAAAAACTCGGTACCACAAAAATTAATGTGTCAATTCAAGAATGAAAAATGGAGGTAAACTAATGAGCTATTAAAGGAGCAATGATCCAAACACATCTTCGAAAATTAGCAAATCAACAGCACACTATAAAAATGGAAAAAAGATGTCAAGCATAGTGCCATCAGCAACATAACTCAAACAGCCTGAACCAGAAAATGCAATATGATCTGTTGCTGGACACAATTGCACAATCTCAATTACCCAGAAGATTCTATAAACCGGAAATTCATGCTGGGGCTTTAAGAAACACAGGAATTATATTTAAAGATTAACAAATCCAAAAGCCTGGAATTTGTGGCAAAACAAGAAAATAATTTTGTAGACCTCTCTTCAAATGATGCATGCACAGGAATTACATGAATTAGCTTCAGATCAGGAGGTCTCAAATTTCAGTACATCTAAAATATAGTGTTTAAAGCCTTGAAAGTTAGAAAAGTTTAGTGAAATATTTCAGGTCTGAACATTTTACAGTATCATTTAATTGAAAACACATTCACAGTGTGAATTAAAGCTGCAAAGTGTCTCTTCCTTCCTTTGCTATATATTCCATATCCATATCGTGTACCTCAGGCTCTAAGTGTAGATAAGTTCCCTGCAAACTCTCAAAGGGACTTTAAAAACACAGTATTTCACAAGAATTATCGCAATTAAAAAATATTTACAATACCTCCCCGCATTGTTAATAACTTTTTGATCTTGAGGGCGTGCATCGGATCTGAATCTCACTTGCTCCAAAGGAGAAAACTGTTTTGTCAAACAATACTTAAACGAGCAGTGGTATGTGACTAATCAGTGAGGCCGCCAGTTTCTCAAGCTGCAGTGCGTTTGCAGGCACTACCACCCACCCCCCACTCTGCGAAAAGGAAATACGCTTTCAACTGAATCGGAAACACACCACACTAAAGCTGGCACAGGACTCACCGAGATAAAGTCGGTATTTTAAGCTCTATGGATAGCTACTAATTCAAGTGCGAATTCAAAAAGAACGCTTCTCAAAATGGGATTTCGACAGAGGTTTGCAAAAAAGCCCGCACTGAACGCCCTTCGTCCTCAGTTTTGTTCAGATGATGGCAGTCTCCCGGTCGAGCTTTGCCCTTCTGTTTCTCCAGGCAGCTCCCCGGGCTTGTCTGCTCCGAGGGCAGGCTCCGGCGCCCAAGGTGGGCACATCTCGGGAGAGAGTCCTTCTGCTCGATGCCAGCAGGGAGACCCCCAAAGAGGGCCCTCCCGTTCCTGTCCCCAAAGCAGCACCCCCCCAAGAAGGGAATGCGCAGGGTGCGAGCCAGGGCCGGGCTCCAACACCATCACCCACCGCCCATCGTGGACCTGCGTCCTACACACAGCTGACCACCTATGTGGGTGTGCAGGGTGAGGGGTGCAAGGGGTACAGGGAGGGAAGGACAGGGGTCGAAGGGGCAAGGATGCCCTCCCCCAAGGAAAATTCCTACCGCTTGGTGCATTGCTGAGCCGCGGGGGCAGGCCTGGCTCTGGGGCATAAAGGGTCACCCAGCCCACCGAGGCCCCGAGCCCGGTGACACTCACCACACGGAGCCATAGGCGCCGGAGCCCACCGGGGACAGGTTTTGGTAACGCTCGGGCACCTCCCAGATTGTCTTGTTCAGCTCCTGCCGGTAGAACGTGGGCCTCTCCTGAGACATCTTCCAGCGGTGGCCGCGGGGCGAGGAGGTGGCCCTGCGGGGCCCCGCCTGCGCCCGCACCCGCTTCCCCGACCTCGTCGCCCGGCCGGACGGGCGGGGACCCTGCGCTGGCCGCCCGCGCAGGTGTGAGTGCCGCGAGCCAGACGACTCCCGCGCGCGCGGCCCCTGTCAGCCGCAGCGGCTAGACGCTCCTCCGCGACGGGGGTGAGCCCTGCTAAGGGCAGGGGCACGCTCAGGGGCTCAAGGCTGCGCCCGCCACGTTCTCGCTGCACCCTCTCCAGACCAGGCCGACTCCCGGCTGCACCGCGGGACTACGGCTCCAGCTGCAGCGACCGCGGAGGTTCCAGTGGTCGCAGTTCCACAGCCTGCGAACAGGAGCCTCCCGCCGTACTCTCGCGAGAACAGCTCCGGGGCCTCTCCGCGAGCCGAGGTTTTACCCAATATGGAACCTGCCCAAGGGAGGGGATTGATGAGAGGAGAGGATGGGAGGAGCAATTCTCGCGAGAAGAGAACAACAGCTGGCCACCAGAGGCAGGAACTCCCGGGGACTGCTCTTCTTAAGGGCGCCAAGGCGGACCCGAGAAGGAGGGGATAAGCAGACAACACATGCCGCGTGCGCCTCACCGTGGTCGGCGGGGCAAACGCCTGGCTCCCAGGTGGAAAGCGACATTGACAAACAAGGTGTCGGGAAAAGAGCCAAAAGACCTTTGAACTGCGGGTAGTCACCAGCAGCCAGCCGAGCACCTGCTCAGCAGAACCCCCAATTTCCAAGAAATACTTGCATAATAAAGAGGAAGGTTCCGGCCAGAAAGCCGTTGCAGTCCCATCTGCTCAAGGACATACACGGCTTACTCTTCGGAATTCTGACGAAATCTGTCCCAAAGGTAAATATTAGCCCTGCATTAAGGTTGAGGTTTTCCACCCAAACTCTTCTAGTAGTTCTCAAACTTTTATGTGTAGAAGAATCACCTTGAGAGTTTAAAAATGCATATTCCCAGGATCCACAGTGAGTTTAGTTGGAGAGGTCCGTGAGGCGCACCAAGAACGTGTATTTTTACAATACGCCCCAGGTAATTCAGATTCAGGAAAGTCCCTGGTATCTCCCTTTGAGAAGCATTTTTAAACCATTACCCTGAAGGTTTGAAACTGATTCCTACCTTGAAGAGCTTCCAGTGAAGAGGATTTTAAGAATTTTAATCATGCCTCTCAGAGTAAGAACAGTGCAGAGAGTAGTCTTCCGGCAGTGTCATATTGGGCAAGTCAATTGACATTTCTCAGACCTTAGTTCCAGTTTATGCAAAGAGAATTCCTGCCCCAATTCCCACCTGAAAGGTGAACAAGATAATAAATGTGAATGGGCAAGGTATTCTAACCCCATACCTTGCCACCACTGTTAACCTATTCCTATGCTAAAGCTTGTTACAATAGGCAGAATTGGACCCTATCTTATTCTTAGTCATTTCTTTTAGAAATAACTAGATTCAAGCCAGGACAATTCTCATCACTATCCATGATTATTCTCTTTTGTGTATGCATCCCTTGGAGTGCTCAGACTTTGCCTATCTTGTTCCAGCATCTAGCACAGTGCCTAGAACATAAAAGGCACTTCATAAATATTTGTTGAACAAATTATGAACAATGACCATGATCTCAACTTAGGAGGCGGTGCAGGATTCTCAGTTCTCCTCAAAGAAAACCGAAATAAAACCCCAAACCAGGGTCATGGGTGATTTGTGGAAAGCTTTCTTTGGATTCAATGTGACTTAGCCTGGAATGTGACTCTTGCCTACGAAGACATGTTGCTTAAAAATGTTCCAAGGGACTTCCCTGGTGACACAGGCAGGTTAATCCGCCTGCCAATGCAGGGGAGACGGGTTCGAGCCCTGGTCCGGGAAGATCCCACATGCCGCGGAGCAACTAAGCCCGTGTGCCACAACTACTGGGCCCGCGCTCTAGAGCCTGAGAGCCACAACTACTGAAGCCTGTGCTCCTAGAGCCGTGCTCCGCAAGAAGAGAAGCCACCACAATGAGAAGCTGCACACCTAGAGCCCGTGCTCCGCATCGAAGGGTAGCCCCCACTCGCCGCAACTAGAGAAAGCCCGCGCACAGCAGCAAAGACCAAACACACCCAAAAATAAAAATAAAGAAATAAATTAATAAAAAATAAAAATGTTCTAATTCAACCTGCAGGGTAGGGAGCTTTCTAAGAAGTATCAGAGGTTGAAGGAGGAAGTGAGAGCAAAAATGCAACTGTAAAGATATGAGGGGTGGGAGTGGGAAATCAAGGTGATGAGTGCAAGGATACAAGGGAGGAAACCTGGAAGTAGGAATTCTAAGAAATTCATATATTTATCCAACAAATTGGAATGATGAAGTGAGAGTAACCAAAAGGGTAAAGATAAGCAATACATTCACTCATTCAACAAATATGTATTGAATGCATCCTAGGTACCCGGCACTTCTGATGGAAAAGTGATAAAAAGCAGAGAGTTGCTGCCTATGTGGAGCTTACAATGAACAGCAGGGCAATCATTCAATTATTCAACACAAATTTATTGCGCACTTACTAGGTCTATCACATTGCTTTAGGCACCAATGATACAGCTGTTAATGAAAGAGAAAATCCCTGCCCTTTTCGGGATGAGACAAATTACAAAAAGGGATAGGTAAAGTGAGCAGTATATTAGACACTAATACAGTAATCAAGCAAGTGTAAAACAGCAACTGAGCCAAGCAGGAATACAAGGCATAGTGAGAGGCAGTGACTGGTATTGAGCCTCACAAGGAGGTTAAGGGGGATTAGGGGAGGGGAGCAGAGCAGGAGACCTGGGCAGCAGAGTGTCCTTCGGTGGAAGAAGCCAAGCTTGTGGGGCTGAGAATTCAGGTTGGAGACCTCGGTGACCCTCTAGCCTCCAGTTTCCTCCCGCGTCTTCTGTTCCCACAAGGTCGTCGGGAGACTCAAGTGAATTACTACTGTACGTGAAGTGCGGGGCGCGAGGCCTGGCATCAAGGAGGCCCTCAATCAAGAGTCGTCGAGAGCGGAGGGCTGGGTGACACAGGTAACCGCGGCGCAGCTGGGCCTCTCCCCGCTCCCCACCCCGGCTGCCCAGGCTCCGCTTCCTCGCCCCGCTCTTGTCCCCCGCCCGCCAGAACGCCCGCGGGTTCGGACGCAACGGCTCGGGAACCGCCGGCGTCCGCGTCCACAGCGCCGCCCGCCTGGCCGGAGCTGCTTCCGGCTCCAGCGCCCGCCCTCCCGCCGCAGCCCGGGAACCAGGTGAGCCGAGGAAGCAGGGGAGCCGCTGCCGGAGCCGCCCGGGGCCGCGGGCTGCAGGCGGTGGCGGCGGTGCCGCGGCCCGGGCGTCGGGTGCGAAGGACCAGCCCCTCGTTACACTCGGAAGTCCCTGGGCGGGGCCCGCGGCGGTCACCGCAGGGCTAGGCACGTCGCGGCCGCTCAGTCAGTGTTTGGGGAATGAATGAATGACGGCCGTCCCTGGGAGCTTCTCTCTCTTAGGTGTCGGCTCTACTTGTGAAAGGCCGCGTGGAACAGCAGTGAGGAGAGACGGTGTGTGCGTTTGGCAAGTTGAATCCTTCCACACTCGTGGGTCTCAGTTGTCAGGAGCGCCAGAACTGGTCTACTCCATGACCCTCACCTGACTCCCCCATCCGCCTCCTCCTGAGGCCTGACTGCCCAGACGCTCTTCCTCCTTTAATACTTCACTGCTTTTGTTCATTTTGTTCCTTCTGACTGAGCCCCCACTTCCACCTCTCTTGGCCCCTTTCTTTTCCTGTTAAGTTCTGTTTATGTATGTGTCCCTCTGCGAAGCCTTCTCCAACATCCCCACCCCAATAATGAGTTTCTCTCCAGCACAGCCCTTTACTAATACTCTCACCAGTTCGCATTAAAGGTAGTTGTCGGTGTGTTCCCACCATCCCCAGCCACTAGACCGAGTGACTGAAAGATACTGAAAGCAATGCTCTTTGCTTGTGCCTTTTCTTTTTCCACATACATTCCCCCTTAAAAGCATAACATAAAAGCATAATGGGCAAAGGGCTGTTGTTTCTGATGGAATTACAAATATTTTTTTTGAAATTCTGGAAGTGAATTTTACCTTCCCATGATTGTAGAGAACATATGAAAGATGACCATATGAGAGGATAGTCTTGAAACTAAGGTTCAGGATTTCACATCTGTTGGGTTAATAGTCAGAAAACTGGGCTGTATTTAAATATTTTATTCTTGGCTTTTAAAGTACTTTCAACACATTATGTAAAAGAATCAATCGATGGCTGGATGGATAGGGGTAGTATGGGGGACGAAAGAGCTAGGTCAGAAGTACCCATGTTAACAGTATGCCCCAAACTAGCACTGAATGACTGAATAAAGATAATTAGCTATATTTACAGTGGTCTTCATATTTCATTGTGTATCAGAATCATCTGGAGGGCTTCTTAAAACAGACTGCTGGCACATCCTCAGAATTTCTGATTAATTTTGTCTTGCTAGTTGGTCCTGAGAATTTGCATTTTCAACAAGTTGCCAGATGATGGTGATGTTGTTTGTGGGACCAAGTGTGGGCTACAGAGATTAATTTCTATTAGTTAGTAGTGAATCCAGATGTCCCAAACTATGTCACATTTGTAGAATATGAAAATAAAACCTTAAGTTGTTCAGACCATGGCCCACCCACCTAAATATTTTGTCTGATGGCAGGAAGCATCAGGGAATTGTAGGAGTCAGTAACCGAGATTCCCTCTTGTGTTGTGTCTCAGCTGAAAGGTCATTATCCCATCAGTATAGTTGGGATTACTTTCTTCGGAAATGCATCATCTTTTCCACGTTAAAGTACATTTGCCACTTGTCAGTAACAGCTTCTGATCATCATACCTTATAGGGGAGGGTCCTGCTAGTGCATAAAAACAAGCCAGTAGGGCTTCTGTGAAGTCAAGAAAGACATAATGGAACTGAAGAAATTTCAGAGATGACTACTAAAAACAAAACAATATGGAAATTATGTGCTTTCCCTTGCTGCCTTTATCCAGTCATATGATAAGTCCTTTAAAGACAGCTTTCTACCTGCCCCTCCTAGCCATCCTGACTGTGGTCCCATGAGTTGTGACTTGATTGCCTCTCCCTTAGACTACCATGGTAGTAATGGGCTCCCACTGGTCTTTTTGCCTCAGTCTCTCCTATCTCCAGTGGTGTCCAGTAGAACTTTCTGTGATGATGGAAATGTTTTATACCTGCCCTGTCCAGTACAGTAGCCCCTGCCACACACGGCTGTTGAGCACTTGAAATGTAGCTAGTGTGACTAAGGAGCTGAATTTTTCATTTTATTTATTTATAATCTTTAGGCCGTGCCACGCGGCATGTGGGATCTTAGCTCCCTGACCAGGGATCAAACCCGTGCCCCCTGCAGTGAAGCGTGGAGTCTTAACCACTGGACCGCCAGGGAAGTCCCTCATTTAATTTTAATTTTGTTTAATTTAAATAGCCACAGGTAGCCAGTGGCTACCGTACTGGGCAGCACAGCTCTAGACTATACCACTGATATGATTCATCTTCCCAAAGCACATCTCTGTGCATATTACTACTCCTTCTCGAACATTTTAAATAGCTAAAAAGTCCAGGTTCAGCCCAACATTCAAGACCCTCCAGAAGTAGGCCTCAACCTACTTTTTTGGGTTTGACACTGACTTTACTCAGGCCTATTGAATTACTTGCCTTATATTATCTCTGTAATTTTATCCTGTTCTTTTTCTGAAATACCTTATTCTCCTCCCTGCCCCCAGCTTAGCCAGAGCAGAGTTCAAACCATATCTCCCCCAGGAGGACTTCCTCATCCTTCTAGGTTGGGGTTATTAATCCCACTCTATAGGAGATCATGTGGCATTAGATATGACATCTATTTTAGAATCAGAAAGACCAGGTTCAGATTCTGGCTCTGCTGTTTAATAGTTATATGATTCTGAGGAACCCACTAAACTCACAAGTGAAATGAGTATAATCATTATCAGGAAAATAATACCTATCTCTTGAGATGATGTGTGTGAAGAAGCTGGCATATGGCAGGCCAGCAATAAATGTTAATTCTTGTCTTTCCCACCTCTAAAGTCTTATAGCACCATATTTTGGTATCTTTATTCTACTAAATTGTAGGGTCTTTGTCCTTTTTTTTTTTTTTTTTGGCTGAGATTCCCTGACCAGGGATTGAACCTGTGCCCCCTGCATTGGAAGCACAGAGTCTTAACCACAGGACTGCCAGGGAAGTCCCAAGTCTTTGTCCTTTTGTATCCTCAGAGCACCTAGCATTCAGCAAATGTTTGTGGAACACTGAATGAATCGACCACAGGTGAAATAGCATTCGTCAGTCAGAAATAAATGAAGGCCAAGAACGCATATGGTAGAAATTCATAAGATTGTGAAAATAAAAGCAGACAACCTCACCAAATCCTGGTCTAGTAGATGGTGGCCACCTCCTGAAATAGAAATGATATAGACTGAAGACAATAAAATGGTCACACACTGGTGGTTCACAGACTGAATCTAGCCTGCAGAGATGTTTTGTTAGATGTATACTGTGTTTTTAAAAATATGTAAGGTAATCAACAACATTTAAAAGTCAGAAGATTTCACATAAAAATCTGGAATTATGACTTCTCTGGGAAAAGATCAGATCTGGCCATGCTGGACCCCACATGACCCATGGCAACAGCTGCTGCAGTTGAGTAGCTGCAGCTACCTTTCCCAGGCCCACTGTTTCCACTATCCTTGATGTTCATATGTTGCCTGCTTCATGCCTGCTTCGTGCTACTTTCAGAAACAAAATGCTGGATTCTAGACACTGCATCTAACCCAGGATGGCAATTTTTATAATCTCAATATAATAAGCAAGTTAATTAGGCTCTTTTTAGTTGCCAGGAACAGATATATTCTAGTCATAGAAGTTTATTGTAAGATTACATAGGAAAAGTAAGGAAGACTGGATCAATATTCCTATGGGTGGAGGAAAGAAAGGGAAAAATATTACTTATGTTTTAGTGTACAGTTCTGCTTTTTTTTTCTGTAAGACACGAAGTACTGATTCTCTTAATACATTGTAAAATACCTCTTCCATCCTCTTCTGTATTCCCCAACCACACTCTCACTTGATTGAATTTGTGATCATTAGTTCATAAGTGTTATACAGCTCACCCCTGCTACCCAATGCTTTGAGAGTAAACATACATCATGTAACTATGGTCAAGTTACCTAACTTTTCCAAAACATCAGTTTTATCACCTATAAAATGAGGATAATAGTAGTACTAGGATTGTTGTTGGAATTAAAAGAAATAACTCATGAAAAATATCTAGTGCAATGCTTGGTATATAATAAGTGCTCTACAAATGTTGGTGTTGATAATGTTGCTGCTGCTGAAGATACAGGATAATTCTGATGGAAAACAAATGTTGCTGATACATTGAACTTGTTTGCAGCCTCACCTATAAAAGAACTACTTGTGTAATCTGCATAATTTGAGTGTTTACCTATATATTTTATAACTATGCAAAATATATATATGTATACTTTTTACACATTTGTGTGGAAGAATATTAGAGTTCATGCTGTTTTTATTATTCAAAAACACGGATGATCAAGAACAGTTATACCTTCTCCCAGAGATGAATCTATATCCATCCTCATTAACTCCTTCTTCTCATTCTCTTTAAAACAGCAGGATGATACTACAGATTTTTAAAGCTTAAAGTGACCTTAGAGATCATATTGTCAAACCATGTCATTTTATGGACAAGGAAACTGAAATTCACTTTCTAAGAAACTTGCCCCCAGTCATACAGCTAGTTAGAAAAACAGCCAGGGCTAGAACTCCAGAATCCTGATATCCTGTGCAGTGCTTTTTCTGCTACATCATGATGCCACTAACTGGATACTTGACCATAATTCAAGAAATATTTGTTGAGGGCCTGCTAAGCGTCACGCATTATCCTGGGCTCTGGGGATACAGCCATGAACAAAGTCCTGCCTCTTGGATTTACATTTTAGTGTGGGAAACAGACAATGAACAAATAGACAAATATTGAATCAGGTACTGGTTAGTTCTATGAAGAAAAGAAAAGGGTAAAGGGATAATGATGGATGCTATTTTAGAGAGAGAAGGAGTTAAAAGACACTATGTTGACCCTTTAACCCTTAGCATTTTCAGTAAAAATTGGTGATTATACTTTTACCTCTTAATCTTTTCCCCTGCAACATAGCAACATAATTGAATATAAAGAAAACTAGGCTTTCTAGCTGGACACCTGGGTTCTAGTCCTGACTCTAATTATTCAAAAACCAAGGTTGTTTAAACTTCTGGGCTTTGGTTTCTCCATTTTGAAAATGAAAATAATATATACCTTGCTTTCTTTATAGGGTTGTTTTAAGTATAAAATTATACAATAAATGGAATGTTTATTTCCATAAAAATGTGCCAAGGATCTAGACTTTTTAAAAACTGTCTTTTGTTTAACTTCTTTCCACTTATCCAGGAATGATGCAACCAGAGAGGAGCTTCCAGAGTTTGGGCTCTAGATACAGGCAAAACTCTTTCATGTATGATGTGAAGCGAGATGTGTACAATGAGGAGAACTTTCAACAGGAACACAGAAGGAAGACCGCTTTCTCTGGGAACTTGGACATCGACATCAGCACCGTCAGTCACCATGTCCAGTGCCGGTGCGTGTGTGCGATCATTCAGCTGCCACCAAGCTGGCAGCCCTAAAACTCTACTTGACACCTTTGGTGCCTACTTCTGTTTTCCTCCTCTGAATTCCCGTCATCAGAACACTTAGCTTATTGCATAATTCCTCTACAGTTTTTTTGTGGTTTGTCTTGTAGCACCTTTTTTTTTTTTTTTTTTTTTTCGGTATGCGGGCCTCTCACTGTTGTGGCCTCTTCCGTTGCAGAGCACAGGCTCTGGACACTCAGGCTCAGCGGCCATGGCTCACGGGCCTAGCTGCTCCACGGCATGTGGGATCTTCCCGGACCGGGGCACGAACCCGTGTCCACTGCATCGGCAGGCAGACTCCCAACCACTGCGCCACCAGGGAAGCCCCCTTCTTTTTTTTTTTTTTAAATTTTTAAAACTTTATTTTATTTTTGGCTGTGTTGGGTCTTCGTTGCTGCACACTGGCTTTCTCGTTGCTGTGCGGGCTCCTCATCGCAGTGGCTTCTCTTGTTATGGAGCACGGGCTCTAGGCGTGCAGGCTTCGGTAGTTGTGGCGCGTGGGCCCAGCAGTTGTGGCGTGTGGGCTCAGTAATTGTGGCACACGGGCTTAGTCGCTCCGTGGCATGTGGGATCTTCCCAGACCAGGGATCAAACCCGTGTCCCCTGCATTGGCAGGCAGATTCTTAACCACTGCGCCACCGGGGAAGTCCCTTGTAGCACCTTGTTGATTATAAACTTCATGGACATAAAGACCTTGGCTGTCCCCCACAGCATCTAGGGATGGTATTTAATAAATACATTGTTTGATTAACCACCATTGACAGTCTCCTAACAACGACAACAAAAGCAACCATGGTAAAATAATTAATGATAGCAGAATGACTATGTAAACCCTATAGTTCAGGAGCTCGTAACCTGTTTTTGTGCTGTGAACCTTTGGGCAGTCTATCAGAGCTAATGAACATCCTTTCAGAATAATTTTTTTTTTACTTTTCTTAATTGTGGTAAAATATATATAATATAAAATTTGTTGTTTTAACCATTTTAAAGTGTACAAATGAGCAGCATTAATGACATTCACGTTGTTGTGCAACCATCACCACTATCTATTTCCAAAACTTTTTCATCACCCCAAACAGAAACTCTGTACCCATTAGGCAATAACTCCCCATTTCCCCCTCCTCCAGACCCTGGTAACCTCTCTTCTACTTTCTGCCTCTATGGATTGTGTATTCTAAATATTTCATTTAAATGGAATCAGACAATATTTGTCTTTCATGTCTGGTTTATTTCACTTAGCACAATGGTGTAGCGTGGATCAGTGCTTCATTTCATTTTATGGCTGATGATACTCCATTGTATGTATGTACCACATTTTGTTTATCCATTCATCTGTTAATGGACACTTAGGTTGTTTCCAATTTTTGTCTATCGTGAATAATGCTACCATGAATATTGGCATAGGAGTATCTGTTCAAGTCCCTGCTTACAATTCTTTTAGGTATACACCTAAGAGTGGACTTGTTGGATCATATGTTTAACTTTTTTTTTTTTTTTTTTTTGCGGTACGCGGGCCTGTCACTGTTGCGGTCTCTCCCGTTGCAGAGCACAGGCTCCGGACGCGCAGGCTCAGCGGCCATGGCTCATGGGCCCAGCCGCTCCGCAGCATGTGGGATCTTCCCGGACCGGGGCACGAACCTGTGTCCCCTGCATCAGCAGGCGGACTCTCAACCACTGTGCCACCAGGGAAGCCCCTGTTTAACTTTTTGAGGAATTTTTTTTCACAGCAGCTGCAGCATTGTGCATTCACATCAGCAAGCGTTCCAGTTTCTCCATATCCTCTCCAACATTTGTTATTTTCCATTTTTAAAAATTATAGCCATACTAGTAGGTGTAAAATGGTATCACATTGTGTGTTGCTTTTTTTTTGCATTTCCCTAATAACTAAATATGATGAGCATCTTTTCATGTGCTTATTGGTCACTCATGTATCTTTTTTGAAGAAATGTCTATTTACTTCCTTTGCCCTTTTAAAAATTAGGTTGTTTATCTTTTTGTTGTTGAATTATAGGAGTTCTTTATATATTCTGGATATTAAGCCCTTATCAGATATATGATTTGCAAATATTTTCTCCCATTCTGTAGGTTGTCTGTTGATAGTGTCCTGTGTACACAGTTTTCATTTTAATGAAATGCTATTTATCTATTTTTTTCTTTTGTTGCTTGTGATTTTTGTGTCATATTTAAGAAACTATTGTGAAATCCAAGGTAATGAAGATTTTCCCCTGTTTTCTTCTAAGAGTTTTATAGTTTTAGCTCTTAAATTTAGATCCTTGATCCATTCTGAGTTAATTTTGTATACGGTATAGAGTAAGAGTCTGGCTTCATTTTTTTCCATGTAGCTATCCCATTTTCCCAGCACTATATGTTGAAGAGTCTATTCTTTCTCCATTGAATGGTCTTGGCCAGAATATTTTTAAATGCATAAAATACATAGTATTATAAAGGAAACCAGTTATATTGAAATATAGTTATCAAAATATGAAAATATCCAAAAATTATATTTAATGATTGTGGGTCTAATAACTACCATACTTTCTAAGTAATGATGAATATAAATGCTATTTTAAGGTATCTGCAGCAATTTTAATGTAATATGAAGATATTTGTGATTCTATTGGTGAAGAAGTCAAGCTCTGCTGATACTACTGTGGTTTGTTGTCAATGTTCATAACTGAAGGAAATGCTACATTTCAGTTAGGAGGTTAGTGAAAATAAAGATATAATTTTTCCTAAAGTCACATGTCCCCATGAATTCTATCTAGAGACACCTTGATCATCCATGGACCTCAGGTTAAAAACCCTTTGTGACCTACATCATGATATTAACCCTAACTACTCAACCTGTCCTCACTCACACTCCAGTTTTATTAGTCTCTCTTGTTCCTTGATTTATCACTCATAATTGGCATGAGTTAGGTGACAAGTGAAGAAGGCCTCCACGCAGCCCTATTGCAGACCTTCCTCCCTCTGAGCCTTCTCCTTTGCTCATATCCTTCCATTTTCAAGTTGTGGTTTTGGATGTCACTCCCCTGTCCTATATCACAACTCTCATTTTTTCTGCTCCAGGATGGGTCAGAGGTCATATATCAAAGAGAGCGTTTGGGGGCCACATTGGTTTTGTCTCTACAAAAGGATAATCTTTTCCTGACTTATACCTCATCATAAACAGGTACTACTAAAGAAATTTCAGCCTTATTCCCCTCCAGCTGCCCTATCCTCTGACCCACACTGCCTCCCACGGGTTTTTATAGCAGTGCTTATTCCCTACTTCTAAAACAAACAGTTATATCCACTTCTGAATTTTAACCTGAAAGGTAGCACAGCACTGTGGTTAAAAGCAAGACTCAGAAGCCAGATTGCCTGGTTCTGAATCCCAGTTCTGCTGCTTTCCAACTGTGTGACCTTAGGTAAGCTATCCATGCCTACTGTGCTTCAGTAGCCTCATCTATAAAATGGGGATGATAAAAGCACCTACCTTATAAGGCAATTGTGAGGATTTAAAGAATATTTGTAAAGCACCTAGCAAATAGTAAAATAATAATAATAATCTTTTAATTTCATCTCTTTCTTTCTGCAGAAAACCTCATATCTTCCTTCATTTTCTCCCTTTTAGTTACCCAACTGCAATACTCCCTCTCTTTAAAAAAATCTCCCCTGTGCTTTCACATCAACTCTTACATTCCTCACTTTTAAGATGCTTTAACTAGGATCCAGATTCATGGCGAAGTGCCTGTAACTCTTCCACCACCAGCTTCAGTTTCTGTTCCTTTAACTCCTTCCTTGATCCCTGTCAGTCTTAGGTCCTCATTATTCCATGTCCATTTTATTTTTTTGCCATGTCAGAGAGCTTTGATGACTCTCCCTAGGGTCGCTGGTCTTCCAGGGTGGCACATGGAGAGGAAGGGACACTGGACCAGATGCAGAAACAAATTGTCCCAATGCCATGCTGTATTCTCCCCCATAGAGGGCCATAATTGGAGACAGCACACTCTCCACACCCAGGGATTCTCATAAAAATAGCAATGTGTTGTTCTTTCTAAACCTATGGTCTTGCTTCTGGCTCCTGAGCAGAATTCAACAGCTGTCGATAGGAACTGTGATGGTAATAGACTGGATAGAACACTGAACTAAAAATCACGAAATCTGGATTCTAGCCCCAGTTCTGCCCACACTTGTTACTGTGACCTTGGCAAAGACATTTACACTTCTTTGGCCTTAATTACCTTAGGGACTGTAATGCTCATGGTTGTTAGAGTCAAGCATATTGAAATTACTTCTTTTCTGAGCACACATTTTAGCCTTGCATACACTGAAGTTATATTTGTTGCTACAGCCAAGTCGCAATTATTCAGAGATAGCTCATACCTGAAAAATCTCCATACTCTTTGTTTTCAGCCCATAATGAGATATAAATAGCAAAAAGCAATTTAAAACCGTATTAGCTTTACTAATGGATTAATTGATTAACAGATTGATTGATTGGTTTACAATGATTCTGCTGTGTTAGATGATCTAAAGGTTAAAGTAGGTTTTCTCAATCTCAGTACTGTTGACATTTCGGACCATGAAATCATTTCTTGTGGAGGGCTGTCCTGTGCATTGTAGGATGTTTGGTAGCATCCCTGGCCTCTACCCACTAGATGCGAGTCGTGACAATCAAAAATGTCTCCAGACATTACCAGATGTCCCTTAGGGAAAAAAATTGCTTCTGGTCGTTATCCACTGGGTTAAAAGATAATAAGGCCTTATTTTATTCCCTTTTCTTTCCATGGCTAATGCCATAAGCACAAGACTCCATATTCTCTGTAAATTTCTGCATGTTACAGGTCAAAGCCATGTAGAGTTAATGCTTGGTAAAAATTTTAGTATACAGGAATGATGTGAATGTGTTAATTCTCTGCCACCCACCAATAGCACATCTCAAAAAACTGTCCTTACCAAGAGAAAGCCATAACAGTCCATTTTTCTACTGGAAAATTTTGGTAGGTTGAATTCTTTTCAAACATTCTGTAAAGCCACAGGCCTGATTCGTATGCTGGACTTACAAGGCCTAGTTCTTGTCATATATATGGCACCGGTTCTCAGTTGAAGGTGATACTGTCCCCCAGGGAACATTTAGCAGTGTCTGGAGACATTTTTCATTGTCACGACTAGGGGAGGGGATGCTACCGGCATCTAATGGGTAGAGATCGGAGATGCTGCTAAACATCCTACAATGCACAGGACAGCCTCACAACAAAGACTTATCCAGTCCAATATGTCCAAATATCAGTAGTGTTGAAAGAAACTCTGTTGTAGGGGAAGAAGAAGATACTCACTGTGCCTTTTCTTGGCCATGTGGGCTTTTTCTTTGGAGAACCTAATCAAGTCTCTGTTCTTTCTCACAGCTGCTCATGGCACAAGTTTCGAAGATGCATGCTTACAATCTTTCCCTTCCTAGAGTGGATGTGTTTTTATCGATTCAAGGATTGGCTTCTTGGAGACTTACTTGCTGGGATAAGTGTTGGCCTTGTGCAAGTTCCCCAAGGTAAGAAAGATATGAAGATTTTTCACCCACAGACAATACACCAGACCTGGTCACTTGCCCAGAGTAAACAAATTACTTGTGCTAGATGAATAGAAAAAAAATGTGAATTCCATTCACATCATTACCATTTGTTTCCTTACCTGCCAAATTTCTAACTCTTCTAGGGTAGTTCCAAAAGTCTCAGTTTAGTTTAGACCCCTGATACTTTCTAGAGTATTTGTAATGCCTGCTCATGGTCATTTTTTGCTCAACTAGTCATTTTATACTCACTCCAATAGATCTCACTTGGCATTGGTTTTACTTAAAAAGGTGAAGGATAGGAAACACAGCATGCTAGCTTCCCTTCAGCAAGTTACACACACAGCAGTTCAGGGGCTATTCTTTGGTCGTACAAATGGCAGTTCAGATATAACACAACAAGATCACACAGATAGGTATGGGAGCTATCTGGGCTTTAGAAGCCTCATTTCCCAAATAAAAACCAACATCTCTTGTAATTCCCATAACTGATGCCTCCATGGGTCCCACAGCGACATGCCCAGTTACAAGAGTCATTGTGCTCTGAGAAGCTCAAAACTAAGGCTTCCCACAAGATATTAATCTTTAATTCATAGTCCCCTTGGTCCAGGTAGAATATACTAATCAGGCTCCTTTTACCATAACTAATGTTGGCTGGTAACACAGCTGACATTCCACCATTATCAGGTTTCCAAAGAAACAGAGCTAGAAGGTTAACCCAAGCTCAACTTTATCAGAGAAAGAGAAAGGATTTTGTGTTAATCCGTTACTCAGAGTAGTTCACAATTCCCTACGTAGTCTTTAAACACCTCTGTTTCTCTATTCTTCTGGGGCAAACCAAGCAGTGTTGAAACTTGTGATTGTAAAGCACAAATGAAGCCAACCCAAGGGGCCAGTGGTAGCTGAAATCCAACTCTGGCATAGGGCTGTTAGTTGGAGAAAAGGGATCCCTTTAAAATAATTAACTAATTATCATACAGTAAAATTTACTTCTTTCATACAGTTCTATTAATTTAAACACAGGTATAGAGTTGTATAACCACGCCACAGTCAAGTTACATAACAGTTGCATCAGCCCCAAAACTCTCTTGTGCCATCACTTTTTAGTCACATCCTCCACTAACTTCTAACCCCCGGCAACCACAGATCTCTTCTCCATCACCGTAGTTGTCTTTTCGAAAATGTCATGTAAATGGACTCATACAGTATGTAACTTCTGAAGGGTGGCTTCTTTATGCCTTTGAAATTAATGCAAATTGTTATGTGCATTGATAGTTTATTCCTTTTTATTGTAGAACAATATTCCATTATATGGCTATATCACAGTTTTTTATCCATCATTCACTTATTGATGAACATTTTGTTTCCAGTTTTGGGCCATCACAGAGTTGCTGTGAACATTCATGCACAGGTTTTCGTTTGAAAATATTTTTCATTTCTCTAAGGTAAATAACCCAGGAGTGATATTGTTGGTTATATGGGAAGTGTATGTTTAACTTTGTAAGAAACTGCCACACTGTTTTTCCAGAGTGGCTGTACCTACCATTTTACATTTCCACCAGCAATGTATGAGAATTCTAGTTCCTCCACACCCTTGTCAGCACTTGATATTGTCAGTATTTTTAAATTAAGCTTTCTATTTTGAGTTAACTATAGATTCCCACGAATTTGTAAGAAACCACAGAGAAGTCCCTTGTATCCCTTACCCACTTTCGTCAGTAGTAAATCTTGCAAAACTATAGATCAGTCTCACAATCAGGATGTTAACATTGATGCAGTCAAGATACAGAACATTTATACCACCACAAGGATCCCTCATATTGCCCTTTTATAGTCACCCCCACTTGCTCTCTGCCCCCATCCCCTCCTTAATCCCTAGCAATCACTCATCTTTTCTTCATTTCTATAATGTTATCGTTTCAAGAAAGTTACATAAATGGAGTCATACAGTGTGTAACCATTTGGTATTGGCTTTTTTCACTCATCATAATTCTCTGGAGATTCATCTAGGTTGTTGTGTATATCAATAGTTTATTCCTTTTTATTTCTGAGTAGTATTCCATGGTATGGATATACCACAGTTTGCTTAAAATTTCACCCTTGAAAGACATCTGGATTGTTTGTAGTTTTGGGCTATTACAAATATAACTATTATGAACATCTGTATGTAGGTTAGTGAACATAGTCTTCATTTCTCTGGGATAAATGTCCAGGAGTGCAATTGTTGGATTGTATAGTAGTTGGCATGTTTAATTTTCTAAGAAACTGCAAAGCTATTTTCTAGAATGGTTGTATCATTTTACATTCCTATTGTCAATGTATGAGTGATACCATTGCTCTGCATCCTCACTACCATTTGGTGTAGTCACTAGTTTTTACTTTAGCCATTCTGATAGGTGTGTAGTGAGATCTCATTGTGGTTTCAGTTTGCATTTCCCTAACGGTTAATGATGTTTAATATCGTTTCATATGCTAATTCTCCATCTATACATTTTAATGAAATGGCTCTTCCTTTCTTTTGCT
Source organism: Delphinapterus leucas (assembly GCF_059928025.1). NCBI lineage: Eukaryota > Metazoa > Chordata > Mammalia > Artiodactyla > Monodontidae > Delphinapterus > Delphinapterus leucas. The sequence goes on from NC_143138.1 coordinate 38,702,561, forward strand.
CATATCCTAACTGGACTGTTTGCATTTTTACTTTTGAGTTTTGAGAGTTATTTATATATTCTAGGTACTAGTCCTTTGTCTTTTGTGTTTGGCAAATATGTTCTCCCAGTCTGTAACTTTCCTTTTAATTCTCTTAACAGAGTATTTACAGAGCAAAATTACTAACTTTGATGAGGTCTACTTTTTGCTATCTGTTATTTTAGCCATTCTAAGAGATATGTAATTGTATCTCATTGTGTTTTTAATTTGCATTTCCCTAATGGTTAATGAAGTTGAACATCTTTTCATGTTTTTATTTGCTGTCCTTCAATCCCCTTTGGCAAAGTGCCTGTTCAAGTTTTTTGCCCATTTTTTAATTGGAATTTTTTTCTTATTGTTAATTTTTTTTTTTTTGCAGTACACGGGCCTCTCACTGCCGTGGCCTCTCCCGTTGCGGAGCACAGGCTTCGGGCGCACAGGCTCAGCGGCCATGGCTCACGAGCCCAGCCGCTCTGCGGCATGTGGAATCTTCCCGGACTGGCACGAACCCGCGTCCCCTGCATCGGCAGGCGGACTCTCAACCACTGCGCCACCAGGGAAGCCCAGTCTTATTGTTAATTTTTGATAATTCTTTTTATATTCTGAGTACAAGTCCTTTGTCAGATATGTGATTTTCAAATATTTTCTCTCAGTCTGTAGCTTATCTCTTCATTCTCTTGACAGTATCTCTGGCAGAACAAAAGGTTTTAATTTTGATAAAGTCCAATTTATCAATATTTTTTTCCTTTTATGGATTGTACTTTTCTTATCATATATAAAAACTCTTCACTTAACCATCAGGTCACAAAGATTTTCTCCTATGTTTTCTTCCAAAAGTCTTACATTTTATGCTTTACTTTTAGAACTGATCCATTTTGAGTTAATCTTTAAATAAGTTGTGAAGTTTAGGTCAAGGTGTATTTTTTGCTGCATTTTTAAAGAAGACTCTTCTCCAATGAATTGTTTTTGAACTTTTGTCAGAGATCAAATAGCCATATTTTTGTGGGACTATTTCTGGACTCTAGTCTCTTCCATTGATGTATATGTCTACCCCTTTCCCAATATCATGTGTCAATTATTGTATCTTTTTAGTGAGTCTTAAAATTGGGTAGTGTGATTCCTCCAATTTTGTTCTTTTTCGAAATTGTTTTAACTATTCTTTCATACAAATTTTTAGAATCAGCTTGTCAATATCTACAAAAAATCCTTCTGAGATTTTGATAGCCATTGATTAAATTCATAGGTTACTTTGAGGAGAATTGATATCTTATTATGTTGAGTTTCCACTCCATGATCACAATAAGTCTCTTCATTTATTTAGGTGTTGCTTTAATTTCTTTCATCAGCATTTGTAGTTTGCAGCATACAGATTCTGTATACATTTTGTTAGATTTATATCTAAGTATTTCATTTTGGAAGAGATATTGTATATGGTAATTAAAAACATTTTTGGTTTCCAGTTGTGCATTGTTTGCATATAGAAATACAGTTGAATTTTGTGTGTTTACCTTGTATCCTGCAACTCATTTATTAGTTCTAAGAATCTTTTGTAGATTCCCTGGGACTCACTACATTGATAGTCATATCATCTGTGAGTAGAGACAGCTATGTTTTCTTCCTTCTAATATGAATGGCTTTTATAACTTTTTCTTGCTTATTGTACTAGCTAAGACTTCCAGTATATGTTAAATAAGAGTGGTGAGAATAGACATTTTTGCTTTGTTCCTGATCTCAGGGGAAGAGCATTCAATCGTTCAACATTAAGTATGATGTTAGCTGTAGGGTTTTTGTAGGTGCCCTTTATTAGGTGGAGAAAGTTTGTATCTTTTCTAGTTTGCTGAGAATTTTTATCATAAGTGAATGTTGTATTTTGTCAAAGTTTTCCCTTTAGACTGGATTACATGAATTGATTTTAAAATATTGAACTAGCCTTGTATTCCCAGAATAAAGGAGTACCTTTTAAATTTTTCATATGGCAGATACAAACCAAAATGATCCATTTGTATGTGTATATTCACTTCCAGGAAGGTATCAGAAAGTCTCTAGAGCATTCGTGTGGTGCTGAAATGAGAGACCTGAACTCTTGGCACTGATGCTTTGCCTGTGAGTCCTCTACTGACACCCACTTATCAAACATCCTTCGTTTATGGTCAAAGTTTGAGGACATTTCTTTGCTAAATTTCCAAGTCATCAGTATAATTTCATACCAAAATAAGAATGACATTAGGATGTATAAGTATACCTAGCATCCAGCACAGTATATGGCACATAGTAGGTACTCAAGATATTTGTTGAATAATGATTACATAACTGTGTGAATGAATGAATCCAAGCAACTCTGCTGACTGACTAAGGGAATGTGTGTTATTTTAAGTAGTGTGAATAATGAAATAATTTGTAGTGTAAATAATTCAAAAGTTTTACTTATATTTAAACAGGTAGGACCTAACGACTTAATAATTTTCTTCAGATGAAACAAAAATACTGCATGATGAAAACCTTATTAAAAAGGTGCTGGTCTTCCTTACAGTAGAATCCCAATTTACAAATGTGAAAGAAAATAGAAAATCACCATTAGTGAAAAACTACAGTAATACTTATTGGAGATAAAATCCACTAACAGAGGTTAAAATTAGTGGGTAAAAGTTTGCAATCTATGTAACAGGATTTGCATAGTTTCAAAGTATCTTCCTCAAGATATTTATCAACTACTCCACTAATTTACAGTAGAGAACCTGGGAGAAACTACCTTAAACAAGTGATCAATGCTATCACCACCAATAGTAAGACATACGGAGATCACGAATCTTGTGATATAATGCACTAAAAAGGACACAATACCATTTCTGTAGTATGCACATCAAAAATGTATAACCTTAGTATGATCATAAGGAACCTAAGCAACCCCATACTGAGGGGCATTTGGCAAAATAGCTCATCTATTAATACTCTTCCAAAGTGTCAAAGTCAAGAAAGACAATTAAAGACTGAGGAACTATATCAGATTTTAGGACTAAGGAGAAATAACAACTAAATGGAGTAGGGAACTGTGGATAGAATCCTGGAACAGAAAAAGGAAATTAGGGGAAAAACTGTTGAAATTCAAGTAAAGTATTTAGTTAAATTTCTAATGTTAATTTCCTGATCCCAATAATTATACTATGATTATGTACAATGTTAACATTAGAGGAATCTAGGTAAGGTATATATGGAAATGCTCTATTATTTTTGTAGCTTTTCTGTAAGTCTAAAATTAGTTCAAAATTAAAAATTTTTTAAGGTTTTGGAAAGTCTGCAGACTTGGTTTCTCTCTGTTTCTCCATGGCCTAAGCTTAACTGAGACTTAGACCTCTTAGTTCTCAGGCCGTTACCAAGTAATTCTCTTACCTTCCCTGCACTGGTGAATTATTTGAAACCCTACATTTCAAAGGACTTTCTCCTCACGCTACATGTTGCTTATCAAGAGTAAATAGGGCTATTCAGGGACTTCCCTCGTGGCGCAGTGGTTACGAATCTGCCTGCTAATGCAGGGGACACGAGTTTGAGCCCTGGTCCGAGAAGATCCCACATGATGTGGAGCAACTAAGCACGTGTGCCACAACTACTGAGCGTGCGCTCCAGAGCCCACGAGCCACAACTACTGAGCCCGCATGCCACAACTACTGAAGCCCGTGGGCCTAGAGCCTGTGCTCTGCAACAAGAGAAGCCACCGCAATGAGAAGCCCATGCACCACAACGAAGAGTAGTCCCTGCTCACCGCAACTAGAGAAAGCCTGCGTGAAGCAACAAAGACCCAATGCAGCCAAAAAAAAAAAAGAGTAAATAGGGCTATTCGATATTATACTGGAATTCACAGGCAGTGTATTAAAGCAAGGAAAAAAAGTATAAGGGTAAAGAATTGCAAAGCAAGAAATAAAACTTCATTCATAGATTTTTTTTTTTTTTTTTTGCGGTATGTGGACCTCTCACTGCTGTGGCCTCTCCCGTTGCGGAGCACAGGCTCCGGACGCGCAGGCTCAGCGGCCATGGCTCACAGGCCCAGCCACTCCACGGCATGTGGGTTCCTCCCGGACCGGGGCACGAACCCGTGTCCCCTGCATCGGCAGGCGGACTCTCAAACACTGCGCCACCACGGAAGCCCATAGAGATGTATTTTTTAATGTAGAAAATTCAAAAGAATCTACAGATAAATTAATAGAATTAATAAGATTTTATCAAAGTTGCTGGATGTAAGATGAGTAAATAAAAATCAATTACATTCCTTTATACCTGCAGGAAACAGAAAGTGAAAAAAAAATTTTAAATACCATTTACCAAAGCATAGTAAATATGAAGTTGTAATGAAACTAAGAAATGATGTGCAAGACCTCTATAGAGAAAATATGCAACTTTATTGAGAAATATTAATAAGGACCTAAATTAATTGGAAGATAGCATTTTCCCAGAATAGGCAAATTATTTTGAAGAGCAAATGGGAGGATTTGCTTCTCCAGCTATCAAGACTGAATGTAAAGTTATAATGTTTAAGATAATGTCCATCAAAAGTAGAAAGAATAAATAAGCATTCATATATACATATATCGGAATACACAGAAGGAAAATGAGCACTCTCAAGCAACTCACAGCAACATGGAAGATGCTTATATACATAATAATAAGAAAAATAAGCAGAAATAAAAATTGTACACAGTGTAATTCCATTAATATAAAGTTCAAAAGTGGACAAACTAAACTACACTGTTGAGGGATATGTATACCAGTGGTAAAACTATAAAGAAAAGCAAAGAAATTATTATCACAAAAGTCAAAATAATGAATACTTCTGTGGGGAGGGATGGAGTTGTGATTAAAGCTCTGGGTGGGGATAACATGGGTGTTTGTTTTATAAATATTTATTAAGCTCAACATCTATTTTAATGAACTTTCTATTTATATATTTCACAATAAAAATGGGGATTGCTAAATTTATTACAAAACTATTACTAGACTAATTACTAAAAAAAGTAATTAAACAGTGTGGTAGACTTCCCTGGTGGTGCAGTGGTTAAGAATCCTCCTGCCAATGTAGGGGACACGGGTTCGAGCCCTGGTCCGGGAAGATCCCACATGCCACGGAGAAGCTAAGCCCGTGCGCCACAGCTACTGAGCCTGCACTCTAGAGCCCGTGAGTCACAACTACTGAGCCCACATGCCACGACTACTGAGGCCTGCGTGCCTAGAGCCTGTGCTCTGCAACAAGAGAAGCCACCGCAATGAGAAGCCCGCGCAGCGCAACAGAGTAGCCCCCGCTCGCCACAACTAGAGAAAGACTGCATGCTGCAATGAAGACCCAACACAGACAAAAATAAATAAATAAATAAATTTATATAAAAACAAAACAAACAAAACAGTGTGGTATTACAGACTTAGACAATTAGGCCAGTGGAACAGAAAAGGGTCACACATTTATATGTTGCATGGTTTGTATCAGATGTGTCACTATAGAAACAGACTTTTAAAAAATGTGAAACAATTGAATACTTATATGAAAAAAATCAATTTGTAGACCTCTACCTCACAGCATACACAAAAATCTATTCCTTTTAGATTAAAGACCCAAATATGAAAGATAAAACTATAAAGATGTTTTTGGAATAATATAGGAGAATATCTTCATGGTCGTGAGGTAGAAAATGTTTCTTAAACAAGACACAAAAAGCACTAGCCTAAAAGGAAATGACTGTTAAGTTGAATTAAATAAAAATTAAGAACTTCTGTTTATTCAAAGACATGATGAAGGTTGAAAAGCAAACCATGGAATACCCAACAAAGGACTTAAATCTATAATATATATATTCCTACATATGTGTAAGGAACTGCTAAGTAAAACTGATCAACATTATTGGTAATCAATGACGTAGAAGTGGAAATTAACTAACTCATACACACTAAAATAAAAATTCTGACAGTATCATGTGCTAATACAGTTGTAGATAATGGGAATTGTCATACGGTGTTGGTGGGAATGTAAATTGTACAGCCATTTGGAAAACAGTTTGGCATATTCTGGTAAATGCCCCAGCAGTTATGCTTCAGGGTATATCATCTTGAGGAATTTATACATCTGTGCACCTGGAATCATGTACAAGAATATTCATAGCAGTATTGTTCATGATGGCCCCCAAACTGGAAACAAAGACAGGAGACTATGTAAGCCTGGAGACAAGGAGAATGGGGAGATAGCTGCCTGGACCCTGATGGCTTTTTAGTTCTGTTTCCAGTCTCTGATGAGGCCCAACTGACCTTTGTCCTCTTTTAATAAATTTCCTATTTTGGGAATTCCTTGGTGGTCCAGTGGTTAGGACTCAGTGCTTTCACTGCCAGGGCCCGGGGTCAAGCCTGGGTTGAGGAGCTAAGATCCCGCAAGCTGGGCGGTGCAGTCAAAAAAAATTCTTCTCTTTTGCTCAAGCTGATTTGAGCAGGTTTTCTGTTGACTTGCAGTCAACTGAGGCTTGCTTAGGGAAAATATGTGGAAGGGGAACCTATAAATTACAAAAGACTCAAGAGACCTATCTACTAATGTGAGGACCTAATTTGATATAAACACAAAGATTGTGAAAGAAAGCACAACAACAACATCAACAAAACAAAACACAACATATGATAGCAAATAACTTTTTTAAAAGATCACCCCCAAACCCACCATACCTCTGGTTCAAGGTCTCTCATGAGGTGGCAGTCAAGTTGTCAGTTATCTCAAGGCTCTACTGAGGCTGGAGGATCAGCTTCCAGGCTCACCCGTGTTTGCTGGCAGGCCTGGGTTTCTCGCCATGTGGGCCTCTACATGGGCTGCTTGAGGGTCCTCACAACACGGCTGCTGGTAGGACCGTGTGTGGGGCCCAGTGCAAGGTGAAAATGCAGAGTCCCTAGTTCAGAAGTTATCCAGAATTTCAAGATGGTCAGAGTAGAGCATTAAGCCAAGTGTGGAGGCTTTCTAAGCCCAGGGCACTGTGTGATTGCATAGGTCACACACCCTTGATTGCATAGGTCACACACCCTTGAAGTCAACTCTGGCTGCTGATGACCTGAACGAAAGAGAGAGCCAGAGAGCAACGAAGACAGGAGCCACAGTCTTGCAACCTAATCTCAAAAGTGACATCATTTTTGTTGTAGCCTAATTTATTAGAAGTAAGTTATTTCATGCTTTAAGGGTGGAGCTCAAAAAAGGGCATGAATACCAATTAGCCACTGTAGATCATCTTAGAGGTGGTCTACCAGTACAACCATGTATGAGAAATCAGGGAAATTTGAACATTGACTGGATATTTGATGATGTTAAAGAACCATTAATAGTTTCTTAGGTGTGATGATGGTATTGTACTCAAAAGAGGGTGTTTTTTAAAAAGATATATACTGAAAATATCTACAGATGAAATGATTCAGTGTTTTGGATTTGCCTCAAAATAATATGGGATGGGAGAGGAATGGGGGCATTGATGAAACAAGATTGGCCATGAGTTGACCATTGTTGAAGTGGGTGATCGGTACTTGGGGGTTCATTATACTCTATTTTTCAATAAGTTTAAACTTTTCCATTAAAAAAAGCCTTGCTCGTTTAAGGCAATAAATTGGCTCACCGGATTCATAACTGATTTCTGATGAGCACACTGGTATGATGTAAATCGAAGAGAGCCCCTCAGAGCAGGAGATGTGGACTTGAGACGTCAAAGGATGACACCATGAATGTTAATCCATTTGCCTCAAAATTTCCAAATTCTCATGGTGCTTCTTAGAAAAGAAAGTAACTATTGAAGAAGGAGCTGAAGGAAGAGACTGGAGTGGTTGGCATATGGAAGAGAGACAACACATACCAACTTGGAGTCACGCCAGTTAAGTGTGACAATCCTTACCTGTTCTCCAGCTTTTTCTCCAGCCCTGGAGGATTCCTAGGGCCTTCTTGTACTAGCCTGGGGGTAAGAGTGGGGCTCTTCTGAGCTGTTGGAATTAAAGGTCTTATTGCTGTGATGTTTGCTTTCCATGATTTGCATGAAGGCCTCACAGTGAAAGGTGTTTAAGCCTATGATTTAGAATTGATGTGTAAGAGCTTGTGATAAAATAGGAAGAGAAGGGCTTCCCTGGTGGCGCAGTGGTTGAGAGTCCACCTGCCGATGCGGGGGACGCGGGTTCGTGCCCCGGTCCGGGAAGATCCCACATGCCGCGGAGCAGCTGGGCCCCTGAGCCATGGCCTCTGAGCCTGCGCGTCCGGAGCCTGTGCTCCGCACGGGAGAGGCCACAGCAGTGAGACGCCCGTGTACAGCAAAAAAAAAAAAAAAAAAAAATAGGAAGAGAAGTTAGAAATCAAAGGAGATAATAAAAAGTACTAATTAAGGGCTGTATGCCAAGGGATTCTGTTACCATAGTCAGCTGTATACATGGGTCATTTTTATTTTAAATATTCTTTACAGCTTTTATTTCAGGTGACTTTTAAAAGCCAGGCTACCTTTGCTTACTTAAAGTATCTTGCTTTTCAGGCCTGACGTTTGGTTTGCTGGCAAGGCAACTGGTTCCTCCTCTCAATGTCTCTTATGCAGCTTTCTGTGCTTCAGTAATTTATGGAATTTTGGGATCATGTCATCAAATGTCCATTGGTGAGTTCAGTGCCGGAACCACAGGAGGTGGATGAAGTCTCCATCTCAGTCATTTACTTATTGCTAAGGAACCCAAGCTAAAGCTATGTTTAAGGTAGAAAGAAAGGAGGCAGAAGATGGATATTCTATCCATAGCATTAGTGTTCACATTTTAGAAATTGAACATTTCTTTTGTGATATTATTAATGTCACCACCAGGCAAACAGGCCAGCAAGCTATTAAAGGAATTATAGGACAAGAGGTACTTTTCTTGGTGAAATTACCACATGTTGGAATCTGACTATCCTCAACCTGGAAGATCCAGAAATGATTTTGCCAAAACTCCTAGAGTGGATCCACTTTTCAGCTGTACCCATAATAACCAAAATCTGTGGACCTGATTTATAATAATCATGTCAGGGCTTCCCTGGTGGCACAGTGGTTAGGAATCCGCCTGCTGCCGGAGACACGGGTTTGAGCCCTGGTCCGGGAAGATCCCACATGCTTCAGAGCAACTAAGCCCGTGTGCCACAACTACCAAGCCTGCACTCTAGAGCCCGCGAGCCACAACTACTGAGCCTGTGTACCACAACTACTGAAGCCCACGCGCCTAGAGCCTGTGCTCCGCAACACGAGAAACCACCGCAATGAGAAGCCTGGGCACCGCAGCAAAGAGTAGCCCTTGCTCACCGCAACTAGAGAAAGCCTGCGTGCAGCAACGAAGCCCCAATGTGGCCAAAAATAAATAAATAAATAAAATAAATTTATATAAATAAATAATAATAACAATAATCATGTCAGATTATTAATTTACATTGAGAAAATGCTGTCATAGTAATCAAAGCACTCAAACCCACAGGATAAGCACTTTTCTTCCCTAAGTCAAAAGTCCATCTACTAATTTATAATTGGAAATGACTGTTACAGAGACCAGACTAGCTGAAGGTCATATAATTAGCACAATTACTTCCCCTAGGTGAACCCATACAGAAATCAAATCACAAAATGCCCTGAGAGTCTCAGAAGGGCATCGCCAACATTCACTCAGTAAAGTGCCTTTTTCTGAGCTTCCACACTGTGTAACTGACCAAGCAACCAACACTGACCATTCTGACTGTCACAGTTTTTCTCCAGGTGTGTTTGTATATTCAGTCCAGTTCCCATCCCATTCTGTTGAGTGCTCCTTTGCCTTTTTTAAGGACAATATTCCATATCTTTCCTAAAATCTATTATGTGTTGATTTTACATTTGAGCACTAAGAGAACTATTTTATTCCCATTTTTCCAAGTTCCCAGGGCACATTACAATCATTTCCAAATACTGATAACAAGGGCTACTAGAGTTTTGTTTCTGTTAGGTACTTTAAAGGTAAGATTTGCCTTTGCCTCCCTTATGTTGATAGTAGAAGTAAAGGAAATTATATTTGAAATAGGTTTAGCTCCATATCATTTTGCACCTATTAAATCCTTCATAAGTGTTAGGCATTATTTTTCTTCTTATTATTATTGATTAGCTTTGTTTTCTGATCCTTTCACCACCATCTCATGTTTTACCGTTTCTAAGAACAGGCACAGTGGCTGAGCCTGATATACATTTCTAGTCAATTTCTCTTTAATCCTACTCCATATGCCCATGATGCAAAGAGGTTAATACCTAGACCACCAAGATCTAAAACTTGTGAGTTCGTTACAGTATGCGGAGCCAGAGTTCTTTTCCCTGCTCTTTCTTATTTCTTGGTGGCCACTTTCAAATAAGAAAAGTTTGTCAGATCGAGGGCAAAACATCAGACCATGCCTTGCTTTTGTCAATATCTGTCAGTTTACCTGGACTTAAAACCTCACCTTCTGCCTGAACATTTTCTTTCATAGGTACATTCTTCCTTGTGAGTGCTCTGACGATCAATGTCCTGAGGACGTACCCATTCAACAGTGGCCACCTAATACTGGGAACTTTCATCAAGGATGACTTTTCTAACCTCTCCTTCTTTGAGAACTATAACAAATCCTTGAGTGTGATGGCATCCACAACGTTGCTGACTGGGATTATTCAGGTAGGACCTGAGTCTCTGAACCCCTGAAGAAGCAATAAATAAATAAAGGGTCTGCACGTGGACCCCTTCCTTTAATTGCTCCTGTTACCCATTGTGATATATCTGGAACTTAAGTGATTTAAGTTTTCAAAAACTTATGGGTCTTGTGGATAGGCTATCTCCTCAGTAACAAAACTTCTCCCTCCTCTGAAATCTACCACATTGGTTTAGGATGAGATACTCAATATTCTCACCAGTCCCTGATACTCTAAGACTAAAGAAGTGTCCCAGGGACTGTGGCCTAGAGTTCTACTCATGATTTCACGTTTTAAAAAATTTCTTTCTATTCTTTCAACAAGAATAGCATTCATGGGCTCACATACTATATTTTTGGTTAGTGAGCATTAGAGTCAGACCTGAAATCCTTTTTCTGCAATGACAGGACTCAGCTAATGGGCAATATCAATGACTTATTAAAATATCAAACCTTATTTTGGGCTTATTTTTAATTTCTTCTGTGAGTCTACCATCTGAAGTGTCACCCACTGAACTAAAGTAACATATTTCAGTTTTATTTCTCTTTCTTCTCAGCTAACCTGCTCTATAGCTAATTTTCACTGATTACCCCTGGGGCCATCTTTTATTAGGCAAGGACTTATTGGAAGCCTACAAAGGCAGGCTATTATGGTAGGCTGACCCCAGCCCTGACACTTACCAGCTATGTGACTTACTTAAGTTATCTTACCTTCGTGGGCCTCAGTTTCTTCATGTTTAAAATGAGAAAAATAATATTTGTATTGCAGAGTTCTTGTGAGGATTAAGTGAGAAAATGCATGCAAAGCATTCAGCCCAGAGCCTGTCACATAGTAAGCGTTAATAAATTATAATGACCAAGTATAGAGAAATGAAATTGGTACTTTAATAGAGACCAAAAATTTTTTTAAAAAAGATATAATACCGGGCTTCCCTGATGGCGCAGTGATTGAGAGGCCGCCGGCCAATGCAGGGGACGTGGGTTCGAGCCCTGGTCCGGGAAGATCACACATGCTGTGGAGCAGCTGGGCCTGTGTGCCACAGCTTCTGAGCCTGCGCTCTGGAGCCTGCGAGCCACAACTACTGAGCCCACGTGCCACAACTACGGAAGCCCATGTGCCCAGAGCCCATGCTCTGCAATAAGAGAAGCCACTGCAATGAGAAGCCCGCTCACCACAACGAAGAGTAGCCCCCGCTTGCTGCAACTAGAGAAAGCCCGCGAGCAGCAACAAAGACCCAGTGCAGCCAAAAATAAATAAATAAAATAAATAAATTTATTTGAAAAAATAAAAAGATATAATACCTGTGTTTAAAATATTCAATCTTGTAGGAGAAGACAAAATAACAGGCAGTAAGTCAGCAACCTATTAATTATCTAAGTGGCCTTGGCAAGTTCTTTCCCCTTGTTTGAGTGTCATTTTTTTTTCATGTAATAAAGAAGGAGATATTCCATTTACAGGAAGATGGAATATATGTACTTTTGCCTATTCCTCCTGCTAAGAAAACTAAAAACCTTGGAAAATTATATACGAAACAAACGTAAAATGACTCTGGAAGGTGAAGAGAAGAAGACAAACTGGCTCAGACCCAAGGAACAACACAGTGGTGAGTTCCTTGGATTTTCTTCTTTGCCTCATATATCTCAGACTTGGTGCTGAAGAAGCCAGAAACCCAAAATGCCAACATGGGCAGACCAAAAAAAAGCCCCAACAAAAGCCTGCTCTTTATAGCCACAGGACCAGGAAAGACTAGCAAGACTGAAAACTTTTACCCAATAACTGCTCTACTCCAGACAAACACCAAAAAAAAACCCCAAAAAACCTGTGGTGTCATCCCCACTCATGCAGCAAAGGCCAAGCAGGGAGCCCAGACTTCCACACTCACCCAGCTGTAATGAGGTAGCCACCTGGCGTATTGTCAGAGAAGGCCAAATAGGGAGTCAAGACTTTAATCTCCACGGGGCAGTAATGAGACACCCTTCCTACCCCTTGCTGGAGTGTGTCAGAGAAAGCCTAGTGAAGGGTCAGGACTTTCACCCAACACAGCATTAATGATGACAACCCCCTCTTCAGCAGTGTCAATGGAGGCGATGTAGGGAGAAATAAAGGCATTTCTGTCTCTCCCAGCCAGGATGGGAGGCCTAGTGGGGAGCCAGAACTTCCATCCCTTCCCAGCAAAAATGAAGAGTCCCTATTGCCTCAAGTGTCAGTGGATCTTGAGAGGAGAACCTGGACTTCTGCCTTACCAGGGAGTAACAAGGTGGCACCTTCCCCTTCCCCTGCCAGCACTTTATCAAAATAAGCTGGCTAAAACAGAAGGTTTAAATAAGATCCAGAGTCTTATAGCATAGTACACAAAATGTCAACAGTTAAACTGAAAATAACTTGTCATATCAAGAACTGAGAACATTCCAACTTAAATGAAGAAAGACAAGAAAAAGATGCCAGCACTGAGATGGCAGAGGTATCAGAATTATCTGGGATAAATTATAAAGCAGCCATCCTAAAAACGCTTCAGCAACCAATTATGAACATGCTTGAAACAAGTGAAAAAATAGAAAGTCTTAAAAAGTAAATAGAAGATGTAAAGAAGAACCAAATGAAAATTTTGGAGCTGAAAAATACAGTAACCAAAATTAAAAATTCAAAGGATGGGCTCAACAGCAAAATGGAGGAGACAGAGGAAAAAAATCAATGAACTTGAAGACAGAACAATAGAAATTACCCAGTCCGAACAACAGAGAGAAAATAGACAGAAAAAAAAATTAACAGAGCCTCAGGGACAAATGGGACTATAAAAAAAGCTCTAAAATTTGTGTCATAAGCAACCCAGAAAGGGAGGAGAAAAAAGATGGGGCTGAATTATTTGAAGAAATAATAGCTGAAAACTCCCCAAATTTGGCAAAAAATATAAATCTATGGATTTAAGAAGCTTGGAAAAACCCAAAGAAGATAAATCTACAGAAATCCACATCAAGACAAATCATGTTTTGTCTTGTTTTTTTAATTTTTGGCTGCATTGGGTCTTTGTTGCCGCGCTCAGGCTTTCTCTAGTTGTGGCGAGTGGGGCCCATTCTTCATTGCGGTGCACAGGCTTCTCATTGCGGTGGCTTCTCTTGTTACGGAGCACGAGCTCTAGGCATGTGGGCTTCAGTAGTTGCGATGTGTGGGCTCAGCAGTTGTGCCACATGGGCTCAATAGTTGTGGCTTGTGAGCTCTAGAGTGCAGGCTCAGTAGTTGTGGTGCATGGGCTCAGTTCCTCCGTGGCATGTGGGATCTTCTCTGACCAGGGCTTGAACCCATGTCCCCTGCATTGGCAAGCGGATTCTTAACCACTGCACCACCAGGGAAGTCCCCATAGTCAACTTCTGAAAACTAAAAACAATGAAAAAAAAATCTTGAAAGCAGTGAGAGGAGCACTTCACTACAGGAGGAAAATAATTTAAATGATAGCAGATTTCTTGTTAGAAACCATGGAGACCAGAAGGAAATTGCACAATATTTTTTGTTTGCTGAAAGAACTGTCAATCCAAAATCATAGCCTCAGTGAAAATATCCTTCAAGAATGAAGAAGAGGGATTTCCCTGGTGGTGCAGTGGTTAAGAATCCGCCTGCCAATACAGGCGACACAGGTTCGAGCCCTGGTCCGGGAAGATCCCACATGCTGCAGAGCTACTAAGCCCATGCATCACAACTACTGAGCCTGCGCCCTAGAGCCTGCGAGCCACAACTACTGAGCCCACATGCCACAACTACTGAAGCCTGCATGTCTAGAACCCATGCTCCACAACAAAGAGAAGCCACCGCAATGAGAAGCCCACATACCACAACAAAGAGTAGCCCCCGCTCGCCACAACTAGAGAAAGCCCACATGCAGCAATGAAGACCCAACACAGCCAAAAATAAATTAATTAATTTAAAAAAAAAGAATGAAGGAGATACCAAGACGTTCTCAGATGAAGCAAAACTAAGAGAATTTGTCACCAGCAAGACGTACCCTAAAAGAATGGCTAATGGAAGTTCTCTAAACAGAAAGGAAATGATAAAAGAAGGCATCTTGGAACATCAAGAAGGAAGAAAGAACAATGGAAAACGAAAAATATGGATAAATATGGTAGTTTTCCTTGCTTGTTGGGTTTTCTAAATTATGTTCAATGGTTGAAACAAAATTATAACGCTGCCTGATGTGGTTCAAAATGAATATGGAAGAAATATTTAAAACAATTCTTTTATAAAAAACATAAAGGAAGGTAAAGTTTCTATAATTTGCTCAAACTGGTAAAATGTTTACACCGGTAGACTGTGATAAGTTATGCATATATAATGTAATACCTAGGACAACCACTTAAAATCTATACAAAGAGATACACTCAAAAACACTATAGATAAATCAAAATGAAATTCTAAAAAATGTTCAAGTAACCAATGAAATCAGGAAAAATAAAGAGTTGGAAAACAGAGAAAACAAACAGGAAAATGGCAGACTTAAGCTCTAACATATTGACATTTACATTAAAGTTAGAGACTGACATATTTAGAAATATGCTGTCTACAAGAAACATCAAATATAATAATATAGACAGGTTGAAAGTAAAAAAATGGAAAGATAGATCATGCAAATATTAATCAAAGGAAACAGGATTGACTATATTAATATCAGATAAAGTAGACTTCAGAGCCAAGAAAATTACCAGAGGTAGAGAGGGACATTATATAATGATAAAAGTATCAGTCTAACAAGAAGACATAGCAATCCTACAAAGGTATGCACCAAACAACAGAGCTACAAAATATGTGAAGCAAAAACTGATATAACTGGAAAGGAGAAATAGACAAATCCACAATTACAGTTGGAGACTTCAACACCCCTCGCTCAACAATTGATTGGACAACTAGACAGAAAATCAGCAAGCATATAATAAAATTCAAAGTATCAACAACACCAATAGGACTTGAGACATTTACAGAATACTCCCACCAATAACAGCAGAATACACATTCTTTTCAACAACCCATGGAACATACGGCAAGATAGACTGTATCCTGAGCTATAAAACAAACCTCAATAAATTTAAAAGAATTGAAATCAAACAGTATGTTCTCTGACCACAGTGGAATCAAACTAGAACTCATTAACAAAAAGTTAACAGGAAAGTCTCCAAATATCTGGATACTACTAAATAGCATACTTCTAAATAATCCATAAGTCAGGAAGGAAATCTCAAGGGAAGTTTTTAAAAAACACATTGATGTAGGGACTTCCCTGGTGGCGCAGTGGGTAAGAATCTGCCTGCCATTGCAGGGGACACGGTTTCAATCCCTGGTCCAGGAAGATCCCACATGCCGCGGAGCAACTAAGCCAGTGTGCCACAACTACTGAGCCTGTGCTCAAGGGCTGGCGAGCCACAACTACTGAGCCCACGTGCTGCAACTACTGAAGCCCACGCGCCTAGAACCCATGCTCCATAACAAGAAAAGCCACCACAATGAGAAGCCCGTGCACCACAATGAAGAATTGCCACAACTAGAGAAAGCCCGCATGCAGCAACAAAGACCCAAAACAGCCAAAAATAAATAAAATTAAATCTTAAAAAAAAAATACCTTGAAGTAAATGAAAATAAAACATACCAAAATTTTTGGAACACAGCTAAAGCAGTGCTGAAAAGGAAATTTATAGCACTAAAATGCATACAGTAGAATAAAGAAAATGTCTCAAATTAATAATAAAAGCTCCCTCTTCAAAACCTAGAAAAATAAGAGCAAATTAAACCAAAAATAAGCAGAAGGAAGGAAATAATAAAGAGCAAAAATGAATGAAATTGGAAAGTTTACATACTGATGATTCCATTTATGTAAAATTCTTGAAGTGACAAAATTATAGAAATGGAGAATAGATTAGTTGTCACCAGGGATTAAAGATGGGTAGAGGTCAGAGGATGGAGATTGGAGGTAGAGATGAGAGGTAAGAGGCTATTAAAGGACAACAGGAGGGATCTTTGTGCTGATGGAATTATTTTGTAACTTGGTTGTATTGATGTCAGTATCCTAATTGTGGCATTGTATCAATACTATAGTTGTGCAAGATGTTATCATTGGGGTAACTGGGTAAACCGGATCTCTGTGTGTTGCTTTTTTACAATTTCATGTCAATCTACAATTATTTAAAATAAAAAGTTTAAATTAAAAAAAAAAGCCTGAACTAGATACTAATATCTAACATTTATTGCTATGTGCTGTAAATATTCAAAGCACTTTACATGTTTTATCTCATTTGATCCTCACAACACCCCCCTGTATGAGGGTAGGTATTATTCTGGTACTTATTTTAAAGAAATAAAGGCATAAAGAGGTTAAGTGAATTGCCCAAGGTCACATAACCAGTACGATTCAAAACTGGGATTCAGGCTCAGTTTGTCTACCTCTAGAATCTGTGCACTAGATAATCTTAAAGTGCAAACTAGTGTTAATAAAAGTGAAGAGTTTGTTGTCAAAAGAATATGAAGTGGGGACTTCCCTGGCAGTCCAGTGGTTAAGAGTCCACGCTTGCACTGCAGAGGGCATGGGTTCGATCTCTGGTTGGGGAATTAAGATCCCACGTGATGTGCAGTGTGGCCAAAAAAAAAAGAATATGAAGTGAAGGAATAACTTTTAGCTGGGATGGAGTTGTCTGGGAAGGAAACAACCATTTATTGAGCCTTTCCTTCATTCATCAAACATTTAGTATAGAACTTCCTCAGCTTACGATGGAGTTACATACTGATAAACCCATGGTAAGTTGAAAATACTGTAAGTCGAAAATACATACACCTAGCCTACCAAACATCATAGCTTAGCCTGGCCTACCTTAAACGTGCTCAGAACACTTACATTAGACTACACTTGGGCAAAATCATCTAACACATTATCTATTTTATAATAAAGTATTGAATATCTCATGTAATTTGTTGAATACTGTACTAAAGGTGAAAAACAGAATGGCTGTCTGAGTACAGAATAGTTATAAGTGTATCAGTTGTTTAACCTCATGATTGTTTGGCTGACTGGGAGCTGTCGCTCACTGCCACTGCCCAGCATTACGACAGAGTATCATACTGCATATGGCTAGCCCAGAAAAAAAAAAATCAAAATTCAAAGTACGGTCTCTACTGAATGCATATGCTTTTGCACCATCGTAAAGTTGAAAAAAATGTTAGAACCATTGTAATTTGGGAACTGTCTGTACTTGTTTTCAATAAGGATGGCAGATAGGTTTCGTGTCACAGACCAATTCTGACTGACAATTGATGCCTAGAAAATTACATTAACACCAGATTCTGATGCCACATCACAGCTGGGTAATTATAGATATTTAATTATAGATATTTTCCATTTACAAGGTGGAAGGAAGGGATGGCATGAAGAAAGAATGGTACATATTTGCATCTGTCACTATTTTCAGATTTGAGCTAAGTGTTTTACGTGAATTGTGTAGTGTAACCCATACAAAACACTGCATGTTGGGTATTATTCATTCTATAGGTGAGGAGACTGAGGTTCGGAGAGTTTAATAAACTTGCCCAAACTCACTCAGGCCGTGAGAGGTAGAGCCAGCATTGAAGCCAAGTTCTCCATCCCCAGGAATCATGCTGTTTGCACCACACCTCCTGAAGAAGAGAAGTTTCATTGAGCTTTTGAAGGAGATGATAAACATGGATTGGCAAAGAGATGGCAGAAGGGGTTTGGGCATAAGCACAGAAGTAAAAATCAGCCAGCCACACTAATGACAGGAAGCAGATTGGCCTGACTAGAGTAAAGGAGCATATTGGGCAGTAATGACAGGAAATTAAGGGAGACCAACTGCCCAGCTAACTGAAAGCTTTGAAACAAAAAGCTTTTAAAGCTAATAGATTTATTCTTCCAAGTTTGTTTTCTGAGAGTTCCTAGTGCAGTGGAAGATGAAGCAGTGACAGTAGAAGACTTCACGACTTTTGTTTTTCTTTCCTCATCTTCTTCATTGGGCTGTGTCATTTTTCTTAACCTATCCTCTTAAGAGGGTTGGGGCTCACCCCCTATCCATAATTTTACAATTTTTTTTATTATAAAAGATGAACATGTATATTGCAAAAAATCTCAAATAATAAAAAAGTGTATAAATTACAAATATTGCCCCAAACTTTTAATCCCATTCCCCAAAGGTAACTTCTGTTAATAGTTTGGCATCTATCCTTTTAGATGCTTTGCTTGTTTATTACATAACATTTAAAAAATATATTTACATATATATGCATGTGTACATGTAAAATGCTATATCATACATGTATTTATGTATAATCCTGAAGACATAAATTCAGCTTAATCATTCTTCGTAAAGATAAGCGTCAAAGGCCAGAAAGTTTAAGCTGGAACCCAGTTTGTTTTAATATTTTCCTTTGGGAAAAGCTGCATTCCTCACAGGGATATTAACCTCTCATGAAGAGGGCTATCAAAGCTTCTAGTGAAAAGGGCTTTGAAAAGGCAAGGTCTTGTTCTGATCACTTTGTCACTGTTAACCCCACATCAACAAGGTCAGTAGATTCTAGAGTAAGAACTTAAGCTTATGAACTCGTGAAGAAAGGAGTGTGGTCTTATGTCTGTAGGAAACCTCTGAATCAACACCAAGGACCTACCTTAGCTCATCAATTTCAGTTGATTAGGGAAAGAGGAACAAGAGTTATCAAAGGGGCCTAACTTAACTTTTTTTTTGGAACCCCTCTGGAGTTTGCCTAATTGGTGACATTGCTTGTTTGATGACATTCCTCCTCACTCTGGTTTTCTTTTCCATCTGAACCCCCTACAGCTATCAATGGGCATGTTAGGTTTTGGCTTCATTATCACTTACATTCCGGAGGCTGCAATCAGTGCTTACCTGGCTGCCACGGCACTACACATTATGCTGTCCCAGTTGACCTGCATCTTCGGGATTATGATTAGTTTCCATTCTGGTCCCATCTCCTTCTTCTATGTGAGTAATTTCTACCCTCACCTAGACTTACAAATGCCCCTCCCCTTGCCTCCAAAAAGAAGTAGACCCAAGTGGAGAGACTCCTGCATAGGCAGCTGGGTCAAGAGAGTCCTAGAAATAATTTCACCTCTTCTAGATTTACAGTCTTGATTAATTGCAGGTGCCAGTTGGACCATGTTCCCAGTTGCATTAACCATTTCACCCCAGCCTTTTAAACCAACATGATTTATATTAAAATTTGGTCTTTGAGATACTGTATTATCATACTTCTTCCCGTTACATGCCTCCTGAAAGACATATATCCTAAAACATAATATATACAGAATATAAAATGCAAAGTAGTCCCTGAATGCAAGCATGGCCTAGGAGCCAAGCTAAACATACATGGTCTGGGAAAATTGATAAAGAATAGGCTAATAAACAGAACTCCTGGGTCCTTTCCACTACACTGAAACATAGAAAGTATATTAGCTTCTTACTGGACATTATAGTCTTTTAATATATTGTTTTCAATTAAAAAAATATGTATCCACCTACTTGCTCTCACTGTTCTAATAATGCTCATAAAGACCTCTGTGCCCAGCAACACTGCCTAGGGACTTCCTTTTGAACTAATTTAGAAAGAGTGTCATTATCTAGATTTAGGCAATTATCACATCCCTTTCTAAGCCTCTGTAATTTTGTTTTCTTTCAGAACATAATTAACTACTGTATAGGTCTCCCTAAAGCTAATTCCACGAGCATCTTACTATTTCTAACTGCTATTGTTGCTCTGAGAATCAACAAATGTATCAGAATTTCCTACAATCAGTACCCCATCAAGTTTCCCATGGAAATTTTTCTGGTAGGTGTTTTCGTTTTGTTTTGTTTTGTTTTGCTTTTTATTGGAGTATAGTTGCTTTACAATGTTGTGTTAGTTTCTGCTGTACAGCAAAGTGAATCAGTTATACGTATACATATATCCCCTCTTTTTTAGATTTCCTTCCCATTTAGGTCACCACAGAGCACTGAGTAGAGTTCCCTGTGCTATACAGTAGGTTTTCATTAGTTGTCTATTTTATACATAGTACTGTATATAAGTCAATCCCAATCTCCCAGTTCATCCCATCCCCCTTCCCCCGTTGGTATCCATAAGTTTTTTCTCTACATCAGTGTCTATTTCTGCTTTGAAAACTGGTTCATCTGTATCATTTTTCTACATTCCACATATATGTGTTAATATACCATATTTGTTTTTCTCTTTCTGACTTACTTCACTCTGTATCACAGTCTCTAGGTCTATCCACATCTCTGCAAATGGCATTATTTCATTCCTTTTTATGGCTGAGTAATATTCCATTGTATATAGGTACCACATCTTCTTTATCCATTCCTCTGTGGATGGACATTTAGGTTGCTTCCATGTTCTGGCTATTGTAAATAGTGCTGCAATGAACATTGGGGTACATGTATCTTTTTGAATTATGGTTTTCTCCCAGTATATGCCCAGGAGTGGGATTGCTGGGTCATATGGTAATTCTAGTTTTAGTTTTTTGAGGAACCTCCATACTGTTCTCCATAGTGGTTGTACCAGTTTACATTCCCACCAACAGTGTAGGAGGGTTCCCTTTTCTCCACATCCTCTCCCCCATTTATCATTTGTAGATTTTTTGATGATGGCCATTCTGACCAGTGTGAGTTGATACCTCACTGTAGTTTTGATTTGCATTTCTCTAATGATTAGTGATGTTGAGCATGTTTTCATGTATTTGTTGGCCATTTGTATGTCTTCTTTGGAGAAATGTCTATTTAGGTCTTCTGCCCATTTTTTCATTGAGTTGTTTTTTTTGATATTGAGTTGCATGAGCTGTTTGTATATTTTGGAGATTAATCCCTTGATGGTTGCTTTGTTTGCAAATATTTTCTCCCATCCTCTTGGATGTCTTTTTGTTTTATTTATCATTTCCTTTGCTGTGCAAAAGCTTTTAAGTTTTATTAGGTCCCATTTGTTTATTTTCGTTTTTATTTTCATTACTCTAGGAGGTGGGTCAAAAAATCTTGCAGCAATTTATGTCAAATTGTGTTTTGACATAATTTGACATTTGACAAATATGTCAGAGAGTGTTCTGCCTATATTTTCCTCTAAGAGTTTTATAGTGTCCAGCCTTACATTTAGGTCTTTAATCCATTTTGAGTTTATTTTTGTGTATGGTGTTAGGGAGTATTCTAATGTCATTCTTTTACATGTAGCTGTCCAGTTTTCCCAGCACCACTTATTGAAGAGACTGTCTTTTCTCTATTGTATATTCTTGCCTGCTTTGTCATAGATTAGGTGACCGAAGGTGCATGGGTTTATCTCTGGACTTTCTATCCTGTTCCATCGGTCTATATTTCTGTTTTTGTGCCAGTACTATATTGTCTTGATTACTGTAGCTTTGTAGTACAGTCTGAAGTCAGGGAGTCTGATTCCTCCAGCTCCGATTTTTTCCCTCAGGATTGCTTTGGCTATTTGGGGTCTTTAGTGTTTCCATACAAATTGTAAAAATTTTTGTTCTAATTCTGGAAAATTGCCATTGGTAATTTGATAGGGATTGCATTGAACATGACGATTGCTTTGGGTAGTATAGTCATTTTCACAGTATTGATCCTTCCAATCCAAGAACATAGTATGTTTCTCCATCCGTTAGTGTTGTCTTTGATTTCTTTAATCAGTATCCTATAGTTTTCTGAGTACAGGTCTTTTGTCTCCTTAGGTAGGTTTATTCCTAGGTGTTATTCTTTTTGTTGTGGTGATAAATGAGATTGTTTCCTTAATTTCTCTTTCTGACCTTTCATTGTTAGTATATAGGAATGCAAGAGATTTCTGTGTATTGATTTTGTATCCTACAACTTTACCAGATTCACTGATAAGCTCTAGAATTTTTTGGTGGACTCTTGAGGATTTTCTGTGTATAGTATCAAGTCATCTGCAAACAGTGACAGTTTTACTTCTTCTTTTCCCATTTGGATCCCTTTTATTTCTTTTTCTTCTCTGATTGCCGTGGCCAGGACTTCCAAAACTATGTTGAATAATAGTGGTGAGAGTGGACATCCTTGTCTTGTTCCTGATCTTAGAGGAAATGCTTTCAGTTTTTCACCATTGAGAGTGATGTTAGCTGTGCACTTGTCATACATGGCCTTTATTATGTTGAGGTAGGTTCCCTCTATGCCCACTTTCTGGAGAGTTTTTATCATAAATGGGTGTTGAATTTTGTCAAAAGCTTTTTCTGCATCTATTGAGATGATCATATGGTTTTTATTCTTCAGTTTGTTAATGTGGTGTATCACATTGATTGATTTGTGTATATTGAAGAATCCTTACATCCCTGGGATAAATCTGACTTGATCATGGTGTATGATCCTTTTAATGTGTTGTTGGATTCTGTTTGCTTGTATTTTGTTGAAGATTTTTGCATCTATGTTCATCAGTGATATTGGCCTGTAATTTTCTTTTTTTGTGATATCTTTGTCTGGTTTTGGTATTAGGGTGATGATGGCCTCATAGAATGAGCTTGGGAGTGTTCCTCCCTCTTCAATTTTTTGGAAAAGTTTGAGAAGGATAGGTGTTAGCTTTTCTCTAAATGCTTGATAGAATTCACCTGTGAAGCCATCTGGTCCTGGACTTTTATTTGTTGGAAGATTTTTAATCACAGTTTCAATTTCGTTACTTGTGATTGGTCTGTTCATATTTTCTATTTCTTCCTGGTTCAGTCTTGGAAGGTTGTACCTTTCTAAGAATTTGTCCATTTTATTGGCATAGAGTTGCTTGTAGTAGTCTCTTATGATCCTTTGTATTTCTGCAGTGTCAGTTGTTACTTTTCCTTTTTCATTTCTAATTTTTATTGATTTGAGTCCTCTCCCTTTTTTTCTTGATGAGTTTGGCTAATGGTTTATCAATTTTGTTGATCTTCTCAAAGAACCAGCTTTTTTTTGTGTGTGTGTGTTATGCGGGCCTCTCACTGTTGTGGCCTCTCCCACTGCGGAGCACAGTCTCCGGACATGCAGGCTTAGTGGCCGTGGCTCACGGGCCCAGCCGCTCCGTGGCATGTAGGATCCTCCCGGACTGGGGCACGAACCCGTGTCCCCTGCATTGGCAGGTGGACTCTCAACCACTGCGCCACTAGGGAAGCCCAGAACCAGATTTTAGTTTCATTGATCTTTGCTATTGTTTTCTTCATTTCTGTTTCATTTATTTCTGCTCTGATCTTTATGATTTCTTTCCTTCTACTAACTTTGGGTTTTGTTTGTTCCTCTTTCTCTAATTCCTTTAGGTGTAGGGTTAGATTGTTTATTTGAGATTTTTGTTTCTTGAGGTAGTATTGTATTACTATAAACTTCCCTCTTAGAATTTCTTTTGCTGCATCCCATATGTTTTGGGTCATCGTGTTTTCATTGTCATTTTTTTCTCGGTATTTTTCGATTTCCTCTTTGATTTCTTCCATGATCCATTGGTTATTTAGTAGCATATTGTTTAGCCTCCATGTGTTTGTGTTCTTTACAGTTTTTTTCCATAATTGATTTCTAATCTCATAGCGTTGTGGTTGGAAAAGATGGTTGATATGATTTCAATTTTCTTAAATTTACTGAGGCTTGATTTGTGAGTGAAGATGTGATCTATCCTAGAGAATGTTCCATGTACACTTGAGAAGAAAGTGTATTCTGCTGCTTTTGGATGGAATGTTCTATAAATATCAATTAAGTCTGTCTGGTCTAATGTGTCATTTAAGGCTTTTGTTTCCTTATTAATTTTCTGTCTGGATGATCTGTCTTTTGGTGTAAGTGGGATGTTTCTGGTAAGTGTTTTTATACTCCAAACTATGGTTCAGATCATTTAAAATATGTATTTTTAAAATTAGATTAAAAGCAAGTAACGTTGGAAGGGAAATGTTCATAGGAGAATTGTAAAAATAATATTTTAAAAATGTACGTTGAGGGCTTCCCTGGTGGCGCAGTGGTTGAGAGTCCACCTGCCAATGCAGGGGACATGGGTTCGTGCCCTGGTCTGGGAAGATCCCACGTGCTGCAGAGCAGCTGGGCCCGTGAGCCATGGCTGCTGAGCCTGCGTGTCCGGAGCCTGTGCTCCACAACGGGAGAGGCTGCAACAGTGAGAGGCCCGCATACCGCAAAAAAAAACTGTATGTTGAATTGTGACAAAGCTGAATACATACATTTAGTTAGCTTATATTTTTTTAAACATGCTTATTTTTCAAAGGATTTTTATCTACTGCCTTTTTCATACTATTTGAAAAATAGGGTTTTTTTTTTTTCCCATTATGACAGTAATACAGGCTCATTCTAGCAATTTTTTTTTGGCCATGCCAAGTGGCTTGTGGGATCTTAGTTCCCTGACTAGGAATCAAACCCAGGCCCCCAGCAATGGAAGCATGGCATCCTAACCACTGGACCGCCAGGGAATTCTAGCAATTTTGAAAAACAGAAAGAAAAAAAAAGGAGAAAAAGAAATTCCTATAGCTGCACTATCCAAAGTCAACTACAATTGATATTCCTGTACTTTCAGTTATTCTCACTTTTCCTCCTTCAAACAAATACATGACAGGCCTATGCTCAGTGTTGATGAATTTCTGTATTCTTTTATGTAGAGGTTTCATTTCTATTTTAGTATAGCAGCAACCACACTGTTATTCAGCCTCCTTTCATTCTCCCTATGCTACAGTAAAGAAATTGAGGGAGATGAGATGTTAAATGAAAACTAATCCATGTCACTAAGTGGCAGAGCTGGGTTTGGGGAGGAGGGGCTGCTGGGAAAGGTGTGTGTTCATGTATATGTCCTAGGTTTTTTTAACATCTTTTTCTTTAGATCAGGGGAAATGTTAAACTAAATAAATATGATTGTTTCTTTCTTTTCAAGAATATTAAAAAATGTTGTCTAAAGTGACATTTCTTGTTTGTTTTAAGAAATCTGGGGGAATTCCCTGGTGGTCCACTGATTAGGACTCCACGCTTTCACTGAGGAGGGCGTGGGTTCAATCCCTGGTCCAGGGAACTAAGATCCCACAAGCCACGCAGCGTGGCCAAAAAAGAAAAAGAAATCTGATAAAATTTATCTTTTGCAGTTAACATTTTTACAATACTAAAGAGATTTTCATAAATAAAGCTCAGGTTTTTGGAGTCAGCATTTCTCTTACAAGGATCAATACATCTTTGGGTGTCCATGAGCATTACTTTCCCTTTAAGAAATGTTCTGTGATAGAGATAATTAAAGTTCACTGTGTGCACCCCTATATTTCCCAGCTGCCCTTGTAGTTAGGCAGGACCATGCAACTTTGGGGCTAAAGCATAGGCGAATAGGCATGAGTTCCCAATGTTCCTTCCTCCCCTGCTGTAGTAATCATAAGGGCTATATGTTGAGGTGATAGAGTCTCCAGGAAGAATTAGCCTGGATCCCCAAGGCACTATTTGCAAAAAAGCTGTCCTGAAGAGACACTGACCCACAGTGGACTTTGTGTGGGTAAAAAAATAACTTTCAAGTGCTAGGACACTAAGATCTCATGGTTTGTATATTGCCACAGTATAACATATTCTATGCTAACTAATCCAGGTCCATACTCTTCATGATTGAAAGAGTATAGGAATTGCTTTGGAAACTGAGACCAAGCTCTGTCTTATAACTGTTGTCTACTTCTTGTGGAGGTGCATATCCTTTCTTCCTTGGAGCAGTTAAAAAGCTATCAATTCATAAAGGCCAAAAGCTGAATGGCTGCTTTTACAAAAGACCTTCCAAAACACTGTATACAAATAGTGGGGCCCTAGAGCCCAGGGAACAATGTGCATATGGAGTTTGGGGAGTGGAGTCAGAGGCAACCTCTCCTTCTCTTGGAACCAAGTACAACTCTGGCTTTTAGGAGGCTGAGGCTTTGGAGTCACCAGCAGATGGCATCTGTGACACAGACATCGGCGCGCTCTCTCTGTTTCTATCTCTGTTTCTGTGTCTCTCTTTGATTCCAGCTTTACTCAGGTATAAAATTATAAGATATTTAAAGTGTGCATCATGATGATTTGATACAGATATACATTGTGAAAGGATTTCCCCCATCTAGTTAATTAACACATCCATACCCCATACATTTATCTTTTTTTTTTTTTTTTTTTTTGGTGAGAACATTTAAGTTCTACTCTCTTAGCAATTTTTAAGTATATGATAAAATGTTATCAACTATAGTCACCATGTTTTACGTTAGATCCTCAGACCTTATTCATCTGTTAGCTGAAAGGTTGCACTGTTTTACCAACCTTTCTCAATTCCCCCATCCCTCAGTCCCTGGCAACCACTTTTCTACTCTCTGTTTCTATGAGCGTGACTGTTTTCTTTTTTGTTTTAGATTCCATGTATAAGTGATACCATGCAGTGTTTGTCTTTCTCTGTCTAGCTTATTTCACTTAGCATAATGCCCTCAAGGTCCATCCATGTTGTCACAAATCAACCCTCTTTTAAGAGACATCAGCAGCAGGGATCATAGTGATGTTCCTTTAAGCAACCTCAAAGGCAATAACATTAACCTGGGTTATTAGGAAAGGAGAGGAGTAAGAGTATAGAGGATGCTGTGGGTTGACTATGGCTGACAGATTGGTTTGTGAGCCATAGTTAAGACATTCCTTTGGGGAATGCTATAAATAATTAGGATGCACCATGAAGTGAAGTGGAGAAATAAACTGAGGTCCAGCAACAAATGTAGGTAGAGACTTAGAATTATTGCAAATTAGACAAACTTTTTTGTGACCTGATTTATCCTCAAAGGTTATTGAAGCCTGCAATACACTACTTGTACACATGTCAAGTCAAGTGATTGGGAACATTTTCTACCGTATAGCAGGGATTAGAGATGTAGTTTAGAATTGGAAAAAGACCTCCATGTTTCCCTTGGAAATGAGGAAAGTAGGAGAGGGAGGATGAGAGCTGCTACGGTGTAGCAGGTGAAAAGCTTTTCACAACACCCCATAAGAAACTACTGTGAAACTAAGATGTGCTGGAGGTGGGCTTCCCTGGTGGCACAGTGGTTAAGAATCCGCCTGCCAATGCAGGGGACATGGGTTGAAGCCCTGGTCGGGGAAGGTCCCACATGCTGTGGAGCAACTAAGCCCGTGCACCACAACTACTGAGCCTGTGCTCTAGAGCCCGCGAGCCACAACTACTGAGCCCGCATGCCACAACTACTGAAGCCTGCGTGCCTAAAGCCCGTGCTCCACACAAGAGAAGCCACCACAATAAGAAGACTGCGCACCACAACAAAGAGTAGCCCCCGCTCGCCGCAACTAGAGAAAGCCTGTGTGCAGCAACGAAGACCCAATGCAGCCAAAAAAAAAGGTTGTGCTGGAGGAAACTGCACATACCCAGCAGTCTATCCTTTAGATGGTAGTCTCAAATATTAAGGGAAAATGTCAAGGCAATATTTGGGATCCAGGTAAAATAAACTGACAAATAATTCAAGAGTTTCATAGATACAAGAAATTGTACATACTGTATGTTCATAACTAATGTATGTGTATGTGTGTATTTGTATATGTGTATATTTAAGCCGTATAGCAAACACCAAAAAAAAGCATCAATAGTAGTTATCTTTGGGTGATTTATCTCTGCTTTTAAATTTTTCATATTTTCTCTATTTTCCTTAATGAGCAAGTGTAACCTTTATACTGGAAATGAAAGAGTTTCTTGGCCACTTGCCATACTTCCTGTCCCTTAACTATATAAAGATCACAACTTTTCTGTTGATCCAGATCTTCCTTCCATTCTGATCTGTAGGCTTCCTAGGGGTCGTCATCTGAACACAACATCACAGGTAAACCAACTGCTATCCTGCTCAGTGTCTGGCTGAGCTCTTAGAGTAGATGCTGGGAAAAGATTTATGTGTTAGTAGGGATAATGGAGTAAAGCAGCTATATATTATTATTTTTAAATGGGCATTGAGTTCTCTTGTCTCTGCTTTAATTTGCTTTGGTGTGAGGTCTTTATAAGGTGTAACATCTGCTAGTTTGTCTATTTTCCCTCTAACAGACATTAGAAATGGAAGGGAGACTTGGTATTTCAGAAGGAAATGAAAGGAGAAAAAAGAAAGCAAGTAATTGCTTTGCTAAAGCAATTTTTCGTGTGTGCTATCAAATGCTGCTCCATCTTATTAATGGTTATTAATGATTATCAATATACCTCAACAATCCCCCAGAGGGCTTACTTGTATTGGGACAGTGTACCTAGATTTTAAAACTGAGGCCTTGGTTACAGCTATTATCTGAAAACATGTTTATACTTGATCCAGATATTTAAAGTTGGTGAGGAAAGAGAAGTCTAGGGCAGCCATTTTTTCCTATTACTATGTCAGAGACCAAGCCTAAAGTTGTTTTTCATTCTGGTTACAGTGCTAAAAAGAGTTCAGGAACCAAAAGTGTTGGGGAGGACTTCTGCCTTTGTTGTTCCACTGAACTGGCACTGCCTCTTTCTCCAACCTTCATGTATAGGGACTGCCACGTATTGCATTCCCTGTGCTGCCAGAGGCTATGGGCACCTCTGCTCTTGGAAGCAATGCATAATATTTAGATGATCACATGCCTTTTCTTTTTAAACCCCTACAGATTCTTGGGTTCGCTGCATTTGCAAACAAGGTAAACGTGGACACAGAAAACAGCAAGATGCTCATTGATATGATTCCTTATAGGTTGGTAATTCCACTTTTCAAGACTAGTTTTCCCTTCCTGTTAACTCTTCTTAGCCTCTGACTACATAGCCTGTTTGGTATCATTGACCAAAACAGAGTGCCAGTTAGTTCTCCAGCAAGGATGGGTTTATTCGGGATCAGCAAAGAATTGCAATTTGGGGTCTGCAACCATGGCGAGTCACATGCAAGTCCTCCCACAGCAAGGGAAGAAGTTTTTATAAAGGAAAAAATAAAATTGGAGTGGGGGGAGCTATGGTAAACAAAAAGTCTATGACTTTTCATTGGCTGAGTCCTTTGCCAGGAAAGAAGAGGAGTCTTTCTTCTTCCTGTTGGGCTCTGCAATGGTCACAGGGTGTGAGAACTCCCCCTTTTGGTCTCCCAACTCTACTTAATTATTTTCTGTTTATTAATATTTTTTAAACAATATTCTCTGCTAACAGTCTCTGGCCACAGCCAAATCTGGGTCATGGGCTCAAGTTCATTTTAGAACACAGAGGTTCTAAAGGACAAGGACTAGGACAACCCCGTTCTTCTCTGGTCAGCCTTTGACTCTCTTCCCATGGTTGAGCCAATCCCCTTACCCAAGTAAACTGCTTGGATGCACTGAATACCAGAGAGACTCATGCATCTTTCTCACAGCACGTTATGAACCTTCTCAACCTCCATACCTGCCTGATTAACTCTCAAGGAT
Organism: Delphinapterus leucas; assembly: GCF_059928025.1. Classification (NCBI taxonomy): domain Eukaryota; kingdom Metazoa; phylum Chordata; class Mammalia; order Artiodactyla; family Monodontidae; genus Delphinapterus; species Delphinapterus leucas. The sequence continues at coordinate 38,732,604 of NC_143138.1, forward strand.
GGGACAAGAGATACCTCTGTTTTCCTAGCCTCTCTCTGGGCTTCAGTGCCCAGGAGGTGAGCATTCCTTCTGTCTTCACCTACTTAGACTGAATGGGTGTCCTTGAGCAACATTACTTCATCACTCTGAGTAGAAAGCCTTCTTCAAGTAGTCTGGCATATGGAGTTCTTAAGGACTTGCAATTAATTGACATTATAATTCCTACCAGTGACTATGGGGCATCACTCTTGCTTCTGTTAGGGAATTATAGTTTCTTTAACCTTGACCAGATGAATCACTTTAGCTAAGAAAGGCCGCATACCACAGTTTCTTGGCTCATGAGAAGGCTTTTGAAGAGCATTGTTTATTTCCTCATGTTCTTCAATAGAGAGTACAGCAAAGAGTCAATGATATTGGCTAGCCCCCAGCATACAAAACAGAGGCTACTTTGATGCAACCAGATTGAATTAATCTCATATCCTACCAGTTCTCAGTGAAATCTAATGATGATTAAATACATTTGAAATTCTGTTCACTTTTTTTAAACTGTGAGCAGGCAACCTAGGTACCAGGGAATACAATGGTAAATAAGACTTGGTCTCTGCCCTCAGGAAAAAAAAATGACAAGGGCAACAATGGGATTGATGCTTTACATAATTATTTTATGTCATTTGTTCCTCACAGTAATACTATAAGGAAGATATTATCTTCTTTTTATGGCTCAGGAAACTAAGGGTTACCAAGTTTAAATTACTTATCCAAGCTCACACAGCTGGTCAGTGTCAGAGGTACTATTTGAACCCATTTCTATTTAATTCCAAAATCCAGTATAATAAGCCCTCTATTATACTTACTTAATACGCTTCTGTTATTAATGGCTTAAAAAGCACACAATTAACCTTTGCTTATATTTCATCGTAAGATTCAAGGGTATAGGTAGAGAAACAAACATTTCAAAAATCTAATTTTAGGTATTGCTTTGAACTCCCTTTTTAATTACCTGTTTATCCACGGTTGCTAGGGACTAGAAAAACTGAACAATTTAGGTTAGTTCCTTCCACGTCCATGTCCCCTTTTAACTAAATTGCTGACAAAGAATTGAATGTTACAGAAAACATCAGGAAGGAAAGAAACAGTAGTTTATGCTATTATCGTACTAAATATTTAAGGTTTACTAACATAGATTTGGGCAATAAATTCATGAAAATTAAAATCTTTTGTGCATCAAAAGACACTATCAACAGAGAAAAAAGACAACTCACAGAATAGGAGAAAATATTTGCAACTCATATATGCTAAGGGATTAACATCCAAAACACATAGAGAACTCCTAAAATGCAACAACAAAGAACCAACAACCTGACTCAAAAAGTGGAGAAAGGACTTGAATAGACATTTTTCCAAGGATGATACACAAATGGCCAATAAACACATAACATGCTCAACATCACTAATCATTTGGGAAATGCAAATTGAAACTACAATAATTCAATAGATACCACCTCACACTCATTAGTGTGACTACTATTTTTTTTTAAAAAAGATGAAAATAACAAGTGTTGGTGAGGATATGGAGAAAATGGAAATCTTGTGCACTGTTAGTGGGAATGTAAAATGTACAGCCACTGTGGAAAGTAGTATGCTGATTTCTCAAAAGATTAAAAATAGAATTGCCAAATGATCCAGCAATTCTACTTCTGGATATATACCGCCCAAAGTTAAAAGAAGTGTCTTGAAGAGATATTTGTGCACCTATGTTCATAGCAGCATTACTCACAATAGCTGAAATGTGGAAGAAACAATAAGTGTTCATCGATGGATGAATGGATAAGCAAAATGTGTTATAAACATACAATAGAACATTTTTTGACAGTAAGAATATAGTTTTATTTATAGAATTAATAAAAGGAATATACCACACAAGTATTTTACACACAAAACACCTTAGACACAAAGATATGGAAGTGAATTTTTACAGTTTATTCACATTGAGTCTAGAACACTAGGTGACCCATTGTCACCTTTAAAAAACAGAACCTTGTCACATCTCTTGAATACAAATTAAACAGCTCAGACTGAGTTGGTCGAGGTCACATAGAATCTGGAACTCACTCTAGTCTGTGCCTTTACCCTAACTCTTGAAGCTGCTACACTCATGACCGAATAATTCAGTGGGTGGTGAATCAGACAAAACAAACACCAAACAGACTCTCCTTCACAGCATGGCAGGTGTGAGGGAAAGATAAACTTTAAACAAAGCTGTATTTATCTCGCAACAATGCCCCAACTGGAGCACTTTTTTTTTTTTCTATAGACAGATACTCCTCACACACGATTCTTCTGCTGCTCAAGAACCTTCAGTGGCTCCCTAGTGCCTATGAACTCACAATGGCAGCATGTTAAGGCTGGACTTTTCTTGTTTGTGACTAGCCCCAGTGGCTTAGCTGAAATTGTCTGAGATTTGATTGGAATTCAGTATTAATTGTGAAGTTGGAGAGAGAGACTGAAGGCGTCATAACAGTTCTGGAATGTGCTTAATTTGGGCACTGAAAATCCAAATATTTTAGCATTCAACTCCCCTCATACAATAGAATATTATTCAGCCTTAAAAAGGAAGGAAATTCTGACATATACTACAACATAGATGAACCTTGAGGACATTATGCTAAGTGAAATAAGGCAGTCAGAAAAAGACAATTACTATATGATTCCACTTATCTGAGGTACTTAGTAGTCAAAATCACCAAGACAGAAAGTAAAATGGTGGTTGTCAGAGCTGGGGGGAGGGAGAAATGGAGAGTTATTGATTAATAGTTATAGAGTTTCAGTTTTACAAGACGAAGGAGTTATGGAGTAGATGGTGGTGATGGTTGCACATTATGAATGTATTTAATACCACTGAACAGTACATTTAAAAATGGCTAAGATGGTAAATCATGTTATGTGTCTTTTACCCAATTAAAATAATTGGGGGGAAAAAAGGTGTGGATAAGAATCAGAAGCAATTTTTACAAAGGACAGTGACTAAAATTATACCCTAAAAGATTTGAGTTTGACTAGCAGGGAATACATGGAGCTTTTTAGCTCTAAACCCTCTTAGATATGATATATGCCTATTGCTTACCCACTGGTATGGTCTCAAACAGTGTAAATAAACTATTTTTCATCGATTTTTGTAGTTTTGCCTGTCCTACCTGTTGCCACTGGTACATGGCAGAAACCTTGAACTAGAAGATAGCAGAGCACGTTCTCTTAATGGCTTTTGTAACCTGGCCTGAGTTGCTGGCAGTTTTGGCAAGCTGCTGCCTGAGTTGCTCTTCTTATCTCTTATTTTTATTTTTTTAAAAAAGGGTCAGACCTTTTGAAATGGATGATAAAGTACGATAAGGTTGGAGTGGGGGAGATGCCAAAATATGATTCCTGCTATCTAGGAATAATTCCACCATTTTATTCCAGCTTCCTGTTTCCTGTAACGCCAGATATGAGCAATCTTACTGAAGTTCTTTTAGAAGCGTTCTCCTTAGCTTTAGTGAGCTCCTCTCTGCTCATATTTCTGGGCAGGAAGATTGCCAGTTTCCATAACTATGATGTCAATTCCAACCAGGTGAGAGGACAGGCCTTTCTATTACTTTCTGTGACCCTTTAATCTTTGTTCTCTAACCTTAGCCTGCAGTTAAAATGAAGACTGGATTCTTCTGTAACCAGAGAGTCACTTGGACCATGATTTGAATTACAATTACCAAAGGATGTTGTAAAAATTTATTTTTAATTATTTATTTATTTTTGGCTGCGTTGGGTCTTCGTTGCTGTGTGGGGTCTTTCTCTAGTTGAGGCGAGTGGGGGCTACTCTTCGCTGTGGTGCGCGGGCTTCTCACTGTGGTGGCTTCTTTTGTTGCGGAGCACAGGCTCTAGGCACGCAGGCTTCAGTAGTTGTGGCACATGGGCTCTAGAGCAGAGGCTCAGTAGTTATGGCACACGGGCTTAGTTGTTCCACGGCCTGTGAGATCTTCCCAGACCAGGGCTCTAACCTGTGTCCCCTGCATTGGCAGGTGGATTCTTAACCACTGCGCCACCAGGGAAGTCCTACCAAAGGATTTTTGAGAAGTGTGGCATACTTAACTCTGAAGCCACTTGAATTAATGTGTGTGGTTACTCTAGAACAGATATGGTGTAGGGAGGCAAGAAGGTAATGTATGACATCATGTTGTTAAGCTAGCAGAGTTCCTCTCCTCTCCTTTTATCTTCCTTTCCACCAAGTCCTTAAAAGTCAACCACATGCCAAAGCACGATAAGAAATGCAGTGGAGGGACTTCCCTCGTGGTCCAGTAACTGACTCCGCTCTCCCAATGCAGGGGGCTCCGGGTTCCATCTCTGACCAGGGAACTAGAACCCACGTGCCACAACTAAGAGTTCGCATGCCGCAACTAAAGAGATCCCGCATTCCACAACGAAGACCCAGTGCAGCCAAATAAATAAATAAATATTTTTTAAAAAGAAATGCAGTGGAATATCAAAACTAGGATAATAAAACAATTAAGTTGGCCTCCCAGAAATAGTCCTTCTCATTTTCTTTTTTTTAGTCTCCGACCATTTTGAGTTTGGCTTTTTCCCTAGAAATTAAAAAGGGAATATGGGGAGTTCCCTGGAGGTCCAGTGATTAGAACTCAGTGCTTTCACTGCCGTGGCCCCAAGGTTCAACCCCTGGTCAGGGAACTAAGATCCTGCTAGCCGCTTGGCACGGCCTGGTGGCCTAATGGTTAGGATTCCGGGCTTTCACTGCCTGGCCCGGGTTCAATCGGTGTCCCACTTTGACTTTAGGGTAGTATAGAAGGAATCAAGAAAAACAGTACTATATTTCTCCCTGTCATCCTAATTCCCATCAATCATGCGGAAGAGAATAACAAGGCAAATGTCTCATTTACTCACTTTGAAAAAGGACTTTCCTTATGATCTCTAGCTAAAATGAAGAAATCAGATTTACCATCTTTCACTTCTTTCCAATAATATTTCAGTGTTATTTGAAGTGATGTACACAACCCTATCTTCATGCATAAGAAATAACAGTATACCTTTAGTTCAAACTCAGATCAGCCTTCTTTGACAAACAGTGGGCCTAAAGTATTTGCCATTTCTTTACAGGATTTAATAGCCATTGGCCTTTGCAATGTCGTCAGTTCATTTTTCAGATCTTATGTGTTTACTGGTGCTGTTGTCAGGACTATTATCCAGGATAAAACTGGAGGAAGACAACAGGTATGTGAAATAGAATTTGATCTCTAACATAGAAAGACACTTAGGTCTATTCATATGTATATTCACAGAAGGGGATTATATTAGTTTAACTATGTTACTGTTTTAATGTGATGCTTGTTTGGGAAAAATTTGGATTTCATGCTTGGCTTATTTTTTGATTAGATTTTGTCTTAAAAGCTATCTGTCAGTGTGGAACTTGAAAGTCATTTTCTATAAAAATACTGTTCTGTTAAAGGCTTCTATATATTAGCCCACAAAAAGCTACTTTCCGTGTAACATACCTAAAAGATAATATTTCGGATAAACCAACCATCACCTATTAACATTTTTTTCTATGGGGAGATATATTCTCAGCCCTAGTCTGGGAAAATAATAATATAACTCTCTCCTTCCTGACAGCAGAACTAGAAACTTTCCTGGCTTCCTCAAAGGGCATGACAAGAGGCTTTCATGATAGAGAATAAAGTCTTTGTCTAGGTGAGCTTAGGGAATTTATGACCATTCTACCTTTGTGTAAGAGAAAATTATCTAGGTCAGACCCTCTTCAGGTATCCTGAATTAGTAAACTAAATATATAGGGTATGGAAGGGAAGAAGGAAAGGGAAAATGTTGGCAGAGAAGGCTCTAAAGGCAAGCTCTCTAATTGTAGGTAAGAGATTTTTTTTTAATTTATTTATTTCATTTATTTATTTTTGACTGTGTTGGGTCTTCATTGCTGCGCACGGGCTTTCTCTAGTTGCGGCGAGCAGGGGCTACTTTTCGTTGTGGTGCGCAGGCTTCTCATTGCGGTGGCTTCTGGTGTAGTGGAGCACGGGCTCCAGGCGTGTGGGCTCAGTAGTTGTGGCTCGCGGGCTCTAGAGCGCAGGCTCAGTAGTTGTGGCACACGGGCTTAGTTGCTCCGCGGCATGTGGCATCTTCCTGGACTAGGGCTCGAACCTGTGTCCCCTGCATTGGCAGGCAGATTCTTAAACACTGAGCCACCAGGGAAGCCCGGCAAGAGAGTTTTTAAGTCCAATGTTCATGAGTTTTAAACTGACTAGATAAAAGTTACAACTTGACAACATGAGAGGTGTCCCATCTCAGTTATATAGCATGATTAAGTGTCAAAGAACTATCAGAATTGAACCTGGAGTAAGCCCATGGAATGAGTCCGGGGATCAGGAGGCACAGAAACAGTGACAGAAGTCAAAGACAAGCCTAGGCCACAGCAGCACAGTAGGGAGGTATAGCCATGGTCAAAAAGTAAAGTGTCAGAAGAATGGACACTGAATTTGAATGGGGAAAGATAAAGTGTCACAGTCCATGGGTAAATATAAGTGAAATATAAGGTGAAAGCTAATAAAAGTCAGAAGATTGGGCAGGGGTGAGAACATGGGTCTAGAGTAAGCCCATACCACATGATTTTATGTGGACTGAGTTTTTTTGTCATAGAGCTTCTGCCAGACACATTGGCCTTTACGGTGTATGTAGCTGTTTTGTACTATTTGACCAAAAGAAGGAAGATGAGTTACGTTAAAAAGAAGGATGTTCTATGCAAGTGTGAAAAAATTTTGAAGTCAAAATGAGAGGATTTTATGGTAAGAAAAAATGGAAATTCTGGACAATAGTTCCCACTGACTTGTGACCACACACTTTGTTTATTTAGTATACAAGCATAACAAATTTGGGGAGAAAAGATGCATGTGGTTGGAAAAAACTAAATCACGGTGCAGGTAAAATTAAGTGCAGAATAAATACAATAAATTTTAAAATGCCATAAATATTGCAAGAAGGAGAATGATGGATAAAGTGAGACTTTCATGGATCATTGCAAAAGGGTTAGGATATGTATAGATGGAGGGAGGGAAGAAGGGCTTCAGTTCAGCCTCAGAGTTGCCTTTAGCCTGTTGGACAAAGTGCCTGCTTCAAAGATTGCCGATGGCTCTCATTCTGTTTTCTGCTATGGCATTGTTCTCCCCTACCAATGACATCTCTCTTTGTGGTACAGTGACCCTTCAAAGGGAAGTATGTCCCCAGGGATACTGGTAAGTCCTTCCCCAAGACCCTGACTTGCCCAGGGCAAATTGCTGGTTCAAGCAGAGAATGCCCCTGACCCTGGCCCTCCACACTGGAGCTACCCCACCTCCAATAAGTTTCTGATCTGGACTCATTCAGCCTTCTTCATCCCATAGCAGGGGTTATTCTCTCCACCCTTTTTCTCTGGGGACTTTTGATTCACTCTGCCTGAGAACACCCCCACTTTTTCAAAGCTCCTCAGGACTGCAGGAAAGAGAGGCTAGGGGGCTGGCTCTGAACCTCTCCGACATGACTTGTCACCAGGAGCCACTTATGTATATATGTATTATGTATGTGTGTATGTATGTATGTCTGACATAAATACAAACTGTATAAAATGTGTCTGGATTTCACTTTAATTTCTTCCTGTCTAGAACCCACTTGTCTTTACTGGTTGTAACAAAACCTATCAGCCCTTCCAGCCATGGCCTGGGCCTGCTCATCCAGTTCTGACCACTATGCTTCCCTCTTCTCTATGACTGGGTTCCTTTCCTTGTTCTCTGCTTTCCAAGGACCAGCCTTCTTGCCTTGTCCCCAGGCTCCCAGAACTGCTTTTAAAAATGAGTTATTGGGCTTCCCTGGTGGCGCAGTCGTTGAGAGTCCGCCTGCCGATGCAGGGGACACGGGTTCGTGCCCCGGTCCGGGAAGATCCCACATGCCACGGAGCGGCTAGGCCCGTGAGCCATGGCCGCTGAGCCTGCGCGTACGGAGCCTGTGCTCCGCAACGGGAGAGGCCATAACAGTGAGAGGCCCGCGTACCACAAAAAAACAAAAAACAAAAAAGTGAGTTATTATTTTAAAAAAGAAAAGAAAAAAATTATCAAAGAGAGAAATGAGCTGTGCTCTTTTTAGAGGAAGCAGATAGGGCAGTGGAGAGAGCCTGGATTTTGGAGTCAACTGGTCAGATGGATTGAAACCTGACTCAGTAGTTCTAGATGTGTGACCCTGGGCAAGTTACTTTCACTTTCTGAGGCTCTAGTCCTTATCTGTAAAATGGGGATAAGGATAACCTTTCAGTTGTGAGATTTAAACTGGATGACAATAGTGCCCACTACAGTGCGTGTCACTTAAGATGTTCAAATATCAGAGCTTCCACCCCAGGTCCCTAGTGCCCTGGCTGGTCCATGGTAATGTACTGTCCGCTGCTTATGGAGCATTTGGTGTCTGAGGGTCTGCATGTCAGTAGTGGCTGTGTTTTATGCGACCTCACATTGCCTTGAATCCCCAGAAAGAAGGTAGAGTCAGTCTTTGTTCAAGAAGGCCTGGAAGAGTGATGGAAAATCAGAGCAGAAAAGCAAAAAATGCATGAGATGTAAAGTTGTACATGCTCGTTGTCTCTAGACCCTGTTCAGGCACTGAGTCTGGGATTCTGAGAGCCATCAAGCATCCTCTTAAGGCACAATGCCACCAAGGATGGCCCTCTGATCCCAAAGCCCACCCCTTTGCGTGTGCAGCCATGGGGGACACACAATTATTGGCAGGCCTCCCTGAGCAGCAAGTTTTATGGGATTCAGTGTCTGGTTTGTGCTCATTTTAAACTAGGTTTATACAGCTAATTTTGGTGTCTGTATGTCTTCGCTTCCTTAAAAATAATCAGAAGAATTTTGGAGAAAGGAGTAGAAGGAAGGAAAAGTCCTGATATATTTTCCTGTGCTAATCAAAGCAGTTTCTTCTTATAGTGCAAGACTGCCTGAAGCTAGACTCTAAAACTCGATGCAGCAACAGGCTGATATGTACATTGGCTGGAGGAAATTATGGCTTCAGTTACCTTTTTTTAGTTCCACAGTGTATAGAGTGTTTGCCATGAGAACTTCCTGAGGTTCAGTTGCAGTGATCCATTCTCCTGAATCCTTCTCCCTTCACTCTTCTCTCAAGGTTCAACTTTCCCATGTTGGCTTGGTCCCATTAGCTGTGCATCAGCTGGGATGGGGAAAGAAGGAAGTAGGATGTTGATTTCATTGCGATTATCTTCAGCGATACATTCATATGGCAAAGAGCAGTGAGTAGTGAGAGGGAATCCAGTAGGAAGTTATTTTTTTCACACCTACTAAAAAAAGAGAAAAAAAGTTAGAGAATCATTGCTGAGTGGTCACTTAATGGTTTAGACAGGGACAAATACATTCCTGATGGTCTCTCTCCAACTGGCTCTGTCTCCTCAGTTTGCATCTCTGGTAGGCGCAGGTGTGATGCTGCTCCTGATGGTGAAGGTGGGACGCTTTTTCTACAAACTGCCAAATGTAAGTAGAACTAATCAAATAGCTAAGTCAAGAAAGAATGGATCTCCAGATTACATCTTGGTGGGGCATCTCTGAGGAGAACTGCATTCAACTGATCCCCAGTGGTGGCCCCAGTCTATTTCTAGTTCCTTTTCTTTAAAATAACAGCCACTGCCTCACAGGATTGGGAGTTAAATAAGATAATATGTATAATATAGAGAGAATGGTTTTGAGCTAGTAATAAGCACTCAAACAATTGTTATTCTTCTCGTTCCCGTTAATCTTTTTTTTTTTTTTTTGCTTAAGCTATAAAGTAAGCTTTGGAAGTAAGGATTCAGTTAAACATGACCAAAATAGACTTCTGATGCCAGAACACCCAATACCACCACAGACTTGGAAGCTCATTGTGCATTCATGCCATCTGTTTTCCTAAATAGTTTCCAGAAGTCCTTGTTCTGCGTTCATGTGAACTCAATCCCCCTACTGCTGCCACACCGTCTCTTGGTCAGTTCAGAACACTAAAGGCAGCATCTAAAAACTGAGTTTCAACTCTGTGTTCAGCTATGCCTCTATATACTTATGTGCCATTTCTTCCCTTTGTGTGAGACGGATGACCTTACATTTAGAGATGCCAGGTGCATTAATTACTAGCTATAATCGATTTGTTCCAAGTGACAATACAGATCAATGCCCAGTCATCATAATTTCCTTTTAAATTTCCTTAGTGTTCCCTTTAGCCATTTTTAGATAGTACTAAGGGAGCGGGGAGGAGATTTTATTCCTGGTGCAGCAGCTTGGTTACGCACTGAGGTGGCAGTCCCTAAGCTGGAGTGGTTGTAAATATTATGCCCATCCTTTTGAATGCGTTTATTCCACCTGGTAAATATCAGGTTTCAGTAGAGCAGGACCATCTCAAGGCTGTTGCTGCCTTCTGCTCTTGTGATTCAGGGACCTTGGAAACCAGCCATGGAATATATGCATGGTGGGTGGGATTAAGCTTCTGTTTATCACACAAGCTGTCCTCTGATTCCCAGCAGAAGCCATCTACAGAATTTAGTTTATATAGCACCTTTGGTGCTATAACTCTTGGGAGTCTATTTTCGGAGGGCCACTCACTAATTTACTTTGAACAATGATATTTTTCCATTCTAGAAGAGTCAGAATTTTTAAAAATCTCAAATAAAAATCTGTCAGAATTCACTGAAGGGTAGTGATAAAAGTAGGTAAGCCCTCCCTTACTATAAATATGTTGGGGATAGAACAGCCCTTGCTTTTGGCCAACCATGTTATGGCATGTTATTTTTATATCATCTAGTTAGGATGTTTCTGGGTGAGAAAATGTGAATACAATCTGATCAGTGGAATATCTGAATTTCTATAACACTGGGACTTTATGAGTATTAAACTACAAATGATTCCTTCCTTCTTTGAACGACTGTGGATAGCTTGTTGCAAAATCCTTAGGAGAGTAATTGGTGGAACATCCTGGCTAGGGTCTCAACTAGTTAGCAACAGAACCAACATAAATTTTTAAAAAACATAATACAGGGACTTCCCTGGCAGTCCAGTTGTTAGGACTTCGTCTTCCAGTGCCCAGGGTACGGGTTCGATCCCTGGTCAGAGAGCTAAGATCCCACATGCCTCATGGCCAAAAAACCAAAACATAAAACAGAACAAAATATTATAACAAATTCAGTAAAAAAATTTTAAAAATAGTCCTCATCAAAAAAAAAATCTTTAAAAAAAACCATAATGCAAATAGTATATTCAATATTGTTCCAATTTTGTGTGAAAAAATACATAGGCTATACCAAAATGTTAACAATGGTTATCTCTTGTATGATGGAAATTATATATAAATTCAATTCTTCTTTATACATGAGCACGTTTTATCTTAATATTAAGAAAGGTAAGGGCTTCCCTGGTGGCGCAGTGGTTGAGAGTCCGCCTGCCGATGCAGGGGACGCGGGTTCATACCCCGATCCGGGAAGATCCCACATGCCACGGTGCGGCTGGGCCCGTGAGCCATGGCCGCTGAGCCTGCGCGTCCGGAGCCTGTGCTCTGCAATAGGAGAGGCCACAACAGTGAGAGGCCCGTGTACCAGAAAAAAAAAAAAAGAAAGGTAAAAATTTTATTGTATATTATGTCATGAAAAGATTTGTTTCCTCTTCATACTCCATACCTCAAGCCAAAAATCTGGTAAAAGCCCTATGAAGTTGAATTTCTTATCTTTCCTACCACATCTCGCTGCAAATTGTGGAAATTTTGGGGGATTCTTGACTGGAAAGAAGATGAAGATGGGAAACAAGTAATTTCTGCTGACTTCATCTTTGTTCTTCCCTCCTCTACTGACCTGTTAAGACCAAGTGGTCACTGAGTAACCTCAGAAAATAAGAGTAAGCTTGGATCCAATCCATTCCTGATGATAGGATCAGTTCTAATTCCCAGGCAGAGTATATAGAAGAGAGGATGGCTAGGAAAAGGATGAGAAATGTTTCTTAAAGTAGGTTCTATTCTACTTTGAGGCCCTGATGATTTTACATCCCTATGAGTATCCATCTTCATTTTCTTACATTTAAGACACTTTCTTTCCCTTAGAAAGGGAGACGTGCTTACTTCTAAAACTTTGGAAAATTCACAATAGATAAAAATCTATTTTTTAGATAGACTGGTTACACACTGAGGTGGCAGTCTCTGAAGCCATAGTCACAAATAAACCACTATTAACATTTTGGCATATATCTAACCAATATTATTCTCTATAAATAGATAATACTTTGCATAATTGTGATCTAACTGTACAATCTGGTATTCTTGTTTTAATTTAATATGTAGCATGATACTCCATACTATAACTTAATCATCTTAAATTAGGTTATCTGAATTTTTGTTATTATAAATAACACAACAGTGAGCAATTTTGTACATCTACCCTTTTCTATATTTAAGATAGATTTCTAAGAGTAAAACAAAATTTCTGTGTGAAAGCATATTAGCATTTCTTGATACATTGCCAAATTATTTTCCAAAAGGGCAATACTCAACACCCATTTTTATGGGATGTCCTCAATGTTTTAAATTTGCTAATTTAATTTGATGGACAAAAATTGGTATCTTATTGTTGAAATAATTGTAGTACATCATGATTAGACTTGAAAAAAGCCCAACTGAAACTTTCAGCATTCCTGTGAGTGGAAATTCTCTTAATTTGTCACCCCTGCTGAGAATGGTTTCTAAGCAACATCGGTAACATAGATTATGTCAAGCAAACTAGACAAAGCAAGGCCAAGTAGGCAAAGATAAGAAAAATGGCCAAAGGTGCCAGCCTCCCTGAGGGCTTGCCTCAGACACCAAAGTGACAACATGGAAGCAGAAGGGGCTAGATGATCATAACCTGCGGGTACTCTTCCTCTCACTGTCAGGGTAAGTAATCAGTGACCTGAATCTAAAAGGGGCTTGTGGATTTTGGCTGTCCGAGCACCATGGAGGGCGAGGTCCTGGGAGAGGACGTGCTGCTGCGGAAGCTCAGGGACAGCCGCCCTGATAGAGAAGTACAACCAGCCCTCTATCAGCAGCTGATAGAGAAGTACAACCAGCCCTTCGAGGACGCCCCGGTGGTGCAGATGTCCACGCTGACCTACGAGACGCCCCAGGGATTGCGAATTTGGGGAGGAAGATTAATAAAGGAAAGAAATACGGGACAAATCCAGGGGTCCCTGGTGAAGATGGACGACAGGACAGATGGACCCATGCGAGTCCCAGCTGGAGGTCACGAGCTTCCCTTGCCCTGCACACAAGGTGAGGATTCAGTAAGCAGTGATACTGATACAACTTTATTCCAAGAAGATGTGGTCGCTGGTAACTTGATGCCTGCAGTGCCCTGGAGCCCATTGAAAAATGAGCTAAGGAGGAAGTACTTGACACAAGTGGATATCCTGCTGCAGGATGAAGGGTGTTTGGAGTGTGCCAGTTACGGAGAGGGAAAGGACACCCATGTGACCCTGGTCCCTTCATTGGCCTCGCCTGCCAGGCCTGCCCGAGGATACTACGGTGGCATCTCTGAAGAAAGCCCCGGTGGCCCATTTCAGCCAACCTCATTGCCCAGAGAGGGTGATGCTTTGCACTCTTGCTCAGCAGGCCTGGCCCTGGTGCCGAGGGGTGATGGCATCTCCTTACAGGGAGGGACCGGTGGCAGCAGCTTCTCAAGCAGCCCATGCTCTGAGGCTGAGGACGTCTGCAATGCAACACTCAGCGATCTGTACGCGGGCATGCTGCACTCCATGAGCTGCCTGCTGGGTGTGAGGCCCTCCTGCGTCATCTCCACCAAGACGTTCATCCGCCAGAACTGGAGCTCCAAGCGGAGGCACAGGTGTAAGAGCAGAATGGACAGAACGAGCTGCAGAGGAGGCAGGCGCTCTCGGAGGAACCCCCAGGAGAGACGTCCACCCGGCTCCGAACCTGCGAAGGACGTGGCAGTGTTAAGAGATCGCGAGAACGTACTCGATGTTTCTGGCCATAAGATGGGTTTAAAATTGGGAAGGGCTTTTTTTTGAAGTAAACAAACCCCAGATCCACGCATTCGCTTCACATTGGAAGGAGCTTCCGAGAACGCCTCAGAAGCATCATTCTTCACTGACTTACTTAGACTCCAATGCAGTGTATCATCTTGATCAGGAAAATAGATTCATGACATTAAAGTGGTTGATTTCTCCTGTAAAAATAGGTTCTAGACCCAGAGTACCGCCGGGCGAGGGAGGGAATCCTTATAGGGAGATCGAAATCAGATTTGACAAGCTTCATCAGGAATATTGCTCAAATCTTAGGAAGCAGCCCTGCCTGACTTACCTTCCCGGCTCCTCGGCTGTGGATGTGTACAGAGGTGGTCCAGCAAGCCCTGGTAGCCCCCAGGGCATAGAAGCCCACAGGCCGAGTAGCCCTCTCTGCAGAGCAAAAGCTAAGAGGTTGAGTGAGGCTTTTGAAAGCCTGGGCAAAGGATCTATCAGAGAGGGTAGCTGCCCACCAAAGAGTGATTCCTTCCCTTCACTTTCAAAGACCAACTCCACATGTAGCCCGGGCCGCTCGGAGCAGACCTCTGACCTTGCTTGTCAAGGAAATGATCTGGGAGGATTTAGGAAGTCAGTATCACTCAACAAAGCCATTTCAGTACCCGGGGTACAACCTCCAGCCTGTGCCAGGGATCGTTACGATGACATTAAAGAAAAATTTGACAAGCTTCATCAAAAGTATTGCCAAAAATCGCTTCAGCAGACGCAGGTGCCTTTATGTACCAGAGCATCTCCAGATAAAGCAAGTGTGGGAGTTTGGTATCAAAAAGAAGACTTCTCAGGAAAATTCCATCCAGACTCTGGCTCCCAGGGTCCCCCGAACTTGTCATCGTCACCCCAGCAGAGCATTAAAAGTCCCCTCGGCTCAAACACAATTAGGGCCCCTCCATCTACAGGTGTTGCTCTCGATGCCAGCTGGGGCCATCAAGTCCCCACAAAACGACGCCGATTATCAGACCCTCAGGTGTGCAGACGGTGGGCTGGACCCTGGGATTTCTCACCTGTGGGCAGAGCCATCCCGAGGCCTGGGGAAGAGGCTGGCTCTTTATAGGTCACCTGGGAAGAGAAGAAGAGGAAAGAACAACACATCTTTCAGGATGGAAGAGAAAAGTGATTTCGTGTTAGAAAACCTCAAAGCTGAAAATCTATTGCCAAGTTATTCTGAAGTATTCCCTCTTGCCTCTCTGATTTTTGTGTATTTTTTTAAATTCTCAAGAATATGTGACAACTTGCTCTGCTTATCTGCCCTTCAAAGCAAATTTCTATGAAATTGGTTCTGTTGAGATGACTCTCTGGGTTCTTGGAAATTATTTGAATAAAGTTGACCAGTTTAAAAAATAAATAAATAAAAAAAAATAAAAGGGGCTTGTGGTAGCTGTACCAGCCAAATGAGTGACCTGGCTTTGCCTTGTTTTGTGCGTTTGACAAATTATGGAGGTGAGCAGAGAAAAACGTGGAGAAAACTTATTTGATTAGACAATGAGTCAAAGCATGGACCTGGTATTTTTATGAAATATCAGTGCATAATATCTCTGAGTGGCAAGGCTGACTGACTCTCTGTGGTACCTTTGTGGAAATTTTGGAGTTTTACCCCAGAAAGGAAAATGAAGCAGTGTTTATCTTTTCCCCACAGGCTGTGCTGGCTGGTATTATTCTGAGCAATGTCCTACCCTACCTTGAAACCATTTACAACTTACCCAATCTGTGGAGGCAGAACCAATATGACTGTGTGAGTCTAGATGTCCTGGGTGGGGTGGGAAGGACGGAGGGGAAGCCTGCAGAGAGGGGAAGAGAACAAACGAAAGAGATCAACCGGAAGGCACTGTCAGATGCCTAGTACTCTACTTTTGCTTTAAACAGGGAGTCAAGGTTATTGGTGCATGGAAATACCCATTCCAACTATGCAAAGTTAAATAAAATGCAATTAATTAAGTAGCTGCAGTTACATACAGATCTAGTAAAAAGGGTTTATCATACATCACGTATTTGAATGACTTTTAATCCAGTTAATAGGAATACAATCCAGGATGGGAGACACAAATTCTAACAAGAGAAGGAGGTGTCTTTCCAGGAAGAGTAACTGATGGAGCACTCTCCTTCTCTCTAGAGCACAAAACTAGAGGACATAAAGACGAGACAGCAAGAAATAAAAGATGCGGGATGTGATACAATGAGAGGAGAAGCACTCAGAAGAGGCAAAGAGATAGGAAGAGGGATCATTTTGGAATGCAGGTCCCTGAAAAGTTAAGAGGGGAATGTGGTCCAGTGCGCAGGTAGAGCTTCTAGTCTTAGGAGGAGGGATAGCCCTTCCAAGAGACCTGGAGAGAACGGGGGAAGGTTGAGTGCAGATACTCACAAGTGGCAGGTGGAGGGGGAAGTAAATACTTAAGGGAGTTTCAGCCTATCTTCTTTTTTAAATTTTTATCAGAGTATTATTGATTTACAATGTTGTGTTAGTTTCAGGTATACAGCAAAGTGAATCAGTTATACATAGATCCACTCTTTTTTAGATTCTTCTCCCATATAGGCCATTACAGAGTATTGAGTAGAGTTCCCTGTGCTACAGCAGGTTCTTATTAGTTATCTATTTTGTATATAACAGTGTGTATCTGTCAATCCCAGTCTTCCAAGTTATCCCTCCCCCCTCAGCCTATCTTCTATGTGAAAATAAAGTCAACATCACCTGCTGAGAGTGATGGAGAAGGTGGTGGGATAGGGACTTGAAGAGATTCCCAATAACTATCATAGCTCTTAAAATAGCAACCACTAATTTGGTGAGTGTTCTGGGTTGCTTTACAAATAATATTTCTAATCTCAATAAATTCTATAAATCAGATACTATTATTCCTATTTTTCACACGAGGAAACTGAAGTTTTAAGAGAGAATTAAAGAGAGAAGTGACCAAGGATGCATAAAAGAATTGCTAGGTAGCCTTGGGACCCGATCATTTGTGATGGCATCAGTTCATATGGCTGTGGAATTTGTTCTCTAAATCCTAGGTGTTGGGAGAGAAAGGGTAAAGGTGAGTTGAGAAAGAGGACTTGTGATTTTCTCAATTCTGCTTGTTATCACGGTCTTCCTTTTCCCTTCTTCCTCTTTTCCATAAGCTCGTTTGGATGGTGACGTTCATATCTGCAATTTTACTGGGACTGGACATGGGATTACTTGTTTCAGTAGCATTTACCTTCTTCATCATCACTGTTCAGTCACACAGGTACTTTGCCTCAGGTAGTAGGAGGTGGGCCATGGCAAGGTAAGGCAACTGTAACCTAAAGGCAAATGCATTTACTTTCAGAACTAAGATTCTCCTCCTGGGTCAGATCCCTAACACCAATATTTATAGAAGCTTCCATGACTATCAGGAGGTAAGAATCCAAATCAGTCCCACTCCTTTGCCCAAAGGAAGGGGTGGACCAGGCCTGCTGCCTAGTTTTTCTACAAAACCCCTTTGCTCCTGTCTGCTGCACTGCAGATATGCATTTACAAAGGTGGGGAAAGCGATGCAGCCAGTTAAGGATAATTTTAAAATGTACTTCGGGGGAGGAAGGCCAAGAAAAAGAGAGGTGTGAGGAAATGAAGGGGAAAAGAAGAAAGCAGGAAAAGCATGGGATGAAAATGGGAGGAAGGAATTTGCTAGATCTTGCTTCTTATAAAGAATACAGATTCTCCAGGAGGTTCTAAGGATTATTTTTTCTTACTCCATAAAAGAGCTGAAAAATTTCCCTCAAGTTTACATTTATTTGTCTTGCAGGTTACAAACATTCCAGGGGTGAAGATCTTCCAGTGCTGCAACTCCATTACATTTGTCAATGTTCACTACCTAAAGCGCAAGCTGTTAGAGGGGGTGAAGGCTTTCCTCCCCAGCCTCTCTCTACCTGCTCCCCTCCCCTTCCCCGAGTATTCTCCCCTCCCCCACTCACCATCCGTATGAGACCCCCTCATATGTCTTTCAGGTTGAAATGGTAAAGGTGCCTCTTACAGAAGAAGAAATTTACAGCCTGTTTAATCAAAATGAAGATGGCCGCCAGCAAGGAAAGCTTTGTTGGTGTTTCTGCAACTGTGATGAACCGGAGCCACCGCCCAGGGTTAGAAACATGTCTTCTTTTCTGCATTTTTCTCCACATTTTATAAAAAAGAAGTGCACTAGTAGTTTTTAAAAAAAAAGAAGAAAGAAAAGAAAAGAAAATCTAAACCCCCTCAGGGATTTTAACTCTTAGACGAACCATGAGTAATTGGAAATCAAAGATTTCTACTCAGAAATGGAGACACGGGTTCCCTTTCAGGTTCAGATCTTGCCCTGAAAGTAGGAGGCAGGGGGAGATGTCCTGACTCCTGATTCCCTTCTCAATGGCCAGCAACTTATCTGAGCACAGAGTACAGTCTGCCTGTACAGTTCCCTGGTTGTCCCTGTTTCCTTGACTTTTATCTTAGCTCCCTGGCTATCTATTTCTGAAAACAAATGACTTAAAGATTGTTTTCTAACCACAGCAGGGTCAAGGGCAGGCAGGGTCAAGGTGGCTGGGGTTCCCAAGGATCTGTCAGAGTCTCCTGATGTCTGCCTGTGACCAGGGAAATGATGATGTGGGGTGGAGGGCAGATAAGCAGACATGGGGATTTTACAGCATCTGAAGATTATTTTAGCGGATGAGTTGTAGCGCTCATTAATTTCCAACTCAGATTTGGTCTAAATATTCCCTTTCCCCAGGGCAGGGCTGTTCATTTCCAGCTTCAAGGCCTTTCATCCACACAAACACCCTGGAGGAGCAGCTCTATCTACACACACACACACACACACACACACACACACACACACACACACAAGAACACCTCCCATCCTCCTCCTCACCTACAATACCAAGCACCCACTCTCATTGCCATACACCCGAATGGAGCATAGGCTCTACTGAGCTCCTGGAAAATATCAACTTCCCTGCCAAGAGGACTGCTCTACTACTAGAATTAACACTATCTCTAATTTTTATTTTGTATCCACACTGCACTGAGTATTGTAGAGAGTATTTACAGGACATCAGAAAATACATTTTAGAGTATAATATGATCTAGTATTTATTGATCTCATACTGTGTGCCCAGAACTATGACACTATGAAAAAGGAAAACAAATTTTTAGGGGCCTCTGTCTCCAGGTAGTTCTTTTTTCTTTTTCTCTTTAATTGTGGTATAAAACGCATAACATAAAATCTATCATCTTCACCATTTTTAAGTGTACAGTTCAATAGTGTTAAATATATTCATATTGTTGTGCAATCATTACGACCATCTACCTCCAGAACGTTTTCATCTCGCAAAACTGGAACTCTGACCCATTAAACAACTCCCCATTTCCTCCTCCTCCCAGCCCCTGGCAACCACTATTATACTTTCTGTTTCTGTGACTTTGACGCTTCCAGATGCCTCATATAAGTGGAATCACACAGTATTTGTCTTTTTGCAGTTGGCTTATTTCACATAGCATAATATCCTCAAGGTTCATCCAGGTTGTTCTTTTTTTTTTCTTTTAATTTTTTCATGGAAAAATTTGAACATATACAAGAGTAGAGACAAGTATAATGAGCCTCTATGTACTCACCACCTACTTTAAGATTTATCACCTCGTATTCAATCTTATTTCATCTATATCCCTACCCACTTACAGCCCCTCAAAATCACAGGATTATTTTGAAGCAATTTATGGAATTTTAATTCAAACTGGGGAGGATTTTCTGGCAGTCCAGTGGTTAAGACTTGGTGCTTTCACTGTTGTGGGCCTGGGTTCAATCCCCGGTCAGGGAACTAAGATCCCACAAGCTGTGCAGTACGGCCAAAAAAAAAAAAAAAAATCAAACTGGGGAAACAGCTCTCTATTAATGTGACATTTAAGGCTATTATTGTATTTATCCATCCAAAAATATACATTTTTTTCACATCTCTGAAATTTAGATGCATTGTACAATTGATGGCATTATTATAGTTTAATTTGCAGTGTTTTGTTTGTTTCTTGACAGTACAAAAAGTAATGGTGCATCTTAAAACTGATGAAATAAGATGGTAAACCATACCATGCAGTACTGTTGTGTTCTAAATCATGTGTTTATATTCTAACCACTCTAAGACTTCAGTTAAAGAGATTTTGGCATGAACTCAAAAAGGCAGGGAAACTTCACAGTAGTAATGGACTTAAGCTGGGCAGGAGAGAGAAATTTGGATTTATGTCAGGTAGGAAAAAGAAGGACTCCCAGTCCGTGAATAGGCTTGGACAAAGACACTGAGGTAGAAATAAGCATGGGATCCTCAGAGTAAGAGGCTTGGCTTGGGCAGTAAGTTCAGGCAGACCCGGCGGGAGTGGATTATGAAAGCTCTTGAAAGAGTATAGAGTAGACAGAGAGAAAGGGGAGGCTCTCAGAGGTTTCTTCTGCTTGAAGGACCTTGCATCTCCCCAACACTGAGCCAGTGCTCAGCTGTCCCCCAAAGGCCTGGCCTCAGTGACTGTCAAGGCTTGGGGAGCACCTCTCTCCTTTGAACTGTAATATTATCATTTGTCCACAGCACTTTTTTTTTTAGCAATACAATATATACTACCTTGTTAGTTTTAATCTTTACATTTTTTTTCTATTTTTAAATAGAAAAGCAACAAGCAACAATGTTGCTTGTCGTTCACAAGCAACATTATTAGAACAACAGATTTTTCTTAAAGAAACATCACCCCAAAGTATACCACTCTAGCAAATGAACTCTTCATTTTCCCACATGCCTTACAGTTCTTGTCCATTTAGGTTGTTATTCATCCTTTAAATGGACACGTGCCCTCTCCCCAAGTAGAATCTGGTCCCTGTGACTGCAGAGTCAGCATTCACATCTTTCATGCCATTGTATTCCCGGTGCTTGGTCCTGTCCTTAAGCGACATAGGCCTATTAGGAGCATGAAAGGAGTGAAAGGTAAAGACAGCCACACTCAAGTACCTTTTGTCTCCTTAAGGAAATGTGACAGAAGACAGTTTCATTGATAAAAGAAGGAGGTGTTGAGAAAAGGGACTGATGGAAGAAATACTTCAAAGTTCTAGTAGGTGCGGGAGACTAATTAGAATCCAGGGATGAGGGAAAGGAATAAATCAAAGATGACTTAAAGTCTGCCTCACTAAGACAATGATAATGTCACTGACGCATGTGGGGAAGTCGGGAGGGGTGGCTCTGAGTGGTGAGGATCAGGAAAGATGAACTTGGTTTTAGTCACAAGCTGGAAGTGACAGTGAGACATCTAAGGAAAAAAGGTATAATGCATAGTCTGCGGAGTTTTCCAAGAGAGAGGGAAGTGAGTTAGTAGATAGAAACAGCATAGTTGCAAATGCTTCCAGGCTTGTTTGAGTCTTATCATAGTCCTCCCCTAACTCTGTCATCCCAGGTTGTTTACACAGAACGATTTGAAAGTAAAGGGGACCTCGACTCGTCCTCCATTAACCTGGTCCGCTGCTCACGTTTCAAAATCATGGACACAAGCCAGACTATGTCCGATGACCAAGTACCGTACATAACATCTTGCACATTCCAGAGAAATCCAAACTACAAGGAGGTGGAGAAAGTTTGGCTTTCTGATGACCCCTCTAGGAGCATGTCGATCACACTCCCTGATGCTTCTGAAACTCAGGTTGGGGGTAGAACACTCCTGCCTTACTCGACTTCATCTCTTCTACCCAGCATCCACACCATCATCCTGGACTTCTCCATGGTACATCTTGTGGATGCACAGGCTTTGGTCATACTAAGACAGGTAAGTACTAAGGAGACTTTCACAAGAGCCCTGACCCCCTCCTACCACCACCATCCCAGCCCTGATCCTGATTGAATCCTGTTAGTCACTGGTTAGCTGCTCTGTGACTCCTAGGCCACTAGGAACTTGAGCACCAAAGACAGTTTAAGGTCAACCAGAATAAAAAGAAAATGAATCAACCCTGATTTACTAAACTAGGGTTGGTTCCCTAACCATGGCATATTATTTCTCAAGGACTGAAAAATAGGAAACTCTTAACACCATTGAAACAGCAATCTGTGCCACACCCAGCAACTCCCAGCGTATCCTGGGAGTTAGTTACAAAAAATGTCAAGGAATAGGTTCAAATGCTACAGAAGAAAGTTCACAAGGAATTCTCCACTATTCAGCTGCTGTAAAAGGCACCCAGGTTTGAAGAAGTTGTGATGAAATGACACCCCAAGTGTGGGGCCACCCGGTCCGGTACCTGTAAGGATCTTCCCCAGTTCCTTCTTCATTGCCTGCATCTTTGGGTGAAAAGGGCAGGAAAGATTTTTCCTTCAAAGCTATGTTCCCTCAGTCCTGGCTTCTCTCCCACTTTCTGGTTTCTCAGACAGATTTCATTTCTCTCCTTCTTGTACAATATGGACAGTTTAGGTGCACAACTAACCATATTGGCTTTATTGTTTAATGTCTCATAAGTATGAGACATTAAAGACATATTTAATGTCTCAGTGTCTTTTTTTTTCAAGCCAGCTTATCTCAGTTTTTAGTCCTCTATCTCACTCTTGCTCCTGCTGGCGATGGCTCAGGTTTACACATCCTGAACCCACTCGCTTCCTGGCTGTAACTGCACCCACATTTTTTAAAAATTTATTTAATTAATTTATTTTTGACGGCGTTGGGTCTTTGTTGCTGCGCGCGGGCTTTCTCTAGCTGCGGCGAGCAGGGGCTACTCTTTGTTGTGGTGCGTGGGCTTCTCATTGCAGTGGCCTCTCTTGTTGCGGAGCATGGGCTCTAGGTGCGCGGGCTTCAGTAGTTGTGGCACAGGCTCTAGAGCACAGGCCCAGTAGTTATGGCGCACGGCCTTAGTTGCTCAGTGGCATGTGGGATCTTCCCGGACCAGGGCTTGAACCCATGTCCCCTGCATTGGCAGGTGATTCTTAACCACTGTCCGTCCCCCACCCCCCCACCTTTTTATGAGATATGCTCCTTTGGCTGACTTTCCTTCTTGTATCCTCAGATTCCATTTTAACAAAATATTTATAAATATTTTATCCTATGTCTTATTCCTAAGTGAATATGATTCTGTCTTAAGTGAGTCCAGCTCCTCTTTGGTCTAAGGCAATAGGAAGCTTGTCATCGCAGAAAGAACTCTGATTGGTGGTCTGTGGATTTGTGCTTTGTCCTGGCTTTACTACCACTCACTGTCCATCAGACCCGAGGTAACTTAATAAATTGCACTTGGTTTCCTCATCTATAAAATGAGAGGCTTAGAAGAGATTTACATTAAGGTCTGTCCCATCCATGAGACCCTCTCCCCACCAACACCCCACCCCCAATCCATTTGCAGGCTCAAATATACTTGATAATGTCTTATCTTTGGGGCTTTTCCATCTTAGGTTGTACTACTGGGCTGTATTCTCTTCTCCCAGTCTTACACTGTCGCTGTAGTTTTAGATTTCATTGACTACACTATCGAATGCCTCTTACATGCCAGACTGAGTTGAGCACATTTATATACACTATCTCATTTAGTTCTCACAACAGCCCTGAGAGACAAGCCATATTTCCCCCTAAGTGTCCTGTGCTCGCAGCTAGGAAGGGGCCTGTCCAGCCCTGGAACTTAAAGCCTCTGACATTATATCACTCTTCCCCCTGTTCTGTAGTATAATTGGGCCATCCTTTCCTCTCTCCTCTCGTCTTCCATTTTTTGGAGGCACCATATGTTCTGGTCCTTGGCATAACCCTTCCATCAACCTGGCCTACGTTGATGACTTTCTGCTCCAGCCCCATCATTGAGGCAATGTCCGGCACCTTAACTTTGCAGGCTTCAGAGATTCACGGTACACCCTCACACTTTAAAAAGGCAGGTTTCCCCCCAGGTGTCTGGCTCTGTGTGTGTTCGGGTTTGGTTTGTAGCTTCTGTGGCCAGAGCATTTGAGAAGAATGATTTCTTTGACACCGGCATCACCAAGACCCAGCTGTTCCTCACCCTCCACGACGCTGTGCTGTTTGCTTTGTTGTATCCCGCCTTGTTGGAGGAAGTCATTATGTTTTGTTTACTTTATAATTGAAAACTTGAACCCACTAAGAAAAATCCCAGTAGTTGTTCTTATTAGAGACAACCACTCCATTTAAGCTTCTTCTTAATTCACGATATTTCAGTCTCCCATTGCTTGTCATTTAGAGCATGTCTATAGTGGCTCTTTACCAAATAACTTTATGATTTACTGTATGATCCAGAATGACTTTCTTGTTTCCCCTCGGTAGTGAAAGAAGTAGAGTCTGTCTGTTTTGTTTCTTTTGACACTCCAACTTAGTGCCCAGGTTTGGAACCTGTTGT
This sequence comes from Delphinapterus leucas, assembly GCF_059928025.1. NCBI lineage: Eukaryota > Metazoa > Chordata > Mammalia > Artiodactyla > Monodontidae > Delphinapterus > Delphinapterus leucas. The sequence continues at coordinate 38,756,983 of NC_143138.1, forward strand.
GTCTTTGAGTATTAAGGTGAATGGTGACTTCTTTTGAATTGAACATTAAGATTTATAGCTCCAGAGCATATATATATATATATATATATATATATATATAGGCTGAAGTATATACTTGGGGTCAGTGTCTGATGTTTTACTAAATTCAAATACAACTTTGCAGAGCAGCACTGAATATGATCCTCAGGGTTCCTGAATACCTTTCCCAACTATATCACTTGACCATCTCTGGGCCACATTTTGCCACCTCTGCTTAGTGGACTCCAGAGAGAAGGAGGCCACGTGCAAACACTAAGCAATAATACCAAGATATGATTGTTCATGAGGCCCGTCCAGTGTGTCCCCATCACACCTGTGCCTGTGTCTATCCTAGCACTGTCCTCATGTGAACATTTATCTCTTTATGTGAACTGTTTCCCCACTTAAGGCCATGGGCAACCCTCCCTCTCACTCCCCACCCAAGACCATCTGATTCTCTTTTGTATTCTGGCACTTTAGGCATTTCCTGACATAAAGCAGTTCACTCATCAAATGTTTACAGAGCTGAATGGGGTGGGGATGCAAAGGCACATATACCCCAGACAAAGAAGTTTTAAAACTCATTTAATTAAAAGGCCCTTTCCTCTACTGAGTGTGAAGATCTCTAAAACTGGCTTACTCTCTCCCCACAGATGTTCAATGCTTTCCAAAACGCCAACATCTTGGTGCTCATTGCAGGGTGTCACTGTGAGTATCTTTCATCTTATGAAGAGGGCTGTGTTTTGTATCCTGGATCCTCTCCTCCCCAGATGTCTGACCCTGTGTGTGTTCCCGGTTTGGTTTGTAGCTTCTGTGATCAGGGTACTTGAGAAGAATGATTTCTTTGACACTGGCATCACCAAGGCCCAGCTGTTCCTCACCCTCCACGATGCTGTGCTATTTGCTTTGTCAAGGAAGTTGCCAGAGTCCTCCGAGTTAAATGTGGACGAATTGGAGACAGTGATACAAGAAGCCTACTCAGAAACAGACAAGGTTGGATGATGTGAAGCATCGGGGTGGGGAGTGGTGTGGTGGTGAGGTGGGAGGAGACACCTAATCAGATAGAGATGAGCAACATCCAGGAAAGGTTTTTGAGTGTGGCTGTCCCAGAATTTGAAATGTTGAAAGGTTCCCTTACCAGTTGGTAAATAGCAGTAAACCTGAGTCCCAGGTTCCCACACTGCCATGGCATCTGCGTGTCATTCAGGATCCTTTCCCAACTGAAGAGGGGTTACCCAACCCAGCAGAGGACTCAAGGATCTTTTTACAGCAGGTTTGGTTAGTGCCAGTGCCATACCAATTAATAAATATTTTAAATATCTCTCTTAGCTATCCCTTTAGAATCCCCCCCACCACCACCCTTGGGATGGATAATAAAACTGATGAACTAGCAGACGTAAAGATCTGCCAGTCTAACTCTATGGCTAGAGCAAAAGGTGGGGACTATAGACAGAGATAAAGCTAAAGAAGATAGCAGGAGGCCAGGTCATGAAGGGCCTGCTGAGGATTACATTAGGGGGTTGGAAAGACAAGTAAAATCAAGAAGACAAGATGTCCAGGAATGCTGACCAGACCATTGTTATTTAAATGGTTGACCATGAAATCCAGGCTGGCTACAAAAACTAGAGAAATTGGAAGTTATGGATTGATTGAGCCTGAAGCATGGTAAGTAGCTGAGGAACCAGAGGGTGCAAGGAGATGAAAAGCAAATTTAGGCCAGAAATATTTTCTACTTTGCCAGGAACCCATGCTTTCTGGTACCTTAAGTCCTACTGTATTCTGAAATTCCTTGACTGTTCAAAAATTAAATCTAATTGGGAAGTTTTAACCCATCTAATTGTGTGTATTTCAGAAAGAAGAATCAAAACATAAAATGAGTAACCGTCTTATAGAAGCCCCCAGAAGTAAAAGTCCAGCCTTCACCATACTCCAGGACCCAGTAACAGAGGAGGAATCAGAGCTAGACTTTGATCTGTATCCCATGCAGGAGTCAGAACAAGAGACTGGGCTAGATCCAGACCTAGACCTGGATCACGAGATGGAGCCTGAGTCAGAGCTGGAGCCTGAATCTGAGCTGGATCCAGAGACAGAGACCAAGCCTGAGCCCACATCCAGGCCAAGCTCTCAGCAGCAGTACTAGCCTCTATATCAGTTTATAACTCCCCAGTCCCCACCTCAGACTCAGCCTAGGACACAGTCAGTAGAGAGGAGGCATCAGCTTATGAATTCACTTACATCCCAGAGCAACGCCAGTGAGGATACCTTGTAGATGAGCTAGGAATAAGGGGTCAGATTCCCTCAGCAAATCCTCCCCACCCAAATGGGGCCACTTGGTCTGGAGACGTAGGCTAGTTACAAACTAGCAGTACTTGCTTTGGGACTCCTCCACCTGTTGGCCTTCCTCCTTCCTCAGTGCTGGGATCTCACTCCCAGATCACAATACTAAACACCAAGAATTATCTCTGAATTCCTTATCCAGGTTCACTTCGTTTCACCTTCAGCAGATGTTCCACTGAAGGATTTCCTTCTTCACACCCCTCACCTCTGTGCTTTTTTTTTTTTTAGACCATCTCTAACTTATTCCTCTCATCTGTGTTCCCCTTTCTCTAAAGAGACGAGGCTCAAATAAAATACATAACTCTAGTTACATTTGGACCCTTCCTGCTTCTTCTACCTTTTCTGTATTTTGTATGCCGAAGGAAATGTCAGGTGGAAGAAATCCCAGAAGTAGGTAGACACAGTGGGGAAGAGATGAGCATGAAAAAGAAAAACTGCGTAGCATTTGTACTTTATATGTTATCTTCACTGCACTGCTGCAGTGGGAAATAGGGGGTAAATAGGTTAAGTTAGGCCGGGCTGGGACTTCCCTGGTGGTCCAGTGGTTAAGACTTTGCGCTTCCAGTGCAGGGGGTGTGGGTTTGATCCCTGGTCGGGGAACTGAGATCCCAAATGTCGTGCAGTGCGGAAAAAAAAAAAAAAAAAAAGTTAGGCCAGCCTGTGAAGGCTTGTAGTACAAAGAACTGTTAGGCTAAAAGCACTTTTGCCATCACTCCAAGGTCAGGATCTTATCCTGACAGTGTTTCAGAAGACCAGTAAGCTGTACCACCCAATGAGAATGTTAGCTCTATAGGGCTCCCCCTGGTCTTCACATTCACATTCACTGTTGCTTCTTTCTTATAGGTTTTTAAGATCCAGGCAATCTAGGATCTGTACTCTTGGTGGACCAAACAGTTAAAATCTGTGACAGACACCAACCCCTTAGGAACTGGAAAAGTCAATCAAATCACTAGTTTGGTCCAAATTCATTTAAAAAAATTTCCCCTCCTCCATTAAAAAAAAAAATCTAGTATTAAGGTACAACCTGAAGAGAAATATAAACCCCTGGGCAAAGGCATTGGGAATACTGAATTTTATTTCCCACTCAGTAGACAAGAGTCCCCTTGCTTGGAAAATCAACTTCTCTCACCTGTTAGGTGAAAGAAATACTTCTTAACATAAGTGTCTCTTATCACAGAGACAACAGGTGCATTTATTCATTCTACAAACATTTACTAAGCATCTGCTATATACACAGCACCCCGGACTGTGGGGTAAATGAAACAATACTATCCCTCCCTACTTTACACACGCGTAAAGCGAGACATAAGTTTTGTAACTAGCCCAAGGTCATATACAATTGTACCCTAAAAGAGGTGGGGGAGCCCAAGTTACAAGCTTCATTTGTTCATGTTTACTCAACACATTTATTGAACTCCTACTATGTGCCAGCCACTGTCCCAGGTGCTGAAGACACAAAAATAAGCAGAATAGATGACAAAGATAATTATAAATTGTGATAAGTACCTTGACGGTAAAATACAGGAAACAAAGAGGGCATACATCAGGAGGACCTGAACCTATCTTGGGTGTCAAGGAAACTCTTCCTATGGTAATGACAATGACCTTGCATCTGAAAGATGAGAAAGAGCTAGACTGAAAGTAGGTTCCAATGACTGCTAGGAGGGCAGAACCAAACGGGGGACCAAGAGTGGTAACCATGGGTAAGTACAGAAGCTGGGCACCCAGGGACACAGCCAGATGGAGCCTAAGGGTGATTACCATGGCACCAAGGTCTCAACCAGAAACTGGTTCAAACCAGGCTGTCGGGGTGGCAGGAACAAGCACAGAAGTGTTTCAAAACCAAGAAAACATTTCACATTTAAAACAGGAGACTAGGAAGTGCACAGAGAGCCGTTTCTGTGGGCTGCCGCCCTCTCACTCCAGCTCCCTTCCATTCCCACATTTCCATCAGAGGAAGGTATTTAAACACAGAACCAATGGCTTCTGAGAGTCTGGTAGAGTTTAGACTTCGGACTTTTCTGTTATAACTGCAACATAGCTAAATCTTGATTTTCATGCATGACCTCAGAAAGACCAACCTGATGCTTGGAGTATAGCCTATCTTTAAAGCATATTCTTCATAAATCCATAGCATCCATCCCCTCCTGAAATAATAAGATGAAGAAAAATGGTCAATTGATTGTAAACAGTTCAGCATTAAAGAAAGGATAAAGTAAGTAACAATTCAAAGGCCGTGTCTTCTTCCAAAATGCAGATTGCCTGAAATTCTAAGACATTTCAAACTTTACAAAATGCCATGGTTTGGATTGGTTAGCTCACTTTTCATTGCATGGTCATCATTGCAGATTTTATATCTCTAATAAGAAACTGGAGAAAAATTTTAAAGACTAAAAAACTAGTATAGGCCAGATCTGAAAGAGTATTTTTCTCCATTACTGAAAAACTCTCAAAGTAGTTTATGTTCTACAGTAAATGGGTTATGGGGCATGATTTTCACATATAAGAAATTAAGTTAAGTCAATACAACTGCAGAAAACTGGGTTTGGAAAAGAGATTGGTCAAAATAGGTGACCCTAGGTGCTGTCTCTAAATATTAATACATTAAATGTCACAAAGCCCAATGGATTGTAACTTGATCTTACCCATATCTGATTTAGATGACAGTTAGATGAGACTTTGGACTTAGACCTTTGAGTTGATGATATGTGAGAAGGACATGAAGTTTGGGGAACCAGAGATGGAATATTATGGTCTAAATATTTGTGTCACCCAAAATTCACATGTTGAAATCCTAATCCCCAAGATAATGGTATTAGGAGATGGGTCCTTTGGGAGGTGATTAGGTCACTCTTACAATTATTAGTGGGATCAGTGCCCTTATAAAAGAAGCCTCAGAGGGCTTCCCTGGTGGCGCAGTGGTTAAGAGTCCGCCTGCCGATGCAGGGGACTCGGGTTCGTGCCCCGGTCCGGGAAGATCCCACATGCCGCGGAGCGGCTGGGCCCGTGAGCCATGGCCGCTGAGCCTGCGCGTCCGGAGCCTGTGCTCCGCAACGGGAGAGGCCACAACAGTGAGAGGCCCACGTACTGCAAAAAAAAAAAAAAAAAAAAAGAGGCCTCAGAGAGATCCCTCCTCCCTTCCACTATATGAGGACACAGCAAGGAGACAGCCATCTATGAACCAGAAAGTGGGTTCTCACCAGACATCTAATCTGCCAGCACTTTGATCTTGGACTTCCCAGCCTCCAGAACTGTGAGAAATAAATTTCTGTTGTTTATAAGCCACCCAGTCTATGGTATTTTGTTATAGCAGCCCAAATGGACTAAGATGCCCAAGGACTTAACTGTATTATATCTAGATTCAACTCTCATTTATAGGTAGAAATAAAGGAAGTAATGGCATAATCCAAGGTCATTAAGGGTCTTGAGATTATAGAATCTCAGTGCTAAAAAGGACCATGAGGGTCATCTGGACCAATTTTACCCATCCGGTCTCTTACAATTAAATTTAATTTGGGACTTCCCTGGTGGTCCAGTGGTTAAGACCCCACACTCCCAATTCAGGAGACACAGGTTCGATCCCTAGTAGGGGAACTAAGATCCTGCATGCCGCATGGTGCAGCCAAAATAAATAAATAAATACAAAAATAAATTTAATTCGATAAACACTTACTGGAAGACTCACCATACCCCAGATACTCTGTGTTTCCGTAATCTATTACTGCAGGACAATCCACCCAAAATTTAGTGGCTTAAAACAATAGTCATGCATTTGTTCATTATTCTGCAATCTGGGCTGGGTTTAGCTAGGCCCATTCATGAAGACGCAGTCATCTAGAGATTCACCTGGGGCTAGAAATTGAAGATGGGTTTACTCACAAGTCTCGACATCTCAGCTGGGATGGCTGGAAGGGCTGGAGGCTGGCCAGGCAGCCATCTCTCTCTCCACACAGTCTCTCTGGGGGGGTACCTGGACTTCACACAGCAGCTCAAGGCAGCATGTCACCTGCCACATTCCACAGATCAAAGTACGTGACAAGGCCAGCCATGATTCAATGTGAAGGCAAATACACTCCACTTCTTGAAGAGAAAATAATTTATGGCCATTTTTAATCCACCACACTATGATAAAAGAATGAATAGAATATGATATCTGCCCTCAAGGAGCTCCCAGGCTACAAACATGCGGGGAGAGAGTGTCATGCCTACTAAACGAAAAGGTGATAATAATGAGAGGTAAAGTGCTATAGAAATACAGATGACAGGAAGGGTTAGAAAGAATGTGGGTCAGGGAAAACTACTGAGAAGAAATGACATTTGAGCTGGACATTGAGATTAAGTGGGATAAACACGAGTCTCCCAACGGACCAAGGATGAGTAGAGGAGCCACAGCTACTGTGGATCAAGTGTCCATCTGAGTAAGCACCAAGAAAAATCTTGAGTTTTGTTCTGGGAAATGGTTAAATTACTTGGAAACAGTTTGATCACTTCAGGTATGACTTTTATGCTTTGTTAGGTGAGACTAGAGCACCATTTAGTATAGGGCTAATTATTCCCCCAAATTGAGACAAAGTCTTTCTAAAAACTCTATCCAATGCTCTGAATATTGGACTTAATATAATCAAAGGAGACTCATGCTTTAATTAATTTTGTGTTATCTTATAAATTTGTTAAAATACAGCTTCTCATTGTAAAAATAATACTTGCTCTTTAATGAAAATTATAAAATACAGAAAAGTGGGGTGGAAAAAAAAGAAATCTCCTGTACTTCCATTCCCTAGAGAGAAATTCTGTTAACATTCTGGGGTGTTTCTTTTGTTTTACTAGAAAGCATGGGCTTTGTCTTAGTAATGAAGGATCCTTACCTCCCAAAGTTATAGAACTTTTTCTTTAGTAAATTAGAGGGTGCTTTGATTAAATCTAAAATACCACCATCCCAACATGCATTTCTTGTTCTTAAGGACTGAGATAAACAACCTGGGAACCCTGCTGGATGCCCACACCTGGCCTCAGCCCTCTAGGAAGCACCAGGCCTACAACATTATTTCCAGTATCCTTTCTTCAGATTTAATAAATTTAAGGGAAATGCCAGGGAGTTGACAGAAATCCAGTTTACTTAACAGTACTTTTCACGAAACAGACAAGGAGACTGAGTATAAACTATAGCAATGCTTAAGTGAAATGCACTATGCCCTCATGTAAGAAAATTGCAATTTTTTTCCCTTAAAGGAAAGCAGTCTTTATTTTGGGGACTTCCAAAGCTTGATTTATAGTAACTGCAAACATTGCTACTTTTGAAAGTTTATAGAAGCATTTTTAGGAAAATGGTAATTTCAGACATTAGTCACGCTGTTGTAACACTCATCCAATGATTATTTATTCTTCAGTAAGAAATAGAATTCTTCACAGCAAATGCCCCAGAGTTGCCTCACTCAATTACTACAGCCGTTAAAAACCCATTAACTAAATCAACTAAATGTTTTTGTAGCCTTACTGAACACCTGTAGCTCTATCCTCTGCTGTCTCAATAGGCACCACGTTTATCTAAGTAACAGTAGATCACGTCTGACAGATACTAACACTAAGCTTACGTACTGTACTGAAGAAGCCTAACCCTGATATGTGTGCTTGCTATAGGTGTACTCTCTGAGGCACATAAAAGCAGATCTAGGTAATGTCCTTTGGGGATGGGAGAGTTTACTTTGCCTTGACTGGTTCTCATTCTAACCAGCGAACTCTTTTTGTTTTTAATGACACTCTTTTAAAAAATCCTGTAGCATTGATGGGAAGGGAGCCCACCACCATCATATGTGGTGCACCTACAGATGACTGCATGGCAGTTATATTGCGGCCTAAAAGACAATGTCCTATTTAGTGATATAGTAAGCAATGGTCCAAAAAACATGCAAGAGCTGGGATCTTTAAAGCGTTCCACAAAAGTCCTGTTACAGTGGAAGAATGAATTGTCTAAGGGTCGTGAGTATTAAAACTAAGGTTATGATTCCACTGTTCAATTTGGGCAGGCAGGGATCTGTTGTCACGTCGGAAGATCACAGAAAAGAGGACTCTTCGCAGAGTCCCTGATCAAAAATGGGCCTTCAGGTTTCTCTTCAAGAACAGCTCTGCTGAGCTTCCCTGGTGGCGCAGTGGTTGAGAGTCCGCCTGCCGATGCAGAGGACACGGGTTCTTGCCCCAGTCCGGGAAGATCCCACATGCCGCGGAGCGGCTGGACCCGTGAGCCATGACCACTGAGCCTGCGCGTGCGGAGCCTGTGCTCTGTAATGTGAGAGGCCCACGTACCGCAAAAAAAAAAAAAAAAAAAAAAAGAAAGGCTCTGCTTCGTAATGGTTCATCTCTCAACAGTGACAGGGATTGCCTGTAATCTGAAGCAAATTAGGCATGAGGCAGTGTATGTAATCAATCTGTTTATGGACTTCCCAAGCTCTCCATCTACTAGCATGGGCATGGCTGTCTCCGGGTACCTGACGTTGCCCTTGCCTGCGTGATTGCAAACACTGGGGGGTTGTGTCCTCTTCTGAGTCACAATTAGCTTGTGAAATTGCAGAATTGTTCTGATTTATTTCAGTCATTCTAGGAGCTGACTTTGGTTCCAGTTTATATAAAAAATTAACCGGTACAGCGTCTTCAGACGTATGTGTTTGTGCATCGGAAAGGGGATCAACCTCTTTTTCAACACCAAGCTGCCTTCTCTCTCTAAGCTTATCCTCTTCAGCTTCTGTAGAAGCCAAGGATAGATCAAACGTATCAAAAAATGTTGAATGTGGGCTCACAGGAATATGCTGTTTAATCAAAGGCCATTTAGGGGCTAAATCTGAGACAGCAGGGAAAGAACATTTCTCAAGCATTAATTCAGAAAGGCGTGTTTTATTAGAAAAGAGGAGCTTTGACCGCTTGTTTAAGTTCTCATGGGAAAACACAAGCCTACAGTATCCTGCAATCTCTGTCTCCTATAGTGCTGCTGGAAATGATGTTCATGTCATGTACAGAGCTTATGCCATTTCGCCTCTCTCTCCTTTGAAGTCCACTTCGAGTTCCACCAAACTTATTATTATTTTTTTTTTTTTGGCCGTGTGGCTTGTGGGATCTTAGTTCCCTGACCAGGGATCAAACCCAGGCCCCTGGCAGTGGGAGCGCCAAGCCCTAACCACTGGACCACCAGGGAATTCCCTCCACCAAGCTTTTTACCAGTATCCAATGAACTTTGTGTCTCTGCAGAACAGGAATGTTTTTTCTTCCTACCCCACGGAGCATGTCAATAGTAGAAACCTCTTCTTGCAAGTCTTGTTCCTGGGGTGACACATGAATTATTATCCATTTCAATGCTTATTTCAACAATCTGAGGAGTTTCAGTGGCACAGTTTTGGTTTCTCCTTGAAGAATTCTTTGAAGGGCTTAATCCCAGTCATAAGGCAACATTTCCTCTTCAGGGACTGCTCTGTTGCTGAGGAGCTGTCTCCTATACTGATTTTTTCTCTTTGACAGACAAAACATCTGTTGGAGTTCATGCCTGCATTTTCACTACAGCTTCCTCCTTCATGGCTGAAGAGATTCTGACACCTGTATTGGAAGTTATTCCATATTTTCCCCACTTTATCTGTTGATTATAAGCTCATGACCAATAGCAGGCAGGGCTTTGGAGGGGCAGGAGCCTTGAAGGAAATATGTTGTTCTTCTGGCCACAGATACGCATGGTGCCCTTAACCTGCTACACTCACTGAAACTTGCCCAGTGGTGTTCGTTCCTCCATATAGCCTGACTCCCTGCGACATCCGGATGCATCTTATAAATGGTGTGTGGGAGACACAGCAGCTCAGATGATCCCCACTCTCCCACTCTGCTATTACCCTGGCGTGCTCCTTCTCTCCCAGGTAGCACTCACTTATTAACCCTTTACTGTGTATCAGGTTCTGCTCTAAGCACTTCACAAAAGCTAACACGTTATTCTGCACGGCAACCCTGTGAGGTAGGGCTGTTATTACTCTCATTTCCTAGATGAGGAAACTGAGGTACAGGAGGTCCCACTGCCCTGGATTTCCCCTGAGGCCCCTAACTCTACCATCTTGTCTACTGCTTAGTATCTGTGCCAGTGAACGTTCAGAATAAGTCCAATAGTGCAAATTTCTGGCCTAGTAGAGGGAAAGGTGGTGCCACCAAAAGGAAAAGAAGCAGGTTCAAATGAAGGACAGTTCCTATTTACTGAGTGCATGCAATGGTGCAGGTACTTCACAGGCATGATCATATTTGTTACTTCCTCCAAAGCCTCTCGTTGAGAGAGGGACAGTTATTCTTTTTACCCAGGGTAGGACTCTTAAGACCAAGAGTTTGCCAAAAGTCACCACTATTCAGTGTCAATGTCAAAACTCAAACCCAGGTGAGATGCCAAAGATTAGGCCTTTTCTCTACTCAGTGCTGCTTCAATTTGGGGAAAGGTGGCTTCTTGGTGCCTTTGACATGAGAAACTCAAATCAGTGCACTGAGTGCCTCTGTGTCTCTGCCTCCTGCCCTGGTCCCTTCCCCCCCATACACCCAGCCACCCATGATTTCTACATTCTTTCCTAACATCCCAGATAATTCACTGAGCACCTACTACGTATCTGACACTTTTCTTGTAGGCCCTGGAGATACAGCAGTAAACAAAAGTCACCGTCATTCCAAGGAGTAGTGGGGCAATCAAAGCAAATAAACAAACAAAAAAGGCCTTTCCCTCCCCCAAAAATCATTCTCAGGTTCACTGCCAGAGGGTGTATAAACCTCTCAAAGGTCCAAACAAAGGAACATATTGAAATACTGGTGTTTGGATTGAGAGAGTAAGTAACTTGAATGACTTTTTGCAAGTCAGATGGTTTCCAATTACCTGCCTTCAACAAAACTGAATAAGGACCTCTTGGAGTTGTCAGTTGACGGTCACTAATATAAATTTTGATGATGATTACTACGTGATTTTTGGCACATTTGGAAGGAGTTTAAAAAAAACAATGATACTCCTGTGCCAAACCTTTTCCATTCCCATGTACTTACTTTATGTGACCAAGTTTTCGTAGCTATTACCAAACAAACATGAATAGAATGATGCAGGGCTTATTGAGAAAAATCACCTACCTTTGCACTGAGGTATATTTGCAATAAAATTTCATCTATCACAAAATGATCCTATATGTTATTTTGATTAATCATGCAATAATAATACTCATAATGATAGGTAAGAAAGCTTTTGGAGGATCATGATCTCAGGAAACATTTTTACAAATTAAATTACAACATAAACACACATTTGTATGGTGGAGAAGTATGACAGGATGATCAATACAAGACTTTTAAGCATAAAATTGTATTACCTGAGGATAAACTTCTGTGAGAGTAAAATGAAATAGAAATACAAGTGCAGGGAGAAAAGCGGGTAATGTAACATTTCTTAAAGTGATTTTTATTTTTTACATATAAAAATGAATGATGGTGGGTATCAAATTGCTATTGTATTTAAATTCCATTGGATGGCATTCAAAACTGTGATGTTAACACTTTTAAAGTGTCAATTTCCTTTGCAATCTGTATGCCTTTTATGTAATTTTCTTGCCTAGTGACCCTATCTAGAAAATCCAATACAAGACTGAACAGAAGTGGTGAGAGGGTGGACATCCTTTTCTTGTTCCTGATCTTAGGGAGAAAGCTTTCAGTCTTTCACCATTAAATACAATGACAGCTGAGTGTTTTTCCTCAGCCTTTATCAGGTTGAGGAAATTCCCTTCTATTCCCAGTCTGTTGCATGTTTTGCATGGGGGTAGTTTCAAAAAGTTATTTTAGTGAATAAGGAAGCAAAATGTTTGAAAACTCAAGTTCAATTTCCTTAGAAACTCTGTCCCTGCCATACCCCCAACAACAAGCACAGTGCCTCCATATGAAAGGGGCCCAATCAGCATTTGTGGAGCAAACTATCTCCCTCCTTTCCCGTTGCATTTTATACTCCAGTGATGCTACGCTGTTTATGGTTCCCCCACATACCATGCTGTCTTCTCTGACCGCAGGTTCCGTCCCTCCCTTCTGTTCCCAGCTGACACCTATTTGATGTGTTCCAATGCTGCCCCCGTGTCATCTCATTCAGGAGATGCCTCTCTCCTCAGCTCTTCTCAAATCCTGAGCTGAGCGGGCCTCTTTTTTTTGTGCTCCTGTGGTACTTTGTGCATCTACTGTTTTTATAATCCCCCACTAAACTAGACAGATGATAGGGTGTGTGGTTAAGAGTATGAATTTGAGAGCCCGGCTGCCCAGATTCAAAATTCTGCCTCTTACTAGTTTGTGCGACTTTGGTTGTACCTCAGCTTCTTCATCTGTCAAACACAGGTGATAATAATGGTACTGATCTCATAGAGTTGTTTGAGGGATGAGGGGTAACAGTGTCCAGCAAACAGTCATTACTATGTAAGAATTAGCGAATATGTGTGTACGTATAAATGATTCACTTTGCTGCACACCTGAATCACAACACTGTAAATCAACTATACCCCAATAAAAATTAAAAAAAAAAAAAAGAATTAGCTATTAAGTCCTACAGGGCAAGGGCTATGTTTTCTTCTTCTCTGCTTCTCCAAACCCTTAGTCTCCTGCCCGGGCTGCAGTGGGTACTCGATACATGTTTGTCATGAGGGTGGGCCTGGTGGAAAGTATCTGAAAGAAGGAAAAGAAATATGAATTTGACATTGCATAGCAGGTAGAAATCAGAACTCAAATGTCTAAACCATGTTGCGCATTTTTACGTATTTCCTAAACAGTCTTCACTCTGGCCCCGAGATTGCCAAACTGGAGAAATTAAACCTGGGGCCAGAGGTTCCAGGAGGACAGAGTGACCTCAGAGAATATACACAAGTCACGAGAGCTGTGCTGTGCCTGCCTGCTAATGAATGTTAACAAATGTGTGTGGCAGATTTTAGTCAAAACTTGTTTTCTTTATATCCCGGGAGTGAGGATGTGGTGCGGACAAATCCTCATTACTATACACTTCTCTGGTAGAAGTTCTTTACCCAGGTAGAAGAACTAAGAGTTGGACACGATCAGCGCAGGTCAGTTTGCAACACCCTGCTGCCTCCCCAGAGCACCTCCAGGGAGCAGAGCAAGGGCTCTACCTGCCTCCAGAACCATCAATCTCTGTAACCTCCTCATTGCTAGAGAATCTCCTCCCCTCCTCCAATCTTCACGCTGTGGCCAGAGCATCCAAAAGGATGCATAGTTTCCCACCCTACCAAGCCAAGGCTTTTATTCTTTTAAAGGTTTATTTATTATTTATTTTTTATTTTATTTATCTTTGTCTGGGTCGGGTCTTAGTTGCAGCACTTGGCATCTTCGTTGAGGCATGCGGAATCTTTTTGTTGCAGCACGCGGGCTCTTTCGTTGCAGTGCACGGGCTTCTCGCTAGCTGTGGCGTGCCGGTTTTCTCTCTCTAGTTGTGGCGTGCAGGCTCCAGGGTGCGTGGGCTCTGTACTTTTGCGGCACACAGGCTCTCTAGTTGAGGCGCACGAGCTCAGCAGTTGTGGCGCGTGGGCTTAGTGGTCCCGCGACATGTGGGATCTTAGTTCCCTGACCAGGGATCGAACCCACGTCCCCTGCATTGTAAGGTGGATTCTTCACCACTGGACCACCAGGGAAGTCCCAAGGCTTTTATTCTTATATCTCCTCCACCTACACCCCTCAACCCTTCACTCCAGCACAATTTCCTTGTGAAGTATAAGCTTTTATAGAACAAAGCCAGAAAGCGGTTTATCTCCAAGCAACTTCTGTTATCAAGCCTCTCCAGGGATCAGGGAGCCCAAGAGGCTGATTTCTTGCTTGGAAAGTGCTGGCTGCTTTGGGTGTATCCTACAGACTGCCCAGACAGGCTGTGCTGGATCTTTTGTTTGCCCTCCAGATTCACCCTCCACCTCTCCACCCTGCTCTGTGCCCTGGGAGGCTGGCCTGCATGGACTGCATCACCCAGGCACATTTGCCTTCTAACTTCCAGTTGAGTTTTGTCAATGGGAGGCACTAGCTGGAGAGGATGACTGGAGAAAGAGGCTGGGTATTTATTTCCCTGCTGCGCCATGGTTATATCCCTCTATCAAAGGGCACAGCTGTATTCAGGCAGTCCTTTCTTACTGCTACAGCTCTGTTATGGGTTGAATTGTATCCCCGTCCTCAAAAGATATATTGGAGTCCTAACCCCCAGAACCTCAGAAGGTGACCTTTTGGAGATAGGGTCTTTACAGAGGTAATCAAGTTAAAATGAGCTCTTGAGGATGAACCCTAATCCAATATGGCTGATGTCCTTATGAGAAGGGGAAATTTGAACATAGGTTGAGGCACACATACAGGGAAGATGATCTGAAGAGTCATGGAGAAGGCGGTCACCTACAAGCCAAGCTAAGAGGACAAATCCTTCCCTCATAGTCCTCAGAAGGAACCAACCCTGCTGATGTCTTGGTTTCAGACTTCTAGCCTCCAGGGCTGAGACAATACATTTCTATTGTTTAAGCCACCCAGTTTGTGGTACTTTGTTAAAGCAACCCTAGCAGACTAACACAAACTCTCATTGGGTCTGGTAACACCTCCACCCCTTGTGTCTTCAGGCCTACAGGGTGGTAAAGACTCCCACTGTTGCTAGTCTTCACCATCCCTAGTTGGTTTCCCTTAATCCTGTCCACACCTCAATCTCTTTATTCAATTCTCTTCAATTATTCTGTTGACTGTGCCATGTTTACTGAGACTCAAGTCTAAAATATAATTATATCTTCCCAATATACTTCACAAAACAATCACAAAGGCAAGAGAAAGTTCTATTGGGGTTCTCCAATTATGCAGACATCTACTGGGAATCTTATTCAATATATTTTCACTTTCTTCTGTTGCCTATTTCATCTTGCAGGACATAGAGGAAGCCATGCGGGGAAGTGATACTTTGGACTTAATTCAGATCAAAATTGTGAGAGTTTGTGGTAATCAAGGCAGGGAATGGGTGTGATGAAACATGTATCCTACACTTTAGGTGCTCATATTTCAAAAATTCCAAAGAAGCATTAGGTAAGACCCTATGACAGCCTGAAAAAATAAGTTAGCTCAAAAGGAATGGGATCTTGCAGAAATTAAATTCTGACACTGCCCATGAGCAGCAAAAACATGACGACTCATGTTCTCTGAATAATCCTACTTTTAAAAGAACTTGCAGAAAAACAGTTGTGGGAGAGGCGTATGTATGTAATTGAAAATGAATACCAAGGAATGGCCACCACTTTTAAGAATAACTTCTGGAAGGGGAAAATCCAAAATAGGATAAGTCCTGTGAAAATAGGAGGGGGGGAAAGTGATTTTTAAAGTTACATTTAAAGCGAGAAACACAGAAAAAGGTGTAGGCTTTAGAATACGGGAAAAAAACAAACCAGCTTATATGAACAATTACAGAAATTACAGAAAAGGTGTGAAGAACTGAAGCATGCTGGGAGACTTGGGAAAAACAGATGAAAGAAAAAGGAGAAATAGTCAATTCTGGGAACTCAGTCCAGTGAACTTGACACTGACTCTGGAAAAATTCTCAAATGAGTTGTTAAACAGATGGCTGGTGAGCTCTTAGAGAGAGTATCAACAGTCACTCAGAGATGTATTTCCTTTTTGATGGATCTGCACTAACCCATTTGCGTTTTAGCACAGCTCCCCTGTTGTCCCTCTCAGCGTTTTCTCTCCCTCATCTAGACCTTTCTCATAAACTGCACATCATTTATTCTTTGATTAGACAAATATTTGAGCACCTGGTAAGTGCTAGGCACTAATTTCCCCATTCTGGGACTTTCCCTCAGCCACCAGCTCTCTCCTGTCTTTTCTAAACCCCATGTGGTTTTCCTGAGCTGGCAGAATCCACATACTCCAGGGCTTGACTGTCTGCCCCAACTCACCTTTTGTTTTCCAGGATAGAATTGGGAGGAAACTGGGTTGCAGTTTTCCTTGGCCAACAGGTGCTGTCCTCTTTTGCAATATGCCCAGAAATGCTATCATTCGGGTTCCATGCAACAGATATTAATTAACTCAATTTCAAATTTGGCAAACCTACATTTCCAGCCTCACGTTCCACTTCATCTCTTCAGTCATTACCAGCCCCAGTCCCTGCCTGTAAGTTTCCAAGCCTGTGCCTTTTTGCTCAATTGATTCTCTAATTCAGGAGCCTGACATCTCCTCCACCTCTGGAAATCCTACATTTCCCCAGACCCAACTCAAAAGCTGCCTCCTCCCTGGCTGGACTTAATGACCTACTTTGCTCAATAAAATCCCGCCCAAGCCCCATGCTTGACCTGTGCAGCACCATTGTACTTTCATCTTCCCTTCTCAATTAATTACTTGTCTGTCTTCCTCACTGGAGTCTAACTTCTTTAAGGGCAAGGGTCTGCAGGCTTCCACCCAGTCCAGGTGCAGTACTTTACAAAGGGGTCGGCAAACTAAGTAAGGCCTGAGCAAAGAATGATTGAAATAGTGGAAAAAAGATCAACAGAAGAATAATACTTCATGATACATGAAAATTACATGAAATTCAAATTTCAGGGACCATAAATAAGACTTTTTTTGAACACTGAGAGCCCCTATTTTCTATGACTGCTTTTGAGCTCTAGTGGCAGAGCTTAATAGTTGAGATCTTATGGCCCCCAAGATCTCTTGGGGTTTACTATATGGCCCTTTACAGAAAAACTTTTCTAACCCTGCTTTACAACAAGGATTTGATGACTGATCACTGTGTCAGGACACCAAGGTCCTCAGTACATATCCCCTCCGAGTTTTAGTTTATTTGTGTATTGGAAGTAATAACTGTCTTGCCTTTAAGCTGTCATGAACATCAAATGAGATAATGCACTTAGAAAAGTATAAAAATATTCTATAAAGACAACTGTGTTTATCTGTACTAAAAAGATAAAGTGGTAAAATAAGAAAACACTGTAAGCTTTTATTCTCCTGCTTCCTTCGTTTACAGTCTTCTGTTGAATTTGAAATTTTAAGAGAAAGTTTTTACTTTTTAAGTGACGATAAGGTCACAGGTTCCTTCCTTCCAGTCTTTCTTTTGTGTTGCTCCCACCTCCTTTTCTTTCTCACTTGTAATTCCCGCCCCCCCTCCATTTTCTTTATATAGTTTCTCAATTGGCCCTCACAATAACTCAGTGGAGGCACTGGGACACACCTGATTATTCCATTTTACAGACAAGGAAAACAAGGCAGATTACAGTTGGCTGCGCAGCTCTGACTCAGCACACAGGGAGCCCTCAGTACCACGCTCTTCGCCATTCCTCAGGGGCAACCGCCCGGCAAATAGAACAAAGCTGACCCTGCGAGGCTTCCAAGCTTGGTCCTCAAACACCCCTTGCGTGTATATCCTCGGCGTTATTTCCTTCACCCCTCTTCCCCCAATTCTTTACTGCCGCCCCCCCTTCGCAGGAACAGGTGGTAGGCTCCGCGCTCAACGCGCAGACGCGCGCCGTCGTGGGCGGGGCGGGAACTGGGGGGCGGGGTGTGCGCGGGCTTGGTTTTGGGCCGCGGCGGGAGCTGGAGTCACCGCCAGTGGAGTGCGCAGGCGCCAGGCAGTTACCGGTTTCGCCATGGAGCGGAAAGGTGAGCGGCGGAGCGGCCTCCGCCACGAGGGCATCGGCCGCCGGGGCAAGGCCCGGGTCAACGCCAGGAGCTTAGCCTAAGCGCCGCCGTCCGGTCCCCGGGCGTGCGGCGCCCCTCCACTGAGGTGGCGCCGCCCCTCACCCCCCGCCTCTGGGCAGCCGGTCCGCGCCCCTGAGCTCCGGCGTCCTTCCGCGCCGGCAGTCATCGCCTCTCTTGCCCCGCCAGGCCGGCCCGCCCCTTGGGGCCACTCCAGGGCCCGGCCCTCGGCAGGCGAGGCCGACCCCGGCGCGCCAGCCCCCTGACCCGGCCTGAGCCCCTTCCGGCGTGCCCCGCCTGGGCGCTGCTCAGCGCTCCGTGGGCCGCCAGCCCCCTGAGCGGCCGCCTGGCCGACGCCGCGGCGCTTGCCCCGGAGCCGCCCCTCAGGCAGGCCCCGCACCCGGTCCTCGCGCCCCTGCTGGGTCTCCACCCTCACCTTGGTGTCTTCCTTTCCTCCCCATTCGCCCTTCATCCATCCCTCTCTCCTGCAGTGCTTGCGCTCCAGGCCCGAAAGAAAAGGACCAAGGCCAAGAAGGACAAAGCCCAGAAGAAGTGAGTCTCACCCCCCAACATCCCTTTCTTTGGATTTGCCCCCGCACCTCGTCTCTGGTTTCACGCCTTGAACGTGCACCGGGTTTGGACACCCGGCGGCCGCAGCCACATGGCCTGGGGGCGGCCAAGGAGGGTCGCGCCCCGTGAACCATGTGGGCGGGAGCTTCTGTTGCTGGAGGCCAGGTCTGCGTCTTAGCAGCCCCGCTCCTTCTGGAAAGGGCTGTTGGGAGAGGACCGTAGCCCGACCGGTACCTTACCTTCCCAACTCCAGAGAGGAGGCACAAGCTTCCCGAATTTGAGCCTCCCCACGGAGCTGGTAGATCACTATCAGTTTGTGAACCCTGCTCTCTTTCCATACCTGCTTCGCAGCGTCTTAATTTGCCTCCTCCTTCTGCAGGGTAAGCGGCAGGGAATTCTTGAATGAATTTTCTGTATTTTGGTCTGCCAGCCACACGCTCCCTTTTATAGAGGAGGGCATGGAGCTTTCCCCTGGGTTAGGCAAAACTTCCTGAGCCTGCAGGCGCCTGGCCTTCCTTGCAGTCTGCAGGCAGCCCTCTGGGGTATGCAGCCGGTTTCTGTTGCTGCTTCTCTTTCCCCGGAACCTCAGGTCCTCGCACTGAATGCAGATACCTTCTGGAGTGGGCATCACAGTGGTGACGGGGAAGTTCTTTAGCCAGCGCTGTTGATGATTTTGGCTTGGTGTGTTAAGTGCCACTTGCCGGTTTTTATCAGCAGGATGCATAATCGTGGTTTAGCGCTATTGTGGGAAACACAAAAGTTGGTCAGAACGTCATAGAAACGCCCAGTAGAGGGCTTCTGCAAGTGAGGCTTAGTCTGAAGAACTTTTGTAGTCACATTTAATTGCAGAGGGCCTTGGAAATTGTCTTTTAGACACTTGTACTCAGAAAAAAAAATGCATTATTTTCATGACACTTTTCCATTTCCTTGGATCTACGTGGAGTTGTACACATCTAAGTCTTTCTGAGCTGATAAAACTCATTTCAGAGGCTTTCCTAGGTTTTCTTTCTGAATGATGATACAAGATTCGGGCATGTGTGCGTGTGTGTACGTTTGTGTATTGTTTTCGGCAGCTGCCTAATGTTTCAGGAGAGCAAACGATGACTTCTATCAATAGAGCTAAAGTGGTAGGTGACCTCACCTCTTGCTTCATTTCTATCAACTGTCTTACGAAATTTTTTATTTTCGGAAGTGCTTGGTAACCAGTGCATTTAAATGTGAGTTTATATATGTTTGTGTGTGTATTTAATTTGCCTCTTGATTATCCATGTATGGATGATTCAAAAACCAGTTTTTACTCCCAGATCGGTTTAATGGAAACAGCCAGGAGCTAACCTGGTTCTCCCGTGCAGTGGGAATTTAAATGTTACTCTGTGTGTGTGCGTGCACGAGCGTGCATGCACAGCCTTAGTTTTGTTACTCTCTGTGGAGCTGATATGAATGTGTTATAAAACCATATGTTTTCTGCTGATGTAAGGAGGTGATGATTTTATTATTCACTGTATTATTTAGATTTCATCTGTCCTGGTTTCTCCACTTGGAAATTAACCTTGATATTAGCCTGAATCAGCCTATAATTTGGGAGATAAATATGTATGGGTGATCATATACTTTATTTTTAACACCAGATATTCAGTACTTTGGATTATCTATTTATTTATAATAAGTTTGTTCATTTATTTTTGGCTGCATTGGGTTTTTGTTGCTGTGCGTGGGGTTTCTCTAGTTGCAGCGAGTGGGGGCTACTCTTCGTTGTGGTGTACAGGCTTCTCATTGCGGTGGCTTCTCTTGTTGCAGCAGAGTATGGGCTCTAGGCACGTGGGCTTTAATATTTGGCTCTCGGGCTCTAGAGCGCAGACTCAGTAGTTGTGGCGCAAGGGCTTAGTTGCTCCAAGGCATGTGGGATCTTCCCAGACCAGGGCTCTAACCTGTGTCCCCTGCATTGGCAGGCGGATTCTTAACCACTATGCCACAGGGAAGCCCCGTGGATTATCTGTTTAGACCATATGCTTTATTTGTAAAGCTGAATATATGTACTTTGGATTATCTGTTACTCCTCCCTTCACTACTGTGGGTAACCTAGAGTCACTTGCACAAAAGCAAGTGAGTAGTACAGATAATTAGTTATTTTACTGAATATTTCATCTTGTACAACTTGACTCCTTGAACCACCCCCATTTACTTATAGTTTCAGAGGTGCTTAATTTTTTATTTTGTCTTCAATTAATAGTTTTTCTTGATAATATTACTTTTGTTTTTGGTTTCTCCAGCCTCCTTTTAAGTACTTGAAATGTCTAATTAACTTGGTTAGAGTACTGTGTCAGAAGTTCAAGCCCCACCTGTCTCAGGTAACTTGACTTTATTCCTTGACTCTTGACTGCACTGCTGACTTCTAGTCATTTTGCAAAGGCAAGCTGCTAGTTACCAGGAGATTAGTCAGGGAGAAAGTCTGAGGGAGAAGGGTGCGATAGTTTGGTCTTTGGAGTGAGTCAGATCTGGTTTGAATTCTGATTTTGCTGTGTTTTAGCATTCTGACCTTGGATTACTTAGTTAAGGAAACAGTCTTATATGTTATGACTGGTAGCTCAGTCATAATGAAAACTCATCAGGACTTGAAGTTTAAAAAAACCAAACATTTAAATGAAAAATTTTAGAAATTATGGATGTACAACAGTAAATAACATCCTAGTAATTTAGTCATGGTGTGGAACAGGTGGAAAGGATTTTCAGTCCCCTGATTTTGTAGATCTTAAAACTAGAATCTACATACTTTAAATAATATTCCCATGGAGGTGAACCAGTTTGTAGCAGTGTCAAAACTGGAATCCAGGGCTCCTGCCCTCCAGCTCAGTGCTCTTTAGGATTTATTTCCTTTGGGTTCTTTTACTGTGCTGAAAGATCTGACTTTGGGGATTTTTAGTTGTCTTTAGTAGTTTTATTTGAAGAATTCCTTCTCCATTTCAGTTTTTCCGACACTGTACTCTTATTTACTAACATTAACTAGTTGGTGATAATCTCTATTTTACCTTACAGATAAGGCAATTGAGATTTGCCAGATTACTCCCCTAGAAAATTTAAAGCTAGGTTTCTAACCCAGATCTGACATACCCCAAAGCCCTGGACACTAACCATTGCTGTCTCCAAGTGACAATTCCTTTTGGTGTATCTGAGGACAAATAAGAATAGAGGCTGAGTGAACAGAGGCTTGTGAATAAGGGACCTCAGGATGCATGGGTGTTTAGGTACACTTTCATGGCCCATTGGGTATGTCTCTTAAAGGGTACAACGTTATATCTCCCTTTGAGCATTCAGTTTTCAATGTGTATATCAAGAGCTGTGTGCCTTCATCTGTTTGTCATAGGTTTTTATAATTTAAGACAATTTATGTATGCTTTTTTTTTTAAGATGATTTATTTATTTTATTTATTTTTGGCTGCATTGGGTCTTAGTTGCAGGATGTGGGATCTTCGTTGAGGTGTGCGGGCTTCTCTCTAATTGTGGCGCACAGGCTCCAGGGTGGGTGGGCTCTGTAGTCTGTGGCATGCAGGCTCTCTAGTTGAGGCACGTGAGCTCAGTAGTTGTGGCATGTGGGCTTAGTTGCCCCCTGGCATGTGGGATCTTAGTTCCCTGACCGGGGATTGAACCCTCATCCCCTGCATTGTTAGGTGGATTATCTACCACTGGACCACCAGGGAAGTCCCTTTGTCTGCTTTCAAGATTGTTTCTATGGAATATAATTCCAGAATGGATTTCATATCTAATAATTTTACTAAAATAAAGGGATTGAGAAGTGGGAAATGGGGGTACAGTTTTAAATAGGGTGATGGAGGACACATTGATAAGGTGACACTTGAAGGAGTGACACTTGAAGGGCTGCTCTAGCCAGAATATTAAGAGTGGGAATATTCTTCTAGCTCCTGCTTAGCCACCAGAACTGGACAGTATTACTTGAAAAAGCTTCCCAAAGACGGTAACCTATAAGGTGTCTTGTTTTGATTTCTTTTATTACTAAAGGTTGACCATTTGGAGGATATATTTATTGACCTGCTACTATCTTTTGTCCATTTTTATGTTGGATTGTTGATCATTTTCTTGATATTAAGAGCTATTTATTAAGAATATACCTTTTGGGGCTTCCCTGGTGGCGCAGTGGTTGAGAGTCCGCCTGCTGAGGCAGGGGACACGGGTTCGTGCCCTGGTCCAGGAAGATCCCACATGCCGCGGAGCGGCTGGGCCCGTGAGCCATGGCCGCTGAGCCTGTGCGTCCGGAGCCTGTGCTGCGCAACAGGAGAGGCCACAGCAGTGAGAGGCCCGTGTACCGCAAAAAAAAAGAATATACCTTTTGTTATGTGACAGATTTGTACTTCTCAGCTTGTTAGCCTTTCAAATTACATTTATAGTGTGTTTTTGACATAAATTAATTTTTTTTAATGTGGCTAATCTGTTTCTTCGCTTTTTACCTTTGAAATTTTTGATGTCAACTTTCCTATCTTTAAAAAAAGTTGCATTTTTAACTTTGTGTGTTTCCATTAAAGTATGTACTTTCAAAATTATGTACTGCTAGAATTGCATTTTAGAATTGCTCTTAGAAATATTTTCTTGTCTTCTTTTCTTTCTCAGTAAGTTTATGTACGTTAGTAAATTTTATTTGCATTAGTGTTTCTTCTACAGTGAGGCCCAGAGGCTTGCCAGTTTACCATGTTTCTTTAGATTACTACTTGAAACCAGCAACTTGTTGAAGTGCTAAAAGTGGTGGGTGTTTAGGAACTCCTATATTAAAAGTGAAAAAAACAGTTCACAGAAAGATAGACAAGTTGAAAAGGCAGTGGGGCTATGTACCAGATGAAGGAACAAGATAAAACCCCAGGAAAAACAAGTAAATGAAGTGGAGATAGGCAACCTTCCAGAAAAAGAATTCAGAATAATGATAGTGAAGATGATCCAGGACCTCGGAAAAAGAATGGAGGCAAAGATCAAGAAGATGCAAGAAATGTTTAACAAAGACCTAGAAGAATTAAAGAACGAACAAACAGAGATGAACAGTACAATAACTGAAATGAAAAATACACTAGAAGGAATCAGTAGCAGAATAACTGAGGCAGAAGAACGGATAAGTGACCTGGAAGACAGAATGGTGGAATTCACTGCTGTGGAACAGAATAAAGAAAAAAGAATGAAAAGAAATGAAGATAGCCTAAGAGACCTCTGGGACAACGTTAAATGCAACAACATTCGCATTATAGGGGTCCCAGAAGGAGAAGAGAGAGAGAAAGGACCCGAGAAAACATTTGAAGAGATTATAGTTGAAAACTTCCCTAACATGGGAAAGGAGATAGCCACCCAAGTCCAGGAAGTGCAGCAAGTCCCATACAGGATTAACCCAAGGAGAAACGTGCTGAGACACATAGTAATCAAATTGGCAAAAATTAAAGACAAAGAAAAATTATTGAAAGCAGCAAGGGAAAAATGACAAATAACATACAAGGGAACTCCCATGAGATTAACAGCTGATTTCTCAGCAGAAACTCTGCAAGCCAGAAGGGAGTGGCGTGATATTCTTAAAGTGATGAAAGGGAAGAACCTACAACCAACATTACTCTACCCGGCAAGGATCTCATTCAGATTCGATGGAGAAATCAAAAGCTTTACAGAGAAGCAAAAGCTAACAGAATTCAGCACCACCAAACCAGCTCTACAACAAATGCTAAAGGAACTTCTCTAAGTGGGAAACACAAGAGAAGAAAAGGACCTACAAAAACAAACCCAAAACAATTAAGAAGATGGTCACGGGAACATACACATCAATAATTACCTTAAATGTGAATGGATTAAATGCTCCAACCAAAGGCATAGGCTTGCTGAATGGACACAAAAACAAGACCCATATATATGCTGTCTACAAGAGACCCACTTCAGACCTAGGGACACATTCGGACTGAAAGTGAGGGGATGGAGAAAGATATTCCATGTAGATGGAAATGAAAAGAAAGCTGGAGTAGCAATACTCATATCAGGTAAAATAGACTTTCAGGTAAAGAATGTTACAAGAGACAAGGAAGGACACTACATAATGATCAAGGGATGAATCCAAGAAGAAGATACAACAAGTATAAATATATATGCACCCAACACAGGAGCACCTGAATACGTAAGGCAACTGCTAACAGCTATAAAAGAGGAAATCAACAGTAACACAATAATAGTGGGGAACTTTAACACCTCACTTACACCAGTGGACAGATCGTCCAAACAGAAAATTAATGAGAAAACACAAGCTTTAAATGATACAATAGACCACATAGATTTAATTGATATTTATAGGACATTCCATCCAAAAACAGCAGATTACACTTTCTTCGCAAGTGCACATGGAACATTCTCCAGGACAGATCACATCTTGGGTCACAAATCAAGCCTCAGTAAATTTAAGAAAATTTAAATCAAGCATCTTTTCTGACCACAACGCTATGAGATTAGAAATCGATTACAGGGAAAAAAATGTAAAAAACACAAACACATGGAGGCTAAACAATATGTTACTAAATAACCAAAAGATCACTGTGAAGAAATCAAAGAGGAAATCAGAAAATACCTAGAGACAAATGACAATGAAAACACAACGATCCAAAACCTATGGGATGCAGCAAAAGCAGTTATAAGAGGGAAGATTATAGTAATACAAGCCTACGTCAAGAAACAAGAAAAATCTCAAAGAATGTAACCTTACACCTAAAGGAACTAGAGAAAGAAGAAAAAACAAAAGCCAAAGTTAGCAGAAGGAAAGAAATCATAAAGATCAGAGTAGAAACAAAGAAAACAGTAGCAAAGATCAATAAAACTAAAAGCTGGTTCTTTAAGAAGATAAACAAAATTGGTAAACCATTAGCCAGACTCATCAAGAAAAAAGAGGGAGAGGGCTCAAATCAATAAAATTAGAAATGAAAAAGGAAAAGTAACAACTGACACTGCAGAAATACAAAGCATCCTGAGAGACTGCTAGAAGCAACTGTGCCAATAAAATGGACAACATGGAAGAAATGGATAAATTCTCAGAAAGGTAAAATCTTCCAAGACTGAACCAGGAAGAAATAGAAGATATAAACAGACCAATCACAAGTAACGAAATTGAAACTGTGATTAAAAATCTTCCAGCAAACAAAAGTCCAGGACCAGATGGCTTTACAGGTGAATTCTATCAAACATATAGGGAAGAGCTAACACCCATCCTTCTCAAACTCTTCCAAAAAATTGCAGAGGAAAGAACCCTACCAAACTCATTCTATGAGGCCCTGATACCAAAACGAGACAAAGATACAACAAAAAAAGAAAATTACAGACCAATATCACTGATCAATATAGATGCAAAAATCCTCAACAAAATACTAGCAAACAGAATCCAACAACACGTTAAAAGGATCATACACCATGATCAAATGGGATTTATCCCAGGGATGCAAGGATTCTTCAATATACGCAAATCAATCAGTGTGGTACATCATATTAACAAATTGAAGAAAACCCATATGATCATCTCAATAGATGCAGAAAAAGCTTTTGACAAAATTCAACACCCATTTATGATAAAAACTCTCCAGAAAGTGGGCATAGAGGGAATCTACCTCAAGATAATAAAGGCCATATATGACAAAACCACAGCAAACATCATTCTCAATGGTGAAAAACTGAGAGCATTTCCTCTAAGATCAGGAACAAGACAAGGATGTCCACTCTCGCCACTATTATTCAACATAGTTTTGGAAGTCCTAGTGACGGCAATCAGAGAAGAAAAAGAAATAAAGGGAATGCAAATCGGAAAAGAGAAGATAAAACTGTCACTGTTTGCAGATGACATGATACTATACATAGAGAATCCTAAAGATGCCACCAGAAAACTACTAGAGCTAATCAATGAATGTGGTAAAGTTGCAGGATACAAAATTAATGCACAGAAGTCTCTTGCATTCCTGTACATTAATGATGAAAAATCTGAAAGAGAAATTAAGGAAACTCTCCCATTTACCATTGCAACAAAAAGAATAAAATACCTAGGAATAAACCTACCTAGGGAGACGAAAGACCTGTACGCAGAAAACTATAAGACACTGATGAAAGAAATTAAGGATGATACCAACAGGTGGAGAGATATACCATGTTCTTGGATTGGAAGAATCAATATTGTGAAAATGACTCTACTACCCAAAGCAATCTATAGATTCAATGAAATCCCTATCAAATTACCAATGGCGTTTTTTTATGGAACTAGAACAAAAAATCTTAAAATTCGTATGGAGACACAAAAGACCCCGACTAGCCAAAGCAGCCTTGAGGGAAAAAAATGGAGCTGGAGGAATCAGACTCCCTGACTTCAGACTATATTACAAAGCTACAGTAATCAAGACAATATGGTACTGGCACAAAAAACAGAAATATAGATCAATGGAACAAGATAGAAAGCCCAGAGATAAACCCACGCACCTATGGTCAACTAATCTATGACAAAGGAGGCAAGCGTATACAATGGAGAAAAGACAGTGTCTTCAATAAGTGGTGCTGGAAAAACTGGGCAGCTACATGTAAAAGAATGAAATTAGAACACTCCCTAACACCATACACAAAAATAAACTGAAAATGGATTAGAGACCTAAATGTAAGGCTGGACACTATAAAACTCTTAGAGGAAAACATAGGAAGAACACTCTCTGACATAAATCACAGCAAGATCTTTTTTGATCCACCTCCTAGAGTAATGGAAATAAAAACAAAAATAAACAAATGGGATCTAATGAAACTTAAAAGCTTTTGTAAAGCAAAGGAAACTACAAACAAGATGAAAAGACAACCCTCAGAATGGGCGAAAATATTTGCAAACAAATCAACGGACAAAGGATTAGTCTCCAAAATATATAAACAGCTCATGCAGCTCAATATTAAAAAAACAACCCAATCCAAAAATGGGCAGAAGACCTAAATAGACATTTCTCCAAAGGAGACATACAGATGGCCAAGAAGCACATGAAAAGCTGCTCAACATCACTAATTATTAGAAGAATACAAATCAAAACTACAGTGAGGTATCACCTCAAAGCAGTTAGAATGGGCATCATCAAAAAATCTACAAACAACAAATGCAGGAGAGGGTGTGGAGAAAAGGGAACCCTCTTGCAGTGTTGGTAGAAATGTAAATTGATACAGTTACTATGGAGAACAGTATGGAGGTTCCTTAAAAAACTAAAAATAGAATTACCATATGACCCAGCAGTCCCACTACTGGGCATATACCCAGAGAAAACCATAATTCAGAAAGGCACATGCACCCCAATATTCATTGCAGCTAACTGTTTACAATAGGCAGGTCATGAAAGCAACCTCTATGCCCATTGACGGAGGAATGGATAAAGAAGATGTGGTACATATATACATTGGAATATTAGCCATAAAAAGGAATGAAATTGGGTCATGTATAGAGACGTGGATGAACCTAGAGACTGTCATACAGAGTGAAGTAAGTCAGAAAGAGAAAAAGAAATATCGTATGTTAACGTATATATGTGGAACGTAGAAAAATGGTACAGATGAACTGGTTTGCAGGGCAGAAATTGAGACACAGATGTAGAGAACAAACGTATGGACACCATGGGGGGAAGGCAGCAGGGGGTGGGGGTGGGAGTGTGACGAATTGGGAGATTGGGATTGACATATAGACACTAATATGTATAAAATGGATAACTAGTAAGAACCTGCTGTATTAAAAAAAGTTTTTTTTTTCTTAAAAATGAAAAGACAGGCTGGTCAACTAAAATCTATTTTTACTCAAGTTTTTAGACCTGGTAGGATAACTGCAGCAAGCTTTTTTGTTTTTTACCCACCTTAGATAGACTTTTGCCTGGTGTTCCCCAGGTCCTGTCTACCACTAATGCTGGTTTGGGGACTAAGTTCATTTTTATATTGGCTGAAGCATTTTAATGGTTCTCTCACTGTAACTGAATTAATCCCAAGCAGATAAGAAAATTCAGAAAGCTAGGAGTTTTTTTTTTTAAGTCTTCCTTTCCAGGTACAATGCAAGTAATAATTTAGTTAAAGAGAAATAGATACCTAAATATATTTATAATCTTACAGTTTTTTCATCGAATTTAAGATGCTGTTTTTTAATTCACCATTTTATGTACTACTAAGAAAAAAATACTACCAATTAACCTTATACACCATTTACTGTAAGATGTGTCTTGATTTCAGAGATGTAAAATGGTGGGAGACATTTTCATGTTTGAGTTTGTGAAATGCAGTAATTCCAAGATTGTGCAGAATTGACAGCATGATTTTTTTTTGCGGTACGGGGACCTCTCACTGTTGTGGCCTCTCCCGTTGCGGAGCACAGGATCCGGACGCACAGGCTTAGTGGCCATGGCTCACGGGCCCAGCCGCTCCGCAGCATGTGGGATCTTCCCGGACCGGGGCATGAACCTGTGTCCCCTGCATCAGCAGGCGGACTCTCAACCACTGCGCCACCAGGGAAGCCCGTGATTGTCTTTTTAAAAGCTTTGTTGTGGAAATTTTCAAATATGTATGAAATGAGAGAAAATGGCAAAATAAACTTGCATATATCCACCTTAACTTCCAGCAGTTATCAGCTATGGCTGATGTTGTTTCATCTATTGATACATCTTCTCCTACTCCCCTCCATCTTATTTTAAAGCAAACCCTAGACATTATCATCTTGTAAGATAGGGACTCTTAATTTTTAAAAATATAACTACAGTACTATTATGACACCTAAAATTTTTTAACACAAGTTGATATCAAATATCCAACTTTGCCATTGTTTTAAAAGTCTCTCTAGTCTTTTTATCTATAAGTTCTGCATAGTTTTTGTTTTTTTTTTCTTTGCAAACTTTAAAAAATTAATTTATTTCTTTTTGGCTGCGTTGGGTCTTCATTGCTGCGTGGGGGCTTTCTGTCGTTGCGGCGAACGGGGGCTAATCTTCCTTGTGGTGCGCAGGCTTCTCATTGCGGCGGCTTCTCTTGCTGTGGAGAACGGGCTTCAGTAGTTGTGGCACGTGGACTCAGTAGCTGTGACTCACGGGCTGTAGAGCTCAGGCTCAGAAGTTGTGGCGCATGGGCTTAGTTGCTCTGTGGCATATGGGATCTTCCCAGACCAGGGATCGAACCCATGTCCCCTGCATTGGCAGGCGGATTCTTAACAACTGTGCCACCAGGGAAGTCCCTGCAAATTTTTTGCTAGACAGCTTCATTGGTGGTGGTGTATACTTCTATCAGATGGCACCTACTGTTTGGTTGACTCTTTATTTGTGATGTTAGTGGCCTTTGATTATTGCCTAGATCCCTGATTTTATTTGGGGTTGCAAAATGGTAGTATTCTATTATTCTTTAATTTATTAATTGTAATACTTGTGTAAACAGAAACTTTATCTCTTCTGTTTGCTTATCTAGGGAGAGACTTCATGTGTATGACAGACTGGATAAATACTTTATACTTTCCAGTTTTAAAAATAATGAGCTGGGTTCCTAGCATCCTCCAAAATGACCAATAAGATTTATTTGATTATGAACACACAGATTTAAACATATTTGTGGTTCAGTCCATTGTAGTTTTGTTTTTGTTTTGTACAGCTTTATGGAGGTATAGTTTATATACCATAAAATTCACCTGTTTAAAGTGTACAATTGAGTGATTTTCAGTATGTTCACAGAGTCGTGCAACCTTCACCATGATCTAGTAGGTTTGAAATATATCCATCACCTCAGAAAGAAACGCTGTACCCGTTTGCAGTCAGTCCTCATTACCCCCCATGCTACCCGACCTCCAACCATAGGCAACCACCAATCTACTTTCTATCTCTATGGATTTGCTTAGGCTGGATATTTCATATAAATGGAATTGTACAATATGTGGTCTGTTGTGACTGGCTTCTTTTACTTAGCATGTTTTTAATGCTCATGCATTTTGTAGCATGTATAGTTATTTTTATTGATTGTCCTATCCTTGGCCAGTTGGAGTCCCTTCATGATGGCCCTTGAGTCATTTGTCTCAGCCTGAGACATCTTTGATAGCTTTTTGCTATCTGGTGTGACAGTTTGTCCAGACTTGTACATTTTCTGCCCCAGTCAAAGAAATAGACCTTTCTCTAAGAAGCCTTTTAGTGGGAAATGACATTTGGAGATCACAATCTGGGCACTTAAGGTGCTTATTTCTACTGAGTTAGTCATTGTTTCTAGGCCTTTTTTGTGGTTAATTAGGAAATAAGTTGAAGTTGTGTTTTTTCTCTTTTTTTTTTTGCGGTACGCGGGCCTCTCACCACTGTGGCCTCTCCCGCTGCGGAGCACAGGCTCCGGACCCGCAGGCTCAGCGGCCATGGCTCACGGGACCAGCCGCTCCGCGGCACGCGGGATCCTCCCAGACCCGGGCACGAACCCGCGTCCCCTGCATCGGCAGGCGGACTCTCAACCACTGCGCCACCGGGGAAGCCCTGTTTTTTCTCTTAAAAAAAAAAAAAAAAAATCATGAGTTCAAGTTATACTTAAAAATCAAATTAAATGACCCAGGGACTTTCCTCATCTTCTTTGATTTTACATCTCTATCTCCTTTCTCCCACGTTGAAAACCCCAGTTCTTAACAGCACCAACATGGTTATTCATTTTCTTTTCCCACAGTATAAATACAGAATAGTCTGAGAATGACAATGTCAACACTACAACCAATAGTATGATTACTGAGGAAAGCTAATGATTTCTTCTTATTGTTCTTCTTAGGGCATAGTATTTCAATAGGGATGTAGAGTCAAATTACTGAATTTTAAAGTTATGTGAGCTAGTTCCTTGCTGTGTGATTATGTTACCACCTGGTACACAGATTCATTTGTTTAACTTTTGCTTTCATTTTACATCTTTGGCTTTTTTAAATCTTGTAGAATTTGGGTCATCTGTGTTCTTAGTTTAAAATGAATATTGAAAATATAGTAATTTGTGATTGTGTTGATTTATTTTTAGTATATGGCTTCTGAAGCATACTATCAGTAAGCCAAAAGGGAATGGTGGTTATTAGAATGTATGGAGTGGGCTTTCTCATCTGTCCTGTGAGAAGATGAGTTGTGTTACCAGATCTTTAGATTTTTTGAGAGACCCTGGAAATCTTGGTTTTTATGTGCTTCTCAACAACTATTTTGATTTTTTTTTTTTAAACCATTATAAACAGAAGTTCAGGGGCAGGATTTTACAGCCTGCAGTTTGTAATCTCTGCTGTAGAATCTTCAGGGTGAGAGTTAGTTACTAATTGGCCTAATTATTAGGTCTAATACTATCTCTAGCCCTTCCCCTTAAAGTTATAGTAAACACAGTTGTGGAAGAGATCTGTGGTTCTGTGTACCTCTTCCTGGAAGATTAACTTTGGGAATTTCAAAAAGATCCATGCGATTAGCTGTGAAGACCAGAGTATCTAGTTTTTCAACTACTTTAACAAGGAATGCTTTCAGAAAGTTGTCAGAAACCACAAAATAAGTTAACTGTACTTTGTTCATTTTCAGAGAAGTATAGTAGCACTGGACACAGAAGTTAGTTGGCAGGAGCTAGATAAATAAAAATCATATTCATTTGTATCATGATGAAGCCTTTGGTTATATGGATGAAGGTTAAGGCCAGGTATAATTCATTGCTATTGAGTAATAAATTCCTTGGTGGCTTACATGCTTTGCATAATAGGTATTTAAAGATTGCTTATCAAAAAGTTTGAGAACATTTGATATATATTTTAGCCACTATATAAGAATTGTCACCAGTATAAGAGTTGTCATCAATGGGCTGAAGTTTGGTGTTGGTACCATGAGTCATGTTGATGACCTTTATATATTATTTAATTTACTCAAATTCTAACTTCTTTGTTCTGAGTGATTAGGCATTTTAAACAATGCTACCCATTCTTTTGGGGGTGGTCTTGTGAACTTTTGTTTCCTGAAATACTAAGGTGGCCTTATGTTGTAATTAATATAAAGGTAATTTATGGGCAACTGTATCTTCTCATTCACTTTGTTCTTGATTGTGGTGCTGCCCTTCAGCCTGTGAAGGACCTTGAATGTCATTTAAGCCAAGCAGTTTGACCACAGATGTCAGATTCTGTCTATACGTGAGCTTGGTGGCAAGCTCCCTTGATACTCCTTTTCTCTTCTATGACTACCTATGCCTTTGAGAATAGATTTTGCAGGAATTGTATGTTGCATATTTCTTGCTAGTATTAGGAATATAACGAGAGGGCTTCCCAGGTGGCACAGTGGTTAAGTATCCGCCTGCCAGTGCCGGGGACACGGGTTCGATCCCTGGTCTGGGAAGATCCCACATGCTGCACAGCAGCTAAGCCCATACGCCACAACTACTGAGCCTGCGCTCTAGAAGCCTGCGAGCCACAACCACTGAGCCCATGTGCTACAACTACTGAAGCCCGTGTGCCTAGAGCCCATGCTCTGCAACAAGAGAAGCCACTGCAATGAGAAGCCTGCGCACCGCAACGAAAAAGAGTCCCCGCTCGCCATAACTAGAGAAAGTCCGTGCACAGAACGAAGACCCAATGCAGCCAAAAATAAATAAATAAAATAAATTAAAAAAAAAATAGAATATAATGAGATAAATTAGCTAACTTAGCTCATGTTGTAGGTGGAAGGATAGAATAGGTATATGCTCAAATACTGTTTATTAAAAAAGAGCTTGTTTTCTTGAATCACACAGTCCCAGGTTCCAGCTTGCCTCCAACATGGTTGTTGGATGAACTTGGACAATATCATTTGACTTCCTTGAGTCTGAGTTGCCTTATCTGCAGATGGCGAGATTCTGATGCTGAAATTGTACGTGCATGCCTAGCTCAGTACTCAGCTAGGAGTATAGTGCTTTGGTGACTACTCCCATGCTCATGCTTCCTTCCTTAGCTAAAATGGGTTTACCCTTGACTTTTATGTAACATTTCTTATTACTATTCATGTGTTGAACTAATGGTTTTAACTCACCTGTTGGTATTTCCTATACATATGTATCAGGTCTAGTTTGGGTTAGAGTCCCTAAAGATCAGGGATAGTTTATATTTAATTATGTGTATATATCATCTGATAAATTTAGGCACTCAAATTTTTGTTTCAATGCTGCCAAACCCTAGATCCTAGGATTACTGAGTTGAGATTACTACTTGAGTATGCCTCAGAAATTAAATTCAGTTTGTCAGTTTGCAAAAGAAAGAAATTATCTGTCAGGAAAGATACATATGGAAAAGGTTGTGGGAGAAATTTAGCATTTATTGAGCTCCACTGTGTGTAGGTCCTGCAACTTAAAATAGTATCTAATTAAATTTTTGCATCAGGTTAGGTACTCCAGAAGGAATACAAAAATGACTTAGAGTGAAGGGGACTTCCCTGGTGGTGCAGTCGTTAAGAATTTGCCTACCAGTGCAGGGGACACAGGTTCGATCCCTGGTCCAGGAAGGTCCCACATGCTGCAGAGCAACTAAGCCCGTGCATCACAACTACTGGGCTTGCGCTCTAGAGCCTGAGAGCCACAACTACTGAGCCCGTGCGCCACAACTACTGAAGCCCGCGTGCCTGGAGCCTGTGCTCCGCAACAAGAGATGCCACTGCAATGAGAAGCCCGCGCACCACAATGAAGAGTAGCCTCCATTTGCGCAACTAGAGAAAACCCGCGTGCAGCAACGAAGACCCAATGCAGCCAAAAATAAATTAATTAATTAAAAAAATAGAGTTAAGCCTTCTCCTCAAGGGGATTTCTTAAGGGAGATAAGTACACAAATATGATTTTCTTCTAGTCTCTATTAGTTTGCTCTGGTTACTGAACAAAGTACCACAATCTGGGTGGCTTAGACAACAGAAATTTATTGTTTCACACTTCTGGAGCATAGAAGTCTGAAATGAAGTTGTCAGCAGGGTTGAAGATGGCCATCTTCTCCTTGTATCTCTGCATCATCTTCCCTCTATGTGTTTTAGTCTGTGTCCAAATTTCCTCTTTTTATAAGGACACTAGTCATATTGGATCAGGACTCATCCTAGACCTCATTTTACCTTGATCACTTCTATGAAGATCCTATCTCCAAACAGTCACATTCTGAGAAACTGGAAGTTAGGACTCCAATGTGTCTTTTTGGGGGGGCACAGTTGAACCCATAACACAGTCCGTAGAAGAGTTCTCTGCATTAGGAGATCCTACAATTATTCATTCCCCAAGGCAGGGAGAAATAGAAGACTGAAATTTACATGTAAGTAAACTAGAGTTTCTAAGGTGCTTTTTCCAGTCAGCTTTTTTTTTTTTTGTTAACTTATTTATTTATTTGGCTGTGCCGGGCCTTAGTTGCAGCACACAGGATCTTTGTTGCAGCGTGTGGGCTCTTCAGTTGAGGCATGTGAACTCTTAGTTGTGGCATGCGGGATCTAGTTGCCTGACCAGGGATGGAACCCAGGCCCCCTGCATTGGGAGCGCAGAGCCTTAGCCACTGGACCATTAGGAAAGTTCCTCCAGTCAGCTTTTAGTTTGTCTTTTGAAGCCAAATCATTTCTAAGACCCAAACACATCATCTTCAAATCAGTTATTCCTCCTGAGTTTCCGTTTTATTTTATTTATTTATTTATTTGGCTGTGTTTGGTCTTCGTTTCTGTGCGAGGGCTTTCTCTAGTTGTGGCAAGCAGGGGCCACTCTTCATCGTGGTGTGCGGGCCTCTCACTGTCGCGGCCTCTCTTGCTGTGGGGCACAGGCTCCAGATGCGCAGGCTCAGTAGTTGTGGCTCACGGGCCCAGTTGCTCCGCGGCACGTGGAATCTTCCCAGACCAGGGCTCGAACCTGTGTCCCCTACATTGGGAGGCACATTCTCAACCACTGCGCCACCAGGGAAGCCCCTCAGTTTTATTTTTGAATCATTCCAGATAAAACTCTAGCATTTCTTACCTCTTTACTAAAACGTCACAACCCTATTTAAAATGTCAGCATACTCTGTCCCCTTACCTCTTTAAATTTTTCTTTATAGCCCCTCTCATAGCCTGACATTATAGAACATCTATCTCCTTGAGAGACGTTGAGAGAGGACTTCGATGGGACTTGCTGTCCCAACTTTAGCTATTCACCGGCAGAAACTCAAAACCCGGATAGATTCAGATAAATTAGGGCTATTTTTTGTCACCTTGTGCTAGTATGATGAAGACCAGGGAGTCTTTTTTTTTTTTTTTTTCCCTCACAGCTGCATTTCCAGTGCCTGGAAAGGTATCTGACATACCTATAGGCACTCGGTAAAAATAAGTTAAATAAGTAAATAGATGTTTGCTTGTTTCTTTTCCGTTATTTCCTACATGCAATGCTAAAATTTATGTATCAGGTACTGATATAGAATAAACATAACCTCTGTGTTCGCCACGAGGTAGATGTTTTTCTGCCCTCGTTTTACGTACCGGGCAACTGAAGCACAGAGAGCTTCTTGAATTAGCAGTTCATCCAAAGTCATGGTGCTCTGGTAGACTATGGAACCAGGATCAAACCTAACTCCTGACACCAGAGACTGTGGCTATGTCTCCTGCATCTTTGCTTTCCAGTCCTCCTACATTTTTACCACCTTCTTGTCAGAAGAATTTTTCTAAAGCACTACTTCTGCTTAAATTTCTTGATGATTTCCTTCTACATAATACACTTCAACACTTGACATTTAATATTCTTCACAGTCTAGTTCCATTAGGGGATTGGTTGGAGGTGGGGTGGAGTGTAATGGTCTTCAATTGAAGAATGATGAGTAACAGCTAAAAATGAAAAAGAAGATACTTGTCTGATACATGTACCTTTTCTGGGTATTTCTGTTTTACAGGCAGTTAGCAAAATAAAGTCTGTTCTCATGAAACTTACATTCTGGGAGTGTGAGTAGGAAGAAATGGCAAGTGCTGAAGAAAAATGAAGCAAGGTCAGAGGGCAGGGGAGGGGATGCCTCTAACTGCTGTTCTATACAGGCAGGTCAAGGAAGTTTTCTGAAAAGGCAACACTTTAACATGGACCTAAAGAGATAAGGTCAGAGAGATGGG
Source organism: Delphinapterus leucas (assembly GCF_059928025.1). NCBI lineage: Eukaryota > Metazoa > Chordata > Mammalia > Artiodactyla > Monodontidae > Delphinapterus > Delphinapterus leucas. The sequence goes on from NC_143138.1 coordinate 38,793,627, forward strand.
TTGGGGGGGCAAGGGCGGGCAATGAAAAGATCATGTAAGCCCTGTATAGGCCATCGTGATAACATCTATTTTGAGTGTAGTGGTTGCCTAATACATAATAATATGTTATTATATAATAGGGCTTTATTAAAGATCACCAGTTGTTTTCTGTTTTTATTTTTTTAAGTATAATTAAGTCTGAAATGCTCCCTGCAGAATCCTAGGCTGCTGGGGTTAGGAGATCACAGATGGCCATCTAGTGGCTGTTTATCATAAATGTGGGTAAGCCTTCCAGAAAATACGCAGGCTCTACAGAAGTTTGTGTTGCTAGCTTAATCATATCAGTGCAAAGTGTGGATGTCTGAAAAAAAAACCTTCATATATGAACTGTTTGAGAGTAAGTTGCATATATTGTGCCCTTTTATCCCTAAATACTTGACATATTCCCTTAGAACAAGGACATTCGCTTACATAATCACAATATAATTATCAAAATAGGAAATAAAATGTTAATACAGTATTTAATGTAGATCTTATTCAACTTTTGTCAGTTGTCCCGATGTCCTTTATAGAAAAAAGGTTTTTTTCTGGTCTAGTATCTAACCCATGATCATGCATTGCATTTAGTTTTTGTGTCTCCTAAATCTAGAACAGTTCTTTGCCTGCCTTTGTGTTTCCCGACATTGATATTTTTAAAGAATATAGGCCATTTATTTTCTAGAATGTCTCTCAGTTTGTGTTTTTATGTTTCCTTGTGATTCAGCTTATGCATGCTGGCACTACCTAAGTGAAATGTATCTTTCTTGGTGCATCACATCAGGAGACACATGATATCCTTGCCAGTACTGGTGATGTTACCTTTGACTGATGAGATAAGGTAGTGACTTCCAAGCTTCTCTGCCATAAAATTACGATTTTCCCCTTTGCAATTCATAAGTTATTTGTGGGAAGATACTTTGACCTATGTAAATAACTTTTTCCTCATCAAAATCTCACTGTTTTAGCATTCATTGTTGATTCTCACCTAAATCAGTTATTAACGTGATGGTTACAAAATGGTAATTATCTAATTCTACTATTTCCGTCTATAGTTATTGGTCAGCATTCTGTTAGTAGAGAACTTTCCCTTTTCCCCATTCATTTATTTATCATCATAGTCATCAACATTAGCATGAATTTATGGAGTATTCTTTTATTCAGTGAGTTTTAATCCATTACACTCATTATTATGATGGTCAAATTCTTTCATATTTGGCCATTGGGAGCCCCTTCAAGCTGGCTTCTTGTTCTTTGACATGTCTCCTTTATTCTTTGAGCATTTCTCTATTCTCTGGCCCAAGATATTCCATGTTCATCTTGTACTTTTCCTGCCCCAACCCTGGAATCAATCATTTCTTTGAGGAGCCCTGGTTCCTTTTAGTGAGGATTGATATTTAGAAACCAAGATTTGGGTGTGACTTTAAGTAAGTTCTTAAAAATTTTGTGTCAGAAAATATGTTAGCATGGTAGGTTTCTGTGATATCACAGTTCTTTATTTCTGGTGGAAAACTTAGGTGACAGATCTGTGATAATTATTTTTGGGCCCGTTCTTTGACATTGCCTTACGCTGAGTAGGCTACTGGAGCAATGATAATTAATGTTGTATTTGAAGCTCCATATTTCCATGTGTGGTTATTAAGTAATCTAAAATACTGAATACAGGAAGAGATATATTGGTTTGGAAGACTCAGATTTAAATAATAATTAGTTCTTCCTAAATTAATATAAATTTCCTATTCCTGTAACAGCATTCTGTGACACCAGTTCCAAACTTTATGGAAAATACAAACATAAGAATAACCCAAAAAATTTCCAGAGAAGTGTAATCCATTTTGAGGTTTTTTTTTAAATACGGTGTGAGAAAATGTTCTAATTTAATTCTTTTACATGTAGCTGTCCAGTTTTTTCAGCACCACTTATTGAAGAGGCTGTCTTTTTCCCCATTGTGTATTCTTGCCTCCTTTGTCATAGGTTAATGTAAGTGCATGGGTTTATTTCTGGGCCCGCAATTCTGTTCCATTTATCTATGTGTCTGTTACCATACTGTTTTGATTACTGTAGCTTTGTAGTATAGTTTAAAATCAGGGCGCGTGATACCTCCAGCTCTGTTATTCTTCCTCAAGATTGTTTTGGTTATTCAGGATCTTTTGTGTTTCCATACAAATTTTAGAATTGCTAATTCTGTGAAAAATGCCATTGGTCTTTTAATAGGAATTGCATTGAATCTGTAGATTGACTTGAGTAGTATGGTCATTTTAACAATATTAATTATTTGAATCCATGAACACAGTGTATCTTTCCATCTGTGTTGTCTTCAGTTTCTTTCATCAGTGTATTACAGTTTTCTGAGTATAGTTCTTCTTCCTTAGATTTATTCCTAGGTATTTTATTCTTTTAGATGCGATGGTAAATTGAATTGTTTTAAATTTTCTCTTTCTTTTTTAATTTTTTTTATTTTTTAACATCTTTATTGGGGTATAATTGCTTTACAATGGTGTGTGTTAGTTTCTGCTTTATAACAAAGTGAATCAATTATACATATACATATGTTCCCATATCTCTTCCCTCTTGCGTCTCCCTCCCTCTAAAATTTCTCTTTCTGATAGTTTGTTATTAGTGTATAGAAATGCAACAGGTTTTTGTATATTAATTGTATCCTGAAACTTTACCGAGTTCATTGATGAGCTCCAAGTAGTTTTTTTGGTGTTGTCTTTAGGATTTTCTATGTATAGTATCATGTTATTTGCAGACAAAAACAGTTTAATTCTTCCTTTCCAATTTGGACTCTTATTTTTAAAGTAATGTCTGATTGCTGTAGCTAGGACTTCAAATACTGTGTTGAATAAAAATGGTGAGAGTGGGCATCCTTGTCTTGTTCCTGATCTTAGAGGAAATGCTTTCAGCTTTTCACAGTTGAGTATGACATTATTGGTGGGCTTATATATGGCCTTTATTATGTTGAGGTATGCTCCCTCTACAACCACTTTGTGGAGAATTTTTATCATAAATGGATGTTGAATTTTGTTAAAAGCTTTGTCTGCATCTGTTGGTGATCATAAGATTTTTATTCTTCAGCTTGTTAATGTGGTATATCATTTACTGACTTGTGGATATTGAACTATTCTTGCATCCATGGGATAAATCCCACTTGATCATGGTGTATGATCCTTTCAATGTATCGTTGAATTCAGTTTGCTAATATTTTATTGAGGATTTTTCCACGTATGTTCATCAGTGAGATTGGCCTGTAATTTACTTTTTTTGTGGTATCTTCTTGTTTTGGTATCAGCTTGATGCTGGCCTCCTAGAATGAGTTCAGAAGCATTCCTTCCTCTGTAGTTTTTTGGAATGGTTTGAGAAGGATAAGTATTAGCCCTTCTGTAAATGTTCAGTAGAATTCACCCGTGAAGCCATCTGGTCCTGGACTTTTGTTTGTTGGGAGGTCTTTTTTAATTTATTTATTATTACTGATTTGGTTTCATTACCGGTAATTGGTCTATTTATATTTTCTGTTTCTTCCTGACTCAGCCTTGGAAGATTGTACATTTCTAGGAGCTTGTCCATTTCTGCTAGGTTGTCCATTTTATTGGCATGTAGTTGTTTGCAGTAATCTCTTATGATTCTTTGTATTTCTGTGGTGTTGGTTGTAACTCCTCCTTTTTCATTTCTGATTTTGTGGATTTGACCCTCTTTTTTTCTTGATAAGTTTGGCTACAAAACGCAGTTATTTGTATGTTGTATTCACTGAAGTTATCAAATTTCTTGCCCATATTTTATTGAGTTGTTTGTCTTGTTATTGTGTTGTAAAAGTTCTTTTTATATTATGGAAACAAGTCCTTTATCAGTTTGTATTGTATTTACAGAGGTTTCTAATTTTGTTTAGTATTGATTTGTATTGTACTTAGATTTGTATTGTATTACAGAGGTTTTTGATTTAGACAAAGTCCAGTTTATCCAAATTTTTTTTCTTCTATCAGTGTGTTTTTTTGTGTTTTAGGAAATCTTTGCCTACACTAGGGGTGTGAAAATACTCACATTTAGTTCTGAGGCAAGAGGGGAGTACTGTTTTGTTTTTTTCCCCATAAAATACAGAGAATTATATAAGATTTTTTAAAGTCTTCAACCCCGTCCACACTCCCTTGAAACCACAGATTGGCTAACAGGCATTGTGTGCTTTGTAAGTACAGTTGACCCTTGAACACTGTGGGGGCTAGGGGCACCTATCTCCCCACCAGTTGAAAATTTGCATGTAACTTTTTTTTCACATCTTTATTGGAGTATAATTGCTTTACAGTGTTGTGTTAGTTTCTGTTGTATAACAAAGTGAATCAGCTATATGTATACATATATCTGCATATCTCCTCCCTCCCACCCTCCCTGTCCCACCCTCCCTGTCCCACCCCTCTAGGTTGTCACAAAGCATCGAGTTGATCTCCCTGTGCTATGCAGCAGCTTCCCACTAGCCATCCATTTTACATTTGGTAGTGTATATATGTCAGTGCTACTCTCTCACTTCGTCCCAGCTTCCCTTTCCCCTGCTGTGTCCTCAAGTCCGTTCTCTACGTCTGCATCTTTATTCCTGCCCTGCCACTAGGTTCATCAGTACCGGTTTTTTACTTTCTTTCTTCTTTTTTCATTCTGAATTTTAGTTTATTTTCTTTTGTAATTTAAGATGAAGCAACACTACCTCTAAAACTGTACCTAAAAGTTGACTCACTTTTACAATGATCCTTAGTGATAAATATTTTTATTTTTTATTTTTTTAAGACTCTTTATCTTATTTTATTTTATTATACAGCATGTTCTTATTAGTTATCTATTTTATACATATTAGTGTATATATGTCAATCCCAATCTCCCAGTTCATCCTACCACCACCACCACCCACCCACTTTCCCCCCTTGGTGCCCATATGTTTGTTCTCTAAATCTGTGTCTCTTTTTCCACCTTGCAAACCAGTTCATCTGTACCGTTTTTCTAGATTCCACATGTATGCGTTAATATACAATATTTGTTTTTCTCTTTCGGACTTACTGCACTCTGTATGATAGGTTCATCCACGTCGCTACAAATGACCCAATTTCTTTCCTTTTTATGGTTGAGTAATATTCCATTGTATATATGTGCCACATCTTCTTTATCCATTCATCTGTTGATGGACATTTAGGTTGCTTCCATGTCCTGGCTATTGTAAATTGTGCTGCAGTGAACATTGTGGTACATGTATCTGTTTTTTTTTTTTTTTTTTTTTGGTACGCGGGCCTCTCACTGTTGTGGCCTCTCCCGTTGCGGAGCACAGGCTCCGGACGTGCAGTCTCCGCGGCCATGGCCCACCGGCCCAGCCGCTCCACGGCATGTGGGGTCTTCCCGGACCGGGGCACGAACCTGTGTCCCCTGCATCGGCAGGCGGACTCTCAACCACTGCGCCACCAGGGAAGCCCACATATACCTTTTTGAATTATGGTTTTCTCAGGGTATATGCCCAGTAGTGGGATTGCTGGGTCATATGGTAGTTCTATTTGTAGTTTTTTAAGGAACCTCCATACTGTTCTCCATAGTGGCTGTATCAATTTACATTCCCACCAACAGTGCAAGAGGGTTCCCTTTTCTCCACACCCTCTCCAGCATTTACTGTTTCTAGATTTTTTGATGATGGCCATTATGACCCGTGTGAGCTGATACCTCATTGTGATTTTGATTTACATTTCTCTAATGATTAGTGATGTTGAGCATCTTTTCATGTGTGTGTTGGCAATCCGTATGTTTTCTTTGGAGAAATGTCTGTTTATGTCTTCTGCCCATTTTTGTATTGGGTGGTTTGTTTTTTTGATATTGAGCTGCTTGTATATTTTGGAGATTAATCCTTTGTCAGTTGCTTCGTTTGCATATATTTTCTCCCATTCTGAGGGTTGTCTTTTGGTCTTGTTTATGGTTTCCTTTGCTGTAGCTTTGTAGTATATCCTGAAGTCAGGGGGCCTGATTCTTCCAGCTCCGGTTTTCTTTCTCAAGATTGCTTTGGCTATTCGAGGTCTTTTGTGTTTCCATACAAATTGTAAAATTTCTTGTTCTAGTTCTGTGAAAAATGCCATTGTTAATTTGATAGGGATTGCATTGAATCTGTAGATTGCTTTGCGTAGTAGAGTCATTTTCACAATGTTAATTCTTCCAATCCAGGAACATGGTGTATCTCTCCATCTGTTTGTATAATCTTTGATTTCTTCCATCAGTGTCTTATAGTTTTCTGCATACAGGTCTTTTGCTCCTTAGGTAGGTTTATGCCTAGATATTTTATTCTTTTTGTTGCAGTGGTAAATGGGAGTGTCTCCATAATTTATTTTTCGGATTTTTCATTGTTAGTGTATAAGATGCATGTAACCTTTGACTCCCCCAAAACTTTTCTACTAATAGCCTGCTGTTGATTGGAAGCCTTACTGATAACATAAACAGTCGATTAACACGTATTTTGTATGTTATATGTATTACCTGCTGTGTTCTTACAATAAAGTAAGCAAAGAGAAACGGAAAATGTTACTGAGAGAGAAAATGATACTAAGAAAATCATAAGAGAAAATACATTTATAGTACTATATTATATTTATCGAAACAGTAAATTTACATCACCTATTCATAAGATAAATTGTCATACCTACATCAGTATTGTCTTACATAGTATAAAACACTGTAGATGTTACACATATCACTAACACTAGATATCAAAATGAAAAAATAATGTGAAAATAAAATTCATGTTTATTTACAGGTACAGTGATTCATGCATTGACAGTAAAACAGCAATATGATTGCTTTATGGTATCCTAGTGGATTGATACAGTTGCTTTTCCTAGTGGATTGATACAGTTGCTTTCCGGTAGCCTGGCCTATACGTTAGTGAATGAATTGTAAAATTTTAATGGCATATAGTATTACATATTATAGTGATATTCATAACGCAGTATTGGAAACATTATTACTTTTTTTAAAAAACATTTACTTGTAATGATAGGCTGATATGTAGTTTCTCCAATTAAGAGGTGGGGACATACTGAATACAGTAATGTAATTCTTATGCCTATGTAAGGATAGGCTATCCACTTCAATACAAGTCTTGCACACAGTGTTCTACACGATGCATTCTTAGGCGATGATGATGACGCAAAAAACATTTCATACAGTTCTTGCTCTACAATTATTAGATTTTCACAAAGACATACACATACACAACAGATAAGTTTGTTAACTGTACTGTGTGGTGATTATTTACTAAGCGGAAGTGGATTATAAAGATCTTCAGCTTTGTCTTCACGTTGAGTAGGGTGAGGAGGAGGAGGAGGGGTTGGTCTTGCTTTCACAGAGGTGGCAAAGGTGGAGGATGTGGCAAGAGGAGGCAGGAGAGGTATGCACACTTGGTGTAGCTTTATGGAAGTACATGGAAATTTCTGTCTGAAATTTTTTGCTTTTTCATTTCTCTAAATGTGTTTCTATATTGTACCAATCCTCTTTCCACCATTTGCTTTAGTTTCAGTTTCAGTGATACATAGAAGGGTCCATGTCATAAAAGAAGCCAAAAGCAGTCTTGAATAATCAGAATCCTTCTTCCAAACTGTATAATGTCAGTTTGTTTTCTGACACTGCTTCTTCTATGTCTTCTTCCTTACCTGTCACTGATTCGGAAGCACTCATCTCCATCAAATCTTCTTTTGTTAATTCCTCTGTTGTGTCTCTTAGTTCTTGAATTTCTCCAAGATCCATATCTTGAAACACTTTAACCCCCCCCTTTTCTGTCATGTCCACAATCTCTTTCACGATTTCCTTGATTGGCTCTTTCATAAATCCTGTAAAGTCATGCACAACACCTTGACACAGTTTTCTCCAGCAGGAATTTATTGTTTCAGGCTTGATTTCTTTCATGGCTTTTTAAATAACAGTGATGGTATCTTCAGTTGTTTAATCCTTCCAGACTTTCATAATGTTTTCTCTATTGGGGTTCTCTTCCATAGCATTGACAGTTCTTTCCATAGAGTACCATGACCTAGAGGCTGAATTAGAGATGACACGTTTTGGGGCAAGTACACCACTTGGATGCCATTCATTAGTTGATGGATATTTGGGTTGTTTTCACTTTGGGCTATTATGAATAATGCTGTTGTGAACATCTATGTGCAGTTTCTTGTGTGGGCACATGTTTTCATTTCTCTTGGAAATATACCTAGAAGTAGAATTGCTGGGCCATATAGTAATTTTTTTTTTTTTTTTTTTTGGTCATGGCATGTGAGATCTCAGTTCCCCAACCAGGGATTGAACCCATGCCCCTTGGCATTGGGAGCATGGAGTCTTAACCACTGGACCACCAGGGAAGTCCCCATATAGTAATTCTGATGTTTAAAATTTTGAAGAACTGACAACGGTTTTCCAAAGTAGTTGTGCCATTTTGCATTTCCACCAGCAATACATGAGGGTTCCAATTTCTCTGCATCCTCACTTGGTATTGTCTGCCTAGATCCACTTTTGATTACTTCATAACTTTAATGTGCCTCAACCTTTATTTTTGGTTTCATCCACTCTAGGCAAACTTTATTTTTTTTAAAATTTAATATCTTTATTGGAGTATAATTGCTTTACCATGTTGTGTTACTTTCTGCTGCACAACAAAGTGAATCAGCTATATGTATACATATATCCCCATATCCCTTTAGGCAGTTTGTAAAATCCCACTTTGTAAAATGGAATTTTGGTGGATCTACACCTCTCCTATCCTTCCCACCTCTGCCCCTAAATTCTGTCTTTACCATCTTAGGGTGATTACCTTACATTCTTCTCTGTAACAATAATTATTTTATGTTTTGTTTTTTCACCATAAATATTTGTTTATTTGTTTTCTTGGTAGCACAATGAAAAAAGCATTTGGCTGGAATGCAATACACTTAGGTTCTAGTCTGTCACTACCTATACCTGGTACACTTCCCTAACTTCTGGGTTTGAGTATTCATCTGTAAAATAGGGCTCTGTTTAGAGTTCAGGACTTTGCTAGTTCTAAGGTTCACTGATTCTGTGAAGAAGTAAGCATCCTCAATGTATGCATGTAATAATTCATTTTATAAACTTATTTCACACAATTTTTAGGATTCCATTCATTGCATAAAGTACATGCATATTTCACACAAAATACGTTGACTTTAAAACTAAAATAGGAACTTGATCAGCAGATTATAGTTGGTATTTCCCAGATCCCCAAACTTCTGCAAGATTATCTAAAAGAATTTTTATCAAATTCAGCTTATTGTTAGGCTTGTCTCTATTAGTGTCACTCCCCTAACTGCTCAATGAGCTGTGTAGATAATTAAAAAGCATGTTGCTTTTTAAAAAGAGCTGATCCTTCCTAAAATGGGTGGTTGTAGAGCATGAATCATTCTGTGCCATTCTGTAGTTTGGTGATTAAGACCGAATTTGCAAATTTACTTCTGAAAAGAAGTTTCTAAGATTGAAGGAGATTATTGGATTTAGAGTGCGAAGTCTACCATTCTTTAGTTCTATGACCTTTGGAAAGTTTTCTACCTCTCTGATTCTGTTTGCCCAATTTAAAGGGCATGAGTCTCAACATTGTTAAAAGTGAGAGAATCTACAGATTTCTATGCTGCAAGTAATCATACATGTATAGGTTATTACTTTTATGATTTTATGCAGATAATTCAGATTTTTTTTCAGATTCAAAAGGATTTTGTTGAGCTTGTTCCATGTTAAGCTTTTTTTTTTACGCTTTTAAAATTTATACCCCCTTCACCCATTTCTCCCACCCTCCACCACCCACATCTGGCAACCACCAGTATCTGTGAGTTGTTCTGTTTTGTTTTTATTTTTTGGGTTTTTTCCTCTTTTTTTTCTTTTTTTAAGGGTCCACATGTAAGAGAGATCTTACAGTAATTGTCTTTCTTTGACTTATTTCACTTAACGTAATACCCATGAGGTCTGTCCGTGAGAAGATTTTGTTCTTTCTTATGGCTGAATAATATTCCATTGTGTGTGTATACCACAGTTTCTTTATCCATTCATCCATCCATGGAAACTTAGGTTGTTTCCATGTCTTAGCTATTGTAAATAATGCAGTGAACATGGGGATCTGTATATTTTTTCAACTTAGTGTTTTTGTTTTCTTCAGATAAATACCCAAAAGTGGAATTGCTGTATCATATTGTAGTTCTCTTTTTAATTTTTTGAGGAACCTTCATACTGTATTCAGTAGTGGCTGCACCAATACATTCTCACCAGTAATGCACAGGGTTCTCTTCTGTCTACAACCTTGTCAACAATCTGTTGTCTTTTTTGTAATAACCCATCCTAACAGATGTGAGGTGACTCTCATTGTGGTTTTGATTTGCATTTCCCTGATGATTAGTGATGTGGAGCACTTTCTCATGTACCTGTTGGCCATCTGTATGTCTTCTTTAAAAAAGAAAAATCTATTTATGTCTTCTGCCCATTTTTGTTTTTGTTTTTGTTTTTGCAGTACGCGGGCCTCTCACTCCTGTGGCCTCTCCTGTCACGGAGCAACAGGCTCCGGACGCGCAGGCTCAGCGGCCATGGCCCACGGGCACAGCCGCTCCGCGGCACGCAGGATCCTCCCGGACCGGGGCACGAACCCGTGTCCCCCACATCGGCAGGCGGACTTCCAACCACTGAGCCACGAGGGAAGCCCTGCCCATTTTTTAATTGGATTGTTTGGTTTTTTGCTATTGAGTTGTATGAGTTCATTATATATATATTTTTAAATTATTTATTTATTTATTTTTGGCTGTGTTGGGTCTTCGTTGATGCACGCAGGCTTTCTCTAGTTGCAGCGAGCAGGGTCACTCTTTGTTGCATTGTGCGGGCTTCTTTTGTTGTGGAGCATGGGCTTCACTAGTTGCAGCCTGTGGGCTCAGTAGTTGTGGCTCATGGGCTTAGTTGCTCCATGGTATGTAGGATCTTCCCGGACCAGGGATTGAACCCATGTCCCCTGTATTGGCAGGCAGATTCCTAACCACTGCACCACCAGGGAAGTCCCTGTGTAACACCTTATCAGATCTTTGGTTTGCAAATATTTTCTCCCATTCCATAGGTAGCCTTATCATTTTTTTGATGGTTTCCTTTGTTGTGCAGAAGCATTTTATTTTAAACAGTGGTTTTTTAAAAATATTTATTTATTTGGTTGCGCCGGCTCTTAGTTGCGGCAAGCAGGCTCCTCCGTTGTGGCTCACTGGCTCCTTAGTTGCGGCTCGCCGGCTCCTTAGTTGTGGCACATGGGCTCCTTAGTTGCAGCAGGCAGGCTCCTTAGTCATGACTCCAGGGCTCCTTAGTCGCGACACGAGGGCTTCTTAGTTGTGGTATGCAAACTCTTAGTTGTGGCATGCATGTGGGATCTAGTTCCCTGACCAGGGATTGAACCTGGGCTCCCTGCATTGGGAGTGCGCGGTCTTATCCACTGTGCCACCAGGGAAGTCCAGAAGCATTTAAATTTGATGTAATCCCACTTGTTTACTTTTGCTGCCTTTGCTTTTGATGTCAGATTCAAAAAATCACTGCCAAGATCTATGTCAAGGAGCTTACTGTCCATGTTTTCTTTTAGGAGTTTTATGGTTTCACGTCTTACGTTCAAGTCTTTAATCCATTTTGAGTTTATTTCTGTGTATGGTGTAAGGTGGGGTTCAGTTTCATTTTTTTGCATGTGGCTCTACAGTTTTCCTAGCACCATTTATTGAAGAGATTGTCTTTTCCCCATTGTATATCCTGGCATATTTCCTGTCTTAAATTAATTGACCATATATGTGTGGGTTTATATAAGGTCTCTCTCTTCTGTTCCATTGTGTTATGTGTCTTTTTATGCCAGTACCATACTGTTTTGGTTACTGTAGCTTTGTAATGTAGTTTGAAATCACAAAGCATGATGCCTCCAGCTTTGTTCTTCTTTCTCAAGATAGCTCTGGCTCTTCAGGGTTTTCTATGGTTTCATACAAATTTTAGGAGTATTCTATTTTTTAGAAAAATGCTGTTGGAATTTGATAGGGATTGCATTGAATCTGTAGCTTGCTTTGGATAATATGTACATGTTAACAATATTGAGTCTTCTGTGAACATGGAATATCCGTTTATTGGTGTGTTCTTCTATTTCTTTCATTACTGTTTTGTAGCTTTCAATATACAGTTCTTTCACCTCCTTGGTTAAGTTTATTCCTAGGTATTTTACTCTTTTTGATGAATAAATAGTATAGTTTTCTTAATTTCTCTGATAGTTCATTATTAGGGTATATATATACCCTATATATATCCAACAGATTTTTGTGTATTGATTTTGTATCCTACAACTTTACTAGATTTATTAGCCCAAACAGTTTTTTGATGGCATTTTTAGGATTTTCTATATATAATGTCATGTCATCTGCAAATAGTAAAAGTTCTACTTCTTTCTTTCCAATTTGGATGCCTTTTATTTACTTTTCTTGCCTAATTGTGCTGACCAGGACTTCAGTACTATGTTAAGTACAAGTGGTGAGAGCGGGCATCTTTGTCTTGTTCCTGATCTTAGAGGGAAAGCTTTTAGTTTTTTGCCCCTGAGTATGATGGTCATTGTGGGCTTGTCATAGATGGCCTTAATGATGTTGAGATATATTTCCTTTGTATCCACTTTGTTGAGAGCTTTTAATCATAAATGGATGCTGAGTTTTGTCAAATGCTTTTTCTGCATCTATTGAGATCATATGATTTCTATCCTTCATTTTGTTAATGTGGTGTATCACATTGACTGATTTGCAGCTGTTGAACCATTCTTGCACCCTTGGAGTAAATCTCACTTGATCGTGGTTTATGATCCTTTTACTGTATTATTGAATTTGGTTTGCTAATGTTTTGTTGAGGATTTTTGCATCTATGTTTATCAGTGATACTGGCCTGTAATTTTCTTGTGGCATGTTTGTCTAGTTTTGGGATCAGGGTGATGCTAGCCTCATAAAATGAATTTGGAAGAGTTCCCTTCTCTACTGTTTTTGGAAGAATTTATGAAGGACTGGTATTAATTCTTATTTGAATATTTATTAGAATTCACCAGTGAAGCTGACTGATCCTGGTCTTTGGTTGTTAAGAGATTTTTGGTTATTGATTTAGTCTTCTTACTAGTAGTAATCAGTCTATGTTCAGATTGTCTCTTTCACCATGATTCAGTATTGGTAAGTTGTATATTTCTAGAAACTTATCCATTTCTTATAGTTTGTCAATTTGTTGGCATGCAATTGTTCATAATACGATCAGTTATGATCCTTTGTATTTCTGTTGCATCAGCTGTAACATCTCTTTCATTTCTGATTTTATTTATTTGAGTCTTCTCTCTTTTTTTCTTGGTGAGTCTAGCTAAAGGCTTGGCAGTTTTGTTTACCTTTTCAAAGAACTAGCACTTAGTTCCATTGATCTTCTCTATTATCTTTTTGATCTCTATTTCATTCATTTCTGCTCTCATCATTATTTCCTTTCTTCTAGTAATTTTGGGCTTTGTTTTTTCTTCTTTTTCTAATTTCTTGAGGTGTAAAGGTAGGTTGTTTGAGACTTTTTTTATTTCTTCAGGTAGGCATTTATCACTATGAATTTCTCTCTAAAACTGCCTTTGCCGCATCCCACAAATTTTGGTATGTTACTTTTCCACTTTCATTTGTCTCAAGGTATTTTTTTATTTCTCTTTTGATTTCTTCTTTAACCCTTTGGTTGTTCAGTAGCACGTTGTTTTACCTCCACATATTTGTGAATTTTCCAGTTTTCTACATGTAATTAATTTCTAATTTCATACCATTGTGGTCAGAAAAGATGCTTGATAAGATTTCAGTCCTTTTAAATTAAGACTTGTTTTGGGGCCTAACACGTGATCTATCCTGGAAAATGTTCCATGTATACTGGAGAAGAATGTGTTTTCTTTCAGTTTTGGACGGAATGTTCTGTATGTATCTGTTAAGTCCATGTGATCTAATGGACCATTTAATGTGTATTTTTCCTAATTGATTTTCTGTCTGGATGATATATCCCCTACTACTATTGTATTGCTGTCTGTTTCTCCCTTTAGGTCTGTTAATAATATATTTGCTGTATATATTTATCAATAGGTGTTCCTTTGTTGGGTGCATAAATATTTACAAATGTTATATTCCCATGTTGGATTGACCTCTTTCTCATTATGTAATACCCATATTTGTCTGTTTATTACAGTCTTTGTTTTAAAGTCTGTTTTATCTGATATAGGTATATGTACTCTAGCTTTCTTTTGGTTTCCATTTGGATGGAAACCCTTCACTTTCAGCCTGTATGTATCCTTTCATCTGAAGTGAGTCACTTATAGGTAGCGTATAGGTGGATCTTGTTCTTTTTATCCACTCAGCCATTCTGTGTCTTTTGATTGGAGAATTTAGTCTGTTTACATTTAAAGTAATTATTGGCAGGTATATGCTTATTGCCATTTTGTTAATGGTTTACTGGCTGTCTTTGCAGTGCCTCTCTCTTCCTTTCTTCTCTTGCTCTCTTCCTTTGTGGTTTGATGGTTTCCCTTAATGGTTTATTTATATTTCTTTATCTTTTTTGAATTTTCTATAGGTTTTTGCTTTGTGGTTACAGTGAGGCTTACATATGGCAACTTAGATCTGTAACAGTCTATTTTAAGTTGATAACAACTAAGTTTGATCCTGTTCTAAAGCTCAGCATTTTTACTCTTTCCTTCCCCTCCCCTCATTTTATGTTTTTGATGTCACGTTTTACTTGTGTATCCCTTAATTAATTATTGTGGACTTCCCTGGTGGTGCAGTGATTAAGAATCTGCCTGCCACTGCAGATGCCTGTTTTTACATCTTACGTAGAATCTATCACAGCATTTACCCAATAACAAGGGTTAGCAAACTTTCAAATAATAGAGCTCTGGATCAAGAAAAATGTGACTAGAAATAGACTTGGAGCCAAAAAGACCTAAGATGTGTACAATTTTATATGTGATATTATACAATTCAGTTCATCTCTCTCAACTTCTGAAAAATTCTAACTACTAAAGACTCAACAAGAGGACTTTCCTCGTGGCGCAGTGGTTAAGAATCCTCCTGCCAATGCAGGGGACATGGGTTTGAGCCTTGGTCTGGGAAGATCCCATGTGCTGCAGAGCAACTAAACCCATGTGCCACAACTACTGAGCCTGCGCTGTAGAGCCTGCGAGCCACAACTACTGAAGCCCGCGTGCCACAACTGCTGAATCCCACGCACCTAGAGCCCAGGTTCTGCAACAAGAGAAGCCACCACAATGAGAAGCCTGCATACTGCAATGAAGAGCAGCCCCTGCTCACCGCAACTAGAGATAGCCCACGCATAGCAGCGAAGACCTAACACAGCCAAAAATTAATTAATTAACTAATTAAAAAATACTGTAACCATAATTATTTTTACTACTTTTGTCTTTTAATCCTCATACTAGCTATAATAGTGTTTAGTCCACTTTAGTATATTTTTACCTTTCCAGTGAAATTTGTTCTTTGATATATTTTCTTATCAATTAGCACTCTTTCTTTCCAGCTTAAAGAAATCCCTTTAACATTTCTTGTTAAGGCCAGTTTGGTAGTGATGAACAGCTTTAGATTCTGTTTGTATGGAAAACTATCTCTCCTTGAATTCTGAATGATAACTTTGCTGGGTGGAGTATTCTTGGTTAGTTCTTTTCTTTCAGCACTTTGAGTGTATCAGCCGCTTCCTTGTAGCCTGCAAAGTTTTTGCTGAAGAATCTGCTGATAATCTTATGGGAGTTCCCTTGCGTGTAACAAGTTGTTTTTCTCTTCCTGCTTTTAATATTTTCTCCTTGTCTTTAACTTTTTTTTTTTTACATCTTTATTGGAGTATAATTGCTTACAGTGGTGTGTTAGTTTCTGCTTTATAACAAAGTGAATCAGTTATACATATACATATGTTCCCATATCTCTTCCCTCTTGCGTCTCCCTCCCTCCCTGTCTTTAACTTTTGAGATTTCAGTTATAATGTGTCTTGGTGTGCATCTCTTTGGGTTTCTTCTTTGGAACCTTCTGGGATTCTTGGATCTGGGTGTCTGTTTCCTCCCCAAATTAGGGAAGTTTTCAGCCATTATTTCTTCAAACAAGATTTCTGCCTCTTTCTCTCTTCTTCTGGTATTCCTTTAATGCGAATGTTAGTCTGTTTGATGTTGTCCCTTAAATCATCTGCAGTTTTTTTCATTCTTTTTTCTTTTTGCTGCTCTGATTGGGTGAGTTACAGTACCTGTCTTTGAATTGACTGATTATTCTGCTTCATCTAGTCTGCTGTTGAACCCCTCTAGTGTATTTTTCAGTGAATTATTTTATTCTTTAGCTCTGTAACTTTTATTTGATATACTTTCTTATTTTTTCCATCTCTTTGTTGAAGGTTCCACTGTGTTCATCTTTTCCTTTTCCCAGCTCATTGAGTATCTTTATGACCATTACTTTGAACTTTTTATCAGGTAAATTACTTATCTTCATTTCATTAAGGCTTTTTTCTGAGGTTTTATTTTGTTCTTTCATTTGGAATACATTACTCTGTTTCTTCATTCTGCTTCATTCTCCATGTTGACTGGTTGGAAACAACTACCTCTCCAAGTCTTGAAGGAGCGGCCTCGTGTAGGAGCTGAACCTTGTCTTTCAACCCTTCCCCAACTCTTTGTCTTCTCTCAAACCTTTGTGCTTGTTCAAGCAGGCTGTTACTATTTTTTATTTTGGCTGCACTGCGCAGCATGCAGGATCTTAGTTCTCTGACCAGGGATCGAACCCACGCCCCCAGCAGTGGAAATGTGGAGTCTTAACCATTGGACCGCCAGGAAAGTCCAGCAGGCTATTATATTTTTAATAGCTCCTAGTTGTTGAGGAGGTGCCAAGATCTGTCACTGTCCGTAAGGGGAGGATCTCAGCACCTAGATTCAGGCTGTTTGGAAGCTTGACTCTCAGGCAGCTTTTAAAAGTATGTAAATTGATACAGTTCTATGGAACTGCAGGTGTAAACCCTGCTGGCCAGGCAGTCTGGTGGTGTCCCCTGAGTAACAGTTGCAGAAATCAAGGCACTAGATGAGTATATAAGTTCTCTTCTGTAAGATACTGGTGAGCTGGAACAAGACAGAGAGCATCAAACTGCCAAATTACCTTTCACAAAGACTTCACCAATTTTATTCCCATCAACAGCATAAAAGAGTACCTACCCACTCCCTCCAAGTCCTTGTCAATATATGAAATTATTGCTTTTTGATTTCTCCCAAGTCACTGGGCAAAAAAATGATCTTTGTTTTAATTTTTTTCTCTGTTACTATTGATTTGAGATCTTTTCATGCGTTTATAGAACATTTGAATGTTTTCTCGAGCTGGCATGTTATTAGTTTGAGTAATGCTAGGCTGCTGTATTAGGTTCCTATGGCTGCTATAAATTTAGTAGCTTAAAGCAACACAAAGTTATTATCTTACAGTTCTGGGAATAAGAAGTCTAAAATGGGTCAGCAGCGCATTGTTTCTTCTGTAGGCTCTAGGGAAGAATCCATTTCCTTGTCTTTTCCAACTTCTAGAGGTTGAATTGCCTGCATTCCTTGGCTCATGGCCCCTTCCTTGTATTGTCATCATATCTCACTCTGACCTTCCTGCTTCCCTCTTAGAAGGACCCCTTTCCCGAACAACTCCAGTTTTTCTCGTTGTTTTGAAGTGCAATTTTATTTAATACTAAATTCTCATATTTACTTGAGTCTGTGGCTAGATTTCATTCTGATCCAGTACCAGGACTACAGAGTTTTAATTACTATAGTGTTATATTTTGCTATCTGGCGGCCAAATTCCCAATTATTTCTCTTGTTTGAAAAATTTTTGGCTGTTTTTGCTGATTTCCTTTTCCAAGATTTTACTGGTCAGGTTCTACAAAATACCATGTTGCTTTCAGTTGAGATTGTTTTGAATTTACGGGTTACTTCCTAGAAAATTGACACTTAAAGGTTTGATTCTTCCCATCTAGGAGTATTCTATAGCTTGCTTTTGTTAGTTTGTTAAAGCATCATATACCCTTCAGATGTGTGTGTTTCTAGATTTTAGAGCTGTTGCTGTTGCAAATTTATTGCTTTTTATCTATTATATTTTTTATTGGTTATTGCCATTATGTAGAAATACTTTTGTTTTTGTAATTTGTATGGTAGTTTGTTTCTTCCTTGCCTAAAACCCTTTATTGGTTGTACTAATTTTTCGGTTATTTTTCTCCAGTTTTCTAGGTGAATAGCCACTTTGTAATGGTGACAGTTCTGGTTCTTTTTCTTGCCTTAAATTATTATCTGTGACTGCAAGTACAACTTGGAAAAGTAGCCATTAAACTGTGTAATTGTGATGAACATCTGTCTTTTGTAGGAATGCTCGTATAATGTTTCTGTGATTTTCTAATAGATAACTTTGAGTTGAGTAAGTTTCTCTCCACTTCATTCCTAGATTACAAAGTGTTTCAGTCTCAAATGCATCTTGAGTTTTGTCAGATGTCTTCATAATTTTTCTAAGAGTTTTCTTCTGTACATACATTAAATAGTGAATAACAGTAAGTTTCCTGTTTGAATTATCCTTTTATGTCTGCTTGTGAATATTACAATATTTAGTAGTTGTATATGAAGTTCACTGGTGAAACTGACCAGTAGGTTTGTTTGTTTGTGTGTGTGTGCACACGCATGCACGCACACGTGCATGCATGTGTGTTATTCTCTTCTGCTTTGGATGTCAGAGTTATGCTAGTGCTCTCAAATTAACTGGAAAGCTTTTCCAACTCTTAGAGATGCACTGGTACACTTTATTAACTGGTATTCTTCGTTGAAAATGTAGTAGCACTTGACCTTACTGTCTGACCAACTGACCTTGTTGCCTTTTAGGGGTGACTCTTCAATTTTTCAGTCTCCATGATTGTTATGTCCCTGTGGGTTTTTTTTTTTTTAATTAGTTTTGCCCGAGGCTTATCTATCTTATTAATCTTTTTCAAATAATTAACTTTCAATTTAGAGTTAAAATTTTACTCCTTTTATTTCTAGCTCTTTATTCAGTTAACAACAGCTTTTCTTGTTTTCTAATTGGTATACTCATGGTTATAAATTGTTCTCTTGAGTAAAGCTGAGTATGTCATAGATTTTAACATGTAATGCACTTATACAGAAATACTTTGAAATTTTAAATTTCATTTCCTCTTTAAATCAAGATCTGCCAAGATATTTTCATTTTATTCTATAGTATGCCAATTTTTTTCAGTGTTTGGAAAGAATGGGTATAAAGTTACATATACGAATATATCAATTTAGATCAAACTTGTTTGTTATTTAAATTCTCTCTGTACACTTTTCATTTATTTGAATTATTATCCATAAAACAAACAGAAGAATCTAAGTTAACTATAGAAAATTTTTGTGCAGGTATAGGTTTTTCATGAATTAGGCATGCAGTTGAATCTCTCCCCTTTCCCCTTTGCCATCATTTGTATTTTGTGATAAAGCCATGAGAGAGGCAAAACCTGAGAGAGGCAAAATAAAGTCACTTTTTGGGGTAACGATGGATAAGGTCAATAAGATTCCCAAGTGTATGATAGTGTTTTAGCAAAATCTCAATAAGCCAACCAAACCATATGTTAGATTCATACTTGAACTTGAAAGCAATCAGAGCCAATATTTTTTAAACAAAATATTTGAGATATACAAAAAAAGAAAAAAGAAGAAAAGAAGAAATAATAAAATGGTAGCTCCTACCCAGCTTAAGAAAATCTCATTACTGTACAGGTGATGCCCACGTGTACTCCTCCTTGATCATATCTCTATATTATAGTTCACTTGTGGAATTAATAGCTATCCTGAATTTGTCCTGTATTTCTTTTGTGTTGTTTCTTTTTTCATTCTTTTTTCTCAGCTTTTTAAAAACTGAGATATAATTGACATATTGTGTAAGTTTAAAGTGTACAACCTATTGATTTGATGGATTTATATCACATTATGATTGCCGTTGTAGTATTAGCTAATACCTCTGTTACATTTCATAATTATTATTTCTTCCAGTGGTGGGAACAGTTAAGATCTAGTCTCTTAGAAAGTTTTATGTTTGTAATACAGTTTTATTGTCTATAATCACTGTACTGTGTGTTAGATCTCTAGGAATTATTTACCTACTAGTTGCAGTTGTGTAATTCTTTATATTTTAACTATATATTGGCTGTTTTGTATGTTTTAAAAATTTGATTGAAGGTGATGCATGGTACTTATTCTGCAGCTTGCTGTTTGCATTCCATCTTATGTTTGTGCAGTTTATTCAAGCTGATGCATGTAGCTTATTCATTTTCACTGTTGGGTATAATATTTTATTATATCAAAATACTATAACTTACCCATTCTCCTCTTGATGGACATTTAGTTGTTTGCTGCTTTTCGTTATTACAAACAGTGCTGCTGTGAACACGATTGTATATGCTTCTTCTAGGATGTTCATAGCAGCAAGATTCATAATAGCTAAAGAGTAGAAACAACCCAAATATTCATCAACTGATTAATGGATAAATTAAAATGTGGTCTATACATATAATGGAATATTATTCAGCCATAAAAAGTAGTGAAGTACTGATACATCCTATATCATCGATAAACCTTGAAAACAACGTTAAGTGAAAGAAGTCAGTCACAAAAGACTGCATAATATGTGATTCCGTTTATATGAAATATGCAGAATAAGCAAATTCATAGAGACAGAAAGTAGACTAGTGTTTCCCAGAGTCTGGGGGAAGAGTGTAATGGTGAGTGATTGTTAATGGGTTTGGGGCTTTTGGGGTGGGGGTGGGGAATGAAAATGTTCTAAATTTAGTTTGTGGTGATATTGCACAACTCTGAATATACTAAAACCACTGAACTGTACACTTTAGATTGGTGAGCTTATGGCATGTGAATTATATCTCACTAAAGAAGTGAAAGATAATTTCTAGGACAGTATTTTTCAAACCCAACCCACTAGTAGGTTATAAACCAATTTTAGTGAGTTAGAATAGAGTTTGCAGGGTGTTTTTGTTTTGAGCTATAAGAATTTCTTCATTTATTCTTTAGAAAACAGGGGAGTGGGGAGCTCACGTGGCTAGTTTGAGTATATAAATTCATGAAATGTTTAAGTGAAAACTCATAAATAGCATATTTATGATAGTTATGAATATATAATATTTGGCTGCAAAAAATTCAGTAAATTTTTGTTTGGTACTTTGGTTTTACTGTTTACTTGGGTGATTAGTGATGATTATACCAGAAATGGAATCTTGAAAGGACCCTTGGAAATAAGAGAAGACACTCTAATTTGGCTTTTATCATCTCTTTGTTCACACTCCAGAGTTTCTGTGTCAAATCTGTCAAGCTTTTCCGCTACTTTCTGCCTTTCTCCCAGATTTTTGCCTTGGCTCTGTTCTGTACCACAACCAGATATATTCCTATTTCTAACATTCTGGTGTTTTGATCAGGTTATAAATTGACTCCTTTGGAAGCATACTGCTATTAAAATTTGATCTGTTGTCCATTTCAGTTTATATTAGAGATTTTATAGATGTACTTGGTTAACTTTTATATGCTTTGAGAGCTTTAAAGTACTGATACAGTTTTTGTCTTCTGAATATGAATAGCAAATACTTGAGGCATGAAAATAGATATGAAGAGTTTAAAATCACAGATTGAAACTATTTTAGAACTCTCCTTTTTTGTTCTAGGAAGAATTGTTTTCAGTTTCGAATGTTAATAAGCTGAAATTTCTTTCTGTAGTATTTCTTCAGAGTTTTTATACTATTTTCTTATAACAACCATCAATCAAAGTTATAGTGATTTTGAGCTCTTTACTCGTCATCGTCTTATCCTCATTATCTAATAGTAACTATCTCTGTTTTCTCAAATTTTCTCTTTTTGTTTTTGGTTTTTGTCTTTTTCTGGCAGAGGCTTTTTAATTTATTTTATTGAAGTATAGTTGATTTACAGTGTTGTGTTAATTTCTGTTGTACAGCAAAGTAATTCAGTTATACATATAAATATGTTCTTTTTCATGTTCTTTTCCATTATAGTTTATCACAGGATATTTATAGTCCCCAGTGCTATACAGTAGGACCTTACTGTTTATCCATTCTATATATTTAATAGTTTGCATCTGCTAATCCTAACTCCCAGCCCATCCCTCTCCCACCCCCTCCTGCTTGACAACCACAAATCTATTCTTTATGTCTAAAACTGGGACCTTTAGTCAGTAAAACTGGTGTGTGTGTGTGTGTGTGTGTGTGTTTTGGCATGAGGCTGGGAAAAAATTAGACTGAGGATGTCATTAAAAGGCAATATTTAATATGAGGGGCTTGTGGTTGACAGGCTATTTTTACCTTCCTCTGACAGAGGCTTTTTTCAGTTGTCTGATGTTCATTGATTGACATCGTGCATAAAAGCATAGCATTAGTAAAACATGGGCAGTTTGAGAAAGCCAAGACAATGCAGGGATCAGAAGGAAACTTAAAAACTATAAATCATATAGGGAAGAGAAAAGAAGGCGTAGGAGTCTGTCGAAAAGGAATGTTCTAGAGAGAAAAAAAAAGTATGGGAAAATACGGTAGAAATTTAAAGGATAATGCAAGTTAGGAAGATAAATCTGGAAAGTAGAATGAAACACTTAAAGATGCATAAATAAGAGAAAATATTAAGAAGATTAATGAAGTAGGCCAGTAGATCCAGAATCTGGGGTGGGGGGGAAAGTTCCAGAGAGAGTAGGCAATATGAAGAAGATTGAATTTTCAGTGAATTACAGGAAATTTTCTTACCTGAATGAATCTCTGTTTTGCAAGTACATAGAAAGTACTTAGCAAGATGGATTTTTTTAAAGCCACTCTGGAAATTTCAGAACATGGGGATTAAAGAGAAGGTCCTTCAAAACAAAAAACAAACAAAAACCTTCCAGGGAGAAAAACAAGCCCTATTTCAAAGCTCAGAAGGCATTGATGGACTTGTCAACAGCACCACTGAAAGCTAGAATGCAACAGAGCAATTTATTTTATATCCAGACTGGCAGTCAAGGATGAGAATAAAATAAAATAAAGATAGGACAGATATTAATAAATTTACCTCCCATGCACTCATTCTCCAGAAGTTACTGATAAATGTGCACTATGAAAATGGAGTAAATCAAGATAGAGGAAGACTGTGGGATTGAGGACACAGGACATCCAACACACACAGAGATGACAGAACATTTAAGACATTATGTATGTACTTAAAATTAATACATATAAATTAAGTGTATTTTTTTAATGAAATTTAAAAGTTAAAAATAGGATTTTTTCCCCCTTAGTTGATCAGTTTCTCTTATTGATTTAGAATGAGACAGGATTTTCTTCTGTACCAGCCATGGTCAGGATAGAGACTTATATTTTACATTGAGACCTGGAACTTATAATTCCTTTTTGAATCCTTGAACTGGGAATGATACTTAATAATGTTCGGTTTTATAACTAAAAGCAACTAAACAAATACATATTCTTCCAAAAATGTTGCGAACCTTTAAAAAATAAAATTTTAACTTTACTACTCCCATGATACTTGTGGAATTGTAATATTCCAGCATTTTCATGTCTGTTTTTCGCTACTTATATTTCACTACTTTTCAAAAATTTCTCAATTGTAGTTCTTAAAATGAAATTTTAATTGTAAAAGGCAACAAGTTTGAAATCAGAGAATTTGTTTCAGAAACATGTCTTAATCATAAATTTGGAAATGTTCATTCAGACTCATTATTTCCACTTAGGAGAGTAAGCCAGGTAGTTCCATACTGAATAAATTTCCCAAAGACATGTTTTCACTGAGAATGAACACATTGAATCATGCAGTTTTATAACTACTTTTGTATCCTGGGGGACAAAAAAGTACCAAGAATTGAGGCAGGTTGGAATGGCCACCAGAAATCTAAATCTAGTCATGCTTTCCAAGGTATTTCTTATGTCTCAACAGCCCATGTAACTGATTCTGCTATTATAATTTTCTGTTAAATTGAATCTTTTGAAAAAACAATCTGATGAAACAGGTTTGAAAACACAAATAAAATACTGGAAAATGGGAATTAAAATTCCTTTTCCTACAACTACTGAAAAGAGTGCTTTGGACACTGTTTTTTTTGCTTAAAGCTTTACGAAGCAGGCAGCTTATAAGTGTCAGAGCCTGAATACAGTTCCAAGTCTTTCTGCCTCCCGAACTACTACTCAGTGCTCAAAAATTTTGATACAGCTAATAGACGGCATGTAGAGAAAGGAATCAATTTGAAAGTGTTTAATACATTATAAAACGAGATAACATTTTTACCTGTTAAATAAGCTAAGTTTTCTGAACTTAGTAATACTTAAATAAATACTGGAAGCCCATATGTAGCTGGAGATGTATTTCACTACAACCCTATCAGAAAAGTCATACTATGTAATAATCCTAAAAACTGTTCATGGCCACAGACTGGAAGGAAATAGTCCATATGTTCAGAGTAGAGATCTAACAAAATAATTATTTCCCAAATTTCCTACATTTAACATTTTTTTTAAAATTTATTTTTGGCTGCAGTGGGTCTTCACTGTTGTGCGCAGGCTTCTCCTTGCGGTGGCTTCTTTTGTTGCAGAGCATGGGCTCTAGGCACGTGGGCTTCAGTAGTTGTGGCACATGGCCTCAGTAGTTGTGGTACACGGACACTAGAGCGCACAGGCTTCAGTAGTTGCAGTGCACGGGCTCAGTAGTTGTGGCACGTGGGCTCTAGGGTGCAGGCTTCAGTAGTTGTGGCGAACAGGCTTAGTTGCTTCGCGGCATGTGGGATCTTCCCAGACCAGAGATTGAACCCGTGTCCCCTGCATTGGCAGGCGGATTCTTAACCACTGCACAACCAGGGAAGTCCTAACATGTTATTTTTGTAAATAGGGTAAATGTTTCTATCTTTATCTGGTAGTTTAACTTTAGGGAAATAATTCTAAATACAGAATAAAGATTATCTAAAAATACTCAACAGCTTTATTTTTTAGTAGTGAAAAATTAGAAACAAATGTCCAGCTGAGCAGAATGTACCAGAGTAAATAGTGATACTTCTAAGGGAAATATGTAAGACTTAATAGATTGCATAGGTATGAGGGGGAAAGTTTACAGTATAATAGGCAAAGCCAGATACAAATTTGTTTATAAAGCATGTGATTACCGATATATATTTTTATAAAAATACAGCAAATAACTGGAAGAAGGTCTAGTAGTTTTATCAGCAATTTTGTTTGGATATTGAGATTCAAGTAATTTTTTTCCCTTTGTACTTTTGTATATTTTCCAGATTTTATTTAATCATGTACTGACTTTTTAAAAATGAATATTTTCCTAACATGAGGTAAAGTGATAGGTAATGTTTTCTTTCTTAGGCTGCCACTACATAACATTCTGTTTGTAGTATCTATTAATTGGTCCTGTCTTCTTCTGTCCATATGGAATGAACATGTTTGTATTATTTCTTAGATCTGAAACTCAGCACCGAGGCTCTGCTCCCCACTCTGAGAGTGATCTCCCAGAGCAGGAAGAGGAGATTCTGGGATCTGATGATGATGAGCAGGAAGATCCCAATGATTATTGTAAAGGTAAGATTTTCTGTGAGGAGATACTAAGTAAGATGTGATCCACGTATATGCAGTTTTTCATGTGAATATTTGGTCTATCAGCGTAAACAGTATTGATGCTTTCTGCTTATTGCATCCATTTCTCTAAGTATAGGAATTAGTATTTCCTTTTACTTTGACTTAATTAAAGCTTAGTTTAAATTAAATTTGTTTCTACTCCTTAAAAAAGATAGTGCATATTTACCTTAGAAAATTTCAGAAATATGTTAAACAAAAAGAAAACAAAAGCCGTCTGTAATGCTGTCACCCAGATATAGCCAGTGGTAAGATTTGGTATGTAGACTTTTGAAAAACACCTTTCACTACTCTTTGCTCAAAGTGATGATTGCTAAGATACATTAAACTGGAATTATATATGTATACTTAAACTGTGTCATAAGGTTGCCTGTTATCTTTTCTGTTTCTTTTATGAAATTTTGCAGGATTCTTGGGTAGGATTTTATAACAGAATATCTCTTAACCATTGAGGAGAACCTGGTTCTTCTTCTCAGTAGGCAGAGATGCATGTTTAAATCCCTTGATTCCTGCCACTGTTGGCAGCCTTTTCAGGCCTTCCTAGTTTTTATGTTTTAGAAAAGCAATTTCTTTTTTTAAAGTTAAATAAATGGAATTCATTCATCTCTCTCCTAAAAAACATCCTGAGACTACAACTAGTCTCAAAATAGATTTATATGTTAGATAAATCTTGGATTACTGAGGGGCAAGAATGTTGTGAAACATAACCTTATTTTTGTTTGAGGATGACTTATTTTTTTAAGTAATTATTGGTTGTTCCACAAAGCATCACTTGCTCACTCTAAATCATTACTCTTATTCTTTAAGATATTTTTTGTAACATGAGCTCAATAATACTGTGTTGCTGACTTAATATTTTCTTTTGTTGAGTTGGTTGTGTTAGAAGAAACCATTTTTATTTGCTAAAAGGTGTATAGATGTTGAAAAACGTGGTGTGAGATACCTTTTCCTACTACTTAAGTGACTATTTGCTTCCTGTTGTTTCTTCCAGGAGGTTATCATCTTGTGAAAATCGGAGATCTATTCAATGGGAGATATCATGTGATCCGAAAGTTGGGCTGGGGACACTTTTCAACAGTGTGGTTATCATGGGATATTCAGTAAGTTTTAGCGATCCTGCAAGAGAATTAGGTGATTCCTAAATGTTTGTGTCTGATTTTCCACTTTTAGTCTAAGCTCTAGACTGATTTTTTGATAAGAATCTTATTATTGAGAATCTTTATGTTCTTGGGCAAATGACTTTTCTCGGATGAAGAGTCAGCTTAGAGGAGACACAAGATTGATTAAATTAGTATCGGTAAGGCGCTTGAAACTCCCGAATTCAGAATATTGCAAATACCCAAAGAAAGTGTAGTATGTAAGTTCATAGGTTTTCTCATTAGTAGAGCTAAATTTTTAGATGATGCCCTAGACCAATCTTTGTGAAATTACTTATTTTTTTGTATTTTGTTTTGATAACAGATTTGTTCAGCCATACAGTGTAAAACTTCTCTACATAAAAATCACAGGCAATTAACATTGGATGTTTACCTAAAAGTGTACCATCTATCTTTGGTGAGATAGCAGTTGCTATCTATGTGCTTAATTTTTTATCAGTTTTTCACCCAAGTATTTCTTCTGGCTTCTTAGAGGAAAGTATTATAGCTTTTAAGCTTTTAGGTTTCGCTATACAGATATACAGAATACTTCTGATTTGGTGGAGCTTTCCCCCTTATTTATCCCCACTTCATGGTTTTACTTGGATTCACGGAGCATTCAGAAAGTAGATTTTAACTTAGAGGAAATGTTTGGTGACTGACATTACCCAGGAACAGATTTTCTTCTTCTCATAAGTTAAATTTGGCCAGTTAGAGCTATTAAGAGGTACAGGTGATCCCATAGTAGTAGTTCGTGTTTGAGTACAGGGAAATATGAAATCAATATTTGTACTTCTGTGGCTGTCTCCCAGTTATAGTTAAATCTTAGCTTCCTAACATAGAGGTAGAGCATTTAGTCTTAATTGCCTGTTTGTTTCTTAGGGGGAAGAAGTTTGTGGCAATGAAAGTAGTTAAAAGTGCTGAACATTATACCGAAACAGCACTTGATGAAATCCGGTTGCTGAAATCAGTAAGTATTAGGTTGTATGTGTGAGCTGCAAAGCATTATAAATAAATAAAGTTTTATTCAGTTAAGATATACCAAGTGTATACTCTTTGGCATGGCTCATTTTTACTGTAAAGTTCTAGTATCCTTAAAGAGGTAGAGGAAGACAGTATTTACATATCCTGTGTATGTGGTAGGGAACTGGTGGAATATGCTGCGATGGGAATTCTCCCTACATATACAATGGAAAAAAACCTTGCAAATAAACAAAAATGTTTATTGAGTATGTTTTATGTGCCAGATAGCACAAAGAATGTTTTTCTTTCCTGCTATGGTTAAAAGAAAAGTTGTGTGAATAAATATATTTTTGTTTTAAAATCTTATACAAATATATAAAAGTAAGCACTATATTTACTAATTCCCTTTATTACCTGGAAACTTAGGTAAATATTATCAAAATTCATTTTCATTTTTGTTACAAATTAGTAAATGTCAGTGTAGTAGAAGGAGCTTAAACTCAGAGTTAGAAAACATGAGTTTTAGGGCCAGCTCTATCCAAATATATCCTTCACCTCATCTTTTTATTTCTTCTGAGCCTTAGGTTTTTCATTCATAAAGTGAGGAAGCTAGACCAGGAGAGCTCCAAGGAAGTACTTTTCAAAGTGCCAGTCTGTGATGAGATAAGGAGCTCATGCCCCAAAGTAAATCAGTGTACTGCTTCCTTCCCTCAGAAAGTTTTTCTATGAAAAAAAAATGAAGGCTGAATAAACAGTATGGTTAGTGCTATGGTTGATTGCATCCTGCAAAAGCTCCTGAATTCCTCCTGGCCTGGTAACTAGCAGTTAATTTGGGAGTAGCAAAATGGTATAATTAAACAATAGTCTTTGTTGATTGTGTTTTCTTTTGTGAACTGCTTATATTAAGTTCTTTGTTTGAGCTATTAAAACTTTATGTGTGTCTCATAGATTTGTATGAGCTCTTTCTTGGAGTAATCCTTTGTTATATTTGCTGCAGGTATCCCCTCCCCCACCACCATTTGGTTTATTTCTATGGTTTCCCTTTTGCTAAGCATTGTTTTTTCCCTATTATAGGTTCGCAATTCAGATCCTAATGATCCAAATAGAGAAATGGTTGTTCAACTACTAGATGACTTTAAAATATCAGGAGTTAACGGAACACGTATCCTTTTTAAAACCTATTTGAAAACAAATCATGAAATAACTTTATCCCAAAGAAAGGAACAAGATTTGTACAGGTAGCATTGGTCTCTTCTCTTAAAACAAACTATAATCAAATTACTTTATTTTATTGTCAACTTTTGAACACAGATATGAATCAGATCTCCCTTTGTATGTTGTGATTTTTTAGGCTATTGGCTTTACACTTTTTTCAGGCAAATTAAAACCAAACCCAAAAGAAACGTTTTAAGAAAAGAACCTTGTACTAGTAAGTAGTTTCTATGATTTCTATCAATTAGTGCAGAAATTTTAATGGAGTTAATGAGAAATACTGGGTAAAGGACTTCCCTGGTGGTCCAGTGGTTAAGAATCTGCCTGCCAATGTAGGGGACATGGGTTCGATCCCTGGTCCAGGAAGATCCGCAGAGCAACTAAGCCTGTGCTCCACAACTACTGAGCCCATGCTCTAGAGCCCGCAAGATGCAACTGCTGAAGCCCGTGCGCTCTAGGGCCCATGCTCCACAACAAGAGAAGCCACCGCAGTGAGAAGCCCCTGCACCTCACTGCAACTAGAGAAAGCCCACGCACAGCAATGAAGATCCAGTGCAGCCAAAAATAAATAAATTAATTAAAATTTAAAAGAAAGAAAGAAATACTGGGTAAACAAGAATTTAATGCATTTTATCTCAGTATTTAAGAGGCTGTACATGTATGCTTAAAATCTAAACAGGTGTAATTGTTCACATTCTGTCATAATGGAAAAACTGACTTGTTTTATGTTTTGATCCGGAATTTTAGAATTTTAAAGTTGGAAGGAATGTTAGCTATTCTTTTCCCCACAGGTTAATATCAGAGTGACATGCACGGAAATAATTGAAAAGTTGTTGCGACAGCTATGCTTGTAAAGGCCTATCACATTTTTCAGAATGAAAGATGAAGAAGAATCTCACTTGGATTGGAGAGTCTGAAACCTGTTTATAAACTATTTTAAAATGTATGAGGAAAGACATTGCATATATCATTCTACTTTCCCTGCATGTTTATCTTCTCTTAGCACACATTTTTAATTGCCAGTGATGATCTTTTTTTAAGGAGATGGGCTACATAGGGCCCATCTCTAATCATGTGGACTATATGGTTAGAGATTTGAACAGAGAAGCAAGGAGAGAGGATGAGAAAGGAGAGAGAACAGGTGATAACATAAAGATTTTATCTATCATTCTGAAGTTAGTTTTCAGTTACTTACTTCCTTGGAGAAATATAAATCAAATCCCCCCCTTCCCCAAATCTCTAAGGAAACTGGTACAAGAAGCATTCCATGTGAATCATCATTTTACGTCTGTTGTGGTCATTTCATAGATGGCTTACTCTGTGTGTGTGTGTGTGTGTGGTATGCATGTTTTCAAAGAATTAAGAGGAAGGCTAACCATGAAATAAAACCATACAGGATGTCATGATGGCCATTGGGTTCTGTTTCCCTATTTCTTGACCTTGTAATGTTTCTCACTGTGCCACATTTTCCTATTAATTTGGTAATATTATAGTAAAACTGTAGAAATATTCTGAATAGTCTCCTCAGTAATGCTGAGTACCTTTATTTGACCGTAAGCAAGAAGGCTTTTTTTTTCTTGTTTCTTTTTTGTTTTTTTTGCGGTACGCGGGCCTCTCACTGTTGTGGCCTCCCCCGTTGCATAGCACAGGCTCCGACGTGCAGGCTCAACGGCCATGGCTCACGGGCCCAGCCGCTCCGCGGCATGTGGGATCCTCCCGGACCGGGGCACGAACCCGTGTCCCCTGCATCGGCAGGCGGACTCTCAACCACTGCGCCACCAGGGAAGCCCTCTTCTTGTTTTTTAAGCTACTGAATGTCTGGTCATTTTTATGTCACCGCTTACAAATTAAAATAACATTGTTGTCAAATTGTAATCTCAACAAATGAAAGTTAATATTAAAGCTAGGAACATGAAAATAACTTAATTCTGTGTTCTGGTTTGTTTGTTTAATCAATCTGCATTCTAAAATACCTTATTTTGATATATTTCATATATACAGAAGTAGAATAGTTTGATGAATCCTCATAGATCCATTACCCATTTCAGAAGTTATCAACTCATAATCAGCCTTGTTTTGTCTGTATCTCCTGATAATTTTGTGACCAATCTTAAAGATATTTTTTCATCCATAATTATTTTAGAATGTATCTCCAAAAGACAAAGACTTAAAATATAACCCCAACACAGTTATTATTCCTAAAAAGTTGAAAATATAACCCCAACACAGTTATTATTCCTAAAAAATTGGGGATCAGTTTCTTAAGTCCTTTTTTCTAGTCAGTGTTTCAGTCTCTCCAAATGTCTCATACTTTTTTTTCTTTTAGTTTTTTTATTCTTAATTTCAGTCAGGAGCCACAAGGTTTTTGACAGTTCCTTTATGATTTGGCACATCAGAATGTTCCAGGCTCATTTTGTGCATTTCCTGTCCCAAACCAGGGGTCAGCCATTTCTTTAAAAAGCCCTAATTCCTATGAGTGGGAAATGGGGAACACAATCTAAGCACTAGGTATACACTTTGCTACTGGGTTAATTATTGCCATCACTTTTATGATTTCTTGATCCATTGCAAAGAGCAAATACCTTCATTCCTTTCCCCTGCTTCCTTTTTTTGGGTCACTTGAA
Organism: Delphinapterus leucas; assembly: GCF_059928025.1. Lineage (NCBI taxonomy): Eukaryota > Metazoa > Chordata > Mammalia > Artiodactyla > Monodontidae > Delphinapterus > Delphinapterus leucas. The sequence continues at coordinate 38,825,281 of NC_143138.1, forward strand.
GTTGCCCCTGCGGCTTTTGTGGGTGGGTGGGTTTATTTGTTCGTTTGTATTATTTTTTCTTTGTGTATTTGATTTTGGATAGTTTCTATTGCTATACCTTCGAGTTCACTAATCTCATTCTGCAGTGTTTAATCTGCCATTTATCCCATCCAGGGTATTTTTCTGCTTTTCATCTCAGAAGTTCAATTTGGGTTCTCTTTTTTTTTCTTCCAGTCTTATTGAGGTACAATTGACATACAGCAGTGTATAAGTATAAGGAATATAGCATAATGATTTAACTTACATACATCATTAAATGATTATCACACAATAATTCATCTCATAAAATAACAAAATTAAATAGAAAAAAATATATTTTTCTTTGTGGTGAGAACTCAGACTTTACTCCCAATAACTTACATATATAACGTATAGCATTGTTAATTATATTTATTGTATTGTACATTATATCCCTAGTACTTATAACTGGAAATTTATACCTTTTGACTGCCTTCATCCAGTTTCCCCTCCCCTAACCACCACCTCTGGTAACCACAGATTTGATCTTTTTCTTTTGAGTTTGTTTGTTTATTTTTGAAGTATAATTGACCTATAACACTATGTTAGTTCTGGTGCACGATGTGGTGATTTGATATTTCTATACATTTCAAAATGATCACTGTGATAAGTCTACTTAGTTTATGTTACCATACAAAGATATTACATAGTTAATGACTATATTCCCCACACTGTACATTTCACACCCATGACTCACTTATTTTGCAACTGGAGTTTTGTACTACTTAATCTCTCTCACCTATTTCTTTCCTCCTTCCACCTTCCTCCCCTCTGGCAACCACCTGTTTGTTCTCTGTATCTTTCTGTTATGTTTGTTCATTTGTTTTGTCTTTTATATTCCACATTATTAAGTGAAATCGTACAGTTTTGTCTTTCTCTGTCTCACTCATCTCAACCATCCATGCCACAAATGGCGAGGTTTCATTCTTTTTTATGGCTGAGTCACATTCCATTAATATATATACACCACATCATCTTTGCATCTCTTTTTTTCTATATATATCTTCTGTATCTCTTTTCAACATATGGAATACTGCTATAACTGTTTAATTTCCTTGTCTGCTAATTCTGACATCTGGGTCAGTTCTGGGTCAATTTCAAATGATTTATTACTGTATCTAATTTTCAGATACGTTTTCCTTCACCTTTGTTGCCTGGTAGTCTTTGATTGAGACACTGTGAGTTTTACCTTGTTGGCTGCTGGATATGTTGTATAGCTATAAATCTTGAGCTTTGTTCTGGGGTGCAGTTGTTACTTGGAAGCGGTTTGACCCTTTTCAGATTTTACTTTTATCATTTGTTAGATGGCTCCAGAGCAGTGTTCAGTCTAGGGCTAATCATTCCTTCTACTGAGGCAAGGTCTTCTGAATAATCTACCCAATGCTCCAGGACTATGAATTTTTCTAGTTTTTTTTCTTAATTGAGATATAATTGACATATAACATTGTATTAGTTTTGGGTGTACAACATAATGATTTGATAGCTGTGTACATTGCAAAATGATTACCATAGTAAGTTTAGTTAACATCCATCACCACACATACTTACAGTTTTTTTCTTGTGATGAGAACTTGAAGATTTACTGTCTTAGCAACTCTCAAATACACAATATAGTATTATTAACAATAGTCACCATGCTGTACATTACACACCCAGGACTTACTCATCTTTTTAAAATAAATTCATTTATTTATTTATTTATTTTGGCTGTGTTGGGTCTTTGTTGCTACGCGTGGGCTTTCTCTAGTTGTGGTGAGGTGGGGCTATTCTTCGTTATGGTGCGCGGGCTTCTCCTTGTGGTGGCTTCTTTTACTGGGGAGCACGGGCTTTAGGCGCATGGGCTTCAGTAGTTGTGGCGTGTGGGCTCAGTAGTTGTGGCTCACGGGCTCCAGAGCACAGGCTCAGTAGTTGTAGCGCACGGGCTTAGTTGCTCCGCAGCATGTGGGATCTTCCTGGATCAGGGCTCGAACCCGTGTCCCCTGCATTGGCAGGCGGATTCTTAACCACTGTGCCCCCAGAGAAGTCCCAGACTTATTCATCTTATAACTGGAAGTTTGTACCTTCTGACCACTGTCACCCATTTCCCCCACCCCCCACCTTTGGCAACCACTAGTCTGTTTTCTGTATCTATGAGTTTGTTGTTTTGTTTTGTTTTTAGATTCCACATATAAGTGAGATCATACAGTATTTGTCTCTCTGTTTTATTTCACTTAGCATAACACCCTCAAGGTCCATCCATGTTATCACAAATGGCAAGATTTCCTTCTTCATATGGCTAAATAGTATTCCATTGTATATGTAGACCATATTTTCTTTATCCATTCATCCATCAGTGGACACTAGGGTTGCTTCCATGTCTTGGCTATTGTAAATAATGCTGCAGTGAACATGGGGGTGCACATCTTTTTAAGTTAGTGATTTTGTTTTCTTTGGATAAATACCCAAAAGTGGAATTGCTGGAATGTATGGTAGTTCTCTTTTTAGTTTTTTTGAGGAACCTCCGTACTGTTTTCCATAGTGGCTGTACCAGTTTACATTCCCACCAACAGTGCACAAGGGCTCCTTTTTCTCCACATCCTCACCAACACTTGTTATCGCTTGTCTTTTTTACAATAGCCATTCTAACAGCTGTGAGGTGGTATCTCATTGTGGTTTTGATTTGCATTTCCCTGGTGATTAGTGATGTTGAACACTTTTTCATGTACCTGTTGGCCATCTGTATGTCTTGTCTGGAAAAATATGTGTTCAGATTCTTGGTTCATTTTTTAATCAGATTTGTTTTTTTCCCCCTATTGAGTTATATGTGTTCTTTATAATTAACCCCTTATCAGATCTTTGATTTGCAAATATTTTTTCCCATTCCATAGGTTGCCTTTTCATTTTCATTTTGTTTCCTTTGCTCTGCAGAAGATTTTTAGTTTGATGTAGTCCACTTCTTCATTTTTGCTTTTGTTGACTTTGTTTTTGGTGTCAGATCCAAAATATCATTGCCAAGACCAATGTCAAGGAGCTTACAACCTGTGTTTTCTTCTAGGAGTTTTATGGTGTCAGGTCTTATGTTCAAGTCTTTAATCCATTTTGAGTTGATTTTGGGGTCTAGTGTAAGATAATGGTCCAGTTTCATTCTTTTGCATGTAGCTGTTCAGGTTTCCCCCTATGATTTATTATTATTTTTATTTACATCTTTATTGGAGTATAATTGCCTTACAATGGTGTGTTAGTTTCTGCTTTATAACAAAGTGAATCAGTTATACATATACATATGTTCCCATATCTCTTCCCTCTTGCGTCTCCATCCCTCCCACCCTCCCTATCCCACCCCTCTAGGTGGTCACAAAGCACCGAGCTGATCTCCCTGTGCTATGCGGCTGCTTCCCACTAGCTATCTATTTTACGTTTGGTAGTGTATATATGTCCATGCCACTCTCTCGCTTTGTCACAGCTTACCCTTCCCCCTCCCCATGTACTCAAGTCCATTCTCTAGTAGGTCTGTGTCTTTATTCCTGTTTTACCCCTAGGCTCTTCATGACATTTTTTTTTTCTTAAATTCCATATATATGTGTTAGCATACGGTATTTGTCTTTCTCTTTCTGACTTACTTCACTCTGTATGACAGACTCTAGGTCCATCCACCTCATTACAAGTAGCTCAATTTCGTTTCTTTTTATGGCTGAGTAATATTCCATTGTATATATGTGCCACATCTTCTTTATCCATTCATCCGATGATGGACACTTAGGTTGTTTCCATATCCGGGCTATTGTAAATAGAGCTGCAATGAACATTTTGGTACATGACTCTTTTTGAATTATGGTTTTCACAGCCCAATCCAAAAATGGGCAGAAGACCTAAATAGACATTTCTCCAAAGAAGATATACAGACTGCCAACAAACACATGAAAGAATGCTCAACATCATTAATCATTAGAGAAATGCAAATCAAAACTACAATGAGATATCATCTCACACCAGTCAGAATGGCCATCATCAAAAAATCTAGAAACAATAAATGCTGGAGAGGGTGTGGAGAAAAGGGAACACTCTTGCACTGCTGGTGGGAATGTGAATTGGTACAGCCACTTTGGAGAACAGTACGGAGGTTCCTTAAAAAACTACAAATAGAACTACCATATGACCCAGCAATCCCACTACTGGGCATATACCCTGAGAAAACCATAATTCGAAAAGAGTCATGTACCCCCATGATTTATTGAAATTACTGTCCCCATTGTAAGTTCTTGGCTCCTTTGTTATAAATTAATTGACCATATATGTGTGGATTTATTTCTGGCCTATGACTATAACTGAATTTTTCTCGTCCTTTTGATGAGAGCAGATACTGTTGGAGCCCTGTGAGAATGCTGGGCACTATTCCCTCTAATCCTTTCAGATGATTTTTTTCCCCTCTAGTAGTTTCCTCTTATACCTACGCTGATTACTACTGTACTAAATACTTGAGGGGGATCCCTTTTTAGATCTCCAGGGTTCTCTTTCTTTGAAGCTCTCTCCTCGCTAGTATTGTTCTGTGAACCATAGCTGCTGCCTTGATCTCCCAGGACTCTCAGCTCCGTCTGTTTAACTCAAGGGGTTTGCTTGGAGAGTCTCAAGACAGTTAGAAGACAATGATCTCTCAGGGAGATCTTCTTTGTCCAGGGTCTTTAAATCTGTTGTTTTATGTATTTTGTCTGATTTTGTTGTTGTCGCTTAAAGCAAGAGGGTTAAGCCAGTCCCTGTTACTCCATCTTGACTGCAGCAGAAGTTCCTAGATGTATGTTTAACTCCAAGAAATTACCAACCAGTTTTCCAAAGTAGTTGTACCATTTTATACTTCTGTTAGCATAATATGGGAGTTCTAATTGCTCCATATGCTCATCTACATTTGGTCATGTTAGTCTTTTTATTTTAGTTATTCTGTTGAGTTTGAAATAGTATCATCCTGTAATTTTGATTTGTATTTTCTGAGGTAGTCATGTCCCGTTTTTAATCTTCTTTAATTAAGAGCGGTTCCTAAAAAAAAAAAAAAAAAAAAGAACGGTTCCTTTCATGGCATTCACTCACCCACCCCACCCCACCGGCCAGAGAATCCAGGCCAGTTGTATTGTTCCTTAATTTGGATTTGTCTGATTATTTCGTCATGATTCAGTTCATTAATCATTTTTGTGAAGCATACTACATGGATGATGTTTTATTTTTCTCAGTGTATTACATCAGAGGGCACATAATGTGAATTTGTGCTTATCATTGGTGATGATATGTTTGATTACATGGTTAAGGCAGTGTCTGCTCAGTTTCCCTGTTTAAAAGTATCTTTTTCCTTTTATAATTAATAAGCAACCTATGGGGTGATAGTGTGACACTGTGAGAATTCTTTTTCCCCTAGCAATCTTCACTTAGTAGTTTTAGTATTCATTGATTCTTATCTGAATCAGTTCAGTTATTACTATAATGATGATAAAATGGTAATTTTTTATTTCTGTCATACTTTATATATTTATTAGTTGACTTTTTCTCTGAAGAAGACATTTTCCTCCCCCGAACACACACTTATTTTAGTATCCCATTTGGATTCATTCTGTTTTTAATTTATAAGCTAATTCATAACTTCACTCTTTAAAATGTCAACTTTGGCCAGTGGCTTCTTTTTTTAAAAAATAGGTTTATTTAATTTATTTATTTATTGGTTGCGTTGGGTCTTCGTTGCTGTGCACAGGCTTTCTCTAGTTGCGGCAAGCGGGGGCTACTCTTTGTTGAGGTGCGGTGGCTTCTCTTGTTGTGGAGCACGGGCTCTAGGAGCACAGGCTTAGTAGTTGTGGTGCACGGGCCCAGATGCTCTGTGGCATGTGGGATCTTTCCGGACCAGGGCTCGAACCCATGTCCCCTGCATTGGCAGGCAGATTCTTAACTAGCCAGTGGCTTCTTCAAGCTGGTTGCTCTTTCCTCCTGACGTGTTCCCTTACTGTTGGCACAGCAAGGTATTCCAGGTTTTCCCTGGATTTGGCCATTTCTTTAAGGAGTACAGGTTTTCCTTTAGTGGAGAATCTTATTTAAAACAAAAGTCTGGGGCTTCCCTGGTGGCGCAGTGGTTGAGAGTCCGCCTGCCGATGCAGGGGACAGAGGTTCATGCCCCAGTCTGGGAAGATCCCACATGCCGCGGAGCGGCTGGGCCCGTGAGCCATGGCCGCTGAGCCTGCGCGTCTGGAACCTGTGCTCCACAACAGGAGAGGCCACAGCAGTGAGAGGCCCGCGTACCGCAAAACAAAAACAAAAACAAAAAAAAGTCTGAGCACTAGATCATTATTACATATGTATGTCTTGACTTCCCAATTTATGTAGAAGCTTCTAGAGGTCGAAAATACCAACATCTTCTGACTAAAATCCCTGCAGTGCCCTAGCCCTGGCACTACCATGCCCAAAGAGTGTTCCTGTTATGAGGCGTGATTAGGGTGTTCATACATAAGAGAACACATGGTGGCAGTAGAATCAAGATTAGTTTTGTAAAGTAAAGAGCATAAAGCAAGTTAGTTTCCTATTTTTTTTTAATGTTGACATTTACATTTTTTATCTCGTTTTGGTACATTGTCTTCTTTCGCTAAAGCCAAATTTATTTTTCCTTGCTTTGATACTATGAGAGTAGGCGTTGTTACCCTGGACGTTAGTTTTGACATCAGGGAAGATACTAATCAACACCTTAAGCCTAGTGCTTTCACTAACTTTATGTATATGTTTTATTTTTATCACTGAGTGTTTTAATGTGCATAGTTTTATTAATAAACCAGCACCCCAGAGTTTTCCATATTTTGGGTATTTTCTGTGACTGAAGCATTAATTAACCTTTAGAATGTCAGAATATTGACAGCTACATTTTCTTTTTTAGTCAAGCTCTATAATTCTTTATACTGAAAGAGTACAATAATAATTTCATTGAGGTGGAACACAGCTTGTCTTGCCCCGTTTCTTCTCTTCTGTCTCCCTTTTCCTCCTTAACAAGCTCCTAGATATCTGCATGGTGTTTGAAGTTTTGGGGCATCATCTGCTCAAGTGGATCATCAAGTCCAATTATCAAGGGCTTCCTTTGCCTTGTGTCAAAAAAATTATTCAGCAAGTATGTATCGTAATATTTTCTATGTTGTGGGGTTTTTTTAAGCTTATACTCCATTTATAGTTATTATAAAATATTGGCTATATTCCTTGTGTTGTGCAGTATATCCTTGTAGCTTATTTATTTTATACATAATAGTTTTTATGTGGTAATTTTTTTAGATTCTTAGAGTGTCAGGAGTTTCCTATTTCCAGTAGAATTTTTATTTTTAAAACTAGGTTTCTTTAATTGCTGAAATTATTTATTCAGCCCCTATTTATTGTGTTTATTCTGTTTTTAAATGTTTTAGTGTAATCATTTTCCCCCAGGTTCATCTTCTGTAATAATTATTAGATGGGGAGCTGAGTGTAATGCCTGATTTTAGAAATTTGGAGCCCTTATCCAGAAGTTCTGGTTGCAAAAATTGATTATATATTAATAGAAAATTGTCAAATTATTACCGTCTCTTTATATAACATTATTCATGAGCATTTTCTCATATTCTAAACAGCTTTCAATATATAGTGAAGAAGTTTGTCATCAGGAAAGTGGTAATACTTCAGAGGGCAAACAGTTTGTTTAGATAATGTGTTTTGTTGGACAGAGCTCCAAACTGGGAAGCAAGAGACCTCAGTTCTTCATCAACAAGGAAATTTGAATTTAAAGATACCTAAATCTCTTTCATGACCTATATTTCAGTAGTTAAAGGACAATGTCAACTGTTTATTCTTCGTCTCTGTAATGTTTCAATAAATATCTTCAAATAGAATTAGCTTTGTAAAACTTTGAAGAACTTTTTATTGTAAATAAACTCTTGCCTTTGTTCCTAGTTTACAATTAATCTTTCTGGGGAAGTTTGTTGTGCTTTAAAAAAAAATGCTTTCTTCTCTGTAGAAAACTACCATATCATTTTTATTTTTTCAAAATGTTGTATTGTGATTTTTTCCTTCTCCAGAAAGACTTGTATTTTGTGTTTGCAAGTCTACTACTCTATTCCCATTCAGGTGTTACAGGGTCTGGATTATTTACACACCAAGTGCCGTATCATCCACACTGACATTAAACCAGAAAACATCTTGTTGTCAGTGAATGAACAGTACATCCGGAGGCTGGCTGCAGAAGCAACAGAATGGCAGCGATCTGGAGCTCCTCCACCTTCTGGATCTGCAGGTATATTTTCTTTGGGGACTTCACTTTCATTAGAAGTTAAGAGAAGTTCTTGTTTTTATTCTATTACCTGACAGTTAAGTAAAAGTAAAGCACCACTAATTCATTTAACAGTAAGATACAATAAGTACTTACATAAGAAATAGTTCCAGCCTTCAAAAGACTTTTTATACTCAGTATTATTCCCATAGGGGAAGAAGACTGTGCCTTTTAGGTCCAGATACGTTGTGTATTGTAAAAGCTGATTCGTGTTGTTGTTAAAATGTTTTCTCTTGTGATTTGATGGTCTTTTTTGATGTTCATACATGCTCACCTATGTGAATCAGTGATCCCTGTGCAGGGGCAAGATAACATTGCTAGTAAGAGCTTGGGTTTAAGCACTGGAGTGGACATACCTATTTTGACTCCTTGCTTCATTCATTGAATGACCTTAGGCACATGATTTGACTTCTTTTTTCTCATGCAGGAGTTACTCGGATTAAATTTCATGTTAAAGCAGTTAGTAGTATGCCACACAGTGTTATGCATTAAATAAATGGTGGCTACTATGATTATGATGATTTTTTTCCATTTGTGGTACAGATTTTAATTTTAGTAGTTTAATTATATTTGAGGAACTCTCTTGATCCTCAAGTTGAAATATCAATTATCCAGAGACTTCCTTTAAAAAAGAAGACCTACAAAGGGGGCAAGGGGCAGTTGTTCAATGGGCATAGAGTTTCATTTTTGCACAACGAAAAAGTTCTAGAAATGTTACACTGTGTGAAATTAACACGACTGAACTGTATGCTTAAGGATGGTTAAGAGGGAAATTGTATATTACAAGTTTCTTACCACAATTAAAAAAAAAAATTTTTTTTTTTTTTAAGGAAGACTGAAGATTCTACCTCCCACCTAAGCTAAACTAATATCCATAACATGCTATGTAATAAATTACTGTAGCTTTTGATGCCACTCTCCTTTTAAAACTGACAAGTGTCACAGGGAAGAATTAGTCCTGGGTGGGGATGAGAGGGTTATTGCCTATCCTTTTCTGTTTTAAGTAGTACGTGGGAATGAGTTTTTAGCAGCATTAATGATGTAAATCAGAAAGGAGGACTTGGTTCTTTGCATATAGTGATGCTATCTGGAGAAGAATTTATTAAAATTTATTTTAAGTTTGTTGACTTTTGTATGCATTGTTTGTTCTTTTAAAAAAAATGTTGCTTCTATCAAAATTGCTTAAAAACTAGTTCTCTCTACAATATAAACTGTACAAGAAAGACTTTTCATTCTGGTAGGGTGTCTTAGTTTATATTGCCTGCTGAATGCAAGGATTCTTACTTGGTTTTCTTTTCTTTTCAGTCAGTACTGCACCCCAGCCTAAACCAGTAAGTATAAGGTGTTCCTATATTTAATTCTGATCTATGGGCAATGGGCAGGGATTCTTCTGTTATGGATCACAGTTTATTTAGAGTTTGGAAACCAGAAAAAAACAATATTCCTGCACTTCTATAATTTTCTCCAATAAATTCCTGTGCATCTTCAGCAAGTTTGTACTGGTGAGGTTTCCATAAATTTGAGCTTGAGAGTGGACCAGCCCCACAGACTGTTCAGAGGACCAAGATTTGTTGTTAATTTTGTTTTAATTTGGTTCCTTAAGAGTATCTACATTTTTTAAATTAATGAAAAGCTTAAGTGCTATGTTAGGACAAGAGTGGAATTTAATTAGGAAGTAATTAAAAGTAAGTTATCTCCAACTGGGGATAATGGATTAGCCACCTGAAGGCTTTATCTGTTTGTAATCTCTGCCCAGGCTGACAAAATGTCAAAGAATAAGAAGAAGAAATTGAAGAAGAAGCAGAAGCGCCAGGCAGAATTACTAGAGAAGCGAATGCAGGAAATTGAGGAAATGGAGAAAGAGTCGGGCCCTGGGCAAAAAAGACCAAACAAGCAAGAAGAATCAGAGAGTCCTGTTGAAAGACCCTTGAAAGAGAACCCACCTAATAAAATGACCCAAGAAAAACTTGGTATAAATAGAGCATCACAAAAATTACTTTATAGCAAACTTTAACTTATCATTGTTTTATAATATAGTGGTTTCATGCATATACAACATCTCTGGGGGTGTCGTTACACAGTAAGAATACAGAATTTGTCATAAATGTTAGGTAGGTAATATTCAAATGTAATTTCTAACTTTTCTCAGGAAATGCAACGTAGACCTCATTTAGCAATTGGGTAAGAATAAGAAGATCTTTGTCCTTTCATAAATAGATTTTAGATGTGCAGTCATGTTTTTCTGTCACCCTGTATAAGTTCTAGAAAACGTTTTAATCTTGTGGAGAGATTTTTTTTGTTCTTTCACACATATGCATACACGTACGTCCTTTTTGTCTTTGTTCCTTAGAAGAGTCAAGTACCATTCACCAGGATCAGACACTTACGGAACATGGTGTAGAGGGTGGTGCAGCAGAAATAAATTGCAATGGAGTAATTGAAGTCGTTAATTATACTGAGAACAATAATAAAGAAACATTGAGGCTTAAAGAGGATCTACATAATGCTAATGGCTGTGATGTCCAAAATTTGAAGCAGGAACCTAGTTTTCTAAGTTCCCAAAATGGAGACAGCAGCACATCTCAAGAAACAGACTCCTGTACACCTGTAACCTCTGAGGTGTCAGATACCATGATGTGCCAGTCTTCGTCAAATGTAGACCGGTCATTCAGTGCACAGGACATTAGCCAACTTCAAGAAAGCATTCGAGCAGAGATACCCTGTGAAGATGAGCAAGAGCAAGAACATAATGGACCACTAGACAACAAAGGTACTTCCCCAGTACTCCTTCCCTGCATAACATGTTCATGAATTTCTAATAAGTCAGACAGACAAAGACAAATAATGTATGTTATCACTTATCTGTGGAACCTAAAAAATAAAACAGATGAATTCAGCAAAACAGAAACAGACTCACAGGTATAGAGAATGATAGGTGGTTACCGGTGTGGAGAGGGAGGAAGGGAAAGGAGGGGTGGGAGTAGGGGATTGAGAAGAACAAGCTACCATATATAATAAAATAGATAGGCTACAGGGATATATTGTACAGCACAGGGAAATATAGCATTACTTCTTGGTGACTTTAAATGGATTATAATCTATAAAAATTCTGAGTTGCTATGTTTTATACCTGAAACTAATATGTTGTAAATCAGCTATACAATTTTTTTAAATTCACCACACAGAAAAAAATTTTTCATGAATTTCTAAAATAGAAGTACCATTGTTGTTATAAATATAGCTTTACAGCAGGTGTCCAAGTTACCTTCAATGTGTAAATGTGTAGCTCAGTTTGATTTTTATTGGTTAAACAGTGAGTATACAGCATTTTACTTGTTGCTGTGAAGGCAGAGGTTTTAATTCTGGGAAGTCAGGATGTTGCTTTACTTGGTTTATTTTAGAAAATTTATTGTAGGTTGCCAGTTGGGGACCTGGGTGAATTACTTCGTAGAGTTTCATTAACCTTTGGTTATTTCTGTGTTCATTGAACAGTCTTATTGATGATACCTGTTGTCTATAGGAAAATCCACTGCTGGAAATTTTCTTGTTAATCCCCTTGAGCCAAAAAATGCAGAAAAGCTCCAAGTGAAGATTGCTGATCTTGGAAATGCCTGTTGGGTGGTAAGTGAAACTTGTCTCAGTCTTTTGAAGTGACTGGGGATAAATGAGAACTTGGACTTAGTTGTGCTAAAAGAAGAAAACATCTGCAGTTCTATACCCAAATTGCCAGTTAACATTTTAGTGAACTTTTTTTTACTTTTTAACCATTTACACAAGTAGAGAGAATGGTATGATCCTGCCCCTATTCCAGGTACCTGTCACCCAGATTCAGTAATGTCAACTCCTGGCTGGTTTTGTTTTATCTATATCCTCATTGACTTTCTTACTCTCAATACCCACGTTCATACTTTCCCCCTATTTTTAAAATCAGCATCTAACTTATTAATTGTAACCTTTTAATTCATTTAATATATTTCGAACACTTTTGTCAACCAGAAATTTACATCAAATTCAGTTGGTTATGTGGTATTTGCCAGTATACTATAACCTTTACATACTCTTGACAGTTCTTTGTGATGAACATCTTTGCTCATGAGTCTTTTGAAGTTGACCTTAGGATGTCCTAGACATGAAATTACTAAGTCAGAAGTTAGGTACTTTTTTTAAAGGAGGTTTTTGACGTATAGTGTCATATTAATACTGTTGTTTACCTAGTTAAGAATGCTTTTTGTGGTTTTTTTGTTTGTTTGTTTGTTTTGCGGTACGCGGGCCTCTCACTGTTGTGGCTTCTCCCGTTGCGGAGCACAGGCTCTGGACGTGCAGGCTCAGCGGCCATGGCTCACGGGCCCAGCCGCTCCGCGGCACGTGGGATCCTCCCGGACTGGGCACGAACCCGTGTCCCCTCCGTCGGCAGGCGGACTCTCAACCACTGCACCACCAGGGAAGCCCTTTTGTGTTATTTTTAATGAGTATCTTTAAAAAATCTACAGTAGAATGATTTGCACATAAATGTTACTATTCAAAGAGCTATATGCTTTGTAAACAGGGATATTGGAGACAGTTTGAGGCAAAATCCACTTTAATAGGTCTTAGGTTTACTTTTGTACTTCAAATTCCCTATTCCACATGACATCCTATATCTAGTGGTTCATAACCTAGAAGGATCTCACTTTCAATATCGATCCTAGAATATTATGATAACTTTGTGGAAAAAATGAAGTCAGTGCTTAGCACTGACTGATAGAAATGTAGAAAAGCTTTTCAAGGGATTAGAATTATTTCACCACGCCACCAGACAGTCCAGGCCACCATATATTTTCACCTGGGTGACTTACATTAGCCTCCTCACTTCTCTCTTCTGTTGTCCTTCCCTCTTACTGACTGTTCTCAACATAGCTCTCAGAGTGACCCTTTTAAATGCAAGTCACATCAGATATTCTTAAAACCTTGTGGTGGCTTCCTTCAGAATGAGTGCCAAAGTCCCTACCATGGCCCACACACCACCAAGCAAAAAACACTTATTATTTCTTCTGCCTGGAATTCTCTTCCCAAGATAATGTGTATAATTCACTCCTTCATTTTCTTCAAGTTCCTATTGAGATGTCATCTTAACCAGGGAGATCTTCCCCTGAACACCTAACATACAGTAATTAGCAAACCACCACTCTTTACACCCATTTTCTTTTTCTTCCCCTCCTCCCTCAATTTTTTTTTCTCCACAGCACTTAACCCAATCTGATACTAGATATTTGTTTGTTTAATATCCCTCTCGCTATAATGTATGTCCCATCACAGCAGAGATTTTTTTCATTCACTGCTGTATCTATGGTACTTAGAACAGTGCCTGATATATAGGAGGTGCTCATTAAATATTTAAGTAAAACAATTACAGAGGAAAATATTGACTCTGTAACAAATATCACATGATATAAACTTCAAATGTTTGTCAGTTTTCTGCTCACATCATGTTTCAAGCTCCTTTGCCTTTGTGTTTGGAACACCTTCCTTCATGCCTGCGTTATGCATTTGGCATACTCTGCTTTATTTGGGTGCAGTCTTTCCTGTTATTTTTACTACAACAGAATTAATCTCTCTCTCTTCAACTATTATATACATTTTTTAATGGGTCTCTGTGCTGAAATGACTTTACATTCTTCTCATCGATTTATTCATTCAGCAAATATATGGGTACATATTCTGACCTGGGCACTAGGACAGTGGTGAACTGGACATGGGTGCCTTGTCCTGCTGGATCTTGGTCTACTCTCATACCTTGTTGGTCTCTTAAGCACAGCAGCGTGTGGTATTTGGTAATGGAATTTTACATGATTTTCAAAGAGTTTGATTTTTTTAAATATTATACTTTTGCTCATCAGTTATGCACATGCATATATAGTTTAGGGACACTTACATAGATTTTGATTCAAAAATCTGTCCCCCCTCCCTTTGCCAATTTGTCACTCCCCACATGAGGGTATTTACCTTCGCATTGCTAATAAATAAATTGGGTATATTGCTTCCAATTCTTTTTTCCAGTTTTAGGTATTTCTGCCTTTTGGAAAGTAGGACTTATCTACCACTACAACCATCCCCTATCTTGTCAATTTAATATGACTTGGCTAAATGACTCCATGTTTACATTATTAGGACTCTAATGCTGTCTTCAGCTGAACTAAGCATATATTGTGGTATGATTCCTTTTCCCTTTCTGCCTAGCACTGTGTTTCATTTGCTTAGTTGTCTTTGTATTACTTATCACTTAATTCCACCCCACACTTTGATCCAGTGCTATGATTACACTTTAATACACATGGATACCTTGGGTATTGTTTCAACTTTTTCTTCCTAAAGAGCTCTATCCTGGAACCTGTGCTCTGCTAATTTGTGTTCATCTCTTGGGTTGCCCTGTAGCTTGCTGCATCACTGCCACTTGGGATTTCCTTTCATAAATGTCCTGGAGACTATTTTTATATCCCGTTTCCTGTCTCTCTGATCTTCTTTCTTGGTTTACTCCATCATGGTTTTTGTTTGTTTGTTGTTTGTTTGCTTGTTTTAACATCTTTATTGGAATATAATTGCTTTACAATGGTGTATTAGTTTCTGCTTTATATCAAAGTGAATCAGCTATACCTATACATATATCCCCATATCTCCTCCCTCTTGCATCTCCCACCCTCCCTATTTTGTTTGTTTGAAGTATATACAGCTTTTAGTAGCTTCCTCAGAAAGGGTGTGTGTAATTGAGGGAGTGGGCATGCTTGTATGTCTAATAATGTCTTTATTCTGTTTTTACACTCAGTTGGCTGCATGTAAAATTCTAGGTTGAAAATCGTTTTCCCTCAGAATGTTTGTCATTGCTCCGTTGTTTTCTAGTTTCCTGTCTTATTGCTGCTAAAAGACCAAAGTCATTCTGATTCTTGGACCTTTGTATGAAGCCTTTTCCCCTGTGAAAGTCTGCAGGATCATTTCACAGCGATGTGCCTCATGAGGTCTGTTTTCATCAATTAGCTAAGGGACCCAGTGTGCACTTTCAGTATTGAAACTCTGGTTCTTTGGTTTTGATTCTTTCTTGATTTTTTTTCTTTTTTTTAATTCTCTAGCTCTGAAATCTCATTATTCAAATGTTAGATTTATGCAGGTTCTCTCATTTTCTTTCTCTCCTATTTTCTAGTATTTTTCTTTTTGCTTATTTTCTGGGAGATTTCTCAGCTTGTTCTTTTAAGCCTTATTTTTTCTTATTTCTCCTGTTATAGCCTTACTTTCCAAGAGTTCTTTGGTTCCCTGATTATCTCTGAGAGGATATTGATTATTTTTTTCATTTTTGACATTTTCTTCTTCTTTTTCTTTTAAATATTCATTTTATCAACCTGTAATTCACAAGTGTCTGATTTTTTTTTTTTTGTCTGAATTGGGTCTTCGTTGCTGCATGCGGGCTTTCTCTAGTTGCGGTGAGCAGGGGCTACTCTTTGTTGTGGTGCCGTGGCTTCTCTTGTTGCAGAGCACAGGCTCTAGGCGCGTGGGCTTCAGTAGTTGCGGCACGTAGGCTCAGTAGTTGTGGCTCACGGGCTCTAGAGCACAGGCTCAGTAGTTGTGGCGCACAGGCTTAGTTGCTCCACGGCATGTGGGATATTCCCGGACCAGGGATTGAACCCATGTCGCCTGCATTGGCAAGTGGATACTTAACCACTGCGCCACCAGGGAAGTCCTCTTCTTCTTTACATAGTGTCTCTTGCCTTCTTTGTTCAGGATCATTAAACAAAAAACTGACCATATGAATGGAGTGCCAGAAAGCTGTTTGGAAGCTTTGTGCCTGGGTGGTTCTTGTTGACTGTCATTCACTATAAAATGATTTGTCTGAGCTATTTCATTTCATCCTCAGATGTCAGGGTCTTGGATTGGTCATACTTCCTGCAGAAAACTTACAGTCTTCCTCAGATCTCTTACCTGGGGAGTGAATGCCTGGCTGCTAGTGTTTTGGAAACTGAGTTAAGCAAGAAAACTGGGGTTCAACATGCAATTACACGTAGTCACTTAATTTCCCTGTTTTCAGGATAGTACTCTTCCCTCAACCATGCCGAGCATCCTCCAGAAACTGTATTACCCACTCCAGAGAAAACCTCTAAGTGTCTGTCAGGCCAGGGAAAGGCTGTTATACTGCATCATGCCCTGTGTTCTGGAGCTCTCTTTCTTTAAAAGATATTCTAAAGCAGTATTCCTTTGTTGAATCCCACCCTCCCCGCTACTTCCAGAGATACCTGATACCACCGAATCCTGAGCCATGGGAGGACTACTGTGGAATACCTCACACTGCTTCTCCGCTTTCACCAATGGCTTATTATTCAGCTTTCTTGGATCCATTAAGACACTTGCCAGTGATCTCTCTGCTTTCCAGCTTCTAAATAGTATTGCTCTGACTCCTTTGCCTTCTCTGTCTTTGTCAGTTTATGCTTTAAAAATTAACGCTGGGGGGCTTCCCTGGTGGCACAGTGGTTGGGAGTCCGCCTGCCGATGCAGGGGACATGGGTTTGTGCCCCGGTCTGGGAGGATCCCGCGTGCCGCGGAGCGGCTGGGCACGTGGGCCGTGGCTGCTGGGCCTGCGTGTCCGGAGCCTGTGCTCCGCGGCGGGAGAGGCCACAACGGTGAGAGGCCCACGTACCGCAAAAAAAAAAAAAAAAAAAAAAAAATTAACGCTGGGGCTTCCCCGGTGGTGCAGTGGTTGAGAGTCCGCCTGCCGATGCAGGGGACACGGGTTCGTGCCCCGGTCCAGGAAGATCCCACATGCCGCGGAGCGGCTGGGCCCGTGAGCCATGGCCGCTGAGCCTGCGCGTCCGGAGCCTGTGCTCTGCAACGGGAGAGGCCACAACAGTGAGAGGCCCGCGTACCAAAAAAAAAAAAAATTAACGCTGGATTCGCTACAAAAGTGGAGTTTCAGGAGTGAGTGGATGTGTATGTTTCCAATCCACCTTCTTTACTTTTGCTGATTCTTGACCTCATTTATCATTTACAGTGTATTTGTAAGGCAGTAGTGAGGCATGATGAGTAAAGACAACTCCCTTGAACAGCATGTTCATTTTTCTAACTGTATCGCCTGTAGTACATTTCCATTTCAAACTCAGTATCTGAACCCATTGTTTTCCTGTAAAACCACTTCCCTCTCTAAATCTCTCCATCCGTGTTTTTGTCAACAGCCTCTACCACAAAGTTCTTTTTGACTCTTCCTCCTGTCTCCCACTTGAATTGAATTTTTAAATTGTGCTCATTCTTTCTGTGAATGTCCTTGGTTTTAACTCTTCCTTCCCTATTTCCACAGCCATTGTTCAGATGTTCATTACTAAGCCTAGATCTGGCCACAAACCAGAAGATTACTGGAATGGTGTTCTCAGAGGTCCTATCAGTCTTCTTACAGTACACTGTCCTGTTTACTAACGTGCAGTGGCGTTCTCTTGTCTGCCAAATGAAATTGAAACTCTTCAACCTAGCAGTTAGCTATGTTTGGCTTTAGCAAATGTCTTTCTGTGCCTTTATTTATGATGTTCCCTCCACCTGAAGTACTTTTTGCTCTTTTGCAAACTTAGTCCAGTACCCTGTGGAGCTCTGGTCAATGCTGGTTTTTCTACCTGAAGGTTTCTCTGCCTAATTTCTCCTGTTCAGAAATGCTGTTCCTTGTTTGTTTGTTTGTTTGTTTTTTAAAATTTTAATAGGATTAGAAAATCATCTTTCACACTACATGTTTTAATATTATCTGAATTTTGTTTCCTGTGTATGACTCATTTGAAGCTTCTTTTTTCTGTATTATTTTTTATTACGGAAAATTTCAAACCTATACAGAAGTAGAGAGTGGAATGAACTCCCCTGCTGTTATACTAGTGTCACCCAGCAATTATCAACTCATTGCCTGTTTTTCACCTATATCCCCACCCTGACACCCACTCCAGATCATTTTGAAGTATATCCCAGGCATCTTATTTTCATTTGTAAATATGGCTTTCTAAAAAAATGATTCTTTTAGGTAACCATGACACCATTGTTAACACCTAAAAAGGTTGACAGTTAACTAATATCAAATATTCAGTCAGTTTTGCCAGTTATCTCATAAACATTCCTCGAATTTTGTTTGTTTAGAACAAGATCCAAATAAAATCCATGAATGCCAGACTGGGTACTGTGTCTCTTAAGTTGCTTTTATATAGAGGTTTTCCCTTTCTTTCCCATACATGTGTTAAAGAAACGTTTTGCTGATTGCATCCCCATGGTGCTTAACATGGTCTCTGTTTCCCCAAGATTCGTGTTTGATATTTTTGGAGGAGTGAGGGAGGCAAAAGAGAATGAGAGCAAGAAGTCTTTATAGGTGGTGTTTATAAGGTTCTTAAAACTTGAAACTTACATCTTTTATTTTCCTATAATGAGCACACAGCAAGAAGAGTTTGAACTGAACCTAAATTTGTATCATTTATTTGTTGAAATACAAGTTATTAATTTTAGACAAATGAACAGCTTAATTTTTGTTTGGGGTAATAGGTTTCCATTTCTTAAAAAGTGATTGTTATTCCCTAACCTGTGTATCTATATTAAGTTCAGACTCATGTTTAGAGAAATAATTTGGAGTAGACAGCATATAAAGAAAAGTGCTGTTTGGAGCTAATAACATCTAAATGATACTTAAGAAGTTAGCCACATGGGAACTTCGGTGAACTTATTTTAATCTCCATCATTAAGCAATCATGACTTGTTACTTTTTAGAATAAAGGAATTTTAAAATACTGTTTCTTTCTTCATTTACTCAGCACAAACATTTCACTGAAGATATTCAGACAAGGCAGTATCGCTCCTTGGAAGTTCTGATAGGATCTGGCTATAATACCCCTGCTGACATTTGGAGCACAGCGTGCATGGTAATGTTTTTCCCATTGACTTTAACTTGTTACGTGGTAATTTGCTAATTTCAGTAGACCAGTGGATTAACAAACAGAAAAGGATTTTTTTTTCTGACTCATCACTGGCACTCTGAATCCCGTGTCTGGGGAGGTCTGAATTTAAAAGCTTAGTTACAAACATCTGACATTCCGTTTGGTTCCTGCCAAATTTCTGTTAGGTGAAGGAACCAAATGTTTCCCAGTACAGATTGGGGTTGCGGGGCGGCTAAAAACAACTGCTCAGACGCGGTGCTGCTTTTGATGAGGAGAAGTTACCCTTACCCTTGCCCTCAGCTCTGATCTATTTTCAGATTAGGGAAAACCCTGGAAACTGCTTCATTCTGTACAGTTTAGCAGTCACTCAGCCGTCTTTGCACCTCACAGGATATGAAGCTCAGTCATCCATGGATTCATAAGTTGCTGCTTTGTCCTTGTCAGGCAACTACTCAAGTAGTCAGACTTAGCTGATATTAAATGACTTCCCACAGATAGCCTCATGTTGGAACATATTATATTGTTTCCTGAAGTGGAGTGTACTCTTCAATATGTAATTGTGGATTTACTTTTTTCTCTTCCACTCATTTTAAGTACTGGCAGGAACCATGTCTATAATGTATAGCTAAGTGTCTGGTGCAGGGCCTGGGACATTTTGAGGGGGTGCAATGCACTGCTAATGCTAACTTCCCAGAGTTATCACAGACTTCACAGATTAAAGGCATAGTTTTCCACAAGACTACCCTCACTTCAGACACCAGCTGCAAGCTCTGGGGTCCACAGGCCACCTGTACCTCCTGACCATCTGGCTACAAATTGGGAGTTTCCATTGTCCTTTCAGATTCAGTAGTTTGCTAGAATGACTCACACAACTCAGGGAAGTGCTAAAACATTACAGTTTTGATATAAAGGTTACAAATCAGGACCAGCCAAATGAAGACATGCATACAGTGAGGTCTGAGAGGGTACCAAAGGTGTTCTTAGGACACATCAGTTTCCTGGTACGTCAGTGTGTATCACCAACCAGGGAAGTTCACCCAAGCTTTAGGTGCCCAAAGTTTTTACTGAGATTTCGTTACTCGGGCATGATTTATTGAATCATTGGTCATGTGGTTGAACTCAGTCTCCAGCCCCCTTCCCTTCCTGAGAGGTTGGGAGGTCAGTTTTGACAACACTCAGCCCAAAGCCTCAACCCTCTAATTGCACAGTTGGTCTTGTCCAACTTGGTGGCATATCCAGCCCCCCTCTTGAAACTGTGTCTAGGGGCCCACTATGAGTCACCTCATCAGTATAAACTTAAGTGTGGTCCAAAGGGGCCCACCATGAATAACAAAAGGCGCGTTTATCACTTGGAAAGCCCAAGAGTTGAGAGGCTTCCTCCCGGGAAACAGGAACAAGATCAAACAAATTCTTTAGTATACAGTAACACTTAATAAATATTTGTGGACCATCAAATGAGTGAACTAAATCAGAAACATATTAAACTGTCATTTCAATTAACATTTAGTATTTATAGTCAACTTTGGGGAAAACTTAAAAGAGAAAGGACAGACTAGAAGCCCCAACCTGTTTTGTGTCGTAGATTTCTTTGACTCCCACATTCCTGAAAACCTTTGTCTTCCAAAGATAATAAAGTTTAAACCATGTTGTTAATATGGCATGACCTTCTAAATTATTTTGTTATGGCATGTCTGTGGTCTTTTAAGGGGGAGGGCTGTTTAAATTGAAGATGATTTGGTATTGTGCACAAGATGAAAGAACATTGGAAGAAAATCTTCTTTCTTGCCACACTTTAAAGCTTTGTGTTGAGGAATCTGATTTGGATTGAGTTGGTAGAGGAAATAATTGATAGAGATGCCGCCATACAAAATACAGCTAGTTTGTAGGTGGCATCTGATTTATTATGATGTGGTTCTTAGTAGTGGGTTAATTGAGGGCAGTAGGTCCTGCTTGCTGTGTAACATAGTATGTACAGTGTCAGGCTTAAGAAGGCAAAAAGGCAAAAAAGATGAAAGGGGGGTGGATTAACCTTGGCCCCTCTTTGGACCAGCTCACGTGCAGGAATTTTTTTGACCAAAGGAGGGAAAGCACTTACGTGACTTGAGACAATATCATGAAAACTTGAGGCCCATTTGTTCCCCCAAATTTCTCTCATTTTGCTAATAGATGTAGAAAACGTGCTTTAAATTTCACCATACTCAGAGAATAAAAATAAATCTTGGAATATCAGAAGTGCCTGGAGAGATGGATCATCCTTCATCTAGTACAATTACTTGATGGAAAGATTGGGACCCTTTCTGAGGTAAAAAGGCAAGTTGAAAGATTGCCTGCCACTTCAGTGATTGAGACTACAAAGTTAGAAGGAAAGTTATAAGAAGGGAATGCTCTGTGAAGAGCATTAAGAATTAATAAAGAATAGATGTTTTAAAATTCTCCAAACGTTCTATGGATTTTGACAAGTTTGTAATGACATGTATCTACTATTATAGTATCATACAGCATAGTTTCACTGCCCTAAGGATCCTCTGTGCTCTGTCTCTTCATCCATCTGCACCCCCTGCCAACCCCTGGCCACCACTGATGTTTTTATTGTCTCTATAGTTTTGCCTTTTCCAGAATGTCATAGTTGGAATCATACAGTATAATTCAGGTTAGCTTTTTTTCACTTTGTAATATCATTTATGGTTCCTCCATGTCTTTTTATGACTTGATAGCTCATTCCTTTTTGTCACTGAATAATATTCCATTATCTGGATGTACCAGCACACTGGATTTATCATACCTTCCCTGATTTTGCCTCTGTCTGTTAGCATGACCCTGACTGACGTAAAATAGGCCCTGTGGTCAGTGTGAGACAAGCACAGGAGTGGGCACCAGGAGCCGTGGATTCTAGGATGGACTTGGCCTTTCTGTTCTGGTCAGTTTTCTCATCTGTAAAGGAAAGATGTTTAACTAGGTGTTTTGTAATCTAGAGTTTCTACTAGTTTTCATTTCTGATGTTGTGATCTTTCGGTTTGGTTTGGTTTTTTACTGTTATCTTATTTATAAAATTGTAACTACTAGCAACTACCTTATGTTCCAAAAATAAAGTTCTTTTAGAGAACTTTAGGTAACTAGTTATAAGTATCTAGGTGGAAAATTTTAGAATATTTTAAACTTTTAGAAAACTATCTACTTTTTTTTTTTTTAGCTTTAATATCTTCACTGAATCCCCCACTATGAGATGGAAAAATTAAAGTACTGGTTTCAGAAGAGACTGACAAACTTTGATGAATAAGAATCACAAATTGTTTCTGTTCTGCTTTGAGACCGTAAACCTCAGGATAATTAGAGGGTGAAACAGGTATCTGTTCTATCAGTGTAGTTCAGTTTCATAACAAACTGCTAGCATGTAAAACAAGCTATGCCTAGCAAGAAGCCACAGCATCTCTGACATTTTAGAGACAATCCTGAAACTTCTGCTTTTGTGGCCTTGCTCTGGGTAGTGGTACAGCCCAGGTTATACATTTTTTGAGAAAGGCTATTCTATCGTAACACTGGCAAACCACCAAGACCTAGACATGGGTCTGAATTGAGAATGTGCCCCAACTAAATCCACTCCACAGTTCTTGAGATTGTCTGGGCTGGTTAGTACCATTGAGTCAACCAGAACTGACCCATGGCTAGCAGTTGACTTATAACTGTACTTTTTGTATCAATAAGGTCCTTTTTAAAACTGCTGTTAAATTACTTGGTTTATTTTTAGTCAGTGAAAAATTAATACAACCCCATCACTCACATGCTGTCCTTCTGTACTGGTTGACACTTATTCCTGAGGAAATCACTTTTTCAGTCTCTCTCAATCACTGTTTACAAGACGTTTTCTTGTTATAGGGGACATGTGCCTTTCCTGGTTGGTGGATGCTAACCTGCTGGTCAATATGAGTAGCTCCTGACTCCATTTATACTTAATCTTTTTCTGTAGACCTAGGAATTGGGGACTCTCTATCTGGGACAGTGCTTTTCCAAAGCAAAACTTTAAAAATGTACTTTTTACCAAACACTGAAGAGTCATAGGTAGAAAAATGTCTGAATTTTTTTGGTTTTGATTTTAGATACTGAATGTTAATTTCTAGCCATGTGAAGTTATAAGTTATTCATGTTTATCTCATTAATAATTTAATAACTTAGAATCACCTTAGATATGCCCCTCTCTGAGCAAAAAGAGAAACTTAAGAGAGCTGAATTACTGATTGAAGGATTGGGGTGTACAGGGCTTGGAATAATCCACATATTGATATTAACTGAGTTTTTGCAGTTTTCCTGCTCCATTTTATTAAGGTACAGGTGTGAAAGGAAAGCTTTTTAAGAATAATCTTAGAGAATTTTTTAAATAATCATTTGCAGGTTTTCCAAGAAGAAAAAATTACTTAAAATTGAGCCAAATAGCAGTAAACTTCCCAAACGTCTTTCTTTTTTATGCTTTCATAAGCTTTCCTCTTTTTCTTAGGCCTTTGAACTGGCCACAGGCGACTATTTATTTGAACCTCATTCAGGGGAAGAGTACACTCGAGATGAAGGTAAGTCCCCTCAACCAAGGATGTCTGTGCACGGTGGCTAATGTAATTCGCTAGTACTGAAGAGCCTTAGTCTTCTTAGTGTGCTAAGTATATATAAGTCCCAGAAAAGATAGAAATATATTTTATGTTAAGTATTAGGTATCCTAGATATTTTATAATAGATATTAAAGAATTCTATATAAGAATTAGAGAAAAGGCCACAGTTGGTTAAACTAAAACTTGTATTGGGTTGGCCAAAAAGTGCCTTGAGTTTTTAAGTAAAAATAAAAGACTCATTTTCACCAAGAACTTTATTGAACAACATACTCACCCTTTTGTTCCAGTACCTTCTGCCATTTTTCAGGCAACTTCATAATTCCATTTTCCCAAAACTTTTTATCTTTTTGAGCAAAGAACTGTTCCAGGTGTCTTCCAGGGGATTGAAATTTTTTCCATTAGGAGAATTTTGTAAAGATTGAAATAAATGGAAATCTGAAGGTGCAATGTCTGGTGAATACGGCAGTTGAATCAGAACTTCCCAGCCAAGCTGTAACATTTTTTGCCTGGTCATCAAAGAAACATGTGGTCTTGCGTTATCTTGATGGAAGATTATACATTTTCTGTTGACTAATTCTGGACGCTTTTCGTCGAGTGCTGCTTTCAGTTGGTGTAATTGGGAGCAGTACTTGTTGAAATTAATCGTTTGGTTTTCTGGAAGGAGCTCATAATAGAGGACACCCTTCCAATCCCACCATGTACACAACATCACCTTCTTTGGATGAAGACCAGCCTTTGATGTGATTGGTGGTGGTTCATTTCACTTGCCCCACGATCTCTTCTGTTCCACATTATTGTACCGTATCCACTTTTCATCGCTCGTCACAATTTGTTTTAAAAATGGAACATTTTCATTACATTTAAGTAGAAAATCGCATGCAGAAATACGGTCAAGAAGGTTTTTTTCACTTAACTTACGTGGAACCCAAACATCAAAGCGATTAACATAACCTAGCTGGTGCAAATGATTTTCAGCGCTTGGTTTGGATATTTTGAGTATGTCAACTGTCTCCTGTGTGGTATAACGTTGATTGTTCTCAATGTTTCGATTGATCGTTATCAACTTCAACTGGTCTACCCAACCGTGGAGCATTATCCCGCGAGAAATCTCCAACATGAAACTTCGCAAACCACTTTTGACACATTCTGTCAGTCACAGTACCTTCTGCATACACTGCACAAATCTTTTTTTGCGTTTCAGTTGTGTTTTTACCTTTCTTGAAATAATAAAGCATAATATGCCGAAAATGTTGCTTTTTTCACAAAAATTCACCAATTTTGATGTCTTTTTTTAAAACGCACACTGATAAGACAAGCTGTCACATACAATCTAACAAAATTGTTTTGAATGAAGTTAAAGACAGGTAAGTGCTACTAGAGCCATCTTACGTCATAACCCGAAGGAACCTTTTGGCCAAACCAATATTTGCCAGGTTTCTTATAAAACATCTAGTCATTTTCCTTCCTGTGTAAATCAGTGGTTCATTCTTTACCCAGTTTGGATCTGCCTGTTCATCAACTTGTTGCCCAGTTATGCTTGCAACTTTATTTGGAAGTCGATTTTATCAGATACACACTACTTGAATGCAGAGAATATATCCTATTTGTCTATATAAATTGTACAACATTTAGCATTCTTTTTTCTCCTTTCTGAAAATTAAAGCTGTATTTTTCTTTTTAAATGATACTAACATTTGGATTCCATTTTAAAACAAAATATTATTGGTTTATATTTTGCAATACCAGTGGGAAAAGCCCAAGGTGTCAGATGTTCTGAGAGGCTGTGAAAGCAGACAACTAAATGTGTGATGATTTTTTAAAAATCATAGTGGCATTCAAGTAACTAGATGAAATAATAATGTGAATAAGAAAACTTTATTAAAGGAATGTTTTACCTTCTTTATTATACAGTTTTGGTGCTTTTGTTTTCAGGATTAATGGGGATTACTTTGAGAGAGCACTACCAGTGTACCCTCCCAATGCGGAAAATATGTCTTTTACTTTCTGTGCTTTCCTTGATTCTTGGGGAAATCAGGTTCTGCTTTATGGAACCAACAGTGCTATTTCTCAAACTGGTCCCCTGGGATGTCAAAAGGCAATGTTAGTAAGGCCTGCTGATATTCCTAATAAGTACCGTTTGAAAAATGCTCTGCTAACTAATCACCATAGCCATATGCCTGTTTTAGTGGGTACAGTTTGGACATGTTTTCTGTATATAAGCCCCTTTTACTGTAATTACTACCTGTGTACACACTTGATTTTTCCCTGTTATCTGCTTGCTTTTTTCTGGGTTATAAGTTTGGGGCTGTAGACTTAACATCATTTTAGAAATGCCCTATCATATCTGTTTGCAAGGGTAATTAACTTTTTTCTCTTTATTTCCCTGGATTCCCTATAAATAGTGTGTGGTACAGACTCATATAGTGGCTAGAATTACATTGTACAGGATCTTATGCTACCAAACCTGAAAATTGAAATGTATATGAAAAGACTCAAGTAAGGGAAAAGGGAGAACCAGTTACCCTAGATATTTATATCCTAATTTATTCCCTCCTATTCCAGCCCTTAGATAAAACCTCAGATTACTACTGTTTGGCCCATAGGAGCAGGAAAAAGCAAACCCTATCCCCTGGCTAGTGTATGCATAGTGTTACAAGTCCTGGTAAGACTGGGGCCTAAGTAGCATGTCCTCTGTTATTAGGGACATTCCACAACCCTAAATCTTGGAATAATAGTTGATAATTTTGCCTGTCAGATATATTAATCCTATGATTAATTGATAAGCCAGAGATAGGTTGCTGGAATTTAAAGTAATATAACAATTTTAAGGGAAAAATAATTCCTTGGTAGGAAAAATATTAAAAGAACCAATACTTTACTTGGAAGTTTACAGTAAGACAAATTATAGTCTCATTTATAATTAATTTATACAAAGATATTTACTTGCAGATCCTGCCTAAAATGGCAGAAATTTTTTGGCAGCCAAATACTTGTTACCAAACCATAAATTCAGTAAAAACTGCCCAAGAGTTATAGTGAATTCATAAAGTTCTTTTAAAATGACACCACTGAGTCCTTTACATGAGAAATAGATATGACCTGAAACCTTCACAAATTCCCAGATAAGTGTATGTCTCTAGCATATGATTTTCCTCTAAGATACATTATTGGAAGTTTTAAGTGATTGCTTTTGACCTGGATTCTGTAACTACAGGATTAAAGTCATTTTTAAAGCTGTTTTGTGGCTAGGAGCCATCACTTTTTAAAGCCTCTTCATATTTTTACTTTTTGTCACCTGCAGAAAAAGTAATAGACCTGTCTGTAGGTGTGGATGCTGGCTGGTCCCAAGCTCGTCTGCTGGTGGCAGACTGCCCACCTCCCTGGCAGTGCTCACAGTCCATATGCCTGCTGTGATAGTTACAAGACACTACATGACGTAAACATTTTAGTGGCCAAAGATAGTCAAGTAGCTATACTTTAAATGTTTGTGCTCATTTTTTCTTTAATAATGTGATTTTTTAAATTAAAAAACAGACAAAACGAAAAAACCTCTGGACTAGACATGATAAGATAGGGGTTTTCATTTGAGTTCTAGCTCTTATTGGCCTTGTGGCTTCAAGTAGGCCATTCTCCCAGAGGTTCCACTTTTCACCTTTAAAATGGGGTATTAATTTTTGCCCTGTTTTACAGGGTGATTGTGAAAACTCGATCATATGTGAGTGCTTTGTCATGAACATTCTTAAAGTGATATTATTACTCTGTGAAGCCCAGAGCACTATTATAAATAAATAAATGTCTGTCCTAGAATGTCTAAAGCATATTGCTACACTCTTGTAGCTTAGCTGAAAAACCCACCTGGACCTAGATATAGACAAAATAGAAATAAAATATTATAGATAAGCCTCCGAACTCCAGAATGGGACTTGCCAACTACTATCAAGTGACAAACCACCGGAAATAATTCTTGGCCTTCCCAGGCTTCCCTTGAGTATCCTCGGTTTTATTTGTACTTAATTTTAAACAGCTAGTTCTTGAAAAAGCTATTCGTAGAAAAACCTCTTTTACAGCTTGTCCTTGATCCTGTTCTTCTTACCCTTCTATTTTAGACCACATTGCGCACATTATAGAGCTGATAGGCAGAATTCCAAGACGCTTTGCCCTCAGTGGGAAATATTCACAGGACTTCTTCAATCGCAGAGATAGTATTGTTAACATGAGTTTTCATCTAGGCCCCAGGGATGCAACTTCAGGAAGCAGAGCATTCACACCAAGATTGTTTTTACTTATCACTCAAGTCATGGGTACCTGATTTTTAATGGTTTTCTGGATTCTCCATTAGATGGATAGAGTCCTCTTCTTCCCATTTAGGACAGAAAGCAAGCTGAAATGCTTTATAAAGAGGTGTGCATGCTACTCTTTCTGCCAATATCTAGAACTGCATTTGTTACCCCTGTTATGTATATCTTTTTTCCCCCTCTTGAAATGTTTGAAACATACAGATCACATTGCATTGATCATAGAACTTCTGGGGAAGGTGCCTCGCAAGCTCATTGTGGCAGGAAAATATTCCAAGGAATTTTTCACCAAAAAAGGTAAAATAAATGTGTTTGTTCCCAGACATTAAGGGGACAAAAGTGTTTAACAATGAAGAGGTAAGTACAGCTTGGGTACGTGTTCCCAACACATACAGAAGGATGGTCCTACCTTGAATGCTGAGCTGTGACTTAGTAGACCCTGGAGCTAGACTGCCCAGCTGCTCCACTACTTATGTGGCCTTTGACACAACCTCAGTTTGCTGCTTTATAAATGGAGATTACTTCATATTAAATTCGTTACTATGTGGATAGTAGCTGGCACATGGTTGATTACTCCTACTATAGGACTTCTGAAAAATGGGCAGATTTTGCTGAGGCAGTTCTATCAAAGGGCAAGTAGTTTCAGCTTTTTAAGGGCAGGACTACATCTCACCTTGTAGTCCGTGATACCTAACACAGTCACTTCAACACATCAGTCATATGAATTAACTTTATACTTTGAATTGCGTAAGTTATGTTATCACTTATTAGTGAAGAAAACACAAGATAAAACTCTCACCTCAAATTTTTGCCTAGATAATATATGTTGGCGTATTTAAATACGAATTTCTTATGCATTCTAAATATATTTAAAAGCTTAAGTATGAAACCCTGACCTAGAAGGGACTAGAAAACTGTCTGGACTTTTTTCCATGGTTCCCTTTTTCCTCACAACCTCTACACTAGTGCTGAGAAAAACCATCTTTCTCAACACTTGACAGCAGGCATCCTCAGAAACATTTCTTAATGTTTCTCTTAGAGGCAGGAAAATGGTGAAGTGCTTCAGAGTTTCTTCCTTGTGTGCAAAGTCAAATTAATGGCATGTACCAAGTAGGTAATTAGGCACTCACTGCCCACAGTAGAGACTTCAAGTATGTGTCATGTAAGAAAAAAAATTTAAAGCAGCATTTACCTTAACAAGTCACTAATCATTGACTGTCTTTTTAAAAAAACATTGTTTCAAGGAGGCAAAAAGTAATGTTCCAGAATAGTACAGAGTGTGATGCAGCTCTATCTGAAAGTTTATTTGTTCTTTTAGTTTTGTTACTTTTATACATTTGACATAGTTTTAGCTCTTTGTTTTTTAATTACTGCCTTATTTCGAAGCAACATTTGCTAAACTATTGAGCCAAAAAAAGAGTACAAGCAAATTATTCTTGGTATGCGGTGATAAATTGCCTCTGAACACCGTATGAGACCATGCTGAGTATATAGGCATTTAATATTCATTTTAGTGAATACCTAGTTCCTGATAGGCCTGCCCAATTTGATTGGGACAAAAAATCCTGGAATGGTGGAGAAAAAAATTACTTAAAATTTTTAGGCCCTCGTGAAAAATGGAGACACTTCTTTCCAAGGAATGCATTAGAGAAGAGATGTGCTTTGTGAATGGAGAAGGATTAGATTCTGATGGCAAAATTTGATTCTTCATAGACTATCTGGATTAGTTCCTGCATTTCCACAAAAGGATCTTGTCACTTGTCAGTGTTGGTCAGTTTCTTTTGTACTCTCTTTACCTTAGGTGACCTGAAACACATCACGAAGCTGAAACCCTGGGGCCTTTTTGAGGTTCTGGTGGAGAAGTATGAGTGGTCTCAGGAAGAGGCAGCTGGTTTCACAGATTTCTTACTGCCCATGTTGGAGTTGATCCCCGAGAAGAGGGCCACTGCCGCTGATTGTCTCCGGCACCCTTGGCTCAACTCCTAAGCCCCAGCCCAGCACCGCAGCAGAGATCACACGCTGGCCCTCTGCCCCTCCCCTCCAAGCATTTCCCTCTTCCCTTTTCAGGGTGAAGCTCTTCCTTCAAGGGTTTCTAGGGTGTTTTTTGGTTTTTGTTGAATCCAACATGTTCATTTGGGTTTGCTTATTTGACCCTGTGGAGATCCCCCCACAGCCATTGGGCATCCTAGGTGAATTTGGCCTTGATTGGGCTCTGCCAAAGACTAATGGACCAAAATGTGAAACAGCCTCTCACCCTTGTACCCTTGTCTTTCCATTAGGACATCCTTTAAATTATAAGCATCCTTTTAAAAAGAGCTATGAAGATGTATGAGCTCATCCTTTTATTCACTGACTCTAAGAGTCAAATTTTCTAGTGCATATCCTATTGCCAGCATAAGGATGAGAAGGGGAAAGGTATTACTTCCGTGTACAGCAGAGATATTAAACTTGCTGTATCCAGGCTGCATCATCTTCCTGGATTGTTTCTGTTGTTTTCTATGTTCACATTTTTTTCTGTGACTTTTAAACTGCTATCTTTTTAAATGAGCTGTATAAACACCATATTTGGGTACCATTTTATCACTGTTCAAAGCACTGTCAAATTCCTTTCATCCTTTACTAACTCTAAGATCCTCGAATCTTCAGTCTGATTTTTGATGGAAACAAAAATGGAACCCCACTGACTAGTAGTTTCTTCAGAACCACATATATTCTGCAAACTGTCCTTTCCTATGTCTCTTCTGTACCCTACCAGCAGAGTTACTTTGATTGGCTCTTTGTTTTGTTTTTTGTTTTTGTTTTTTAATCCCTGGCTGGCACTTTACTCATTGCACTTGAGTTTATTGCCCCATAACTAAAGAATTCAGGATGACTCTAGAAAGGAAAACTGGATTTCAGAGATTTCCCATCTGAGAAGAAACTGTCCTAGAGTTCTCAGTTCTTTTACAAACAGTCCCCAACTTTTATTTACAGCTTTTTCTTTACCTTGTCCAGAATTCAGCCTTAAAGCAGTTTCCCCCTACGGCTTTGCCTTTCTCATTTTCTCAGAGGCTTCATTCAGGTCTTAAATGAAATCCCAGGATACAAGAACCAAGGGGAGGGGGGTGGGATGGCACTTTTTTTATTGTTTATTTTGAGGGTTGTAGGGTTTTTTTCCTCTTTTTGTTTGGTTTAAGGTTAGCCATTCTCTGCTGCTATATCTTTGTATAATGTAAGTTTTAAATTTTGAGATGATTGAAATGTACTTGAGGCTTTTTTTTTTTTTTTTTTTTTAATGAGAAAAGGCGTTGTGAATATTATTTTAGGATGGGCCTCTCCTAGACTTGCCCTAGACATTACATATATTCCTCGGGTCATATTGAAAAGCAAAAGAGGGACAGGATTGGGGTCACAGCTGCTTGTTCTGCACGGACCAAGTGGGCCTTGGGGATTACAGCATTCTCCAGAAGCGGCTACAGGACTCTGACTTACAGAAAGCCAAGGAGGTGCAACTTGAGGCTCTACTAGCAAAGCACCGGTGAGACTGTTAGGTAGCCAACTTCCTTTACAGGAGATTGGAATCTAGATTCTGTCATTTATCTACCAACAAAGGCAAAGGAAAAAGTGGTGCAATTATGCAATCCGTTTAACTCGTAAACATATTACCCTGAATAACTGGCCAGCCATTCATCGATCCTTGATGGATAGTTCTGAAATCAGACATGTTCCTATAGAAAGAATTTGAAGTGAGGCTGTTCTATGCACCTATCAAGAATAAAGAAAATAGATTGTATCAAACAACGGCAGGGAAAATCCTTCAGCAATTCTAATCCACTTTGGGTTTTCAGCGATATATACATCTAAAGCAATACCAGACTAGAACTGAATTCTTTTCTATGCTGTAAAATCACAATTGTGGAATTACAGGGATTCTGGTGATGACATTAAGGTGAACTAACCAAACACATACAAATAGAAAGCCCTGTTTTAACAACTGACATGAAGAGAAATTTTAATAAGAGAACCTGTAACTTTTTGGAAATGTTTTCCCACCAAACAAGGGCTTTTCCTCTATCACTTAAGGAGCCAGATGAATTAAAAGCCGTAGAAAGAGGCAGCTGTAGAATTTGATCTTCCAAGCACCCCATCTACCTTTCCTGAACTCAATCATAATGTCAGATTGCCAGGATCTCACTAAAGGATTTCTATTTGCTGTCAGTAAAAAATAAAACCCCAAACACATTTTTATTCTTTCTACTGGTTGCATTGTCTGTTTTCTTTGTAAATGCAGTACAATAAACAAATTATTTAATAACCTACATGTTTCCAGGAGATTTCTGTTTATTTGTTGCCCAAGTTGATCTGACCTAGCTTCAGAATGGAGGAAGGGATTGGTTGAGTTGCTTTTTGAATTTAAATATGCCATGAAACTGTGTAACTTAAACACATGCCATTTTGGGGGGGTTGTAGCTTTGCTTCTATCTTTAAGTTGGGCGTGGGGTGGGATTTAACAAAGTACATTTTGGAAAATTCTAAGAAAATTGTTATTCCCTACATTTGATACCATTTTTGCAGTATTTGTGGGGTTTTTTCCCCCACAGATCACAAAGTGCAAAATGTCAAAAGTTTTGTGAACTCAAAGGCACTGGACTGATGACCACTATTATACACAAGTTTTCATATACTTGTCTCATTCACCCCTCAGTATAAATTCTTAGAAATGGAATGGCTGGGGCAGAGAGTAAGCACGTTTTTAAGGCTTTTAATAAATGTTCCCTAACTTACGTGGAGAACAGTTGGACTGTTTTGCTATGACCAACAGTGTTTGAATGGGCCTATTGTAATCTCACTCATTTTATTCCTAATAGCCAGTTTGATTGCCCCAAAAGGGGAATCTCTTGTTTTAATTTGCATATTAGATGACTAGTGAAGTCAAAAGCTTGTTTCATGGGTTTTATTGGCCATTTGTAGTTTTGGGTTATTAGCCTACAATTACCCAGCTTTCTTTTGGCATGCTTCCCTATTTGATGATTTGGTAACATCTTTGTCATTTTTCCATCACATTTTCCAGTTTTTAATTTGCCTTTCATTTTTATTTGTGGTATTTCTGGGCTGTGTTGGGTCTTTGTTGCTGCACACAGGCATTTCTCTAGTTGCTGTGTGCAGGCTTCTCGTTGCGGTGGCTTCTCGTTGCAGAGCACGAGCTCTAGGTGCGCAGGCTCAGTAGTTGTGGCACGTGGGCCCTAGAGCATGTGGGCTTAAGTAGTTGTGTGTGGGCTCTAGGGCGCATGGGCTTCAGTAGTTGCGCACGGGCTCAGTAGTTGTGGCTTGCAGGCTCTAGAGCACAGGCTCAGTTGCTCCGTGGCATGTGGCATCTTCCCGGACCAGGGATCAAACCCGTGTCCCCTGCATTGGCAGGCAAACTCTCAACCACTGTGCCACCAGGGAAGTTCCTATTTATGGTATATTTAATGTTATTCATAAAAAGTCCTCCAGCCCTGAACTACATAAACTGGTTTTTTTCTGTTTGTTTTAATTGAGCCATGCTTAAGACATGTAGTGTGTTCATACTGTAGTGTTGACTAGAATGTAACCTGTTTAAAAAAACAACCAAAAAAAATTAAATTCGAATTCATCAAACCAGTATGTTCATCAGACTGATGAACTTAGGCAGTTCCTCTAAGCTTTGTGTTAAATGTATGGACCTTGAACTCTGAGGGTTTTGGAAAACTTAAGTTCTAAGGGAGCTTGTAGCTATCTCAAAAGAACTGTCAAACTGAGGTGGAGTTACAGCCCTGAGTGTCCACAGGGAGACCATTTAGCTGCTCCAGAGCCTGCCCAGGTTACAAATCGACTTCATTACTGCTCATTCTTTTATTTTTGACGCCTGTAGAGTCTTCCAGTTTGGCCTTATAAGGAAAGTGATTTGCTCTTAGAGTATCACAAAAAATTGATGATTTATTTATAATAGAATCTGAACTTATATTTACTCTGTAAATAAGGTCTTAGGACACCAGAGAAGTTTCAACAGTCCTTTGTGTTTTGCCCACCAATTTGGTGCCGTTGGAGTTAGCAAAGCATTGGTAATTTACAGCTCTTTCTCAGTCTTCAAAGCAATATGAAAAGATAATATCTAAACTTATATAAAGATAATATATGAATCTTGAGACCTACTGAGGAGGAAGTTTGTTTTTATGTCACTTTTAGTCTTGTTTTTAAAAGGTGGAATTTTAAAACAAGTGCTAAGCATTTGTCTTTTAAGTCCTTGTGCAAATATTTATTGACACCAAGTCCTTATGATTTCAGAAATATCTCATTTTAAAAAAAAACAATATTTGAGATCATTTTGTGTTTAGAAGTTTTAACTAAGTAAGCAAGTTTACATTAGTACCTACTCTGTTACTGACTGTACCATTCCTTGTAAAGGGATGAGGGTTTTCAATACATAGATGATCAATCAGATTTTATATCCTCCCAGGTTCAATTTTTTATCATAATCTTCTCTTTTGTCCTTAATTCATATCTAGTTGTTGCCCATTATAATACAATAACAAGCCTTGCCCTCCCATTTGGCAGAACTGGATTGTGTTATCAGTGTATCAGCTGCCTGCAATTTGAGCTATGTTCATAGAAGTTGTGCCCTTAAAAATATAGAGGAAAGTATGGTCAGTGTTGGAAATTAGTGGACCCTACTATAAATACGTGAGGTTAGGTAGCAAAAGTGGGATGAGTTTAAGGGTTAGGGCCCTTCATCTTCAGCAATTTGTTACAAAACAAACATGTATCCATCAGCATGTACGGTTACTAGAATCTAATCTTTGTTCCAGTAAAGCATTCTAGTAAATGCCCATTTCAGCAGAAAATTAATTACAAATAACTATGAGAAACAACTTTTTAAAATACTCCAATGATTCTCACCTCCTGGTATTCACACACTTGTGCAATTCCCTCACCTTTAACGAGGGCTGGACTTTGTGATTGTTCTAACAATCAGATTAAGGCAAAAGTAGCAGGATGTCACTTAGATTTGGTTACAAAGGGTGCTTCTGTCTGTGCACCTGCTCTTGCTCTGTCTTGGAAGACTTGCTCTGGGGAAGCAAGTTGCCAGGTGAATAGCCCTTTGGAGAGGCCCTCGGCCAGCAAGGAACTCAGGCCTTCGGCCCAACAACCTGTGAGAAGTTGAGTCCTGCAGACAACCACTGAGCTTGGAAGCAGACCC
Source organism: Delphinapterus leucas (assembly GCF_059928025.1). Classification (NCBI taxonomy): domain Eukaryota; kingdom Metazoa; phylum Chordata; class Mammalia; order Artiodactyla; family Monodontidae; genus Delphinapterus; species Delphinapterus leucas. The sequence goes on from NC_143138.1 coordinate 38,860,617, forward strand.
AACACCTTAATTGCAGCCCTGTGAGAAGCCTTGAGGCAGAGACACCTAGCTAAGCCTTGCTGATTCCTAACCCACAGAAACTGAAATGTTTTAAGCCACTGAGTCGAGGGGTAATTTGTTATGCAGCAACAGGTAACTAATACAGAGATGCAAGATAATGAAAGCATTTAGGAAAGACACCCTTCTGGTTCACATTTCAGATGTAAATGATAAGGCCTTCTTACCCCTCTTGACCTGCTCAGTGCTAGTCACTGGTAAATCTTGGGCATCACAACCATTCCTGTGCTCCAGTGCAAGGCAGAGGAAGGAGTAGAGTAACTCAACTTGGTTTAGAGGAGTGCTGGTTTTATTAATTTTTCTGTATACTTTCAAAGATATTTGAGGCATCTTTAAGAATTTAAAGGTAAAGCCACTTGAAAAGGGCTGATAAGCAGTTAATAAGTTTCAGCCAAAATCATTACTTTATTGGAGAGGTTGAATTCTGAGTTTCCTTGAAGATAAAGAAAAAGGTGAAACGCTGAGTCATGTGACTCAAACAGATTTAAGATTGTCCCCAGCACAGGTCATTAGTAAACATACACTCCTGCTTTGGTGAAACTCACTGCTCTTGAGAGCAAGGTGTAGGCTATTGGCAGATGCACCTTAAGCCCCCCAGAAACTTCTGTGGACCACCAGGGTTGCCATTTCAGTGAGAAATATTTTGAAGTTAGGGAGGCTTTTAGAAATTTTTCTTTTGCCTTTTATAAAAAGTAAAATTATGAGAAACAACTGAACAAATCTATCTAGAAAAGTCACAAAGCTACAGAATTGGCCAAATTCTGTCACTCATCCATTCATCAAGCTTGCATAGGGAATTCCCTGGCGGTCCAGTGGTTAAGACCTCTTTTACTGCCGTCGGCCCAGGTTTGATCCCTGGTCATGGAACTAAGATCCCACAAGCTGTGCAACCAAAAATAAAAATAAAAGCTTGCATAAAGTAGATGCCTGACAATGAAATAATTTTATCAGCACAAGAAAACATGAAAGTTATCATACTTAAATCCCATTCTAATAGTCCCCATCATCAACAACTGGGACAATGCTGGGATACTCATACCTAGCCTATCTGAACTGGAGAAGAAACACTGCACTGACTGGGCAGGTTGTCAGAGTGCACTGGTTAAAAGGCATCTTTTAAACCAGTGCACTCTGAATAATCCCTGCAGCCCAGAATAAGAAGCCTGTTTTCCGTGTCACTGCTGGTTGATCAAGCAACATCCATTACGGTTTTGTTCGACATTTACCCACTCTACCTGTGAGAAAACAGCACCCACGTTTTCTCTTTACTGAGGAAACAGGCAAAAGACCAGAAAAAAGCACTGTTCTTCCTGGATCATTCACTGCAGATAATCAACAAAACCCTGTTTCTATTGCAATACATACCATCATCCTCAGGGCAGGGAACAGCCTAAAGAATCTAATCTTTGTCTTGGCATTTGCTACAGTGAAGTATTACCTAAATTGAGTTCCCCTCTAGAGACTGGTAAAAGATTCACCATTTAATGTACCAAGTCCAAAGTTGTTATTTTTTACAGGAGAGTTCATCTATTACTCTAACAAATTACTTGGCCACAAGTAACAACTTTCCAAAACTGGTAACCCATTCTGACTGGGTCGGTGTGGACACTGAAAACGTGTGATTTTTGGTTCCAAAGGGAAAAAAGAATTTAGTCTCAAAAGTTTTTAGATCCTAAAGTCACCCAATCCTGATGGATTCAGGTTCCGGTGACCTCTCCATTCCTTACCCATCTCTGAGCATCAATAAGAAAACAAACCTGAAAAGAAAAAAGCAAAGGACCCCCTAAACCTCAACCTGAAATGATCCAGCATGCTTACAGCCACCTCTTCTTCATCGCCCTCTTAGAGCTGGGTGTCAGTTTCTGGGTGCTTTCAAACAAGTATCCTCAGTGAATTAGACTGTTAGGGACTCACCTGGGAGGCCCCTAGACATAGACTCATCCTGCTGTCATTTTACGGAGAGGCCTCAAGAGGGTAAAGCAATTTGCTGGTGTGAAAGGATAGGAAGAGAAAGTGGGTACCCAGTCAGGAGAGTTAAACACATGTCTCTGAACATCTTGGATGTGGTCACTGCAGTTCTTCCTCGCTGGAGTTTTCCCGATACAGTAAGAGGTCTTGTCTCAGGAGATTGGCATCCTATAATGAAAGGCTTCAGGATTTCAGGCCTAGAGCAGCAGATACAGGGAAGCATGGAAGGAACAAGTTTCTGTTTCTGAAGAATTTGATTCCCTCATTTTCCACTGTCAGGGAAACAGATGACCTGTGGTATTTAAAAAAAAAGATTGCAAGATTATAGAATTTGACATTTTTTAAGCCAATAAAAACACAAAACTTCCCCACGTATGCTCACATTTTGATTCAGTTCTACTCCAGACATGCAAACTTCCTCACTAGTATATAAGATAGTATCAGTGTCCCTCAAGTAAAAACTCATAAGCGTCTTTTAAGATGTAAATAAATGTAGTGCAAAAAAAGAAAAAAGCAGACAGCTGTAGTTAGCTTTGATTCAGTAATTCCACTCCAGAATTTATCAACAGGAACAAAAAGTTATCTATGATAGCAGTGCTAGATGCCTAACTAAGGTCTCATTTAGCAATGAAATGGTACACCAGTGCTGTGGAGTTTGTGGCTTTTAAAAACTTCAGTTAGGAACATGGCAAAAACATGAGAAAACGTTTATACTCTGTTTACTACTCGAAGTGTGACCCCTACCCAGCAGTGTATCACTGGGGAGCTGGTTAGAAATGCAGTGCTTGGCACCACTCCAACTGAATCAGTCTGAATTTTAACAAGATCCCCAGGTGAGCTATGCACATTAACATTTAAGAATCATAAGTGTGTGTGGGGGCGGGGGGAGAGGGACAATGCTAATTTATCATTCTTCAAGAAAGTATGTCTATGTGGTCAAGGATGGGAAGGTTCTTAGCAAAAATGATCAATAAAATAGTTTAAATGGAGATAATCCCTGCGACCCACACAAAGTGCCTGGCCTGCTGTAAGTCCTCAATAAATGACAGCTATCAGGGAGGTGATACTGTTGTGGGCTACTCCTTCTCTTCCTCCATCCCTCCCTCCTCCTCCACCCTTTCTTTCTTTTTAAAGGTGTTCCTTCATGTCCTTGTTAAATCACATTTTAGAAACTGAAATGACAATAAGGAAATTAACATGTGTTTCGTTTTCAACCAGACATTAAAATGGGTTAAATTCGTGTTTTGCTTTTTGCTTCAGCTATCAGGGAGCAGGGAGCTAAATTTAATACTCAATACACTAATTCTGTTAGCCTAGCTTTCTATAATATTTGTTTTCTTCTCTATGACTTTTATTTTCTATTTTATTAGGTTTTCCACTATGTCTCTTAAAATCACGTAAACTTCTTTCTGAAAATAAGGGTCCAAATGACAATAATGATTTCTAAAAACAGTCTGTTCTTGTTTGCCAGGCTCCACAAAAAGATGAGTTTATGAAACCACCTGCCTGTTTTAAATTATTTCTTCTCTCCCTGTGCTTTTACCACTTCTCAAGACACAAAGTTAAAGGGTTCCTGTTTGTCCCTCAGTGAAGGTCTCAGATGCCAGCCAGCTCCTGCCCCCTCCCACCCCACAGCCACCCCCCTACCCCTTCTCTCCCTAGGCCCTACAGCCCAGCTTCCTGAGTCATTCTGCGAGGCCACAGCACTTCCAAAGGAACACAGACCACTCTCCAATCAAATTACGCACCAACACTCCTGTTGCTTCAGGCTTCCTCTGCGATAAAAAAAAAAAAAGAGAACAGTACGTGTTTACAACCAAGCCTCGTTTTCAGGATAATTCCCTGCACACTATTCCCTCTCCAAACTAGTTCAAATTCCTCTTATTCACTCTCAAGAAAGCTTGCACTTTTTGTTCATAATGTTTATCAGCTTGTGATTCCACCTTGCATGATTGTCTTCCTTACTAGACTCAAGGTCCAAATGTAGACTTCCTCCCTCACTGTACCCCCTGGACCTAAAGGTGTCAGTGGGCGCCTGGAGCACAGGTCCTATTATTGGCTGGGCAGATGGATGATATAAAGAGTGGAGGTACTGGAAAGACAGAAGGTGGAGAGAACTAACATTTATTCATCACCTGAAATATGCAGGTACTGTTGGTGCTTTATATACGCTATCTAATCCTCAGCACAATCTTTTATTGTTTTGAGGTATAATCTACTAACGTAACATTTACTCATTTACAGTACATACAGCTCAGTGGGTTTCAGTGTAGTCACTACACCGTGCAGCCATCACTACTATCTGCTTCTAGAACATTTTCCTCAGCCCCAAACCCTGTGAACTTTAGCAATCACTCCCAATTCCCCCCTTCCCAGCCCCGGGGAAATACTACAATTTACTTCCTGTCTCTGTGCATTTGCCAGTTCTGAACATTTCATGTAAACGGGGTCATACAGTATCTGGTCTTTTGTATCTGGCTTCAGTGTTTTCTTCCACACTATAGCAATTACCAGTACTTCATTCCTTTTTATGGCTGAATAATAACTCATTGTATGGATATACACATTATGTCCATTCAGTCATCATATGCATGACTGTTATGCTACTATGAACATGTGTACAAGTTTTTGTGTGAACATATGTTTTCAATTTTCTTGTGTATATACCTAGGAGTGGAATTGCTGGGTCACGTGGTAACTCTGTGTTTAATCATTTGAAGAACTGCCATTCTGTTTTCTACAGCAACTGCACAATTTTACATTTTCTATAGCAACGTACGAGGATTCCAATTTCTCCACATGCTCATCAGTACTCGTTATTGTTCATCTTTTTTGTTACAGCCATCCTAGTGGGTGTGAAGTGATATCTCATTGTGGTTTTGATTTGCATTTTCATAATGACTAACGATGTTGAGTATCTTCTCACGTGCTTTTTGGCCATTTGTATATCTTCTTTGAAGAAAAGTCTATTCAAATCCTTTGCCCATTTGGAACTTCCCCAGTGGTTAATACTCCATGCTCTCAATGCAGGGAGCCCAGGTTGGATCCCTGGTCAGGGAACTAGATCCCGCATGCTGCAACTAAGAGCCCGCATGCCACAGCTAAAACCCTGCACACGGCAACGAAGATCCCGCGTGCTGCAACGAAGACCCGGTGCAGCCAAATAAATTAATTAATTAAAACTGTATACTTAAAAAAAAAATCCTTTGCCCATTTAAAAAATTGGGTTATTTTTTATTATTGTGGAGTTGTAGGAGTTCTTAATATACTCTGGATACTAGCATTATGATTATGATTTGCAAATATTTTCTCCCAATCTATGGGTTGTCTTATCACTTTCATGATGGTGTACTTCAAAGCACAAAGTTTTCAGTTTGGGGCTTCCCTGGTGGCGCAGTGGTTGAGAGTCCGCCTGCCGATGCAGGGGACACGGGTTCGTGCCCCGGTCTGGGAAGATCCCATGTGCCACAGAGCAGCTAGGCCCGTGAGCCATGGCCGCTGAGCCTGCGCGTCCAGAGCCTGTGCTCTGCAATGGGAGAGGCCACAACAGTGAGAGGACCGTGTATGGGAAAAAAAAAAAAGTTTTCAATTTTGATGAAATCTAGTTTATTTTTTTATTTGGTACTTGTGTATTAGGTGTCAAATCTAGGAAACCATTGCCTAATCCAAGATCTAAGAGTTTTATAATTTTATATCTTACATTTAGGTCTTTGATCCATTTTGAGTTAATTTTTGTATATGATGTGTGGTAGGTGGCCCAACTTCATTCTTTTGCATGTAGATATCTGGTTGTCCCAGCACCATTTATTGAAAAGACTATTCTTTTTCCCATTGAATTGTCTTGGGCACCCTTGCTGAAATCAGTTGGTCGTAGATGTTTGGTTTTATTTCTGGACTCTATTTTATTCCATTGATCTGTATGTCTATCTGTATGTCAGTACCACACCGTCTTGATTATTGTATCTTTCTAGTAAGTTTTTTTTTTTTTTTTTTTTTTTTTTGCGGTACGCTGTCCTCTCACTGTTGTGGCGTCTCCCTTTGCGGAGCACAGGCTCCAGACGCGCAGGCTCAGCGGCCATGGCTCACAGGCATAGCCACTCCGCGGCATGTGGGATCTTCCCGGACCAGGGCACAAACCCGTGTCCCCTGCATCGGCAGGCGGACTCTCAACCACTGCGCCACCAGGGAAGCCCCTCTAGTAAGTTTTGAAATCAGGACATGTGTGTCCTCCAACTTTGTTCTTCTTCAAGATTGTTTTGGCTATTCTGGGTCTCTTGCATTTCCAATTGACAAGCCAATCCTAAAATCAAAAAGCCAGCTGGGATTTTGATAGGAGTTGCATTAAATCTGTAGATCAGTTTGGGGAGTATTGACATGTCAGCAATATTAAGTCTTCTGATCCATGAACATGGATGTTTCCATTTACTTAGGCCTTTTCTTTAAACAATGTTTTTTAATTTTCATGTACATTTCATTTACTTTTTTGTTAAATTTATTCCTAAGTACTTTATTCTTTTTGTTGCTATTGCAAAAGAAATTTTTTAATGTCATTTTCAGATTGTTCATTGTTAGTGTATACAAATACATTTTTGTATATTGTTCTTACATTCTGCAGCCTTGCTGAAGTTGTATGTTAGCTTTAATAGTTTTTTAGTGGCTTATTTAGGATTTTCCATATACAAAATCATGTCATCTGCTAATAGAGATAGTTTTTCTTCTTCTCCAAAATAGATGTCTTTTATTTCTTTTTCTCAACTAATTTTCCTGGCTGTAACCTCCAGTACAATCTTCAATAGAAGTGACAAGAGCAGACATCCTTATCTTGTTCCTGAGTACAATCTTGTGAAGTAGGGATTTTTTACAAATGAAGAAAAACCTGCCTCCTACCCTCTAATGAGGGGAAATGAGGCTCAGATCAGAAAATGGATATATGGAGAACCCCCAGGCTACTCTAACCCAAGGGGCTAGGCTCCCACCATCTGCAGTCCAGGAGCTGTCACATCTCTGCCCTAACTTGCCTTTCCTCCTTCCCCAACAACTCATCATCCCCTTTGCTCCCCTGTTGTTCCTCTCTCCATCTAGCAAACTCCCCTGTTATTTCAAGACCCAGCCTCAGTGCCACCTATGGGAGGCCACACCTGGCTCCCCAAGCTGGACCAGGGCTCTCTCCCCTGTAGGCCCTGCGAGTGCAGGGGGACAGGGGGACACATTTCTATCACAGACAGCCTCTGCCACATAGGTCTGTCAATGCCTTATCACCTGCCAGCCTGCAACCCTCCACTGGCCCTTGGCATCTGCGACAAGGGCTGTGTTTGATCGGTCTTGGTGTCCCCACCCTTGGCCAGTGGCCAAACCTCAGGCACCTGGCAGAGAGGAAGCCTCACCTCCCTGGGGTAGAGAGAATTACCTTGTCCATCGGCCTTATAGTCATCAGGGAGCAGCTTGTCCTGGCGGTAGCCCAGCACAAAGGCCAGGAAGGAGAGGATGAGGGCGTCTCCAATGCTGAGGATGGCCAGCATGAAGGCCCAGCGGATGGTGCAGTGGCCCAGTGTGTATTTGCCGGTCTGCTCCCCACACATGCGCCGTACCTCACTTGAGTCCCAACCATCTGGGTAGACCAGGCAGCCAATCATCAGGCCTGTGGCTGAGGGGGCAGGAGGGGTACAGATGGTGTCAAGCTGGGTGTGCTCGCCTGCTGCCTCCCACCTTGCACTGCTGTCATCGTGTCACCTCCCTTCTTCTCTTATTAACAGCCTTGAGAGGCACAAGGGGCAGCTCCTGCCATCCTTCTTGTAGAACACGGGGGAGAAAACTGAGGCTCCAAGAGCTAAAGCTACTTGCCCCTGGGGGCCAGTGGTCAGGGGTGGAGGCTGAGAGCAGAGCTCCTCAGCCCTGGGAGGTTCTGCCACAGCACCAGGTGGTTCTACCAGGCCCTCAGCTGTACCCCTCACTTTGGACTTGACGAGGCACCTGGCTTCAAAGTCCTCCCAAAATCTGGTCCCAGCCCAGAGAACTCATCACTCCTCAGATGTACATTTGTTCATACTCCAACATCTCTGAAATAAGTGTAATAACAAAGCTTTAGGCTACAATTTGATTAGAAGTATTTTTCCTTTTTACAGCACATAGAATAATGGTGTGTCCTACAACTCAGGTATCTTAGATTGAATGAATACAGGAAGTTTTCCAGCCCCATCTCTGGCAGCTTCCTTCATGAACCTTCCATTCAAGCAAACAGGTCTCCACACTATTACCCACTACGGAACAGTGCAGTTGTCCACACTTCCCTGAATGTGTTTAAAATGCTGATTCCCAGGTCAGGGTTGGGTTCAGGAATCCCTGTCTTTAAAAGCACTCTTCTGGGTGATTCTCTCAACAGGAAAAGCTGGGAAACACTAGGGAAGGCTGCCTGGATCTCAAGCCCAGCTCTTTACTAACTAGCTGTGTGACTCAGAGCAAGCTACTTAAGTTTTCTTGCCTCAGTTCCTCATCTGTAAAATGGGAATAATAATAGTATCTACCTGTTTGGATTGCAGCGAGGTTACAATGAGTTAATATTGGAAAAGTGCTCAGAAACTTGCCTGACACATAGTTGGCATTTCCTGAGTGTTAGCTAGTATGCCACACTGTGCTTTCATTGATTTAGCATTGACAGCCAAAAATTTCATCTTCCCCGCCTTCCCTCCACTACTCCCACACCCGCCCACCAAATTTCCACCCCAACTTAGCTGCCCAGACAGGTACATATTCCTGGGATGTGACTGGGGCAACCCAAGGACAACCACCAGGCAGGCAGGGGGTGCCTTCCTTCCCTTGTCTGTGCCACTTTCCCACCCCTGGCCCCCCTTTCACAGGCCTGGAGGCTCTTTAGTCCCAAAGCTGTGCCCTACCTGGGAGCCCCATGGAGAAGCACCTCGCAGGACCCAAAGTCACCAACCTGGGGCTCCACTTGTTCTTGCAAGGAAGGTTAGCAGATCAAACAAAAGCACAACGAAGTGTAAAGATCAAGGATCCCACCTCCCCACGTAAATATATCAACCGTCCTTGTTTTTTTCTAGGAGGAGCTCATTTACATACTTCTCTTATAGATTACAAAATACTTCATGTACCATTTTTCTCTCGACCCTTACCACAGTTCTGTGAAGTAGGCCATGTATTAATATCCCATCTTCAGATTAAAAGACTGAGGTATCAGAAACCGAGTGAGTTGCCCAGTCATTTAGCGAGGGCAGAGCCAAGACCTGCTATCATGGCTCCTGACTTTCTTTACTTCAAAGTTAATTCCCCCAGCCTCCCAGACTGACATCTCTCCAAAGAGCCAAATGTATTTAGTGGTGACATTTTAGACTTAGTGACAAACAGGAAGATCCTTAGGATGGAGGAGGGGGACCCTCCCAGAGCTCTTTGGTAAAACCTGTGCTCTTCCCCACGTGGTGTGTGACAAGTCCTCTGGTACCTGGCATGGCCCCCTTCTCCTTCTATAGCACCTCCCTACAGGGGTTCAGAAAAGATCCCAGGGCCTCCGACTTGGAAAAAGGTTGTTACTATGGGTGCCACAGCCCTCTAGGAGCACCCCACCCATCTACCTGGGCACAGTGGGGGTCCATCCCATCGTGGTGTCTCAGGGCTCTAAATAGAGGCCAGCAGGGTATTCTCAGGCAAGTTTACTTACCCTCTCTGACTCCCAGTCTCTCATCTGTAAAATAAGGATAATAATACCTGACTCGGAACAAGGTTATGAGGGTTAAGCGTGATCATGTATAGAAAGTGCTTACTGCAGTGTCTGGTACATGGTAAGTGGCCAATTAATGTTAGTTGTTGATATTATTATTGGCATTGAAGTCAGATGGAAGCAACCTCGATGGATGTGGCTGTCATTAGATCTGTTTACAAGTATTTCAGGTACATAGTAGGATTATACTTCCTCGCCTCTCTCCCTTGAAGTTAGGCAAGTTCATAAAAATTCCTTCAGCCAATAAAACGTGAGCAGAAATGCCGTGTGCTTTTCCAGGCCAGAGCATTTAACTGCTGATGGAGACTTTACAGAGCTCCCTTTCCCTTCACAATGATGACAGCCAGATGACAGCTGATGCTCCATCAGCCTGGGCTCTGGAAGAGCCCAGTGAGAGCAGAGCCCTCCACTGATCCTCAGTGAGCGTGTACCATTATCAAGAAATAAACCTTTGTCATAAGCCGCTAAGATTTGGGAGTTGTCTGTTACTGTGGCATCACCCCATCCATCCTGACTGATAAAGTTGTTTTGTGTTTTTCTTGTTTACTGAGCACCTACCATGTGTCAGGCACCGTGCAAGGTGTTTTCCATGCATTACAACATCCCATCCTCGCAAGAACCCTGTGATGGGGGTACTGTTGCTACCTTCTACAGATGATTTTAATAGAACTCAGACAAGCAAATTGCCCTACCTGTGTTTTCAGGATCTGGGACCACATTCTGCCTACACCTGGCATCCAGAAGCTCAATTAGCTTTGTTAAGCTACAGCCCCACCCTGCCCCGTTCCTCAGTCCTCCTTCCCTTCTGCTGCTCCCTTCCCTGGCCCCAGGCTTCTTGGCAAGGTTAAGCCAACTGGTTTAGGTCTCTTCAAATGGAGGAATCTCCCAGCTGCTGGCTGTGGGGCACACCTCCTCCTCACCCCTCCCTTTGGCTCATCTTCCCTTCCCCAGCACGGAAGAATGGAACACGACACCACCTTTGCTCTCCCCCAGCGTAAATGTTTCATGGGATGGCACCTGGCCACCTCTGCTATCGGTGTCTTCAGCTGCATGACCCAGACAGGGTCTGACTCAAATGGCCTGGTGACCCCTCCCCTACCCAGGCCCTCCCAGCACTGCCTGTTCAGCAAATGGCACCTGTTGCAGGAGGTTGGGGGAGTGGGACAGTGGAGAGAATGGGAGAGGGAGGGTTGTGTTTCCAGCATCCCATAGCTCTGATACAGAGGACCAGCTGGCAAGCGTGCCAGGGTCCATTCTACTCCTCTTTGTCACAGAACTGCTAAATCTTCATTCTCCCTTCTTCCTCCCCACTGTCCACTGAGACTTGCCTCATCCCTGCCCCAGCCTCTCCCTCACCATATAGACGGAGTACAGAGAGAGAGAGAGATGGCAGGGGGATTGGGGAGGCAGCTCTGGAACCAGGTAAGTAGCCGGAGTACAAGATTCAGAGTCGAAGGTTCTGTGTGCTAAAAGACAAGTTACCGGCTAAGAGCCTCTTCTGTAAAACAGGAGGAAAACCCACCTCACTGTGTCATGATGAGGCTCCTCCAGATGATACATGTGAAAGTACTTTACAAATCATTACACTTATGTAAATGTGTGCCTCAATAAAAAATGTCTTTGGAATACAGCTAGTTCTTGGGACTCACTGCCTTTATTCTATTGTCTTTGTTGCCAGATGATCTGCTGTAGCATTGGCTAAGTCTTATCTTCTCTCTCAGTCCCAGATTCCTCATCTATAGTTGGGGGGAGGATGCTATAGCTCTCTAGGGTCCCCTCCAACTCTGACAGTCTTGAGTCTACATGTTTGGTTGTATGGGATTCTGATCCCTATTCCATTCTCCCTGTTAACACTGCTTCTCATTCTAACCAATGATGTCAAGATGATTTCACTCTAGCCTTCAGTCCCTAACAAGGCTCCTGGACGTTTCCCTAGTATGGACAGTCTGTGTGTGGTCCTTGGAGGGACCAAGGGCTGCAGGACAAGGTCTTAGGCATCCCTTTCTGGGCTCTAGAGGAGAGCAGGACCAGCTGGCCCAAGGACCCAGTGGCCTGCCTGGGGCCAGGAGCAGGAAAAGGGGGACAGGGAAGGCCTTGCCTCTGAACACCACCAGTAGCCACCTACCCCACATAGTTCTAAAAGACCCTATTCCCCTCCCCCATCACAAAATATCACTTCCACTTGCTGCCTCAAATGCTCACACTTGCTGCATCAAGTATGGAATCCTATAATTAGGGAACAAAGACCTTCACTCTACCATAAGTGACTTGCTCCTGGGCAAATCATTTCCCCTCTCTTGACCTCAGTTCCTCATCTACAGGAAGAGGAGGTTGAACAATTTGATCTCTAAGGCCTTTCTGGTCTCAGCCATCCTAAGACTCTCTAATTACTCTTCCAAGCCATCTGCAGGGCATTGAGTATGGCTGCGCGATAAAGGAGGACAGCTGAGTAGGAGGCTCAGAGACTCCACAGAAGGTGGGCCCCTGCCTGCCCTCCCGCTACCCCTCCTGCTATTCCTGCTCACCCGCAGCCAGCTGCATCCATGCGCAGATCTTGTAGACAGTGGCCGTGTTGCAGACGAAGAACAGGCTGAAGCAGACGATGGAGCCAATGATGAGGAACATGGCCAAGGCCACAAAGAACATGGCAGTCTTGAAGGCTCTAGAGGGGATGGAGGAGAAGTCCAGCGGGCCACCCTTGCAGATAAGCTCAGACGACAGCACGTTGCCCACGCAGTAGGAGAAAAGGCCAAAGTAGCCTGCCTGGGGTGTGCTGACGCTGTCACCTATCCAGTAGGGCTGGATGAAGAGCGCCATGACCAGCACGGAGAAGCAGATGGTGAGCGTGCCCCACATCACACCTACGGCCCTCGAGTTCCGCACATAGTTGGTATGGTAGATCCTGGCTGCCTCCTGGGCAGGCAGCAACTTCACCATGGTGAGGGCACTGCGTCCTGGGCTGGGGACTTGTGGGCTGGAAGTGGCTTTGCGGATGGATGGAGGCCCGGAAGTGGGTCACCCCTCAGCCAGGTTTGGAGAGAAGGCGGAGGTCAGGGCACGAGGTAAGGCTCCCTCCAAGGTAGAAAAAGAGGACTAATAGGACAGGGAAGATGACCTTGGCCTCTTCAGGGGAAGCTTGTCCAGGTGCCTGTGTCCCCTCTTGCTCTAGCCGGGCTGTCTCCTGTCTCCTACCTCCTCTCAAACCCGCCGTGGTCTCGGGCCTGCTGGCGCCGCCCTGCCCCGCCCCCAATGCCAGCTGAGAGCACCAGAGAGCTCCGCCCCCTTCGCGCGGCCCGGCTCCTCCTCCCTCCCTCCTCCGAGAGCACTGCTTTCAGCACCGTGGCCAGCGCCTCGGGACTCTGGGCAGAGATAGGTGCAGAGCGGCCGACCTACCCACTGCACACCCCCGCCACTGGGAATCAAGGCCCCCCTTCACCCTCCTGAGCAGGGAAGGCAAGAATTGAAGGCGTGAGGCTGCGGTTGTCACATTCCTCTCCCTTGGTTTCCAGCCGCAAAAGCGATTCTTGAGCGCAGTCCGTATCCCATCCCACCGCTCCCTGGCCCCCTAGTCATCCTCCCGGAACCTCCAATACCCCGGAGGCCAGCAACGCCTTCCGGGTCACTGGTTTCTCGTCCCTATCACTCAGTCGACAATTACTAAGAGCCTATTGTGTACTACGCCCTATGTTGGAGGATATCTTCCCTCAGCAAGAACCAGAGAATAAAAAGGACAGAGCCCCTGCTCTCAAGGACCGTGAGGTATTTACATATATGTAAATATATGTGTATTTGCAATGCAGACTGATAGGGTGATAATAGAAGCTACAAAGTAAAGAACAGTTCTTATGAGCCTTCTCAGACCTTAACATAGGCTTTTTGTTCAATACAATGTCTTTCTCCTCTTGTTTATATTTTTGTTGCCTATTTCTTTTTTTAAATTTATTTTTTATTGAAGTATAGTTGATTTACAATGTTGTGTTAATTTCTGCTGTACAGCAAAAGTGACCCGGTTATACACATATACACATTCTTTTTTAATTCTTTTCCATTATGGTTTATCCCAGGACATTGAATATAGTTCCCTGTGCTATACAGTAGGACCTTGTTGCTGATCCATTCTATATGTAATAGTTTGCATCTACTAACCCCAAACTCCCAGTCCATCCCTCCCTCACCCCCCTGCATATTTCCTTTTTTCCCCTCTTTTTCAAAATATCTATATTTTTCCTGAATTTATAGGTAAATACATGATTAGTATATAGAAAAATTCAAGAAGGTTACATAAAAGAATAAAAATCACTCATAACCCCAAACTGGGAGCTTTAGGCAGGTCTGGATTTGAGTCAGCCACTTGTTACCTAAGGATGTAACTTTCCCAAGCCTCAGTTTATTCATCTATAAGATGGGGATGATAATAGTATCTGTCACATAACGGTTAGGTAAAATAACATATGTAAAATGTTTAGCCCAGGGCCTCACATATAAAAGTGCTCAGAAATGTTTATTAGTATTATTACTATTACTATTACTATTGTTATTATTATTACCTCTGTTAACATATTGGTGTATTTCCCTCCTCCTGGACATACTGCTTTACACAGTTGGATAATAATGTACACGTATTTAGCATCCAATTTTTTTCTCACATTACTAGTTTTTCAAAAACATGATTTTAGTCTTTATGTAATAATTGTTTAATTATTCTCCCCTTTGGGGGTATTTTGACAGTTTCCAATTTTTCACTATTAAAAAGAACCTTGCATTAAACATATTTGTGCTGTTACCTATGTTTCCTCCTCCTCTTAAATCTCTGGTTTTGTGACCAGTCTTTGCCATCAGACTGGAAGTTCATCAAGGCATGGCCTGTGTCTCCACCATCAGACTGGGAGCTTCCCCAGAGCAGGGGCTGTATGTTCCCCCATTCAGAAAAGGCCCTAACCTGGGGCCAAGCTCTTAGGAGCTGATGGACATTCTTTGTTTGGCCTGACCAGCAGAACTTCCCCTGCCTCTGAGAGAAGGCTCTCTTGCTTTCTGAGGTTCTGGTGGGATAGCCAATCACAGGGCACACAGACCCTAGAGACAGGCCTGGGTGTGTGACCCAAGCTAGGCCATCAGTCTCTCTCTAGGGAATCTGAATTGGTGGTGGATTGACATGAGGAAAAAAAGGTATTGTTTAGTCAGGGCTTGGCAACATCCTCAAGAGATAATCCATAAACTCCTGCTACTGGGAGCTTTAGAGCCACCTTGATTCCTGCCCCGCCCAAGACAGGTGGCTCTGTTCCATCTTCAGCTCTGTGACTCACCCACTATCTTTCCATTTCCTTCTTTTTTGCTTTCATTAGCTAGAGTAGGTTTTCGCTATTGGCATCAAAGAGTCCTAATCTGGGAAATTCCCTGGCAGTCCAGTGGTTAGGACTCAGCACTTTCACTGCAAGGGCACGGGTTCAATCTCTGGTCAGGGAACTAAGATCCTGCAAGCTGTGAGGCCGAATAAAAAAAGAACCCTAACCTGATCCAAATATTAGCACCAGAAAGGGAGTTTCAGGCCCAGGCTTCAGACAAAAGACTCTGATATTCCTGTTTATGTCTGGAGTTGGGAAAACCGCAGCCCATGATACGGAGAGGAGAAGCAGCTAATCAAATTATCAGCTGCAGAAAATAGGGATCAGGTGCCCTCGGGGGTCAAGTTCTGGGGAACTGAGTAGCTTTGGCCACAGACAGATTTAAAGGTAATGACGAAATCAGGAACACAGAGTAGGGTGACTGCTTATAAAGGCAATGAATAATGTCAAGCAAGACAAGCCCAGTTGTCTAGATTATTGATTCAAGGAATAAAATGAATTGCAAGACCTTTATGTGCAATGGCTCAAAGAATTCATTAAGTCTTGTTGCTAGAGGGCATAGGACCCTTAAAATAAGATTCAGGTGTATGAAAGGACTGAACTGCAAGGCCTTTAACCCATCCCATGCTCCTGAATGGTTAGACCAGATCACCTCAGGAACTGGTAGAATCCTCACCTTGGCCCCCTGACCCTTGAGCTAAAGGGTATAATATACTAGGAAGAGCTAAGCCCATGCCCCTGGTGCTCCCTCTCACTCTCCAAATAATAAATCAAAAACAGTATTATGTGCCCATGGGAGCTGTAGAAATCAGTCACTATCAATGCCTGGAAAGGTGCAGGGGTGGTGGCTCCTGTCTCTAGTGGACCTTTGTCACATTGTTTTTGGTTTTGGCTGACCAGCCTCCTAACCTCCTTCCTATGTGCGGGTGATACCCTGCTGTGTGGGTCCTGCGGGGGGATGTTGAGCCTCTTCTCTCACTGTGGAATTGAAGCCCCTTCCTCGGCCTGCTCTAGAGAGAGCATGCTGGCACCAGGTAATGATGGATTGCTGTGGCATGACATCCCACCCTCCATGGGAAGGTCCTGAGGACAGCAGGGAAGGGAAATATTCATGGAAGGTAGAACTTCAAGTGCTGTAACTATCTATCCCCAAAAGATCGATCAACACATCCTAATCCCCAGAACCTATGATGCTACATTATTTGGAAGAGGGTTCTTTGCAGATATAATTAAATTGAGGATTTTGAGATAAGGAGATCCTATCAGATTATCTCGGGGGGGGGGTCCTAAATCCAATGACAAGTGTCCTTCTAAGAGACACAGACAAGAAGACAAAGAAGAAAAGGCGACATGCCTATGGAGGCAGGGACTAGAATGATGCAGCCACAGCCAAGGAAGCTGGCAACCACCAGAAGCTAGAAGGGGTGGGGAATGGATCCTTCCCTAGAGCCTCTGCAGGGAGTGCAGCCCTGCTGACACCTTGATTTCAACTTCTGACCTCCAGAATTATAAGTGAACAAATTTGTTGTTTTAAGCCACCTAGTTTGTAATAATTTGTTATGGCACCTCAGGAAATGTACCAACTCTCCCGTAAGGGGAGAGGGCCTAAGGTACAGATGAACACCACTTTGTGGGCAGCAGATAATGGACCAGTCATATGGTCATTATCTTAGAGTAAGTTTGGAGAGTTAAGTAAAAGTTTGGGGAAAGGGAGCCTTCAGAATAGGGGCACAAACTAGAGAGTATTTGGGTTCAATGAGAATGTACTCCAGAGGCCTGCTACTACAGAGTCTTTTAACATCAGTTGGACAGGATGATTCACGCTGTGAATGCTAGCCAGCCTCCTTCCTCAGCACCCCCATTCCAATCCCACCGTGCACTGGCTCAAAGACCCCTAGCAATGTGTCCACGGTGGGACAGATGGAGACTGTGGATGAATCTTCCATCAAAGCCAATACAGCCAGTCACTACTGGCCCCCAACAATATCAACAAACTTTGAGCTCCTGGTATGACATCTATAACTCTCAAAACTCAATAATAAGAAAACAAGCAACCCATTTAAAGATTGGATGGCAAAAGATTCACACAAATACTTCTTTCAGAGACGATATATGGATGGCAATTAAGCACATGAAAAAACACTCAACATCATTAGTCAGTAGGCAAATGCAAATTAAACCACACATACCATTATACACCAGTGAGAAAGGCTCAATTAAAAACAAACCCCCCCCCAAAACTGACAATGTCAAGTACTGGCAAGGATGTGGAGCAACTGGAACTTTTGTATGTTGCTGGTGGGAATGCATATTTGTCCAGCCACTTTGGAATACAGTTTGGCATCTCTTAGAAATGGAAACAAACATTTGCTGTGAGACTCAGCCGTCTCAGTCCTGGGTATTTGTCTCAGAGAAATGAAAACGTGTGTTCACACACACAAAAAAAACATGAATATGTGTAGCAGCTTTATCCATAATTGCCCAAAGCTTTTCAGAAATAAACCAAATGTCTTTCAGGTGGGAAATGACAATGGACTACTTCCAGACAATGGACTTCCAACTACTCAGCAATAAAAAGTAAGTAGCTACTGTGACCTGCAACAGCATGCCTGAATCTCAAAGGTGTTAAGGAAAAGAAGCGAGACACCACCCCCCAAGAGAAATATATACAAACTGTGTGATTTCATCTATATTACATATAGAAAAGGCAAAACTATAGGGAAATAAAACAGATTTGTGGTTGCCAGGATCTGGTGGTGGGGTTGATTATAAAGGAATCATACAAGGGAATTTTTTTTTAGGTGATGGAAGTGTTCTGTATCTTGGTTGGGGTGTTGGTTCCATGATGTATGTGTTTGTCAAAACTCATGGAACTGTATATTATAAAGGGTGGATTTTCTGTGTCAATTATACTTTAATTTTTTAAAAGGGGGGTTACTCATGTTGGTAGGGTACCAAATCCTCACTGTCCAGGGGAGAGAGTGTGCTGTTACACAAAGGGAACGGAGAGGTATGTGTAGAACATATGCATGGGCTGCCTCCTATTATTACCGTGTCCAGTATAAAAAAATTAATGGAAGGAAGAAACAAATTAATGAAGGCTTCAGTAACCCAACACAGGGTCAGGCCCATCAAGGGCCCAGATATCTCAGGGCTAGAAGGTCTGGGTCACTGTACAGCATAAAGGACCCTGATCAGCAGAGATGCTGGCTGAGAGCAAAAGGAACAGGATGGGAGATGGAGGATGAAAGTCACAAGCCCTGTCTACAGCCACATGGTGCCTGAAGAAAGGAGGACTCTAGAGACTTCCCTGGTGGTCCAGTGGTTAAGACTCCATGCTTCCACTGCAGGGGGCATGAGTTCCATCCCTGGTTGGGGAACTAAGATACCGCATGCCGTGCGGCACAGCCAACAATTAAAAAAAAAAAGAGGACTCTACTGTCTACCCAGATTTTCATTCTTGATGTGTCATGTGTATATTTACATACCCTACTAACTCTCTCTTCTTTGATGATGGCTAAGTTTAATATTTAGTGCCTGAGCTGTAGAATACTGAGATGTGATTGTGACCAAACTAAAAGAGGGGTGACATAACACAGACGTCCTGGACCTAGTGCTGGAGTAATGACGGATGACACTTTGGGCCGTCTCCCTAGCTTTCTTCAGAGGATGGTTGTGATGTGTTTGAAGGGAACACTAGCAAGGAGTGAGCATTATAAATTATGGGAAGAAAAGAGTTCATGTGTTTGTTGACCAGCGAAGGGAGGGGCCGTGCTAAGAGAACAGAGCACAGATTTCAGCAGGACCAGAAGGCTGAGGTGGGACAAGGGACATCTTCACAGCAGCCATTGAGGGTCCAGAGGATCAAAAGGACCCCTTCCCCTAATTCCTGAAGCCACATAAGCTTCACTCCACACTCAATCCAATCTTGGTCAGGAGAATGGGGTGGTGAGGGGAACCCTAAAGGCTGAGTATTGAATTAAAGACTGGTAACCTGAAAGTCACTGAATGTCTCATTTCCTACCCTCACCTAAACAAAATGGAGACTGGATGGTCAATGTAAATTTAAAAGCTAAAATTATTGCACATCCCAGAAATCCCTCCCCTTTCTTTTTTTTTTTTTTTTTTTTTTTGCGGTACACGGGCCTCTCACTGTTGCGGCCTCTCCCGTTGCGGAGCACAGGATCCGGATGCGCAGGCTCAGTGGCCATGACTTACAGGCCCAGGCGCTCTGCGGCATGTGGGATCTTCCCGGACCGGGGCACGAACCTGTGTCCCCTGCATTGGCAGGCGGACTCTCAATCACTGCACCACCAGGGAAGCCCCCTTCCCCTTTCTTTGGTAACAAAAACTCACTCTCTATTTGGAGAACTGCCCCTCCCCTTTCCATTCCCCTCAGGGCTCTGCCCAGTGCAGATCATGAGTAGGGGTCTGGAGGACCCAAACTAAGTCAACCTGAGTCTCTTGATTGGGAATTTGAATCTTGAGTGGATTCCCTGTCTGCTCCACAAGCTGACTCCAGGGCTGTCGCACATCTGACCTTGATCCAGAGCTGTGAGCCCCTTCCCAGAACTGCGATGCCTGTGTTTGTGGCTTATGTAAAGGGAATGTGTTATAGGGGAGTTTCAGGTCCCATAGGGGCAGGAATGCAGCAGCCATGGGAAGGGTGTGTGTGTGTGTGTGTGTGTGTGTGTGCAAGTATGTGTAACCAGGACCTGGAAATCCATCAGCAAGTCAGGGCACGGCTGACGCTGCTTCTTCCCAAATGGTGAATCCGTTCTTCCTCCCCTCTGCAGTCCAGCTTTCTCCATGTCTTCATCAGCACGTCAGAAAACTGCCTTCCTGGGCTTCCCTAGTTCCATGTTTCAGATCAGCTTGAAGGCGAGCTGGTGGGCACAGGCCTACATCCCAGGAGAGGGCCTTGGGTCAGATGTCCATTCCTTGTCTAGTCTGTCCAGTGGTGGGGTGCAAAGACAGTCTCATTTACTAACATGGCTGCCAGAGGCCCGTCCTTGTGTGTCTGGGGTGGATCTTGGCGAACGAAGACTGGGTGACACCCAAGAGGAGATTGCCACATCTCTGGGTCTACAGCCACTGTGGCCCAACCCCACTGACCAGGAGGCATGACAACACCCATCCTCCACCATCCCAGGTGGTAGGACTTGACCAGGGAGAATTTTGTCCCCTTTTATTTGTTTGTTTGTTTGTTTTGGCCGTGCCACGTGGCTTGCCGGATCTTAGTACCCAGACCAGGGATGGAACCCATCCCCCCTGCTGTGGAAGCACGGAGCCTTAACAACTGGACCGCCAGGGAAGTCCCTGTTTGTTTTTTAATTGAGATGCAGTCTCTACATTACATACAGTAAAATTGGTTCTTTTTTGAGGGTGAAAAACCCAAAGCAAAATACTCTTTACATTGGAGAAAGGGTGGTTAGACCGTATTAGGTTTTGGTCCAAAAAGTCCTTAATTACATCTTGCTTACATTTTGAAAGCACAAACATTGCCAAAGTTCTCTTTGCTATATTCTTCATTTGTAAGGGAAAAATCTCCATTCTTTCTTCTCTGGGAAGGTGGCCATGAGCTGCTGGCAATACTAGGACTGATGCAGTTTCATAGCTTCAATCACAGATAGAAACAGCTCCTCGGTTCCAGTTTCTTCCCAGGCCCCCTAGTCTTGACTTGTGAGAAGGGAACAGAAGGGTGGGGAGAGAAGGAGGGGTCAGGATGAGCTCATGCGGAAAAGTGGTTTTAAACACTGAGTTCCCTAAAAATAAGAGAAGATAGTGCTCCTTTAATCAATGGCATTTCCATGTCTCTGGAATTGGGTAGGTTTCTCTCATTTTGAGGGTCTCCTGGCTGGTTCCTCCAGCTGCTCCTCTCTATGCCACCCTCAGTGCTATAAGGGGGAGTGACAGGGGGTGGCTACACAGGCTGAGCACCTACTATGTGCCAGGCACTTCTATGGGGTTTCACATACACTGTCTTATTCAATCCTCATTTTACTAAGAGCTATCAACCTCTTTGCCTCGATAAAAAAACTGAGGCTCACAGAGATTACAAATTTAAATAACTTGTCCAAGGTCATGTAGCTAGTTATGGTGAGTTTTGAAGCCAGGATAAAGGCAACCCAGTCTGGGGCCTCCCCAGCGGGGCCGTCTTCCACTTCTGGGTTGGGGAAGGGGTGCTTTGCTACAATGAACAGTCCTTCAGGGAAAGCTGCTCTGGTCCCACAGCTGAGCACACTCAGGCAGCTGTGCCCTTCCCAGCCTTCAGCCCAGGCCATCAGAGGCTCACGAGACCCTCATCCTCAGCCAGGACTAACGACTGCTCTTGCCCACACGTGGCCTGGGGTGGGGGACGGGGTGAGTGGAGCATTAACTAAAGTGGTGAGTCTTTAATGCTGGAATTGCACATGTTAAACGAAGTGGAAAGGAACGGGAGAGAGTCGCTGGAGAAGGACTTCCTAAGCGCCCCTAAATCACTCCTGCAGGTACCCCCAGTGGGAAGGTGGGAGGGCAGTACCCCTGGAGTGAGGACACATACCCCTCGGCCAGGGGTCGCAGGGCTGGTTGCAGGCCCAGGACCCCGGCCCCACCTGAAAATCCCCGAGGGGGCCTGGGAAGGTTGAGGGTGGGGAAACTGGGCCCCCTCCTCACGCGAGCCTGATACTGCCACATACCTGGGTTTGGGTGAGGTCAAAAGCAGGACCCAGACTGGGGTGAGGCAAGAGAGGTGTCTAGGATGCAAAATTTAAGGACGTGCTCACACTCTAGGTGTCTCAGTTGCCTCACCCTAGTCCCAGCCCTGCCACAGAGCTCAGGGCGCCAGAGGTGAATACAGCAGTGACGGCAGCTAACGTGTACTGCTCACGTGCCGAGCCCTGTCCCAGGCTATGTGTATTATGTATACAACATATGTTAATTCACTCAACTCTCACACCTCTTATCAGTTGACAGATAAGGGGACAGATTCAAAACAGATAACTTGCCCAGCTAATAACTCGTACAGGTAAAAGTGTCCCAGAGTTCCCACTCTTAACAATGCTGCCGTATCAGCACCCCCCGCCCAACACACACACAAACACACACACACACACACAAAGGCACCAGGTGCCAGGTGGTGCCCAGCTACCTTATCAGGACCCACCCCAGCAGATTGGCCACAGCTGGGTCTCTGCCCACGGCAGGCCCTGCGGGACTGGGAAGGTGGGTCACGTGTGGGTGAGGCCCCTTTTATAGCCCCACCACCCCCTCTGGCTCTGTCTTTTGCCACCTGACCTGCCGGCCACTACATACGCCAGCTGTGCCCACTCATCATGGAGAAGGTCCTCGTCCTCCTACTCCTTGCCCTCGCGGTAGCCTATGCGGTCCCCGACCCCCGGGGACTCATTATCAACCTGGTAAGAGGGTCTTCAGGGCAGAAGTCATCTGAACCCCGAGGTGGGAATTCTTTTTAAGCTTGAATCTTGACCTCTGGGTGGGTCAAGTTGTCCCCACGTGGGGCTACCCAAGGGCTGGGAGGTAAGGCGTCTCTTCCTTTACTGCCCATTCCTGCCCCATGCCCCTTCCCCAGGGGCCCCAGAGAAGGTTGATCAGCATGGAGCATGCTCAGAGCAGCGGTTCAACCTGGCTGAGGGCACTTTATAAAATTCCAGAGCGGAATTCCCTTGCAGTCCAGTGGTTAGGACTCAGCGCTTTCACTGCCACGGTTCCATCCCGGGTTAGGGAACTAAGATCCTGCAAGCCGTGGCACGGCCAAAAATAAATAAATAAAATTCAGAGCCCTGGGCTCCTGCCCCAGAAACTCTGGCTCAGAAGGTTCAGTAGTTTAAAAAGCTTCCCCAGTGATTCTGGCTTCTGACCTAGCCTGACCAGACCAGCTCCAAATGCCTCAGGAATACTTCCGTATTTAGTCCTCATAAGAGCCACGTGAGATAGGTACTATTCTGATCAACCCCGTTTCCAGATGGAAAGCTGACACAGGGGAAGATTCAGTCACCTGCCTGAGGTCACACAGCTGAAAAGTCTTGAACAGGGGTTGGCGCTTGGGCTGGCAGGCTCCAGAGCCAGGATCTCACCACTGCCCACGCTGCCTCTCCACCAAGGGCACAATTGCAAAAGCCCTTTGGGTTAAGAACTCAGTTCACAGGTTCTTAACTCAGGGCCATGCATGGACTCGGAGGGTCCGGGATGCCCCTGAGATTTATTTGTAAGAGTCTGTGGGGGGAGGGAGGGAGGAATTTTCCAGGGAGAGAGGGTCCTCAACCTTCACAGGCTCCTCAAGGGATTGGGGGACACAGAGGTTTGGAGACCCTGTTTGCGGGCCACAAGTGGCCATTCCAGATGGGAACTCTGAGGCATAGGGTGGGCCAGTGACTTGCCCAGGGTCACCCAGGGAGTTGGTAGCACAGCCAGTCCTAGAAGCCAGGTGTCCTGTCCCCGGCCCGGGGCTGCTTCTCTGGCACCACACTGCCCGCTTCTCACGTGGGTGGATGGGCGGTCGGAGTGGGAGGAGAGGCCGCCAGCCCCAGGGGTTGGATTCCTTCGCACATGCCTCCCCCAACCGGGTAGTGTGTGGCGAGGTGGGGCTCTGGGTGGAGAAGGGATCAAATGGAGGTGGGTCTGGGCTGACGGGCTTCCCCTGGCAGGAAGAGGGCGAACTCTGCCTGAACAGTGCCCAGTGCCGGAGCAAGTGCTGCCACCGCGATACCGGCCTGAGCCTGGCCCGCTGCGCACCCAAGGCCAGAGAGAGCAGCGAGTGCTCCGCCTTTGTGAGTGCCGAGTGCCGGGGCGGGGTGGCGGCGGGGAGGACAGCTCCGAGGCGGAGGGCCCTCGAGGCTTGGGGGGCGGAAGGGGAATCAGGGAGGGGGCTCCGTCTGGACACGGAACGTTGAGGAGATGAGAGGGAGGTCAGCAGGCTTCAAAGCCCTTTCCCATCCCATCCCCTCTCTTGACCCTCACCACGGACCAGTGAGATGGGTGGGGCAGCCATCTGTTATCCCTGTTTCATGGATGGGTAGCTAGAGGCTTCCCAGAGGGAGCAAGTTAATAAGAGCAAGCGAGCCACACAGCAGAGACCAGAACCCAAGTCCTCCAGGCCCACAGCGCCCCCTGGGGAGGCAGTCAGGAGAAGCACCATCTGAAAGAGGCAGGGCAGGCGATGCCCAAAGTGGCTCCCACAGCCTGTGACTCCACTGGCTCCGTATCTCTGCAGACCCTCTATGGGGTTTACTACAAGTGTCCCTGTGAGCGCGGTCTGACCTGTGAGGTGGACAAGACCATCGTGGGCTCCATCACCAACACCAACTTTGGCGTCTGCCTCGATGCTGGCCGCTCCAGAAAGTGAGGACACTCACCCAGGCTGGCACGCCACAGGGCGCTCGTCCTCCACCACCTCTCCCTGGCTGGCCGCCCCTAGACCGGCACCTCCGTCTTCTAATTGGATTCTTGGCAATTAAAGCCCCTCTTGCAAACCTTCCCCAGGCTCCTGGATGTTCTTGCTGAATCAGCGTCTTCCTTGATGTTACGTCAAGCTTTTCGCCCCATCAGGGCAGGTGTCCTCCGAGAAGGAGGAATGGGTCTGGGGCCAGGCAGGATGGGGCTGACAGACTGGAGACAAGGTTGTGCAACAGGCCCAGCCAGGCTGGGAATGTTTCCATTTCTTTGTCTTCTTCTTTTTTTTTCTTTTTAATTTATTTAATTTATTTTAGTTTCGGCTGCATTGGGTCTGTTGCTGCATGAGGGCTTTCTCTAGTTGCGGTGAGTGGGGGGCTACTCTCCGTTGCGGTACGCGGGCTTCTCATTGCGGTGGCTTCTCTTGTTGCAGAGCATGGGCTCTAGGTGCGTGGGCTTCAGTAGTTGTGGCACGCAGGCTCAGTAGTTGTGGCTCGTGGGCTCCAGAGCACAGGCTCAGTAGTTGTGGTGCACGGGCTCAGTTGCTCCGTGGCATGTGGGATCTTCCCGGACCAGGGCTCGAACCCGTGTCCCCTGCATTGGCAGGCGGATTCTTAACCACTGCACCACCAGGGAAGACCTATGTTTCCATTTCTGAGGAACAATCACACCTCCCTAGGAGGCCCTCATTGCCCCTCAAGTTCTCAAGCAGACAGGCACACACACACACACACATCTCTGGTGGGGAGTTATAATGGCCCATCTTCTTTGCCCTGCATCAAAACTTACCAGTCCCCTCTCCTGGGCTCTCACCTCTTTTCTGGGCCAAACTTTCAGATGTGACAGCTAGCTGACACAATCTGTGTGTTAAGGGGTCAGACCACAAACAATTGCTATAGGCTTACTCTGTGCTAGCAAATTCTCACAATGACCTTGGGAAGGAGAATTCATTGTCTCCACTTTATAGATAAAAGAAACTAAGGATCAGAGAGGTTAAGTAACTTGCCCAATGTCATGTAATTAGAAAAAGTTGCCACTAAACCCATCCAACTCCACCTCCTACGCTTTCTACAATTCCCTGTTCTTTCCTAATTATACATACTAAGACAGATGGGTGGCATTGTAAGGAATTTAGTTTTGACTTAATACAAAAATTTTATACCCCCTGGAGCCATCAAACCAGGGTTTCCTTAGGCAGTCCTGAGGTGCCGGTCACTGAGATGTGCAAGTGGAGGGTCACTGACCCCTCGGTGGGGATGCTGGAGAGGAGATTCACATAAATGAGGGAGAGTGATAATGAAATTGAGATGCTCTCCCAGCCCCAGGATTCTGTAGTTCTGGGATAATGAATCCTTAGAGTAACCATTAGGTTTATGAGTTAAGACTGGATTCAGCTGTAAGTAACAACAACAACAACAAAAACCCAAGTAATTACGACTTAAACAAAGGGGGCATATGTTGGGTTGGCCAAAAATTCATTCGGGGTTTTCCATAACATCTTACAGAAAAAATACGAACGAACTTTTTGGCCAGCCCAATATTTCTCAGGCATGAAGAAGCCTAGAGATGGAAGTGCCGGCATTTGTTTGGGTGCTGGCAGACCTGCAGGTCTCTTCACCTCCTCTCAGCAAATGCCTTCACAGCAGCTCCTAACATCAGATCCTCTCACCATGTGCTAGGAAGCTTTGGGTAGAGGCTGGGTTGGGGAGGGGGTGAGGGCAGAGTGCTTCTCCTGGGGTACCTTCTTATCTTGCCCTAACGCCTCTGGGCTGACGTCTCCACATCTCCATGGCTACAACTGGGTCACCTGACCACCTCTAGCTGCAAGGGAGGCTGGGAAAGCAAAGGGAATGGGATTGCCATGACTGGCTTAGACTAATTATGATCCCTCTCCAGGGCTGGGCACATTACTGCCCAAACAATATTGGGGTTCAGCAAGGAAGGGGGGCAGTGGCTGCCAGCAAACATTGAAAGTTCTTTATTGCAATGACTGTGCATCACCCCTCCCTCCTTGTTCCTCCCCTGTTGGGGGAGGCTCTGGGGACCAGGGACAGGAACACACAGTTCTGGGTAGGCACAGGAGTAGGTGGAGGAGAAGTGGGGGGAGGCAAGGAAGAAAGATCATTAAAAGAAAGTTTCCTTAGCTGGCTTTTTTTTTTTTCAGTTTTCTTACAATGGCCGTAGATGATTGTAAACGATTTCTCATTCTTCAGAAATATACGAGTCAGGCCCTGCTGGCAGGGACATTAGTTATAAAGGCCGAGGAATGTCTGGGAAAGGCGAGACTTTGACCTCGATCTTGGGGGCTGCTCTGCCCTCAGCCCCGAGGGCCAGCCCCCACTTTCACCACAGCCCAGCTCTGGGGCCCATCTGCTTGTGCACAACAGAGGAGCCTGGGCATAAAGACCTCCACACCCAGCTGCTCAGAGCCTCTGGTCACCTCCTCCAGGCTGACCCCTAGGGTTGCTAAGTGTTCTCTTCACTGCATCCCTGGCGTCACCTTTCCCTTGTTAACCCATCTGCCAGTCCTAAGTGGATGAACACTGAGAGGGAGCCCCATCTCAGCTCCTTAAATCCTTTCATAGGTAAGTCAACTCCCCTCTCCTGCACACTCAGTTCAGAGGCTGCCTCAGCCCACCTCCCCCCAGGAGGCCACGGCAGAACTCCTGGGGCTTGGGAGGACGGTGGTTAAGGCAGAGGTAGAAAGGGTGAGGGCCAGACCTAACTGTGCCCATTTACAGTGCTACTTTCAGGGTTTGCTAAGATGACCCCTGAAGAAAGGGAACCCATATTAGAGAAAGAAGCATCGCCATGCCCCATGCCCCCCCATCCAGGATTCCAAGCCCCCGGAGTGGGGACCCACCTTGGGTCTGTCCAAAGGCTTCCCCAGCAGAGAATTCCCGGGTCATTTCCGCCGCCCCCCCCCAGCCCCCCGGCCTTCCCTGGCCTCTGGGTGTGCCCAGGCTCCACCTTCCGTGGGTTCCTCCCCCTCAGCTCCACCGGGCACCGACACCCACCTCCGTGTGACACGTGCCGCCCTCGGACCCCTTTAAGGAGCTGTGCGACTGGCAGTTCTCTGCCGCCCGGGGCAACATCCACTCGTGCACTTGCCCGGGAAAGCAAATCTCCCCAGTGTCCTGCGGGGAGACGGCTCCACCGCGGGCCCCCGCCTGCGCCCTCACTTCCCCTCCACCCGCCGGGCTGGGCAGTCTCTGGACGGGGCCCCAGGGCATCTCTGCGGCTCGGGGGGTGGGGGGGGCGGACAGAAGGCACCCGCAGGACCTGACCTGTGCCTGGAGGGAACTAAACAGTTTTGGAAGGTTTGCCCTTAGTGTCCCCAGAATAGGTTACGTCTCCTCTGGGTAAGCCAGACCTTCCTGTCTGCCACTGCACAAGCTGCTCTCCTGCAAACTCTGACTTACCCTTTCAGCTGAGTTTGATTGTCACCTACACCCCCCCCCCCAAACACACACACACACACACATCAACGGCCCCCAATGCTGGGGCTTATGACGTCACCCATCATCCCTCCATCAGACATTTTCAATAGTCTTTCAACAAGCAAATACTGAGCACCTACTGTGTCCAGGCCCTGGAGATACAGCTGGGAACAAAACCAACAAATGCCTGCCCTGCTCAGCACGCCAGGCCCCGTTAGCTCCACCTGCCTGCTTCCCTCTCCCGTCCCGGCTGCGGCCTTCCTGGACACCTAGCCAGAGCAGTCCCATCACCTGGGTTTACCATGTTCACAACACATCTGACTCTCTGAAATCATCTTCTTTATCTTGTTTTTAAATTTTTCTATCTCTCCCTCAACTCCAGGAGGGCAGGGATTTTTGCTCTCTTGTTCACTGCTGTATTTCTTAGATGCTAAGACTAAAGTCCTCACACACAGTGGGTGCTGAATGCAAAACTGCTGAACAAAGGAGAATATTGTAATGTTCCTTTGATCTCTCTGACCTCATCTCCTATTATTTCCATTCTCTCTCACTCCTATTTTCTATTCCTTGAATATGCCAGGCAAGGTCCCTCCTCTAGACCTTTGTCCTGACTGTTACTCCACCTGGACTGCTCTTTCCACTGCCTGCCTGGCTCCCTTTAGGAAAGACCTCACACCCTTTAGGTCTTTGCTTAAATTCCCATTGTCAGTAAGGTCTTCCCTGAGCACCCTCTCCTCACACCACAACTCCTGAAGCCCCTTCTTTATTTTCTTTGTCCTCAGGTGTTGATCACCTGGAATTACATTAATATTTTACTTATTTGCCTCCTACAATAGAATGTCAGCTCTCCCAGGGCAAGGATTTTTGTGTCTTGTTCACAGCCCCATCACTAGCACCTAGAAAAATCACTTACATGTAGTAGGTGCTCAATAAAACGTGTGGAGGAATGAATGTCTGTCTCTCTTACCAGATGTGAGCGAGCCTGGGATGGGAGTGCTGTGTTGTGGTCATCTCTGCAGTGACAGCACCCAGCAGCACCCCGGCACAGCTCCCATGACTCTGGTGCGCTTTCTTTGTCTCCCCAGACATCCTCCACCCAGCACTCCCTGCTGTCCCCCACTTCCAGTTTTCACCCACATGAGGCTCTGTGCCCACCCACCGTCCCCAAACAACCCTCCCCAAACAAAGTCTTAGGATGGTGGCAGATGGTGTGCCCTCTACGTTCCTTACCAAACTTTTGACTTCTCCCTGGAAAAATGAGCCCCCAGTGAGGAGCAAGAAAAAAGAGAGGAGGAAGAAGATGACCAGGAGCGCTGCTGCCACGTCAGAGACCAGAGGTGGTGGCCGTGCCTCTAAGGTCCAGCTACATACCCTGCATCTGCAATGTGAGTGCCATGTGACTGAGGCCTGGAGGGTGGGTAATGACGTGTGATTGCCCAGTCCTGGGGTTGACAGGGAGATGCCCGCAGTGCCAGTTCCCAGACCAAAGGGACAGAGGAGCAAGCAATGGGGATAAAGCTGATGTTTCCCAAGAACCACTGCTGCTTCCTGGACGGTTTGCTGTGCTCATCTTGCTGCCAGCAGAGTATCTAGTCTGTGTGATTGGACTCTGGCACCGGCGAGATCTGGGTTCAATCCCAGCTCTGCTGCCTACTGGCTGTGTGATCTTGGGCAGCCTTCTTAACCTCTTTGAGCCTTGGTTTCCCCTTCTGCAAGATGCGGCATAATAAGAGTACATCACAGGGATGATGCAATGCTTAAATTAAATAGTAGATATTTTGCTCTGCATGGAGTAGGCACCCAATAAATTAGAAGCTGTTATTAGCTTTACAGTTAGAAGTCCTCAGTTAGAAGGCTCTCAAAAGACTCTCTCATCCGATCCAATTGTGTATTTTTAGTAGCAAACAGCGTTGTGAATATTTGTTTTGCAGATGAGGTGACTAAGGCCCAGAGAAGCTGCCAAACCTCCCCAAAGTCACAAAGCTATCAAGTAACAGAAGATTAGACTCTGGGTTTCATCTTTCCACTCCCTTTCTCCAGAGGCTTTCAATTAGAATTTCAGTAACTCCCTCTCTTGAGAAAATGCAGTGCGCCAAAACGCATTTCTGTAGGCCTTCTTGGCGAGCACAAGAGTTACAAGCCCAGGACGCACAAAACACAAATGGTGAGTGGGTTGTGGCAGCGGATAATCAGAACAAAGTGCCTAAGTCTCGGGAGTGGGAGCGGGTGATAATGCTGCGGGCAGAGCAGCAAGAGACATTTTTACACGTATTAGTCACAGTAGGTACGGAAATGCTGTGGGAACAAACGGTCCAGGAATCACAGAGGCTTAACACAACGCAAGTGGATTTCTCGCTGTGAGTCAGGACGCTCTCCGGGGCCACTGTCCTCCCTGTGGTGACTTAGCAATCCAGGCACCTCCCAGCAATAGATCCTCACCTTGTCACCCAGCCATCGCAGGGAAAGAGAATTGGAGAACTCACAGGTTTTCTGGGTGCCTCACAGAGGGTGAAATCACCCCCTTACCCAAAATTGGTTTGGATGTTGGAATGGATGATGCCGCACATACCCAGACAATATGGAAATGTTTATTACTAGAATAATGGAACTTTCTGGGGACAGCAGCACAGGTGCAAGGAGGTGTGAGTGGCAAGGATGAAGGGGCGGGTGGCTTTGACTTTTACTGCGGCTGGGAGATGGGGCCAGGGTGAGGGTTCCCTGGGCAGGCTGGGATTTGTGTGGTTTGCACCTCCCACCAGCACCAAGGGAGGAAGCAAGTGCTTTTAGCAGCTGGCCTAGATGTGGGGCAAAAAGGGAGTGAGAGCTTGAAAGCTGTCATTGGCCAATCATCAAAAATGGAGTCTTCCTTGGGAATTCCCTGGCGGTTCAACGGTTAGGGCTCTGAGCTTCCACTGCAGGGGGCTCGGGTTCCACCCCTGGTTGGGAATCCTGCAAGCTGCCTGGCATCGCAAAAAAAAAAAAGAAAAAAAAAAAATGGGAGTCTTCCTACCTAAGCGTAGGCAAGTCTTTGCATTGGTCTTAGCTGTATATTTCTAAATGTGATTCCTCAGGCAAAGGGAAACAAAAGCAAAAATAAACAAATGGGAGAAGATATTGCAAATGATATATCCAATAAGGTGTTAATGCCCAAGATATATAAAGAACTCATATAAACTAATAAGGACCTACTGTACAGCACAGGGAACTCTACTCAATACTCTGTAATAGCCTGCATGGGAAAAGAATCTAAAATAGAGTGGATATATGTATATGTATATGTATAACTGATTCACTTTGCTGTACACCTGAAACTAACACAACATTTTAAATCAACTATACTCCAGTAAAAATTAAAAAAAAAAAAAAACTCATACAAATCAACAACAACAAAACAAACTACCCGATTCGAGCTGTCTACCAGTACATCGATAGCTCTAGGTCCTGGGAGCCAAGTTCCCCTGGCTTGTTAAAATAATAATAAAAGGTTTTGTGGCAGTGAATTGCTCCCACGGTACATTCTCCTTTTGTCCTTTAATAATAGAACCCCCCAAGCTTTAGCTGGGCACACAGATGCCCACATGAAAACTACACTTCCCAGTCTCCCTTGCAGCTATCTGCAGCCATGTGACTAAGTTTTGCCCAATCATATGTAAGTGAAAACAATTCCTGTGGCCTCTTGGTCATGCCCTTTTAGGAAGACTGAGTTACTTGCTGTCCCTCTACCCCCTTTCTTCTAACTGGAATGTGGACACAGCAGTTATGGTGATACATCATCTTTGACATCCTGGGGCAGAGCTTCTTGACTAGTGTGTCTGGAAATGTGGATGCCTTCTGCCCTCAGGAGAGCCTCTTTAAGGCCCCAAGGCCCTTCTACTCTTACCCCAAGGTACTATACACATATGATGTTTCTGTGTGTGCCGCGTTGTAAAAAATTAAGGGAAAAAAAAAAGGAAACAATGCAGCAGATGGCTGAGCAAGAGGGTGGAAGGAGGTGGAGGCGTGGACAATCTCACCCAGCATGAGCCTCTAGCCAGCCTCCCCCAACTACCAGATGAGAGAGAAAGCATCTACCTTGCTTAAGCCATCATTAGGATAGGTTTTTGCTTCTGCAACTGTAAAGTTGTATCCTAAAGAACATAGATGGTTTGGACTTGGAAATGATCTTACTGTCTACTCATAGGGAAATAGTTAAGTAAATATGGGTCCACATATATAATAAAATTAGGCAGTCATTACTGTTTGAAAAAGTACTTTGGTGACATGAGGGAAATGATTGATATATAATGAGACAGGAGAAAAAGCAATTTCTGATTTCTGCGTGAGGCAAAGGATCTCTGAGTTACACTGTGGTTATGTCAAATGAGGAGTGGTGGGTGGGTCCAGGGCAAGGTAACCCCCAGGACAGACTGGACTGGGGGTAGAGTCTCGGTGTTCCAGTCTGACCCAGGAGAGTGGGTCCAGACATCAGAGCTGAGGCCACGCATCTTCATCAGGATCTGGCCAGGAAAGGCGATGGTGTTCTGAGTCCTGACTGTGTAGGTGACCTCTTGGCTGGGGAGACACCAGGTAAAACCTGCACCCACCCCCATCGGAATAGTCCCAGAGAGGCTGACTCCACCTTTGCACCCTCCCACATAAGCCAGGCTAAGTCAATCGGCTAATTCCACCGCAATGATTGGTTCAGGGTTGAGCATGCCGACTAAGCAAATCCAATCAGAATCGATCTTAGCACGTTTGCTGAGAATTTTGAGACAGATGTTTCCTTTCTCTGGGAGGCATGATTGGCATATGTGAGGTGGATTTGTGGTTAAGAGCCTGCCCTGTGGAGCAAGACAGCCTGGATTCAAATCCCAGCCTCACCCCTACTCTGAACCTTTGAGAAGGATACTTTGAGCCTCAATACCATATTTGTAAAATAGGGATATTTATAGTACCTACTATAACTGTTGTGAGAATAAGAGGAGTTGATACAGATAAAAAAGCACTTTGCTCAGTGTCTGGAACATAATAAGTGCTCAATAAATCTTAGCTGTTATTATTATGTGACACCTGGAACTTTTGCAGCTACTGGGAAGGAATCCAGCCTGAGGGCCATGGAGCTACTGGATTCAGCCAGACCTGAGGACAGGCTGCTACTGTACTTCTAGTTCCAACCCCCAGTGAATTCCCTCAGCATCTAGACCAGTTTGGGTTGGTTTTTTGGATAACTGCAGCAGAAAATACCCCATGGTGATAATCCATGGTGAGACCTTGGGCAAGTCATGTAGCTCTCTGAGCCTCAGTTTCTTTATCTTTATTTTATTTTTTTTAAATGTATTTCAGGGCTTCCCTGGTGGCGCAGTGGTTGAGAGTCCGCCTGCTGATGCAGGGGACACGGGTTCGTGCCCCAGTCCGGGAGGATCCCACAGGCCGCGGAGCGGCTAGGCCCGTGAGCCATGGCTGCTGAGCCTGCGCGTCCGGAGCCTGTGGTCTGCAACGGGAGAGGCCATAACAGTGAGAGGCCCGTGCAAAAAAAAAAAAAAAAAAAAGTATTTCATTTTAGTATAGTTGATTTACAATGTTAATTTCTACCATACAGCAAAGTGATGCAGTTATACATATATATACATTCTTTTTTCATATTCTTTTCCATTATGGTTTACCACAGGATATTGATTATAGTTCCCTGTGCTCTACAGTAGGACCTTGTTGTTTATCCATTCTATATATAACCGTTTGCATCTGTTTATCCCAAAATCCCAATCCATCCCCTACCCACTGTCCGCCCTTGGCAACCACAAGTCTGTTCTCTATGTCTATGACTCTGTTTCTGTTTCATAGATAAGTTCATTTGTGTCGTATTTTAGATTCCACATATAAGTGGTATCATACGGTATTTGTCCTTCTCTTTCTGACTTACTTCGCTTAGTATGATAATCTCTAGGTCCATCCGTGTTGCTGCAAATGGCATTACTTCATTCTTTTTATGGCTGAGTAGTATTCCATTGTATCTATGTACCACATCTTCTTTATCCATTCCTCTGTCCATGGACATTTGGGTTTCTTCCATGTCCTGGCTATTGTAAATAGTGCTGCAGTGAACAGCATGTATCTTTTCAAATTATAGTTTTCTCTAGATAAATGCCCAGGAGTGGGATTGCAGGATCATATGGCAACTCTACTTTTAGTTTTTTGAGGAACCTCCATACTGTTCTCCATAGTGGCTGCACCAATTTACATCCCCACCAACGGTGCAGGAGGGTTCCCTTTTCTCCACACCCTCTGCAGCATTTGTTATTTGTGGACTTTTTAATGATGGCCATTCTGACCCGTGTGAGGTGGTACCTCATTATAGTTTTGATTTGCATTTCTCTAATAATTAGTGATGCTGAGCATCTTTTCATATGCCTATTGGCCGTCTGTATGTCTTCTTTGGAGAAATGCCTACCTAGGTCTTCTGCCCATTTTTCGATTGGGCTGTTTGCTTTTTTGTTATTGAGTTGTGTGAGCTGTAGTTTCTTTATCCATAAAATGGAACTGATATTAGAGAACGTGGAGAGATCAATGCACCAGGTCACTTTCCCACCACAGGCATGGACATTTTTGCATTTATGCTTCACACGCATTCTCATAAACACTCTCTCAATGATCTCCACCCTCATGTTCCCCTTGAAAAGCATTCAGATCCCCCTCTTAGTCCCCCCTACCACATACCCATCCATGAGCACCTCAACATACTCTCTCGAGGCACATTCCTCAAACGTGCCCCTCCCACATAGCCCTCCTTCCCAAGGCTTGGCCCTTCCTGGATGCAGCCTCTTCTCACCCCTACACCCCAGTTCCCTCCCGCAGATCCGCCCTGAGGCCACCAGGCCTCCAGACAGGGCCAAACCCCATGGGAAGCTCTATCATTCCTCCTGTCTCCCCTTTCAGCTACCCCCAGACTGGAGCAATCCCTATCCGGTTCCCTCTCCCAGGAAGTGCAGACAGAAGCCAGAGCCAGGAAGTGACTTTAATGTCTTTTGAGCAAGATGGCCCCCCCCCAAGGAGGAGAGGGAGGGAGGGGTGGCAGTGACCAGCCTGCATCCTCTAAATCAAATGGTACTGGCGGGTACAGACTGGGTCCTTGTGTATGCAACTTAAGCCTACTTGGCAGGGGCATGTGATGTCGATGGCGCCCTTGGTCTGCGGAAAACAGGTAAGAGAGTTGAGAGTTACCAAGGTGCAGGAAAGAAGGGGGTTTGAACTCCTTGGGTAGCAGAAGCAAGATCACAAGTGATGGAGTGAGACAGACGTGAGCTGTCAGCTCTACAGCTGATAACTTTGTGACCTTAGGCTTCTTTGTCTTAGTTTCTGCATCCGTCAAATGGGATAATAATAGTAACCCCATTTGTTATTTTGAGAAAATAGACAAAATAAAGTAGATCAAGTGCCCATGATGAAAAGATCCTCTGGCCACTTCAGCTGTAGACTTAGGCCACAGGAGCGGCCTGACTGGCTCCCTGGGCAATGGCAGCTCCCCAGACAGGGAGATGGAGGCTGAGCCCATCCTCCATAGAAAGATTTGGGCCCAGGGCCGGAGAAAAGGCAAGCAAGAACAAGATATACAATGCATTCTGCTCCCTGCATTTCCACCAGCTAATAACAACCATGCTCCATTGAGCACTGTCACTGCCATGACCATATACTCTTCCCAACAACGTGGTGGGGTGGGTACTTTAACCCCATTTTTCAGATGAGGAAACTAAGGCTCAGAGAGCAGAAGTGATCTGTCTGAGGTCACAAAGACAGGGGCTGGAAAAGCCAGGGTTTAAACTCAGGTCCAATCCCAAAACTGTGAGCCTGCCACGGCAGCTCCGCTCAAGAAATTAGGTCATAGCGGCAGGGAGGTAGGGATGGGTTGAGAGGTCTTTTCCCATCCGCTTTGCTGCAGTGATGTTAGGGTAGAGATATTCATTCATGCAACAAACATTTGTTGAGCACTACTGTGTGCAGGCACTAAACTGGGTGGGTAGGGGTTCAAAAGTGAGTATGTCTTAATCCTTCCCTTGCAGAGCTCTGCCCAGTGGCGGAGGCAGACAAAGGCAGGGAAGTCAGGGAGATACATGCTCTGCTGAGGGTCTGGGTCCCAAGAGTGTCAGAGCTCCAAGGAGGGAAGTCTTCTCAGAGGAGGTGGCTGGAGTTGTTATTGCAGGACGATTAGGAGTTTGCCAGGTGGAGAAGGGGGAAAGGCTGCTCCAAGGAAAGGGTAAAAAAAGCAGGTGCAGCCACATGGGTTTTTTAACCCATCCCCACCCTACATACCAGAAGGGGCTGCCCCACCCGAGTCTCACTTGGGGCAAGCACATCATGGTTATTCTGGCCCTAGGGACACAGAAGGCACACCGTGGTCCAAGTTGATGAGACAGCAGTCGCTGTAGCACTCCAAGTGGTGGGAACACCTAGCCCCGTTCGTCTGTGGGGACCCGCCCTAAGTCACCAGTCTCTGGCAGCATTTGTGTGTAGGGGTCAGGGGGGGTCCCTGACATTGCCAAAGCCCCAGGAGTCCAGAAAGAGAAGCCCTGAGATGGTCACCCCACCTCCCACCCCCCCCTCCGGCACCCTTCCAGCAGTACTCAGAGGAGCAGGGGGAGAGGAAGGGTGGCAGTTTAGTACTTTTCCCTCTGCTTCTCCTCTCCTGGGGGCCTCCCTCAGCTCTGTGGGTCCCAAAGGGTGACCTTTGTTGGGGGGAGAAAATACTCCCAGATCACACTTTAGTGGGGCGTGGGCGGGGGGGGTGGGCAGGACCGAGTGTCCAGGAGCGGGTGTTGGGAGGGAGGGGATGGTGCTGGTTGTAAGGCCACTTTCTTTCCCCTCCAGAGCCACCAGGGAGGTGAAGCAGGGCTTTGAAGTCCTTTGGGAACCTATCAAGCTTCCAGCCTGAGAAGAAATCGCCAATACGGGGTGGTTCCCCCCATCCCCCTCTTCTCTCTCAAAACCCAACTGGCACCTTCTGGCTAGACGATTATACCTCGACCACCGCCCTCTGCTAGAGTGGAAGGTTCCAAAAGCTCTCTTGGCTCACCTTTGCAGACCCCTTTTTAAATTGCGGGAACGCCTCCCAGCAGGGGAGCAGCATCGCCGCGAGTATCGCGAGGGCCGCGGCCATGCGCTTGGGAAGCAGAAGTCCCGTCGGGCTCCGAGAGGCTGCGGGGATAAACCTTCCCGCTGCCACGTGACCCGGCGCCCCCAGCGTCCGCCCTGGGCTGGGGGCGGAGGGTGAGGGAGTTAATGGTCACAGGCCACTCCAGAGCGGAGGCCCAAACCAGCAGAAGCCCTTTCTAGCGCCCAGGAGGCTCCCAGGCCCCGGCAAAAGGATGGAATTAGGAAAGGCGCTCCTATGAGACCCTGACTCAGGCGTGGACCGGCCAGATGATCGATTTTAGGGGCCCTAGGGCCATCCGTATGTATTACTTGCAAATTAAAACTTAAAACTGTAAACTACAACTTTATTTTCAAAAATTATGCAAAATTTATATGCTGAAATGAAACAGCTTGCTTCTTGATGTTCTGACTCTCTCTGCCCTTTGCTGCACCAAATTGCCCACCACCCCACCCACCCTGACCTTTTGGACAAGCCAGCCCCGCCCTCTGGTGTTTTTCATACCCTCACAGGCCCAGACACGTCCTCTGTAAGAATCAGGAGGCAATGGGAATTCCCTGGCGGTCCAGTGATTAGAACTCGGGGCCGCTGGGTTCAATCTCCGGTGGGAGAACTGAGATCCCACAAGCCTTGGGCTGCGGCCAAAAAAAAAAGAAAAAAAACAGGGCTTCCCTGGTGGCGCAGTCGTTGGGAGTCCGTCCCCCGGTGCGGGGGACACGGGTTCGTGCCCCGGTCCGGGAGGATCCCACGTGCTGCGGAGCGGCTAGGCCCGTGAGCCATGGCCGCTGAGGCTGCGCGTCCAGAGCCTGTGCTCCGCAATGGGAGAGGCCACAACAGTGAGAGGCCTGCGTACCACAAAAAAAAACAGCCAGGAGGTAAGACAAGATGACCTCTAAGACGTAGACGTCTTCCAGGTTTAAGGAGTCAATTAACTGTCAAAGAATTTGTAAATTGTATATAATTCACCCACCTTAGTATGGGGGCAAGATGGAGGGGGCGAGGAGAGGAAGACTGGGAAGGAAGATGGTTCAGGGAGAGCTTCAGGTAGCCCTCAGTGGAACTGGGGGAGGCAGGCCTTCCGCACCATTTCCCTCTGGATGAAACTCGCACCTCACCCCACCCTTGGATGCTTCTGCTTTTAAAATTTTGCTAGTGAGATCACTCTGTATGACAGTCTCTAGGTCCATCCACGTCTCTGCAAATGACACAATTTCGTTCCTTCTTATGGCTAATATTCCATTGTATATGTGTACCACATCTTCTTTATCCATTCCTCTGTTGATGGACATTTAGGTTGCTTCCATGTCCTGGCCATGGTAAATAGTGCTGCTATGAACATTGGGGTGCATGTGTCTTTTTGAATTATGGTTTTCTCCAGGTATATGACCCAGGAGTGCTGGGTCATATGGTTGTTCTGTTTTTAGTTTTTTAAGGAACCTCCATACTGTTTTCCACAGTGGCTGTATCAATTTACATTTCCACCAACAGTGTAAGAGTGTTCCTTTTTCTCCACACCCTCTCCAGCATTTATTGTTGAGAGACTGTCATGCAGAGTGAAGTAAGTCAGAAAGAGAAAAACAAATATCGTATATTAATGCATATATTTGAAATCTAGAAAAATAGTACAGATGAACCTATTTGCCAAGCAGAGACACAGATGTAGAAAACAAACATATGGACACCAAGGGGGGAAACGGGGGGGGGGATGAATTGGGAGATTGGGATTGACGTATATACACTACTATATATAAAATAGATAATTAATGAGAACCTACTGTATAGCACAGGGAACTCTACTCAATGCTCTGTGGTGACCTAAATGGGAAGGAAATCCAAAAAGGAGGGGATATATGTATACGTATAGCTGATTCACTTTGCTGTAGAGCAGAAACTAACACAACATTGTAAAGCAACTATACTCCAATAAAAAAAAAAAAAAAATTTGCTCGTAAGAAAATATCTGAGGGGCCCTGACTTGAAGGGGATGCTATAGACTGAATTGTTTCCCCCCTTCCCCAAATTCATATGTTGATGCCAGATCCCTCAGTGAGATGAGACTTGGAGATGGGGCCTTTGGGAGGTAATTAGGTTTAGATGAAGTCCTGAGGGTCCCCTCATGATGGGATTAGCACCGTCATAAGAAGGGACACCAGAGAGTTTGCTGTCTCTTCCTCTCTGCCGTGTAAGGACACAGAGAGAAGGCAGCTGTCTGCAAGCCAGGAAAAGGGTTCTCACCAGAACCAGACCATGCTGGCACCCTTATCTTGGATTTCCAGCCTCCAGAGGTGTGAGAGGTAAATTTGTGTCGTTTAGGCCACCCAGCCTATGGTGTTTTCTTATGGCAGCATGAGCTGACTGATATAGGGGGCTTAGGTCTTTTCTCTAAGATAACAGCTCCCACTGAGCTCAGATGGTTTTGTGTCCATGAGCTCTGTTAGCCCTCCCTGTATTAGGGTAATTAACAAAGGCTGTCACAACAGAGAACTCTTGAAATTTCAGTGGCTTGGTACCATAGTGCTTTATTTACCAGTCATGTAAATTTTGATGTGGGACAGGAGACCTTTCTCCCATCTCATAGCCTCACCGTCTGGAAGAGTGGCCTCCAAGGTCCTTATAGAAGATGGGAGAGAGAGATGAAGGAAGCACATGGATCCCTAAATGCCTCAGCCAGGCCTGACACATGCCTCTTCCACTCAGAGACCATTGGCCACAACTAATCATGTGACCTCAACCTTCTGCAAGGGAAGCTGGGAAATTCAAGTCCGGGAATATTTAGTGCATACTATCGTTTCTGCTGCCCATTTTACAGCTGAGGAACCTGAAGGCTCAAGGTAAAATAACTTGCCCAAATAACACAAATAAGTCACAGAGCCAGATATAAACCCAGGGCATTCTAGCTCCTGAGCCCAAGCTCTTCCACTGCCCCTCCCCCCCACTGCTGTGGGTGGCC
The DNA here is from genome assembly GCF_059928025.1 of Delphinapterus leucas. Lineage (NCBI taxonomy): Eukaryota > Metazoa > Chordata > Mammalia > Artiodactyla > Monodontidae > Delphinapterus > Delphinapterus leucas. The sequence goes on from NC_143138.1 coordinate 38,900,620, forward strand.
AGAAGGCTTTGTCCCCTAAAGGGATTTCTATCGTCATTAGTTTCCCATCCGCAAAGCTCATTGTGAACTGGAGAGGAACCCCAGGGGATAATAATTCTTTGTTTAGAGTAAGGTACTTTCCTGAGGTATTTGTGAGGGGTAGATAATTGGTAAATAATGTCTAAGACTGCTCAGAAAAGGGGCAGGTGTGGGACAAGAGGCCAATGGCTGTGTGTCAAGATTGGCAGGTTGAGATTCTTGATTTGAGGACCAGGGGCCCCAGGGAGGTTTGTTGAAGGCCCTGAGTGGGTGGCGGGCCCATGAAATTCTAAATTCTATGCAAAATACCCTTTTTTTTTTTTTTTTAAGGACAGAGGGCTACATTAGCCTCAGAGACTAGTTCAAATCCTTCATTTTTTTTCCTTTTTAAAAAAAATTTTGTTGAAGTCTAGTTGATAGAGCCTTCATTTTAAGGTCAGGAAACTGAGGCCCAGAGAAGGAAGGGACTTCCCCAGGTGGCTGAACAGAGCCAGGTCTGGACCCCGGGCTCCTGACTCCAAGTCCTCTTCTTCCTGTACCAGTGGCCTGTTTCCCAAATCCAGGTGGCGCTGGTCACAAGCACAAATCCAGGACACCTGTGCTGTGTGAGGGGGTGGGAGCCAGATCACTAGGGTCCCCAGGGCCTGTGGGTGGGTGGTCACTGACCCACCTGACCTGTGAGCGCGGCCCTGGCTCTGCCCTTTGGCCGGGACCCAAACCTGGCCAGCCCAGTCTCGTCTGAGGAGAAAGGGGCAGGAAGCGCCTGGCTGGGCGGACATCCTCCAGTGCCTTCTTTCCTGCATCTATCTGCTGGTTTCCATGACAATATTCTCACTGGTCTACAGCAAAATGAAAAAAATAAGGGCTTTTTTTGTTAAAGAGTTTATCATTTAGGGGACTTCCCTGGTGACACAGTGGTTAAGAAGCCGCCTGCTAATGCAGGGGACACGGGTTCGAGCCCTGGTCCGGGAAGATCCCACATGCTGCAGAGCAACTAAGCCCGTGCGCCACAACTACTGAGCCTTAGCTGTAGAGCCCGTGAGCCACAACTACTGAAGCCTGCGCACCTAGAGCCCGTGCTCCGCAACAAGAGAAGCCACCACAATGAAAAGCCCGCACACTGCAACGAAGAGCAGCCCCCGCTCGCGGCAACTAGAGAAAGCCCATGTGCAGCAACGAAGACCCAAAGCAGCCTAAATAAATAAATAAGTTTATTTTAAAAAATAAATAAAGATAAACGTATTTAAAGAACCAGTTTTTCTTTTTGGCTGCACCGTGGAGCATGCAGAACTTCCGCGAACAGGGATCAAACCCATACCCCCTGCAGTGGAAGCACGGAGTCTTAGCCACCGGACCACCAGGGAAGTCCTGAAGAACAATTCTCTACTCTGAAATTACATCCTTCCTACTTTTTTGGCCTTCAAATGTGTTTTTATGAAACAATGGAAAATAAGACAGTAGTAGTTTTGTTCAGTTTTCCATGTTGTTTCTTTGCCGATATATTAGATATATACACACAAATGCTGTCAGTTCCTCAAATTTTTTGGAATTTTTAATCAGTCTGGAAAATCCAAAATAGAATTCTGGAGAAAACTGCCCTTGTGAAAGTCACCCATCACTCAACTCATTCCTGAAGGAACTCTCAAGGTAGTCTGGGGAGAATGATGAACAGTTGCCCGAAAGAGTCTGAGATGTGGAGAGAGGGCAGCAAAAGCTTCCTCGAGAAGAGGACAGGCAGTGAGAAGTGTTTGCAGGTACAGAGGTGGGGCACCGAGGCCTACATAGGATGACCAGGACAGGCCTGGATGCCCACAGGAGGGGTTGGTGCTCTTTTGTGAAGCCTTGAAGGGGGACTAGGATTTAGGCAGGCCGAGAGTAAAGGCCTTCCAAGCAGGGCTCCAGAGGGACAAAGGTTTGGAGGTGAGAATGAGTAGAGGACAGGCTCTCTGCTTGTGGAGGATGCAGATGATGTTGGAGTGGTCAGTACTCCAGGGACCTTGGGGGACCATGGGAGTAACCCCAGTTGAAGTGGCTCCTCAGTGGAAAGTTGGGCTGGTGGTGGCCATGCTGGAGTCAGGGTGGGTCCCAGACTTAGCCTGGGTTCCGGGGGTTTGGTGGGGTAGGGGGGTTCCCTGCTCTGTGAGGATGGGAAGGGTCTCCTGAGCAAGGAAGAGGCCCACCATGTCTTTTTTTTTTTTTTTTAACATCTTTAAGTGCTTTAAAATGGTGTGTTAGTTTCTGCTTTAGAACAAAGTGAATCAGCTATATGTATACATGTATCCCCGTATCTCCTCCCTCTTGTGTCTCCCTCCCACCCTCCCTATCCCACCCCTCTAGGTGGTCACAAAGCACCGAGCTGATCTCCCTGTGCTATGCGGCTGCTTCCCACTAGCTATCTATTTTACGTTTGGTAGTGTATACATGTCCATGCCACTCTCTCACTTTGTCCCGGCCCAGCATGTCTTGAGGGAGGTCACCTCATGCCCAGCCTCAGGTCATTTCACACACACACACACACACACACACACACACACACACACGGGCAGGGCTCAGAACACACAGCTCCCATCTTATTTCTTCCCAGGACAGCCTGGTCCTGGGGAGGGGCTGTCAGCTCAGCCGGGGAGGAAGACAGGCCTGGAGGAAGAGGACAGAGCTGACCGCAGCCTCCCCCAGACGTAGTCAGCCCTTAGACCCGGGGCTTCTACCTGGAGGACAGAAGTGGGTAGTCACACCTGGTGGCCAGTGTGCTACTCCATTGCCCTCCACCCACGGGAGTGGATTGAGCATCTCCAGACAGGTTAGCCTATGATGGGGCTTCCTCAGAGGGGCCATAAAGTGCTCCCCACGACCTCTGCATTCAGGTGAAATGAAGAAGGTCCCCAGAGGTCTCCATGCAGCTTCGGGTAACAGAGGGATGGCCTGACCTGGTGCCCTGCCCACACTGCCTACGCGTAGGGTGCCTGTGTAGACGGGAGTTTTGTTCTTCCCGGCTCAGGGAGTCTCTGAGCCACATCAGTACTCAGTCACTTGGGCAATGAGGGCCCCTGACCACTTCGGGGAGCTATGAAGTAATCACAACTCCTTTAGCTGCAACTGAAAGAAACCCAAGACTAACTAACTTGTTTTAAAAATAAAAACCAAAGTAACAGCGTTGGGCCAATAGCTGTGTGAGGCTGGCCTCAGGGGTCCAGGGACACACTTGCTGGTGTTAGGTGTCTCCTACTCAGCTTCAACCTTTGTGGGGACTTCAGTCTCTCTGTCTCTGGGAGGGAGGCTGCCCCTCTGGACAGTGGGAGGGGGTGGGCAAATCTGTATAAAGCCCCAAGCCCCTCCCTTCAGCACCCATTATACAAAACCCTAGAAGAATTGACTGGCCTAAGTTGGGCCAATTGGCCTGGCCAGTGGGGGCCAGGGACTGACTGTTACTGGCAGAACCTCATGAAGCCTGGGCAGGGCAGGTTTCCAAAGGCAGGGAGATGGGGGTTGGGATGGGAATGGATGCCGGTGGGCAGAAACACAGGTTTCTGCAACACAGGGGGATTGCTCCTCCCCCAAAGGCAGGAACGTGTCAAGGTTATGTTCCTCTAGCCAGGGACAATGCCTAAGGAAAGGTCCTCAGAAACATGTGCCCACTACCTCCCATCCCCCCTCCCCAAAAGCCTTAAGCTACATTCCATAGACCAATGGGTTTCAATCACTTGTTTTTTTTTTACTACAAAGATTTTTTTTATACTGGTATTCAGACAACCAGTAGATACTGTTGGCATCCATTCCAATTGACTTATGTCTGTCATGCTGGTTGTTGAATATTTGGATTATTATCGCTGCAAATGTGTATGTGTGTATGAAGCTAAAGTTTCACAAAACAATACTTACATTTACTATATGTGATCTGCTCTGCGATTTTCTATTCTATGTCATCTTTTTTAAAATGTCGGTTAGAATCCCAAATTGATTTCACTGTCCACTTATGTCCATTGATTGCTCTGGGCACTCTATTGAGTCCAACCAGTTTGCCCAACCAACTGTAGACGTCTTGGCAGTCTCCATTTGCCCATTCATTCATTTATTCAACAAATATTTAGCACCACCTACTCTATGTCAGGCATTTTTATAAAATAAATTTATTTATTTATTTATTTATTTATTTTGGGCTGCACGCAGACCCCTCCAGCCATGGCGAGCGGGGACCACTCCTCAACGCGGTGCACGGGCTCCTCACCACAGTGGTCTCTCCCGCCGCAGATCATGGGCTCCAGGCATGTGGGCTTCAGCAGTTGTGGCACGTGGGCTCAGCAGTTGTGGCTCATGGGCTCTAGAGCTCAGGCTCAGCAGTTGTGGTGCAGGGGCTCAGCCGCTCCGTGGCATGTGGGATCTGCCCGGACCAGGGCTCAAACCCATGTCCCCTGCATTGGCAGGTGGACTCTCAACCACTGTACCACCAGGGAAGTCCCTGTGTCAGGCATTTTTATCATCAGGGTTCAGGTGCAGATAACAGATACCACTGTGCCTATTTTAAGCAGCAAGAGATGTAACATAGTAATTGAGGGCTTACAAAGCCTTTGCAAGGGCTTGAGGGGTAGAATAGAGACTGAACCTCCAGGAATAAAATTTTTCAAAAAACCCACTGTAGAACTGAGCTGCCAAGGAAGCTACCAACCCTGCCACCATTAGGAGGATGAGAGTCAGGAGGCCATCGCTACAGCTGTTGGCCCCAGGAAACACACGCCTTAGCTGTGATCTCAGAATCAGGAAGCTGCCATCAAAAAGTATAGCCTTTGTTTGCTCTATCTGCTGTGGCCAGAAAAAGAAAAAGAATGTCTTCCACATTTTCAGCCCTAAGGTCCAGGAAGGCACACCAGGAGGAGGTGGAGCAAAGGCCAATCTATAGGAGACACCTCAGGGACAAAACGTCTGGAAGTGGCACGGGTTCCTTGAATGGGTTGGAGGTAGGTTCCTCTCTCGTACCTGAAAACTTTTCAATGTTTACAGCTATAGATCACTTTGAATGTCAACCTATGCTTTTTATTTCTATGCTTCTCTTTCATATATATTTAACATGTTGGTTTTTTAAAAATCACATTTCCAATGGTCAGGCTTTTGTCCTCCCCTGGGAATTTGGTGGGGAAGTCCCATCCTCTGCGACCTTCCCCTTCCAACTGCACTGCACTTACACACCCACCCTGGTCCACTCTCTGGAAGGTGAGTTTCCATTCAACTATTCCCTTGTCACTTCCTTCTAGCAGCAATCCAGAGAGAATGCTCCCTCGGCTCTGTGCCATCATCAGTCTTTGCTGGACAAATGCCCAGGGTCCAGGAGCTGCTGATACAGAGCTCTGTCCTCTTTCAGTCATTGGTAACTTGAACTTGTTCATCCCCGTCTAACTTTTAATTAATTAATTTATTTTATTTTATTAAAAAATTTTTTTTGGCCATGCTGCGAGGCATGTGGGATCTTAGTTCCCCGAGCAGAGATCGAACCCGTGCCCCCTGCAGTGGAAGCACAGAGTCCTAACCATTGGACTGCCAGGGAAGTCCCTCACCCCCTTCTAGATTTTCATGGCGGTCATAGTTCCCCTCTCTAGAAACAGTTGCTTCACAGACAGAAGATGATAACTGCCATTTGTGGAAACCAAGGCAAAAGATGGTCCTGGGAAAGACGGGCAGATAGATGAGCTCACCTCCCCTTTCTGAGTCCTTTGATGGACCCAACTCACTCCCTTCTCTGGTACCCAGCTCTGTTCTCACCTGCCAGCTCCTATTTAAGAGGATAAAAAAAGAGCACTCAAAGCTTGATAAATATTTGTCTAACAAGTAAATTATGAAACAAGTAAATCACTAATACTAGAATTTCATTGACCAAGACAGGGCTGTAGATTATACAAACAGGTTTGGCTGCAGTAAAAGAAATCACAGAACAAATGGATTAATATAAGATAGAAGTTTGTTTCTCTTTCACATAGCATTCCAAGGATATGCAGTCCAGGGCTGATATGGGATCCCCACAGTCTCAGCGGTCCAGGCTGCTGGAGTTTCATTGCTCTGGCATCTATAGGTATTGCCTTCATCAGCCTGGTCAAAGATTGTCTTATAACCTGTTCATATTTCAGGTTGTGGAATGAAGCATGGGGATGAGGGAGGGGAGGGCCTGACTGTTTGCTTTAATATCGTCCACTCCGTCGGTCAGTCATAGTCCCATGACTAATCCTAGCTGCAAGAAAAACTGGGAAATACAGGGTCTATTTTAGGCAGCCATGTGCCCAGATGATCTAGCAGTCTAAAGTATGTGTGTGTGTGTGTGTGTGTATTTGCCAGGTTGTATGCTTTCTAATTCCACAAGTTATACTCACACACATGCCCAAGAGTCCTGTCTCTAATCTCCTTAACCGTGCAATTGCCATTCCATGTTCTGTCTCTGATATTTGATATTTGACTCCAGCATCCCCCCCACCCCCGAATACAAGTATATGATATGAGAATGGAGAGGGCTTACAGTAAGGATTCATTTCCCTTCGTCATTCTCTCAGTCCAGACTGGGCCACAGTAGCCCACAATTTACATACATTCCTTGGAAATAAAAAAAAAAAATTGCCAACCGTGTGCCCAGAGTATGACACTGAGCTGGGCAGTTAACCTTGATGGTTTCCAGTGTAGGAGACAGGATCTGTTACATAGCACCTCCTGCCCCTTTTCCATTGATGGTACCTCCAGCCTCGGGGTATTTTCCCTGAGGTTCCATCTAGAGGTCAAATCTTGGGAACCAGCTCACTGCCTAGGAAGTAGCTGAGGTTCTCACACTTGCTCTGGCAGCCTGGACCCTCCGGTGCTCTCTGTAGAACACCAGGAAATGGCCAGAGATGGAATCCAAGTTCATGAACTCAGCTCTCTTTCTCTGCTTTCCTTCCCTCTTTTTACTCTATTTTATGTATCTAGGTCACAGCATCTCGAACAACCCATAAACTATTTTAAGAAATCACATTTCTATGTTTTTCTATTATTATTTGTTTGCTCCTTGCTCATTCATTTTGAAATCTGTTAGTCATCAGCAGATAAGCTGTAGCAGGTGCCAAACGTTTAGGCGAAAAATACTTATTCATTTCTCCCTACCACTTAAAGAAAGACAAGCCTTACTTAGTTTTGACTATGGTAGTCCTCTCTGTCCAGCTCAAGGAAAAGAGGTGTTCTAAGGTGGCAGTGACTGAGAATCTCTGGGGTAAGGAGCTGGTTTGGAGGAAGGGAAGACAGTTGAGAGGAACGAGAGGACCTTCCAGGGTGGGGTTTTGGTTCATCGTTTGGCTCTGTGGAAGCAGGTGTCATGGAGGGAAAAGGCTCTCTCCACCCACTTCTTGTTTGTCTCAAAGAAATCCACGTTGTGTTCCCGGACATTCGAATGGCCATAGTTACTTGTGGGCAGCGGTCGTGGGCATTAAAGGTCCCACACTTGAGTGTGGCACTGGTGATTTTCTTTTAAATTTTATTTAGTTATTTATTTTTTTGGCTCCGTTGGGTCTTCTTGCTGCGTGCGGGCTTTCTCTAGTTGTGGCAAGCGGGGGCTACTCTTTGTTGCAGTGCGCGGGCTTCTCATTGTGGTCGCTTTTCTTGTTGTGGAGCACGGGCTCTAGGAGCACGGGCTTCAGTAGCTGTGGCACGTGGGCTCAGTAGTTGTGGCTTGTGGGCTCTAGAGTGCAGGCTCAGTAGTTGTGGCACACAGGCTTAGTTGCTTCGCGGCTTGTGGGATCTTCCCGGACCAGGGATCAAACCCGTGTCCCCTGCACTGGCCGGCGGATTCTTAACCACTGCGCCACCAGGGAAGTCCCAGTATTGGTGATTTCTGTTCTCATCCTTGAGTGGAAGAACTGACCCAGTGGCTAGACCCTTGAAAGAGTCACGTGTTACATTCATTACATAATGAATTACCCCAAAGCTCAGTGTCTTAAATCATCATTTATTACTTCTTAGTTTCTGTGTGTCAGGAGTGCAGTCACAACTTGGTTGGGTCCTCTGGCTCTGGGTCTCTCACGGGCTGCAATCAAGGTGTCGGCTGGGGCTGCAGTCACCTTCAGGCTTGGCTGGGGGTGCATCTGCTTCCAAGTTTACTCAGGTGGTGGTAGGCAGACTTCAGCTCATTACAGGCTGTTGGACCAACAGCTTCAGTTCTTCACAGGCTGTTGGCTGAGCCCTCTCCATAGGACAGCTCCCAATGTGGCCATTGGCTTCATCAGCCCAAGACAGTGAAGGACAAGGGAGAATGGAAGCAAGATGGAAGTCACAGTGTTTTGTAATCTAATCTTTAAGGTAACATTCCCTCGCTTGGCCATTGCATGGTCAGGCCACTCAAGATGGCTGTTCTCTTGCTCTTTGTAGGTCCGCTGCTCAACAAGTCCCTGTTTCACCTGCACCTATTCACGTGAACGTGTTTTTCCCCTGCTCCAGCTAGTGACTGATCTAATCCCTGCTCTACCTGCCAGTTGTTAAAAGGAAACATCTGCCCTCGTGATGGTCATTAATCTGAGGGGCTGTGAGGGTCGTACTCCAGCTCGTTTCCCGGGTAACTGATGAGCCAACCTGACGTCAATTCCCCCTGTAAATGGTAGCCTCTTTCTCCGCCAAGTAGCGAAGATTGCTGTCATGTCCTTCCTGCCGTCTGCGGAATATGGTAGGATGTCACTCCAGGACCTTTTGTTTCAGACATGTAACATCCCCTATCTCTCTATTGCTGACTCCGAGCTCTTTCTTCAGTCTTGAGGCTGGGCAATTACAAGGCTTTCAGGCCTGAGAGGTGTAGCCCAACAGCCATATTCTATTGGTAAGAAGCAAGTCACTAGGCCCAGTTCACATTCAAGGGGGGCAAATTACACAGGAGAAGTGGTAACATGTGCGTTTAGAGAGGAGAGACCCTGCTTTAAGTCTTCAGACAAAGCTGGGGACTCCAGCCCCATCTGCTTGAGACCCTGTGTTGAGGTCCTGCTGGAACCGTCCAGTGGTGTTCCCTCATCTCTGTCCCTCACACGTCTCCTTCAGGAAATCAGTTACAGGAGTAACTGGCAGTCTCCCTGGCCAAATACCATCTACCAGCACCCCAGCCCCTCTCGTAATCCCATCAGAGGGAAACTCTTATTTCCCTTTTTGTAAAGTCCAAGTAGTTTCCCACCCTGGAAAGCTCTTCCCTCTCTCAAGATCGTATTCAAGCCCATCTCTTCTGTGAAGCCTTCTTAGAATCAACTGAAAAGATGGAAAGAGATGTTTCTTTGGAAATATAATTGCCTGAAGGTAAAAGAAGTCTGCAGGAAAGAAAACAAGCTAACCAGCTGGAGGGCAGACCGAGGGACGGGATAGATAGGGTGGCAACTATTGGTTATGAACTTTCTCTTCTCCTTAGCAGAGAACCTCCCAGGCGGGAGACAGATGCATCTACATGCTGAGTACACGTTGATTTTTTGTTTGTTTTGCTTTCTTCAGCCACGCTGTGCAGCTTGCGGGATCTTAGTTCCCCGACCAGGGACTGAACCCGGGCCATGGCAGTGAAAGCGCCACATCCTAACCACTGGACTGCCAGGGAATTCCATAGTGCTTGTTGCTTGATGCCACCTGTGGTGGTTTTTAAATGGTCACAAATTGACACTCTCCTCTTGGAAAGGTAGAGCCTAATTCCCCTTGTCTTGAATGTGGACTGGACCTAGTGACTCACGTCTAACAAATAGAATGTGGGGGAAGTGATAATGTATGACTTCTGAAGTTAGGTCAGAAAAGGTACAGCAGCTTTTGCCCTGCTCTCTCTTGGATGATTCACTCTAGGAGAAGCCAGCTACTATGTCACAAGTACGCTCAACTATCCCTGTGAAGATGCCTATATGTAGAAAGCCTGAGGCTTCCTGCCAGCTGCCAGCACCAACTTGCCGGCCACATGAGTGTGCCATCTTGGAAGTGATCCTCCAGCCCCAGTCGAGTCTCCAGATGACTGCAATCCTGGCCAGTATAGCTTGACTGCAAGCACAACTTGACTGAATCAGAACCACCATGCCAAGACGCTCCCGAATTCCTATGAGAGAGAACAAGTGCTCATTGATGTTTTAAACTGTTAAGAGGAAAGGAGCTGGAGAGACATGGCAGGAGGAAAAGTTTTCTGCTTCCCTGTTCTAGTGTGCTTGATTGGCAGGCTCCTGCAGTGCAAACAGCTTCGCCAGTGCCCAGCTCCTGGAGTGGCCAGCAACATCCAGCAGCCAGCAGATCCTCCTGGCACTACCCCTCGGGCAGCAGTGTCAGCAGAGTGCCCCCACCTCCTGCAGCTTCTCCAGCATCTAGCACCTGCTGTGCATGTGGCTTCTCCGGCAAGGATGCTCCTGCAGCACTCACGGTTTCTCCAGCCCCAGGATCCTGCAGTACGTGGAAGCTCCTGTACCCTGCTCAGGTGGTTTTGTCGTGGAGTGCCTTTGGCTCGACACCTCCCCATGAAGAACTTTCCCTGGCATCTAAGAAGGCAGATTTCTGCACGTTCCACTGGTATGACGCTGCAGCGACTTTTCTGCCATACAGCGAGCCACAGGCTGTGTTCTCCTCAACAAAGCCTGGATTTCAGCCTTGAGGTGGGGGGTGGATATCTCTTCCCTGGCAGCTCTGTTTCAGCCTCAGTCCTGGGGGTAAGGAAGGGCTGCTTCTATGTCTGCTATTCAACTGCTGGAGTTCTCTTTACTCCTTACTAACCAATTCTTCATTATTTACAACAGGGGATTGAAGTAAAAATTATTTTTAAATCTCCCTCTTCAAATTACTGTGTGGTTTCTCTCTCTTGATTGGACCCAGACTGATACACTAAGTTTTGTCAGAATTTGTTACACAGCCACCAATAACCAATATACCCCTCGCCGTCTCATTGTCCACTGCCGGCTCTCCTTTCATTATCATCAGACAATTGTTATCACGTGCCTGTCCAGAGCAGGCTCTTCCTTCAAGGCTTTTATTAGCAGTCAGATAGGACCTGCTGCAAAAAGAACAAAGTTTATAAAACCCAAGCTTTCATTTGCTAAATGCCAAATGAGAGGCTCAGATGAGAAGTGCTGCCGGAAGTGCCAAAGCTGGTATAGTTGAAGAAAACTCTAGACCACAGCAGGGCATGGGGGCACAGCCCAGGGGAAAAGAGAAAGAAGGGTCCTGTAAGGCAGGGAGAAGTTCGTATCAAAACCTCGGGGGCAAGACCAAACATGGTAGGATTAGGACAGCCGTGACTTGTTTGCTCTAGTTTGGTTGGAGCAGAGTGTTGAACTGCTAGGTTAGTGGCCGACAAGATGAACAGATGGTGAAGGGCCTTAAATGCAAAGTGAATTCATTTGGTGCTATTATGTGAAAAAAGGGCTCCAGTGACCATGCCTTCCAGGACAAAATCCTATTTGCTTTTGATGTAGTTACTCTTTTTTTTTTTTGCGGTACACGGGCCTCTCACTGTTGTGGCCTCTCCCGTTGCAGAGCACAGGCTCCAGACGTGCAGGCCCAGCGGCCATGGCTTACGGGCCCAGCCACTCCGTGGCATGTGGGATCTTCCCAGACCGGGGCATGAACCTGTGTCCCCTGCATCGGCAGGAGGACTCTCAACCACTGCGCCACCAGGGAAGCCCTGATGTAGTTACTCTTATACTTGTCAGATCGTGTGACCTAGATTTGGGGCTGAGAAAAGTTCACTTTGGCAGTGGGGAAACTATGAAGATTTTTGAGGATGGTGCAATGTGGGGTTCTTTTTTTTTTTTTTTTTAATTTTTTGGCCGCGCCGTGAGGCACGCAGGATCTTAGTTTCCTGACCAGGGATCAAACCCGCGACCCCTGCAGTGGAAGTGCTGAGACTTTTTTTTAATTTTTATTTATTTATTTATTTATTTATTTATTTATTTATTTATTTATTTATTTATGGCTGCGTTGGGTCTTTGCTGTGCACAGGCTTTCTCTAGCTGTGGCGAGCGGGGGGCTACTCTTCTTTGCAGTGCACGGGCTTCTCATTGCAGTGGCTTCTCTTATTGTGGAGCACAAGCTCTAGGTGCGTGGGCTTCAGTAGTTGTGGTACGTGAGCTCAGTAGTTGTGGCTCGTGGGCTCCAGAGTGCAGGCTCAGTAGTTGTGGTGCATGGGCTTAGTTGCTCCATGGCATGTGGGATCTTACCAGACCAGGGATCGAAACTGTGCCCCCTGCATTGGCAGGCGGATTATTAACCACTGCGCCAACAGAGAAGTCCCAAAGTGCTGAGTCTTAACCAGTGGACAGCCAGGGAAGTCCCAGTGTGGGGTTCTAAGATTATTTTTTAGCATGTAGGGCTGAAGAGGATGGAGAACAGAAGTAGGAGAATGACTTCCCAAAAGTCCTGCCATGGGGGATAGTGTAGCTGTGGGAATTGGAGGACTGGGTGGATGTGGTAGGGAGGAGAAGTTAAGGTGACTCCCCATACCTTGCTGGTGACGTGGGAACATGGATAGCTTGTGGAGGGGTGGGTAGGATGATGTTGGCTTTTGACAAGTTCCATTGGGTGACTGCATTGTATCCAAGTAGCAGGAAGGAGTAGCCCCAGTCCTGAGCTCAGGAGAAAGCTGAGAGCTGATGATTCAGATCCAGTAGTGACTGTCCACTCAGAGGCGACAAATCAAACTCTGGGAAATAGTGATCAGGATCCCTTAGTAAGAACTGGCTCTCTGATCAGCACATCCTAACCAACACCCCTCCACCCACCATCCACCCACTCAAGTGATGGGGTCCTGGGTCAGGGATACAGTAGGGACAGATTTCCTTGTAGTTCAGTCCTAAACTGGCCCCTAAAATCTGGAAGCACTGAGGTCTTTCTCAACTGCCACAGATTCTGGCTTAGAATCTATGGTCCACTCCCACAGGGCTTGAGCCAAGGACTATGAAAGTAAAAAGCCCAGTAAAAATTAGGAGGTTCCAATCCTACTTCTGCCCCAGACCAGTCATGTGACCTTGGGCAAGTCACTTTTCCTGCCCCTCTACCCCCAACTGACCTGCCAGGAGCATGTAGTGTGAAAAAGAAATAACTCTGGTCATCTACTAAGATTTGGAGGTTATTGTTACTGTGGCGTAGCCCAGCCCATCTTGAGTAATCCAGTGCTATATACTGTCCCCTGTTGATTATCTTTGGCCTTAGTCCCCAAACCTGCCTTCTCCCTGAAACTCCCTGAAAGCACTGGCTCCCCATTCAAATTTAAAAGCAGCAAGAGAGGGGGAGGGATAAATTGGATTGGGATTGGCATATATATACACACTAGTATATATAAAATAGATAATTAAAAGAACCTACTGTATAGCACTGTATAGCATAGTATTCTGTAATGACCTATATGGAAATAGAATCTAAAAAAGAGCAGGTATATGTATAACTGATTCACTTTGCTGTACAGCAGAAACTAACAGAAAATTATAAATCAGCTATGCTCCAATAAAAATTATCACTCAACAAAATAAATAAAAGCAGCAAGAGAAGGGAGTCTGTCCTCTAAACAGGGAATGCATTTGGGGAGACAGGCCCACACTTTGACAGGAAGTTATGCTGGCTGAAATCTACACCCACCCTGGAAGGCCCTGGACAGACACTGCCCCTCAAGCTTCTCTCCCATACTCATTTATTGGCTCTCCATAATTTTATTCCGCATTACTAAAGCAGGAATGACTGGGCGGGCAGGAGGGCCAGACTCCCACATCCTGGGGGCACTGCAGGCTGACTATGACTTTGCAGGCCTGGATCTGAACATCCTCCTCGGGGTGGATGACCAGGGCAAGCAGCCGGTCTGCCAGTCGTGAGTCATCCCCAAAGACAGCTTCGTGCACAGACTGTTCATTGTAATGCCACTTCACAGCACGGTAGTGGGGTGAACTCCGGCCCTCACTCAGCCGCTCTGCAAACAGCAGTACTTCAAGCAGCAGACTCCCAGGCTGTGTGGACTGGAACAGGTTCAGGAAGTTGGAGTGTACCTGTGAGTGGGATGGAGAGAGGAATGAAGTCCAAGGTAAATTCTCAAGTTCCTCCATCCTCCTATTGCCTCAACTCCCCAATATACCTAAGTTTCAGATCCAACTGTATAGGAAGTTTTTAGTTTTCATTATCATTCTTTAACATAATTTCATTGTGGTCATAAAACATGAGTGATATGATAATATTGATTCAGGGAAATTTGTTGAGATAAACTTCTAAAGCTTAGCATGTGGTTACTTTTTGTAAATATTTTGTGTACTTGAGCAGAATGTGCATTTACTAATTGTAGAGTGTTCTGGATATGTCTAATGGCTCAAGCTTATTTGTGTTATTTTCAGCAAGTAGAACCTTACTAGGTTTAGGTATTTATGTATTAATTTCTGAAAGAAGAGTTAAAATCTTCCAAATCTTCCACTGTGGTGATAGGTATGTCCATTTTTCTTTCCAATTATTCAGCTGTAGGAATGAAATCCTGCCATTTGTGACAATATGGATGGACCCAGAGGACATTATGCTAAGTGAGATAAGCCAGAAAGAGAAATACAAATACTGCATGGTATCACTTAAATGTGGAAGTTTTAAGTCAAACTCACAGAAACAGTAGAAAAGTGGTTGCCAGGGGTTGGGGTGGGGTGTGGGGGAAATAGGGAGAGGTTGGTAAAAGGGTACATACTTTCAGCTAAAAGATGAATAAGATCCAAGGGTCTAATGCAAACATGGTGAGTACTGTTGATAACACTATTATATAATTGAAATTTGCTAAGAGAGTAGAATTTAAATGTTCTCACCAAAAACAAACAAAATGTGAGGTGACGGATGTGTTAATTAACTAGATGGTGGGAATCTTTTCACAACGTATACCAAGTCACCACAACATACACTTTTTTTTTAGTATAATTAAGTTTTATATATATATATTTAGTTTTTATTGGGGTATAGTTGATTTACTACATATGCTTTAAATATCTTACAAATTTATCTGTCAATTATACCTCAATAAAACTGAAAAAACGATTTCCTTATAATTCTATCAAGTTTTGCCATATACATATTTTGAGATTGTTACTAAGTTCATATAAGTTTAGAGTTGCTTTATCCTTCTGAACTATTATTATGTAGTGACCCTGTCTATTCCTAATAATTATTTTTGTTATAAGTAATTTTCCCCTAATGTTAAAATACCTACATTAACTTCTGTCACCTGTGTTCCTGACGCTCAGAGTGCAGAAAGTCCCTCAAAGGAAAATCTGATTGTATTGGGAGGACAGAAGAGGGGGTGCTTTGCAATGTATCTAGTGCAGAGGCAGAAAGGGGAACAAGATGATTTTGTGAGGGCTAAGTCTGTCTGAAGAATCCACGATTCTTCCTTTCACAGTATCTGAGTTCACATCCATTAGCCCGTCTTTCAGTTCTTTTCTCACCTGGCAGTTGAGAATATCGTAGAGAAGGTCGTTCTTCTGCGCCAGGTTGCTCAGCAATCGCGCGGCTTGCACCTGAATAAAGGAAAGGGTAAAGAATGAGAATACAGGTGGGCCTGAGCAGGGAAGACACAAATCTCAGCTCCTCCCTCTAGGTGCTGTGCCAGGGCTGGTCAGGAGGGCAGGGCCTGGGCTCTGGTCCTCAGGCACCTGTGCCAGGGTGTAGTCTGACTGCAGGATCTCCATCAAGGCAGGCATCACCCGTCGCAGCTGTGGATGTGCAAAGTCAGGCAGTGGGAGGTTGTTGAGGAGTCTGAGGCCTGCAATGTGCAGCTGCGAGTCCCAGATGGTGGAGATCAGTTCCAGCACCTTGATGGAGTGTTCCTAGGGAGCGGGGAGAAGAGAAGGGTTTTCTACTTTTATATGATAATCCTCAACATTAGCCCTGCCTCTGCCTTCACTCTTCACTGCCCCCGCCCACAAAAACTGAGCCAACCCCACACACAGTTCCCCACTTTAACTCTCAACGTTATTTGACCTAGTTGACCCCTCTCACCCCCTTGAAACTCTTTCTTCACTTGGCTTCTCCGTCACGTTTCTTTCCCAGTTCTTCTGCCCAACCGCCTCCTCTGTCTTCATCGCTCCCTTAGTGATACAGTGTTAAAGACTCACAGACTCAGTGTTAAAAATTATCCATATGCTGATGACTTTCAAGTTTCTATCTCCAGCCCAGACCTCTCCCTAAACCCCAGACTCATATATGCAAGTGCCAGTTCCACTTCTGAGACTCTTACTAAACCTCTGAGTCAACACATTCCCACTCCCAAACCTGCTCCTTCCACTACCCTTCCTATCTCAGCTGTTGGTTACACCTGCCTTCCAATTACTCAGACCAAAAGTCTATGTTCTTCCTTGACTCTTCTTTCCCTCACACCCTTGTCCAATCTTTCAGAAAATCCTGTTGGCTCTACCTTCAAAATCTACCAACAATCAAGGCACTTCTCACCATCCCCCTCTACCACCCTGTTCCAAGCCACCATCACCTCTCCCCCGGGCTTCTGCGATAGCCTCCTTCTCCCTGCTTCCATCCTTGTCCCCTGCATCTATTCTCAGAACAGCAGATAGGCTGGACTGCTCGAGTCCCTAGTTCATTCAGGGTAGGAGCTAAAGTCCTTACAGTGGCTTACAAGGTCTGACATGATCTGTCCCTCTCCCCCCATTATTTCTTTGGCCTCATCTCCTATTCTCTCCTTTGCTCCCATGGTTTCCATCACAATGGCCTTAGCTATTTCCTGAACATGCCAAGTACACACCTATCTTAGGTCTTTGCACATGGTGTTCCCTCTGCTTAGAATGCTCTCCCTTCTCAGCTATTCACAGCTCACTCTTACTTCCTTCAAGACTTTGCTTTAATGTCACCTTCTCAGGGAGGTCTTCCCTAACCACCCGCTCCTTTAAGACGGCAACACCACTCCCATCCCTGCCTCCCTTATCCCCACCTTTATTTTTCCCCCATAGCACTGTCAATATGCACACACTTTTTGTTTTTAAACTTTTTATTTTCAAATAATTATAAATTCATGGGAAGTTGCAAGGACAGTACAGAGAGGTCCCATGTGCCCTCCACCCAGTTTCCCTCAATAGCTACATCTTAATTACTGTATATTTTCAAAACCAGGAAAATGGTATTAGCACAATGTGTACGTATAGTTCCATGTCATTTTATCACATATGTAGCTTCATGTAACCACCACTGCAATTAATAGATTATTCCATCAGAATCACCATAGATCTCCCTTGTGGGTCCCTTATTAGTCACACTTAGCCCTGCCCATCAAAACCAGCCCTAACCAGCGGCAACCACTAATCTGTTTTCCATCTCTCTAATTTTGTCCTTTTTTTTTTTTTTTTTGCGGTACGCGGGCCTCTCACTGTTGTGGCCTCTCCCGTTGCGGAGCACAGGCTCCGGACGTGCAGGCTCAGTGGCCATGGCTCACGGGCCCAGCCGCTCCATGGCATGTGGGATCTTCCCAGACCGGGGCACGAACCCGTGTCCCCTGCATTGGCAGGCGGACTCTCAACCACTGCGCCACCAGGGAAGCCCTAATTTTGTCATTTTTGAGAATGTTATATAAAATGGAATCACATTTTGTAACCTTCTGAAATTGATTTTTTCACTCAGTATAATGCCCTTGAGATCCATCCAAGTGGTCGTGTGTATCAATAGTTCATTCCTTTTTATTACTGAGTAATGTTCCATGGTATGGACTACCAGTTTGTTTAATCATTTATCTCCTGAGAGACATTTTGGTTTCCAGTTTTTGACCATTACAAACAAAGCTGCTACGAACAACTGTGAACAGGTTTTTTGGCAGATGTAGGTTTTTATTTCTCCAGGATAAATGCCCAAGAGTGCAATTGCTGGTTTGTATGGGAAAAGAGTTCGTTAAAGAAACCGCCAAACTATTTTGCAGAGTGGCTGCTCTATCATTTTACATTCCCACCAGCAACATACGTGAGATCCAGTTTCTCTACATCTTCACCAGCATTTGGTATTGTCACTAATTTGGAGTTTAAATCATCTAGTAGGTGTATAGTAATATCTCATTGTGGTACTAATTCGCATTCCCCTAATGGCTAGTTAAATGTTAAACATTTTTTATGTGCTTATTTGCAATTCGTATATCCTCTTCAGTGAAATATCTCCATGTCTTGTGCCCATTTTCTAAATGGATTATTATTGTTTTTGACGTTGAGTTTGGGGAGTCCTTTACATAATCTAGATGTGAGTCCTTTGTCAGATAATGTGGTTTGCAAATATTTTCTTCCAATCTGCAGTTTGTCTTTTCATCTTCTTAACAGGGTCTTTCACAAAGCAAATGTTTTTTTTAATTTTGATAAAGTCCAATTTATCAATTTTTTTCTTTTATAGATTGTGCTTTTGGTGTCATTTCCATGACCTCTTTATCAAGCCCTAGGTCCCAAGGATTTTCTCCTTTGAAATTGCAACAGCATCCCCTTGCAACACCACCCCCATGCCAGTCTTCCTTACCACCCTTCTTGATTTTTCTCCATAGCACTTGCCCCGTGAAACACCATGTATTTCACTTATTTGTGTATTGCCTGCCTTGCAGGCAATATAAGCTCCACTGGGCAGGGATCTTTCCCACTCTGTTCACTGCTGTGTCTCCAGTGCCTAGCATAGTGCTTGGACACAAAGTACGTGCTCAATATACATTTGTTGAAAGAAAAAAGGAATTTTGGCTTCTGAGCTGCAAGATGCTTGGGCCTTATTACCAAAGGCAGATACTCTTACAAGCTGTACCTTTGTGAGCCATGTAAGAAGGATGCCAGAAGCCTGGAGTAGGGAGCACAGCATTCCCATTAGTACCCTGCTCCTCCCTGCCCCCACCCCTCAGTAGGGAGTGGCTGCATTCACCCAGAGAGAGGAGAACAGGGGTCAGGTCCTCAGGATACAGAGACCCTGGGAAAGAAGGAACAGTGGTGCCCAGGCCACGTGCATCAGAATCTTCTGGGGGCTTGTGAAAAACACAGCTTCCCTGTTGAACTGGACCCTCTGGATGTAATGCCCTGAAATCTTCATTTGTTAACCAGCTTTCCAGGCAATTCTGATATGCTTGAGAATCACAGCCTTAGGGCAACTGAGAGGGTCGAGGGATAAAGTAGAGGCAGCCAGCAAGTGGAGACCTAGAGACCTTTTTTTCCCTAAAAAAGTTTGATGCAAAAAATTTAAAGTGCGAAAATACCAAGTGTCGGGGAAGAAATGATGCACCAGAAACACCCATGCGGGGCTGGTGGAGGGTGTAAACTGATACGGCCCTTCTTGAAAAGCTGGGCATACCTTTCACCCGACCATCCCACTCCTGCATACATGTCCACGAGGGAGATGTGTAAAGAATGCTCATGGCACAATGTGCAAACAACTCAAATGCCTACTCACGGGCAGCTGGATGAATAAGATTGCAGGGTATTCATGAACTAGAACACTACAGAGCAGTGCAAAAGAAGGAAACAGACCAGTTCACATCAATAAGGACGAATCTTTCCATGTTGGAGGGAAAAGGCAAACCGCAGAATACAAACTGCATACTTCCAGATCCATGAAGCTTAAAAACATTCTAACTATGTTTACCTATTTTTGTCTGCCGTGCCCTGCTAGAAAATGATGACACATGTGTATATGGTAAAACTACAAAGAAAATCAAGAAATTGATGAACAAAATACATAGGAATGATTGCCTCTGGTGGGGGAGGAGGCGGGGATTAAGGAGGGGCATCTGGGGCATCTAACCAACTGGTCATGTTCTATTTCTTAGCCTGGGTTCTGGTTACGTGTGTTTTGTTTTATTCTTATTCTTTTTACCATACATGCATAAAATGTTTGCAAGTTTTGAATATTTTACTTTTTTTTTTTTTTTTTTTTTTTTGCAGTACGTGGACCTGTCACTGTTGTGGCCTCTCCCGTTGCGGAGCACAGGCTCCGGACACACAGGCTCAGCGGCCGTGGCTCACGGGCCTAACCACTCCGCGGCATGTGGGATCTTCCCGGACCGGGGCACGCACCCGTGTCCCCTGCATCGGCAGGTGGACTCTCAACCACTGCACCACCAGTGCGCCACCACTTATTTTTAAGTAAACTATTTTGGGAGAGAGATCATTTGCTAGAGAGAGACTTGGAGGCCAAGGAAGATGTTTTTTTTGGTTTTGCCTTTTAAGATGGGAAGGAATAGAGCTTGTTGAACACTACTGGGAAGGAGCGGGGGGAGGCCACATCAGACAGAGTTTAATCAAGGAGAGAGGTCCTCAGGGAAGCGGATGGGATCCAGGACTGAGACTAACATTGAACACAGACAGGAAGAAAGCCATTTTTTCATGGCACCAGCAGGAAAGCAGGAATGGATGAGTAGCAGGTAAGCCTGGAGGCCTAGTAGCAGGAAGCTGGGGGAACTGACATTTGGTGGCTTATATTTTCTCTGCGTGGTGGTAGTGAAGACATCAGTGGCCCAGCCACCAGCCTCAGACCAACACAGCGTGGTGGTATGGTATGATAATATATCTGGTCTTTGTCCCTGATTCCACGCACAGGGTTCCTAAAATCCTTGCAATTTCCTGATAGGAGTGGTTTTTGTTATTCATAATGAGCTCCTTTCCATGATCCCTGAGTTTATGCAAATGAGGCAACTCAAGGCAACTTTCAGCCCCATACCTGACCTCTGCGGAGAAGAGTGGAACCAGAGATTGAGTTCAATCACCAATGGCCAATGATTAATCAATTATGCCTACATAACGAAACCTCCATAAATACCCCTACAGGACAGGGTGTGGAGAACTTCTGGGTTGGTGAACACATCGAGGTGCTAGGAGGGTGACACACCTGGAGAATTCATGGAAGCCCTTCCCCCATACTCTGCCCTATGCACCTCTTCCATTTGGCTGCTCCTCAGTTATATCTTTTATAATAAACTGGTAAGTGTAAGTAAAGCATTTGCCCGAGTTCTGTGACTCGTTCTAGTGAATTATCAAGCCTGAGGAGAGGGGGCATGGGAACCTCCAGATCTACAGCTGGTCAATCAGAAGTGGGGGGCAGTCTTACAGGACTCAGCCCTAAGCTGTGGGGTCTGTACTAACTCCAGGTAGATAGTGTCGGAATTGAATTGTAGGACACCCAGTTGCCGTCAAGAGAGTTGGCTGTTGTCAGAAAGAACTTGGGGAATTTCTGCTGTTTGGGGTTCAGAGATACTCCTAGGGACCTAGCACAGTTTTATCCTGAGATTCAGACATTTATGACCCTACTGGGAATCTGATCACCATTTTCCCACCTACTTCCAAGGAAAAACATGTTTCTGGGTTACAAACTCAGACCCAAACAAACTTCTGGAACATGACCATTCATCCTATGTCCACTAAACGGCCCATGGCTTATGGACATCTATGTGCTCTGCCCCATACTTGTCGCTGGGCTCACCTGGATTTTCAGCCTGAATTTTCTGATGCCAGAGAAAGCTTTAAGTGTGTTCAGAGCTTGGATTTTGACACTGTTGTCCTTGTCATCCAGCATGGAGCCCACCAACGTGATGTCATCATTAGTACATGCAGAGGCCTAGAGTGTGCCAGGAGAGACAGAAGAGGCGGGAGAAGCGGGTGTCCTGGTCCCCCTACCCCCCCATGTCACCAAAACCCCTCAACACAACCCCTCCCACCATCAGCCAGAGAGAGGTCCCAGGACACAGTCTGGCTACTCAAGGGGGAAGGGGGACAGATGTAGCCCCCAGGGGCCAGGCTGGCTGGGGAGGACCTCCTGCTTCCCTTCCCTCACCTCGGACTCCAGCAAGTACACACAGCGCGTGATACTGTGCAGGATCATGCTCTTGGCGTACTCATCCTGTTTGCACTCCAAAGAGTTGAGGAGCCTCCGGAGCTCACCTGAGTCCCGCCCGTGCTGCTCTCGCTCAACTGCCAGGCCTAGACAGCCACCCCAGCCCAGTTCAGGCTGTGGACTCAGAAGTGAGGAAAGACGGGGTTTGGGAGGCCGTGGGAGAGAGGCCTGGGGACAAGGCTGCCTTGCCTTTTCTGAAGAAAAGACTTCTTGCTATATGCAGGACCACCATGTACAGTTGAACAGGGTGTGTATTGCACAAGGGCACCACATCTAAGGCTGTATTGTTCATATCGTAAACAAAAAAATTTTGTATGTTTACTATAACAACTTTCTGGCATATGGCAGTAATATGTAGTATTTCATCATAATTGGTATATGGCAATGATATTCCAGCAGATGGCAATACAAAGTCTTGCAGAAGGGGTTCCTTTCTCTACTTTGCACAAAGTTGTCATAGGGACTAGTGGAGGCTCTGAGAATGTAGGTCCCCCAATTTTCCCTTGGGGAGAACTGCTGATGCAAAGTTTCCAAGCAGTGGCTCCTGGATGCCAGAGTGAATGTAGAATTTAGAAACCTGCCAGATGACTCCCGAGGAGGCACTTGAGTGCCACCCACTACCTGGGGAGCCTGCGCTAGCATCTCTAGGGTGGCTCTGAGGGAGATGGAGGTGAGAAAGGGGAAGGAGAAAGGAACGTGGAGGAGCCCCCTTGGGGCCCTCCCACACGGGAGACCTGGGGAGTAGGTACCTCCTGGGGCCGAGCCCTCTCCCCAGGGTGGGGACACTCACGGGCGACGCAGATGGGTGAGGCAGAGCAGCGCGGTGGTTGACATTTTATGCCCGCCCTGATGGCCTTGTAGAGCAGGCAGATGGCCCCAGCGGCTGTGGCCAGGCTCACTACACCTTTGCAGATGTCCATTTGCCCCAGGCGCTGGGGGATGCAGCACATGCCCGAGGCACCTAGCAAAGGCCTTCTGGAACCAGAACTCTAGCAGGGCCAGGAACCAGGGCACCAGAATCAGAACCTGGGCAACAAAGGAAACTGGGGAAACAGTGGGATGGAGGGTGGTGGTCGGAAACGGGGCAGCCAGGGAGCTTCAGAGGCTGCAGGAAACAAAGCTTAAGACTCCAGAGGAATAAAAGGTCTGTGGGCAGGAAGGTCCTTCACATTCCTCTTTTTTAGGGGAGCCAGGTTGGTGGGGCCCCAGCAGGCAGCTCCAGAGGCTACCTTTCTTCCATTAGATGGCAGCAGAGGCCCAATTTATGGACAGGGGCCTTTAGAAGTTTTTGGGGGGGCGTCGGGGTGTGCCCACTGGCAGCCCTGTTCCCTCACTTCCCTGGTCCCCCCATCTTTGATCTCTTCACCACAGATCCACTTCTGAGCCTTGGGGCGTTTCTGCAGGCAGGGCCCCCCACTTCCATCACAGGACGAAGAGGAGGCAAGTACCTTACAAAGTTCTGC
The DNA here is from genome assembly GCF_059928025.1 of Delphinapterus leucas. Lineage (NCBI taxonomy): Eukaryota > Metazoa > Chordata > Mammalia > Artiodactyla > Monodontidae > Delphinapterus > Delphinapterus leucas. The sequence goes on from NC_143138.1 coordinate 38,923,878, forward strand.
AGAGTCTCGAAGCCAATCCATCATTTTCCAGCATTTGCTTGTTCCTCTCTGTGTATATTTACCTGTTGACCAAAAGCTCCTGAGGGCAGCTGTCTCTGCGTCTCCAACATCCAGCACAGAGTCCTGCACTTAGTAGATGCTCAAGTTATGACTTCTGTCATTCTTTGAGGACTTGAGGAGAGAACACGTCAGAGAATCTGGATACGGGGGCTCCAGGCCCATTTAACCAGTGTGACTCTGGAGGAGAAGGGGACTGCCCTTGCCTTGGCCTCAGTTTCTGTATTTGTAACCTGAGGGGATCCAGGTTTAGCATTCTAAATCTCCAGGGTTAAACCTGGGGTAGGTCTGTGCCATTAAACCATGGAGGCCTAAATCTGGGAGTATCACACCCTATGCCCCACAACATACACACAGGGTGGGATGGGCTTTGAGGCCTCCTCTGGAGTCAGAAAATGCCACCACCTTGGAGGATGAGAACCCAACTTTGGAGGCCTCAGTCTCCACCACCTCCACCACTAGGATGGGGCAGGTGAGACCAGACCCTTCCCTTCTTCTCCTTCCCCCACCCCCAGTGTCCCCACACCCTCTGGTCTCACCTTCCGGTACAGAACAGGGAAGAACCCAAGCCAGGCTCAGACCTAGAGCCAGCACTGAGCAGAGATGTACCAGAACAGGGCTTCAGCTGCCTGGTCTTGAGCTCCTGTTGGATGGCTCTGGGCCCTGGACTGCACCTGGGTTTGCAGGAGGTGGGGAAATAGGGAAACGGCATCCCCAAGGATGCTGCAGCCAGCCAGGTCTGTCCACTCAGAGCCTTCGTCCGTGTCACCCTAGGCTGCAGGCAACACTCCCAGGGGGCCATTCTCTTCCTTTCTTCCCTCCCATCCCCGGCCCTCCTCAAGGGTCATTCCTGGCACTCTACACAGTCCCAAGGTGGATGTATGGTCAGGCCATTCAAGATGGCTGTTCTCTTGCTCTTTGTACATCCTCTGCTCGACCAGTCCGTTCCACCTGTGCCCTACTCACGTGAACATGTTTGCCCCCTGCCCCAGCTAGTGACTGATCTAATCCCTGCTCTACCTGCTAATTTATTAAAGGGAAACATCTGCCCTCGTGATAGTCATTAATCTGAGGGGCTGTGACGGATGTGCCCCAGCTGGTTTCCCTGGTAACTGATAAGCCAACCTGACGTCAATTCTCCCTATAAATAGTAGTCTCCTCTCCCCGAGTAGCAAAGATTGCTGTCATGGTCTGCCTGCCATAGTCGGTGGGGTGTTGCCATGATTGGTGGGTCTTAACCTTTAGCTTAAGACACCCCTGTCCAATAAACCACTGATGTCTTTGTTGCTGTCTCCAGACTCTTCCATCTTGAGGCTGGGCAACTACAAGGCTTTCAGGACTGCACAGTGCAGCCCAACGACTGGGGAGCCAGCCAGGAGGCCGAAGAAGCTACCGAGATGTCGCAAAGTAAGGACAGGGAATGGAAGGTTGCAGGGGTCATCCTGAGGTGGCCGTCCACTAGCCTGTGGGGCCCTGTGGCAGCTGACTACCATGAGAGGTGTCTTTCTCTTCCATTATATTGATTCTCTTCTACTCTGTTAACTTCAGAGCCTCTTTCCAGTTTAAAAGTAGCAGCCCTATGCTGGTGGCTCATCTGACTGCACGGGGATGGCTGGTGAATACAAACCAAACGCAAGGACCTGGATTATCAACAAAAGACAAGCGTACCCCCAGCCTCTTACCCCTAAACAATTAGACACAGGCTTTAGAGGATATTAATTCAGGGACAGTCTTGTGAATTGGACATGGCCAGTTACCTGGAAAAGTTTGGTTGGGGCCTGTGCTACAACAAAATAAGAGTACCCTTGGGCTTCTGACGCCTGCTATGGAAGCGGGCAGAGCAATGATATACAGCATGATGGAACAACAGCTATATGCAGCTTACAACAGGTGGAAGACATTACAAAAGGCCTACCCGAGTCATCTAGCGATGAAAAAAAACACTATTTGGGGTCTAGTACAGCTGTGTGTGATATACAGGACCCCACGGACATCAATAGTGACAAAGGAATCCACTTTACCAGTCATGAAGTTCAGGAATGGGCGGCTAAAAATGACACACACTGGCATTTCCACCTGCCTTACGACCCCACTGCTGCCGGGCTAATGGAAAGGATGAAAGGATTACTTAACAATTGAGACGAAAACCCGCTCTCTCAACAGGTGGACCAGAGGTTCACTCAAGCTCTATGAACTGTAGCTGAACACCCCAGGAGCAATCATCCCAGGGCCATGTTAACCCAGAGGCAACTAGTCAATACAATCCAAGTTCAACTGTTGACCACCGAAAGACCGCTGCCAACTATCTCTCAGGACAGTAACTCACTTTTGCCTTCGCTACCTTCGCTACAGGATCTACCCCCAGAGGAACACACTCTCAAATGGTCCTGGGACTGGCAGGTAAGTCTCCGGTGGTTTGGGTTTGCTGTCCCATGGGGAATAGGATTGGAAAGGGATTTACAGATTTCACCTGGTTTATACCCGGCCCCACCTAAGACTAATAAGGTAATTAATCCAGGCTCCCACTGGAGAAAGGCACCATTATATTAACCCTGTGGGCTGTTCTTATACCGCCTCACCGGCATGAATTCGGCACCGTGAATGTCTCTGTTGCTGTTCCGGGCTCTTTCTTCAGTCTAAGGCTGGGCAACTATAAGGTTTACAGGCCTGCAGGGTGCAGCCCAACAGTGGGTGACTACACGGACTCCCTGTAGTGAAGGGTGACAGAGGCCCCTGGAGGCCCCCCCCCCTCACTACCATGGGACCACCTATCAAACTCCATGAACTCCAGGCAGGAAATGGCTGCCTGAAGGGACTGTTTTAGGTTCCAGCTCCCCTGGTAGATCTGAGGATTGGTCCTTTTCTGAGGCGGAACCCAGAGCTACTGGCCTCCCCAGTCCATGTAGCTGATCCTGCAACCCTCACATTCTAAGCAAATGCAGTACTCACCTGCTCTTTAAAATCTCCAAAGAAGGAGACTTCTTTCTTGGCTCTAACCTAACTCCCTCCTGCTATATATACCTAAGCCCATTCCTTTGGGTTCTGCCCTCAAATGTTTTGGATGCATTAGAAGCAGAGGCATCCTCAGTGTGACATTTTTGCTAGTCCACAGCATGATTTTAAAAGAAGAGGAATGTGTATTCATTGGTGGAAAGTCAAGGACTGTCCTTTCTTGGGAGTAACTGCTTTTGGTTTTTGTTTTAAACTTATTTTTGGCTGTGCGGGGTCGCGGGCTTCTCTAGTTGAGGTGACTGGGGGCTACTCTTCATTGTGGTGCGCGGGCTTCCCATTGTGGTGGCTTCTTATTGCTTCTTCTTGCAGAGCACAGGCTCTAAGCACGCAGGCTTCAGTAGTTGTGGCTCGCGGGCTCTAGAGCGCAGGCTCAGTAGGCATGCCCACGGGCTTAGTTGCTCCGCGGCATATGGGATCTTCCCGGCCTAGGGCTCGAACCCGTGTCCCCTGCAATGGCAGGCGGATTCTTAACCACTGCACCACCAGGGAAGCTCCCGGGAGTATCCGCTTTTGATTCAGATGATGTCTGTTTTCTTTTGAGGAGAATTTAAATGCACTTGCTTTTGTGAAATGATGGTGACAACAGATGATAGTAAATGTTCTTAGGGAGCATAAATGAAGGCTGCAGCTCTGTGAGAACTTGGATTTTGTTTTTCTTGTTTTTTTGTCATATTCAAAAATTTGGAATATTGGCTCGAGAGAAGTCAGATTCCATATGCACACAGCCAACCCTAAGTTTCTTACCCACCCTCACCAAGGCAAAAGGACATGGGCTGCCCTAGTACACACCTCTCTGCCATCTGCACCAGCTTTTCTACCTTTAAGGCTGATGTTCCCATCGTGTTAGGTGCAGTTTATTTAGTGAGTGAGACTGTGGGCTCAACCCAGACTGCCAGGGTTCAAAACCAGCTCAGCTGCTGACCTAGCTTTGTAATCTTTTTGTGCCTCGTTTTCCCCACCTGTAAAATGGGAATAATAATACCTACTTCTTGGGTTTGAGAGGATTAAGTACTTGGAACAGTGCCCATCACACAGAGCTCACCAAACGTGGCAATAATTACTATTATAAGCAGGCTTCACCTGGACAAAAACGTTGGGCATGGCAAGGCAGTGAGCACACAGATGGTGGGCCTCTGTGAGGCCTGAAAGGCACATTATTCAGCCCCTTCCATTCACCCTCTACCCCTCCCACTCTGGTCGTCTTCAAGCTAATCAATCTCAACTCCTGTAACCCATTTACTTGCCTTGAACAACTCTGGAGCCCTCTTTGAACCCCCCTCCCCCACCAAATTCCTAAACCAGGAGCGCTACGGGGATCCAGCCCGTTCCCCTGAGCTACTTTGTTCCTACAAACCATCCTCCCACCTGTAAAACCCTCAGACTACCTGCTTATTCTATCAGGACTCTGGTAATGGGTGTTTCAGCCTAGTTAATTAGAGGAGCCTAACACGCTATTGGGGACCTACTGTGCAAGCAGGCCGTTAAGGAGGGGGACCCCGGAGGAGCCCGGCGCTTGCATGCACAGGAGAAGCTAAGGGTAAATTAGCCTACTCTCGAATGAAAAGCCCGTTGGAGTCCGACGAGCTTGGGTTTGGGCAAGTTCCATGATCTGAGTCTCAGTTTACTCCTCCGGAAAACCTGCCTACTACACGGAAGTGCGCTGTCAGAACTGAATGAGAGAATGTACGCTGTGACTCTCGGTGAACAGCGGAAGCGCAGCACGTGCGAGCTGCCCCAGCAGAAAGCCAGAAAGCCGAGAGATGAAAGTCTGGGGGACAGCCCGTGCCCTGACAGGGATCCCACGCTCTCCGGGACCGTGCCCTCCCCAACTCGTGCTTACCCCGGCCCAGGACCAGACTGGGGGGCCTCTCGGTAGCTCGCGACTCCAGCGAAGGAGTGGGGACTGGAAGAAACGCGGCAAACCCGGGGAGCGGAGGGGGCGGCGCCCTCACAGAACGATTTCCGAGTGTGGGGCGGAGGCCGCGCCTTTCCCCGCCCCGAGCCTCCCCCCATCTTGCCTTCCCTCCCCGGACTACTCCCCGCCCCCCGCCCCCCGCCCCTCCCCCCTCCCCCCGGCGCATCCGGCGGCGGGCACAGGATGTTCTTTCGCTCCGGTCCCCCCCGCCCCCGCCCCCGCCCCCGCTCTCACTTTCCCTTCGCTCCCATCCCCCACTCCCGCCGCGCCCGGCGCCTGCACCTTGTTTAACTCCTTCTCTCCCGCGCTCCGCGGGGCTCGGCGCGCCCTGGGGTCCCACCCTTCCCGCCCACCCCCAGGACACGGAGCACGCCCGAGGGCTGCCCGGGAAGAAGCGGGCCTAGGCTGAGCGCTGGGCCTCGGTTCTCCGGATCCACTGGCCTGTCGGGGGTGAAGGGGTGAAGAGTGATCCCAGGAACTGAAGCCGGCGTTCTCCGGACCCCGCCAGCTCACCGGTGCCGGGTGGGCTGGGGATTGGGTGCCCGCAATCCGGCGAGTCCCGCGCCCGAGAGGGGGACCAGATGGACAGGGTTAGTTCCAGGCCCGGAGTGGATCAGCAGGGTCGAGGACCCCAACCTCATCCTCCCCCCGGGTTGGGATAAGAAGGGGCCCGGGTCTCCGCGAGAGGATGGAGAGAGGTCACGCCCCTCACGTATACGTCACTGTTTCCAAGGCAACCAGGGGCGGGAACGCGGGCTGGAGAAGGCGAGACCTTAGCGAAAGGAGGCTGCTAGAGACTTTGTGACAGGGGTGCGGGTGGGGAGGCGGCGTGGGCGGCCTTGTCAATCTTTGCTTCTTCACTCGCTGATGCACCAAGAAGCTAAGGGCAGGACAGGTTCCGTTCACTCGTTCATTCGACAGACGTTCATTCAGCTTGAACTATGCTTGGCGCCATGCTTAGGCACTGGGTTCTGGCGGCGCTGGATCCGAACCCTGCACTCACCGGTTATTGTGAGTTAGTGTAGGGTGGCCATGCATTCCGGGTTACGTCCGTGGAACTGGTGTAAGTGTTAATAGTGTCCTTGTACTCGCTTAGAAATGTCTTAGTGGTGGGGGCGGTAGTTAAGGAACCCTGTCCCCCAATTCAAGGAAAGCTCCCACGGCGCAGGTAAGGAAGACAAGCTATTGTCTGCTCACTTTGCAACGAGCACTTTTGTAGTCTCTGTAATCTTTGCCTCTCATTCCGCAAGGTAAGTATCTGTAGCACCTTTTACAGGTGGAGAAACTGGCTCCAAAAAGTTGAGACTTGCCCAAGACCAAACAGCTAAGTGCTGGAACCAGGATCCAGACCCAAGTCTATGTGGCTTCCAAAATCCAAGTGCCCTATCTTATTCTTGCTTCTCAAAACAGATGATATTAAGTAAGTAAATAAATAACACTGTCCCTGCCATGAAGGAGCTTATAATCTTTGGGGATGAAAATACTACAGGACATAATGAAGCAATAAAATATAGGAAAGAATGAAGGCAGCTCATGAGGCTCAGAGGGAAGTTGATGACAACACGATCCAAGTGGGGTGGAGATTATCAGACTTTGAGCTGGGTTATGAGGTGTGATGGGGCCAGGATCACTGGGCGTGTGTGTGTGTGTGTGTGTGTGTGTGTGTGTGTGTGAGAGAGTGTGAGTGTGTGAGATGTGGTGCCAAAAAAGAACAACCTAAGGGCATCAGAGTAGCGACCCAGAGCTAGGCAGGCTGAAATCTCCAGTAACAAGATCCCTCTGTAAACCCCAAAGCCACTGGTTGCACCCACTCTTCTCTGCCCTCCACCCTCCTCGGTGGTGTTCTGTTTCTTGCTGGTTCCCAGCAGGCAGCTACCCTCATTCCACTTGACACTCAAGGTCTTTGCAGTTAGTATTTGGCACAAACCCCGATGTTAATTTGGACGTCAGCTTCTCTCTTCCCCACTCCTTTCTGAAGATTATGGGAAATTTTAAAACCAGGGCTGGGACTTCCCTGGTGGTCCAGTGGTTAAGACTCAGTGCTTCCACTGCAGGGGGCGCAAGTTCCATCCGATCCCGGTTGGGAAACTAAGATCCCGCATGCTGCGCGGTGTGGCCAAAAACAAAAACTGGGGCTGTTCAAAACAAAAGGGCCTGCGTAAGTATCAGGAAGCCAATAGGCTTCATGAGAATGGGGACACCAAGCCAGGAAAGAGAACTGGGCGGAGAGCAAGGAGCACAACCAAATGGATCGGACAGTTGATGAACATTGGCTCCCCTCCTGCTATGCATCAGGCCCTGTGCTGGACTCTGGGGTCTGGGTACACCATGAATGAGTGTGGGCCCCTTCATATGGAACACACAGGTTAGCAGCTGGTGTACCCAGTGTGCTTGGTTGAGGAGTCTGAAGTTGATAACACACACAATAAACAGTGTTTGAGAAAGATAATTCCAGCAGGGTGTGTAGGAGGAAGGAAAAACCTGGGTCAGAAAGGACAGTGTGGCAGTGACTGTGGGAATTTGGGCCAAAGGTGGAATCTAGGGGTTGGAAAGGAAGGGTAAGTGAAGAAAGTAACAAATAATACATGTTGTAATAAAAGCAAGAAAGGGAAGAATTTGGTAATAGATCAGATATAGGATGGTGAAGGAGGGAAAATAGTTAAGAATTAATCCTCCTTCATGGTGAGTTTGAGGGGTGGGAGGGTCACCGTGGGAAAGGGGGTGGAGCTGGTATGAGGGACCTGAGGGTGAGATCAGTCACTCCTAGGCCATGTGAGGGCAGGTATCCTGTAGGTGACTGGACTTGGAGACAGGGAAGACCTGAAGGGTAGTGGCCGCCTTGTATAAAAGTGTCCCCGTCACTATGGGTATGCAAACAGCTTCAGAACACTGGCCTGGGATATTGTGGACAGATTTCATACATCAGGTAGAAAGCTGGAGTCAACAACAGTGAAAGTGGCTTCTGCCTGAGGGATTTGGTGAGCGTTGGCTGGGTGAGCACATGTGTGGGAAGTATGCCTGTATGTGTGGGAAGAAGGTTGGCAACTGTCTCCTCAATTTTGGCTAAAGAAGGGGCCAGTGATGCCTGGGAAGCGGGGGCTGAGGCCCAGGTGAGGCACTTCAGCAGCCTGGGATCCCTCCCCCAGCTCCACCTTGGGAGGCCCTGGAGCCCAGGACTGTGCTGCCTGCCAGGCCTTTCCTGGAACTTGGCAGAGGAGGGAGCCCCTCCCTGCCTGCCCTGGCACACTCCAGGCACACGGTGTCCCCAGGGGCACCTTGCAGACACCCCAGGAGACTGGGGCATGGGACAGGTCCCCACCCTCGCAGGAAGAGTCCTGCTCTGGGCTGACATCTGAGCTCCCCGCCCTGGGGCTGTCATCCTCACAATGGCCCCGCCAGACGGCAGGAGACATAAGGCGCAGAGAAGGAAGGAGAAGCTTTGTGGCTGGGTGGCAGGCTTCGTGGGTCTTTGTTGTGGCTTTGGGTGGGAGGGTGGGTAAGGCAGAAAAGCAGGGTCTCAGGCTTCAAAGCACCTCCCCACCTGCTTCTCCTTCCCTCTGAAGAAATCTTCAGGGGCCTAGCGGTTTTGAGGGGAGGGGACAGGAAGAGACTCTGAACTCTGGGTCAACTGAGCACGGAGATGGGGAAGATCTTCTTGCCCTATAATCCTATTTCTCCCAGCATCCTCTTCCTCTGCTCCCCACCACCCTAGACCAAATTTCTACCTCCATCTGCAACTAAGGGTTACATCCCCCACGCCAAGACCTAGAGAAGCATCCCAGCGTGGTGGGGGAATGCGACAACGCGTACCCAGCAGCTGTCTGGTGGGTCACACCTGCCGGTTGGGGTGAGGAGAGTGCCCCTCCCAAGTGGGCAGAGCCCGCTCTGCTCGGGCTGGGGGCGGCGAAACGCTTTAATGGAGGGGAGAGAAGGCAGAGGGATGCGCAAACCAGCCACGTGGAGGTCCCGAGTGACAGGCAGGGCGGGAGCCGGGAAGCGGGCGGTGCGCTCGCCCCTCCCGCTCGAGGGAGCCTCCGAGCGTCGGGTCGTCGCTGACCGCAGGCTGCAAGAGCGGTTGATCTGGTGAGCGAGCACACCCACTTACCCAGCTGCTGAGTCAGGCTGTTCTCACTCCCCGCTCGCCCGCCCGCCCGCCCGCTCGGGACATTGTGTTCCAGCCCCGGCGCGCTGGCACCGGGCCCAGGCGCTCACACCAGCCTCCTCGCCCTGTTTGTGCTCGCGGCTTGCGCTCGGCGCGCAGCTTCCCCGCCGCCGCCGCAGCCCTGCGAGCGCGCGCTGGGGCCGGGCCAGGCGCGAGCACCCGGGACGGCCGGGGGCTGGTGCGCAACCCCTCGGACGCGCGGCCCTGACCGGTCACCGGCCTTGGCGCAACCAGACCACTCCATCTCCCACCTGAGCCCCGACTTGGATCCCCAGTCGTGTAGGGGGCCCGGGGCAGCACAGTCGGGAAGGGGTGGGGTCAGGTGTTGGTTGGTAGCTCCATGCAAGAGAAGGAGCCGCCCAGACTGCCGCCCAAGCCCCACCAGCGCTCAGTCCAGGAGTCTGGAGGAGGATAGCAGGGAGTGCGTCAGCCCCAGACTTGGGAGACCTGGGATGCAGTCACGTGACAACGGAAGCCCGCTAGAGGGGGCCCATTCAAGCCATATCCCCGAGGAGCCTCCCTGTTCCTCCGACCCCTTCCCTGATTGATCCTTTCTTCACACAAGCCTGGAGACTCCAGGGATCCCCAGGGGCTGGCAAACGAAGCCCAGCTCTTTTGGATAGCTTGGGAACCCCCTGGCACGATGCCAGGGGTAGGAAGAGCCTGGACACTAGCGAGTGGGAGGGGGCGGCAGGGTGGAGGAAGACGACCCCAAACCCGAGCCTGACCCCTCCCTTTGTCCAGCCCAAACCCGGATTTATTCAGGGCCACGTCTTCTCCTTGCCCATCCTTCTGCAGAAAGACGTCCCTGAACGCTGGTCCTGAAGGTTCCACCATCTCTGAACCAAGGAGGGGACAAAGGACTTACATACTGAGCCCCTACCATAGGGAAGGCTCTGTTAGGTCATGCTAAGGATGTTATCAAGAAGTTTATGACACAGTTCCTAAAGTCGTTTCTTCTCCCTCCTTCCAAACTCCACAGTTTCCTGTGCCACTTCCCATGCCAGGAGGGCCCGTCCTCCATGTCTACCCATCTCTCAAGCTCTAGCTCATAAAGCCTGCTTGGAACAGCGCCAGCCCAATCTGATTCCTCTCTCCTCTGAAAGCCCAGCACACTCAGTCTGTACCTTTCTCAGGACACAGCATATGGCCTGTCTCATATTCTAGTGATCTGTTTACTAATACTGTTCTTTTAACCAGATTAGAAAGTCCTTGAGGTAGAAACAAAGTCTGCTTCTTTGAGGCCTCCCCCCCATGGCTTGAGCTCATCCCCCACAGGCCAAGCTTGGCACTGGAGTTGATGTTCAATAAATGTTGGGTGTATTGAAATGATTTCCTGCCCTTGGGCAGTTTGCAGACCAGTTGAAGAGACAAACACATGGCATGTGAGGTTAAATAATAACCCAAGCCAGCAGGTGGTGAGTACCAAATGTGTTAAGAGCTATAGGGACTCAATAGGAAGGAGGTGGTGATATGGGAGAAAGATCCCAGGAGGTTCTAGGCCTTGAGCTCTGTGTGTGGAGGAGGAGAGAAAAGGCGTGGAGGTGACTCAGTCTGGTTGACATCACCACAAACCAGCCTCCATGTCAGGCACTTCACATACATTGTCTCTAATATTTAAGGGAGGGGGCTAGGTTTGGGAAGAGTGGAGGGGACAGTACCCAAGCCAGACCTGCCCAGAGCCAATCAGAGTGTAGAGGCAGCCTTGGGTCTGGCAGCACCCCACCCTCACTCCCCGGGCACCGCCTGTTCCCTGGCCTGCCACTCCTACATACTACACCCAAGACAGCTGCCCAGCACTGCCCAGCTCTGGATGCACTCTGGTCCCACCCTGGTGAACAACTGGCTGTGTGACCTTGGGCAAGGCACTTCCTTTCCTACACCTCCCTGTCATCTGTACCTCCATTACAGCACTTACAGCCTGTGATTCTAAGTCAGTGTCCAAGTGATGCTTGCCACCTTCCCTGATGTGACCTGGGCTGCTGTGCCTCTCCCCTCCCCGACACCTCCCCTCCCCCTCCCCGTCCCCTTGCTCCCTCCCAGTCTGGAGCTGCTGAGAGGAGCACTGGGTACAGAGTGTGAGCAGGGATAGTAGGTTTCCTGTGGTTGCAAAAGGAACATCGGGACTTTCCCTGCTGTGGGAGAAGTGGGGGAGGAGGAGGCAGGGCCAACCTCGAAGGAACCTCTGCTCTCTTCCCTCCCCTCAGTGCTCCCAGCTCTGAAAAAGGCTGGTACAGTTTGTTACGCTGGGGCCGGAATGTACCGTGTGTTTCATATGGCCTCTGTCCAGTCCTACACTGGCTGCTTTATATTTATACTTCCTTCTTCAGCCGTGGCATCCTGCTGCCTGTCACCCCTGCTCTCATCTGCCTACCTCCCACCTGGGCTCCCGCACCCACCATGGGTCAGACCTTGGGATCTATACTCTTCTGGGAGGTGAGGGTGGGGGGCAGAATGAGCCCTGGAGGAGAGAAGTTGGACTCGGGAAGGTCGAAGCCCCCAGTCCCCTTCTCTCTCTCCCATCAGCCAGCCCAAAACAGCCTCCAAGGCCATGGACACTTCAAGCTGGGTCCAAAGATTCTCTGGGCCTCTGAGGCTCCTTGCCACCCTGTTTTCCCGAGCACTTCAGCAGTTATACCTGAGCCCAGCTAGAGAAGTGAGCTGAAGACTCTTTTGAAGTTGCCCCCCACACCCACCCCAAAAGCTTGGCAGACCTGTTAATCCTTGATCCTCCCCCACTGGTCACAGAGAACACGGAGGAGGTGGGAGGTGGGAGAGGGGTATCCTACCACCCGCCACCCCAGGAGTCACACATTACTAACAGAAGCTGCAAAATGGAATTTGACACTTGGTGACATAATGATTTTTGAGTGGTGACCACTTTAATCTCCTCAAAGTGGCTTTGATATCTAGAGATCGATACGTTTGTGATCTGGCTTTCCTCCCCCAGGAGCATGTGATATTATTATTCACAATAATAGCTCATATCAGTTGCCTCCTAGGGACCAAGCATTGGGCTCAGGGCTTGATATACACAAGCTCATTTACTCTTCACAGTGACTCTAGGAGGTGGATGCTACTGTGAGCCCACTTTGACAGTTAAGGTAACTGAGGCTCAGAGAAGTGACAGAGTTGGGATTCACATTTAGGTCTGTCTGACAACAAAGCCAGCACTTCGAAGTGTCCTGCTAGATGGCTTAGATCATGTACCTAAATCACAAACCTTCCATTTCTCAAGCCTCAGAGTCTTATTCCCTCCTCTCTTCAAATGCTTCCAGGAACTCTGCCTCCTTAGAGCCCATGCATGCCTTGAGGTATAATATGACAGCCAGAAAACCATTTTCAGCCCATTTGACAGGCTGAAATGCAGAGGCCCCAGAGGACACTCAGTGAGGGCGGTGGGTGGTCAGGCCTGCTGGCTGTGTGCGGCCTCAGTCGTCTCTCGGCCGACTGGCATGCCTGCTGCCACTCAGCCCCTCACCTGGGAGTAAACTTTGCCTCACTGTACTGCTCCAGCACTGGGAACTAAAAACCAGGGGCTGAACCTGGGTTCCGGGTCTCTAAACTCAGGACTGTCTGTGGCACCCAGTGACACGGTGGCATGGCCTCTCTTAGGACCCATTCACAGCAGGGTTTTGGCAGAAATCACCACCATTACGTCAATCCCTGGCCATATCAGGGTGTATACATTTCACTTATATGTCCTAACTCAGTACAATCTTAATGTAAGGAGATCTAAAGTAAGGAGAACAGTACCCACTTTCTCGATGGGCAAACCGAGGCAAGAGAAGCTAAGTTGCTCACCCAAGGGCAAGAAACTAAATTTGTGACTGTGATATCTGGGGTGCTTTGTTTCATAACATAGGGCCTCTCCTGAGCTAAGAGAGGAAGAGTTTCCCAAGACGTCCCCAAACATGGTGACATGTGACCTTTCATCCAGCCCTATCACCCTAGGAAGTGACCACAGCACCACACTGCCCATGCCACCCTTATCTACTCCCAGGGCTGAAGCAAGGGCACCAGACATCCTGTAGTTAGTTGGCCTGGCCAAGTCTCTGGCTTCCTTTCCTTTGTGGCTCTCACAGGCACATTTTGTCCCCTCTGAGCCCAGTTCTTTCTTCCTCTTTTATCCTTCCTTCTCTCTTTTTCTCTCCTTGCTCACTGAGAGCCCTGTTTATATGCCTCCATCCATCTGTGTTTGCTTTTCACCTTTGCTTTTTGTATGTCCCTTCTCCTGGGACGTTTCCTAAGGTCCCCTCTGCCTTCTGCCCTCTGACACCATCTTGTTTGCGAGGAAGCATCTTCCACTCCTACCCCCACCCCCACTCCTTACCTCACCTCCAACTTTAGAAGACAGGTCAGATTGCTCTGGTTCATGCGTTCAGTGTGCTCTTCATGAGTGCCTACTGTGTGCCTCAGGAACTGTGTTAATGCCTGGGGAATCCAAAGTCCAAAAGCTGTGCTGGAGCATCTATTAAGTACCTACTGTGTGCACCAGGCATTGTGCTTCAACTTGGGGGCACAAAAGCTAGTCATTGTCCTCAAGAGGTCTCTGGGCTGGGAATTCCCTGGTGGTCCAGTGGTTAGGACTCCAGGCTTACACTGCCGAGGGCCTGGGTTCGACCCCTGGTTGGGGAACTAACATCCCAAGAGCCACGCAGCGTGGCCAAAAAATAAACAAAAATTATTTTTTTTAATTAAAGAAAAAAGAGAGACCTCCCGGCTACTTGGGAAGACTCACAAAAACAGATCACTATAATGCCCTGGGAAGTCAGGGACTTGGTGTGGCCAGAGGGCTCTGGGAGGGCTCCTCTGAGGAGGCCAGTCTTCAAGTCTGAGAGGAGCTAGCCAAGCAGAGCAAGGGTGCAGGGCGTGCCAGGTAAAAGGAACAGTGTGTATAAAGGCACACAGGCATGAAGCAGCCCTGGGTTCTCTGGCGGGCACTTTGAGTTGTTTGGTCTGGCCTGGACTTGGAGTGCAGGTTGGGGAACCTGGGCAGATGTGGCCAGAGGCAGGCAGCCCCAGATGGTACAGAACCTCCTGTTCCAGCAAAAGAGTTGACCTTTGTCCTGGAGCAGCCAGAAACCCAAGCAGCCTTATGGCTCCCTACAGCCTAGGAGCCCCAGGGCTGGGCCTGGGCCAGGACTGAAACACTCTCTCGAGTCCCCATTAACCCACATTTACTGTCCTTTGGCTCAGCAAGGCCAGAGGGAGAGTTAGACACTTCAATGTAATGCTGTTTCTAAAGCATAATCATTCATTCATTCATAAATGTTTAGCAAGCTCTGATGTTTGCCAGGTGCTGCTCTGAGCATTGGGAATTGGTCATTGAACCCCATGGAGGTCCCAGCTCTCAAGAAACTTTACCTCCTTGGCAGTTGCGGAGGGAGGATAGGCCATAAACAAACAAACAAAACAAAATAAATAAATCAAAAAGATAATTTCAGATGGTGCTAAGTGCAAAGGAAAATAAAACACAGTGATGCAGTCGTAAGTAATGGGGTGGACTGCTCTAAGGACAGTTATGTATGAGCTGAGACCTAGATGACAAGAACAAACCAGTATGTGAACATCTGGGGACTTAGGGTTCTAGGCCAAGGAAAAATCACATGCAAAGGCCCTGAGGCAGGATGGAGCTTGGTGTTTTTCAGGTTTAGAAAAAAATGTTGAGTTCACATTCATTACTCCCCAGCGACTCTACGTAAGGATTATTGTATCCCTTTTGTAGAGGTGGAAACTGAGGCTCAGAATGGTTAAGTTCCTTGGCCAATATCCTAACTGGTAGTACAAATTTTGGCCTAAATCCACAGCTCTTTTTTTCTACCAGAGTATCACGTACAGCAACCAGTGTCCTAAATTATTTAGGAAGGTCCAGTTTCCAAAATTCTGTCTCACTGTTCTCTGGAGATTCATCCTGGAGGTTCTCTGTGTCCCAAATCATGACTTCAAGCCCTGTCTCTGTCATAGTCTACTAGCGGCCGCCTAGGATGAGTATTTCATCACCCTAAGCCTCAGTTTCACCATCTGTAAATAGGGAGAGTAAGAATTCCAATGTCATAGGTTTGCAGAGAGGATTAAATGAGGTAATCCATGACAGGTCAGTACAGTGCCTGGAACGTGGCACACATTCAACCCATGGTAGTTCTTAAAACTGGGGTCGACTGCAGAACGGTCCTGCCACCACGTGACGCCTCTGATGCAGGAGCCGGGCAGGGTAGCTGTGGGAGGAGAGAGCAGGAGCGGGCGGCCAGGAGGGCCTCTTCCCTTTACTCAGCCACTCCTCAGCTCCTCGCGCTGGGATCCCACACTGACACATCTTGTACTTCCCGTTTCCAGGGAAATTCCTCGCGCTGGACCGCACCCGCCCTTGAGGACCTCCCGATCTCTTTGGGCAGAGCGGAAGCCAGGCAGAGCCGGGAACGTGAAATGACAATCCTCAGCCCTGTGTGTGCCACGAGCCCCCGGGGGCAGGCGGCCACGCTGCAGGAGGGCAGGGGCGGCAGAGAGAGCCTGGCGTGGGCTGCTGGGACAGAGTCCTTCTCAGAGGAGGTGGGGACCCCGTGGAGTACGTGACTCCTGCCCCTCCAGCCTGCACGCTCCAGTTAGCAGGACAGAGACCCCTCCCCACCCATCCCCAACGTTCCCGGGCTTTCTGCTCTGCTGGGAAGCGCTGTCATCCCTCCCCCCGACCAACACTCCTCCCAGGCACCCCTGAGAGGACCAGTTGCAGCTGAGGGTGGGGGTGGGGAGAGTGCTGCCAGGGCTCTCAGATCCCTAGCCTCTCTCTCCCACCCCTCCCTCGCCCCCAACTGCTGAGCTGCTTCGAGGTTTAAAGCAAAACACGATTCCGTCCTTCCTGCTGCTCAGGGGCAGCAGTGCTGCTTGAGGTTATTTTTAGCAGGGATGCAGGGAAGGCACATTTCTCCTGGACTTTCGCTGGGGACACCCCTCACCCCCCAGCCAAGACTCGGCCGGGGGAGTCTGGTACGGAAACCCCCGTCTCAGAAAGGGGAAACGCGTGTGTTTTCTGTTCCTTCAACTCATCAGAACAGGAGTTGCAGTCAAGCCTGGGGTTACACTGATGGGAAATGTGAGGTTCCAAAGCCAGTGTGCTGCCCTCATCCCTGGTCTCCGAGTCCTTGTAAATCTGGGGAGCAGGAGGTGCCTGGGGCCTGTGATGCCCAGTGTGTGGGTGTTGGGGTCCAAGGGGAGCCAGCACTGTGGACCGCATGGGGGCACCAGGCATTCTGGGTGGTGTTTATGCAGGTACTTGCTTTATAATTCATTAAACTGATCATGTCTGTTCTATGTATTTCTCTGTATGTGTGTCTCTTATGCTAGCAGTACTTTACTGAGGTATACTCTACATACAGTAAATTGCATAAATCTTAACGGCACAGCTCAATGAATTTTGACAAATATGTATACACATGTAACTATCACCTAGATAGAGACTTGGAACATCTTCAGCATGCCTAAGTTCCCTCGTGCCCCCTCCCAGTCAGTCCCCACCCCAGAGGTAACCAAGATCTGATTTCTCTCACCATAGATTAGTTTCCTGTGTGTGTGTGTGTGTGTGTGTGTGTTACAAGGTTAAAAGAAATACAGCTGCTATCATGAAGAATGAAATAGGCAATAAAAAATTTAACGTGAGAAGGGGGCCTCAAAAAAGGAGGGTAATTGGAGTTTGAAAAAGCTAAGGAATCATTGCAATGGGAAACGGAAGGTTCCAGAGCCAACCCCTCAGGACTGGGACAGGACGCTTGGGATACTTCTATGAGCCGAGTGGCAGTGAGTGAGGAGAGGCCTGCCAGGGCTCCTCCTGGGTCCAGCTGCCCCCATGTTCTGCTAGAGATCTAGGCCCTTCCTCCAGCCCCCTCACCAAAGCAGTTTTCAGCAAGGCCAAGGCTGCCAGGAAGGGCGCTCTCAAGGGCATCTGCCCAGAGACAGGGAGAAGTCAGGGCCTCTGTGCGGTTAGGTTATTTATCTTTCCTGCCTTCCCTTTCAAGGTCTTTTTGATTCTGGGCCTCCTTCACTCTATGTCCCGCCTCGGGGGGTGGGGGGGTGGGGGGGGGAGAGGCTGAGGCTCTCAAAGGAGGGTGGTAGAGGAAGAGTCAAGGAGCTCATCATTCCTTATTTCTCTCATTTAAAAACACTTACTTAAGGGACTTCCCTGGTGGTCCAGTGGTTAAGACTGTGTGTTGCCATTGCAGGGGGCACGGGTTCTATACATGTTCGGGGAACTAAGGTCCCATGTGGCATGGCCAAAAAATTTTTAAAACATGTATTTTAATAAATAAAAATAAAAACACTTACTTGAGCACCTACATTGTGTTGTAGCTTCTGCTAGTGCTGGGGATAGGACGACTAAGAGAAATTTTAGCTCCCTAGGGAGTCAAAGGTAGCATTCCCAGGTGAGGCAAGGCCTTATACTACCTTCATAATGGAGATGAGGGGCTCAGAGAGGTAAAGTGACTTGGTCAGTATCACACAGCTGGCTGCTGGCAGAGGGAGGCCGAGAACGGGGACCTTGACGCAGCCTGCCTAGCTGGGGATAAGAAAGCAAAGGAGGCAAAACCAAACAGTCTGACACCCCAGCAGCAGAAAGAGCCCTGACCTGGAAGGCAGGGGCCCTCGCTTTTGCTGCTAGGTCTCAGAAAAACATCCTCTCTCTGGGCTTCAGTTTCCTCCCAGGTTTTCTCCCATGTACGTGAAGGAGGCCGCTTCCGGAGGAGCTTTAAGGTTCCCTTCGCTCTAACTCTTTCAAGCGTACTGGGCATTTTCCTGCCTCAGGGCCTTTGCTCAGGTTTTTCTCTTACTGAAAGCCCCCTTTCCCTCCCATTTCCTTCCTCTGACAGCCTCCCAGTCATCTGCTATCTAATTCCAGTGCTACCCCCCGAGGCCCCCACAGTCTGGGGGATCTGTTGAGGGGTGTCCCCTAGGTCTCCACCACCAGAACCGACAGAGCCTCCCTCACTTTGTACCCCTCCCATCCCGGGGCAGGTCCTCCCATGGGAAAGGTATTTGTTTTGTCAGCCACACTGGAGGAGTTGAAATGAATTTTTGCTCCCATCCCACACTTCTGTGTGCCCCTTTCAACTTGCAGAGAATGAGCTCATCCTTCCTCAGGGCCTGCAAGAGATTGCGCCTTTCTGCTGGGCAGGCCAGCTGAAACTGGGGCATCAAACTGGGGCCGTTTTGGCAAAGGTGGTTGCCCTGGGAGGTGAGCCCTGGAAGGGTAGAAGGACAGGCAGAGTCTCAGGCAGACGGATGGCTGCCCCGCCTCACCTGTCCCTCCTTATTCACAAACACCTTGGCAGAAATCTTCCCTTACGATAAACATACGGCTCCTACTCCCATAAACACACCCACACCTACCTACCTGCCCACAAACAGACTAGCAACTTTGTAAACAAATACCCCACTGCTCCCCCCGCCCCTCCCCCAGACAGGCATTACGCACACATACGCAATCATCGCACATATACACATGGGCACACACAGACACACACATGGGCAACATACACACGGACACAAGTGCATATGCATGGGTGCATGATGGGCAACAGTCATGCCCACGTGCACCTTGGGGGCACACACTCTCACACGCATGCACACGTGGGCACACAGGCATACATGTTTGCATACAAGGGTACACATATACACACACTCTCCTCTCCACCCTCAGCTCTCAGATGAGGGGCCCCAGCTCACACTTGGAATGAGGAGAGTGCTCCATAGTTGGGGTCTGGCTGTCTCTGGATTTGTATCAAACTAGGGTCTTTTGTCTTCATTTTCCTTACTGATGCCCCTATGGGAAGCAGGGAAAGCCCCAAGAGCTGTGGGCTCACTCCAGGGCCTCACCTTGCGTGGGGGACCAGGGCAGGGTTGGGGGGAGGATTCTGTCACTCCTGGGAGCAATGTCTCCAAGGAGCCGTCATTGTCGTTTTGCTTTCACTGTCACTCTCTTCACTCCATTCCATCCATTCACGGGCCTCAGGTCCTTGTTCTTTTCCTGTGGGGCGGTGGGGGGAAGGCTTTGAAGAGGGTCCAGTCGCAAGGTTGATGTGTGCAGCTCTGGGGCTGACAGCAGTGTCCCAGGCAGGCTGCCCCCTCAAATGGAAGGGGAGCTTCTCTTGGACTCCTCCAGGGCAGCACAGCAGTAATCCAGAGAATGGGAGGTGGAATGGTTGTGTCTGTAACATCGTTACCCAATCTGAAGGGTTGGGTAGGGAGCAAGCTTGGATTCCATTAAACCCAATTTAGCTGCAGTCACGGAGCACACATTGTGTGCCTGGCGTGGTGTTGGGGTGGGTGGGGAGGATGGGGGGTGGATACAGAAATGAGTAAGACACAGTAACTGTCTTCTTAGAGAGAGACAGAGAGAGAGAGAGAGAGAGTGTGTGTGTGTGTGTGTGTGTATGTGTGTTGGGTGGGGGCCCAGGAAACACCACACAGGCAGAACAACCCCTGGGAGGGGAACTTAAACACAATGTGCTCCACACTGAAGCCATCACCTCTGCCCACCCCTCCCCAGAGCACCACAAACACAACATCTGCCTGATCCTCCTGCTATATTTCCTATTTTGATTTACTAAGGCCACATGGTGGCCCAGGGCAACACCTGGGGGCTGCTCCAGATCTTCCCTCTCTTACCGTATCCAATCTGCCCCCCATCCTGTGGGTTTTCTTGTTCCATCTCTTCCATCCACTCTCTCCTTTCAGGGCTCACTGTCTGGGCATCTCTCACCACCTCCCTCCTGGACTTCTAATGGGTGGGGGGAGTCCCACCTCCAGGCTTATACCGTCCTCCACACTGTTGCCGGAACCATCTGTGTCAAACACACAGCTGCTCTGTCACTTAGAGCCCTTCACTGGCTCCCTATTACCATTAGAATAAAGTCCCAAGTGCCTGACATGGCACAGCCATCCATCTGTATACAGCTCGCAGCACCCCTGCACCTCTCAGCCTGCCCCCAGTTCCCAGTTCCCCCAACTGGCTTTGCTGGTGGACACTTCTGAGCCTTCGTATGTGCTGTTCCTGTTGCCTGGAATGCCCATCCCTCCTTGACCTAGCAAGGACCTCCTCATCTTTCCATACTGAGGGGGTCCTTCTTGGTCTCTATTTAAACAATTTTATAAGAGTGCTGACAAAAGTGACTTAAAAGCCACATACCAGGCACTCTTTTTTTTTAAATTAATTTATTTATTTTTGGCTGTGTTGGGTCTTCGTTGCTGTGCGCAGGCTTTGTCTAGTTGCGGCAAGCGGGGGCTACCCTTCTTTGAGGTGCGCGGGCTTCTCATCGCGGTGGCTTCTCTCGTTGCGGAGCACAGGCTCTAGGCGCGTGGGCTTCAGTAGTCAAGGTTGCTCCGAGGCACGTGGGATCTTCCCGGACCAGGGCTCGATCCCATGTCCCCTGCATTGGCAGGCAGATTCTTAACCACTGCACCACCAGGGAAGTCCCTACCAGACACTCTTCTGACTCGTCACTTTATATGTATTTTATATATATATATATTAGCTCATTTAATCCTCATAACAACCTTGATAGGTGCTACCATTATCATCTCCATTTTATAGATGGGAAATTGATACACAGAGAATGTAAATGACTTATTTACCTAAGATGATATGCCTAATAAGTGGTGGAGTGGGATTTACACACAGCCAGTTAGCTAGAGTCTATGTAGTTAATCCCTGCACTATACTGCCTCACTCATTACTGCTAATTTATATAGCTTTTGAGCAATCAGAGTCAGTTAATGTCTGATGAATAAATGAATGAGTGACTCATTAAAATTGAATGGAATGAAGAAGTAGGGCCCCTCCTCATTTATAAGATTCTGCCATGCTAAAGCTATTTGATTTTTATGAACATAGAAAATTTTAAAGAAAAGGGATTTTGAGAGTAAAATCCCATATATCATTTTCTCATCTTCTTGCTTTTTATATAAAATTTACATGGATCTCCAAGCCTAAGTTTGTTTCAAGCTGATGAAGAGAAATGTCCTCAGGACCCTCTAATGACCTGATTACCATGGCCTGCTGACCCCAGAGAGACAGACCCACTGAGAAGTGACCCAATGCAAGGTGAATTGTGCCTGATGCTGAAAGAGCATCCCATCTCATCGCACAGGCCTGGGACACAGTCATCCCAACCACGGATGTCAGTGAGGGCTTTCTAGAAGAGGTGAGATTTGGGCTGAGTCATGAAGGATTTTGATAATTGGAGAGAAGGGAGAAGGGCAGGGAAGTCCAGAGAACGTTTGGACTCTAGGTTAGTGGTAGGAAGAGTAGGGCAGGAAGACAGGAGAGGGAGACAGGATGTGATGGAAGGTGAGACCAGGCAGGTAACAGCTCATGGTGGAGTGGCAGGTGTGAAATCACCTTCACTTCCACCCTGGGTGTCTGTACAGTTTTGAATAGGTGGCTGATTTTAAAATTTTCTGTGGGAATTCCCGGGTGGTCCAGTGGTTAGGACTCGGTGCTTTCACTGCCGGGTCCCAAGTTCAATCCCTGGTCAGGGAACTAAGATGCCACAAGGCGTGTTGCAAGACGTGTCACACAGCTAAAAAAAACTTTTTTTGTTTTTTAATTAAATTTTTTGCTATCCTATGTGCAAATTGAGCATTTAAGCCTAGGGAAAAGCTCAGATGAGCATCCCCGGGGCAGGAGAGATTGCTGATTCTCCAATCTAACATACTTGGTTCACCACCCAACCAGCCAACAGCTTCAGTCCCCCTACACTCAACTTCTGAAAGGTGGTGTGGCTTAGAGGGTAAGCCATGACTCTGCCACTTGCTAGCTTGGAGGGTCATTCAACTCCTCTGTGCTACAGTTTCCTGAGGTTGTTGTTGAAGATTAAATTAGTTAAAGCACTTCAATCATCTAGATCATTGGAAGCATCCAGCTTCTAACAAGTGTCCAGTAGACATTAGCTAATATGGTCACTGTAGCCAGAGGTCTTCGTAATGATGCAAAATCTCATTGGGTTATCCCTCTTCTAGGCCACAGGATTGGGCCTTTGCTGCCACCTCTTTCCAGTCCCAGGGTTCTCCCCACAGGTATGGTTCCTGTTGACCTCCTCACCCACCAAATGCCCCGAGTCAGTTCCCCCCTCTTTTTGCCCCTGCCCACTTATGCCTACTGTGCTGATACACTGGCTTCTTGGGATGAGATTAATTTTGCTTTGTGCCCATAGAGCCTGGGCGGGAGAGCAAAGCTGGGAAGAAACCTGAGTAAATACTTTCTGGGAGTGCACAGGGCACGTGGCCAATTTCAGTTCGAGAGTCAGCCAGGTTCTAGACACCAGAGCTAAGTCCCCAGAGAGTAGGCACTGGTGCCTCAGTGTCTCCCGGGGTGGGGGTGGTGTGTTTTGGCTACCTCACAGCCCTGCAGGGAGCCAGGCTTGGGAAATACCTGTTGGTCCTTTGCACAGCAGGGTAAGAGCAGCATCCAGCTATGCAATGACAGCCCAAAGATCCTGAGAACCTGGCTGGGATGGGCTATAAATCTGGCTCCTCACAGCGTCGGGGCAGGTGGCAAGGGGATGAGCTTACAAAACAGAGCCTGTACCCTTTCCCGGGGCCAGGTCAGTGGGATGCTCCTGAGCAATCCCTGAGGGTCTTGACGATTCTCTTTGAACTATCAGGTTCACCTTCCCACCATCCTGCCCTTCTTTCTTTCTTTCTTTATTTTTTTGCCGTACCCACTGTTGTGGCCTCTCCCGTTGCGGAGCACAGGCTCCGGACGCACAGGCTCAGCGGCCATGGCTCACGGGCCCAGCCGCTCCGCGGCATGTGGGATCCTCCCAGACCGGGGCACGAACCCGTGTCCCCTGCATCGGTAGGCGGACTCTCAACCACTGTGCCACCGGGGAAGCCCCATCCTGCTCTTCTTACCCACTTCTGGGGCTTTCTCCTAACACCATCCTGCAAAAGCTTTCTCTTAAATCCCCTAAGTCAAGAGTTTCTCTCTATCGCTGTTCATTTTTTGTTTTTTGTTTTTTTAGCGGTTTGATAATGATGTGCCTTGGTGAGATTTCCCTTGTGTTTATCCTGCTTGGGGTTCATTCATCAACTCTGGAACAATTTCAACCAATACTTATTCTAAGTGGTTTCAGTATTCCTTCTATCCCAACAACTGTGTCTCAAAGATGGTTTGCAGGGGACCACCTGGGAGTTAACCACGCCCCCCCCAAATAAGAATCCCCTGGGAGCCTAGGAGTCTGTGTTTTGAACAAGTTCCTGGCTGAGTCTTAGGTCTACTGAAGGGAGACCACTTCAAAGAGACTGTGAGTACTCCAGCTGCAGGGCCTGGGTGTCACTCCTCTCTGTGTCCCCAGTCCCTGCAGGGCCTGATTGTTGAATGGAACACTCAACTGCAAGGGTTTCTCTTCGTTCACTGAGTCAGCAAGATTGGTGCCACCTGCCTTCCCAGGTTACTGAAGCCCAAAGCTAAAAGGATGTCCACTGGACTCATGAATTTCAGGTACCAGTCAGCAGAGGAAAGGGACTCTTTGGGGGCTTTAAGGGGCTCCCCCAAGTCCACCAAGGAGGCCTCCGGGGAAAGCACTCCTGCTGACTTTACCACGCGGGACCTCTGTTCTCTGTAAAATGCAGGTAAACATTTCTGTGTGGAGGGCTGGGTGAGGGAGTCAGCCAAAAGTTAGAAATTCTGGGTGACAGGCTTAATTCCCTTTGGGGTTAGGAGTAGAGGGAGAAAAACAAGTGAGCAGGTTAGAAATGATCATTTGCAAGCTACTTCCTAGAAAGTATACAGAGAAGCAGACAATGTACCAGACTAGTAAACAAGCACACACATTGTGTGTGTTTTCCATCAACTTTACTGAGGCATAATTTACATAACAATACAACACACCCATTTAAGTGTACGGTTTGATGAGTTTTGACAGATGTGTTTGCCTGTGTAACCTCTATCACAGCCTAGGTCATCTCCTTCACTCTAAGAGTTTCCTTGTTCCTCTTTGCAATCAGTCTCCCCCTGGCCTGAGCAGCCCCTAATCTGCTTTCTGTTACCTTGCATTAGATTGGTATTTCCTAGAATTTCAAATACATGGAATCACACTCTTTTGCATCTGGCTTCTTTTGCTCAACATAATGATTTTGAGATTTGTCCCTGCTTTTGCATGGATCAGTAGTCTTTTCCCTTTGATTGCCGTATTGTATTCCATCACACGGCTGTACCACTATTTGTTATCCCTTCTCCTGTGGACGGAGATGATCATCGATCGTAGTTGGAGGCTAGTCTGAAAAAGTTGCTATGAACACTCCTGTACAACTCCTTCTGTGAACAGACGTTTTTGTTTCTCTTGGGAGCAGAACTGCTGAGTTATATGGCAAGTGTATGTTTAACTTCAAAGAGGCTGCCGAACAGTATTCCAAAGTGGCTATATGTTCCCACCAGGAAAGGATGAGAGTTCCAGTTGTTTCCACAGCCTTGCCACTCTTGGTATTGTTGGTCTTTTTCAGTTTAGCAGTACTGGTTAGGTGTGTAGTGGTCTCTCACTGAAGCACACATATGCCCACCTCTCCAACTCTTCTGGGACCAGTGCCCCTGCCCCACACTCCTCCTTAGCCACTCTGACCATCTCTCTGTTTCTCCCATGTACTGAGCTTCTTTCCTGGAATTCTCATCCTCTCAAAATTTCCATAACTGGTTCCTTCTCATGATTCAGTTCTCAGAACAAGTGTCACCTCCTCAGAGGCCTTTCCACACCACCCTCTCTGTTGATGTCCTCAACACTTTTGATCATATTTTACTCTGTTTGTTTTCTTTGTAGCCGTGAGTCCTATCTGAAAGAATCTTATATGTTTGTCTACTTGTTGACTGTCTGCCCCGTAAGAACATTAGCTCCAGGACCAACGGCATTTTGTCTGTTTTGTTTACCTAGAATCTGATAGATAGTAGGTGTTCAATATATATTGTTGAATGGATTTGCAGTCCGAAGTGGATGTTCAATATATTGGTCTTTGAGGTCCTGGGAACTAAAGGGTATGCATATCAACAACAACAAAAATATTTAGGGACTTCCCTGGCAGTCCAGTGCTTAGGACTCAGCGCTTCCACTGCAGGGGGCTCTGGTTCCTTCCCTGGTTGGGGAACTAAGATCCCGCATGCTGCGTGGCGTGGCCAAAACAAAACAAAACAAAACAAAAAAACACAAAGGAAAAATATTTAAAGCATAAATTATTTTTATTGCCTGGAGCAATTTGATTTTGCATGTAAATATGCTTAGAAACCTAAAAATACAGGAAAATAGAAAGAGGAGGAAAATCAACCATAGTTCCACCAAATGACTGCGGTTTTAAAATGTAAATCATTTAAAAATTTTAACTAGGCTTAAAATTTTGATTTTTTTAAAGTTAATATTAACTTAATTAAACAATATTTCAACATGGAAAAAAATTCAAACAGTATATCCTTCTGGAAAAAGCTACTCATATACAAACATAGCTATATCTATCTGAATTTTTTCCAAAAATAGTATCATACTGTATACATTGCTTTGCAACTTACTTTTTTTGTTTAACAATTTATCTTAGAAATCATTCCACATCAATATGTGTATTGGTTAAGATTACGTTCAGCTGCAAGTGATGGAAAATTCAAAATATCAGTGCCTTGCAAAATTAGACATTGATTTCTCCCTCATTAATGAAATCCAGGGGTAAGTAGCCAGGCAATACTAGGACTACACAATTATCAGGGACCCAGATTCCTTCTGTCTTTTGCTATGCCATACTCAACATGGGGCTTCTACCTCATGGGCCAATATGGCTGAGCTCCAGCCATTACATCTGCATCTAGCCAGTAGAAAGAGGGAAAAAAAGAGAGGGACATCCTTCCTCCCATTAAGGACACTTCCTATGACATTTTTGCTCAGCTCCCACTAGTCAGAACACAGGGACACACCTAGCTGCAAAGGAGGCTGGGAAATATATTCTTTGTTCCAGGTAGCCATGTACCCAGTTCAAAAAGCAGAGGAGAGGTCTTCCCCGGTGGCGCAGTGGTTAAGAGTCCGCCTGCCGATGCAGGGGACACGGGTTTGTGCCCCAGTCCGGGAGGATCCCACAGGCCGCAGAGCAGCTGGGCCCGTGAGCCATGGGCACTGAGCCTGCGTGTCCGGAGCCTGTGCTCCACAACGGGAGAGGCCACAACAGTGAGAGGCCCGCATACCACAAAAACAAAAAAAGAGGAGAATGGATATTGGGGGATGACTAACAATCTCTGCTACAGTATACATAGATTTACCTCATTTTAAAAAATGGAATTTTTTAATAGCCCCCTGTCCACTGGAAAGCAGGGGCCACTCACCAGACCTCCTGTCCTGCATTTCCAAATTGAAGTCTCCCTTAGGTGTGTGATTGGTAGAGCTATGATCTAGCTGCAAGGGAGGCTGGGAATTTGAGTTCTGACTTCCAGGTTGAGAGGCAAAATTCATGATAGGAGGGTTTCCCCAAATGTAGAAATGCCATTTAGAATTTGGATCATTCCTCTCATCAAAGACAACTATATACATTAGACAAATATTTTCAAATCTTAAAAGCATCAAAAATCTAACAAGGTAGTGAGGAATTACTGGACCAAGATACATGAAATGATAAGAATCCAGAGGGATTAGAGTTGCCAGATAAAATATAGGACTCCCAGTTAAATCTGAATTTCAGATAAACAGCAAAATATTTTTTTAGCATAAGTACGCCCATGCAATATTTGGGACATAGTGATACTGAAAAATAATTTGTTGTTTATTTGAAATTCAAATTTAACTTGATGTCCCCGTATTTTTTTTTTTTGCGGTACGTGGGCCTCTCACCGCTGTGGCCTCTCCCGTTGCGGAGCACAGGCTGCGGACGCGCAGGCTCAGCGGCCATGGCTCACGGGCACAGCCGCTCCACGGCATGTGGGATCCTCCCAGACCGGGGCACGAACCCGCGTCCCCTGCATCGGCAGGCAGACTTTCAACCACTGTGCCACCAGGAAAGCCCCATCCCCATATTTTTATTTGTTAAATCTGGCAAACCTAACGGAGAAGTGAGTCCAGCATTTGGGGCTGCTTTTACCCAAGGGCATTTGCCAATCTGAGTCATCAGAGAGCCTGAGCTGTGCTTTTGAAAGCTTCTTAGGACTACAGGCACAAAATTGGAGTTCAGGGCCTAACAAGGTTGTAAACTCTGATAAACTACCTCTGTGGTAAGCTATTACTTTGATGACCCCCAATGAACCGTGACTATTGGTCTTCATGCCCTGTGATCCGCTTTACCCAATAGAACGTGGTGCAAGTGATGTTGTGCTGGGTCTGGTTCAAGCCTCAAGAGGGCAGCTTCCATATTTTGGCTTTGGGAAGCCAGCCGCCATGTAAGAACTCCTACTACCCTAAGAACTGGGACCTAACCAAGGAATCGGTGACATGTGCCCAACTAGATTTCAGAATTACCATGGACCTGTGGCTGCCATGTGCCTGCCATTTCCTCCTTTCTGAATAGGAATATTTATTGGGATTTTCCTTCCTCTGCCTCACCATTACCTGTGGGGAGCAGATAACTTGTCTCTCTAATTCAAAAGTCATCAGATTCAGAGAAGAATCCCTTGAGAAACCTCATTCACACGTGGACCTGATTTAGATGATGAAATTATGGACTTCAAGCTCAATCTTGGTAATGGGGTGAGATCTGGGGGTCTTAAGAGGTGGTGAGTGTATTTTGCTTGTGGGAGGAGGTATATCATTAGGGGACAGAGGGCAGATTGTAATAGATTGTTACTTCAGTGGGCCCCAGTGAACCATGCACTGTGGTATTCACATCATTATTAGTTCCCTCCCCTTGAATCGGGACTGGCCCATGACCTGCTTTAACCGACAGAACATGGTGGAAATGATGCTGTCAGTTCCAGGCCTAAACCTTAAGAAGGCTTAGCAGCTTCCACATTTGCCCTTTGGAGGAAGCCAGCCGCCATGTTTGGAAATCCAGTTATGCAACTCAGTGGTTTTAATGCATTCACAGAAATGTGCAACCTTCACCACAGTCAACTTTAGAACATTTTCATCACCTCAAAAAGAAACCCTGTACCCTTTACCTATTATCTTCCTATCCTTCCTTCCCCTACACTCCCAGTTCTAAGCAATCTCTAACCTGCTTCCTGTCTTCTGTCTTCCCTTTTCTGGACATTTCAAATGAATGGAATCACATAATATGCAGTCTTTTGTGACTGGCTTCTTTTACTTAGCATAATGTTTTCAAGGTTCATCCACATTGTAGCATCTATCAGTACTTCATTCTTTTTTATGGCCAAATAATGTTCCACTGTATGGATATACCACATTTTGTTTATCTATTCATCAGCTGATAGGCATTTGGGTTGTTTTCACCTTGTGGCTATTATGAATTGATGCTGATATATACATTGGTGTACAAGTGTCTGTTTGAGTCTTTGTTTTCAATTCTTTTGGGTATATACTTAGGAGTGGAATTGCTGGGTCATATGGTAATTCTTTGTTTAACATTTTAGGAAGTGCCACACTATTTTACATTCCCACCAGCAATGCCCAGGGGTTTCAATTTCTCCACATACTTACCAACACTAGTACCCTTGTGGAAAATCAGTTGACCACAAATGTATGGGTTTACTTCTGGACTCTCAATTCTATTTCATTGATCTTGTATATTTCATTGTCAAGGATATGTCTACCCCGTTCTAATACCAGGTGTTGATTACTGTTGTTTGTAGTAAATTTTGAAATCAGGAAATGTAAATCTTCCTACATTGTTTTTCTTTTAAAATATTGTTTTGGCTATTCTGAGTCCCTTGCAATTCCATATGAATTTTAGAATCAGCTTGCCAATTTCTATAAAGAAGTCAACTGGGACTCTGATGGGATTGCACTGAATTTGTAGATCAATTTGGGGAGTATTGCCATCATAACAATGTTAAGACTTTTGATGCATAGGATGTTTTTCCAATTAGTTAAGTCCTTAACTACTTACAACAATGTTTTATAGTTTTCAGAGTATAAGTTTGGCACCTCTTTTGTTAAATTTGTTCCTAAGTATTTTATTCTTTTTGATGTTATTATAAATGGCATTTTTTTCCTTAATTTTATTTTTGGATTGTCCATTGAAAGTGTATAGAAACACAATTGCTATTTATAATTGATCTTGTATCCTGCAGCCATGCTGAATTCATTTATTAGTTCTAACAGGTTTTTGGTGGATTCCTTAGGATATTCTATACACAAGATCATGTAATCTGTGAATAGAGATAGTTTTACCTTTTCCTGTCCAATCTAGATGCCTTTGTGTGTGTATGGATGTGTCTTTTATTGAAGTATAGTTGATTTACAGTATTATATTAGTTTTAGACATACAACATAGTGATTCAATATTGTTATAGATTTTACTCCATTTGAAATTATTGCAAAATAATAGCTATGTTTCCCTGTGCTGTACAATATATCCTTGTTGCTTATCTTTTTTTTTTTTTTTGGCCGCACTGTACGGCATGCAGGATCTTAGTTCCCCAACCAGGGAATGGAACCCATGTCCCCTGCAGTGGAAGCACAGAGTCTTGACCACTGGACCACCAAGGAGGCCCTTGCTTATCTATTTTATATGTAGTGGTTTGCATCTTAATCTCATACCCCTATCTTGCCCCTCTCCCCTTCCCTCTCCGCTGGGGTAACCACTAGTTTGTTCTCTACATCTGTAAGTCTGTTTCTGTTTTGTTGTATACATTTGCTTGTTTTATTTTTTAGATTCCACATATAAATGATAACAGAGTATTTGTCTTTCTCCATCTGACATTTCACTAAGCATGATGCTCTCTCGGTCCATCCACATTTGTTACAAATGGCGGAATTTCATTCTTTTTTTATGGCTGAGTAATATCCCATTGTGTGTATCTATCTATCTACCAACCACATTTTCTTTTACATTCAGCTGTTGATGGACACAGGTTGTTTCCATATGTTGGCTATTGTAAACAATGCTGCTATGATCATTGGGTGCGTGTATCTTTTTGAATTAGTGTTTTCATTTTCTTCAGATGTATACCCAGGAGTGGAACTGCTGGATCATACAGTAGTTCTAGTTTTAGTTTTTTGAGGAACCTCCATACTGTTTTCCATAGTGGCTCCACCATGGACGCCTTTTAATTTCTATTTCTTAACTAATTGCCCTGGCTAGGACCTCCAGTACAATATTAAATAGAGGTGGCAAGAGTGGACATCCTTGTCTTGTTCCTTGTTTTGTTTCCTGGGAAAAGTATCTAGTTTCTCACCATTAGGCACGATATTAGTTGTGGTTTTTTGTAGATGTCCTTTATCAGGTTGAGGGTGGCTGCTTATCTTTACAAATAAAATCTTATTGTTAAATAGCCAGGCCATTCATTGATGTGTTGTCTATGTCTGTTTTGTACTATAATGACAGAGTTGAGTAGTTATGATAGAGACCATATGGCCTGCAAGCCTAAAATATTTACCATCTGGCCCTTTAAGAAAAAATCTACTGACATCTGTTTTAAACTGCTAAATTTGGGGACAGTTTGCTATGAAATAATATATAACTGAAAAAAAAACTCCCCATCTTCAACTGGGACCTCAAAGAACTGTAGCACTGAGTAAGGGGAAACCATAAATGAACAAACCCTCCCACAGACTCTAGTCTAGCTTCAAGTTATCAGAGAGGTTCAGAAAATCAGAAGCCCCTGAAATTGGGTTAAGGTGATCCTAGCTTGCTAGTATGCCAGGATGCCTGCAGAAACAAATGGAAATCCTTTCTGGAGGAAGATACTATCATCAACGTCTCAAATGATTTTTCAAATACAATGTCCAAAACATAACCAGGTACATGAGGAGATAAAACAACATGAGGAAGAACCAGTAGGAAAAACTGACAATGGAAGTGGACCCCCCCGGGACTCCAGATTGTGCTCCTCCCCCCACCAGGGACACAGACCCTAAAACAACTATACTTACTATGTTTAAGGAGAGAAAAGCCGAGCTTGAAAATTAAGTAGGGCACTAAGGGATATAAGAAGTGACATAGCAGATCTGAAAAAGAACCAGATAGAAACTCTAGAACTAAAAAAAATAGAATAACCAAATTTAAGAGCTCAGTGGATGGGTTTAAGAGGAGAATTTTTTTTAAAAGCTGAAGAGAGAATTAGTGAACTGAAAGAGAAGAAATTTTTAGAACAAAGCATGGAAGGACAAAAGATAGAAAATACAGAAGAAAGGGATGTAGTGAGAAGGTCTAATATATATTTCAACTGGGGTCCCAGAAGGAAAGAGGAAAATGTACAGAAAGAGTATTTGAACATACAATGGCTGAGAGTTTTTCAAAATTGATGAAAAACTATTTAAAAGGTGATAGCCATGAAATGACAGATATCCATTCCATCAGGTGTTCTGACTCTTAAAATCCTTCATGTACAAATCTACGTTTGAAAGGATTCTGAAACTGACATGGAGGTAGCTCTGAAGTGGATGGAATAGTGCTTGGGTGGGCTTAGTTCAAATATGAACTCTGCCACCTCCTAGCTGTGCCACCTGGAGAGGTTGCCAAACTTCAGTTTTCTCAACTGATAGATGGGACCGGTAATATAGGCCCACTCCACGTTGTCACTGTGAGAATCAGGTGATACAATGCATATGAACAAACCAAGTTATTTTATTTTTAATTTTGTTGGTTGTGCCGTGCAGCTTCTGGGATCTTAGTTCCCTGACCAGGGACTGAGCCCGTGCCCTGGGCAGTGAAAGTGCAGAGTCCTAACCACTGGACCACCAGGGAATTCCCCATGCTAAGTATTTTAAATGAGATATGGTTTGAGTAGTATCACAAGCATTCCTAGGGGCATTAACAGTGACAGGTAGGATGGGCAAATAATTTGCTGGTCCCATCACAAAATAAAAATGTGGGCCCCTTGTTAAAACATTAAGAATTTCAGGACAGTAACAGCAGAGCATTAATCCGAGCACAGGTTACACTCCCATGAAGCCAGCTGTGGTGACAGGCCTTGCAGAGGACTCCTGTGCGCACGAGGAAAGGGTTGCTCATCTCACACCCAGGTGTCTGCAGCCATAGCCCACGTTTTCTTTGCGTTCTGAAGGGCAGCAGTGCTTAGGGAAATTGCAAGCATGCGTGTTTCCAAATGCTGAGGCAGGCAAGTGCAGTGACCGGAGTGGTTTTCTGAGAGAGTGGGTGTGGCCAGCCAGGCTGCCATCGGAACTGTGGAACTGACCGTTCCCCACAGACTCTGGCCTAGAGAAAAAAAAAAAAAAGTCTGCAGCTGTATCTACAGGGCCTGTTGTTTTTTGCTGCGGTGTGTTACAACACAGCCTGGCAGCCTCCCGGGTCTTTCTGTCTTCCTCCTGGAAGAGCCTGGTCCCAGACCATGTGACATGGCCACACAGCCCTGCAGATTTGCCCACACTGTTCCTTGCTGTTCCCTCAGTTACTAGGCTTTTCCAGGTCTGCATTCTTTTGCTCCTGCTATTCCCTCCTCCGCACCACCCCCATCCCCGCCCAGGGGAGTTCCTTTCCTTCCTTTTCCACATCTGTCAGTCTGGCAAAAACACCATCTTTTAATACTTATCTTTTAAGACTCAGCTTAGAGTCACCTCTTCCAGGCCTTTCCTGACTCTCCCAGGAAGAGCAAATTCCCCTCTCCTTGGAGTCATCCACTGGCCTATGCATAGCCACTCCCTATGCAGACATCTGTCACAGTCTCTGAAACATAAGGAGCACTGATATGCAATGTGGATGTCACTGTCTTTTAGGCTGAAGCCCTTAAGGATTGGGACAGTGTCCTCTCACCTCTGTATACCCTGCACACAGCACAGTGCTTAATACTTGCTGTTAAAAAGCATAGTAGATGCTTAATCAACTGGTGTTAGTATGCAGAGTAGTTTTAATCACCATTGTCTTACTGAATTAATGCACAAATAAATTGTTTCAGTGACTCTCCCTGGCATCTGGTAAAAAGGGAAGCTTCTAGGCACTGAGACAGGGCCTTTGCCCTTGACGAGGTTTCAGTGTCAGCTCTAGTGGTTATTTCTGCAGGCAGCACCTCTTGAAGGCAGGGATGGTGATTTGTAGAAGCTCGTCATCAATACCTAAATGACGCAGGTGATATAGCTTAGACAGCAGTTGTGGAGCTAGGAGATGTTAGGTTTCCATAGGTAATTAATAAGCTCCATAGCTATGGGACTTCAGGTTTCTGTTTTCTCAAAAATGAGATTGAGCTAGCTACTCCCTAAGGCCCAGGTGGCTAGCTCAGTCCCCTCATCTGAATCTCTGGGTGGCCATTTCATTGGAGGGGACTGAGCACCTCCTGAAGCTGAGTTGCTCAGCAGGTCTACCCTTTCGCAGGTGGCAGAGAACACAGACATCTTTTAAGGCCCTTTGCTCTCTCAGTCACCTGGGATCTCATGTTTGAAAGGTAGAAAGCCACAGGAAAGCGTAGTCTTCACAGTCCCTGAGTGTCCAGAGGGAAGTGCTATGTGCTATGTGCTATGGTTCTCCAGGTGGGATTTTCCCCAGTTCCAAATGGACAACTTTGAGTTCCTGGTATTGTTTCCTGGGGCTAACCTCACACAAACGAGCCTGGTCTGTCACTCTCCATCCTCAGGGCAGGTCTAGTGGGCAGACAGGAGGGCAGAGCTTTCAGAGAGAGAGATCCGTATGCTTAGTCAACTAGCTTCTTTAGGCATTAGTTTTCCCGGAGATAAGGGATGGTGGGAGGGGGTGTCGGTCAGTTTCCTCCATCCCTTCCCTCCAGCCCCCACAAAGGGCAAGGGCCAGACACGTGGGCTGGCGGGGAGAGGCGGAGGTTACACCAAGGCGGAGGTGCAAATGGTCGGGGGCGGGGCCTTATTTGCATGGACGGCGCGCGGCCGCCAATCCGGACAGGCGGAGCGACAGCCCGCGCGCCTTTTGGGGGCGGACTGACAGCCCCGGGGCCCTATGGGAGGCGGGTCCTGCGGCCGGCGGGGGTGGGACGGCGCCGGGCGCTGCCCGGGGGATTCGGGCCGGTTCGCGGGCGCTGCCAGTCTCGGGCGGCGGCGTCCGGCGCGCGGGTGGCTTGCTGGGCGGGCTGAGGGGCAGCGGCTCGCGGGCTAGGCGGAGAGAGACAGAGCAGACGAACAACCGCGGCGACAGGTACTGGCTGCATGGCCGCAGGGATGGGGAGTGTGGTCGCTAAGCCCAGGGAGCCGAATTCCCTGCTTCGCGGTCCGGCCGCCGCTGCGCCGCCTCCTCGCCCCCTCACGCGGTTCCCCAGCCCGGGAGCGGCGCGTCGGGGCCAGGGGGGCCTGGGGAGCCCCCAGACGGGCGCGCTGGAGGCCCCTAGCTCCGCTGCGGGGCTCCTCTACGTCCCGCCGGGCCGCGGGGCAGGGGCTCCCTCCTGGAGGCGCGGAGCCGGCGACTCCTGGAGCGGCTCCCCGCCCCCCGCCGCGCTTTCTCTCTCGGAGGCGAGGCCGGTCGCGCCCGCTGGTCCTCACCCGGCTTTTGTTTCCCTCCCGGGGTGACAGGTCACGGCTCCCATCCGCGGCCCCCGACTCGCCCGAGGCCCGGCGCCCGTGACCGCGGCAGCCCGGAGCAGACGGCGGGACCGGCGGAGAGCCGGGAGGCGCGTGAACAGCAGCTGCCGCGGGCGGGAGAGAAACTTCGCTTTCCGGGGCCCGGGCGGCGGGAGAAGTGGAGCCGGGGTGAGCCGTGCACCGGGACGCCGCGGGCGCGATGGAGCCGCGCTCACCAGGCGGGCCAGCCGAGAGTGAGGATAACGGAGCGTCCCGTCGCCGCCGTCCTGGCTTTCGGTTTGCGCTCCCCGGGCGGTGGGTGTGGATGCGCGTTCACCGTCTTCACCTGCCGCCCAGGGACCAGTGACTGGGAACAGCATCCCCGCTCTCGGCCGCTCGTAGAGGGTGCGGGTGCGGCGGCGTTCTAACAGGTGATAATCCTAGTGCCAGGTGAAAGCCAGTGAAAAGTTGTTTCAGAGCTCAGTATTCAGTTCACTCTGGGACGTTATAACGCCTTCTCCCTTAATGATTTCTAAAAAGGTGTGCTGACCGCAGTATAGTAGTCAAAACTAGTATTGATTGGGGGAAAAAAAAGGTGGGGGGCGGGTGTTGTCAGCGTGTAGATTGCCTTCTTTCCATTGACTTGCCGGGAGGAGCATCTTTGTAAAAATCGGTTTCTGCAGTGGTGGCGAAAGCATGCATAGTAAGGTACAGGTTGTAAATGGAGAATGCAGAACTCTAGATATCCTTCACTGTGGTTCAGGGTAGCGTGTACAACGTTTGGCCGCCATTCAGTAAATTCTTCATGAAGCAGTTTGAGCTCGTGGTTTTGGATTTACTTTACAGGAGTGGAATAAGGCTTAGCGTTGAATGGGAGCTTTCTTTGCCTCTCTGAGGGCTCACAGGAGTGTTTATTTTCGTTGTCTTACCGTTTTGTTAGATTTTAGACAAGGGAAAAGTTAAGGCATATTTTGGTTCAGTATTTTGAGTAGTCTGTGGGAATTCTCCCGCACCACACCCCCCGCCCCGCATAAGAGTTTTTTTTTTTCCCCCAAGGATAGAGTTGAAAAACTTCTTATTCTTGTGGGAAATTTTTATTTGTTATACGTTTCACTTATTTTCTGTTTCTCTCTCTCCCATCTGACCTCACTTAACAATACAGTTATGGCCCTGACCAATTTAGGGCATCTATAGAAAAAAAAGTTTTTAAATAATGTATAATTACTTTAAAATATATTATGAAGGTTATTAATAACATTGATTTGTGAGGAGCAGTTGATTTAGATTACTCAGTTATTTTCTTCTAATGTGTCTTTTTTATATCTATGCTGGGTATGATTTGTACTTAAGAGATGTAAGTTTAACTTCTTAAGGACAGTTATTTTAATTATGGTACTTTATTAGTGTTTCATTGAATAGTAATTTTAGTTACTTACGTAGCTAATTAGTAACACCTTTTACAGGTGAGCTCTTTAACCAATAGTCTAGTTGTGACTACTTGGGATTTAAAAAAAATCAAAGATGGACTTTATAAAATGTTTTATTTCTCTAAAACAACAGGCTTATATGCTGTGAGGTCTTTGTCTTTACAATATTTAACAAAACAAGTGTGTTTCTGAATCTTCAGTTTTTTTAGTGATGGGAATTTTGGGGGAATTTCTTTTTTAAAACATGATTTTAACCAGTTCAACATGAACATTTTAAAATATTGGATTAGGCAACTAGTGAAATCTTCAATTTTCCGTTTATCCTTGGATTGGAAAAGGATACATATTTTAGGTTGTTTTGTTTCCTAAAGGCTTCTTACCTTAGAACCAGTCTAGAGAAGGAAGAGCATCCTCTTTCTCTAGCTGTAGAAGAAGTTATTACTGTTGAAAGCTGAGTTGGCTTTTTGATGTTTAGTGAAGGTAGATTGTTTGAACAGTGACTTGTGCAGAGTGGGTTTTATTAGGTATAAGTAGTTCTCAGGAATCTTATGAGACTGGGGTTATGGGTGATGTATATAATTGTCCTTTAAAGTGTATAGGAATATATTAGTTTAACTATGTGTAATTAGAAATTTTGTAGTCATTATCCTATAATGATGCTTAAATATACCACATATCATAAATTAAAGCTATATTCCTTAGTTTTATTTACGTAAAGCAAATTTGGGGAACTTTATGGAAGTGCCCTTTAATTAAAAGACTATTTTCAAATTCAGTTTTTACATATTTTAATTACTGATTGTTGTCCACTTTAACTTGCGGTAGACCATATCATAAAATTATCAACCACATTACAGCTTCAAAATTAAGCATAAGTTGAATTCTTGCATCTACACAATAAATGTTGGGAGTGTTTTTAAGTCACTGACCCTCAGGTGTGGCTCCTTTTTAGTTTGGGGGTGGGCAAATATTTTTGAATGAATAAAGCTACAAAAGAACAGGGACACATATTAAACCAGCTAAATTTGAGGGTAGATCACATGATACTGTTAGACATTAATACTGCTTTATTTAACAGTAGTATGCATGCTGTATCTGTCATTAAGAATATTTTCTGTAGGCCTTTAATATAATTTTCCACAATTCCTAACAAAGAATCTATATTGTATATATTTTGGCACACTAAATTCTGTAATTATTTTATGCTGAACAATTAAATATTTTATACATTTTATAATTCTGAGACTGTGTGAACTTTCTAACCTAGCTGATTAGTAATTAGATTTTGTTTTACATTCTGAATTTTTTTACAGCGCATTTTTAACTTCTGACATTATGTCCCCAAAAGTGTAAGGAAAATTAAATCTACACTCACCAGAGATTAGGTGGACGTTGGTACGTAAATCACGTAACTGTTGATTTAAAAGCAGTAGCCACGGGACTTACCTTGGTGGTGCAGTGGTTAAGAATCTGCCTGCCAATGCAGGGCACACGGGTTCGAGCCCTGGTCCGGGAATATCCCACATGCTGGGGAGCAACTATGCCTGTGCACCACAACTACTGAGCTGCACTCTAGAGCCCACGAGCCACAACTACTGAAGCCCGCATACCTAGAGCCCGTGCTTCGCAACAAGAGAAGCCACCGCAGTGAGAAGCCCGCACACCGCAGCTAGAGAGTGCCCACGCCCAGCAACGAAGACCCAACGCAGCCAAAAATAAATAAATAAATTTATTTAAAAAAAAAAAAATATATGGTACATTTGAATTGTATGGCCTTGAAATTGTTCATTGTTTGGAAGGAAGAATAAAAGATGGAGAAAAATCAAAGGCTAGAAGAGGTTTTTTTTTTCCCTTTTGTAGTTGCAAACCCTTCCTGAGGCAGATGATGGTAAATTTCTGGAACCGTTTGTAGTGTTCAGCCTCAGTCTTGGCAATTTATGTATGATGTTAAATAAGGAGCCATTCCTAGTCCCCTGAAAATGATCATCTGATTATCAAAAACAGGGCTGGGAATTTCAAATTGATCTCATCAAAAATCAGATTTGTGTGTATG
Source organism: Delphinapterus leucas (assembly GCF_059928025.1). NCBI lineage: Eukaryota > Metazoa > Chordata > Mammalia > Artiodactyla > Monodontidae > Delphinapterus > Delphinapterus leucas. Next base: position 38,962,042 of record NC_143138.1, read on the forward strand.
TTTCTCAGTGTTCTATCTCTGGAAATTAAAGATCCTCCTCTACTGTCTGCCGAAAATTACACACAGAATTTGAAGGTTAGAATGTCTCTATCACAGACTTAATGCTGTAGTAAGATACTTTTTGGAACAGAAAACATCCTAGCCTTTTTCAGAATATACAGTGTTCTGAATGAGGATGAAATGGTCTTTACCCATGTTAAACATTAGCCAATGGAATTATTTCCATGTTTTTAACTTTTTAAAAAAGCAAGACAGTAAAATAGAATATTGACAGATTTTGGATTTGGCCCCTAGCATAAAAAATTATTACATGGTGGATGGTAATATTTAATGTTTTGAAATTCTAGTTTGAGAAGGGGATTTGTTATGAGAAGAAGGGTATTTCATTGAAGCAAAACGATAATTTACATGGAAAGAAATTTCTTTTGAATTAGTCTTAGGTTAAAACATAATACTTATTAAGAAAAATTGAAATGTCATCTTTCCTATCTTAAATTTACTTGCACTATGAACTTTATAAGGTCTTTTTTTAAAAAATGAATTTATTTATTTATTTTTGTCTGAGCTGGGTCTTTGTTGCTGTGCGCGGGCTTTCTTTAGTTGTGGCGAGCCGGGGCTACTCTTCATTGCGGCACGCCAAGGGCTTCTCATTGCTGTGGCTTCTCTTGTTGCAGAGCACAGGCTCTAGGCACCGCGGGCTTCAGTAGTTGTGGCTCGCAGGCTCTTAAGCATAGGCTCAGTAGTTGTGGCGCACGGGCTTAGTTGCTCCGTGGCATGTGGGATCTTCCCGGACCAGGGCTCGAACCCATGTCCCTGGCATTGACAGGCGGATTCTTAACCACTGTGCCACCAGGGAAGCCCTATAAGGTCTTTTAAAATATCTTTGTTGGTCCTAGGTGGACCTCTCAGAATCCATTTGTAGAGACACACACACATATATATACACACACACATAAATATATACACACAGGTAGATAAAGTATCTATGCTGTATATATTTGCATTATATATGTAACTGTATGTTTGCTATATGTATATATATAAATCAATCCATCTATCTATACTGTGTGACTTCACAGGCTTATTTATATGTGAAACCTGTTTTTTAAAAATGAAATCTTGCTACACCAAGAGGAATAAAGTACATGTACACAGAAAGACTGATAAAAATGTTCATAGCAGCTTTTTCACAATAGTAATGAACTAATGATTCATACAGTGACATAGATGAATCTCAGAAATATTATTCAGAGCAAGAGAAGCCAAACACAAGTATGTACTATAAGATGCCATTTATAAAAAAGACAGGAACAGGCCAAATTTAGGTATGGTGATAGAAATCAGAACAATGGTTTCTGGGTAAGGGCTGTGGATGACTGGAAAGGGGCAAAAAGGAACTTTTTAGGGTAATGGAAATATTCTATAACTTGATTTGGGAATCAAGCTATGGAATTCAAGTGTACACCTTTGGGGTAAGTTTTCATTTTCATGTAATTTTTAACTTACAGAACAGCTGCAAGACCAGTACGAGGAACTTCCAGATTCACCAACTGTTGGTGTATACATTTGTTCACATTTACCCAGCTGAATACTTAAGATCCGTGCATTTTATGGTATGTAACTTTTACTTTCATAAGGAAAAAAAACTATAAAAATTTGTTGAAGATAAGGAGAATGACCCTGTTATCTGAAAAAAGTGAAATACCTCAATTTGAAATTAAGCAGTGCTTTAATAATGATGTAGGAGAAGAGAATTACTGACAGTCTTTTGTCTCTACATATATGTATCTATGCTGCTTCTCTTTGAAGTTTCATGGCAACATATTTCTGTTAGAAGAGACAAGATCCTGAAAATAATTCAAGGCAAACTGCCAGCCAGGAAACTGTGCTTTATTTTGTTATCCTGTGTAAGTCACCTAGGGAATGAGACTGATACCTAGCGATAGCTTCCTGGGAATTGATAATTCCTGTTAAGAGAGTTGCACACCTTCAGTGTGCTAGGTTTTGCACAAACGTGCAGTCTTTACTGTCCTGGAACTCACCAGACAAAGAAGAGGCAAACAAAGCTGGTTGTCATTTGTGGGTGGTATTTATAGTAGGGGGAAGGATTGGTGCTTGTAAACCATATAAACTAATCTTGATCGTAGGTTAAGTGGTAAATCTAAGGTGGTGAATTTGATGCTCACTGTTAGTTTAAACTGTAATTTAAATAGGTTTAATTTAAAGCAAATCACTCTACAGCAGCCCTAAAACTATGTCAGTTGTTTAAAACATTCAGCTTTTTTTCTCGACTTACTATTTTATATAATCTTAAATATGTGTTCTTCACAATTTAGGATTGGGCATTATTTATGGATATTCATTTTTTAATCAGTTTTTTGCATCCACATAAGAAATTTGTTTATTTGGTTATTTACTAGAGTGGAATATGATTTGAAGTAACAGAATGACTAGCCAGCAGTTTCAGCAAATTAATCATTGATAACTGGGGATGAACATTTATGTTGCCTTTACTAACAAAAACCATACATTTATATGGTCTATATATTTTTCTTTAACAAATATAAGTTCTTTGAAGAGAAAAATGACAAATGTCCAACTCATCCAACATGGATAAAAGGAGGACTTTCTCCATTTAATGAACATATTCATTTTCCTTTGAAATGACAGGGCCTTATCTCCCTTTCATACACAGTAAATTTCATTGGTCTATTGAGCATGAATAAAACATTATTTGAAAAGTTTTTAGAATTTTGTTTTGAGTTGTCAAACCCTAACTGCAGATAGAACTTTAAAAATATCTGTAGGTAGCCTTTTTTTTTATTATAAAAGTTTTAAACATATCCAGAACTGGAGAGAATAATAATGAACCTCCATATACCCATTCTTCAGATTTATTAATTATCAACATTTTGGTTAGTGTGCTTTTAAAAATTGATACATTCTCACAAATATTGTAAAATAGTAGTGGTATTAGCGTACCAGATTTTTCTCTCAATTTTTTTCAAAAGTTTCGTTGTAAATAGAGAAATCTGAAAAGCAGTGTGTTTTAACTCAGAGACTTAACTTTGGACAATCAGTAATTATGAAACTATTTTTATTCTAAGTTCCCTTCTGTCAATTCATAGCCTGGAAAAGAAAGATTAATTTTTTAGCCTTTTATTTATAATAAATTAGTCCAAATATTCTAATCTATAGAATAAGGTAGTACTGTTCATCTGGTAAGTTAGATTATCTTCAAAGTGTAGTGTCTGAGGAATGCTGTTGTCTAAATGTTTTGCTGTTACTTTCTCTTTCTCTAAAAACTCAGTCATTGCTGTGCTTTTTTAGGCTCCAAATGTATATCTTATGTCTAAACTCCAGGCCTTGCAAAACTGAGGCCCAAATTTTCACTTATGTCTTGAAACTAAATATGTTTAAATACCATCTCTGTAGCAACTGCACACCAACACCCCCTCTCTCCACCCCCAGTCAAAACGCTTCTCTTCCTGACTTCCCGCTTTAGCTGTTTGTGACACCATTATTCTTACTGGTCATTTTTTACTCTTCCTTTGCTTCTTAAGATCAGTGAGCCACTAAATCACTTTGTTTTTAAATGTCTTTTTATCTTTTCGTCCTTTTTCGTTTCCACTCCAGTTGTCCTAATTTGGGTAACATGTTAGCAGGAAGTTATCCCTAATCTGTAATGAACTTCATACATACCAAAATTAAGATATGTTCCTAAAGGAAAATAGGGCATTTTCTTCCCTTTCAGAGAAGGCTTCAGTCAGTCTTATAAGCAAACACATAATTTTTAAGGGCTAGGAAATCATTATATTTAAACCAAGGTGATAGAGACGATTTCCAAATCTCTCAGCTCTAATAACCTCGTGAACGATGGCCAGCAGGGCCCACAGTTTATCAAGGGATATAGGCAGCAGACTTTCTTGGACCACAGAAATAGCCCAGAATGAGTTCCTTCCAGCAGAATATCTGCAGGTGCTTTGCAGTGGGGGAAATACTGAGTGTATATAACAAACTTTCAGGACTTCTTGTGTTTTTATGGTAAAAATAAAGATCTGTGGGTTTACCCAAAACTCCTTCTATTCCTTGTGGCATATTTCCTGACCAAGATAGTTCTTACCAAAAAGCCATTGTGCTGAAAGTGACATGATACTCTTACCTCGTTACTTTCCCTTCTTTTTACAGGCTCCTAGAATTGACGGTTGTCAGAAAGATAGGAACCTGAGGTTAGTTGGGAAGATATGAAATAGAAATGGGAAAATAAGTGATATCCATTCTACTTCCCACTAGCAGTCGTCCACCCTCCAGTGGTCTTGGGCCTGAGTCCTTTACAGATGGATTGTAGCTTATCAGCTTGGCTTGCTTTTGGTCAGCTTATGGAGCTCTTTCTTCTTTCTGCTCTTCTGGGAAATGTTTGAATTTCTTTCTTGTAGAAATCAAGACCCAATTTAAGATTACTGACTTTGGGGATAAGAGAATAAAATTTGATATTGTTTTAGATAATCCAGAATACCTGATTATTTTCTTCTATGAGAAGTAGGAATAATATGGGGATTCTGAGATGCTTATGCAGAAATTAATTTAATAGTTATTACGAGTGGAAAATGGAAGAGAAAATTACACCGTTTCTAGGAAGCCTAGTATAGTAGGCATAGACAGGGATGAGATTCAGGAGTGTTGCTACATGATCTTGGGAAAGTTAAAGTTACTTAACCTTACTGAGCCTTATATTAATTGTAAAATGAATGGGTTGGATTAGATAGTGTTTTAAGGTCTTTTTGCAGCTCTGAAATTCTAAAATGAGTGGTTTTTCAGGGGAAAAACTCCTGATTTATATACTGTTCCTGGTTAATGATTTTTTCAGTAATTGTTTCACCTACGTATTTTTCTGTTTCCATTAGAAGTTAGGAAAATAAATAATTAAAGGAGTCAGCATTTGCAAAATGAATTAGATTTTAGTGTTTTCATTTATCTACATCTCTCTACTGGATTTATTCTGGACTCACTTTCACCTTCTATTTGTGTCCACTTTCCTGCTTTTCTTGCTTTTTCTTTGCTATACAGTGTGACTTTCATCTCCCTCTTTTTGCTGCTTCTCCTTGCTACTGGTTTTTTCTAGCTGTCCATTGCCCATATTTCATTATGGACATGGAATTCGCCAAATAGACCCTTGAGTCTGAGCTACTGATAAATTAAATTTAGACATCCTAATAGTTGTCAGGATTAGTGGGATCCTTCTACTCGATAATACAGAAACTAGAGAGATTAGTCCTAGGGTAGAGGGAGTGGGGGAAGCCTGAAGGGAGAAGGAGGGGGATGGAAGAGTTTCCAAGGATTATTTAGATATTTTGATTTAAAATATAAGTTAAAATCTTCCTTAAGTTTTGATGATGGTGGCTCTGCCTGTGATATCAAAGTTTGGTCCTGAAGTCTTAGTGCACTGTGAGTTTCATCAGGGCAGCAGCTGTGCCTCTAATTCTGAATCCTTGGTGTTCAGCATAGTGCTGCAGAGTAAGTGAAAGTTGAACTGAGTTGTTGTTAGGACTGCTTCTTTCTTCAGGGTGTTTTGTGGTTGGCTGGAGATTAAGATTCTGGTTAGACCCTTAAGTAAGACTGTCACCACCACTTTGTGATATGGGACAAGATATGTAGCTTCTCTCTAAGCTCAGTTTCCTCATCTATAATAATAGGAGGTGCAGGCAGTATTAATACCTACCTAAGGGTTGTGAGGAATAAATGAGACAATACATATAAAGTACTTAGCCCAGAACCTGGCATATGTCTTCAATAAATATTAAATGCTATTATAGTTTCATTAATAAGCACTTTTGTATTCCAGATAATAAGTTCTGTTAGGTTCTAAGTAGCGTTGTTACAGAATAAATAAGACAAGATCCTGTCCTTAGAAAAGATAGAACATGTGCACAAAAGATAAATAACAACCTAGGTCTTGTGGTAAGTGACAAAGGAGTGGTTTACTTAAGGTCTCAAGAGGCAGGAATAATTGCTAAGCAGGTGAGAACTTCAGGAAGGTGACAGAGCTCCACCTAAGCCTTGTAGGACTAGTTAGCAAGTTAGGAGGACAGGCTCCTTGGAGCCAGTTTGCCTGTGTTGGAATCCTGACTCTGCTACTGTGTAATCTTTAGCAAGTTACTTGACCTTCTTCCTAGGATTGTTGAGAGAATTAAATGAGTTTATACATGTCAAGTGCTTAGAATGGTGCCTCAAACATGGTTAGAGCATGATAAATTGTTATTATAAATTGGAGAAGGGAGAAAGCATTTGACAGAACACTGAGTGACAGTGAAGGGGAGATTTCATAGGTTTGTCTGAAATGATGAAGCCAAATGGACTGGAGGGAATAACCTGTTGGAAAATAGTGAGTGATTATGTTAGGGCAGAATTATGAATGATTAAGCCAGGGAGTATGGCATCTTTTCCATATGTACTGGGGGAACTTGGGAAGATTTCTTGGGTTATTTGTAAAACATTCTTGTGTGTTACAAATAGCATGTCTAAGTCTGTATCTCTAGCACTTCTCACTATCTTTCCTGATGTCATATAACTGAAACTACTATCATACTAATTTTGACAATGAAGCTCATGATCCTCTATTCTGAACCATTATGCCTCTTTAATTTGTCCATTTGTTTTTGTAAACATGTATTTTGGGCTTTCTCTTTTTCTCTCCATATTCTAGTTGTTTACATAATTCTTATTCCTTTTCTCCAGAGTTTAGTGGGTTTCTGCTATTTACCTCTCTGTCCTCAAAAATCTCAGTCTAGATCCTAAATCACCGAAGTCATAAAGTAGAAAGGGCCAGGGAGAGGGAAAAAGGGGGAGGAAGGTAGGGAAGTATGCTCTAGTCCAGCAGTCTTATTGTACAGATGAGGACGTTGAGGTCCAGAGGAAGTAAAGTCAGGATCCACAGCTAATTAATTAGTGGCCTGTACCTTTCAGAGCTAAACTAGGGCTGCTTTTTTACTGTCTTCCTAGTATGACTCTTAACCATCTGGGTGGGAATTACAGTAGTATTACCAATAATCTTTCTACTAACAGCTATCAAACACCAAGGTAAGAAATAATTTTACTGCCAGGAATAATGTGGTAATGATTCACTCTATTCTTAATGAGAAGCCCATGATCACACTTCTTGGACAGGCATTACTATTCTTAAAGTAATATTTAAAACCAAGGCTCCAGGGCTTCCCTGGTGGTGCAGTAGTTAAGAATCTGCCTGCCAATGCAGGGGACATGGGTTCGATCCCTGGTTTGGGAAGATCCCACATGCCACGGAGCAGCTAAGCCTGTGCGCCACGACTAATGAGCCTGCGCTCTAGAGCTGTGAGCCACAATTACTGAAGCCTGTGCACCTACAGCCCGTGTTCTGCAACAAGAGAAGCCACCGCAATGAGAAGCCTGCGCACTGCAAGGAAGAGTAGCCCCTGCTCACTGCAACTAAAGGAAACCCGCGCGCAGCAACGAAGACCCAAGGCAGCCAAAAATAAATAAAATAAATTTATTAAAAAAAATAAAATTAAAAAATAAAACCAAGGCTCCAAAATCTTCTTTAGGAACAAAAGGGTTCCTTTCTTTTATTTTTAGAGTTGGAAATTATAAATATAATAGTGTTGTAAACATAAATATCATTCTCAAAAAAAAGTGGACTTCTGTTTCTGTCATGGTGGAACACAGGTTCTTTTACAGAGTGATTGATAGTCCAGTAAGATTAGCATGAAAAGTTGGGAACTATTGTACTTTCACCTCACAGCCCCCAGCTGTGTACTTCTACTAGTACAGTAGTCTCTAAGTTTACATCTTCTTTCGTCTCTTACATTTTACCATATGCCACACATAATGGTGAGAAACTTATTTAAGCATTGTTTTCTTCTATATTGTTTTCCTACCTAAATGCAATGTGATAGAATGTCTTTTATAAAGCCCTAAGCTTAGTGTTTGGATACTCTAGTTGCTCAATAAATACTCCCTTCCCTTTTTACAGAGCACGTAATTTTTTCTCATTAATGTCAGTTCCTCATCTCCAAATCACTGTCACACTACTTCTCTTCCCTTGAAATGTCTTGTTTTAAATTTGACAAGATGCTGTCCTTGCATTTTGAAAATTTGTGTGACGTACAAATACGTTTTAGTCACTTTAAGCATAATTTTGTCATAAAATTATTTCACAGCTAGTAATCTTTTCAGGTTCTATATTCTTTCCCATGATTAAAGAAAGAAAAAATGGCATGGGTTACATAAAAATACCCTAGACCTCTCTGCTCATCCTGCCATATTCCTTAAAAAAAAAAAAAAAAAAGACTTCTAACTGGATTCATTTTTACCGAAATACTAATTTTTCTTTATCATTTTCAAACACTGTGAAGTTGAATTGTATAATACACAAATATATATACAAAAGAATTTTTTCCATGTCCTCAGTGCTTTGTATCAGATCACTTAGTTGTATTTCCCATGGTTTGGTTTCTTTTTCCTGTCTTCATTTTTCTGAAGGGAGAAGGGATTTTTTTTTTTCTCTTATGATCTGTGACTTGTTTTGTATTTACATGATTACTCTTCATAACAAATTTTAACTTCTATTTGTGCTATTAGGGGGGAAGAGAAATGCTTCAAAATTAAATTTTAGATTTCTTTTTTGAGGGCTGTGTGTGTGTGTGTGTGTGTGTGTTTTTCTCTCAGCCCCTTCAGATAATATATAGGAATTTGTTTCTGTTTTTAAATCTTTTTTATGTTGAACTGTTTTATTGTTGTTTGAAAGAAGTCTGTTAAGCTATATTTTATGAGTGGTTACTATAGCCTTTCCTTGTAAATTTATATAGTAATAGTACTATAAATTCTACTCTATATAACTATATGTTATATATACTATATATAATACTGTATTATATATGTTTTATATATATAGCATAAATATAGTATATATTAATACTATGCTGTATATAGTATATAATAATACTATATAAGTTATATAGTAATTTATATAGTAATACATTTTGCTGTTAACTTCATCCTTAGAATATTAAGTTTTTTGTAATTTAACTTATTTGGGTATGTCTTGCAATTCTCATATGTTGAGAGAGAAAGGAACAATTGGTTTTTGTAACTCTTATATAAATTATTTGGCTGTCTTCTTCCATTTATTATCATTTTCTTTTTTTAAATTTATGGCTTCTGAAAGTGAAGAGCTTTAATATTATGCATTCTTGTAGACCGTAGTCTTTGTTACAAAATGTGCTCATTTCTCTTTTCCATGTTTAATATGACTATGCTTAGGTTTTCTGTTTAATTCATGGTATATTTTTGTTAGTTTTCGGCTGGATTTGTCAGTTTGGGTTGTAGTTTCTTTTCATCTTCGTGTTGTTTTTGTTCATTTTCTTAATATCTCATTTTATCTCCACTTAACAAACTTTTTGGTATTACCATATACTGAATATTTTAATATGTGTGTGTGTCTGTAGTTTCTAAACAAGTGTGACCGAGTTTCCCTCTTTTCTTAAGATTCCTAGGCTATTTAAATATTTTTATACCTGTTGTCTATTTTGCATCTAAAATGCTGATAACAGTAAATAAGATTTCAGTACACTTTATGTGAGTTAATTTTTTATGACAATCTAGCTTTGCCAGACCAATTTTGTTAGTAAATTAAAAACATTTAAAAATTACTAATCCTCCTAATCTAGTGTCCCTCATTTAGTAATTTGTTTTGATCCTTGTGTCATTTTATGAGTCTTTTATTTGGAAGACTTGCCAGTGACTTCTAAAAGCGAATCATGAATTATGTGAAACAATTAACTTTGAAAGGGGAAAATAACTATACATTTTAGGACCTACATTTTATATAAATTGTTTTTTTTTTTTTTCCTGCGGTACGCGGGCCTCTCACTGTTGCGGCCTCTCCTGTTGCGGAGCACAGGCTCCGGACGCGCAGGCTCAGCGGCCATGGCTCACGGGCCCAGCCGCTTCACGGCATGTGGGATCCTCGCGGACCGGGGCACGAACCCATGTCCCCTGCATTGGTAGGTGGACTCTCAACCACTGCGCCACCAGGGAAGCCCCATTTTATATAAATTGGATTAACAGATTATTCAGTGATGTAAAGATATCTTTTATATTGTTTCTGTATACTCTATTCATTGAAAAGATTTGATAGCTTGTAATTAAAACTAAAAAGGCAAGAAACATTAAAAACAAAGTCAGAAATTAAGCATAAATCACTTGAGAAATAATGAGCAGGATGAGGGAGTGGAAAGAAATCTTTACAGCAATAATCTGAGGCAAAATATTTTCTGTATTTGAACATTAAATTTAGCTCTGAGCTTCCTGGCAAGCAGGAGAAAAAAGGAAACAGGATGGGTTTCACAGTTATTGTCTGATAAAGAAAGCTTATCAGTTTTTCATGGGAGAGAAACTTTTTCTGAGTTCTAAGTTACAAAAGGAGGTTATGTGAATTCTTAATAAGGAATATAATTTATATTTCCATTTTATAGCTTAATTCCTGCTATTGCTGTGTTAGCTGTGATATACCATTTATATGCACTGTAGTTATATTTGGTCATATTAAGTTCACATCCACTGTTGTCAGGAGTGGAAATACCATGGCTAGGGTGTGTTTATGTATTGCCTCTAGAATTGTAACCATTGACGAACAGGAAACTGAAAGCTAAAAGTTCAGGAAATGTATTGTATTTAGACTTTGTGGAAAAAATATATATGATACTTAACTACTGAAATCCATGGCTGTTTGAAGACTGAAAAATTTATGTGTGCATTTAGTTAGAGAATAATATGGATTCTTATAACAATGCTGTCAGATGCTTAAATATGATAATAAATACAGTATGCACATTGTGTGCCAGGAAAATTGTGCAATGCTAGAAAAAATGCAATGGATTATAATATGTGTTCAGCTATACTCTCAAGAAATAAAACAGCTGGCACAGCAGTTGAATTCTTCAAGGATATCTTATTTTCAGAGAATTACAGAGCTTTGGTTTTAGTTTTAGTTCCAGGGAAGGAGAGGTCCCTGTTTTACAAGACAGTCCATTTCACTCTTAGGAAATTCTAATGGTTAAGTTTTATTTTCTCATATTGCATTGAAGTTTGTTCCCCTGTAATTTATTAATATACTCTATAGTTTTCTTAGTGTTGAAAGGAAAATGGTTAACTGATAAAAATTATTATTTTTTTTAATAAAGGTGATTTTTAAAATTTATTTATTTATATTTATTTTGGCTGCTCCGGGTCTTAGTCGTGGCACGTGGGATCTAGTTCTCCGACCAGGGATCGAACCTGGGCCCCCCTGCATTGCGAGCGTGGAGTCCTACCCACTGGACCACCAGGGAAGTCCCGATAAAAATTATTTTAAAAGTTAAATATATTTCAAATGCTTGGGTTTGGGGTTTTGTTTGTTTGTTTTAGGATTGTGGCATTTTAGGTGCCTCATGAAATACTACCTGTAGGAGCTTTATTTTTGAAGTTGTTTAAAAGATTTCTGTCAGAGGATAAGTGATTAACATATATGCTGCGTAACCTGTATTTTCTTACTGTTTCTGTACTTAACTATTTTAACAGGATGTGATTTATATGGTTTCAACATTCTCTGAGACAGCATCAAGTTTTAATAGCTTTTTAGAAATGGGAATTTTCTAATATTGTATTTTTGTTGCTGTTCTGTTTCAACAAAAGCGATCAGTTATGACTGTTTTCACTGCCAGTTTTGTGATCTGAAGTTATAGTCACACAAAATACTCAGGGACCACGTTAAATGAGAATTCTATTTATTACAAAGTTCTTTTAGGAAATTTAGCTGTATTATATGTCAGCACTTATAATCATTTGAATAGCCTCATTAAAATTAGCCCCTTTTCAGGATTGATTTGGATTTGGATCTTTTAGGGTCATGTGTTCACCTCTGAACTGTTGGGGTGGCCAAGGGGATAAAAAGCTCTGACTGGCAAAGACTGGGGATTGGGCCCACCCCAGGAGGTGAGCAGTGATTCCCCAGTGGAAAGTCCCAGAATGCTGTTTGCAGCAGAGGGTGGAATGGGCTCTGGGCTGACAAAACAAGGGGTCTCGACAAGGCCAGACCATAAACGGCCTGGTATAATGGGTTAGGGGCTTGGACTTTAGGCAGTAGCTGATCTGTTGTTGCAACAGAGGGTTCTTTTCAAGAACAACTTTTACTTCCTTCTTATTGTATAGTACATGGTTATTGTAGAAGAATTTAGTAAGTAAATATAAATCAATGAAGAAAATAAAAATTTCCTATAATGTTTTTTCTTTTGAATTTTCTTAGCTAATTTCCCTTAAATTTTATTTAACATCTAAATTACTTTCTAAATTTTGTTTATTTGAAATGGTGCTTGTTCAATTGTTCTTTCACAAATTGTGTTTCTGTTAACTTTTTAAATTAATTATGAAGGAAATAGGAGTTAATAATATTTAAAGCCTTTGTTTTTGTTTGATATAATTATTCTATTAATTGTTTCTATTTTATGGGAAACCGTAGGCATAATAGGCATAATGAGAACACAGACCTGGAAATCAGAGTGGTTCTTACAGGAGAAACAGGAAAAATGGAGCAAAGACTAGGTCTGTCTTGTTCACGGTTATGGCAGTATCATCAGGCACGATGCCTGGCATATAGTAAGTGTTCCATAAATAGTTGCTGAATGAATGGATGAGTTTCTCATTAAGCACTTTGAGTAGCTCATATTTCCTGCACTATGGATAATCAAGATCAATTATATTCATCCAAAGTTAAGAGTCTTTGCTGTGCTCTGCCCTTTTTTAAAAATGAAAATTGAATAAATCGATTGTTTTAAAAGATACATATGTGTGTATGTACATGCACACACAGTACAAAAAGTAAAAATCCCTTGTTTCTTCCCCTGAATCCCATTCGCCAGAATTTGCTACTATTAATGGTTGGTATATTTTTTCTAGATATTTTCTTCCATTTACAAATGTATATGCATTTTTTCATACAAATAGAATAGTAATTTACACTGTTGTATAACCTGCTTTTTCCCCTCTTCATGCCATTCTTAAACATCTTTCCCTATCAATTCATATATAACTGCTTCTTTATTTTTTTATTTTTAAAATTTTTATTTATTTATTTTTGGCTGCATTGGGTCTTTGTTGCTGCGTGCATGCTTTCTCTAGTTGCAGTGAGTGGGGGTTACTCTTTGTTGCGGTGCACGGGCTTCTCGTTGCAGTGGCTTCTCTTGTTACGGAGCATGAGCTCTAGGTGCGCAGGCTTCAGTAGTTGTGGCTCGCAGGCTCCGGAGCGCAGGCTCAGTAGTTGTGGCACATGGGCTTAGTTGCTCCGCAGCATGTGGGATCTTCCCGGACCAGGGCTGAAACCCGCGTCCCCTGCATTGGTAGGTGTATTCTTAACCACTGTGCCACCAGGGAAGTCCTGCTTCTTTATTTTTAATTGCTGCATAATATTCCATTGTGGAGATATATAATAATAGTCAATTAAGGAAATTTCAGTTGTTCCCTCCCTTTTTTTTAAACCATTACAACAGTGTTTAATATTCCTTCCACATATAATTTGTTTTCTTCTGTGAGAATATCTATAGGTAATTTCCCGGAAGTGCTATTGCTGGGCTAAAGGATATTTGCACTTACATTTTTTATAGATGTTGGAAAATTCACCCTTAAAGATAGTATACTACTTTGCACTCTCATTTAAGGATATGAGGTGTTATTTTTTGATAACTACATACTTCCATTTTGTGGATTAGAAGCGTTCAGCTTTTGAAGATGAATCCTCATGGTAATTTGAGTTGTCAGAAGATGATGGATTAAGTCATATATTCCCACTGCCTGACATAAGTAGTTGAAGTCAAGTGAAAGATGGTGGACTGTACTCTACAGACCTGTAGTGTGCATTGCACTGATCCAGATGTGGAAGATCAAGTTGTTGGTTTTCTAGGGTTTTGTCTCCTTAGTATGTTTAAGCTAAACGTTCATGAGTGACAGTCTGGAGGGGTGGAAGGACCTGAGTGCTGATTTCAGAAGTTTAGTTTTATTATGCTGGGGAACTCTTTTAAGTCCTTGAACTGGGGTGTGTACCGTGTGAGAGAGGTTTACTGGCAGTATGTACAGAATGAATAGAAGGGAGTAGGCTGGAGGTAGGCAGGTCAGCTGGAGGGCTGTGGTGACTCAGGAAGGAAAGGAAGAAAACCCAGAATGTGGTGATAGCTATGGAATTGGAAAGTAAGATAGTAGGAAACACAATGAACAGTTGGCAGGCCCTGTTGATTAAATGGAGAAAAATTAAAGTTATAGGAGAATAGCCAGACAATACAGATGATAAAGTAAATGGAGAAGGAGCCAACTTTGAAAAAGTGGATTTTCTTTAAAAAATAGGGATATAAAAGGGTCCTGAAGTATTGAGTATCTATAGCCAGGCAATTTGGGAGAGATTAAAAACAGGAGAAGGGAAGAGGGAGAAATTATAACTAGATCTGGAGGTTATCTTAATAGAGGCCATATTTGAAATTAAGAGTGGATGAGTTCTGGTATGAAGTGGTTGACAGGGGAAAAGCTGTTGATTGAAAACTGCATTTTGAAAAGAGATACTTGCAATAATAGGAGATGGGATGAAAGAATAATCAAGGAAAGAAGAAGTAGGTAATCTGAGGAGTAGGAAAAGAATCAGGAGCAATGTTACTGGGATCTCACCTTCATTCTTTTTCTCTACATATGATACTGTGTTTACTGGATGTTTTCGAGGTAGCCACCACGTCCTTTCTTTTGTGTAATACCTCAGAAAATTTTGGTGTGAATATTTTAAAGATGGAGTTAGTTTTATTCCTGAAGTTGACTATTATACTTGAAAAAAGCTCTTGGAAAAGTAGTTTTGGTGTCATGTGCTATGTTCCTTCTGGTTTCATAAAATCTTTTCATCTTGTTTTAATATCTGTGGACCTAAAGCAAGAAAAAGTACAGCTTATAGTTGAATAGATAAAAGTCCAGATACCTCGTGCATTTTAACTGCTCATTTTAAAAATGTTTCCTGGCGGGCTTCCCTGGTGACGCAGTGGTTGAGAGTCCGCCTGCCTATGTAGGGGACACGGGTTCGTGCCCTGGTCCGGGAAGGTCCCACATGCTCTGGAGTGGCTGGGCCCGTGAGCCATGGCCGCTGAGCCTGCACGTCCGGAGCCTGTGCTCCGCAGCGGGAGAGGCCACAACAGTGAGAGGCCCGCGTATCACAAAAAAAAAAAAAAAAAAAAAAATGTTTCCTGGCGATTGAAACTTGGCTTAATAACAAATGATAAGAATGCATACCTTTTTAGAAGAACATAGCGTGAATTTAGAGTACACTCTCTTGATGCTTGTCTGGATGGAGCCTAGTCACTGGAAATAATCTAGAATCAAAGCCAGGAACCTGCAACTTCACTTGAGTCAGTGTGTGAAATGGTTCGAGTGCAGGCTCAGGAGTCATTCTGCCTTGTTCCACTGTGCAGTAGCAATATTATGCACCTGAATTTCACCATCTGGAAATGCTAATAACAGTTCCTATATCAGGGTAATTGAGAGGATCCATCTTGGAACTTATATTCTAGTAAAGAGAGATGGGAAACTTACAGATAAATACATGTGCCAGGTGGTAAGTGGAGGGAAAAGAATGGTAGGATTGATTGCCATTGTTTCTTGCTCTTTTATATTGGGTAATAGGGAGGGCCTTTCTGATAAGAAAGTGTTTGAACGGAGACCTGACGGAAGTGAGGGAGCCAACTGTGCAGCTGTTTGGGGCAAGAGTTCCAGGCAGAGGGGACAGCAAGTGCAGAAGCCCTGAGTAGGGGTATATTGAAGGGTACAGCAAGAAGGCCAGTGTGACAAAAGCAGAGTGAGTGAGAGGAGTAGCAATAGGAAATAATTTCAGAGATAGCCACTGACCGGCATGTAGGGTTTTAAGCATAAGAAGGACTGGATTTTATTCTGTGTGAGATGGGAAGCTCTTGGAGGATTGCCAGAGAAAAATTTTTTTGAAGTCAGTTTGATTGTCACTTCTTTTCTTTAAAATGCTTCAGTTCTCTATTTCCTTTGGAATAAAGTTCAAATGCCTTATTCTGGCACACAGGGTCCTTCACAGTCAGGCCTCTGCCTATTTATTTAGCATCATCGGCCTCCTTCCCACATGTACACTTCACTTCAGCTAAATTGGATTACGTGCAGTTCCCTGCATGGGTCACGATGATTTGTGTCTTTGTGTTTTTCTGCATGCTGTTTGCCCTGGGAGAAACTGTCCTCCTCAGCTCCCATGGTCATTGGCTCTGTTTTAGAGGGTCCTCTTTGTGTTCCCAGAGCACCCTGTACCTTGTTCTGTCACCATTCCCTCCCCTAGCCACTTTGTACTCAAGCTGCGTAGTCTTGGAATGTGCTGTGTTCTTTTACCAGCCTTGATTTTACTCTTGCCACACCCTTGCCGGTTGAAATTATGCCCACCCTTCAAGAACGAGCTCAAACACTGCCGTCTTTTCTCTACTTTATAAACCTTTATAAACTGCTATCTTTTCCCTACCCTCATAAATACTTCATAGCTCGGTTATACTTAATCATAGTTACTTTGAATAAAAATGTTTCTTTCCCTTACCTCACACAAAATCCTTGGCCTTACTCATTTTCAGTTTCCATTGTAGCCCCCAGTATAGGGTCTTGTACAGATTTCACATTCAGTAGATGCTCCAGGTATGCAGGATTCATATGATAATTAGAAAACTTGGGTTTCAAGCTGCTAAGGACCAAAAGCAGCAAAAATGAACAGTTAAAGTGAGATGCCTATTAAATTAACAAAACAAATTTATTATAACATAATGTTGATGATGGCATGATTACTCTGGTTCTCTCATATATTTACTACTAGTGCCAAAAACTAGTGCACCCCTTTTGAAATGTAGTTTGGCAGAATGTATTCAGGCATATAAATGTCCATGTTTTTTGAGGTGGTGATATCACTTCTGGAAGTCATCTTCAGAAAATAGCACAAACTAGAATAACAATTATTAGCTACCTCTACCACTAATGTTGATAGTTTACTATGTGGCAGGCACCATGCAGAGCCCTTTACATGCGTTACTTAATTTAATTCTCAGAATTCCAAGAGGTGTGAATACTGTTAACCTCATGTCATATATGGGGAAATTGAGGCACAAAGAAATTAACTGACTTGCCCGAGATCATACAGCTGCTATGTTGTAAGTCAAGATTCCTACTAACAGAATTCATACCCTTAATTATATGATATGGTAAAAGCCTAGGCACAAAACTGTTCACAGCAGTGTTATGTAGAATAGATAAGTTGGAAGCAATGTATATCATTAATTATGGTCCATCCATTTAATAGAATAATAGAAAGCTGGATAATAGAATAGATTTATTGAAATAAAATTCACATAGCATAATATTCACCCCTTTTAAAGTGTACAAGTCAGTGGTTTCCAGTATATTCACAGAGTTATACAACTATTACCATTATTCTACTTCAGAACACTTTATCACCCCCAAAGAAATCTCATACCCATTATCAGTCACTCCCTATTTCCCCCTTACCCTAGAATATCACCAGTCTATTTTCTGTCACTATAGATTTGCCTATTCTGGACATTTCATATAAATGGAATTGTACAAAATATGGCATTTTGTGTCTGGCTTTCATTTAGCATAATATTTCTTGGTTCATCCATGTTGTAGCATGTTATCAGTACTTCATTGCTTTTCATTGCTAAATAATATTCCACTGTATGGATATACCACATTTTGTTTATCCGTCATTAACTAATGAACATTTGGGTTGTTTCTACTCCTTAGCTATTATGAATAATGCTGTTACAAATATTCATGTACAAGTTTTTGTGTGGACATGTTTTCATTTTTCTTGGAATTGTTGATCAAATGATAACTTTAACTTTTAGAGGAACTGCCAGACTGTTTTCCAAAGCAGCGGCATCATTTTACCTTTCCACTAGCAATGCATGAGGGTTTCACCTTCTCCACATCTTTGTCAATACTTGTTATTTGCTAATAGCCATCCTAGTGGATATGGAGTAGTACTGCATTGTGGTTTTGATTTGTATTTCCCTGATGACTAATGACGTTGAGCATCTTTTCATGTGCTTATTGGCCATTTGTAAATCTTATTTGGAGAAATGTCTGTTTGAATCCTTTGCCCCTTTTTTAACTGAGTTATTTTCTGTTATTGAGTTAAAAGAGTTCTTAGTATATTCTAGATACAGTCTCATTATCAGATACATGATTTGCAAAATTTTTCTCCCATCCTATTGTGTTGTGTTTTCACTTTCTTGATGGTGTCCTTTGTAGCACAAAAGTTTTTAATTTTCGTGAAGTCTAATTTATCAAATTTTTTTTTATTGCTTTCAGTTTCACGTAAGAAGACATTGCCTAATCCAAGGTCAGTGAAGATTTACCCCTGTGTCTTCTTCTAAGAGTTTGATAGTTTTCGCTCTTACTCTGAGGTCTTTGGTCCATTTTGAGTTCCTTTTTGTATATTGTGTGAGGTAGGGTGTCCAACTTTGTAATCCTTTGCATATGGAGATCCAGCACCATTTGTTGAAAAGTCTGTTCTTTCTCCCATTGAATTGTCTTGGCACCTTTTTCAAATATCAATTGTCCATAAGTGTAAGAGTTTATTTATCAGCTCTCAGTTCTATTCCATTGATCTATGTGTCTGTCCTCATCCTAGTACCACACTGTCTTGATTACTGTCACTTTGTAGTAAGTTTTAGAACCATGACGTGAGTCCTCCCAACTTTGTTCTTTTCAGGGTTGTTTTGGCTATTTTATTCTGTTTGCTGTGAACCTATAACTGCTCTTAAAAATAAAGTCTGTTTTTTAAAAAAGGCCTCCTGAATTGTAATGTTGGGATTATGGTGAATTCTTTTCTCCTTTCTTTATTTCTCAAACTTTCTGTAATATATAACTATATAATATTTATAATTTTAAAAGTTTAAGTTTTGGCCAATAGAATACTTTTTTTTTTTAACTCAAGAGACAACTCTTAGCTCTGTAGCTACAAACCAGAGTTACCTAACTTTCCAGGAAGAATGTATGAAAGTGAAGAGCTGGGGCATAACGTTATGGTTAGAATGAGCCAGTCTCAGATTTAACACTCAGCTCCATGAATGCTCCTTTCTGTCGCCGGTTTCCTTCAGTTTCTTTTTCGCCTTCTCACTCTCCATTAAAAGCCCTCCCTCACACGCTAACTAAGACTTTCCTCAGAACACTTAGGTGAAATTTTTGGAATCTGGCTAGTCTGTATAATTGCCATTGAGAAATGGAAAGAATTGTGATTGAGTAGCATAGGGGCAAGGAGCCAGATAATGCAGTCTGAGCCACAGAAGTCACTTTGATGGAAGGTGATTTGGGGTGGGGGGAGTCATCCAAGTAGAGCTCTTTATGGCCTTCTCTTCCCTTGTTGTGTTCTGTCAATTTCTTTGCATCTGTATATGTTGTTTTCTTATGAAATCATATGCTGAGGGCAGAGATATGCAGGTGGTGCTAGGCTAGTTAAAAGTTTAAATAGACACACAGAGAAACAAGCCCTGTAACTTGGTGACAGCCTGCTCTTCCTATGTTGTTTGTAAGTACCGCTACAGAGTTTGCATGTTCTAAAGTTTGGGGGCTTTCTTTCCAGTTGAAGCAGTATTAAAATCTCAGTTTATTATTATTTTTTTCCATATAATAGGTGTCCATTTGAGGTTTGTTCCAAAACAAAAGCAAGTTTTATAGACCTGCTAAAGACTAATACCAGTGTCAACCACAAGCCAACTTTTTTGTAGCATTGTGACTTTGAAGTATTAAGATGATTAACAATGTATTTTTTTAGTTGAATTAATCAAAGGAAGGGGAAAACAGTTTTTAACTCAGATTTTTAAAAATTGTGGTATATTTATTAATGGCATTTAGAAATGTAAAATCATAATGTTTTTATTCTTATAAGGCTTAAACTTATCATTTTCTTACATAGATTAAAGAAAAAATGAGATACCACAATTATCCAAATTTCCAGAAATATGCACAAAATCATAGTTTTGATTGCCGTCTTAAGATCAAGTACCTGCCATTTTAGGAGAGAGATATTTACTGTCAGTTACAGGCTTTGACTTTTGTATTGCCGTGGAAAAACTATATCCTTCAAATTTCAGACTGTCAAAATTAGTTCTAGATAATGTTTATTTTCTAAGATATTTTCTTGCCACTTGAAATTCCATTCATAGTACTTGTGTCTTTTTACTGTGTCTCCCTTTTTCTGGCTTAAAAATATACTTGTGGGCTTGTGCTTCTGGCCAAGTTGGAATAACAGAGATTGGATTTACTCTCTTGGCTGTAATCACATAACTAACAAACAAACAAACAAAAACCCCAGAAATACTATATAAAGTTTCAAATACTGACCAACTGGCAGCACAGGACAATGATTCCCAAGAAAGCAGAAACAAACAATGAACCCTACAATTATCCTAGCTTACTGCCTGGAGAGAGTTTCTAGGCTGCAGCATAAGGAGGGGAATCCCAGACGGAGCCCATCAGTCTCCCTAGTTGAGGAGACAGAGCTGGAGGCCAAGGAGACTGTAGTTTGGAGAAGAGAGAGCTGCACAAGGAGGAAACTCCAAAGGTCTGCAGAGAGTCTCCCTTAAGTCTTCATATGAGTAACAATTAGTACTTATGTTGTATGGAAGCTACCTGAAGCCAGGAACCACCCAAAAGCAGTAGAGGGGATAATCCCTGATTCTTTTTCAGGGTTAAAAATAGTTTGTGTTCCCACCAGCCATAGGAAAAAACCTCATAAGTCACAGAACATTGGATAGAGTACTCAGAGGGTATTGCCCCAGCAGTGGTGCAAATGTAGACCTAAACTATAGACTGCTGTGATCCTTTCTAACAAAGCTTAAAAATAGGTCTCAAAAGGATCAAACTGTTTCCAAGTAATTTAACTGCATCCCAGAACAAAGCTCAATGTGTATAGTTATGCAAAAATATCTAGCACTGTATTATCAAATAACAAGTGTTGGTGAGGATGTGGAGAAAAGGGAACCCTTGTGCACTGTTGGTGGGAATATAGATTGGTACAGCCACTATGGAAAACTGTATGGAGATTCTTCAGAAAATTAAAAATAGAACTACTATATGATCCAGCAATTCCACTCCTGTGTATTTTTCCAAAGAAAAGAAAATACTAATTAGAAAAGTTACGTGTACCCATATGTTCATTGCAGCATTATTTACAATAGCCAAGATATGGAAGCAACCTAGTTACCCATCAGTAGATGAAAGGTTAAAGAAGATGTGATCTTTATACCATTTGGACAACATGGATGTAGAGGGTATTTTTTCTGTGGGAAATAAATCAGAGAGAGATAAATACTACATGATTTCACTTACATGTGGAATCTGAAAACAAAACAAATGAACAAACATAACAAAACAGAGACAGTGTTATAGATACGGAGAACAAATGGGGAGTTGCCAGAGAGGAGGGGAATAGGGGGAAGAAAGAAATAGGTGAGAGAAATTAAGAGGTACAGACTTCTGGTTGCAGAAAAAAATGAGTCAAGAGTATGAAATGTACAGTGTGGGGAACATAGTCAATAACTGTAATATCTTTGTATGGTGACCTATTGTAACTAGACTTATTGTGGTGATCATTAGACTTATTGTGATGATCATTTTGAAACATATAGAAATACCGAATCACTGTGTTGTGTAACAGGAACTAACATAGTGTTTTAGGTCAATTGTACTTCAAAAACAAACTCATAGAAAAAGAGACCAGCTTTGTGGTTACCAGAGGCAGGGGCAGGAGGAGGGGAATTGGATGCAGGCAGTCAAAAGGTATAAACTCCCAGTTATAGGATAAATGAGTACTAGGGATGTAATGTACAACATGATGAATATAATTAACACTACTGTATTTTATATAGGAAACTTGTTAAGAGAGTAAATCCTGAGAGTTCTCATCACAAGGAATTTTCTATTTCTTTAATTTTGTATCTATATGAGATGATGGGTGTTCACTAAACCTATTGTGATAAATTATTTCATGATATATGTAAGTCAAACCATTATGCTGTATACCTTCAACTTATACAGTGCTATATGTCAATTATATCTCAGTAAAACTGGAGGAAAAAAATATCTAGCTCTCACCAAGGTAAAATTTACATTTGGCCTCCAGTCAAAAGCATCAGACTTGTAATGAAGCAATCCATGAGGAGGAAAATTAAAAAATAGAAACTGACCCAGAAATGACACAAGTGATAGAATTAGTGGACAAAAACATTAAAACAGTTTTGGCTATATGCCATATATTCAAGAAAGTAGAGGGAAGATTGAGAATGTTAAATGCAGATCTAAAATACATTTGAGACGTAAATTGAACATCTAGAGATCAAAACTACAATGTGCAAGATGAAAAATAAACTACATGGGATTTACAACAAATTAGTGCAAGAGAAAAGATTAGTAAACTTAAAGCCATAGCAATACACACTATCCAGAATAACACTCAGAAAGGAAATAAGACTAGGAAAAAATGAATAGAGCATCAGTGAGCTGTGAGACAACTTTAGGTGGCCTAATATAGGCATAATTGTAGTCTCAAGGAGAGGAGGGGGTGCAGAAAATTTTTTTGAAGAAATAATGGTCAAAAATTTCCAAATTTGATAAAAACTATAAATCTAGAAATCTTAAAAAAAAAAGAGGAAAAATGGAACAAAGAACAGATGACAAATAGAAAACAAATAGCAAAATGTTAGGTTTACACCAAACTGTATCAATACTTATATTAGCTATAAACCATCTAAACAATCCAGTTAAACGGCAGAGCTTAATAGGTTTGGTAAAAAAGCAAGACTCAACTGCATGTTGCCTACAAGAAACCTCTGATACGTAGTAAGATACAAATAGATTAAAAATAAAAGGTTGGGGGCTTCCCTGGTGGCGCAGTGGTTGAGAGTCCGCCTGCCGATGCAGGGCACATGGGTTCATGCCCCGTTCTGGGAAGATCCCACATGCCGCGGAGCGGCTAGGCCCGTGAGCCATGGCCGCTGAGCCTGCGTGTCCGGAGCCTGTGCTCCACAACGGGAGAGGCCACAACAGTGAGAGGCCCGTGTACCGCAAAAAAATAAATTAAAAAAAAGATAAGCAAACAGACCCATAGAATGGAAAATATCAATTAATTTTTGAGTATGGTGCCAAGTCAATTAAATGGAAAAAATTTTAGCCTTTTCAACAAATGGTGAGGAACAATTTGAGATTCATATACAAAAAACTAAATCCACACCGTATATCATATATAAAAGTTAATTCAAAATTGATCATAGACCTAAATGTAAAGCCCAAATCAATAAAATTTTTAGAAGAAAATATGTTTGCCTTTGGGTTTGGTAAAGATTTTTAAGGTACAACACCAAAAGCATGATTTATAAAGGAAAAAAGATAAATTGGACTGTATCAATTAAGAACATCTTTTTGAAAGCCACCTTTAAGAGAATAAAAGGACAAGTCACAGACTGGGAGAAAATATTCGCAAATCACATTATCTGATTAAAAGCTTGTATTCACATTATATAAGGAGCTCTCAAAACTTAATAATAAGAAAACTCAGTCAAAAATAGGCAAAAGATTTGAACAGCTCACCAAAGATACATGGATGGCAAATCAGCCCATGAAAAGATGATGAACACCACTAGTCATTAGGAAAATGCAGATTAAAATCACAGATACCACTACATACATGTTAGAATGTCTTCAGTTAAAAAGGCTTATAGTACCAAGTGTTAATGAGGATGTGGAACAACTGAAACTCTTACACACTTCTGGTGGGAACACAAAATGGTACATCCACTTTGGAAAACAGTTTTCTACTTTCTTAAAGACCTAAAATGTACACCTACTCTATGATTTAGCCATTCCACTCCTAGGCATTTATCTAAGAGAAATGAATGCATATGACTACATGAAGATTTGTATCCAAATATTCATAGCAGCTTTATTTGTAATAGACAAAAATGGAAAACAATCCAAATGTGCATTAACAGGCAAATCACCCAAATGTGCATCAACAGGCAAACATTTAGCACTGTCTCTGTACAATGGAATACTACTCAGCAATAAAAAGGAATGAACTATTGATACATGCAACAATGTATTTTATTCTCTATTACAGTAGGAGAAAGAAGTCAGGGAAAAAAGACTATTCCATTTATATGAAATTCTATAAAATACAGACTCTTCAGAAAGCAAATCAGAGATTGCTCTGACGTGAGCCAGAGAGGAATGAATTTTAAAGAGACACAAGGAAACTTTTGTGGGTGACAAATATATTCATTTTCTTGATTGTAGTGATGGCTTTATGGATAATATATACATATGTCAAAACATACAAACTTACAACTTGTATACTTTAAATATATGAAGTTTATTGTATTGTCACCAAATCTGTTTAAAAAATGTACTTGTGTGTTCTTCAACATTTATAGCAAGCTGTTTAAATTTCAGAAGCACATAAGAGACTCAGAATAATTTTAAAAATAATTTGTCAGTGATTAAGTTTGATGAGGTGGGAAAACCTGCATTGTATATATCAAGTTTACTTATAATTTTAACTTATTACAAAATCGAGAAACTGAATAAATGTTCCAATTTGGGCTTTCTGAAATTCTGAAGAATTTTTTAGAATAATAATGATCAAATGTTAGATTTAATTGTATTGTCATATTAGAACACTGTAATCCAACTGGATGATAAATAAAGGGAGAGAGGGGAAAGAAT
The DNA here is from genome assembly GCF_059928025.1 of Delphinapterus leucas. NCBI lineage: Eukaryota > Metazoa > Chordata > Mammalia > Artiodactyla > Monodontidae > Delphinapterus > Delphinapterus leucas. Next base: position 38,986,870 of record NC_143138.1, read on the forward strand.
GTTGAAAGAGCCCTAAGTATAAAATGGAGGAAGTCAACAGAATTCTAGGCTTGGGAGAAATTCTTATGATATTGTTTGGATGACTAGGTATCTATGGTAGATAGTATTGAATAATGGACCCCTCAAAGACGCCCACATCCTAATCCCTGAAATTTGTTAATATGTTACCTTACAGAGTAGAAGGGACTTTGCAGATATGATCAAGGTTAAAGACTTTGAGGTGGGGAAATTATCCTGGATTATCCAGATGAGCCCAACATAATCACATGGATTCTTAAGAAATTTAAGAAAGCAGGGAAACTCTCCCAGCTGTGGCCAGAGGGAGATGTGACTAATAGAAGAATGATGAGAGAGATACAATATTGCTGGCTTTGAAAATGGAGGAAGGGGGGCCATGAGCCTAGGAACGTGGACAGCCTCTAGAGTCTGGAAAAAAGGAAATTCTCTCCTAGAGCCTCCAGAAGGAATGCAGCCCTGCTAACACCTTGATTTTAGCCCAGTGAGACCCATTTCTGACTTCTGCCCTCCAGAGCTGTAACATAATAAGTGCGTATTGTTTAAGCCATTATGTTGGTGACAATTGTTGTGGCAGCTGTAGAAAATATCTAAGGGAACAAACCTCAGAATAATGTTTTGCCACAGGGTTGCAGTAGAAAGTGAACTCTGTGATACCAGAATAGCTTTTTCCATTCCTTGGGAATTGTTTTCCCTTCCACATATCAAACTTCATTGTCCTATAAAGTAAAATATGTACTTATTCATTAAAAAGTAATTCTAAATATTGGAGTTGGAATAAACCTTAACCCCCCTGAAATTTACAGATGGAGAAACTGAGTGAGGGCCAAAGATTCCAGAGCTAGTTACCAGTGGATTTGAGTTTAAATTTAGGCATGGTTCAATCCTCTCTCATATATACCCTTTAATTAGAAATTTGTTCTGGAAATATGGAATATATGAGTCATTCCAAAAAGGGTGTTTACTTAGGCAGGTAGACAAATCTTTATCTAGTTGACAGGATTAATTTATGAGATTAATTTGTCACTTTGGAAGGTCCTAACCCTAACCCTGACCCTGAGGAGAAGGAATAAGTCATATTAACAAACTTCACTGTTCAATAACTAGATCTGCATGCAGAGGAGGTACCAACTCAGAATGGAGGGGTTTGGGAGATGGCAGGGTCACATCAAAAATAAATTTTCCTTATTTCTTCCTGCCTAGGATGTGTTACAGCCTTATAGATTCAGTTTCCCCCCAGACTTCTCCCCAAACAGGAGTCTCTCCTGTTATGGAACCATCCCCTTATTCTCAAAACCCAGTGCCAAGGCAGAGGCTCTGGTCGTCAAACTTGAGAGCAGCACTCTTTCCCTTCTCTCTCCTCAGTCCCTGTCCTCCTTCCATACTTTTGTGTAGGGATTTAAGGTGGCCAAGGGTTTTTTCCTTCTGTATTTAAGGATTTGATCACAGACACAAAATGCAGTTTATTCTTGTGCAGTTTTACTCCTGGACATATAATGGACCTTGGGAAACAGAGTGAAGCCATGTTTTAAACCTGCTTAATTTATGTTATAGTGCTTTAATGAAACTATAAGAGGAATGCAGTACTATACAAAAATTTTATCCTAGGTTTCTTCCTTCTGCAGTCCAGCTTTCTGAGCCATCTCTTCCTCCAGTTGCTATTTAGTGTATACTCAGAGATTGACAGCTAGGTGTGGTGCTCTGTTTTTGACTGCCCATGTTTAAGTCAAACTGATATAATTAATAAGATAAACCTGTTATGTGTATGTATGCATAGACATACACTTACAGTGCACTTCAGGGATGTATTAATTATGCTAGGGCTTTCTTGATTACCACCCCTGATTAGAACAGAATATTATTTTTACTTTCATAGTTGAGCACTTAGGTACGGTGTAATTCTCCAGATTAGATTTTTCAGAGTAGATTAGAGAAGAAATACAGTCAACTGGTAATGATATTTCAGTGCTAATTCCTTGTAGTGTCTGCTATTTTACCATCTTTATATCAGTTGCTTTTGAAAATCACAATTCATTTGCGTTTATCAACTGCCTCTTATATGCCATCCATTTACACTAGGTGTTGGGGGTTCAAAAATGAATAGGACATGGGCTTCCCTGGTGGTGCAGTGGTTGAGAATCTGCCTGCCAATGCAGGGGACACGGGTTCGAGCCCTGGTCTGGGAGGATCCCACATGCCGCGGAGCAACTGGGCCCGTGAGCCACAACTACTGAGCCTGTGCGTCTGGAGCCTGTGCTCCGCAACAAGAGAGGCCACGACAGTGAGAGGCCTGCGCACCGTGATGAAGAGTGGCCCCTGCTTGCCACAACTAGAGAAAGCCCTCGCACAGAAATGAAGATCCAACACGGCAAAAAAAAATAAATTAATTAGTAAACTCCTACCCGCAACATCTTCTTTAAAAAAAAAAAAAAGAATAGGACACATTCTCTGCCTATACCATGTTTACAGACCTTTGCCATATGTTACCTTGCTGGCCTGTTCTTAGAAATCACCAGCCGACTTGGAATCAAACTGTTTGACCCTAATGAATCAACTCAAGTTAATAATCTACCACTGTAGCACAGGTAGAAATTTAATTTTTCTATTAAAACATGAATGGAGGCTCACTCCTACTGTGTTTACCCTTCCCAGAATGTAAGTTCCAGGGAGATGGAAATTATTTCATCTGTACTGCCACAAGACCTAGTAATCAGAAGTGGGGCTGGGACGTTAAAAGTTTGAGAACCACTGTTGTACTTTCTTAGCAGTAACTGGAAGTGTACTTTTTTTGTTGTTTGTTTCTTTGTTGTTGTTTTTTTGTTTTTTTGCGGTACGCGGGCCTCTCACTGTTGTGGCCTCTCCTCCGCAGGAGCACAGGCTCCGGACGCGCAGTCTCCGGACACGCAGGCTCAGCGGCCATGGCCCACGGGCCCAGCTGCTCCGTGGCATGTGGGATCTTCCCAGACCGGGGCACGAACCCGTGTCCCCTGCATCGGCAAGCGGACTCTCAACCACTGCGCCACCAGTGAAGCCCTGGAAGTGTACTTTTATCTTAATTCCATGTAGAATCTGGTCACGCCCCAATGTGTACTGTCCCCCAGAGTTCTCTCCTGAGCGCAGGCCTTGTCTCTGACTGCCTTCTGGATGTCTCACAAGCATGAACTCTGCTCAACCAGATTTTGCTTCCTCTGCATAGGAGGCACTCCAAAATGTTTGAGTTAAATTGAACAGAAAGAATAAGTCCTGATGAGTGCAGCTGTGAAGTGTTTTCGTCTTTTTGTCCTAAGTTTTTTTAAAAAATCATGGAAGTAATATATACTTAGTGTTAAACTATTTAAATGATAAAAAATTTTATAAGTGAAAATTCCTTCTGAAACTCCTAAATCTCATTCTCCAGAGGTAACATTGTTTTAACTGTGGTTAAATATATTTTTCTTGTATATATAAGTAAATATACACCATTTTCTTCCTAAAAATAGGATCATACTACAAATTGTTCTGCAGCTTGCCATTCGCTTAATAGTCCATGTTGGATGTTGTTCCAACTTTCATGTCATTATTAGAAGCTTGCTTATCTGGAATAGATAAGATCTCGCCTGTTCCGTATTAATATTTCCAAAGTTTAGTTGTCTTAACTCTAAGGAAGAACAGTGATGAAAAAGACATTTTGGCATGTAATATGTAATATTTGCATAATTGTAAGCCAGTGCTCTAAAAAATGATTCTACACACCAAAATCTATAAATAACTGGGAAACGTGGTTGGTTCCTGCAAGCAATTATGATATACCACATTGTCTGTACCACATGTATTATCCCTTTGTAACATCCTCAAGTGATGTTGGTTTTGTTTACAGCCGGGAGAACCAAATCATCACTGGGCACTATGCATTGTAACAATACATTTCATTTATTACAATGGTATTCTTTTTTAGTGGATGGACATCTACAAAATCCTTTCTCAGTTTAGTTGTTTTGATGTTTTTGGTGTTTAGACTCTTAGCTCAGTGATTCTTTTTAGATTTACCTCATCCTTTTCAAAGACAGCATTATATTTTTATAGTATGAATTTGATAATTTTTATTTAAACATTCCTCTTGAGGAAAAGCTTTAGAATACTTTTATTTAGCCACATTAATTTAGCTGTAACTTAAGTGGCGGGGGGGCGGTGGTGGTGGGGTGAATTGGGAGATTGGGATTGACATGTATACACTAATATGTATAAAACGGATAACTAATAAGAACCTGCTGTATAAAAAAGTAAAATAAAATTCAAAAAAAAAGCAATCTATAAATGTTTAATTGATGAACAAATCTATGCCTTTGTTCTTCCTACTCTTGAATCATTACTTTTTTTGTTTCCCTGTGACTCTTTCCCTGTGTATTTAAGCTTGTCAAGTTCTTTCTTGTTCTTAAACCTTTGCTCTCCACTCCCCTTTCCACCAAAGCATTTTACTGTTTCCCTTTGTAAGCCTAGTAAAATCTCAAAATTCTCACATTTTGCATCTTATACATTCCCCTTATACTTTACATTCACAGTATGCTACCTTTCTCTCCTTTCCATTTCTTAACTTCTCAACCTTTACCACTGGCCAGTGCCTTTGGGAGATGCTAGGGGATACGTAAAATCAGCATTTTATTTTCCTTAAAAACTTTTTAGCCAAACACTTATTCATAGGAGATGTCCCATTTTATTGTAAGTAGAATCTTCAGAAATATTTGAAAGGTAATTGCATCCATAAAGTAAAGACATGCTAAGAAAAAATGAGCAATCAGATAATAAGAGAGTATATAGAAATAAATAATTTTAAAAATCCTTTGAACAAATTAAATGACATAGTGGGCATAGCTGACAACCAAATGGTGATCTAGAAATTCCATCAAAGAAGATCTCTTAGAATATAGAGCAAAAAGGCAAAGATGGAATTGAGGTGGTTTCTGGACCCTGTGTGTATATTAGAATCATCTGAGATGCTTTTTAAAAACACTGATGTCCTGACCACAGACCAGTTAAATCCAGACTCTCTGGGAGTGGGTCCAGGCATCAGTGGCTTTTTAAAGCTTCTCAGGTAATTTTTTTTTTTTTCTTGGTTCTTTGCTGTACTTTATTGTTTTGTTTTTTAAACATCTTTATTAGAGTATAATTGCTTTACAATGTTGTGTTTCTGCTGTATAACAAAGTGAATCAGCTATATGCATACGTATATCCCCATATCCCCTCCCTCTTGCGTCTCCCTCAGGTAATTCTAATATTTATCCCAGAAACATGTTTAGGAGACCTGAAGGATAGAACCAAGATGCCCAAAGTCTGTCTAATAAGACTTCTAGAAGCAGAGGACAGACAGTGAAGGAAAAGAAATATTAGTAGGAACTTTCCTGAGATCCTCAAAGACTTGTCTTCAGCATTTAAGGACCAGGATGTTAAGGCCCCTGCAGGAATGAAGGAAAGAAGATTAATAACACGTATATTCTGGTGATACATCCGAACCCCAGGAGTAAAAAATTCTTACATGTTCATAGAAAAAAATGGGAGCCACCTTGTGCATTCGGGAGGGAGGGAAACCTACCTGGCCTAACTGATCTGAACACAGCGTCTGCTCTGTCCCCCAGGTGGGGCTCTACTTAATTTCTCTGCTCTTTGTGATGCTGACCAGGTTCCCTTTGGAAGAGCTGTTCTTACAGTCGGTGTTCAGAAGGCAGTTTGCTCTTCTTTGTTCTCTCCTTCTGGCTGATCTCATCTGTGTTCTAGTTCAGTGATACCTTTTCTTGTTTTCAAGCTCAGAGCTTTGCAGATTTTTCTGTCACTCCATTGCCATCGTGGGGGAAGTTGATCCCTTAGTCTTTCAGCCCTTGGCATTTGGATGGTCTAATATTTTCTAGACCTTTTTTTGTTTTGTTTTAATGCTAATATAACTCTTTGCCTCCTACTTATTTAAGAACAGTAATTCATCCAAGTAAACAGGGTTAGTGACAGGAGTAACGGTAAATTTGGTCCATGAACTTTGCTTTTCTTCACTAATTACTGAGAAGGAAAGTGAGTTTACCAAAGCATTGTATGTATCTGAGGGAGACAATAAAGGAGGAAATAATTTGTAGCAATCAAGGGGTAGCTCCATTTAGGATTCTCTTTCCTCTCCAGTCTTCATGATTGGACATCCCAGAGTCTTTGGTCCCTGAAGAACTGATACAATAATCACTTCTGGAAGCTCGACTCAGCACTTTGGGATTGCATTGGAAATACAGAAGGTATCCTCAATTAAGGGGAAGGTAGGAGAGCTAAAGAGAGAACCATGGTTAAATGTACAGTGCAGTGGCATTAAGTACATTCACATTGTTGTGCAGTTATCACCACTCTTCTCCAGAACTTTTTCATCTTCCCCAAAAGACACTCTATATCCATTAAACAACCACTCTATTCTCTGCTCCCCTCAGCCCCTGGTAATCTCTATTCTACTTTCTGTGTCTATAATTTTTTTTAAAAATATTTATTTATTTATTTGGTTGGTTGACTGGTTGTGCAGGGTGTTAGTTGCGGCAGGCGGGCTCCTTAGTTGTGGCATGCAAACTCTTAGTGGTGGCATGCATGTGAGATCTAGTTCCCTGACCAGGGATCGAACCCAGGCCCCCTGCATTGGGAGTGTGGAGTCTTATCCACTGTGCCACCAGGGAAGTCCCTGTCTCTATAAATTTGCCTATTCTAAGTACCTCATATAAGTAGAATCATACAATATTTGTCCTTTTGTGTCTTGCTTATTTCACTTAACATAATGTTTTCCAGTTCATCCATGTTAAGCATGTATCAGAATTTCATTCCTTTTTATGGAATAATATTCATTTTAATAATAACATAATACATATTGCACACATACCATATTTTGTTTATGGACACTTGGAGTTTTTCCACCTTTTGGCTTTTGTGACTACTACTACTGTATCTGTTTGAGTCTCTGTTTTTGCTTCTTTGGGGTACATACCTAGGAGTGGAATAGCTGGATCATATGGTGATTCTGTTTAATATTTTGAGGAACCACCAAACCTTTTCACAGAGGCTGCACCATTTCACATTACTGCCAGCAGTGCATGAGGGTTCTGATTTCTCTACATCTTCACCAACACTTGTCATTTTTCCTTTTTTGATAATAGCCATCCTCATGAGTGTGAAGTGGTATCTCATTGTGATTTTGACTTGCATTTCCCTTATGAATAAGGATGTTTAACATCTTTTCACATGCTTATTGGCTCTTTGTATATCTTCTTGCAGGTTTCTTTTTTAAAGGAGAAAACGTAAATGTATGAGCATATATAAGAGCGTTGTTCATCGTCTCCCCATTCCGCACCCCGGTATGGAGGAAGCAGATTAACTGGGGGAAAGTAGGTGAATAAATACAGTGTGCAGTTTCATATAGACATATAGTCTGTCTTTATATTTGATCTCGTTTCCTCTGCATGCATGTATATCTCTCTTTTGTGTGTGTCTTGCCTACAAATAGATAACTACTCCTGACACTCCTGTGTTACTGGACTTGAATGTTTGATAGAGGCCTGGGGTTGAAAGTAAATGAGGGCTTTCCAGTTAGTCCTTACATGAATATTTTCAAAATTAGGATGCACTTATACTGCATTCAGTTACAAGCCTTTCCTTGTGTTTTCTCTTTCTTTTGTGTTTTAGTTTTAGGAGACTGAAAGCCTTTATGGCCCAGACATCTATGGTACTTAGAAAGAGTGCTGCTGTAATTTTGTAATTTTCTGTGTTTCTAACAAAGTAGCCAGTTCCTATATTCTTTCTTGTCTTCTTTCTGAAAACTCTTCTGTTAGACAGTAGGATAATCTGTGATACAAGATATCTATATTTTAACAAAGAGAACAACTACAACAGTAGGTAATATACATGGTTAATTAGTGGATAAACCTTTAAAATGATTTCTCATTTGGGGGAATATGACAATTTAGTTATGTTAACTGAAGTTTTCAGTACACTGTTGATGAAATTTTAAGCTTAGTCTCATTTTTCTGTGACGTCTCAGGTGTTTGCTGACCAGCACTTTGGAGAGTGCATGCTTATCTGGCATGTCCATAACAGAACGAACTGTGTGTTCCCTCTCTGAGGCTCTGGGCAGCAATTTCCCCCTTTGGACAGTTCAGGACAGTGAGCTTTATCATAGATTAATATCCATAGCTACAGAGTGATTTTAAATCCAGAATAAACCTAGGGTAGGGGAACGAAGAAAAGGCTCTCTTATGAAAAAAGTGAAATTTTCTTAGTGTGTCTTACAGGTTTTTAGAAATTATCTGTTCTTACAGCCTTTTTTTCATGTAACATTAGATCAAGGAAGAAGTTTTTCTTTATTTGTTTTGTTTGCTTACAAAAATCTATACCCCAAATGGTATAACTGGAATTAAGGGGAAGTACTTGGAATGTTCAGTTTATCTCTTTATTCTTCCAGATTTATCTGCCTTTGAAAGTTCAACAAAGTTTTAGTGTTGTTTTTATCTTTGTGTTTTAATTAATTTAATTTGTGCTACCTCTTTTCACATGGACTCCATACTAGTCAGAATCGTTGAGATTACAAAGATTATTTGTATCCCTTCAAGTGTTAGAACCGAAAATGAAGAGCAAATTCCTTTATCAAATGAGATTTATAAAGTTTGCAAATCAACCTATACAAGTTCCCTATTTATTTAAATTTTAGCAAGCCATTGTTTCCAAAGGGGAAGGTTAGAACAAAAGAAAATGCTTTTTGATTGACAGTATTTTCATTTAAAAGTTTAGCTGATCTACAAATGACAAACATTCAAAAGAAAGGCATTGCCTTTGGATGTGTTGTAGTCATGCTTTCTGAATGCTCTGTTTTTAGCTTTTGGTGATATTTGTGCTCACACATGCTCTCTCTCAAATGATTTGAAAGTAAGTGGCAGACATCATGGCACCTCACCCCTAAATACTTCAGCATGTGTCTCCTAAGAATGAGGATATTATTCTGTATAAAACCACAATGCTATATCACACTCCAGAAGGCTAACATTATACAGTAATAATAAGGTAATATATGTTCTGTTTTTCCAAATTTTCCTAATTCTCACAAAAATGTGCTTTTATAAATTTTTATTCCCCCTAATCCAGGATCCAGCCAAGGATCACACACTGCATTTGGTGGCTGTGTCTCTAGTCTTTTTTAAACCAGAACAGGCCCCTTTTCTTTTTTTTTTAACTTTTTTTTGTCTTTCATAACATTAACATTTTGAGGAGTCTAGGCCAGTTGTAGAATGTTCCACAACCTAATTTTGTCTTTTCTTCTTGATTAGTTTCAGGTTAAATGTTTTTGGTAGGAATACCACATGTATGCTTCCCATTACATCACATCAGGAGGCACACTGATACTGGTTTGTGTTAATATAGAAGATGCAGAGTTTGGTCATAATGCAGATCACTTGTGTGAAGGGGGAGGTTTGTCAGATCACTCCCCTGGAAAGCCCTTTTTCCTTTTTTAATAATAAGTAATCTGTAGGTTCATGTTTTGAGACTGTGTAGCTGTCCTGTTCCCTAATAACCTTTCATTTGGTGGTTTTAATTTGTTTATTGATTTACTCCAGGGTTTCCCCAGGGGTTTACTGATGGATGTCTATGTACCTGTAAAGCACCAGGAAATTTTTTCTGTGTGTATGTATTTTTCCAGGGATACGGTCCAACACCTCCAGAGTGTTTAAAAGATCTTTTCCCTCTGTTTTTGAGGTGGCTCCTGCAAATTTCTATGCATCAGAGAGTGTTTTATAAGTGGTAGGTTACTAGAATTTGGGAACAAACCCTGTTCATCTAATTTCCCTAATTATCTTGCCCAGCATCACACAACAAGTAGGTACTTAATTTTTGTTGTTATTTGTTTGAGAACGCTTTGTTCTGGCCTTTCCCTTATCCTGAGCCAAGCATTTGGATCTTTTGTGTTTGGCATAAAGTGTACTAGAAAATAAAGCAAAGGGCTAAGCCCCTGGTTTTTGGTGTTCTCTTTGAAGATTTGGGGTCACAGCAAAATTTGATTTGTGTCTTTGTTGACACTGAAGTAAATTTAGGTCAGTTGGAAATGATTTAAAACACTATATCAACTATATTTAGTTGTCTAATTATCAGTTGTATCAGTAAGACATTTTTCACAAGTGTAAAATAGCACTTTTTAACTGTGTAGGCAAGAGGGTCCCACAGGTGACTTAGGGAGCCTTATGTCCATTATTAGCCTAATACTGAATAGCTGTAGAAGTGATTAATTCTTGTCTTCCCCTGCTCAACCAGGAGAGCAGTATGGAATTCATCATGGCAGCACAGCAAGGTGTGTTTTGTTTTGTCTTGTTGATTAGCCTGTTGGTATTTGCCTTGCATGGTGTCTGTCATTTAGGTGACTGATGATAATAAAAAGAGTTAACATTGGAATAGTATACTTTTAACATATACATTATACCATTTAATCCAGAAGATCACTCTGTGAAAGTAGATATTATTTTTATTCTAATTACACAGGTAGGGAAAAAAGCTTAGAGAAGTTAAAGTAAGCACATTAAACAGCTTGTAAGGAGCTCCAGATTCCTTGACCTTCCTGTCATTCCAGTCTAAAAGGTAGAGGCATTCTAAGGAATCTAAATATGGACAAAGCATGGCCCTGCTCTCAAGGATCTTTTAAATACAACAAGTGTGTTGTCTTACCGAATGTATTATAGACAACAAATCAAGGGGAGAGCTAAGGAAGTACAGAAAAGGGCAGACAACTATAAAATAGAAGGTCAAGTTTGGTAAGATGGAGGTAGCATTTGAGTGGGAAAAATGGGGATTTTATTTTTCTTTAATTTTTTTAATTTTTATTTATTTTTGGCTGTGTTGGGTCTTCGTTGCTGCATGCAGGCTTTCTCTGGTTGCGCCGACTGGGGCTACTCTTCATTGAGGTGCACGAGCTTCTCACTGCGGTGGCTTCTCTTGTTGCGGAGCACGGGCTCTAGGCGCGCGGGCTCTAGGCGCGCGGGCTTCAGTAGTTGTGGCTCGCAGGCTCTAGAGCACAGGCTCAGTAGTTGTGGCGCACAGGCATAGTTGCTCTGCGGCATGTGGGATCTTCCCGGACCAGGACTTGAACATATGTCCCCTGCATTGGCAGGCGGATTCTTATCCACTGTGCCACCAGGGAAGCCCAAGAGTGGGGATTTTAAAAAAGAGTGACCAAGAGCATGGAGATGGGAAAGCACGGGACTTGTTATGGGAGAAGAATTGGTCTGGTTTGGCTAGAGCATGAGCTGCATGAAAGAAAATAGTGGAAGCTAGACCTGAAAGATAGGTAAGGATCATGTTGTGGAGGGCCTGGAATGCCATGGTAGGGAAGAACCTCATTCCAAACGAACTTTTGAGCAGGAAATGAAAAATGTGGCTCTATAAAAGACCCAGTAATAATCATGATAAATGTTTACGTTTTTAAGTTATGACTTTGTGCTAATCTCTTAACATTTGTTATCTCATTAATGCCTCACAGTAACCCTATGAACAAAAACTCCATCCATTTTACAGATGTGAAACTGAGGCTCAGTGACTTTAAGTTTGCAAATGTCAAACAGATATTGCTGGAGCTAGGACTCAGACTAGGGTCTGTCATTTTGAAAGCCTGTCCTGTTTTTCACTGTGATATATTGTCATTTCTTTTATCAGATCACCTGATAAGTTCTTAATTCTCTGTCAAGAATATGGCTGTAGGAAAAGGACGTTTTCAACGTTCTGAAAGGACTACTTCTCAGTGTGTAATCATGCTAAGGAATATAATCACTATCAAACCTGACTTGTTCTGCTCTCTAATTTGGGATCAGAGCTGGGTGGGAAATTGAAGAGTTGGATGATATTTCATTTACATGCCTCATGACATCAATACATGCTCATAGCAAATGTTTTTATTTTCCTTTTCAGTGTTTAACCTTATTGGCCCTTAGTAAATCTTGGGTCAGCTAAAGCTCAGTTCCTAGGGGCATTTAAGATGCATAAAGAAGTGATACTTTTCCTAGCTAAAATATGTTTCTTCTCAGCAGGTTGTCTACTTATAAAAGACAATGACTACTGATGAAGCTGCCAAGAACAATGGAGAAAGCCCCGCAGCAGCTGTTGCTGAACAGGGAGAGGATATTACCTCCAAAAAAGATAGAGGAGTATTAAAGGTGAGGCCACAAGGATGAATGACATTTAGGGAAATTTGCTATCTGGAAAGATTGTTCATAAAAATCTTTTTTTGTTTTTTTGGTTGGAGGTGGAGATGGATAATGTTTATTGAGGCTTACTAAGTACCAGACACTGCAGTTAAATTCCCATTTTGTCTTCATAACTGGAGGTTTATTTTTAATCCCAGATTATAGATGGTAAAACTGAGGGCCAGCTAGGTAAATTAACTTGCCCCAAATCATATATCTTAGTAAATGCAGATCTGGGGTTTAGGTCCAAGTTACGTCTGACTCCAAAAGGCTGTGTCTCTCTATTCTCAGAGTGTATAAATGGGTGATTATTTTAATATAATATTTAAGTATATTAAAGCTAGCTAATGACAATTCAAAAGACTTTTTTAAAAGAAAAAGAAAAGCTAACTTGCAGAGTTCAAAAGGATTGGTTTTTTACATACAAATAGAATTCCTGTGTGCAGTGAAGGTATTTTTTTGAGGTTTCATCAGAGAATATATCTCACTTTTGAATTAGCTTTCCTCCTTAAAAACACTTTTTTCATTCTGTAATTAATCATTTTTACATTTTTTTTAATCTCACAGTGGTTTTGTGAGACAGAGTTCTTTTTGATTCTTCCATTTATGTATGGAAGATATGTGTGTGTTATTTGTATAATAAAGAGAGGTTAAATGGTTTTAGTCATACTAAGTTCTTTTTTCTCCTACACTGTTGTTATGCGTTCAAGTTTTGTATAATTAATTTTTTGCTGAAAAGATTATCTTAAACATTCTAAATATTACCACTAAGCTGAGTTTTAATATCTCCTTGTGTTATCAGTAGCAAATGAGAATTTTTTTAGTTTGTTTTGGCTAATCTTGCTTATGTGAAAGCTTTTTTCTGCGCCGAATTTCTTCCGAATATACATGTTTTACTATTAGCTTGCTGTATGTCAAGCCAAAATTTGAAGACTTGAACCTGTAGAATAAGGGCTTTATGCTATCTATAGCATAAGATGTATATTATGATATCTTCATTCAGAGGGCTTTTCAACCTTGTAGCTCTGTGAATTACTCATCCCATACTCCATAATGCCTCTCAAGACAGTGGAAATTCTGTGGGCTATCTGCAGCATCTCCCTACCTCTGTTTAAGTTCTTCTCTTTCATCTTTTCAGAGCACTGGTACAGACGACATGGCCCCCAACTTGCCTGAGGCCCTGCTTTGTTCTAGGGAGTAAATCTAATAAGATTTTTAGGCTTGTAAGAAACATTTAGAGATTATAAACCCTTTAAATCTTATGGTGGTTTATCACTGTCTAAAGCCTCATGTTTCACCATGGCTTTTGGTTAAGATTAAATAGGTCTTTTAACTCTATGACCTAGAGCAATTTAGTAACCTATCTGTGATGAAGTTTCCTCATTTGTAAAATTAGAGTAATAATACTGCGTACCTCATAGAATTATTGAGATTACATAAAGCATTTAGCACAGTGCCATGATTGTAATAATCTCTCTTATTAACTGTTACTGTATATATTTTTTAAAAGACCAAGGCAGATCTGGGAAGTGAGAAACTAACCCAGGAAGATGAAATTTCTTTTTGGAGCTTACATTTTTAAACTGAATTGAGACTAGATTGTATCCTTAAGACAGCTCCAGATTTAGGCACTAAACTCGTCTTGTTGGGGAAACCGGAAGTGATACCAGAGTATCACTTGCTGATGTGAACAGCTCTGACTCCGTGGTAGCCATTCATCCCATATGCCCAGTTACTTGGTTATAGTCCTAGAAATGCAGATTCTCTCCAGGGGAGGCTCAGGCTCCTAAATACTGCATGCAGTTCATGAACACGAGCACTTCTAGAATATCGTGTGATTTCTTTTAGATTTTTTTTTTTTTTTGCGGTACGCGGGCCTCTCATTGTTGTGGCCTCTCCCGTTGCGGAGCACAGGCTCTGGACGCGCAGGCTCAGTGGCCAGGGCTCACGGGCCTAGCTGCTCTGCGGCATGTGGGATCTTCCCGGACCGGGGCACGAACCCGTGTCCCCTGCATCAGCAGGCGGACTCTCAACCACTGTGCCACCAGGGGAGCCCCCAAACACTTTTTCTGATGAAGTTGCAGTAATCATTTTTTTTCCTTTAGAATGTCTACACTTTTGAGCTAAGAAAGTTGTAGAATCTAAGTTCACAGTGTTTATGTGGTGATATGAGGGTGGGGCAAGGAGGATGCATCTCAAAAAAGAATTTAGGAGCAAATAATTGAATTCTTCAGATAAAAATTCAGACCCTTCCCCAAAAATGATGTTTATTGGACATTAGCTACCATCCTCTGTTATCTAATAAAAATGATTAATTTGGCATAAGTGATTGACAGAATAAATTATACACCACATGCCTGGATTTGATTTTCTTTTCCCAGAACTGACCAACTGCATTAGTGGCTTGCTCTGCCAAGAACAAAATAAATATACTGGATTTTATGATAGTTAAATGTTTTTCAACTTGGAGCTTTTTGGCATTTCCTTTACTAGAACACAAGTTATTCAGTATCATATCAAACTGTGCAGTGGTACTGTTTTTTTTACACTTTGAATATTCTTCAAATAGTAGGAAGTATAACCTTTATATCAGGAAATTGGGCTTTTTGAAATTAAACCAGACTAGTGGAATCTAGTCAAAAGATAATGTTTTTAGCAAAGGAGAGAAATAAAAATCTCACCTTTGAAACTTTGCTTCAGACTTCTTTTTGAATGTTTTTGAAAGTCCACTAATCTTTTTGGTCTAATTCAGTTTGTACATGGACTAACTCTGTGTTTTGAAAGATTTCAGTGTCATAAGATGGGGCATTAAACCAATGAAATAAGATCTATTGATTAATTATTTTGAGAGAATAGTGTGATTAACAATACAATTAAATATAGCATTAAAGATTTAGAGTAGGACAGGATAATTTTGTAACTGAGGATCATTGAGAGAACTGGGAGGGAAGCCTTTAGAAAGGACAGACAGTTGTTTGCAAATGTGCCTGAGTGATGTGGAGGGGACTGTGTGACCTCTTTATTCTCTGATTAGAAATAAAATGTTTAACCTCATTTTTCTTGACGTTTGTCTTTTCTAGATTGTCAAAAGAGTGGGGAATAGTGAGGAAACCCCGATGATTGGAGACAAAGTTTATGTCCATTACAAAGGAAAATTGTCAAATGGAAAGAAGTTTGATTCCAGTCATGATCGAAACGAACCATTTGTCTTTAGTCTTGGCAAAGGTAAGAGAGTATTTTTTTTTTGAGTTGTGTTTTGCTTAGATTTATTGCTATTTATATTATATGGGAGCTAGTGGATCCTATCCTTGCCAAAAGTAAAGATATTTTGGAGCAGTAGTTCTCATGGATCCTATCCTTGCCAAAAATAAAGATATTTTGGAGCAGTAGTTCTCAAAGTATGGTCCGTGGATCCCTGTGGGGTCCCTGAGATACTTTTAGGGGGTCCATAGTCTCAAAATTATTTTCATAATAATACTAAGATGTTATTTATTTATTTATTTATTTATTTATTTATTTTACTGTGTTGACATTTGCACCGATGGTACCAAGCTGCAATGGTGAATATTTGCTGGAGCCTTAGCACAAATCTAGGCAATGGCACCAAACTATACCATTAGTATGCCCTCACTCACTGTTTAAATAAGAAAAATAAAAGAAGGCCAGTATCACTTAAGAATGTCCTTGATAAGGTGTAAAACATATTAATTTTATTAAATCCTAATCCTTGAGTTTCACATTGTTTTGATATTTTGTGACAGATGGGAAAGCACACATAAAGCACTTCTGCATCCCCAACTACAGTGGCTATCTCAAGGGAAAGCACTTGTGTACTTGTTTTAGTTGAGAGCTGAACTAGCTGCAGCTTTTTTTTTTTTTTTTTTTTTGCGGTACGCGGGCCTCTCACTGTTGTGGCCTCTCCCGTTGCGGAGCACAGGCTCTGGACACGCAGGCTCAGCGGCCATGGCTCACGGGTCTAGCCGCTCCGCGGCATGTGGGATCTTCCCGGACCAGGACATGAACCCGTGTCCTCTGCATCGGCAGGCAGACTCTCAACCACTGCACCACCAGGGAAGCCCGAAGCACCATTTTTATTTGAAAGGGCAAGCTATGATTATTCAGACTTGATTTTTCCCTATTTGGCAGATATTTTCTCACAAATGAATGAAGTGAGCCTGTCACTTCAAGGACAACAACTGACAGTATTTGTTGCCATTGAGTTTTCAAGTGAAAATTACAGTTTCGGAAAATTTGTATCTGCTACTCAGAGCTCGACAGCTTCCCAAAACTTAAAAGACTTCTGTTGAGATCAATGAGTATTAATGAATGTGATTTTTAAAATATCATGAAATGAAATGTGTTAACATTTGGAAGATTGTGTGACTCAGTGAACAATATTTTCCCAATGACCAGTGCAAGACGTTATAAAATTATGCATAAGTAAAAGGTCCATTTGATGTGTAAGCTAGACCAATGGATTTTAACGTAACATAATATGAAAAGTTCATTGATAACGGTTTTAGATTCCACACTGCAACTAATCTTTATGAAACTACCACTTGTCCAGTTTTGATGTAGTATCAGATTATATATTCATCATTATCTGAAAAGGCTATTAAAAAACTCCTATCTTTTCTAATTATCTATATGTGCGGGTTTGGATTTTTTCCATATACTTCAGCCAAAAATTGCAACAGATGAATCCAAAAGTAGGTATGAGAATCTGGTTGTCTTTTATTAAGTCAGACACATTTTACATTTGTAAAGTGATAAAACAATGTCACTCTTCTCACTAATTTTTTTCTTTTGGGAAATATAGTTATTTTCCATAAAAATAATTTATGTTAACATATGAGGTTATTGTTATTTTAAATGAACTGGTAAATAACTATTAAAAAAATTTTAAATATGGTAAATATCAGTAGATACAGCATACAAACAAAAGGACTTAGGGTCTTCAATTTTTAAGGTATAAAGGGGTCCTGAGGAAAAAAAGTTGAGAACCACTGTTTTAAAATCTTAAATGTGATTTTTTACTAATTTCTTTACAAATGCCTTTAAATGTCTTCAGTTAATTTAGTATTCTTATTTTTTTTAATCTTGGAAGAAGAATAATAGCCCATACATCAAATTGAATAGCTACCATGTGGCTTGTTGGAAGTTAGTGGCTGAATTACAGAGTCTTTTTATTCTTATCTGCCACAGATATAGCAGACTTCTAGTTTGTTCCCAGATCAAGTGTAGGAGAAAAGGGGCGATCCCCCTCATTCACCACCATGGCTCAGTGTTGAATAATTCCTTTCTTTTTCTGACTCTACACCTTAGTTGAGTTGCTCGCTAAGCAAGGATGTGGGAAAGGAAACAGCAAGTAGCTAAGGAGTTAAACTCTTTCTGCCTCTCTGCCTTCCCTGGTACCCACAGGCATTTGTATGTCATGGTGACTTCTGCTTCCTGTACAGCTGTACTCCCTCCAAACTCTAGTGCTGGCTGTGCCACTGCTCCCTTCTCCTTTGGGTCCTCAGGGAGTTAATGGCTCATGTGAGATTAATCTTGTGTTCAATAAGATAGCAATCAAAATCAAATACAGATTTTTTTTTCTTACCATAGCTGATAAGGATGACGGTTAACTTCAACTTCTTTTCATTTTTGTTGATGTAAGGATGTGAATTTCCAGGGCCACCAGCATGGCTGTGGCATCATAATTTAATTTAGATGACCTCAGAGTAAATGGCCTCATCAGACCTCTTTGTTCCCACTGCCCCCTGCCTTTGAATTTCTGTCTTGAAGAAGTTGGTAGGTTTAAGATAATAGGTCTCCTCTCAGCAGTTATCTTTGCAAGTAGACTTAAGAATTGCTTCTCTACCCAGATTTTCTCCGTAAAACATGCAATGGTGAATGTGTCTTTCATCTTTCCTAGAATTTTGAGCAGAGAGAAAAGAGGCAACTTCCAGTTGACTTGGTACCTATGGCACACCTATCTAGAGATAGTGTTGTCTCATGGGGAGAGCATCCAGCTGGGTGTTGGGAAGCCAGGGTTCCTGTCTTTGTTCTTTCCTGTGGTATGTTAACATGAGTAAGCCACCTAACCTTCCCTGCTCTTACAAAAAGGAAGCATCTGTAGAAGAGCTTTGAGATTAATCCTGAGTCTAAGATTCCATTCTTGTATATTCTGCAAAGAGTACAGGAACAAAAACTGTAAAGGACTAAACCCAACACAATTACAGAACCTTTAGAGGCCCCCTTAAGATGATAATTAGAAATATGAGACTAGAGCAGTATCCCTCTGGTAAAACTTCTATAACATAATGTGTTCAGTTGCCTATAAAACAAACATTGGTTAGGCAGTTTATAGTTTTATACCTATATGTTATGGCAGTAGCTACTTCATAACGTAATGAAGAAAAATAATATAAATAACTGTAGCACAAATATTGTACATTGAACTCTCTTGATCCCTTATATTGGACCTCTCCCAAGGGAATAAATAGAAATATTTCAGTGGAAAGTCACACTGATTTTGGGGTTCTATTGTGACTTCAGTATTTAAAATAGAATCATAGGGCTTCCCTGGTGGCGCAGTGGTTGAGAGTCTGCCTGCCAATGCAGGGGACATGGGTTCGTGCCCCGGTCCAGGAGGATCCCACATGCCGCAGAGCGGCTGGGCCCGTGAGCCATGGCCGCTGGGCCTGCGCGTCCGGAGCCTGTGCTCCGCAACGGGAGAGGCCACAGCAGTGAGAGGCCTGCGTACTGCAAAAAAAAAAATAATAATAAAATAAAATAGAATCATAAGAACTTATCTATAAAAATTGCATTAAAAATACACATACCATAAGTGTAAATTTGAGGTATACCTACACATTGTTTGTATGTGTGTCTGTTGTTCTTTTCGTACCATCTTTGAAACTTTGTGATTCACTTCCCTCATATGTAAAGTGATGATAATAATAGTATATACAATTATATGTTGAGGATTAAATAAGATAGTATACACTGTTGCTTAGCACTCAACCTAATACATAGTAAGCACTCAAATCTTTTGTTACTGTTGTTGTTACAGTACTGGGATTATTGGCTGGCTTTACAATAGAGTGGCAAGAGCTGTGTTACAGCAGTTTGGGTCCTCACACCTATTTACTATGCCTGCATACAGACCTTTTGAATGCTTAACCATCTTTTTTAGCCCCAGGAAGTCTGGAAAAACAACAACTGGATCAATCTAAGACAATTGGTTATCACCACTACAGAATATGTTACAGATATTAGAATGATGATGGTTTCCCTCACTGGATTTTCTTAACGAAATCTTTGTTAGTTCTGAATTCCTAGAACTGTGTCCATAACCCATCTTAAAAGAAGTTGAAATAAGAATGACTCAGGATTTTCAAGTATACTTCCACAACAGGGGTTCTGTTCTTTCCCTTTCCCTGCCTGCAGCAAATATGTTATCACTAAAATTGTGAAGGGATGGGTTTGGGGGCTGAAAGAATTGTATCTACCTCTGTTCTTATAAGTAAATCCAAGGACACTAAAGCTTCACCCCTTCCCCATCTACCCCTATAAAGGTCTGGTGATTTCTGATAAAAGGCTACTTCAGTGAAGTGGTTTTTCGTGCTCTTCGTATATGGCTAACATGGTTGGGAATTATGAAGATAAAAATACGCTCTCTTATATTCTTCCTCCAGATTTGAGAAGAGAAACAAACCAGTCATTTTGGATTTTTCACATACGTATACTTCTCTCTTACTATTGAGATTAAACCATAATGAAGTAAATATCGGTGATCTGCCTTTAACGTTAATCTAACCTTATTAGATGCATGATGACCCATGATTATTGGTAAAAACATCTTTTAATTTAGCAGTCATTAGCATATTGGAGTAAAAGGGAGAAAGTATATGTTGAAAGACTAATGGCTAATACTTTTAAGTACTTACAGTGCCAGGCAAAGGGCTTAATGCATTATCTCATTTAATCCTCACACCAATCCTATTATTACTTTATAGATTTTTTTGTACAATTTATTTAGTATAGTTTAGGTGACAGTCATATTAACATCTGTGTATAAGACTGAGTTTTTTATTGAGGTACTATTTACATGTAATAAAACTTAACCCTTTTAAAGGGTATATAGCTTGATGAATTCGGGTAATAGTTGTGTAACCACCACCACGGTCAAAATATAGAACAGCTTCCTCACCCTAAAAACTTTTCTTATGGACCCGGGGCCATGGAATCACTAATCTGACTTCTGTTACTATAGCTTTGCCTTTTCCAAAAGTTCATATAAATGGAACCATATGTCATCTTTGGCATTTGACTTCTTTCACTTAGCATAACGATTTTGAGACTGATGCATGTTGAATTGCCAAGTAGCATTTTACAAGTATGGAAACACCACAGTTTGTTCATCCATTCAAAAAATTGGACATTGGGGTTGTTTCCATTTGGGGGCTATTGTGAATAATGTAATGAGCATTCATATACCTGTCTTTGTGTGGCTATGTTGGGTAAATTTATTTTGGGGTAAATACCTGGGAGTGGACTTGTTGATCATATGGTAAAACATACGTTTAACTTTATAAGTTAATACCATACTGTTTTTTCAAAGTGGCTGTGCCATTTTGCATTCTCACCAGCAGTGTTTGAGAGTTTGTTTTACACATGCTTGTCAACCATTAGTACTATCAGTCTTTTTAACTTTAGCCATTTTAATGGGCGTGAAATGGTATCTCATTTTGGTTTTCAGTTGCATTTCCTTGGTAACTGGTCACATTGAGGGTATCTTTTCTTGTGCTTAGTGGACATTTGTATATTTTCTTTTGTGAAGTATCTGTTCAAATCTTTTGCCCATTAAAAAAAAAAACAATCTTTTTGAGTTGTACTCAACAAGACAAGCACTTAATCAGATGTGTATTTTGCAAGTATGTTCTCCCAGTCTCTAGCTTGCCTTTTCATTTTCTTAATTGATCTTTCAAAGAACAAAAGTTTTTAATTTTGATGAAGTCCACTTTACCAATTTTTTAAAAATGTTTTAGGTACCTACTATAACCATTTTAGTTTTGGTTTGCTTTGGTTTTTTTGTTTACCTATGAGGAAACTAAGGTACAGAGGGAGATTAAGTAATTAGCCCAAAGTTAATACGGTAAAGTGGCAGAGCCAGGATTCAAAGCCAGGCAGTGTCTTTCAAGTTATGTTAGATCTTAAGGTTTAAAACTAGCCTAAACACTAGGTATAGAAACAAAGTAGGTGCTGATCCAGCAGAATTTACTGAGTGCCTGCTGTACACCAGACATTTTTCTTACAGGAATGATGTAGTTAATGAGGTTTATCAAAAGCAAAATTATTGCTATTACATGCTTGGTATTGTGGGCCTAATTCCTATTTTTAAAGTTTAATTTTTATTTGAAGTGTATTTTTTTTCACATATTTTAGGCCTTGACAACGTTTTACAAGTAGTAAAATACACTTACTAGTAATGGGTAACCATGCAGCCAGCCAGCTGCTTGTGGGTTGTGGTTTAACCATGTGTTCCCTTTAAATTTCTATTGATACTCTTGCTCCACCATAAATATATTCTTAACATCTGTTAACTTTTTTTTTTTAACCTGCAGTTTAGGAGCACTCAGGATTCGGAAAGAAGGCTTTTAGGCCAAAATATTTAATTTTCCTAACCCTCCCCAAAAATGTGAGCCAGAAAGACAGCAAACTTTCAGAAAGTACTTTCTTTGGCTTTACCTGGTACTTTCTGATAGAGTAAGAATGCTTCCAGTTTCATTGCCGAGTGGATATTAAGGAGAAGCTAATTTAGGCAGGAGTGAGAGCAGACTGGGAGAAGCTAACACATTTCTAACTCCATTAAAATTAGATACTGCAGCATGGACCGTGTTCCTTTATTGAGTATAGTATTGTGGTTTTAAGTTCTTTGGGAAATAAAAAATAATCAAGACATGACTCCTGCCTTCAGGTATCTAGTAGTTTAGCCTGGCAGAGTTGATCATTAAGGTTGTCCCAGCACAGATTATTTTCACCCCCTGTTTTTGAAATGATAAGCCATGAGGGTGGGGAGAGATCATCTGGTGGTCAGTTTTCTTAGTAATTAAATAGAGAAATGGCAAAAATAGAATGTAACATAAGACATATGAACACTTTAAAAGAATCTTAACATATAAACGAGTTTGTTGAATTCATAATCAGATACTTTTGGTAGGGAATAGGGATGATTATCAGAGCCCTTTTATAAGATATTTAAAAATAAGACTAAAAATTTATAAGAGGAAAAAAATACACAGGAAAAACTTTGCTTTGTCTAGCATAAAAAGAAAGACAATGTCAATATTATCAGCGGTTTCAAATGCAAACATGCATTTAAAGGTTAGATAGTCAATAATTTTATCAAGGATGCCAAGACTGTTTATTGAGGAAAGGACAGTCTTTTCAACAAACGATGCTGGGAAAACTAGATATTCACATGCAAAAGAATGAAGTTAGACCCTTACTTTACATCACATACAAAAATTAACTCGAAATGGATCAAACATATATAAGACTTAAAACTGTATTTTCTTAGAAGAAAACTTGGAGGCAAAGTTTCTTGACATTAGATTTGGCAATGATTTCTCGGATATGACACCAACAGCAAGGCAGCAAAAGTAAAAACTACATAAATTGGACTACATCAAAATTTAAAACTGTGCATCAAAGAATACAATAATGGAGTGAAAAGGCAGCCTAAAGAATGGGAGGAAATATTTGCAAATCATGTATGTGACAAGGGGTTAATATCCAGAATATATAAAGAACTCCTATAATCCAACAACCAGAAAGCTCAAATAACCTGATTATAAAATGGACAATGGATTTAAATAGACATTTCCCTAAAGAAGATATACAAAAGGACTACAAGCATATGAAACGATGCTCTACATCACTAAATCATTAGGGAAATACAAATCAAAACCACAGTGAGAGGGACTTCCCTGGTGGTCCAGTGGTTAAGACTCTGCACTCCCAGTGCAGGGGCCATGGGTTTGATCCCTGGTCAGGGAACTAAGATCCTGCATGCCGTGTGGCACAGCCAAAAAAAAAAAAAAAAAAAAAAATTTTTAACAATATCGCCTCACACCATCAGGTACTATTTTAAAAAAAAGAAAAAGAAATTTGCAAGTGTTAGCAAGTTGTGGAGAAATTGAAACCCCCGTGCACTGTTGGTGGGAATGTAAAATAGTGTAGCCACTATGGAAAATAGAATGGTAGTTCCTCAAACAATTAAAAATAGAGTTAACCCATGATCCAGCAATTCCACTTCTCCATATATACCAGGGTCCTAATGAGATATGTGTACACCCATATTTGTAGCATTATTCATTATAGCTGAAAGGTGGAAGCCACCCAAATGTTTGTCTATAGACAAATGGATAAACAAAATGTCTTATGTACATACAATGGTATATTTCTATAAAGGAGTATTATTCACATGGGACAAAACTGATGAACCTCGAGGACATTACACTAAGTGAAATAAACCAGTCACAAATAGACAAATACTGCATGATTCCGCTTACATCTAGAGAAATCTAGAGTAATCAAATTCATAAAAACAAAGTAGAATAAAATTCTTGCCGGAGCTTGGGATAGGAGGAAAAGAGGAGTAGCTTAATAAGTAGACTTTTAGTGTTGCAAGATGAAAAGTTCTGGACATTGGTGGCACAACAGTGTGAACATACTCAACTGTGCACTTAACAGTTGAAATGGTCATTTTTATGTATTTTACCACAATTTAAAAAATTTTTAATCAATAAAGAATGTTCTAAAATGGTCACTATAGTCTATTATAAGTGAAAGTATTCAGTGATTAATTTAAAATGTTATATTTTAAAACGTGTTGCATGATATTTTAATAGACTTTATTTTTTTAGAGCAGTTTTAGGTTCACAGCAAAAATTGAGCGGAAGGTACAGAGATTTCCCGTGTACCCCCTGCCCCGCCATGTGCATAGCCTCCCCCTCTTATCAGCACCCCCTCCAGGATGGTGCACTTGTTACAGTTGATGAACCTACAATGAGCCTATAAAATTTGATTTTGATTTTCTTAATCAGAAAAAATTATATAATATTCTTCAGAGAGAAGAAAAATACAGTGCATTGCTTTTATACTGGGCTTTGTACATTTTTAACATTTCACTTCCCTATAGTTAGGTATATATAAAAAGCATTTACACTTAAAGATAGATACATTATATATTTGTGTAAATATATATTCTTATTTCAGATTTTGTTACTAATGGAATAGGACTACTGAAATTGATAAATTGTGTTTGAGCCAGTAAAACTGAAGTCCAGAACAAGTGGAAGAATAAATTGCATTTATATATTCTTGGTGTATTATACCTACAGTTAAGACCCTAAAGATCAAAAGATCCCAAAGATCAAGAATCTTAAAAATGTTTATGCTTTGACCCAGTAATTCTCCTTCTAGGAATTGAATCTAAGGAAATATGGTAGAAGCTTGCTTAACCAACTCCAGACTAACTGCTGCTCTCCATTCTACTTGTAAATACACTGAGTGACACCGCTAGTTTCATATTCTTCACTGTGGCCCTGCACTATGCTTCAGCCAGTTGAGTGAGCCTTGTCAATGCCCTCCACCCACAGACCACTAGGAACACAACTATAGTGAACAAGTTGGGTTTATTACTCGTAGGGAGGTAGACTGCACACCATGGGAAACTGGAGGTGTCTCAGAGTGTTCAGAAGGTCTTTTATAGGATTTGGACTTGTATTAGGTGATTTGGGGAAGAGTTTAAGGAAGAAGGGATTTGCTCTGGATTGGATATTGTTGGGATGCAGGTGATTCTTTGGGTATCTTAGTAAATCTTATCTAGGAGGAGGGCTGACTGGAGTGAGACTAAAGCTACACCTGTAGAGAAGCAGAAGTCACTCATGTCACCAGGAGAGGGGGATGTTTGGTATTTTGTAGGTTGCACAGGGACCTTGTTTTTTGTCCATGCTCAGACAAAATTTTGAAGTGTTCTTGTTTTGTCTCACTTTTTCATGGTCTCAGAGTGACCTTGTCTGATGTTGATATTTTGTGAGATTGTTATGTCCAACAGGAGAATAACATGGCTTGGCTGTGTGCCCCAGTCCAGCTTCAGAATCACCAAGGCCTAGCTGTAAGTGTCGGGCAGTTTCCAGACATTAGGGTGTGCTTTTTTCTTCCTCAGACTCTTATTAAGAATCAGTCTAAACTTGTTTATATCCATTGTCCTTTTTGTAATTATATAAGTTCATTAGATAGTATATAAAACTCTGAAATTAGTGTAATAAGAAATGGGACTTATTTCCTTGAAAACTAAGTTGAACATCTTTGGAAAGACTTATTAAAGTGAATTGCTAAAAGCCTTTTTTAAATAGCTATTGAGGGACTTCCCTGGCGGTCCAGTGGCTAAGACTCCAAGCTCCCGATGCAGGTGGCCTGGGTTTGATCCCTGGTCAGGGAACTAGATCTCACATGCTGCAACTAAGAGTTCACATGCCGCAACTAAAAGATCCTGCGTGCCACAACTAAGACCCAGGACAGTCAAATAAATAAATAAATAAATATCTTTTTTAAAATGGCAGTTGCATTAGGGGTGGGTAAACGCTAGGTGAAATAAGTAGGCCATTCAGAACACATTTTTACCAGGATTCCACATACTGATTGCTTTTTACAAGTGTCTTCTACTTCTTACTTCACTTTAAAGAAATCCATGTTGTAAGTTGCAAATGATATGCCATAAGTGTGATTTATATAGTAAAGATGATATAGAACTCTTATCACTTGTCACACGCAGACAAGGCGTTGGACTTCTATCACAGGATTAGTGAATTAATATACTTTGATAGGTTTTAAGTTTAAAAAAAGTTTGTATATGTTCATTTTTATGATTCCTCACTTAAAGCAACATTTTAAATTAACCTACAACCATAGTCCTAATGTGTCAGGTAAGAGGCTTTCATTATGCAAAAAAAAAAATCATGTGAAGATTTAGGTGCAGAGCTGTTCATTGCAACTTAATAAGAGTAAAAAAAAAAAGCAATTTAAATATTTATTAGTGGGAGTAATGAAATTATGGCATATTTAAAAGATGAAATAGTAAATAGCATATAGTTATTAAAAGTCATGTTTTCAGGTATTGTCTTTTAACAAGAAAAATGCTCATATAATGTGAAATGCAGAGTAGGCTACAAAACTAAATAAACTATGATCAGAATTTTAAGAATGTATATATAAAAAATTTAATATGTAAACAAAGTATACATACACAATTGGAAGAAAACGAGCCAAGAAATTGACAGTTTACCCCAGATGCTGAAATTTCAGAGGTTTTTTATTCTCTGTGCTTTTATATACTTTCCAAGTGTTCTATAATGAGTATGTATTATTTTTTAAATCAGGGAGAAGTGCTTTTTAAGAAAAGAGGCCCAAGATTGGCAATTTTAGAAATATACCTGTGTTCATATCAGTCTGGCTCTTTGCTCAGCGTGTTTCCTTCAGTGTCTAAAGTTCAGTGTTTAAAAGAAGCTTTAATGTTCCTGAATGAGAAGAAGAGCCAAAGGCATAGGCATGATTTATTCAGCTTGAGGCTTCTGTGGATTTAATAGCCAGGCTGACGTTTCCAACTTCTAGGGCCTAGCATAGGCATCATCTGTGAAGTAAGCTTTTGCTGACTGTTCCAACCCCACCCCAAGGCAAAAGCCCCTGTTTGTACTCTTATGTTAGTGTTCACCATGCTTAAAAAAATCAGGGCAGGTATCTTTCTGCTCCACTAGCCATACTACATTGCATGTTTCTTGGAAGGAAGAAGAGAACAGCCACCTTTGTATTTTTAGTACCTAGACAGACCTTTGCTCCTCAGTAATTGGCTGAATGCCTTGAACAAAATGTACAGTAGTAACGCCATAGTATAAAGATTTCCTGAAAGAGGGTGTAAGGTATTTGTCTTAAAATATCGGAGTTGAGAGTAAAAAAAAAATTGTTCTAAATGGCCCACGCTAAAGCCATTGCAGTCTTTGAAGAGCATCAGTGACAGTAGAGCAGCCTGTCAACAGCAGACTTTACATTTCTTCTGATGATTCTAGACCGTTTTCATATTGGAACCGTGTGTGGGCATATAAATTGATGTAGCCCTTTTGGAAGGGCAGTTGGGCAATATCTATCAAATGGAAAGTGCACATCACCTTTGCACTTCCAGGAATTTACCTTCTAAATATACTTGCACAAAATAGGCAAACATAATAAGGGACAAAAAGTCTTATTAGAGTACTGTTGGCAATGTATCTCAATAGTAGAGTGACTGGAATATTATGAAGCCACCGAGAATGAAGTAGATCAGTATGTATTTACGATGATGATAACTGTCCTTTGTTAAATACATATTATATGCCAGGCACTTGACATATTTTATCTAATAATCCTTGTAACAACTATATGGCAGGTACCATTATTATCTACATTTTGCAGATGAGGAAACTTGCACAAGGTCACACAACTGATATGGGGCCGACCTGGTATTCTAATTTAGTCAGTCTGAAGTTAAAGCAGGCTGCACGTCTAACCCCTAAAACGCATATCCTATCTGCTGATGGATAAAGATATGTATATACACATAAATGAATAAATTTTAAACATTATATATTTATAACATATTTCTGTATAATTAAAATATATATCTATGTAATGAGAAAACAGTTCAGAACTGAATGTATAGTATGCTGTCATTTGTGTTTTAAATTTTTTTAAAAGCGACAGCACACAGTGGATGGGTACAAAAAAAACATAACAGTGGCTTCTTTTAAGGAGGGAATGGATGACCTTTTACCTTTCACTTATATCTTTCTCTCATGTGTGTTTTAATAATTGGCATGTATACCTTATATACACTTTTAACTAAAATAAGTGTATCTGATATTTTGAAAAGTTGTAACGCCTAAGACTAAGCTGAAGTCATAAGTCACAAATGCTTTGTCCATATCTACTTACATACCTTAGTATAGGGTTCCCCTTATTCTAATCATCCTTACTCTAATCCTAACATCAGTTCTCAGTTCAAGATAATAGCTCTCTTCAAAATTCACCTTCTCTGGAGTTCATTGCTTATTACCTGATCTCACTTTGAATACTAAAGTCTTTGACATAGCACCTCAAATGTATATATTATCCCTTGAAATTTTGTACATTTTCTATTGTTTCCCAAAGGATTTGGGACTGCTTATTGTAAGACACAATTACAATTATATGGGTTAATATAGTTCTACAGCCGAGCAGTAAGCTTTGTTCCCTGGAAGTAGGAAAAAAAAAAAATTCTGAGTTCTGCACTTCTTGTGATTTGGCAAAAAAGGACACATATCATTCTTTTTTTTAGAAAAACAAAACCCACTTTTTTTCTTACTCTAAATTTTGAGAAGAAATCTGTTTCTTGGGCCTTTTTATACAATTTATACTTTTCCGGTTTCTTGTTTGTTGTTTTTGTCTGCCCAACTAAATTATAAGCTTTCTTAGGACAAACTCCATTTTCTATACTATTTTTGTTCCATTTCTGCCTAGAAAACACGCACTTATTCTTATGGTTGAAATTATAAATTAAGCAACAACTGCAGCCCAGCCACATTTCAAAGACTTAGTCTTGGAGTGGTTTAGAAACTGATACTACTTTCATCCTTCTCAGCAGAGAATCTTCTCTGATAGCCCTCAAAAAAAAAATCACAATTCATTTCTTAGTGTATAGGTCTTACTGAGGGTTTTTTTAGCCCCTACTTCCTAGCTGAATAGTATGTAAGGAATTGGAAATTTGTTTGAACTTTTGTTTCGTGACAGTTAAGTCTTTTAAAATATGGCTTATAGCTTTCAACCACTTTTTCCTTTCTCCTAGGCCAAGTTATCAAGGCATGGGACATTGGGGTGGCTACCATGAAGAAAGGAGAGATCTGTCATTTACTGTGCAAACCAGAATATGCATATGGCTCGGCTGGCAGTCTCCCCAAAATTCCCTCGAATGCAACTCTCTTTTTTGAGGCAAGTATGTGTGTGATGTTGCCTTGTTAGCATCTGCTCTACTATAGTGCTGGCTCCAAAGCAACAGGCAGTGGAACAAGGAGCTGAGCTTGCTATTGAGAATCAGATCCAACTTATTTATTTTGGAGCTTGGCTTCTTGAATTGTTTCCCACAAACCCAAGGGATGTGTGCCAGTGCTTTCTTAGAAACGTGTCTCTGGCAGAAAACAGTCATATCCAAATAAACAAAAGACAACAGGCTTAGAAATAAAGGTTCTGGTCAGTGGTGTGAGTTATGACATACTCAAACCTGATCAGAAGACAGGATGGAAATGTGGGAGATACATGTTGAAATATACCTAAAGCTATAAAGCAAGTTGTAAAGCTATCTTCATATTACAGAGGTTTATAAATGTCACAGATCTCACTTCCTCATTAGAAGCAGTAGATGGTGATAAAATGGTATTCATTGTGTTTAATTATACATATTTGGCCATACCTAATTAAAAAATTAAAGAGGGGAAATGCCTAAAACATTGTAACTAGGTAAAATACACCTTTAGTTGGTTGTAGGCCTGATTCATAAGATTTAGTCTTAATTTTAAGAAGGGCATTCCATGAATCTGGGGAGAAAAAGTGGTGGCCTCTAGAGTCAGACAAAATAGTCTGGGCCAGCACTGTGTCACTCTGGCTTTTTGCCCACAAGGCAGTTTTCCTAGTATTTCCTGTCTGTCTTTGCACTGCAGCCCCACAGGATGTAGTCCTAGACATTATCATTACATGAAGTTTCTTTCCAGGTATTGAAAAGTGCAGTGTTCTTTTTTTGCTACTTTTCCAATAATTAAGAAGCACAGGTAAATATAAAACAGAGTTTTATTTTGTAAAATGAAAGGAGAGTGGTTGCCCTTGCCTTTAAGTATGTTAAATTGGCTTTTTTGGTCCGTTCTCAGTCAGATCCCTTTTTCCTTTCTAGATTGAGCTTCTTGATTTCAAAGGAGAGGATTTATTTGAAGATGGAGGTATTATCCGAAGAATCAAACGGAAAGGAGAAGGGTATTCAAACCCAAATGAAGGAGCGACAGTAGAAAGTAAGTACTGCTGCAAGAGGGAACTGGTCCTTAAAAGTTGGGTTCCAATTATGTGGATGAAATGGAGATTTTGTTTTAAAACATTTGTTTATGAAAATAAATATATTGAATATATATCTCTTAATAGTTTTAAATTCAGCATTTATTTAAAAGTGACTTCATTTAGTAAATATTCATTCAACCTGTGTGTGCCAAGAGCTGTACCAGCCTCTTCAAACTCAAAACAATGAGTAAAAGGTAAGCCCATCCATCAATGAATTCTTAGTCTGTGGACTCCTTGGTGTGCCAACAGTTATATTAGTTGCCTTATATATTATTTATTTATTTCTCACAATAACCTTTTGAGCTATGATTAATTATCCCTAGGTGAGAAAAGTGAGTTCAGAGAAGTTATGTAAATTACCCAAGGTTACAGAGTTACCAAATAGAGTAGTAGATTGTAATGCCTGTCAGGGCATCAAACCCATTTCACTGGCTGTCATTAAGATAAAAAACAGTTCATCGTTTTAGTTAGATCAAAACAGGAGAATAGTTTATTCTGTTCTGTGTCAGGAGACCTGGGTTCAAGCTCTGCTTTGTCATTTATTGAGTGACCTGAAGCTATTCCATTTTCTTCATTTGCTAATAAGTTGAATATAAGGACAGGGCTGACTGAGGACTGGGTTAACTGAGCACCCGTCCACCCTCCCAGAGGGAGGTGTACACACATTGTGTGTACACTACTTGTTACTTTATATTCTAATCAGCATCTGCCCATTTCCCTAGTATACAGTGAGTGCTGGAGGACCAGAATCTTTCTTCATCTTTTTGTTTCCAACATCACCTACAGAGCCTTACACACATTTGTTGTTCAGTAAATGCTTTCTGCATGGATAAATGTTTGCAAGATGGCATTTACTGAGTTGAAGTACTTCAAAAAAGACAGTAGTGAGAAAACAAATACTTCCATTTAAAAAAATCAAGGGAGGGCTGCCCTGGTGGCACAGTGGTTGGGGTCCACCTGCCAATGCAGGGGACGCGGGTTCAACCCCTGGTCCGGGAGAGCAACTGGGCCCGTGTGCCACGGCGAGGAGTGGCCCCCGCTTGTCACAGCTGGAGGGGACCCGTGTGCAGCAGCGGGGATCCGATGCAGCCAAAGATGAATAAATAGAACAAATAAATTTTAAAAAAAATTTTTTTAAGTTATAAAAAAAAAAAAAGTCAAGGGAATTCCCTGGTGGTCCAACGGTTAGGACTCGGCACTTTTACTGCTATGGCCCGGGTTCAGTCCCTGGTTGGGGAACTAAGATTTTGTAAGCCGCGTGGTGCAGCCAAAAAAACTTTTTAAATTTTAAAAAGAAAGAAAGAAATACTTCCCTTAAAAAGTAAAATCACTGGGTTTCCCTGGTGGCGCAGTGGTTAAGAATCTGCCTGCCAGTGCAGAGGACACGGTTTCCAACCCTGGTTCAGGAAGTTCCCACATGCTGCAGAGCAACTAAGCCAGTGTGGCACAACTACTGAGCCTGCGCTCTAGAACCCGCGAGCCACAACTACTGAAGCCCACGCACGTAGAGCTGGTGCTCCGCAACAAGAGAAGCCACTACAATGAGAAGCCTGCGTACCGCAATGAAGAGTAGCCCCCGCTCACCACAACTAGAGAAAGCCTGCATGCAGCAACAAAGACCCAACACAGCCAAAAATAAAAATAAATAAAAAGAATTTTTTAAAAATCAAATTACTAAATAAGGATGGCAGCGTGAACTATTGATATTATCAATATAAAAGGCCTAAAGAGTTCATTTTTAAAATGTAAACTAGAATAGTTGATTTTCTCATCTTTAATGTTGCATGTTGAACCTCAACATTATTTTACATTCTACTTTGAATGCATGTTTCATTTCCACGAGTCTGGCAAATTAGTTCAAATTTAGTGTTTTTTTTTAATTGGAAACAGTTATAAATAATATTACTGTTCTGTTGTAGTTAAAGTGTTTAGATAGTTATCACTCTTGATAAGTTTTAGAATAAATGAAGAAGAGCTCAGGTGTATAGTGTTGGAGAAATACCTGGACCAGGAGCCGGAAGATAGGGTTCAGGCTTTGGCCCACTCTAACTAGACGTTGCCTTTCTGGCATCAGCTTCTTTCCTGTCCAGTGATGCAGGGGTAGACGCCTTAATTTCTAAGGTCCTACTAGCCCAAAAAATTCCTGATAGAATTCTAAATGTTTATGAAAGTTATAGGAATGATAGAAAATTCTCCTCAATATATTAACAAGAACTTAAAAATCTTGTCTATAACATGTATTTTAAATTTTTATTATGAAAAATTTCAAACATATACAGAAGTAGAGGGTTTTTTCCCCCTGTGATACAGTGACTCCCCAGATTTAACAAGTCATATATTTTAAAATTGAAGGTTTTTGTCAACTAAATTAAAAGGAAAAACTTCCCAGTTACAGGCAATACCACAAAACTACCACTGTAGGCTAAATTAAATCAAATCTTGCTTTTGGTAATATTTTCAATTGGAGTCATTTTTTTAACTTTTCATTTTGAAATAATTTTTGACTTCTGGAAAAGTTGTAGAACTAGTACAGAGAATTTCCTTATATGCTTCACCCAGCTTCCCCTAATGTTGACATCTTACTTGACCACAGTACTTTTATCAAAATCAGGAAATTAACATTGATTCAGTGCTATTAACTATTCTACAAATCTTACTTGAATTTCACCTGTTGCCATGCTGATGTCCTTTTTCAAGTCCACCATCAAATTCAGGATCCAACATTGTAATTTAGTTGTCATGTCTCCTTGTCTCCTCCAATCTGTGACAGCTGATCAGTCTTTGTGTTTTTCATGACTTTTAACACTTTTGAAGTTAAAGTTAAATAATTGAAGGCCAATTATTGTAGAATATCCCTCAATTTGCGTTGGTTTGATGTTTTCCCCTGATTAGATTTAGGCTATGCATATTTGGAAAAATACATAAGTGATGTGCCCATCTCAGTTCATCATTATCAGGAAGTACATGACATTGATGTCTCATTACTGTTGATGTTAACTTGGGCCACTTGGTTAAGGTGGGGTCTGCCATGTTTCTCCACTGTAAAGTTACTATTTTTCTCTCTCTAGTTACTAAGTATCTCATTGGGAAGGAAATACTTGGAAACTATTCAGATAACCTCTTTTACATCACACCTTCACACACTAATTTTAGCATCCATGAATGACTTTTGTATGCAACAGTTATTACTGTGGTATTTGCCTAATGGTGATTTTTCTATGTCCACTGTTTCTTCTACATTTAATTAGAATTCTGCTGTAAGGAAGAGCTGCCTCTTCTCCCCTGTTTATTCAGTTGTTTATTTATATCAGTATTGACCCATGGATGTCATTTTATTCTGTAGGTTATTATTCATTACTATTCTTATTTAATTTGTTGCTCAGATTGTCCTAGATTTGGCCATTGGAAACTCCTTCAACTTGGCTCTTTGGTCCTTTCAACATTGTTTCTTGAGCACTTTCTTACTTATGACACCAATAGATGCTTAGGGCTTATTTGGTAATTTTCCTGCCCCCAGTCTGGAATCAGCCATTCCTCCAAGGAGCTGTTTCCTTTTACTGGAGAATGGTATTTAGAAATGAAGATCTGGGTGCTAGGTATACTCATGCTATGGAATGTTATTGCTTCTAGAACCTCTTAACAGAGCTAGAAAATACATATATCTCAACATGCATATATACACATTCTATGTGTACTTCTGTATTAGTCTGTATATATATATTAAAAGCTATGAGTACATACTGACACTTTCAATTTCAGTCCACCACAGTTTTGTTTTAGCCTCCTCTCTTTGCTTCTTTGAAATTGCTTTCTCCAACAGTGAGAAACGTGGCTCTCATTATTCACAGTATATTTATTTATTTGCTCAATCATGGTATATACAGAAAGTAGTTTCAGAATTGCTAACCCATACCCCTGTGAAAAACAAATTTCCTGGGACTTCCCTGGTGGCCCAATGGGTAAGACTCCATGCTTCCAGTGCAGGGGGCCTGGGTTCGACCCCTGGTCGGGGAACTAGATCCTGCACGCATGCTGCAACTAAGAGTCTGCATGCTGCAACAAAGATCCTGCATGCCACAACTAAGACCCAGCACAGCCTAAATAAATAAATATTTTAAAAAATATTTTTTCCTAAGTAGGAAATATCTGAGTGTACTTCCTTTTGTCATTAGCCTATAGCATACATTGAAAACACTGTTTTCCAACTTAGGTTAGTTTTTTCATCCTCATTCCCTTCAGTATGGTTATGTTATTCATTTGTAATACAGTTAAGTTCATTTGTTATGTTTACCTTCCATTGGGGTTCCCCCCACACTCTGGTAGGTTTTAATTATTTGTTTTTTTGGTGTATGAAACATTATCATGATTCTAGATGATACAAAAAGATATACTCAGAAGTGTTATTCCCCCCCTCATCCCTACTAACCTGTTCCCATTTCCTCATTATTTCCACTCTGTTCCTTCCTACCTCCTATAGGTAACCAATCTCATTAGTTCCTGGTTTATTATTGTATTTTTTTGCAGAAGTGAGCAGATACATGTATTTTTATGTCCCCTTTTTGCGTGAAGGATAATATACTATGAATAGAATTTTTAATATATGTGAATAATCCTTTATATAATTTTTTTTCTGTTTCTAAATGTATTAAGAAAGGGCAATGACTAATTTTTTTGTTTCTCATCTTGTTAGATTGTACTTTCCTGGGAAATTTGAGAGTAAATGGTTTATTCTTACTTTTTCTCCCAAAAGCCCTTTTTGGTTTTCTGGAACAAATCAATTTTATAAAAATTTATTGTATTGTCACTTATCAAGGTTAAGGTGTCCTGCTTTCCCTCTTTGAAACCAGTTAGCTCTGTGTGGGAGGAGGACAGAAGGTTGACTCAAAAGTGGTCTCTGTCAGAAGCCAAGATCACCTTGTTCCTTTTGAAGTCTACTCAGTCTTCACTTTACTGGTTTGCCTTTTTTTTGTACCATCACCCATATACTATTAGATTCAAAACCAAGTAGAAATCCTAGAACTAAAGCCAGTTCCACAGTGAAAGAAAAACTATAGACAGTGATCATCCATTATGATATGTCATTATAGATACACAAGAGTGACCAAGTTTCTGTCATTTCTGTGTAAAGGTACAGTGAATAGCCGGGGGAGGGGGCACACAGGCTGTGGAAGTGATAGATGTGAATTTCGAATCTTGGAATCACTACTTGATATTTTTATGACTTTAGACAAGTTACTTAATCACCTTGAGCATACAGTTTTCTCATCTGTAAAATGGGAATAATAATCTTTTACCCCCACAGATTGTTGTGACAGTTAAGGGAAGAAAGGTGCCTAATACATGTTAGACAGTTTCTTTTTTCTATAAATAAATACATTTATTTCTCTAAATAAATTTATTTCTCTAAATAAATGTTTATATCATTTATTTTGCGTCCTTTAAATAGATTTAAGGAAATAAACTTCTCTTTCTCTTATATTCTACAGCCAGTCCATCAGCAAATTATTTTGTCTCTACCAGGGTTGACCTAGAACCCATGATCAATTTGTCTTCAGTAACAGTCTTAAAAATAATTATATATCTTCTTAGTAATGTTACCTAAATCGTATTTCTCCAGGATTTTTGCTGGTTTGTTTTCTGAAGAACAAAGTTGTGGACTGAATCAAAAGGCTTTTATTGAATTGTGATCTTTTGCTTCCTTTTAATAATTTCTTTGGGGAAGAGAGAATTTACATTAGTTTGACAGAATTTATTCTTTCTCAAAGAAATTGTGATTTTTACTCCGTCAGGATCCTCATGCTTGCAAATCAATTTTTAGATTCTGTTCCAGTGTGCTTTATGTCAATTAAGATGACCATCTTGTAATTTTTATTCAGTGTTGTCCTTTTTCCATTAAAAAAAAGTCACTGTGTTCTAAGGTACTCTAATTGACATTATCATGATGACTGATACTTTAGTCATCATACTTTAGCTTCATTGCCTGTAGTGGCTACATTGTTACTTTTAAGCTTTGCTTTCTTAGAAAAGCCAATCTGACATAAGGCTCTGAATAGCTACCAGCTCCTCTTCCCCCAGCTCCAATCTCTCACATCTTCTGAGTTAACTTCCATGCCCGGAGTAGGCACATCAAAATGCTAGCTGTGTGTGACTCTCTTGCCTCACAGTGCTTTCAGCCACATCAATGCAAAGAATGCAGACAATCGGGAGTATTTTCAAATGTGAAAATTTCAACAGAGTGATCTGCAGGGATTCAAGTTGTTGGAGTACCCTTCCCTCTCACCTCCTTTCCCTCTGCAAATCCCACTGAAATGAGAGATGGGGAGGGGAGGGGTGGAGAATGATTTCAAAAAAAGAGGAAGAAATCCGTATTAGTGGTGGAAAATAGGAAGACTACAAGAAGTGGATCAGAAATTATGGAGAATTTCTGGAATACGTAAAGTAGATAAAATTGGACTGATGGAAACTAGACTCAGGAAACCCAACCCACAACAGGTGTAGAGAAGACCTCTGCAGAGGTACATACTGTTCGTCTCAACAAGCTTGGGAAGAACTCCAAGCTTAGTCAGCTGGTGCAAGGGAGCCAAGGCAGGCTATGGGGTCATCATCAGGGTTGTTATAAAACAATATGGAACAGCTGGGCTAGTAAGCCTGTAGTGTAGTGGTTCTCAACTTTGGCTGAATTTAGAATTACTTGGGGAGCTTTTAAAATTCTGATGCCCAGGTCTCAGCCCAGACCAGTTAAATAAGAATAGCAAATCTCAAAGGATGGAACTCCAGGCACAAGTATTTAAAAAACAAAAAACACCCCTGGTGATTCTAGTTTGCAGCCAAGGATTGAGAATTACTACTCGAGAATTACTACTCTAGGGCCTGGCTGTGACTTTTGCTCCCAAGCTAAAACCAGTAAGGCCCAATTTCTAAAGTAAAGTAGGGATCTGCCTCAGAAGGCTCCGTGTGTTAGGACTTGGACTACAGAATGAGAACATAAGTATCTTTGAGCTTTTAAAACAGATTTGAAGGGGAAAAAAGTGAAAGCAGCTCTGCACAACAGTAAATAAGCAGAAGTGTTTTGCTCCTGAAGTAAAACTTTTTCCTACATCACCAGTGGAAAAAGGTGTCCCCAGCCTTCCTGTGCACATGATGCTCAGCATGTAGTAAATGCTCAATAAATATCTTTGGGATCTTCACCCAGAGATCTGCATGATCAGCCCACTCCTCTTGCGAAAAGGCCTACCATGGAAGTATATCCAATGGCTTAGAAAAACTGTGTCAGGTAACTAAAATCACTTGATCTTTCTGAATCCTTCCTTTTAAAGCATGACCAAACAATACAGAATCATCAGCAAATACCATGAAATAGAAGCACTGAGGTGGACTAAGAAGAAATAGAAGAGAACTTTCAAAATACTAATTAGTATCTTCAGAGATATTTAACAGGATATTAAATTCATGAGTCAGAAAAATCAGCTTCTCTGAAAAAGGAAAAGATAAGAAAGTATCTGGGAGGCTTCCCTGGTGGCGCAGTGGTTGAGAGT
This sequence comes from Delphinapterus leucas, assembly GCF_059928025.1. NCBI lineage: Eukaryota > Metazoa > Chordata > Mammalia > Artiodactyla > Monodontidae > Delphinapterus > Delphinapterus leucas. The sequence continues at coordinate 39,024,779 of NC_143138.1, forward strand.
CCGCCTGCCGATGCAGGGGACACGGGTTCGTGCCCCGGTCTGGGAAGATCCCACGTGCCGCGGAGTGGCTAGGCCCGTGAGCCATGGCCGCTGAGCCTGCGCGTCCGGAGCCTGTGCTCCACAACGGGAGAGGCCACAACAGTGAGAGGCCCGCATACCGCAAAAAAAAAAAGAAAAAAAGAAAGTATCTGGAAATTAAGAATATGATTATCAAAATTGGAACTCTGAGGAAGGGTTGAAAAGCAAAATGGACAGTCCCAGAATCTTGAATTAGTGATACAAAAGATAGTGAAGAATATCTCAGAACACAGAGGGGAAAAAAAAAAAACAAACACCAAAGAGATGAAAAGTGAAAGAAAAATTAGAAGACTGGGATAATCAAGGATAGATGATATGTATCTAACCAAACGTGTAATGGAAGAAGGTTTCCTAGAGAAAGAAGAATTTTTTCTTAAGAATTTACCTCACACACAGTTTTTTTTGTTTTCATTTTTTGTGGCTGCATTGGGTCTTCGTTGCTGTGCCTGGGCTTTCTCTAGTTGCGGCAAGCAGAGACTACTCTTCGTTTTGGTTCGTGGGCTTCTGATTGGGGTGGCTACTCTTGTTGCGGAGCACGGCTCTAGGCACATGGGCTTCAGTAGTTGTGGCATGCAGGCTCAGTAGTTGTGGCTGGCGGGCTGTAGAGCACAGGTTCAGTAGCTGTGGTGCATGGGCTTATTGCTCCGTGGCACGTGGGATCTTCCCAGACCAGTGTCCTGCACGTTGGCAGGCAGATTCCTAACCACTACACCACCAGGGAAGCCCCAAGATAGAAGAATCTTAAGATTGAAAGGGCCAGTTAATGGTGGCACACAGGAGTAAGGAGTGCTTTTTCACCTAGATACATCCTGGTGAAATTTCCCTTTCCTTCCTCCCTCCCTTCCTTCCTATTGAAGTATAATAGACTTAAAATATCATTAGTTTCAGGTATACAACATAATGATTCAGTATTTTTATACATTAACAAAATGATCACCATGATAAGTCTAGTTACCATCTGTCACCTTACAAAGTTATTACAGTATTACTGACAATATTCCCTATGCTGTACATTACATCCCCTGACATTTATTTTCTAACAAAATTTGTACCTCTTTATCTCCCTCACCTATTTCACTCATCCCTCTACTCCTCTCTCATCCCCATTTGTTTCTGTATCTAACTCTGTTTTATTTGTTCATTTGTGTTTTTAGATTTACATGTAAGTGAAATCATGGGGTATTTGTCTTTGTCTGACTTATTTCACTTAGCATAAATACCCTCTAAGTCCATCTGTGTTTTTGCAAGTGGCAAGATTTCATTCCTTTTTTTATGGCTGAGTAATATTCCATTGTATATATATCTGGTGAAATTTCTTAATTCCATAACTTAAAAGAAAATTTTGAACTCTTCCAGGGAGAAATAAGCTATGTGCAAAGGAATGAGAATCAGAATGACATCAGACTTCTTATTTGTGACACTAAATACTAAAAGACAATGCTTTGAGCATTGTCTGTAACTGAATATTTTAAACCTAAATTTCTTTCCTCAGCCAAGTTATCACTTAACTATGAGAACAAATTAACTTTGGAGTATGCAGACTTGTGCTCTTTTTGAAAAAAATACTATAGGATATTCTAAAACATCACAAAAAACAAAGCCAAGAAGTGAAGACTCAAGGCATAAGAAACATTAGTGAGCATAAAAGTAATTTCCATAACATGACAGCTGAATTTGGATCTCTGAAATGGTAGAACTATAATGTTAAAATAATAATTGTTTAACAGTATGGAGCTACGGTAATTAACAAAATGGGGTGCAAATGGGAAATGAAGAGGGGAAGCAAATGGTCTAAGAAGGTTTTCTTATTCAAGGAGATACTATGCTGATTAGTCCACATCGATAAATATGTGTATGTGTGTATGTACGTGTGTGTGTATAGATATACACATGTATGTGTGTATGTGTGTATATATGTACACACGTACTGTTGAACGATTTGTTTAAAATTTAACGTTAGGCACTAGTAAGAATAGGATGTAGAACTTCCAAGCGACCCTGCATGGAGTGGGGAAGTAAAGGAACGAGGAAAGGTTGATCAATTTAGTAAAAGTAATAAAGGAAGAATAACAATAAAACATTATGTAGGAAGTCAAAAATAAGATTGTAGGAATAAAATCAATCATGTCAGTGATTACAAAAAATATGAATGAGATAAAGTCACCTATTAAAGGCAGAAATTCTTATAAGGTTAACACAGTGATGACAACAAAATCTAGCTATGTGTTCTTTACAAATAAAACACCAAAAACCAAAATGGTCCAAAATTGAAAATAGAGGAAAGATTTCATGTATGACCATGTTGAAATCTGATAGAGCTATGAGGGTTTTTTGGGTTTTGTTTGTTTTTCACATGCTTTTGAAGTATTTATGAATGTCCTGGCAAATTTTGTCCAGTAAGAGAGAGCAGATTCTTGAAACCATTTTATTATATATTTTCACAAAATAATGTAGTATGGTACTTGGGTCTAAAATGGATAGTGTTTATTCTTTCATATATTTTGGATTTATATAGCTCCTTCTAAAAAGGTATCTTCAAGGCTTCGGGTAGAGTAAAATCTTAGTAGAAAATAATCTTTTTGTTATTAAGAAATTAAGCCAGTGGACCATTTATTTTGGAATAGTATTAAAAAACAAAACTCCATATCAGTAAAGAATTTAAATAGCTCTTGGCATTTATTAAAAATAGGAGTACTAACATATTCAAAAGGGAAAATTCCTATAAATGAGTGAAAATTACTACCATTTTCCTTAATGCCCTGTTTTCAGATTAATCATTAAATAAATATTTACTTTCTGGCCCTGAACTGTGTGTTGTACACACAGTTGTACACACTGTGAGGTACAAAATAAGATACTGCCTTTGCCTACTTTGAATTTTATTCATACTTTGACAGCTCTCTCTGTGGAGCGATCAAGTGGTTTCTTATACCAAGTTCTAAAACATGTTTAATCTGGTATAATTTACCACTAATTGCAGGAAAATAATCATAGCTAACATTCATTGAGTTCATCTCTGTCTATCCACACATAACACAGTATTTTCACATAGTAGCCACCCTGACATTAAATGAATGCATGCCAGATATTGGGCTAAAAGCTTTAGTTCAATACCTAATTTAATACTCTCAACAATTAGGAGTTAGCTGACATTATTTCCCCTGTTCTATAGATGAAGAAACTGAGCTTCAGATAATTGAAATGACCTTGCCCAAAGCCACAGTTGTTAAGTGACAGAATGGGACTGGAATCCAGTCTGGTGTAAAGAGGAGTGTGGTGAGGATTTGTACTGGTATAGAATTTATTGCTGTGTGCATGCTTCCTGTTTAGACTAAGGCATATAACCATTTGCATAAATGTTACTCTGTTCAAGTAGCCAGGTTCCACACCTGCCCTCGGCATCTGTCCCCTCAGTGCCATGAGCAATATTCCAGTGGTATTTGTTCATCATAGTACAAAATGGTACAGAGGACAGGAGGCAGTTTGGGGGAAATCTGACCACCATGACTGAGGGGAAGAGTTTCTCTTCTAATCAGTGATTAATATGCCTCTCCTGATTTTAGAAATCCATCTCTGGATTTGCCTTTTCAGGGGGTCATTAAGATCCCACTGTCTCTTGGATGCTTTGCTCTGTTAGGCAGGAGATGCAGGCAGAGAGAAACTCCCTTGGCATGAATTAGGCAGCAGAGAAAACCCTTGCCGAATGGGAGTAACCTGTCACAACCTGGTTTTCTCTGGCTAAATGACCAGTCTTGTCTAGTCGTAATGCCATTACAACATTCCCATTCAGATCCCCATGACCCAGTAATTGTTCTGGGAATGAGTGCAAAGCTATCAGACACCAACTACTATAATTAGAAAAGGGAAAAACAGACACTTACCAGAGCTAACGTCTTTAGGCTGGAGCGTTTACAGCACTTTTTTGGGGGGGTTATGGAGCCTCTTTCTCAGTTTTGCTTCCTAAAGTACAAACTATACAGTTTTCGGGTTCTTGCATTCCAGTTTTTTTCCTTACTGCAGTGCACTCTTTCCTTTTCCCCCCTATTTTAATCGGAGTACAAATTGCTGTCAGCACATCGAGTTCATGTGCCAGCCACTTTCAGAACAGGGTGTTCTGTGCTCTTCAAAACAAAATTGCTCTAGGGCAGTAAGAGAACAATAAGTCAGAGCTCCAGTTTAAGTGATGTTTTGCAGCAGACTGGGCTCACTTGATGTGGTTACACTGGGATTGCGCAGCAAGGCTCGGTAATTTGGATCGGTTTGACTTCGTGGGGTTTGGAGGACCTCCCCCCTTTAAGTTACGTAGACTTTAAGTCAAGAGAAAACGTTGTCCCTTTTTAACTTGTGTATTTCTTTCTCTTCCCAAAAAAACCCTAAGTAGAAGCATCCTGTATGTACTTTTATTCTCTTTGGGCACGTCATAGATCATTTACTTCCCGTAAATCATGCTGGTTGGAATTAGCAACAGACCTCCTGAGCCCTAGAGGCCAAGCTCCCAGTGAGTCATGATGGTTATTATTAAATATTTATTAAATGAGTTTTTGCACTAAGCGATACAAGGTCAAAAGCAACCACAGGTCTTCCACAGCCAGAGCTGCCATGGTTTTCTTTGGTAGCAATTATCGAGACAATTTAAAAAAAAATTGGATCTATAGGAGCCAGGCATGTCTGCATCTGTCACCATGATGGAGGTTCCTGCTGCGGCAATCGGCTCCAAGGTGGGGAGGAGTTCTTGTCAGCTGTCATAGAACTTGTCACACCAGTGTTCCAATTTTAGAAACCAGTTAATCTAGCGAGAGTGTTTGCTACTTGTAGATGTAAAGAATCAATGGACTATACTCCCTGAGGCTGTGATACCTCCTCTTGCTCTGACATTCCAGATAATGTCAGTATTAAAAGGTTTTATATATACACGTAAAGACTGCTGCATGTGTGCACGCACGCATGCGTATCAGTTTATCAATTTAAGATTCTGTGGTACTGTAGGTAGTGCTTATTCAGGTTCAACTTCAAAGAGATTTAATAGAAAAAAAAGATTGGTCCCTATATAAGGTAGTAAGTATTTATAAGAGTTATTGCAAATGTTTCCCTATTAGGTGGCCAAAAACATTGGTTCTACCATATATTGTTTCTCTTAGAGAGACCGGCTGCAGTGAACATTTTTTTTTTGCTTTCTTAATCATACTTTGACTTGAACTTTTTTTTTTGCTTGCTTGCTTGACTTATCTTTCCCAACATGTTTATTAGTAGCCAGTCTTTTCTTTCCCTAATATGAAGGGTTATCACATGTAAAGAGAACTTCTGAAATTATTTATATAATTTTAATATCAAGTATATGCATCAAGCTGAAAAACCAGCCTAGGAAACTGACACACAGGCAGGAATCCTTCACAGAGTCTCTGGATTTCCTGTTTTGAAAACACATTCAAACTTGATCAACCAAAAACCACAACGAATGTACTGATAGTTTCCTCCCCCACTAAATGTACTCTCCATCAGGGAGGAAAACACTTCTAACAATAAACCTCACTCAAAAAGATCTGTCAACTAAGTTGTGAGCTACTAGGATAATAAATCTCAATGCTTGAGATATTCTATAATACGTGGGCCGAAACTCACTTTGCTCAGCAAATCTTTTCTCATGAAAAGTGTCATCACATTAGTCTAAATTAAATTTCTTGGGCAGATTTAAAAATATTTAAGAACACAAATTTTCAAACTCTCAAATTCTTTAGAGACACCAGCTTTTACTCCAGTAAAAAATATCTTTAAGCCTAGGATTCCTTGCAGAACCTCTCTAGTGTGTATGTATTTGAAAATAATAAAGTTGAATTTATTTTGAAACTATTTCCAATTCAAAAGAACTTTCACTGTGCTGCAAGCTAAGCTGTATTTTATCTAGAACATTCCAAAAGTGAGTTAATAGAAAGTCATGTGCATTTATGAGTATGGGACATAGAACAAAATTTCTGTATGCCAGCTCCACCCTGAGAGCCAGTCTAGCTCTTGCCCCTGTTTAGAAGGTCTGACTCGAGAGTCAGGCCTTCTCTAGTTTGGCCCAAGCGTCTTCGACTCCACCCTATGTCTGCAACGGGAACAAATCGGGATGGTATTAATCCTAGTGACTTAGAAAACGGTAGAGAACTTCAAAGCATAAATGTCCATGTGACTTTTCTGCCCCTAGTGTCTATGCCACTGCTGTTTACTCTTCAGGGTTTCTCTCATTTCCTAGGCCTGGGCTAAAGGTAACCTGATGAAATGATTAACTACAGGAATTAGCTTTGAAGCTGGTTTCTGGTCTACATTGAGAGTTATATTACTGGGCCATAGAATCGTAGAATTTTAGAGCTTCAAAGGACCTTTGAGATCAAGTAGTTCAAAAGTAGAGTAAGTTGGAATTGAATTTGTATTTGGAAAATAATTGTCTCCTGGAACGAATGTAACAGAACAAGTGATTTTTATCTCTAAAGCAAGTTATTGATCTAAAATAGATCAACCAGTCTCAGAAAAGAAGCATTTTAGGAATTCCTTACATTTGAATCAAGGCCATTATATTACAGAAGTAGGAATAAAAAATTTTCTTATGAAAGGCAAATTATTACATTGCTTGTCGACTGTTGTGCTGTCATACAAGCCATCCATTTTTCTGATTGAATGAAAGACCTAAATGGAAAGGAATGAATATCCGTAATATTAAACATAGTTGGAAAGTTTCAAAGAATTGTTTATCCCAGAAGAAAAAGTCTAACTAACCAAGAGAAAAATATATATCTGTATGTGTTTTCCTATTTTATATGAACATAAAAGCCCCTTATCTAATGTGAAATTACCCTGGGAATGAGCTGAGTTTGAGTGCAATGAGGAAGTAGGCCCTGAGAAATTGACCTCTTCACTTAACATTTCAGAGGAGGGGGTTGAGTAATTTGATTTGTCGAGTTATAGGAGACTATTGATTCCTTCACATTTTACATTTTTTACTGCACTAAGGGATTACAGATATGTTAGTTATTGATGATGTTGCCTTTGGCCTTTTCATTTTTATTCAGACATATTTGTGAATGAGATTAAAACTCTTAAAGAAAAAAAAAAAGAGCTTCTATATTCAGTTAACCCTTTAATATCACTGGGGAAATAGCCATTCGGTTGTTTTTCAACCCAAGCATCCGAAGCCAAGATGCAGTTATAAATGTTTAAGCCTTTGTATACTTGATATTAAGTTTGTGGCATTTTGATAATTACCTATTAAATAATCTAGTATTTCTTGTTTTGTGTTATAGGTGAGGAAACCTCTGTCATATAGTAGGTTTAAGTTAAACCTGTGTTTCCACTTCATTATCCTCTAAGCTATCTTACTGATGTAGTTATCAGTAATTATAAGTTTAAACTTAAAACAGAAAGAAATATGATTGCTCTTAAATTTCCAGACTGGGTAGACTAAGCTTCAACAAGACATACCACGTATGTCTCTAGATGAAATGAGGAAGGGGAACTACTCATTTATCAGGTTCCTGAATTAGTCACGAAGAGCAGCTCTGTTGACTGTCCTTCTCCTCTCCCTCAGTCCACCTGGAAGGCCGCTGTGGTGGAAGGATGTTTGATTGCAGAGATGTGGGGTTCATAGTTGGCGAAGGAGAAGACCACGACATTCCAATCGGAATTGACAAAGCCCTGGAGAAAATGCAGCGTGAGGAACAATGTATTTTGTATCTTGGACCACGGTAAGCAGCATACCAGTTCAGTACACAGTGAAGTTATCTAAAGAACAGGGATACACTTGCTTTTTCAATCAACCCTTTGCTATTTTCAGTGAAGTTAAGGCCAACAGTGGAAACAATTAATTAAATCAGGCTACAGTTAGTCACAGAGTGAGTTAATGGGCCTTATGATATTACAGACATTTGTAAGCCTATTCACTTGATTCATGTGTGTTCAGGGTAGGACTGACAGGCAAGTTTTGCTTTTCTGTTTGTTTTGCCTGCCATATTGCCAAGACAGGAAGCTGTTGGCCCTTCTCACGTGATTCTCTTGCCCCTTCTCTCCTTTTCTCTAAATTAGGCAGGAGGCAGTAAAACGTGGGGGTTAGAAGTTGAAGAAGCATTTGGATGATTTATTACCACTTGAATTTGTGCCACCTGTTCTTATACAGACTCCCTGAAAAGAGTGTTCTTCCTGGATCTAAAGGCAGCGGAGATGACTCATTTTTGCCTAAATTTTTCCCATCATAAGGATATCCATTAGCACTACCAAGCTTAGAACTATCAGACACTAACTGTCTCTCTGGTGAAAACATGTTTGGTATTATTTTTAGATCTAAAATTATACCATGAATCCAACCCTTCTATCTTGAGAAACGGACCCTTGAGAGAAACCAGGGTGTTTTGATTCTGTTTGTGTGAACGTGCATCTGCTTATCTCATGTCTCATCCCTCTCTGGATCCTTGGATTTCAGTCAGTAGGATTTTGAGTTATTGAGAATCTTGATGACCTGCACTTACCAATAGGTAATATTGTGCGCCTTTTGTACAGTTGCTTGAATTTGTGTAGCCTCGGTCGTAATCCAGTGGCATATTTACCTTTGCCCTAACACTTGAGCCATAATCGTATATCTTAAGTGATGTTTTAGTCATGCCACTACCCACTTGAAAATCCTTGCAAAATGCTCTACACCTCGAACGCTTTAGAGCTTTCACTGAGGCACCATTTATTTAATACCTTCTTTTTCTCAGTCTTATTCCTTTTTCAACTAGTATATTCCCACCTTAGTGTGTTTTATTTACATTTACTATGTATTTGTAGTTCACTTAGGTGAATCTGTTTCTATAAGGAACTTTTTAATTCAGGTGGTGCATAGAGAGGCTATCTCTTCCATATCCAAGTAATATCTAACTATTTTTAATCCAGCATTCCAAAGTTACAGTAGTTCTAAACTCATATAAACAGAGTGGTATTTATGTCCATGTGTTTTCAGATCTAAGTTCCTTGAAGATGAGTTCTCTATACATTGTGAGCATATAATATGAATTGGTTCATTACATTTTAACCTAGCTGACAAGCCAGTTGTGGGAACAGATGTCTCAAGTTTAATGGCAAAGGGAAACAGGAATTATCCTTATATTTATTAATGCAAATAGTTCCTTGCAAGTTTAACTTGTTATATGATTAGTGATTAAAAAAAAAAAAAACATGCAGCTTACCAGCTGTGTACTCGACTCTCCTAAGCCTTAGTTTCCCTTTATGTAAAATGGGGATAATGGTATCTACCATACAAAGTTGTGGAGGACTGAATGAGATAATGCATGTAAAGAGTGTAGCAAAGTGCCTGACACAGCCAAACCCTTAGTATGTTAGCTATTATTGCTGTTGTGATGATTATCTCTCTCTTCCATTTTACTCTCAGACCATAAGGAAAGGGAAACCCCGTTTTAACATATGGTAGATTTTTCAGGCATAAAAGTTGTCAACAAGTTTTCATAACTTACTAGATATAAAAGTTTTTTCATATGTTTTATGGAAATAATTTAGCATAGTTAGAAAGGAACATGTTCTTTTCTCTTCAAGATGTTGCTTAGTATGTTGAGGAGTCATTTAAAGTGCAGAGTCTACACCAGGAGACTGTCCACGCGGGTGCTGCGTAAGATTATCCGTGTATATAGAGAATCCCTGCCCACCGGGCATGCAGTGAGCGTGTGCAGTGAATTTGCTTGTCTTACCAGAGTCCCACTTATAGATACATTGCATCTGAGTGTGGCTGTAAATATGGCTGTTGCAAATATGTGTTCTGTGTTACTCTTAGTGTCATCTGTATTTCATGCTCCAAAAACCCCAGGGCATATACCTTCCCTTTCATTCTGATAGACTCCTTGGCAGGATGTTTTCATAGTAAGGAATTCATAAAACACTTCCAGAGAAGCCATTTTCTCTCTTCTCATCAGGACAGTGTCTTTAATATTGTTTTAAATATGGTGACTGATTAAGCTCTTTTGTTCCAGGTAAAGTATGGCTAGTTTTAGCTTTTTTCTTTTTTCTTCCTTATCTTCTGTCCTGCACCAGCCCCAAACAAAAACATAGGCTGCCAAGAGCCAGAGTATCTCAGTTATGCGGCAGTGTGGGTCAAAAACTAAACAACTTTCTGGGACACACAGTCTGAATTTAAATCCTGGCTCTACCACTGCCTCTTTGTGTGATTCTCAGGAAGCACTTCTCTCTGAGCCTCAGTTTCTTAATCTGTAAAAAGGAAGCAGTTGGTAAGAGCAGTTGCATACAAGGTGCAAGTGCTTCTTGTATGCACATAAAGGCTTAATGGTCATTAGCAGTCATTATTTGTATCTCTGCACTCTGCAGGCACCTGTCAGTTTAAGAACATTGATACTGGATTCCTTCTGTTACTGTAATCCAGCTTGTCTTTTGGTTAAGCCTAGAATTCCTCTTGTGGTGTTCTGTCTTTCAGTCAGATGAATTTGTGTGCCCTGGGTCCTTCCTCGCCCACCCTAATCCAGCATAAATCAGACAACTTTCTGTAAAATAGGAAGTCAGGTTAAATGCTCCCAAAACAGTTCAGTATGAGCTTACGCCTCCCCGGGATTATGTTTTCCACATGTGTCTTCACAGAGTTTCTTCGTTTGAACCCAGGAAAGACTGTAGAAATCGTATCCTTCCTTAGTCTTCTTTAATCCCGTTGATGATAACCAGAACAATTTGGTGCCTGCCCTCGACCCAAACCCTCACCCTTCTCGCCCTCCCGCGTTGTAAGGCAGCTGTTCGCATCCTCGGCACTATTGACGTTTGGGGCCAAATATTTCTTGGCCGGGGGAGCTGTCCTGTGCACTGTAAGATGTTTGGTAGTGTCCCTGACCTCTACCCACTAGAAGTCAGAAGCCTCCTAGTTGTGACAAACCCCAAATCTCTAGACATTGCTAGATGTCCCTGATAGGGATGGGGGATTAACCCCTTTTGAGAGCCACTGGTCTAAGGCAAGAGCATCTGTTGGGTTTGTACCTGTTTAGCACAGGGCTCCAAATAGAACATACTGTCAGTAAACACATGCTCAGTGAGGACTCACCTGCCTACCTGATTCCCATCAGTTAAGGAATGTTCTTTTATTTACCAGATGGCAGAAACAAAATAGGAGATATATCGGTCTAAGAGCTCAAAGTAGAAAACTAGTCACCACTTCCTACAGTTGGCCACTGGTAATTATGTCCTCTTTTATTTCTTTGCTGAAGATACCCTTTGCCCTGATATTAAAACTACCACACCCCATTTCTACCAGCTCTCACTCCATCTCTATGCCTCTCTCTGCCTCCAGCTTCCATTTTCTTGTGTAACAGGGGAGGTAAATGAGTAAGCATTTTCTTCCTGAAAAATTCGGGCAGGGAGTAAAGAAGTGGTACAAATAGCAAGAGGTGAGTGTTCCTACTCTAGTCCTTTTGCCCCAGAGAAAACTGAAGGTATTAATACATCAACTTGGTTTTGGCCTGGTTTCAAACCATAGCCTGAGAGTTTGAGTTTACTAAGATTTTTGCAGTGCCATTCCATATATTAAAGAGTAGTTTGCTTGAAACAGATGGAGCAGAGTATATTCCAGTGAACGTTTTCCTAATACGCTGGGCATTGTTCTACATGCTGGGAAACCACTGAACCAGACAGACAAAGCTCCATCAGAATTTCCATTCTAGTAGATGTGTGCTCCTTCAAATGCCTTGGATGTGTTAAAATTTTAAATGATCCCAAAAAACAAATTTATATATCCCCGTAATTTTATTCAGTAAGTTTTGGCTAAAAAGTGTAGTGTTTTACAGTGTTATAGCCAGAGAGCTATGAGAATACAGTACAGAGTATTTCTCTTGATGATGTATTAGAGTTTGCTGGGGCTGTTCTTTTTGATTATACATTTGTTTTCTAGTATGCTTTCTGCAAGTCTTGAAGAAATACTATGAGGACGTATATCCTTCCTGATGTGTGCACCTTCCCCCCATTTATCTGAATGGAAGTGGTACTTTTGGAAGGGGACAGCACTTTAAAGTTAAAAGCTTATTAAAACATACCTCTCCCAAATCAGCACTGTAATGATTACAGTGCCTGTCTTCTCTGGGTCCTGATAGAGCTTCAGGAAAAGCCCTTATAGTCAAATAATGGCTGTTTTATAGAAAGAACTAGAGATAAAATCAAGCAGAAAAAGAGACAGTGACATTTAAAATCACATTAAGCAAGCTGTCCCAAGGAGTACAGGTGTTGCATTACATATGAATATGAAGAAGAAAACTAAATGTAGCCTGGTTTCTTAAAAAAACCACAGCAGTGATACTTGGCACTATATCTTCTGATCAACATCTGGTTTGTCTTCAGGGCCTTTGATGTGTGTAGTTTGCAAATGATAGCTCTATGCCTCAAAATACTGAAGGGGGTGCCTGGAAATACACCAATTCTTTAAAGTTTTATTTTTTTTACTCTCCATTTCAGATATGGTTTTGGAGAGGCAGGGAAGCCTGAATTTGGCATTGAACCTAATGCTGAGCTTATATATGAAGTTACACTTAAGAGCTTCGAAAAGGTGAGAAAATACCAACTTCTCTGAAATCATGACAGATTTCTTCTCCATCCACTTCTTGTAAATTAGTGTCTTATATTACCAGGTGGTATAGATAGATGGTATTTGTTTGTATATTGTGCTTTTCATGACCAAGTTTGTCTCCTGTCTCTGACGCTGCTACTAGAGCACAGGACAACTGATACAGCACAGCTGATACACAACCAAGGAGCTCAGTGTTCTTATTTTGTTCCTATGTGTCAGCCTTTTTTTTTTTTTATTAACTTTTTTGGGTAGAAGCCAAGACTTGTTCCCTTATTTGTTCCTAGACTTGTTCTTTTTGTACTTTTTTTCCTGGGTTGAAGACAAAAAGGTTCATGTTCTTGCCAAGCATCTCCTTGGGGGAGTGGGGTGCAGTTTTCCAGGGCTGGATGGATCATAGCCTTCACAGGACTCGTGAAGAGGCCTTCACTGTGGCTCCAAGTTATTATCCAAAATGCAGGGGCTTCATGGGCCACCAGGCTCGGTGGCAAGGAACACAAGGAACAAACCTGCTAACCCTAGACTTTTTCTTTTTGTACCTGTCCAAGTAGAAAAAAAGAGAGCGTTTGCCTCAGGTTCCAGAAATGGCACGCCTCCTTGAGTGTATTTCCATCTCAAACCCGCCTCTGGAGGCTCCCAGCAGCAGCTTCCTTGGACAAACGCAGAGCATGTGCCTGAGCTAGGTACGCTGTCCCATCCAGCTACGTCCTCTGCACCACCAGAGCCCAGCCCTTCCCCGAGAGCCTCAGGAACTGCATCTTGTAGACCTTTTTCATCCCCACAGTGCTATCTCTATGTTCCATACTTCAAGCTTTGGACTGGAAACGTGACTGTTTTTATGTTATTAGACTCAGAAAGGAAATCATTGTCCTGTAGGCCTCTAACTTTGGGATCCTCCCCAAACAGTGATGTTCCTAATCATAACACATTCCCCAAAACAAACGTATGCTCTTGTCACAACCATTGCTTGTTGTCAGGTAACGTCTTCTGAAGTCCTGCTAGCTCAGTACTGATCCTCCAAAGCTGTCTTCATAGCACAAAGTGGTTTTTATTTTTAAAGAGGGAGAAAATAATTTTTAGCAATAAAGTAACCCCCACCCCTTCCCATCACAGCCCAGTGGACCTTGTACACTCAGGAGCCTCCTCACTGTAGTACACCACAGCGAGCCTGTGCTCAGTCACGGCTGCAAGGGCATAGGCCAGGCTGCACTGCTAGGTGTATTTGAAACCACGTGATCAATCCAAGAAGAAGATACAAGAATTGCAAATATATATGCATCCAGCATAGGAGCACCTCAGTATATAAGACAGATGTTAACAGACATAAAAGGAGAAATTGACAGTAACACAATAATAGTGGGGGATTTTAACACCCCACTTAGATCAATGGACTGATCATCCAGACAGAAAATCAGTAAGGCAACACATGCCTTAAATGACACTGTAGACCAGATGGACTTAATTGATACTTACAGAGTAATCCATCCAAAAGCAGCAGAATACACATTCTTTTCAAAAGTGCACATGGAACATTCTCCAGGATAGATCACATGCTGGGTCACAAAGCAAGCCTCAGTAAATTTAAGAAAATTGAAATCATATCGAGCATCTTTTCTGACCACAGTGCTATGAGATTATATTTGAAACCATGTGACAGTGTGTGGCAGTGATGGAGGCAACATGAATTCATTTTCTGTTTTGTAATACTAAGAATAGATTTATAATCAATAAAGACTGAACCTCATATAAAAAATGCAGAATGCTTGTTATTAGATTTTTAAATAATAAAGTTAAATTGTTAAGAATCAACATAGGGTTGCCAGGAAGACTAGTAACTCTCATTATTCACTTTAAAAAGGAGGGGATATATATACCACTGTCTTTTGAATAGAGAATTTCATATTTACCCACTTAAGCTTCATAATTCTTATGCAGTAAATAGCACTGACACAGCCATTGTCATCTTCCCTAAAGGACTGCAGATTGTTCTGTTGACTCTTGATGATCCAGCTGTTCATAATGAAAGTGCAGTTGTCCCTGGATTCGTATCTATAATGGGGGAGGAGTAATGATACACACAGTATAAATTAGCAGGTGATCATGAAAGCGTTTGTTTACATCTTGGCATCACCTCTACCCTCCCACTTACGTTTTCCTTGAAATTCCCCAAGTACGCATCTGCAAGTTGCTACAGTTTGGAGGCTTTAGTATGTCTGGTTGTTTCAGAGTGGAGAGACAAACTACATGACCTGGAATTTTTAAAGCGTGTATGAATATACAACTGTGACTTGACTACAATAGTGTTACCATCTTAGAGTTGAAAAACTGAGGCTTGAGAGAAACTTGCCTAAATTATAATAGCAGTTTAGCGGCAGAGTTTGCAGGAGGGAGATAGGGGCCCCAGCTTCCATCGTGTGGCCTCACCTCGTAATTCTAAAGGCGCATTCTTTAACGATGCTCAACAGTTCATCTTCCTTACGGTATTATTGCCTGCACCTCCCTCTTGAGCAGCATGGATCAAGCTACAGCTTTGTCCTCATGGAAAGTGAGTTCTAGCCTAGCAGTGCATTGGCAAGGGCACACAGTTTTAAAAGCCAGTGTGTTTTGGGGTGTGGGTATCCTCTAGGAGTAGCTTTTGTTTCTTCTTACGGACATCAGCTGATGCTTCTTCCTTCTCTGTTCATCTAACCATTGTCACACATTTACACAACAGGCCAAAGAATCCTGGGAGATGGATACCAAAGAAAAATTGGAGCAGGCTGCCATTGTCAAAGAGAAGGGAACTGTGTACTTCAAGGTATGTGAGTCTTTGTACAATCCTTTTCATCTCAAAGAATTTATTCAAGTATCAATTAATTGTGCTGATATTCCCTATTCTGAATTCTATACCCTTCTGGATAAGAATAAGCCTGAATTTTTACAAGTCTGTCATTTTCAGTACAAGAAATGGTGAGACAGAATGAATTATGTGACAAAAAGAATACAAAAGCCTCTTGTACACATTCTACTCTAGATTGTAAGCCTCCGCAAAGTCAGACCAGGTCCGGCTTGCCCACCCACTGTGTATCACTCAAGACCTAAAGTATCTTGCTTGGTACATAGTGGTCACTCAACAAGTGTTTGTGGGACGAAACAAAGAATGAATAGAATAATTGTTAGCAAGTAGTAGAATTCAAAGGGCTAAGTTTCATATCATTTTCCTTTCCACTGTCTTGGGGAAGTCACTTAGGCACATGATAAAAGGAAAGATTATGCACAGATTTCAAAATGAACTGGCAGGAGGAGGGTATAAATTTCTTCTAATGGCCAAGATGATCCCTGCCACACTTGCTTTTGTGAGAAAAAAGCAGAAATTCCTGAATGATATTTGTCATTTATTGATTCCTGAAAACACTTTCTTATAATGTAGGAATGTGTTGTTTCCTCACTTAGATTTTAAACCCCAGATACAGTAAAAAAAAAAAAAAAAAAAAGAAACAGCGCTTTGTTCAGTTCTAATCAGAATGTACTATCCATTGCTTCCCCATTGCCAAATATTATACCTTCTCCACATCAAGCAGAAAGGGCTTAGTGCAGAAGAGAATGAGAGAAAGAATGGGAGTTTTGTCAAGGTTTCTTTTTTTTCCTTGCTGCTGTGATCCAGTAGCAAAAAAAACAATTAGGTGATGTTTTCAACAGTCTATAAAGCAATGATACATCAGTGTACTTCAGCAAGTCTTCATGGAGAACCTGCTGTAAGACGTGTCCTTGCATTGACAGCCTTGTCTGGAGGGAGGGGAGGCAATATTAACCCACGTGAAACAACTAGAGAATTATGTAAGACTGTATAACCAACATAGAATCACGCAGCCAGAGGGCAACAGGTATGGTTATTATTTTCTAAACTTTGAGAGGAGCCCCATTATTGAGTCATGAAATCAGTTTAGTGGAAGTGCCTTATGTAGTAAGGATACACTCTGTTTCACAAAACTTTGTTCAGTTGTGTGTGAGTGGGTACTAGGTCATAATTTAAAACATTTCTTACTGTGAGTGTAGATAATATATAATTATTTCTATTTATTTATAACTATTACATATATTAAAATAATGTATGGATCACCAGAAAGCATTAGGATATGGCAGAATGACCTCTGAATTGGGAAAACTGGGCTTTATGGCTCCAAATGATTTAAAGTCATTTAAGGTCCAAAGAGATTAATTTTTCATGTGAAAAGTGAGGGAGTTAAATTAGAAGACTCCTAAGTTTCCTTCCAGCCCTAAAATTCGGTGCGTTTCTGAACTCTCAAGAACAACTTTGATTTTTTTAAATTCTAATTGAGGTATTGGATACCTCTGTAACTATGAATAGGTAGATTCCAGATGAGTTATTTGTAGACCCAAACACCTAATACACTAGAACAAAAAGAAAATTTTCTGTAAAATTACTTAAGACCATAGGTCCTGAACTATGTTTTCCTATCTACTTGGAGCCCATAAAAGTCTTTAAGTGTATTTTTTATATTTCCCAAAACCTCTGAAAAGAATATTAACATTTGGTAGAGGGGTTGCAACTTTTGGCATTTGACTAGAATTAACTCGATGTAATAAAACAGCTTGGCTATTCAGAAGCTCCAATTGGTTGCTGATGACTTAAATAATGTTGTGAAGCCACGTGTCATATAGCTGTGTCCTGAATATATACAGAGAGATGGCCAGAATTTACGATCAGCAACAGAAAGCAGTGTTAAATTGTCTGTACAGTTACTAAACTTTGTTGCTTCTTAGCATCATAACTGCAACGGTGATTTGTGTATTTCATAATACTATGAACCCTCTTAAAATTACTGATCTTTGGATAAAATCTGGATCAGCAGTCACACATATGGAACATATTATTTTTAACATGCAATTTGATAGACAAAATCTTTCAAAACATTAGTTTATTGGGGGAAAATTAATGAAAGGTTCAAAACCACTGACCTAAGACCTTTCCCCCAGAATGTCTCTGAACATTTTGTACTACTCAGAACTTCCCTGGAGGCACCTTCATCATTATAGGTAAAAGATCCCAGCAGTGATCCTAGTTTTACCTGTAAGACTTCAGAAATGGTTGGTAGGTGGGTTCCTACACACATTCCCTTTTCAAATGTCAGGGCAGGTTTCAATCTGCCATGCTGCCTTCCCGGCCCATAGAGTTTCCAGGGTGTTTGACTTGGCGCCTTGTGCACAGCGCAGAGCCCGGGTGTGTGGGCCAGAGCAGAGGTGGGGTACATTGCATGCCACCCGCACATTGGAGCTCCATTTTCATTGACCTCTCGGTTTGGTTTACACGTAAGTGGGTAGGTCTCTCCCCGTAGCAGGGTAGAATTGTAATAAGCCTTTAAATGGGAGTGATTTTGGCGTTTAGAGTGTAAACTCCTATCAACCTCTGAACGCTAAAGAGAAGAAAGGTAGGAGAGGACTCTCTTCATTTGGCTCTGAAAATAATTATTAAGCACATTTAACAATGTGACGTTATGCCAGGCATTGTGCAAGTCAGTTAAACAGACATGATTTTTGCCCTCATAGCTGACAGCATTCTGCGGGACAAGAGCATTAACTATCACACGTGTTTCTCTTTTCTGACTTGGAGGCAGAGTGGTAAGGCCGAGGACACTTTCTAACCAAGAGGTTCTTGCGCCCCCTTGTGCTCCTTGGGGAAAAAAGCATTTCTAAAGCAAGCTAGTTAAGGATCGTCCTTCAACCATGGAACCCTTTGCAGACAAACCAGGCTTTGCTATGTTTTGACCACCATTACTGAACCAGGAAACCAGTGCTATGATTTAGAAACAAGTCATCTATGACTCTAGGATTTTAGGTTTAAAAAACTAAAAACCTGCCCCTCTTTCTTGTTCCTTCACTCTTTTAGAGCAGGATTTCTCAACCTCAGCACAGTCGACATTTGGGGCTGTATAAATTCTGTTTGGCAGGAGGCTGTTCTGTGCATTTAGCAGCATCCCTGGCCCCTACCCACTAGATGCCGGTAGTACACACATATTCTCCAGTTGTGACAACAAAAAACGTCTCTAAACATTGCCAGATGTCCCCTGGGGGCAGAATCACCCTAGTTGAGAACTCCTGTTTTAGTACATCAGAAGCAGAAATAACACAGAGGTCTTTGTTCATTAGAAGTTGAGATATAAGTAAAATTATATATACTATATAAGAAAAGGCTATCAAAAAATTAGAGTGCTCTATAAAGGTAAGGAACATTTATGTATTATGAAGTCTAATACTTTGGGGTTTGTTTTTTTTTTAGAAACCATAGCCTCTACCATTCTGATAGTCAGAACCTACTGAAGTGATAGGGTCTGGATCTTTGTCCTCCCTGACTCTTCTTTCTCTATGACAATATATTAGTCAGAAAGGTAATTGGAACACTAAAGATGGAGGAGGAGAGAGAGGAAGAAGAAACTAGGCATAACAGGGAAAATGCCTGTCCTTACCTAATCTAAATGAAGTGACACCTTTTATTTTCACCTACGCCTCCATTTTGCTCCCAATGATTGAAAAACTTTTGATTCCATAGTTATATTCCTTTGACCTTAATGTTTACTTAGCACACCTTCATTAAGGGCCTCCTTATGTTAAACCCTGGATATTCCAAAAGGGATAGGACATGCTTCCTGTCCCAGAGAGCTCACAGTTCAGCAAGAGAAAAGACAATGACAGAAAATGCCCAACCCTGAAACTGGTGAGGACTTTAATCTTGAGTAGTGGGCCTAAGGCTAAGACAAACTATAAGTACAGACAACCCCCGACTTACAGTGGTGTGAAAGCAATACACATTCAGTAGAAACCACACTTTGAATTTGGGGTTTGACTTTTCCTGGGCTGGCGATATAATCAGCAGCAGTGAGCACAGCTCCCGGCCCTGCAGCCACGGAGGCAAATAACCGACACAGCCATTCCGGACCCACACCACCATTCTGTTTCTCACTTTCAGGACAGTATTCAGTAAATTACATGAGATATTCAACACTTTATTATAAAACAGGCTTTGTGTTAGATGATTTTGCCCGACTGTAGGCTAATGCCAGTGTTCTGATCACACTTAAGGTAGGCCAGGCTAAGTTATACTGTTTAGTAGGTGAGGGGTAGTAAATGCATTTCAGCTCACCCGGGGTGTGTTGGGAGGTAACCCCATTGTAATCTGAGGAAGATCTGTACTTTCAGACCCAGGCCCTCTCCTTGGAACTGGTCTACCCCATCCTTATCACCAAAAATCGACATCGGGGCTTCCTTTCTACAGATGCAGCTCATTTTTATGCCAGCCACCTGAACTCCTTTATAACGGGAACATTCTTGTAGACTTGGTCTGTGATTTTTCTCTTCTTAGTCATTGGGTGACGTTTGGAGTGCATGGGGAGACATAACTCTACACTGATGTGTATGCCCTGCTTTGACTGTGGTAAATTCTAGTGACATGATCTCAACACTGTTCATTGGTCAGACATTGAATGGAATGTCCTGAGAGATCTGGCTGCAATTCTGCCATCTGGCGGGATGTGTCATGTTTTTGAGCTTATGGTCACCTCCTGCAGAGGAGACCCCTCACCTGTACCCCCATCTTATTTGTGTACTTACCAGCTATCACTCCTCTCATTCATCCTAAAATGGCAGTAAACACATTGTTTCAGCCCATTATTTCTTGTATAGAGCAGATATAATTCATGTGAATTAATTACACAATTTTTATTCACAATTTTTAGAATTCTAATCGGGTAAGAGAGCAAAAATATGGTTAAGAGAAAGAGCTTTCTCATGTAGTTAGGTGACTAACACCTGTGTGATTTATGTTTTATAGTTATTTATGTTGGATGGCTGCTCTTCCACTATGTATATTCCCATTGTCTATAGATCAGAGGTTAGCAGACCACAGCCTGTTTTTGTAGGTAAGGGTCTACTGGGACGCAGCCACGCCCCTTTATTTATATATTGTCTGTAGCTGCTTTTGTACTACCAAGGACAGAGTTGCAACAGAGACTGTTTGGTCTGCAAAGCCTAAAATATTATCTGCCCCTTTACAGGAAACGTTTGCCAACCCCTGGTTTAAATAAGATTTGCTGGGTTTGGGACTAGCACTTGCCAAAATATAGTGTGTGCTGTGCAGTGCTGATCGTCAGGAGGAGAAAAGGGAAAAGTAACTTCCGTTCAAGTAAACTAGTGAGATAGTCTACAGCTACTCACTAGCCCTTTGAAAGTCTGGTAAATTTTAGCACCAAAGAATGTAACCCAAAAGCCTTGATGCCCACCTGCTGAAAGAACTGCCCCCTCTGAAAAGGGTGAGATGGTAAGTGCTGGACAAGAGCATTACGGTGCCGGGCCCTGCACCAGCTCAGAGGTCACTGGAACTTGAGAAGGAAGGGGGAAAGCTGCCTGCAGAGCCACCTCCTGAGAACAGAAGGAAATGATCAGATACCTTGGTTGGTACGAGGTGGTTGTCTCCTTTTGCAGATTTGCTTTTCTCAGGGAGGGCTGAACTTACACATCCTTTGTACCCGCTCCAGAGCCTGTACAGCAAGTAATTGCTGGCTTTTCTCTGTTAGGGAGGCAAGTACATGCAGGCGGTGATTCAGTATGGGAAGATAGTGTCCTGGTTAGAGATGGAATATGGCTTATCAGAAAAGGAATCGAAAGCTTCTGAATCATTTCTGCTCGCTGCCTTCCTGAACCTGGCCATGTGCTACCTGAAGCTTAGAGAATACACCAAAGCCGTGGAATGCTGTGACAAGGTAAAGTGTCTTCGTGTGGGATGAATGTTAGATAGTCCGGATCTTTTTTCTCCATCCTCGTACTCGGTCGTCTTCTGCTTCCTCTCAGCCAAGCTTTGGATTTTTCATTTTGCTTTGTTTTGTTTGGGATTATTTGTTTCTCAGTAAGAATTGGGAAATTCAGAAAGATTTTTTTTTTTTACTACAGTCATACTTTCCTAATGCCTAGACTATTTATAATAATACATTATGAGTAAAAGTTTTGATAAAATTAAGCAATTTTTATCCATGACCTTAAGTCGATGGTATTTGGTACCAGATTACACAATTTAATAAGAACATTTAAGTGAAGCCTTTTAGGATTTTAAGAACAGACTGTGGCTGCTCATGCAGGGATATATACAAGTCACTTTTTATTATAATCATATTTATTCACTGACTAGGAATATACATAAATAATTTGCAAGACCCACAAAGCATCAGCATCCCTTATTACGTCGCTATCGTTAACATGTTAATAAGCAGCACCTAAGTACTGAAAGACCAGTAACAGTGTCATGTGTACGATTCTGTTCTTTTCTACACCAGCTGTTGCTATTGTGTTAGGTATTTGGTCTCAGAGTGAGCAGTGTATATTATACTATGGGAAAAAGCTAGTAACTGGCTATATCTTAAAGATAGACAAAGGAAAGAGGAATAACACGCAACTATTTCATACCTTCTTTGTAAGATTATTTTTGAGATTTAAGATTCTGAGTTTTGTGGGCGTGTTCCCTATCATGTTATACTAAATTTTTGCCTGAGAAAAGAATGTTATTATTAATTACATTTTTAAACTTTGTGTTTCTTTATTATAGAAGCAGTATAAAGTCATTCAAAATTCAGACATTACAGAAACATACAAGAAACTGAGTCCATTCATAAAATTCCCATTGACCCTCTCCCAAGACCACAATCATTCATTTCCCACACACCTTCCTTTTGTTTTTCCATACATAGTAACATGTATATTTTTTAATGAGAATGTATAGATGTATAAAACAAGGATATCTTTCTGCATCTATCAGTTCATCATATAACTCTTCTTCATTCTTTTTAAAGTCTATGTAGTATCAATTGTATGCATCTATCATAATTTATTTAACCAATCCGTTTTGGTAGATTTCCAGGTTTTTGATATTATAAATTATGTAGTGTTTCTCTGCATATGTGTGGAATTATTTCTCTAGGATAAAATTCCTAGGAGTGGAAATACTGGGTCAAAAGATGTTATTTTAATATATTTAAATTTTAATACTTCATATATTATTGAATATTATCAGTGGTTTCTTTTCTCAGTAGTATTGGTAACAAAAAATTCTTATTTTTATTTCTTGGATACCAGTGAAGTTGCACATCTTTTCATGACTTGTTAGCCATTTGTGTTTCTTCTGTGAATTACTTGTTCACATCTTTCCACCAGCTTATTTGTTTTTTATTGATTGAGGTAGCCTCACATTATCACTGTTAACCCTTTGTCTGACAGTAGGGACCTTGTTCTCACTTGTTTGTCTTTGATGATGGTATCTTCTTCTTAAAAGAAAGTTTTAATATTTCATAGTAAAATCTGTCTTTTTAGAAAAGTCTTCCCCATCCTACAATAATAAAAATAACCCGGTTCAGTACTTTAAAAACGCACTCCAGGGCTTCCCTGGTGGTGCAGTGGTTGAGAGTCCGCTTGCCGATGCAGGGGACACGGGTTCGTGCCCCAGTCTGGGAAGATCCCACATGCCGCGGAGCGGCTGGGCCCATGAGCCATGGCCGCTGAGCCTGCGCGTCTGGAGCCTGTGCTCCGCAACGGGAGAGGCCACAACAGTGAGAGGCCCGCGTATCACCAAAAAAAAAAAAAAAAAAAACCTACTCCAACTAGGTTTACTTAAAAAAAAATAAATAAATAACCGTATTATATTTTATGGGGGGTCTTTTGCATCTAGTTGGTCTAGAATTTATTTGTGTGTTTATGATACGAGGTAAGAATCTAACTTATTTTCTACATGGATAGTGACTGTCTTGGCCCCATTTATTGCAAAGTTAATCCTTTCCCTACACGATTTACATTACCATCTTTGTGATTATTAAATCTTTTTGTATACATACACATGAGTCTGTTTCTGAATGCCTTGTTCTCTTCCACTGACCTCTTTGTCTGTGGAGTACTTACCACTGTTTTAATAGTAGTTTTAATAGTTTCAGTAGTTGAATAGTATATCTTTTTCTCTGGTGGGTCAAGTCCCCTCATTATTTTTGTTTTTCCAGAATTTTCTCTGCCATTCTTAGTCATTTACTTCTTCCATTGGACTTTATATGAACTTTTCGAAAGTCCTCCTCCCAAGTCCCCTGGGAACCTTTATAGAAATTGCATTAAATATAGAAATTAATTTGGATATTTTGATCAGTAGTATATAACTACCTTGAGCCTGATCTTTTCAATATGCCTTTTCCAGTTCCCTTGTCCAGAGACCTTTCTCTCCAAATCCCACAAGGTACATGCATCCTTTCTAAAACATAGACCATCTGTCCCTAGGCCCTTGGACTGGACAGTGCCAATGAGAAGGGCTTGTACAGGAGGGGTGAAGCCCAGCTGCTCATGAATGAGTTTGAGTCAGCCAAGGGCGACTTTGAGAAAGTGCTGGAAGTAAACCCCCAGAATAAGGCCGCAAGACTGCAGATCTCCATGTGCCAGAAAAAGGCTAAGGAGCACAATGAGCGGGACCGCAGGATATACGCCAACATGTTCAAGAAGTTTGCAGAGCAGGATGCAAAGGTATGTGCAGAACCCACTTGCCTTCAGGTAGATCATGAACTGACTGACCTTGCCCCTTTGACTTTTGTTCTAAGAAGGTTCAGCATAGGACACGAGCACAGGAAGACAACCTAAGAGGCACAAGAATAGGGAAAATGATTTCAGATCTGATTGAGGCTGGTTTGCATCCAGAAATAGAGTAGAGCTGTTCCACTATTCAGTTCCCCAAAGGCACATAGTTGTGAGGCCCTGGCATGTGCATGCAAGAGAAGAGGGAAATTAATTCCCTAGAAATGTACTAAGGCTTTTACTATTTTTTTTAAAAAAACACTTGCTTGTTGAGACTTCGATTTTCCTGGGAAATGGGCTCTGATGGGGAAGCCCCGCCATCATGCCCTTTACTTTAAGGCTCAGGAGCCAACCTAGCGAATGGGATAGGAGCAGTCAGCCTCCCCTGCAGCAAAGTTGTATTCTGGTCCTGCGCTGACCGTCCGCTCAAACCCCCTTGTCATGTGGACTTGACTGTTAAACAGCTGTCCCTGTGGCAAGCTGGTCACTTTAACGAAAGAAAAGTGAAAGCCCTCACTCTAACTATGGCAGCAGAGCCATGACACACAGCTGCACAATCTAAATAAAGTCACGGTAATGCCCTCTTGTGTTCGACCTGACAGTCTGGAGGAGCCAGGAAGTAATTGGACATTTCATTTCTTTTTTCCTCTAATCCTCTTGATTTACTTCTTCCTCAGGAAGAGGCCAGTAAAGCAATGGGCAAGAAGACTTTAGAAGGGGTCACCAATGAAAAAGAAACGGCAAGTCAGTCGATGGAAGAGGAGAAAGCCGAAGGCCATGTATGACACCACGCCAAGGAGGGAAGAGTCCTAAGGAACTCGGCCCCTCCTCCACGGGCTTTCACCCAACTCAGGACTAAACAGTGTTTAATGTAAAGTTTGTTATAGTCTATGTGATTCTGGAAGCAAATGGCAAAACCAGTAGCTTCCCAAAAAACCACCACCCTGCTGCTGCCCGGAGCTCTCATCGAGGGGGTGGCATGGGACCACTCCAGGTGGAACAAAGCAGTGACTGTTGGTGTGGAGAGATTGAGCCAACAGCTTAAGTCCAGCTCATTTCAGTTTATGTCAACTTGCAGTATCCAGTTCAGGGTCTCTTGAGATCATCCTAACAATTGGGGGCTGGCTGTTAGGTTTTCCATTTGACTGAACTTTAATAGCACTGCAGAAACCCAGAAATAAATGCTTAATGAGTTTCTTCTTTCCTACAGTTGGGCAGGGGAGAGTTGGGGGAGGTTTTGTTTTTCAAATGACTGAAGTGCTGTGAATGCATGCTGTTGCATTTTTAACCAACAGAACCCAAAGGAGAGGGGCCGGGTCCCCCCTCAGATTCCCCAGCAGCATCACCGACCTGGAAGCCAGAATCTCAGAGGCCTCTCGCTTGCTGACTTGGCTGCCTCCCAGACCCCCTCCTTAGTAAAGCAGCCTCCTTGTGAGAGCAGGCTTCTGCCCCGCCAGCCTGTCCCCCCAGAGGAGGAACCCTGTCATTCCTGAAATACTCAACGCTAATGAGCAGAGGGAATTTCTGGATTAGCTTTCCCTGTTTTGGATGAAGTTCTGAGATGCTGAAATGTGAATAGAACTATCAGAATTGTGCTTTTTCTTCCCTCCTCTATCCTTTTAGGAAAGAATGTTGAATCCAGTACTGCCTGCTCGCATTGCTACCATTCAGTTTCTTATTTCCATTCTAACCCTTGCTAGCAAGAATTTCAGGCTTGTTCTTATAATATCTGGAGTGAGTGAGTTTATTTACATATCTGTCTAGGATCCATGCAGCCTTTTCGTTGTCTTTTTAAAATTGCTGTCTCATAAACACATGTATACTGATTTATGGAAGTTTATTTACTCTCCTCTATCATGTTAAAAAAATTTTTTTGACTTTTTACTGCTAAGTAGCTTAATTTTTAAAAACAAAATCTGTGGGGTTGAAAAAAGTCATCGCTCTTCTACGTTAAGCATTTTCCTTTCAGGTTTGACATACAGTAGCTTTCTTTTCCTGCACTGATAGCTGCTTTGTTCTGGTGTGAGTTGTGAAAAAGAGTTGAAAACAAACAGCTTCCCATGCAGGTACATCTAGCCTAAAATCTCCAGTACTTGGGCATTGAATTAGGGCAAGTCTTAAGGGGGAATATGTACATGTAGTTGAATTTTAGTCCTTACGGGTAAGCGAGATTAAGCATGGCTTTCTGGTCCCACAGCCTAAGAAATAAGAAACACTCATGGGAATGCATTTGGCAACCCAAGAAAACATTCGCTTCAACCTGGAACATCTCACTTTTTTAAATCCTAAAGAACACTGGCAATTGTATTTTAGATTAATTTTTATTTTTATAGTGGTTTTAACAAAACACTTATTGTTAGGTTAGGTCCCATGTTAAAACCTAAAAATAAAGTCATTTCCTTTTATATCAGTTTTTGTCTCCATGGAACAAATGGAATTGTTTCTCCCTTAACGATAACTAAAATCCTTTTAATTTCTCATTTACACATTAGTCTTTTTTTCATGAGTTATTTCTTTTTTTAAAGAAATCTCACCTAGGGAATATAAAAGCAAAAGTTGATTTTTGCTTATCCACTTAACTATTTAGTATTTGTAGCTCTGTTGACTGGAGCATGACTCCAGTGAGGCTAAGGTTAAAATTAGATCCTAAAAAGTCCAGTTAGATTTTTGCAGGTAACAAGCAAAAAACTGTTCCAAAAATTAGATTATTATCTTAGCCCACTGTCTCGTCTGTTATGAGTCATGTGAACAGGCGAGGAGAGAGAGGGGAAGGCTGGGCAAGCGGTTTGGAGCAAATGATTATGAGGTGCCCATCACCACTCAAGAGAAAGAAACTTCACATATTCTTGTATCAAATTCAATAATTTTAAACAATTTGTCTAGAAGTCAGCAGATGTCTTTGAACCATCTCTTAGACTGCATTTGGAGTGGTGAGGCAGCATCCGGTGAATTAAAAACAAATTGGTTTTTTAAAAAAAGTATTCAGATGCACTTTTATGGTGTTCCTTAAATAAATTAAGAAAAACAGATGTGATTTCTCATTATTCTTGGTTTTGCTCAAATAGTCTTCAAGAAAGGTTGTTTTGGTTGAAAAACTGTGGTGGGGGACAAGTTGAAGAAATGAGACCTCAGAAACTTGGCAAGAGACAATATTCTCCTGCCCCTTGCTCTAATGCACAACTGATCAACATTGGGCTAAAGGCAGTGGGATTATGCATCTTTGTAAAAACAAGAAGACTTTGTTTTTTCATTAACCAGTGGATATTCTGCCATTTTAACTGAGTATAAGGTAGGTTCATTTGGGGAAATGAAAAGGTTTAATTGTGCCCTTTAATAAATATGTAAAATATAAGTAAGCATACGTCAGGCAGTGTTCTGCGTTAAGCGTGTATTTCCTCTTAAGTAGCTTGTTAATTCTGATTCACAGTGCAAAAGACGGGGGCTGTGGGGCTGGGGGCACTACGACCCCAATAGCACCACCAAGGCCTACAGGCAGGTTAACACAGGCTCCAGCCACCTTTTATTCCCTTTGAATTCCTTGCTTCGTCTTGGGATTTGAATTATACTCTTCCCCCTTTGCTGCTAAATTATGTGGTAATGGAATAATTCCCTTTATTTGCACGTTTTTTCTAAACAAATAATGATTAGCTAGGGATCTTGAAGATAAGAAGAGAGTTTCCTAACTATAAATTTGTGATCTGGGTAATTCGAGGCAGCCTGCACCTGCTCCAAAGCATGAGGAATATCAGTGAAGAGTTTTCTCCATAGTTATTTGGCCTTTAAGGCATCACTTCGACTCCTCTTTTAGCATGGTGCATCAGAATGTATTCCAAGGGACTGTCACCAACATTAGTGACAAAGAGCATTAATTTGAGCTGATTCATCAAAATCCAAAAACAGTTCCCCAAACTAGCTGTATATTTCCATCAACTGGCTACTTACGTGTTTGAATAGCAACGACTGACAAAAGTGTACATAAAAGGAACTCAGTGCTTCCTTTCAGATTTTTCTCTCCTACTTGTCTGACATTTCTTTGGGAGATAGGGAAACTATACAGACAAGGCACAATAATTTTGACCCTGCTATTTATATAATTCATCTCAACATACATAATCTACATGTGTGACCTTAATGATACATTGCAAGAAAGGGGACATCACTGAATGTAGCTCCCAAGAAGACCTCTGACAGCACCTGTTGGAGCTAACTGCTACCTACAGATGGGATGACTGGAACATAGTCCATATAGCAGGGATTCCCTGAGGACCCTGGAGAATCAAGGATATGAGGAGGACCCAGAAGGGTGAAGTGGTTATCCAGGTCACCTGATGCCCTTCTATAATTTCAAAATAGGTCTTTTTCTAGTCTAAAGCATGATTCTTTTGGCATATGGCATAAGATGTTGATAGCTCCTTAAAATCCCCAAGCATTTGGTGGAACTGAAATGGCAACAGAGCCATAGGCCTCATAGTCTACTTTGGAGTAAGTGCAGGGAATTAACCAGTATGTAAAGGGTAGGGATGTTTTGCTTTTTAAAGCATGCTGTGGGTTGAGTTAAAGAATTTCAATGTTTAGAGGAAAGAAAAAACAAACCAGATATTAGATCCTCACCACCCACCACCGTGGAATCTGGTTGGAGCAAGAAAAGGCAAAAGGTTTTCCTCTGCAGCCTGCTCGTTTTCAGCAAACACTTCAGTACCCATGTTTGGAGGGACCAGACCTTTTCAACATAATCAAGGGCAAGTAATGAAATCTTCAGTAATCTGCCGGGCATTGACAAGGGTAGGGTAGGTACCAGTTGCTAAGAACAGTGCATAGAAAAAGCTGTCCTGCAGCCACAGGCTTACTGGTCATTACTATTTGAATTCTTGCTATGTGCCAGACACTTAAACCCTCTTTACACTGAATTTCCAGATAGAAGAAGAATGTGGCTTCTACACTGTTTCTACCTTTGGGATCTCACAAAAGATCATGTGGTCCTTACCAACCTAAAACTATGCAAGGAAGGAATTCTGGGAGATGTATTTCAAACCTGGCTTAGTTGACACATTATAAATACCCCCAAGTGTCTCAGCCTCTCTTGAGGCATTAAATATATTCCTGGCCTGGGTCTACTTTGGATAATATGCTTTCATAAAATAACTTTAAAGCCAAATCATACTGCCTACAGCAAGAAATTATCTCCTTAAAAGCTTCTGACTGAGGAGATAAGGTGGGCAGAATAAGTAGCTAATGACTAGTATTGGGGGAGGCAATGGCTAATTCTAGTTACTCTAACTGATTTGATGTCTGCTTACAACCACATTTCCACACAGAACTTCTGATCTTTTCAGTGTAAAAACGTGAACCCACATATATACCCTTGCCCTTTACAGATACCAAAGTCTTCCTAAAGTTGACACCAGCCGAAACAATAAACTCATATGACCCCCCACTGAGGGATCAAGGAACTCATGCATTCCTTTACTCATCACCATCTCAGCATTTCGTACACTATGCCCAAACCAGTACTTAGTAGATGCTCAATAAATTGGCTTCCTCCCTTTCTCATAAGGCAGCCTCACATCTCTATTTCAGTGGCCCTTCATTCCTGTTACTTGCCTTGAGATGTGGAGGCCAGAACCACATGGTTTTTCTAGCAATGCCGGCAACCTGATTTTGGCCCTTGATGTATTGGGAACCAGCAACAACTTGACTTGGGGCAGGGGACATAACTGCAAAATGGATCTGTGGTCTTCAGGCCACACTGATCTTAAATCTATTTCCACTATTAACTCAGAGTTCATCAGCCCAACAGATCATATGTGAAGTGGAGGAGGACTCTGGGGAGATGGAAGAATAGGAAGCACCAGGAATCTCTCCCACCTAGACAACAATTACACTGGCAGAATCTGTCTGATGTAACTATTTTGGAATTCTGGAGTGTGTTGAAACCTTGCAACTTCCAGGCATGGATGGTATATTGTAGGCAATTTTAGTCAATTTCGGCTAGTACAATAGCAGCTACCCATCCACCACCACCAGCCACGTGGCAGGCAGCTCTGCAAGTTTTCTGGCACAGCTTGTGGGAGCTAGGGTGGGCAAAAAGGACCCTGTCCCCTGAATATTCAGCATCTGTCCTCTGAGTAGGATTGCTGCTTGATTACTGAAGTGCAAAGAGGCAGGAAGCCACTGTCTCATCTTCCCCGCTCCCCCATCATTTTAAGGCCCTCCATCTCTGGCTCAAGTGACTTCCAGGGGAATATAAAGGACCAGTGGCCTTTTGCCCTCCCCCCACCTTCACTTTTTGCATTTTCCTCTCTCAGGAGCCAGACATTAAAGACTAGGACATTCAAAAACAACTGCCTATATGGGGAAAATTAGAAAGTGACAATATATGTTCAGGGAAAGGCTCAGAAAAGACCTGAGAAGATGTTAACTTTACACCTCAGACCAATATTCAGCACAGAGACAGCCTGCAACAATCAAAAAACAAAAATAACAAATTTTAAAAACCCAGAAAGCCCTGGGGATGAGGGAGAATCTGATTTCCAGAGTTAATACCACATTATTAGATTCACATGCCAGTGTTCAACAAAAATATCACAAGACATACAAAGAAACAGGAAAGTATGGCCCACTCAAAGGAAAAAATAATTCAGTAGAATCTTTCCCTGAAAAAGACCTCATGACAGATATACTACCAAAATTTTTAAACGACTGTCTTAAAGGTACTCAAAGAACTAAAGGTAGATATGAAGAAAGTCAAATAAACAATGTGTAAACAAACTGGAACTATCAGAGATTTAAAAAACCTAAAGAGAAACCAAAAAAACTCTGGAGCTGAAAAGCACAATAACTGCAATGAAAAATTCACTAGGCATATTCAAAGGCAGATATGAGCAGGCAAAAGAAAAAACTAATGAACATTAGGATATGACAGTGAAATTATTGAGACTGAAGAACAAAAAAGAAAATGATTGAAAAAAGTGAACAGAGCCTAATGGACCTGTGGGACACCATCAAGTGGACATCATGAGACTCCAGAAGAAGGAGAGAAAGGGGCAGAGAAAATATTAGAAGACATAATGGCTGAAAAGTTCCTAAGTTTAGTGAAACACACAAATGTAAACATCCAAGAAGCTCAACAAATTTCAAGTAAGATTAATTCAAAGAGACCCAAACCAAGACACATTATAATCATACTTTCAAAAAGACAAAGATGGGGTTTCCCTGGTGGTTCAGTGGTTAAGAATCCGCCTGCCAATGCAGGGGACACGAGTTCAAGCCCTGGGCCAGGAAGATCCCACATGCCATGGAGCAACTAAGCCTGTGTGCCACAACTACTGAGCCTGCGCTCTAGAGTCCGCACACCACAACTACTGAGCCCGTGTGCCACAACTACTGAAGCCCATGCACCTAGAGCTGTGGTCTGCAACAAGAGAAGCCACCACAATGAGAAGCCCGTGCAGGCAACAAAGAGTAGCCCCCGCTTGCTGAAACTAGAGAAAGCCCGCGTGCAGCAACAAAAGACCCAACACAGCCAAAAATAAATAAATTAAAAAAAAAAAAAAGACAAAGATTGAATCTTGAAAGCAGCAAGAGGGAAGCAAGTTGTCACATACAAGGGAGTGTCAACAAGATCATCATCAGATAATTTGGAGGCCCACCAGTGCACAGGCTCCAGCCCTGGGGCCCACAGCCAGCCAGGCAGGACCTGGCCTCACCCACCAGCAGCCTTCGCACAAGGCAGGGCCTGGCAGCCAACCGGGCCAGGGACCAGCCCCACCTACCAGCCCAGCCACAGTAGTCAGCCTCACCACAACAGAAGGGCCAATGGAGCACATATAAAGGACAGCCCTAGATCATACAGGTTTGCATCCAGAGGGTAGTGTACTACCAGACCCCCGTAAGGACATCTCCTACAAATGGCCACTTCTCCAAGATTGGGAACTGTAACCAACCTACCTAATACATACAAATGACCACAGAGAATTAGGCAAAATGAGACAACAAAGGAATATATTTCAAATGAAGAAACAAGACAAAACCCCAGAAGTACAACTAAGTAAAGTGGAGATAAGCAATCTACCCAATAAAGAGTTCAAAGTAATGATCATAAAGGTGCTCGGTGAACCTAGGAGAAGAAAGGATGAACAGAGTGAGAAGTTCAACAAGGAGTTAGAAAATATAAAGAAGAACCAAAGAGTTGAAGAATAGAATAACAAATAAAAAATACACTAGAAGGAATCAAGAGTAGACTGCATGATACAGAGGAATGGATCAGTGAACAGGAAAACAGTAGTGGAAATCTAAGCTGAAAAGAAAAAAGAAGTTTTAAAATATGAATACAGTTTAGGGACTTCCCTGGTGGTCCTCCTTACAATGCAGGCAATGTGGGTTCGATCCCTGGTCGGGGAACTAAGATCCCACATGCTGCGGGGCAACTAAGCCCACATGCCACAACTATTGAGCTTGTGTGCCTCAATGAGAGAGCCTGCGTGCCACAACTACAGAGCCCATGTGCCCTGGAACCCACGCACCACAACTAGAGAGAGAAAACCCACACACCACAACTAGAGAGAAGCCATGAGCTGCAACTAGAGAGAAGCCCGAGCACCACAACAAAGAGACCACATGCCATAACGAAAGACCCCACATGCCTCAACAAAGATCCTGTGTGCCGCAACTAAGACCCAATGCAGCCAAAAAATAAGGAAAATAAATAAAATAAATATTTAAAAAATGAGTACAGTTTAAGAGACCTCTGGGACAATATCAAGCATACTAACATTTGCATTACAAGGGTCCCAGAAGGAGAAAAGAGAAAAGGGCAGAAAACTTATTTGAAGCAATAATAGCTGAAAAAAATTCCCTAACTTGGGGACAGAAACAGACATTCAGATTCAGGAAGCAGAGAGAGTCCCAAATGAGATCAACCCAAGAAGTTCATACCAAGACATATTGTAATTAAAATGGCAAAAATTAAAGATAAAGAGAGAATGTTAAAAGAAGCAAGGGAAAAGCAAATAGTTACATACAATGGAACTCCCATAAAACTGTCAGCTGACTTTTCAGCAGAAACTTTGCAGGCCAGGAGTGGCATAATACATTCAAAGTGATGAAAGAAAAAAAAACCTACAACCAAGAATACTCTACCCAGCAAGGCTATCATTCAGATTTGAAGGAGAGATAAAGAGTTTTACAGACAAATGAAAGCTAAAAGAGTTCAGCACCACAAATGTGGCTTTACAAGAAATGTTAAAGGGACTTCTCTAAACGGAAAAGAAAAGACCACAGCTAGAAAAATGAAAATTATAAGAGGAAAAAAAAATCTCATTGGTAAAAGAAAATGTATAGTAAAGGTAGTAGATCAAACACTTATAAAGCTAGTAGGAAACTTAAAAGACAAAAGTAGTAAAATCATTTATATCCACAATAAGTAGTTAAGGGATACACAAAATTAAAAGATGTAAAATATGCTGTCAAAAACATTAAGGTGGGGGGCTTCCCTGGTGGCGCAGTGGTTGAGAGTCCGCCTGCCGATGCAGGGGACGCAGGTTCGTGCCCCGGTCTGGGAGGATCCCGCGTGCCGCGGAGCGGCTGGGCCCGTGAGCCATGGCCGCTGAGCCTGCGCGTCTGGAGCCTGTGCTCCGCAGCAGGAGGGGCCACAACGGTGAGAGGCCCGTGTACCGCAAAAACAAAAGCAAAAACATTAAGGTGGGGGGAACAGTAAAAATGCAGGGTTGTTAGAATGTGTTTGACCTATAATAGATACACAAACCCCCCAAAAAAGAGGAATCTAAGCAGAACACTAAAGACAGTCATCAAATTACAAGGGAAGAGAGCAAAAGAAGAAGAAAAGAACAAAAAGGAACTACAAAAACAACCCAAATACAATTAATAAAATGGCAATAAATACATGCCTATCAATAATTACTTTATGTAAATGGACTAAATGCTCCAATCAAAAGATATAGAATGGGTGAATAGATTTAAAAAAAAAAAAAACAAGACCCATATATATGATGCCTACAAGAGACTTACTTCAGGTCTAAAGACACACAGACTGAATGTTAGAGGATGGAAAAAGGTATTCCATGCAAATGGAAATGAAAACAGAGCTGGAATAACAATACTTATAACAGACAAGATAGACTTTAAAACAAAGATTGTAACAGGAGACAGAGAAGGACATTACATAACGATAAAAAGATCAATCCAACAAGAAGATATAACAATTGTAAATATATATGCACCCAGCATAGGAGCACCTACATACATAAATATCAACAGATGTACAGAGAGAAATTGACAGTAACACAATAATAGTACGGGACTCTAACACTCCACTTACATCAAAGGACAGATCATCCAGACAGAAAATCAATAGAAAACACTGGCCTTCATATATACAATGGAATATTACTCAGCCATAAAAAGAAACGAAATTGAGTTATTTGCAGTGAGGTGGATAGACCTAGAGCCTGTCATACAGAGTGAAGTAAGTCAGAAAGAGAAAAACAAATACCGTATGCTAACACATATATATGGAATCTAAGAAAAAAAAAATGGTCATGAAGAACCTAGGGGCAAGATGGGAATAAAGACACAGACCTACTAGAGAATGGACTTGAGGATATGGGGAGGGGGAAGGGTAAGCTGTGACAAAGTGAGAGAGTGGCATGGACATATATACACTACCAAACGTAAAACAGATAGCTAGTGGGAAGCAGCCGCCATAGCATAGGGAGATCAGCTCGGTGCTTTGTGACCACCTGGAGGGGTGGGATAGGAAGGGTGGGAGGGAGGGAGACAAAAGAGGGAAGAGATATGGGAACATATGTATATGTATAACTGATTCACTTTGTTATAAAGCAGAAACTAACACACCACTGTAAAGCAATCATACTCCAATAAAGATGTTAAAACAAAAAAAAAGAAAACACTGGCCTTAACACATTAGATCAGATGAAATTTACATATATGTAAAGTATATATATATATGTGTGTGTGTGTGTGAGTGTATATATATATATATATAGAACATTCCATCCAAAAGCAGCAGAATACACATTCTTTTCAAGTGCACATGGAATACTGTCTAGGATAGATCACATGCTAGGCCAATAAAACAAGTCTCAATACATTTACAAAGACTAGAATCATATCAAGCATCTTTTCTGACCACAATGCTGAGACTAGGAGTCAACTACAAGAAAAAACTGCAAAAAAACACAAACATGTGGAGGCTAAACAATATGCCACTAAACAACCAATTGGTCATTGGAATAATCAAAGAGAAAATCAAAATATATCTGAACACAAGCATAAGATGGAGGGGCTTCCCTGGTGGCGCAGTGGTTGAGAGTCCGCCTGCCGATTCAGGGGACACGGGTTCGTGCCCTGGTCCAGGAGGATCCCTCATGCCACGGAGCGGCTGGGCCCATGAGCCATGGCCGCTGAGCCTGTGTATCCAGAGCCTGTGGGTCTGGAGCCTGTGCTCCGCAATGGGAGAGGCCACAACAGTGAGAGGCCCACGTACCGCAAAAAAAAAAAACATAAGATGGAAACACAATGATCCAAAATCTATGGGATACAGCAAAAGCAGTGCTAAGAGGGAAGTTTATAACAATACAAGCCCAGTTCAGGAAACAAGAAAAATCTCAAATAAACAACCTAACTTTTTTACACCTAAAGGAACTACAAAAAGAAAAACAAAAAAAATCCCAATGTTAGTAGAAGGAAAGTAACCATAAAGATCAGAGCAGAAATGAATGAAATAGAAACAAAAAGAAAGAAAGAAAGGGAAAGAAAGAGAGAGAGAAAGAAAAGATCAATGAAACTTAGAGCTGGTTATTCGAAAAGATAAACAAAATTGATAAACTTTTAGCCAGACTCATGCAGAAAAAAAGAAAGAAGGCCCAAAGAAATAAAATCAGCAATGAAAAAGAAGTTAAAACTGACACCACAGAAATACAAAGGATCATAAGCAATTACTACTAACAATATACACCAGTAAGATGGACAACATAGAAGTGGATAAATTCCTAGAAACGTACAATCTCCCAAGACTGAATGACAAAGAAATACAAAGTATGAACAGATCAATTACCAGTAAAATACTGCATCAGTAATAAAAAATTCCCAACGAACAAAAGTCCAGGACCAGACAACTTCAGAGGTCAAGACTATCAAACATCTGAAGAAGAATTAATACCTTTCTTTCCTTTATTTATTTATTTGTTTTATTTATACATATATATTTTAACATCTTTATTGGAGTATAATTGCTTTACAATGTTGTGTTAGTTTCTGCTTTATAACAAAGTGAATCAGCTATACATATACCTACATCACCATATCTCCTCTCTCTTGCATCTCCCTCCCACCCTCCCTATCCCACCCCTCTAGGTGGACACAAAGCACGGAGCTGATCTCCCTGTGCTATGCGGCTGCTTCCCACTAGCTATCTATTTTACATTTGGTAGTGTATATATGTCCATTCCACTCTCCCACTTCATCCCAGCTTACCCTTCCCCCTCCCCATGTCCTCAAGTCCATTGTCTATGCCTGCGTCTTTATTCCTGTCCTGCCCTAAGTTCTGAAGAACATTTTTTTTTTAGATTCCATATACATGTGTTAGCATACAAATACCTATCTTTCTTAAGCTATTGCAAAAGTGGCAGAGAAAGGAATGCTTCTGAACTCATTCTATGAGGCCAACATTTCCCTGATGCCAAAACCAGATAAAACACCACAAGGAAAGAAAATTACAGACCAATATCCCTGATGAACATAAATGCAATAATCCTCAATAAAATATTAGCAAACCAGGGCTTCCCTGGTGGCACAGTGGTTAAGAATCCGCCTGCCAATGCAGGGGACGTGGGTTCGAGTGCTGGTCCAGGAAGATCCCACATGCCGCGGAGCAACTAAGCCCATGTGCCACAACTACTAAGCCTGTGCTCTAGGGCCCGTGTGCCACAACTACTGAGCCCACGTGCCACAGCTACTGAAGCCCATGTGCCTAGAGCCCATGCTCTGCAACAAGAGAAGCCACTGCAATGAGAAGCCCGCACACTGCAATGAACAGTAGCTCCCGCTCACAACTAGAGAAAGCCCACACGCAGCAACGAAGACCCAACGCAGCCAAAATAAATAAATAAATAAAATTTATAAAAATACATATATATTAGCAAGCCAAATTCAACAATACATTTAAAGGATCATACACCATGATCAAATGGGATTTATCCCAGGGATGCAAGGATTTTCCAATATCCGCAAGTCAATCAGTGTGATACACCACATCAACAAATTGAAGAATAAAAACCATATGATCATCTCAATAGATGCAGAAAAAGCTTTTGACAAAATTCAATACTCATTTATGATAAAAACTCTCCAGAAAGTGGGCAAAGAGGGAACCTACCTCAACATAATAAAGTCCATATACGACAAACCGACAGCTAACATCATACTCAATGGTGAAAAGCTGAAAGCATTTCTCCTAAGATCAGGAACAAGACAAGGATGTCCACTCTCGCCACTTTTATTCAACATAGTTTTGGAAGTCCTAGCTATGGCAATCAGAGAAGAAAAAGAAATAAAAGGAATTCAAATTGGAAAAGAAGAAGTTAAACTGACTGTTGCAGATGACATGATACGACACATAGGAAATCCTAAAGACACTACCAGAAAACTACTAGAGCTCATCAATGAACTTGGTAAAGTTGCAGGTTACAAAATTAATATGCAGAAATCTGTTGCATTTCTATACACTAACAACAGAAGATCAGAAAGAGAAATTCAAGAAACAATCCCATTTACCATAGCATTACAAATAATAAAATACCAAGGAATAAACCTACCTAAGGAGACAAAAGACCTATACTCTGAAAAGTATAAGATGCTGGTGAAAGAAATTGAAGACAACACAAACAGATGGAAAGATATACCATGATCTTGGATTGGAAGAATCAATATTGTGGAAATGACTATACTACCCCATGGCAATCTACAGATTCAATGCAATCCCTATCAAATTACCAATGGCATTTTTCACAGAATTAGAACAAAAACATCTTAAAATTTGTATGGAGACACAAAAGACCCTGAATAGCCAAAGCAATCTTGAGAACAAAAAACAAAGCTGGAGGAATCAGGCTCCCTAGCTTCAGACTACACTACAAAGCTATAGTCATCAAAACAGTATGGTACTGACACAAAAACAGAAATATAGATCAACAGAACAGGATAGAAAGCCCAGAAATAACTCCATGCACCTATGATCAATTAATCTACAACAAAGGAGTCAATACTATACAATGGTGGAAAGACAGTCTCTTCAATAAATGGTGCTGGGAAAACTGGACAGCTACCTGTAAAAAAAAAAATGAAATTAGAACATTCTTTAACACCATACACAAAAATAAGCTCAAAGTGGATTAAAAACCTAAATGTGAGACTGGATACTATAAAACTCTTAGAGAAAACCATAGGCAGAACACTCTCTGACATAAATTGCAACAATATCTTTTTCGATCTGTCTCCCAGGGTAATGGAAATAAAAACAAAAATAAACAAATAGGACCTAGTTAAACTTAAAAGTTTTTGCACAGCAAAGGAAACCACAAACAAAATGAAAAGGCAACCAAGAGAATGGGAGAAAATATTTGCAAATGATGTGACCAACAAGGGATTAGTCTCCAAAATTTACAAACAGCACGTGTGGCTTAATATCATCAAAACAAACAACCCAATCAAAAAATGAACAGAAGACCTATATAGACATTTCTTCAAAGAAGACATACAGATGGCCAAGAGACACGTGAAAAGATGTTCAACATCACTAATTATTAGAGAAATGCAAATCAAAACTACAATGAGATATCACCTCACACCAGTCACAATGGCTATCATCAGGACTTCCCTGGTGGTACAGTGGTTAAGAATCTGCCTGCCAATGCAGGGGACACAGGTATTAGCCCTGGTAAGGGAAGATCCCACATGCCACGGAGAAACTAGGCCCATGCACCACAACTACTGAGCCTGCACTCTAGAGCCCATGAGCCACAACTACTGAGCCTGCATCCTGCAACTACTGAAGCCCGCGCACCTAGAGCCCGTGCTCTGCAACAAGAGAAGCCACCGCAATGAGAAGTCTGTGCACCGCAACGAAGAGTAGCCCCCACTCGCCCCAACTAGAGAAAAGCCCGCATGCAGCAACAAAGACCCAACGCAGACAAAAATAAATATATAAATACATATATAAATAAATTTTTTAAAAAAGCTATCATCAAAAAATACATAAACCATAAATGCTGGAGAGGGTGTGGAGAGAAGGGAGCCCTCCTACACTGTTGGTGGGAATGTAAATTGGTACAGCCACTATGGAGAACAGTATGGAGGTTCCTTAAAAAACTAAAAACAGAGCTACCATATGATCCTGCAATCCCACTCCTAGGCATATATCTGGAGGAAAACATGGTACAAAAGGATATATGCACCCCAATGTTCACTGCAGCACTGTTTACAATAGCCAAGACACGGAAGCAACCTAAATGTCCATTGACAGAGGAACGGATAAAGAAGATGTGGTACATATATAAAATGGAATGTTACTCAGCCATTAAAAGAATGAAATAATGCCATTTGCAGCAACATGATGGACCTAGAGACTGTCATATTGAGTGAAGTAAGTCAGACAGAGAAAGACAAATACCACATGGTATCACTTATATGCAGAATCTAAAAAGAAATGATACAAAACAGAAACAGACTCACAAACTTAGAGAAGGAGCTTATGGTTACTGGGGGGAAGAATGGGGGGAAGGGAGAGTTAGGGAGTTTGGGATTGACATGTACACACTGCTTTATTTAAAATGGATAACCAACAAGTACCTACTGTATTGCACAGGGAACTCTGCTCAATATTATGTAACAACT
Source organism: Delphinapterus leucas (assembly GCF_059928025.1). Taxonomy (NCBI): domain Eukaryota; kingdom Metazoa; phylum Chordata; class Mammalia; order Artiodactyla; family Monodontidae; genus Delphinapterus; species Delphinapterus leucas. Next base: position 39,064,938 of record NC_143138.1, read on the forward strand.
TAAATGGGAAAAGAATTTGAAAAAGAATAGATACATGTATAACTGAAACACTTTGCTGTACACCTGAAACTACCACAACACTGTTAATCACCTATACTCCAATATAAAATAAAAAGTTTAAAAAAATTTTTTAAAGGAAAAGATATATTGTGCTCATGGACTGGAAGGATTAATATTGTTAAAGTGATGATACTCCTTAAGGCAATCTACAAATTCAATGCAATCCCTATCAAAATATCAATGGCATTTTCATAGAACTATAATAAATAATTCTAAAATTTGTATGGAAACACAAAAGATCCTGAGTGGCCTAAACAATCTTGAGAAAGAATAACAGAGCTGGAGGTATTATGCTCCCTGATTTTAAACTATACTACAAAGAGCTACTACAGTAATCAAAACAGTATGGTAATGGCACAAAAACATAGATCAGTGGAACAGAATAGAGAGCCCAGATGAACCCACACTTACAAGGGCAATTAATCTATGACAAAAGAATCAAGAATATACAATGGGGAAAAGAGAGCTTCTTCAATAAATGGTGCTGGGAAACTGGACAGCTACATGCAAAATAATCAGAATCAAACTGGAGGATGTGGAGATAAGGGAACGCTTGTGCACTGTTGGCGGGAATGTAAATTAGTGCAGCCACTATGGAAAACAGTATGGAGGTTCCTCAAAAAATTAAAAGTAGAACATACAATCCAGCAATTACACTTCTGGGTATTTTTCCAAAGAAAATAAAAACAATAATTCAAAAAGATACATGTGCACCCCTATGTTCATTGCAGCATTGTTTACAACTGCCAAGATATGGAGCAACCTAAGTGTCTATCAATGGATGACTGGATAAAGAAGATGTGGGGTCTGTGTGTGTGTATGGAATATTTTATCAGCCATAAAAAAGACTGAAATCTTGCCATCTACAACAACATGGATGGGCCTAGAGATATTATGCCAAGTGAAATAAGTCAGACAGAGAAAGGCAAATATTGTACGGTTTCATTTACATGTGGAATCTAGAAAACAAAACAGATGAACAAATATAATACAACAGAAACAGAATCATAGATACAGAAACAAAAAGGTGCTTGCCAGAGGGGAGAGGGTGGGGGATGAGTGAAATAGGCGAGAGAAATTAAGAGGTACAAACTTCCAGTTTCAAAATAAATGAGTCATGGGGATGAAATGTACAGTGTGGGGAATACAGTCAATAATAATGTAATGTCTTTGTATGGTGATAGATGGTAACCAGACTTATCATTTTGTAATTCACAGAAATATCAAATCACTGTGTTGTAGTGTTGCAGGTCAAGTATACTTCAAAAAACAAATAAACTCATAGAAAAAAAAAAAACTGGAGGCAAGAAGTCAGAAGGCCGGTATATTCAAAGTGCTCAAATTAAAAAGTCAACCAAAAGTCCTCTATCCAGCAAAACTGTCTTTCAAAAGTGAGGGAGAAATTAAGATATTCCTAGATATACAAAAGCTGAGGAAATTTGTGACCACTAAGAGCTGCTCAAGGGAGACCTCCAAGGTGAAATGAAAGGACCCTAGACAGTACCTCAAAGCCATATGGAGAAATGAATATTTCAATAATGCTAAATACATGGGTAATAATAAAAGCTAGTATTATTATAAAAATGATTTGTAACTGTACTTTGTTTTCTACATGATTTAAGAGACTAATACACCTGAGAAAAAAATTATTAATGTAAAAGTATATTACTGTAACTTTGGTTTGTAACTCCAAATCTTGGTTTTCTACATAATTTAGGAAACATACATTTAAAAGAATGATTACTTATGCATTGGGTACACAATGTATGAAGATGCAATTTTATGACATCAACAAGTGAAATGGTTGGGCATGGAGCTGTAAAGGACCAGTTTTTGTATGTTATGAACCTGCTATAAATTCAAATTAGAATACTATAACTTTATGTTAAATGTACTCTCTATGGTAACTGGAAAAAATAGCTATAGAATATACAAAGAAGAAATTTAAACGTTTCACTAAAAAAACAACAACTAAACACGAAAGAAGACAGGCATGAAGCAAATGAAGGACAAAAAAGCTATGTGACATATAGGAAACAAAAAAACAAATATCACAATAACAGAAGTCTCTCCCTATTGGTAATTGCTTTATTTATTTATTTATTGCGGTACATGGGCCTCTCACTGCTGTGGTCTCTCCTGTTGCGGAGCAAAGGATCCAGACGCGCAGACTCAGCGGCCATCACTCACGGGCCCAGCCGCTCCGTGGCATGTGGGATCTTACCAGACCGGGACACGAACCCCTGTCCCCTGCATTGGCAGGCGGACTCTAAACCACTGCGCCACAAGGGAGGCCCAGTAATTACTTTAAATGTAAGTGGATTCAACTCTCCATTCAAAAGACAGAGATGGGCAGAATGGATGAATACACATGATCCAAGTATATGCTGCCTACAAGAAACTCACTTGAGATCCAAAAACACAAACATGTTGAAAATGAAAGAATAAAAAAAATATTCCATACAAATTGTAACAAAAATAGGGCAGGAATGGATATACTAACATCAGACATAATAGACTTTAAATCAGAAAAGCTTACAAAACAAAGAAGGACATTATATATTAATAAAAGTTTCAGTACAGCAAGAAACTTTAACAATTACAATGTTTAAGTACCTAATGACCAACCATTAAAATATAGGAAGCAAAAATGGACAGAATTGAAGGGAGAAAGAGACATTTCTACAATAACAGTTGGAGACATCAATACCCCACTTGCAAGAATGGATAGAACAACCAGACAGAAGATAATTAAGGAAACAGAGGACTAGACCTAACAGACATATACAGAACACAACCCAACAATAACATGATATACATACTTCTCAAGTACACCTGGGGCATTTTCCAAGAGAAAGCATATGTTTGGCCACAAATTAAGTCTCAATAGATTTTGAAAAGATAAATGTCTTACAAAGTATCTTCTCTGACCACAATAAGATGAAGTTAGAAATCAAGTACAAAGAAAACTGGAAAGTACACAAAATTGTGGAAATTAATATACTTTAAAAAACAGGAGTCAAAAAATAAATCACAAGCGATATTTTAAAAAAAACTAAAGATAAATGAAAATAAAACACAGCATACCAAAACTTATGAGACACAGCAAAAGTGGTACTAAGGGGAATTATTTTTTTTTTTTTGGTCATGCCACACAGCTTGTGGGATCTTAGTTCCCCAACCAGGGATTGAACCAGGCCCTCAGCAGTGAAAGCGCTGAGTCCTAACCACTGGACCACAAGGGAATTCCCTAAGGGGAAATTTTTTAGCTATAAACACTTACACTAAAAACCAAGAAAGATCTCAAATCAACAACCTAACTTTATAATTTAAGTAACTAGAAAAAAACCAAACTAAACCCAAAAGTAGCAGAAGAAAGGAAATAATAAAGATATGAGTAGATATGGATGAAATGGAGAATAGAAAAGTAATACAGAAAATCAATGTTATGATAAGTTAGTTCTTTGAAAATATCAAGAAATTTGCAAAACTTTAGCTAGATAGACTAAAAAAGAGAGAAGACTCAAGTTAGTAAAATCAGAAATTAAAGTGGGGAGATTACTACCAATTCTATAGAAATAAGAGACCACAGTGAACTATTATATGCCAGCAGACTGGACAACCTAGAATAAATGGATAAATTTCTAGAAACACACAAGCTACCAAGACTGAATCAGGAAGAAATTGGAGATCAATTACTAGCAAGGAGATTGAATCAGTGAGTAAAAATCTCCCAATGAAGAAAGGCCCAGGACCAGATGGCTTCACCGGTGAATTCTATCAAACATTTAAAGAAAAATTAACATCAATTCTTCTCAAACTCTTCTAAAAAATCAAAGAACTGGGAACATTCCCAAACTCATTGTCAAACAAGACAATGGTGCCCACCCTCAGCACTCCTACTCAACACAGTATTGAAAGTCCCATCCAGAGCAATTAGGCAAGAAAAATAAGTAAAAGGCATCAGAATCAAAAAGGGGGACTTCCCTGGTGGCCCAGTGGCTAAAACTCCACACTCTCAATGCCGGGGGCCTGGGTTCGATCCCTGGTCAGGGAACTAGATCCCACATGCCGCAACTAAGACTTCGCATGCCACAACTAAAAGATCCCACATGCCGCAACTAAAAGATCCTGCATGTGCAACTAAAGATCCTGTGTGCGGCAATAAAGATCCCGCGTGCTGCAACTAAGGCCCAGCACAGCAGAATGAATGAATAGGAAGAAAGGAAGGAAGGAAGAAAGAAAGAGGTTGGAAACTATAAAAAAAAAAAAAAGAGTCTCTGCTCCCGCTCTGCCCAACTGATGGATGATGGGGCCTCTAGGTGCCTGGCGTGGCCTGGAGTGGCTGCTGGGTCTCTAATTCCTCTCCTACATCCCCTTCACCCTGCTCGTGGACCTGCAGGCAGTGCTGCCGCGTGATCTCTGAGATCCCCGTGGAACTGAGAAACCTGCGGCTGTGGTAGACTGAGGAGTTCAAAGACCCCTGCTACAGAACCCGTCGGTGTGGTTTAAATCCTTCCTGTTTTGAGAGCTTGTGTTTCAGCTGCTCTTCTTTCCCATTGCAACATATGCCTTCTTCAAAGAAGGCTGCAGGTGGATCCACACCCCTGCAATCATCTACTCAGTTCACACCATGACAACTCTGATTCTAACCCTCTCCACATTTCTACTCGAGGATTTCTCCAAAGCCAGTTGTTTCAGAGGACAAGGACCTAAGACTTTCCACGAACGACTATTCCTTATATCTGTCTACACCCCCTACTTTCTCATCCCTCTCATACTTCCTCTTTTCTTGTTGTGGAACCCCTACCACAAGTCTGAGGATAAAAGAAAGAAAAAATGAGGAAAAATAAACCCAGGTCCAGTGGAGACGTGACCATGGGGCAGTTTCCTGTTGGACCCAGTACCAGGAAAATGCTCAGAACCCATATTTTCAGTAGTATTTGAAACACACCAGCAGCAACACACACGATCAAGACACTGGCAGGAGGCCCATCAAACCCTCACCTTCCAAGGGTACTGGCACAAACAGACCAATCACCTGAGGATGAGCAGAGGGGTGTGGGCTAGGTTATAGGGAAATGGTGCCAAAGGCCTTACTGTGTGCCCAAGTGCCACTGCAGAATTACTAAAGGCAGGACCAGACCAGAAACTAGATAAACTTCCAAGCAACATGGCCTACGTGGCATGTTCATGAGTCATGTGACCCACAGTATACATGTGACTAACCCTAGACTCATGATTCTCTACAGCATATCACTGGGATGTCTCAGGCCATTTTTAAGTTTGAAGTTATGCCTCTGTAATATTCATTAAAAATTGTTTTCTTGTCCCCACCCCTAGGTGGGGGTGAGCTATTCTGTAAGAGGTTTAAACTTAGTTTTCCTTAAGGTTCAACCTTGGCATGACTTTCAGTCAGAAATGGGTCAAATTGGAAGGGGTATTGTTTCTGTCTTAAACAGGTCATCCAGGAGAAGAGATTTTTTAAAGCCTCCTCGTTTATCCTCTTTCCAAGCCTTAGTCTTCTATTACCTTTTACACACCACCTAACCTAAGTTCCTTTACTCTGAGATCTGGTGTCTCAGACCTGAGCTGGAGGTGTGCCTCCTACTGGATAACTTCATCCTACCTAATAGTTTAATAATTCCTTCCTGTCTTGTTCAGTCAAAGGTAGCGGGTGAGGGGAGCTGGGCATGACAGGTCCAGTGTGTGCATATAGGGTCTCTTCACGTTAGTATTTGATATTCTGCTAGCTTTCTCTAAATTCATACTCAAGGCCAACTCAAAAAAAAAAAAAAGACTTGTGAACACATGGAAAATGGTAGACGCTGGTTCTGGTTATTAGTTCCCCATTTTTGCCTGTTTCGCTTACAAGCCCTAATGGCCTGATTGTTGGGAGTATCGTCTGACTCGTGTGTCTGTTCAAAATAAAGGCAGGTGCTGACCAACAAAAAAAGCGGGGGGGCTTCCCTCGTGGCACAGTGGTTAAGGAGCTGCCTGTCAATGCAGGGGACATGGGTTCAAGCCCTGCTCCAGGAAGATCCCACATGCCACAGAGCAACTAAGCCTGTGTGCCACAACTACTGAGCCTGCACTCTAGAGCCTGCGAGCTGCACAACAAGAGAAGCCACCGCAATGAGAAGCCTGTGCATCACAATGAAGAGTAGCCCCCGCTCACCACAACTAGAGAAAGCCCACGCACAGCAGCGAAGACCCAACACAGCCAAAAATAAATTAAGTAAAAATTTTTTTTAAATATTTTTAAAAATACGCCCAATTTATTTAAAAAAGAAAAGGAAGAAATAAAATTGGCTCTATTTGTAGATGATATGATTTTATATACAGAAAACACTGAAGACTCCACCAGAAAACTGTTAGAACTAAGAAATAATGTCAGTAAAGTTGCAGGACACAAGATTAACATTAAGAAATCAGTGGTGGGGACTTCGCTGGTGGTGCAGGGGTTAAGAATCCACCTGTCAGTGCAGGGGACAGGGGTTCGAGCTGGTCCGGGAAGATTCCACATGCCTCAAAGCAGCTAAGCCTATGTGCTACAACTACTGAGACTGTGCTCTAGAGCCTGCGAGCCACAACTACTGAACCCACGTGCCACAACTACTGAAGCCTGCACTCCTAGAGCCCATGTTCCACAATAAGAGAAGCCACCGCAGTGCAAAGCCTGCACACCACAGCGAAGAGTAGCCCCTGCTCGCTGCAACTAGAGAAAGCCCACTCACCGCAACAAAGACCCAACACAGCCAAAAATAAATAAATAAAAACCAGTGGTGTTTCAGTATCCTAACAACGAATTAGCTGAAAAAGAAATCAAGAAAATAATCCCATTTACAATAGCATCAAAAACAATAAATACTTGGGAATAAATTTAAGCAAGGAAATGAAAAATCTCTATGCTGAAAACTATAAGACGTTGATAAAAGAAACTAAAGAAGACACAAATAAATGGAAAGGCATGCCATGCCTCTGGGTTGGAAGAATTAATACTGTTAAAACATCCATACTACCCAAGCCAACTGTTCAGTGCAATCTCTATCAAGATTCCAATGGCATTTTTTAACAGAAGTAGAAATAATAATTCTAAATTTTATATGGAACCACAAAAGACCCCAAAGAGCCAAAACAATCCTGACCAAGAAGAACAAAGCAGGAGGCATCATTCCTGATTTCAAGCTATATTATAAAGCTATAGTCATCAAAACAGTTTGGTGCTGGCATAAAAACAGCCACATATACCAATGGAATAGAATTGAGAGCCTATTTATTAGAAAATAAACCCATTCATACACAGTCAACTAGGATTTATTAAGGGAGCCAAGAATACTCAGTGGAGAAGACAGTCTCTTCAATACAACAATGGTGGGAAAATTGAACATTCACATGTAAAAGAATAAAAGTAGACCCCTATCTCATACCACTCACAAAAATTAACTCAAAATGGATTAGAGACTTAAAATTTTAAGACCAAATGACAAATGCTGGAAAGGGTGCGGAGAAAAGGGAACCCTTGTACCCTCTTGGTGGGAATGTAAGTTGGTGCAGCCATTATGGAGAACAGGATGGAGGTTCCTCAAAAAGAAATAAAAATAGAGTTGCCATATGATCCAGCAATCCCACTCCTGGGCATATATCTGGACAAAACTATAATTCAAAAAGATACATACACCCCTATGTTCACAGCAGCACTATTCACGATAGCCAAGACATGGAAATAACCTAAATGTCCATTGACAGAGGGATGGATAAAGAAGATGAGGTACCTATGAACAATGGAATACTACTCAGCCATAAAAGAAGAATGAAATAATGCCATTTGCAGCAACATGAATGTAACTAGAGATTATCATACTAAGTGAAGTAAGTCAGAAAGAGAAAGACAAATACCATATAATATCACTCATATGCGGAATCTAAAATATGACACAAATGAACCTATCTAGGAAACAGAAACAGACTCACAGACATAGAGAACAGACCTGTACTTGCCAAGGGGAAAGGGGGTAAGGGAGGGATGGAGTGGGAGTTTGGGGTTAGCAGATGCAAACTATTATACATAAAATGGATAAACAACAAGGTCCTACTGTATTGCACAGGGGACTATATTTAATATCCTGTGATAAATCATAATGGAAATGAATATTAAAAAGAATGTAGGGACTTCCCCTGTGGTCCAGTGGTAAAGAATTCACCTTCCAATGCAGGGGACGAGGGTTCGATCCCTGGTTGGGGAACTAAGATCCCACATGCTGTGGGGCAACTAAGCCCACACGTCACAACTAGAGAGAAAACCCACATGCTACAACTAGAAAGAAGCCCGAGCAGTGCAATGAAGAGCCCACGCACCACAATGAAAAAGATCCCACATGTCTCAACAGAGATCCCGCGTGCCGCAACTAAGACTTGATACAGCTAAAATAATAATTAATTAAATATTTTTAAAAATTAATTTTAAAAAATAAAAGGAATGTATATATATGTGTAACTGAATCACTTTGCTGTATAGCAGAAATTAACAGAATATTGTATATCAACTATACTTCAATTAAAAAAAGAAAAGGAATTTAAAACTTAAAAAAAAGATTTAAATTGTAAGACTGAAAACCATAAAACTCTTAGAAGAAAATAGGAGAAACCTCCTTGACATAGGTCTTGGCAATGATTGTTTGGATGTGACACCTAAAGCAAGTGAAATACATCAAAACAAACAAGTGAAACTACAAACTGAAAGGCTTCTGCACAACAAAAGAAATGATCAACAAAATAAAATGACACTACAGAATCGGAAAAAAATATCTGCAATTCATATATCTGATAAGGGACTAAATCTGAAATATACAAATAACTCACACAACTCAATAGCAAAACCAAAATAAAACAAATACAGTTGACCCTTGAGCAACATGGGTGTTAGGGGCCTCAACTCTCCGAGCAGTCAAAAATCCGAGTTTAACTTTATAGTTGGCCCTCCTTCTCCTCACTTCCACATCCAAGGATTCAACCAACCACAGACTATGCAGCACTGTATTTACCATTGACAAAAACCCACGCGTAAGTGGACATTTATAGTTCAAACCCGTGTTGTTCAAGGTCATTATAATCCAATTAAAAAATGGACAAAGGACATGAATTAACATTTTTCCAGAGAAGATATAAAAATGGCCAACAGGTATAGGAAAAGGTACTCAACATCACTAACCATCAGGGAAATGCAAATCAAAACAACAAGATACCACTTTATACCTGGTAGAATGGCTATCATCAAAAAGACAACAAATGCTGGCAAGGATATGGAGAAAAGGGAACCCTTGTGCACTGCCGGTGGCATGATAAATTGGTACAGCCATTATGGAAAAAAATATGGGGGTTGCCCAAAAAATTAAAAATAGAAATACTATATGATTCAGCTATACTATTTCTGGGAATATATCCAAAGGAAATGAAATACTATGTCACAGAGATATCTGCACCCCCATGTTCACTGCAGCATTATTTACAATAGCCAAGACATGTATACAACCTAAGTGTCCATCAACAGATGAATGGATAAAGAAGTAGTGGTATATACACAGTGGAATATTATTCAGCCATAAAAAGGAAGGAAATCTTGGGCTTCCCTGGTGGTGCAGTGGTTGAGAGTCCACCTGCCGATGCAGGGGACACGGGTTCATGCCCCGGTCTGGGAAGATCCCACATGCCGCGGAGCGGCTGGGCCCGTGAGCCATGGCCGCTGAGCCTGCGCATCCGGAGCCTGTGCTCCGCAACGGGAGAGGCCACAACAGTGAGAGGCCCGCGTACTGCACAAAAAAAAAAAAAAAAAAAAAAAGGAAGCAAATCTTGAGATCTGCAACAACATGGATGGACCTTGAGGGCATTATGCTAAGTGAAATAAGTCAGTCAGGGAAAAACAAATACTGTATAATCTCACTTATATGTGGAATCTTTAAAAAAAAAAAAACCTCATAGAGAAAAGATCAGATTTGTGGTTACCAGAGGTTGGGTGTGGGGGAATTGGATGAAAGTGGTCAAGAGGTACAAACTCCCAGTTATAAGATAAATCAGTACTGGGGATGTAATGTACAACTTGATGACTACAGTTAACACTGCTTTATAGTATGTGTGGAAATTTTTAAAAGAGTAGACCATCACAAGGAAAAACCATTTTTTCCTTTTCTTTAAATCTGTATGGATGATGGACATTAAACTTATTATGGTAATCATTTCACAAGATGTGACAGTCAGTGCTGTACACTTTAAACTTACATAGTGCTCTATGTCGATTATATTTCAATAAAACTGTATGTCGATTACATTTCAATAAAACTGTCAATTATATTTTCAATAAAAAGTATTTATTTCAATAAAAGAAATAATTTTATTTCTTGAAGTAAAATTTCAAGAAAAATTGAGAAAAAGACACTATCCACAGAGTAAAAAGGCAACCCACAGAATGGGAGAAAGTATTTGTAAATCATATATCTGATAAGGAATTAATATCCACAATATATGGAGAACTCCTAAACTCAACAGCAAGAAAATAATTGATTCAAAAATGGACAAAGGACTTGAATAAACATTTCTACATAGATGATACACAAATGGCCAAGAAACACATGAAAATATGCTCAACATCGCTAATCAGAATTAAATGTAAATCAAAACTACAATGAGATATCACCTTACATCCACTGTGATGGCTACTATCAAATAAACAGAAAACAAGTGTCAGAAAGGACATGGAGAAATTGGAAACCTTGTGCACTACTGGTGGGAATGTAAAAGCTACAGCCACTGTGGAAAACCGTGTGGCAGTGCCTCAAAAAATTAAAAGTAGGATTACCATATGATCTAGCAATCCCACTACTGCATATATACCCAAAAGAACTGAAAGCAGGTTTTTAGGAGATATTTTTACACCCATGTTCACAGCAGCATTACTCACAATAGCTAAAACATGGAAGTCACCCAAGTGTCCATCACTAAATGAAAGGACAGGCAAAACACAGTATATGCATATAAAGGAATTTTTTTTTTTGGCTGTGCTACGCAGCTGGCGGGATCTTAGTTCCCAAACTAGGGATTGAACCTGGGCCCCCAGCAGTGCAAGTGCAGAGTCCTAACCACTGGACCACCAGAGAATTCCCCATATAATAGAATATTATTCAGCCTTAAAAAGGAAAGAAATTCTGACACATATGACTACGTGGTTGAACCTTGAGGACATTATGCTAAATGAACTAAGCCAGTCACAAAAGGACAAATACTGTTTGATTCCACTTATGTGACATATCTAGAGTAGTCAAAATCATAAAGATACAAATTGTATGGTGGTTACCAGGGGTTGGGACGAGCAGAGAATGGGCAGATGTTGGTTAATGGGCATAAAGTTTCAGATCCGCAAGACGAAAAGATTTATGGGGATGGATGGTAGTGATGGCTGCACAGCAATGTGAATGTATTTAAGACCATTAAACTTTACATGTTAAAATGGGTAAGATGGTAAATTTTACGAGTATTCTAACACAATAAAAGAAATGTGGGACTTCCCTGGTGGCACAGTGGTTAAGAATCCTCCTGCCAATGCAGGGGACACAGGTTTGATCCCTGGTCCGGCAAGATCCCGTGTGCCGTGGAGCAACTAAGCCCATGCGCCATAACTACTGAGCCCGTGCACCACAACTACTGAAGCCCGCATACCCTAGAGCCCGCATGCCGCAACTACTGAACCCACATGCCACTACTACTGAAGCCCGTGCACTCTAGGGCCTGCATGCCGCAGCTACTGAGCCCATGTGCTGCTACTATTGAAGCCCGTATGCCTAGAGCCTGTGCTCCAAAACAAGAGAAGCCACTACAATGAGAAGCCCACGCACCACAACGAAGAGTAGCCCCTGCTCGCCGCAACTAGAGAAAGCCCGCACGCAGCCACGACGACCCAACACAGCCAAAAAAAAAATAAAAAATTAAAAAAAAGAAATGTGAAGTGGAAAGTTTTCCTTAGAAGTACTTCTAGGACCACCCTCCTAGTCAGCAACCAGCAAGCCCCCAAACACTTATGGCCCATCTGGGTACCACTGTTCTATATGCAGGGGATCCTGAGAGAGGGACAGGGCCCTTGTGCTCGAGCAGCTCACAGACAAGTAGGAAAGGAAGCAAGGAGATGGTTGGACCACGGCAGAGCATCTGTCGCCTGCTATTCAGACCTACAAAACCTGGAGAACAGAGCAGGAAACCTAATTCTGCCTCCTCAGTATCCTGCTCGTACAGTGTCCCAGCCAGGGCCCACCCCACAGCCAACGTCCAGACCCACTACATGCACATGGCCCTTCTGCAACACCATCTGATGTAGGTTCCTGCCCTGATGCAGACCCTGCCCTGGGCCCAGTCTGGGTAAGTTTCTCCTGGTGGCAGAATCTTAACTTCCTCCTTGGAGCAGTACCTCCCTCTTTAAAGGAGCTCCAGGCAGAAGTCTGGGGAGTCGGGGGGCTGTTTTTCAGTGATTCACCCACTAGACTGCAGCTACAAAATCCCCAGAAGTTCCCTTTAGTTAACAAAGCAACTGGACGGATACACCATGCCTAACCTCGTTTACTGCATAGCTACTTAGAAAGTATTGAGTTTCAAAGAAACAAGTTTGATGCTTAATTAGAACTACCCCCTGCCCTTATGAATGTAAATTGGTACAGCCACTATGGACAACAGTATGGAGGTTCCTTAAGAAACTAAAAATAGAGCTACCATATGATCCAGCAGTCCCACTCCTGAGCATATATCCAGAGAAAAACATGGTTCGAAAGGATACGTGCACTCCAATGTTCATTGCAACGCTGTTTACAATAGTCAAGACATAGAAGCAACCTAAATGTCCATTGACAGAGGAATGGATAAAAAAGATGTGGTACACATACACAATGGAATATTACTCAGCCATTAAAAAGAATGAAATAATGCCATTTGCAGCAACATGGGTGGACCTGGAGATGATCATACTAAGTGAAGTAAGTCAGACAGAGAAAGACAAATGTCATATGATACACTTACATGCAGAATATAAAAAGGTGATATAAATGAACTTATTTACAAAGCAGAAACAGAGTCACAGACTTAGAGAATGAACTTACGGTTACCGGGGGGAAGGGTCGGGGTGAAGGATAGACTGGGAGTTTGGGATTGAGATGTACACACTGCTATATTTAAAATACATAACTAATAAGGACCTACTGTATAGCACAAGGAACTCTGCTCAATATTCTGTAATAACCTAAATGGGAAAAGAATTTGGAAAAGAATAGACACATGTACATGTATAACTGAATCACTTTGCTGTACACCTGAAACTAATACAACACTGTTAATCAACTACATTCCAATATAAAATATTTAAAAAAACAACATAAAAGGGGAGAACAAAGAACTACCCCTCTTAGAGGGGCGTCAGTTCCCAATATTGAGGGGAGACCCACCCCCTTGCTGCTGACCTGGCCTCGCTGCAGACAGCACTGCTCTGTTGGAGGGGGCTGTTGAATCCCTCTCCCCTCTCTCCTCAGCACAGTTTCTGGAAGGGTGTCTAAGCTTCCTCTGAGCCCAGCTGTGGCTTATTAACAGGGGCAGATGGTAATAAGACTTTACAGTGAAGCATGCACTCTTCAGTTGTTATCAAACATGACAGCAAATAAACCAAGTGCCACCTTCAGGCTGTGAATCTGGGCCTCAAGAACAAAGTTTTGTGGGACGATCCAAGTTGGCTGTATGATGGCCGGGACCAGATTTCCTGTGGACAGTGCTACACACCTCTGTGCTGCGATTTCACCCTCCTGACTCCAAAATGATGCTCCCCCAGAAGGTCCTCGTCAGGGCTTCGAAATCTGAGGAGCCCCGAGGCCAAGTGGCAAGAGCGTGGGATCAGGTCCAGCTCTGTGTTGAAAGGAAGTGATTTTGGTCAAGTCACCTCTTCCCTCTTGAGACTTCAGTTTCCTCACATGTAAAACAGCTAATATTTATTTAACTTTTCACATTTTAATTGTGGTTAAAAAAACCCATAAAACTTATCATCTTAATCATTTTTAAATGTATAGTTCAACAGTGTTAAGCATTTTTCCACTGTTGTGCAACCAATCTCCAGAACTTCTTCATTGTGCAAAACTGCAACTCTATACCCACCAACCCAATTCCCCATTCTCCCCTCCTCCCCAGCCCCTGGCAACCACCATTCTACTTCCTATTTCTATAAATTTGACTACTGTAGATTCCCTCATATAAGTAGGATCATGCAGTATTTGTCTCTTTGTGATTGGTTTATTTCACTTAGAAAAATGTCCTCAAGGTTCATCCATGTTGTAGCATTATGTCGGAATTTCCTTCCTTTTTAAGGCTGAATAATATTCCTTTGTATGTATATACCATATTTTGTTTATCCATTCAACCACCGATGGACACTTGGGTTGCTTCCACCTTTTGGCTGTTGTGAGTAATACTGCTGTGAACATAAGGGTACAAATATCTCTTTGAGATCCTTCTTTCAGTTCCTTTGGACATAGACCCAGAAGTGAGGTTGCTGGATCACAGGATGATTCTAATTTTTGAAGAACCACCACAGTGTTTTCCGTGGAGGCTGGACAATTTCACATTCCCACCAACAGTGAACAAGAGTTCCAATTTCTCTACATCAGGGGTCCCCAACCCTCAGGCCACGGACCGCTACTGGTCCGTGGCCTGTTAGGAACCAGACCGCAGAGTAGGAGGTGAGTGGCCGGCGAGCGAGTGAAGCTTCATCTGTATTTACAGCCGCTCCCCATCACTCGCGTTACTACCTGAGCTCCGCCTCCTGTCAGATCAGCGGCGGCAGTAGATTCTCATAAGAGCGTGAACCCTACTGTGAACTGCGCATGCGAGGGATCGAGGTTGCCTGCTCCTTATGAGAATCTAATGATGATCTGAGGTGGAGCTGAGGCGGTGATGCTCGTGCTGGGGAGCGGCTGCAAATACAGACTATCATTAGCAGAGAGGTTTGACTGCACAGAGACCATAATAAATCAACTGCTTGCAGACTCATATCAAAACCCTATCAGGGAGTGGCAAGGGACAATTAAGCTGCATCTGGTGGCAGACTTTAAGTCAGAATCCGACACTTATTTTAGTCTGCGTGTGGCCCACCCATTATTTTATTTACCACTTCTGTCCGCACCTTTTTCCCGCACTGCACACTTGTCTCAGTCACAGTTTTGGTAAGTCCACAAGCTAACCCTAGCCAAAATGAGTAAAAAACAAATGTCGCTGGAGAGCATCTTTGCGCATTCTCATCACTGGAGAAATGTCTATTCAAGTCCAGTAGACTGGTCCTTCCATCATTGGAAGGACCCAATGATGAGACAGCAGAAGACTCTAAGACTGCCAACAAAAAGAAAGCTTCATTTAAAAGAAAATACCAAGAGTCCTATTCAAATTATGGGTTCATTGCAACAGGTGAATCACATTCTCCAAGCCTGCTTTGTATAATATGTGGTGACCGGCTATTCAACGAAGCCATGAAACCTTCAAAACTGCTTTGCCACATGGAGACTAAGCACCCTGAATTAAAAGACAAGCCTTTGGAGTTTTTCAAAAGAAAAAAAACATGAACACAAAGAACAGAAGCAATTATTGAAGGCCACCACTTCATCAAATGTGTCTGCACTGAGAGCATCATTCTTAGTGGCTAACTGCATTGCTAAAGCTAAGAAGCCCTTTACTATTGGTGAAGGGTTGATCCCGCCTGCAGCTATGGACATTTGTTGTGAACTTTTAGGAGAGGCTGCAGTCCGAAAGATGGCATGTGTTCCTCTTTCGGCTAGCACCGTAACTAGAAGAATTGATGAAATAGCAGAGGATACTGAGGCACAATTGTTAGAGAGGATTAATGGGTCACTGTGGTACGTGATTCAGGTTGACGAGTCTACCGATGTTGACAACAAGGCAACAATGCTTGTTTCCGTGTGATATATTTTTCAGGAGGACGTGCATGAGGATATGTTATGTGCACTTTTGTTGCCAACCAACACCACAGCTGCAGAATTATTCAAGTCTTTGAATGATTACATATCAGGAAAACTGAATTGGTCATTTTGTGTCGTTATATGCATGGACAGAGCGGCTGCCATGACTGGATGGCTTTCTGGTTTCACCACTCCAGTCAAAGAGGTCGCTTCTGAATGTGAGTCTACGCACCGTGTCATCCATAGAGAAATGCTGGCTAGCCGAAAAATGTCACCTGAACTTAACAACGTTTTACAGGATGTGATTAAAATCATCAACCACATCAAAGTACATGCCCTTAACTCACATCTGTTCACGCAGCTCTGTGAGGAGATGGGTGCAGAGCACACACGTCTTCTCTTATACACAGAAGTGAGATGGCTTTCTAAAGGGAGATCACTGGCCAGAGTTTCTGAGTTACGAGAGCCACTCCAGAGATTTCTTTTATTTTTTTTAAAGATCTTATATATTTAGACTGCGCCGGGTCTTAGTTGTGGCATGTGGGCTTCTTAGTTGCGGCATGCATGAGGGATCTAGTTCCCCAACTAGGGATCGAACACAGACCCCCTGTACTGGAAGAGTGGAGTCTTACCCACTGGACCACCAGGGAGTCCCATCCAGAGATTTCTTTTAGAAAAATAGTCACCACTGGCAGCACATTTCAGTGACACAGAATAGGTCGCAAAACTTGCTTACTTGTGTGACATATTCAACCTGCTCAGTGAGTTCAATCTGTCACTTCAGGGGAGAACAACAACTGTGTTCAAGTCGGCAGATAATGTGGTGCCTTCAAAATCAAACTGGAATTATGGGGGCGATGAGTGAACATTGGGATTTTTGACATGTTTCAAACATTAGCAGAGATTTTGAAAGAGACTGAGCCAGGGCCTTCTTTCTTCCAGCTGGTGCACGATCACCTATCTCAGCTTTCAAAAGAGCTTGAGCATTACTTCCCAACCACAAAAGACTCCCGAATTGGGGAGGAATGGATCCGTGACCCATTTGTGAATAAGCCAGCTGAATCAACTTTGTCCGTGCTAGAAGACGATCAACTGCTTGAGATCTCAAATGACGGTGGCCTTAAAAGTATGTTTGAGACAACTTCAAATCTCCTTATGTTCTGGATTAAAGTCAAGGTGGAATATCCTGAGATTGCCACAGAAGCACTGAAAAGCCTGCTTCCATTTCCAACATCCTGTCTTTGTGAAGCAGGGTTTTCTGCAGTGACAGCGACGAAAACGAGATTACGGAGTAGACTGGACCTAAGCAACACACGTCGGGTGTCACTGTTGCCCATCACTCCTAGATGGGACCATCCAGTTGCAAGTAAACAAGCTCAGGGCTCCTACGGATTCTGCATTATGGTGAGTTGTATAATTATTTCATTATATATTATAATGTAATAATAATAGAAATAAAGTGCATAGTAAATGCAATGCGCTTGAATCATCCCGAAACCACCCCTCTCCCCCATCCATGGAAAAACTGTCTTCCACAAAACCGGTCCCTGGTGCCAAAAAGGTTGGGGACCACTGCTTTACATCCTCACCAACACTTGCTATTCTCTGTTTTTTTTTTTGATTAGCAGCCATCCTTATGGTTATGAGGTGATATTTCATTGTGGTTTTGACTTGCATTTCCCTAATGTTTAGTGATGTTGAGCATCTTTTCATATGCTCGTTCGCCTTTTGTATATCATCACTGGAGAAATGTCTATTCAAGTCCTTTCCGTATTTTTTATTCTGGTTATTTGGGGTTTTTTTGCTGTTGAGTAATAATAGCTTACATTTATTTAGCTCACATTATAGTGTAGAAACTATGCTCAGGACCAAACTAAGACAGGCAGTACCCTGGCAGGCTAACACTCTGGTGTCATTTCAAACTCACAGTCTTTTTTTTTTTTTTGAAGTATAGTTGATTTACAACATTGTGTTAGTTTCAAGTATACAGCAAAGTGATTCAAGTTATATTTTCTTTTTATTTCCCATTACAGGTTAGTACAAGATATTGAATATTATTCCTTATGTTACAGAGTAAATCCTTGTTGCTTATCTATTTAATATACAGTGGTTTGTTCATCCCATACTCCTAATTTATCCCTCCCCCTCTTTTCCCCTTTGGTAACCATAAGTTTGTTTTCTATGTCTGTGAGTCTATTTCTGTTTTGTAAATAGATTCATTTGTATTGTTTTTTAGATTCCACATATAAGTGATATCATATTTGTCTTTCTCTGATTTACTTCACTTAGTATGATATTTTCTAGGTCCATCCATATTGCTACAAATGGCAATATCTCATGCTTTCTTATGGCTGAGTAATATTCCATTGTGTATATATACCACATCTTCTTTATCCACCCACTTATGGACACTTAGGTTGCTTCCATGTCTTGTATATAGTAAACAGTGCTGCTATGAACACTGGGGTGCATGTACCTTTTCCAATTAGAGTTCAAATCCATAGTCTTTAAATATTTGCTAAACATTTACTTGGAGGGAAGAGGAACAAGGAGAAACTGATTTCCTGTTATTAAAACATATATATGGATGCAGCATTATTCACAATAGTCAAGACATGGAAACAACCTAAGTGTCCACTGATGAATGAATAAAGAAGATGTGATGTATATATACAATGGAATATTATTCAGCCATGAGAGAGAAAGATATCCTGCCATTTATGACATGGATGGACCTTGAGGGCATTATACTAAGTGAGATAAATCAGACAGAGGAAAACAAATATTCTATGATACAACTCACACACGGAATCTAAAAAAGACAAACACATAGAAACAGAGTGGCAATTACCAGGGGCTGTGAGGTGGGGGAAATGGGGAGATGTTGTTAAAGGATACAGATTTGCAACTAGAAGAGAAGTAAGTTCTGGAAATCTAATGCACAGCATATTGTTTACAGTCAACAACACTGTATTATAAACTTCAAGGTTGCTAAGGGCCTAGATCTTAAATGTCCTCACCACAAAAAATAATTATGTGCCAATAGAGGTGCTAGCCAGTGCTAGTGGTAATTCTAATGCAATATGTAAATATTTCCAATCAACATGCTGTACACCTTAAACTTACACAATGTTATAAATCAACTATATCTCAATTTTTTTTTAAATATGTAGAAACAGATCCACTAATTCACCCCTACTGGCCACAGTCTGAACAAAAAGATTTTGGTTTGGTTCTTTTTGTTTGTTTTATAAAATCGTTCCAACTTTTCTGAAATTCTTGTTCTCCCTTCAGTTTTTGTCTTGATCTTCCAAACCAGATAAATTCTTGGGAGGCATATTAAAGGGCTTAGGATTTTGATAATGAAATGAATCACTCCTTCCCAATAAACAGCATCAAGCCAAGCATTACTCAGTCTTGCAGTTTCAGCTGAGTGCCCTGCCAACTTTCAGCTGATGGAGACAGAGACTCCATACAAGTGCTGGAAAACTCTCACAAGATAGGTAGGTGCTAGCAAGCAAAGCTTTCCATCTCCTCTTGTGGGTGCTGGATCAATTTGCATTTCAAGTTATATAAGGAGACGTCTGTAGAGACCTGAGTGGCCTGACAGATACTGCTGATTTACCGAAGTGATTTTTTAATTAGGAAATGTTTGTAAGATACACGTAAGTGTAGAAAGTAATGATACCCATGTACTCATCACTAAGCATAAACAGGTGGTGACATTTTTTTCATTTTTAAGAAATAAAATGTTTCAGGGGAATTCCCTGGCTGTCCAGTAGTTAGGACTCCTTGCTTCCACAGCAAGGGGCACAGGTTCCATCCCTGGTCAGGGAACTAAGATCCCGCAAGCTGAACAGCGAAGGAAGGAAGGGAGGGAAATGTTTCAAATACAACTGAAGTTCCACATCTTTTCCCTGACCGTCCCTCCTCAGAGGTACCTATTATCCTGGAGTTAGTGCATGTCATTCCGGTGAATGATTTTGCTTTCACTGTGTACTTATCTACAAACAACCTAGGCTATTGCTTTGGGTGTTTGTAAGTTTCACATAAATGATAGCTATGTGGCCATCTGTCACTATTTTGGCTGCTCAGTGTCTGAGGCCCCTTCCCAGGAGGAGGAAGAGTCCCTTCACCATGAGAGCTAAAAGGCCAGCGGGCTGCCCTCCCAGCTTGGGACAGGCCTGTGACCACACAAGGGTCTGCAATCAGACCACAGCCCCCGACAGCAATGGCAGTGCTGACCAAAGGGCCTGGGGCTCGGCTGTAGCCACACAATTTGGTCCTGGATCTCAGTCCTTCAGCTCTCCTGCTGATTCTGCGAACTACCATTATCCTCCCAATGAATCGTTTTTCTGCTTAAGTTAGAAGCATTTTCTTTACTTACACTTTAGAACCTGATTGAAAATGATACTTTTGCAACTCACTTTTTTCATTCAACTTTTTTTTTCAGACTCAAATTAATATAACTGAAGGGCAGCAGAATATGCCACTCCAAAACATCCCACTTTGGCATATTGACATTTTGAATTAAAGGTACTTGAGAAACAGTTGGACAGGCTGACCCTCCTTTGTCTCCCTGAACTGTACTATGGATCTCTGAGGCTTTGTTCATTTTTCTTCATTCTTTCCTCTTTCTGTTCCTTATACTGATAATCTCAGTTGAACTATCTCCAAATTTTCTGGTTCTTTTGCCTGCTCAAATATTTTGTTGAGCCCCTCTAGTGAATTTTTCATTTCAATTATTGCACTTTTTAACTTCAGAGTTTCTATTTGGTTCTTCATTTTAATTTGTATCTTTGTTGATATTCCCTATTTAGTGAGATATTGCTCTCATATTTTCACTTAGTTCTTTATTTCTAATTTTTTTAAGCTTATGTCTTTTTTTAAATTGAGGCATAATCAACATATAACATTATACTAGTTTCAGGTATACAACATGATTCAATATTTGTATATATTGCAAAACGATCACCACAAGAAGTCTAGTTAACATCTGTCACCATACATAGTTACAATTAGTGCTGTTGGTGTAGTGGTATCATGCAAGATTCCCATAGTTACAATTTTTCTTGTGATTAGAACTTCTAAGATCTACTCTTAGCAATTTTCAAATATGCAATACAGCATCAATTATAGTGACCATGCTGTACATTATATCCCCATGACTTGTTTATTTTATAACTGGATGTTTGTATCTTTTGATTCCCTTCATTCATTTCACCCACCCTTCACTTAACTTTTTAGAAATTATTTTCTTTAGTTCTTTAAACATACTTAAAATAGTTGATTTAAAGTATTTTTCTAGGAAATTCCCCTGTGGTCCAGCGGTTAGGACTCCATGCTCTCACTGCCGAAGGCCTGGGTTCAATCCCTGGTCGGGGAGCTAACATCCCACAAGCCATGTGGGGCAGCCAAAAAAATAATAATAATAAAGTATTTTTCTAGTTGGTTCCACATCTAGACTTCGTTAGAAATGGTTTTTATTGATTACATTTTTCTGTGCATAGGCCACATTTTTGTGTTCCTTTTCATGTCTCAATTTTTTGTTGAAAAATGAACATTTAAAATAATATAATATGGTAACCCTGCAAATCAGATTCTCTTCCTCCCCAGCAGCTTGTTATAATTGTATTTTTTGTAGTTTGTCTGTTTAGTGACATTTCCAAAGTAATTATGTAAAGTCTGTATTCTTTGTTGTATGTGGCCACTGAAGTCTCTTCTTAGTTAGCTTAGTTGTCAGCTAATGATTGCACAGAGATTTCCTTAATTGCCTGGAATCAATAAGACTCCAAGTCTTTGCCAAAGGGCTCTGTGCGTATGTTGGGGTATGCATTCAACAATCAGCCTGGAAGCTGACAGTTCTGCCTTAGCCTTTACTCCCTCCTTGCAAGGAGCCTCAAGGTCAAAGAGAGGTGAGAGCTTAGCATCTTCTCAGGCCTTTTCCTTAGCATGCATATAGCTCTGGGCCTACTCACAACCCAACACATGCATGTGGCCTTCTAGATTCCTAGAAATATGTCAGCACTTTTTAAGGCCCCTATGGACATCTCATTTCCCACTTTTCCTTTTAAGATTTCTAGATTGTCTATCATGTGTTCCAAATGCTATCCACTGTCTCAACACAGCCACAAAGGTAAGCATTGCCTATCATTGTTTTTAACAAACACCTCCACCCCTACCCATACCAGGAAAAGGCCTTATGTATTGAGTGAAAGAAGCCAGGTCAAACACAGTCAGCTTTACAGGTGGTGTCTTTCAGGGCACCACTAGACAGGTCAAATAATGATAATCCTCTGAGAATGAGGCTTTGAAGTTCTAGACCTCTTCTTCAGTGGCTACTACACCGCTGGTTTCCACTGTGAGTGAAGTCTAGTTTTCAAAGCTAACACAGAGTAGAAGAGAAGGTGATGGCACTAGGGGAAAGTTAAAACCCTAAAACCCTAAAAAGCTCAGAGGACTCTGGGAAAATGGAAAGTAGGAATCACCAGGAACAGGTCTCCCCACTTACACAACAACTGCACTCACGGGATCTGATGTAAATATTCCGGAACTCTGGAGTCTGCTGAAGGCTAGCAACTTACAGGAGAAGACATTAATGGTGAATTGAGGTTAATTTTGGTCACTTTCAGCTCTTATCACAGCAGCAGATACCCATCCCCCACCCCACCCCAGCCACGTGGCAGGAAGCTGTGCAAGTTTTCCTGGAGCAGCTGTACACAGCCTGTGGGAGCTAGGGTGGGCAAAAAGGACTCCTACCTCCAAATATTGGGTATCTGTGCTCTTACTGCCAACTGCTGCTTCTGATCACAGAGATGCAGACAGATATTAGGGCAGTCATTGTTGTTTCACCTCCCCGTGTTGTGGCAGCCCCTCCATCTGTGGCTCAAGTGACTTCCAGTGGGATTTAAAGGGTCAGTGCACTTCCTATCCCCCTTTGCTGTTCACTCCTTGTTCTTTGGAGAGCCAGATATTAAATACTAGGATATTCAAAAACAACTGCATATGTGGGGAAAATTAGAAAGCGACCACATATGCCCAGGGAAAAGCTCAGAAAAGACCCAAGAAGACATTAAGTTTACACCTCAGACCAACCCTCAGCACAGAGACCGTCTATAGCAATCAAAAAACTAAATAAATAAATAACAAAATACAGCAAAATCTGGGGAAGGGGGAGAATCTGATTTCCAGAGTTAATATCACATTATTAGATTCAAATGGCCTAAGTGCAACAAAAACATCACAAGGCATACAAAGAAACAGGAAAGTATGGCCCATTCAAAGGAAAAAATAATTCAACAGAATCTTTCCCTGAAAAAGACCTCGTGGCAGATATACTACCAAAATTTTAAAACAGCTGTCTTAAAGATGCTCAGAGAACTAAAGGAAGATATGGAGAAAGTCAGGAATACGATGTGTGAACAAAATGGAACTATCAACAGAGATTTTAAAAACCTAAAGAGAAACCAAAAAAGACTCGAGCTGAAAAGTATAATAACTGAAATGAAAAATTCACTAGACAGATTGAAAGGCAGATTTGAGGAGGCAGAAGAAAGAATCAGAGAACCTTAACATAGGACAATGGAAATTATTGAGACTGAACAACAGAAAGAAAAAAAGATTCAAGAAAAATGAACAGAGCCTAAGGGACCTGTGGGACCAAGTGGACCAATATACACATCACGAGAGTCCAGAAGAAGGAGAGAGAGAAAGGGGCAGAGAAAATATTTGCACAGTGGCTAAAAACTTCCCAAATTTGATGTAAGACATGAATATGAACATCCAAAAAGCTCAATGAACTCCAAGCTAGATTGACTGACTCAGAGATCCATCTCAAGACAGATTATAATTACACTTTCAAAAGCCTCAGACAGCAAACCTTGAAAGTAGCAAGAAAGAAGTGAACCACCGCATACAAGGGATTCTCAGCAGGATGATGAGCAGATTTCTCATCAGAATGTTGGAGGTCAGAAGACAGTAGGTTGGTACATTTAGTGCTAAATGGAAAAAACTCAACCACGAATCCTATATCTAGCCAAACTGTCCTTCAAAAGTGAGGGAGAAATCAAGACATTCCCAGGTGAACAAAAGTTGAGACTGTGACCACTAGACCTGCCCTGCAAGAAATGGTCAAGGATTCCTCCCAGGTAAAATAAAAAGATACTAGAGAGTACCCTGAAGCAATATAGAAGTATAAAGATCTCAATAAAGGTAAATACATGGACAATTGTAAAAGCTAGTATTAACATAACAATTATTTTTAACTGTACTTGGTTTTCTACATTCCACAAGACAATAATACATTAAAAAAAATTAGTGTAAAAGTATTATTGTAACTTTGGCTTGTCACTCCAAATCCTGTTTTCTACATAATTCAAGAGATTAATGTAGTTAAAAGAATGATTAGTTTATATTTTTGGTCCCTACAATATAAAAAGATATAATTCTGTGATATCAACTACCAAGGGTGCTGGGGAAAGAGTTATAAAGGAACAGAGTTTTTGTTATTGAAGTTAAGCTACTATAAATTTATACTACAATATTGTAACTTTAGGATATTAAATGTAATCCCCATGGTAACCATAAAGAAAATATCTATAGAATACACATAAAAGGAAACAAGAAGGAATTTAAACATTTCACTAAAAAAAAAAAAATCAACCTAACACAAAAGACAGGAATGAAAAAAATGAGGGACAAAATACTCTAGGGCATCAACACAGTGACAGAAGTCCTTTGTATCAATAATACTTTAAATGCAAATGGATTAAACCCTCCAATGAAAAGAGAGATTGTCAGAATAGATGAAAACACAGATCCAACTGTATGCTATCTACAAGAGACTCACTTGAGATCCAAAGACATAAAAGGTTAAAAGAGAAAGGATGGAAATATATATTCCGTGTAAATACTAACCAAAAGACAGCAGGGGGACTTCCCTTGTGGCACAGTGGTTAAGAATGTGCCTGCCCATATGGTCACCTTATCTTTGATAAAGGAGGCAGGAATGTACAGTGGAGAAAGGACAGCCTCTTCAATAAGTGGTGCTGGGAAAACTGGACAGGTACATGTAAAAATATGAGATTAGATCACTCCCTAACACCATACACAAAAATAAGCTCAAAATGGATTAAAGACCTAAATGTAAGGCCAGAAACTATCAAACTCTTAGAGGAAAACATAGGCAGAACACTCTATGACATACATCACAGCAAGATCCTTTTTGACCCACCTCCTAGAGAAATGGAAATAAGAAAAAAAATAAACAAATGGGACCTAATGAAACTTAAAAGCTTTTGCACAGCAAAGGAAACCATAAACAAGACCAAAAGACAACCCTCAGAATGGGAGAAAATATTTGCAAATGAAGCAACTGACAAAGGATTAATCTCCAAAATTTATAAGCAGCTCATGCAGCTCAATAACAAAAAAACAAACAACCCAATACAAAAATGGGCGGAAGACCTAAATAGACATTTCTCCAAAGAAGATATACAGACTGCCAACAAACACATGAAAGAATGCTCAACATCACTAATCATTAGAGAAATGCAAATCAAAACTACAATGAGATATCATCTCATACCAGTCAGAATGGCCATCATCAAAAAATCTAGAAACAATAAATGCTGGAGAGGGTGTGGAGAAAAGGGAACCCTCTTACACTGTTGGTGGGAATGTAAATTGATACAGCCACTGTGGAGAACAGTATGGAGGTTCCTTAAAAAACTACAAATAGAACTACCATATGACCCAGCAATCCCACTACTGGGCATACACCCTGAGAAAACCATAATTCAAAAAGAGTCATGTACCACAATGTACACTGCAGCTCTATTTACAATAGCCCAGAGATGGAAACAACCTAAGTGCCCATCATCGGATGAATGGATAAAGAAGATGTGGCACATATATACAATGGAATATTACTCAGCCATAAAAAGAAATGAAATTGAGCTATTTGTAATGAGGTGGACAGATCTAGAGTCTGTCATACAGAGTGAAGTAAGCCAGAAAGAGAGAGACAAATACCGTATGCTAACACATATATATGGAATTTAAGAAAAAAAAATGTCATGAAAAACCTAGGGGTGAAACAGGAATAAAGACACAGACTTACTAGAGAATGGACTTGAGGCTATGGGGAGGGGGAAGGGTAAACTGTGACAAAGCAAGAGAGAGGCATGGACATATATACACTACCAAACGTAAGGTAGATAGCTAGTGGGAAGCAGCCACATAGCAGAGGGAGATCAGCTCAGTGCTTTGTGACTGCCTGGAGGGGTGGGATAGGGAGGGTGGGAGGGAGGGAGACGCAAGCGGGAAGAGATATGGGAACATATGTATATATATAACTGATTCATTTTGTTGTGAAGCTGAAACTAACATACCATTGTAAAGCAATTATACTCCAATAAAGATGTAAAATGAAAAAAAAAAAAACCAAAAAGACACATGCACCCCAATGTTCATTGCAGCACTACTTACAATAGCCAGGTCATGGAAGCAACCTAAATGCCCTTTGACAGACGAATGGATAAAGAAGATGTGGTACATATATACAATGGAATATTACTCAGCCATTAAAAGGAACGAAATTGGGTCATATGTAGAGACGTGGATGAATCTAGAGACTGTCATACAGAGTGAAGTAAGTCAGAAAGAGAAAAACAAATATCGTATATTAACGCATATATGTGGAACCTAGAAAAATGGTACAGATGAACTGGTTTGCAGGGCAGAAACTGAGACACAGATGTAGAGGACAAATGTATGGACACCAAGGGGGGAAGCAGTGGGGGGTGGGGGTGTGATGAATTGGGCGATTGGGATTGACGTGTATACACTGGTGTGTATAAAATTGATGACTAATAAGAACCTGCTGTATAAATAAAATAAAATTCAAAATTCCAAAAAAAAAAAGAATGTGCCTGCCAATGCAGGGGACACGGGTTTGAGCCCTGGTCCAGGAAGATCCTACATGCCGTGGAGCAACTAAGCCTGTGTGCCACACTACTGAGCCTGCGCTCTAGAGCCCGTAAGCCACAACTACTGAGCCCACGTGCCGCAACTACTGAAGCCCATGGGCCTAGAGCCCATGCTTCACAAGAGAAGCCACCACAGTGAGAAGCCCGTGCACCACAACGTAGAGTAACCCCCTCTTGCTGCAACTAGAGAAAGCCCACACGCAGCAATGAAGACCCAATGCAGCCAAAAATAAATAAATAAGTAAATAAATTTATTTTTAAAAAAAAGACAGCAGGAATGGCTATATTAATATCAGACAAAATAGACCTTAAATCAAAAAAGTTTACAAGGGACAAAGAAGGACTGTATATATTAATGAAAGGCTCGAAACATCAAGAAGATAAAACAATATAAACAATTACACACCTAATGACAGACTATCAAAACATATGAAGCAAGACCTGACGGAATTGAAGAGAGAGTTAGACAGGTCTAAAATTGTAGTTGGAGACTTCATGACTCAACTCATAAGAATGGAGAGAAGAACCAGACAGAAGATAATTAAAGAAAGAGAGGATTCAAGCAATGTAATAAACCAACTAGATCTGAGAAACATATGCCGAACACTCTACCCAATAAGAACAGCATACACATTCTTCTCAAGTACACATGGGACATTTTCCAAGATAGACCATATGTTATGCCACAAATATGTCTCAACAGATTCTAAAAGATAGACATCATCCAAAGTATTTTCTCTGACCATAATGGGATGAAGTTAGAAATCAATAATATAGAGAAAACTGGAAATTTTACAAAACTGTGGAAATTAAACAACGTACTTTTAAATGACCCATGGACCAAAGAAAAAAATCACAAGGGAAATTAGAAAATACTTAGAGATGAATGAAAATGAAAACACAACATACCAAAACTTATGGTACATGGCAAAAATGGTGCTAAGGGGGAAATTTTTAGCTATAAATGTTTATGTGTTTTTTTCTGTTTATTTATTTTATTTATTATTTTATTTTTGGCTGCATTGGGTCTTTGTTGCTGTGCATGGGCTTTCTCTATTTGTGGTGAGCGGGAGCTACTCTTCGTTGCAGTGCATGGGCTTCTCATTGCAGTGGCTTCTCATGTTGCAGAGCACGGGCTCTAGGCACGCAAGCTTCAGCAGTTGTGGCACATGGGCTCAGTAGTTGTGGCTCACAGGCTCTAGACTGCAGGCTCAGTAGTTGTGGTGCACGGGCTTAGTTGTTCCACGGCATGTGAGATCGTCCCAGACCAGGGCTCAAACCTGTGTCCACTGCATTGGCAGGCGGATTCTTAACCACTGCACCACCAGGGAAGTCCCTATAAATGTTTATGTTAAAAAAACAAAACAAAACACAGGAAAGTCTCCAATCAAGAATCTAATTTTGCAACTTAAGGAAATAGAAAAAGAACAAACTAAACCCAAAGGTAGCAGAAGGAAGGAAATAATGAAAACTAGAACACAGAATAAACACAATAGAGAATAGAAAACAGTGAGGACTTCCGGGGTGGTCCAATGGCTAAGACTCCATGCTCCCAATGCAGGGGGCCCAGGTTCGATCCCTGGTCAGAGAACTAGGTCCCACATGCCGCAACTCAAAGATCCCACATGCCGCAACTCAAAGATCCCACATGCCGCAACTCAAAGATCCCACATGCTGCAACTAAGACCCGAGGCAGCCAAATAAATAAATACCTTTTTAAAAAAAAAAGAAAAAGAAAATAGTGAAACCAAAGTTGTTCTTCAAAAAGATTAATGAAATTGACAAACCTTTAGCTAGATGGACTAAGACAAAAAGAGGGAAGACTCAAATTACTAAAACCAGTAATGGAAGTAAGGACATTTCTAACAATGCTAAAGAAAATAAAAGGACTGTAAGAGAGTGCTATGAACAGCTATACACCAAAAACACGGAAACCTAAGTGAAAGAGACAAATTCCTAGAACACAAAACCTACTAAGACAATCATTAAGAAAAAACCTGAGGGAGCCGGTGCATCAGTTGCTGGTGGGAGCACAGCCTGGGAATGGGGGCAGGGAGGCAGCTCTCTACCCATACTCTTCTAGGTCAGTGATGCACTGCAGCAGCTGCAGGGCCTCCTGACGGCAGATGAGCGCATGACCAACTCGGCCTTCCACACCAACTTCAACCACGTGTGGCTGTGCCTGCTGGGGCACATGTGCTGCCCGTCCACACATGGTCCTGACCAAGGTGCTGTGTGACCAGGCACTCCACGTGCCCCTGGTTGTCTCAGCCTTCTACACCCATGTGAATACTCTCCAGAGAAAGAATGACATAATTTTGGACCTGAAAAGCAATTCTAGAATTCATCTGAGTGGTCCATGATGTGCTAGCCTTTTGTACAGCTGACCAACTTCCGCTTGTTCCTGTTCACTGGAGAAAAGCTTTCATTGGACTCTGGTTTTCTTTTGCTTTTCACAACAGAGTGGTCATGGCACACTGAAGTCAACTTTCACCTTCCTTAATATAAAGGAGGCAAATGCAGTTGAAAGGGCCCCAGAGAAATGAGAAGTCAAGAACTCCCTATAACTAACTTTTTTTTTCCCCCTTAAATACAGTGGATTGTCTGCAGGTAAAATACTCTGCTTACCAGTTATGTGCTCCATTTTGAATAATTACTATTCCACAGACCCAACTGTTTTTTAATTAGCAATGATAACTTTAAATTTTATTCAGTCTTTTCTGCCATTCTAATCTGAAATTATTACTTTTCTAATTTTTTAACTTCTCTAATATTTTTGTTTCTCTAATACTTTGGTTAATATAACCGTGGCAACATGATATTTTATAATCATTACTATTTCTATTTTAATATTTTAATGCCAGTTGATTTAACAAACCCCCTTTTGACTGTATACATCTCCCTCCTAAGATCTCAGGTTTCTCCTAAATACGTTTGGGTCAGATTACCTTTTATACCAAAAATAGTGCTTATAGTAAATTTCTATTTGTACAAAATTCAGTCAAGAAGAAGACTGAATAACCAGATTTTCCCCAAAATACTGTATAATAATTTATTGTTATGCTTATACTAAAGTTCTGCAAGTACATTTTGTATCCAAAAAAAAAAAAGAAAGAAAAAGAAAAATCTGAATAGTAAGGAGATTGAATCAGATATGAAAAACCTCCCAAAAAACAAAATTCTAGGACCAGATGGTTTCACTGGTGAATTCTACCAAACATTTGAATACCAATTCTTCCCAAAAACTGAAGAGGAGGGAACACTACCAAACTCACGTTATGAGCCCAGTATTACCTTGATACCACAACCAGATTAGGACACTACAAGAAAAGAAAATTACACGTCAATATTCCTGATGAAAACAGATGCAAAAAACCTCAACAAAATATTAGCAAACCAAATTCAACAATATGTTTCAAGGACCATATACCATGATCAAGGGGGATTTATCCCTGGGATGCAAGGACAGTTCCACAACCCCAAATCAATGTGATACACCACATTCACAAATGAAGGATAAAAACCAAATAATCATCTCAATAAAAGCAGAAAAAGCATTTGACAAAATTCAACATCCTTTCATGAAAAAAGTCACATCAATATGAGTACAGAGGAAACATACCTCAACATAATAAAGGCCATATATGACAAGCCCACAGCTAACAACATACTCAATGGTGAAAAGCGGAAAGTTCTTCCTCTAAGATCAAAAGCAAGAGAAGGATGTCCACTCTCACCGCTTTTATTCAACATAGTATTGGAAGTCCGAACCACAGCAATTAGGCAAGAGAAAGAAATAAAAGGCCCGCAAATCAGAAAGGAAGAATTAAAACTGTCACTGTTTGTAGCTGACATGATATTATACATAGAAAACCCTAAGAGTTCAGTTCAAGATGGCAACATAGGAAGATCCTAAACACACCTCCTCCCACAGACACACTAAGTCTACAGCTACATATGGAACAATTTCCTCTTAAAAAAACAAACCAAAAACAAACCTAAGAACCAGCTGAGTAACTCACACAAGAGGAAAACAAGAAAGAGATCACATCCAGGTGTGTAAGAGAGGCTGAGAAACAATCTTGCCATAAACCCCACCCCTGGTGTGGCGACCCACAGTCAGGTGGGAACTCAAAACCTGGAGCTTCTCCCTGAGAGGCAAAGGGTTTGAATCCCACATCAAGCATCCCTACTTTTAAAACCTGAGAAATGAGGGAATTCCCTGGCCATCCAGTGGTCAGGACTCCTCGCTTTCACTGCTGAGGGCCTGGGTTCAATCTCTGGTCAGGGAACAAAGATTCTGCAGCTGCATGGTGCAGCCAAAAATAAAAAAATAAAATAAAACCTGAGAAATGAGCCCCCAAAACATTGAGCTTTGAAAACCAACAGTTCTTACATCCACAAGAACCACAAGGCTATAGGGAACTGAGAAATGGCTCTTTAACACCTCATGCACTTGGACTCACCCACCCCAGGGACCAGCACAGAAGCATCCAATTTAGAGTTGCCCAGACTTTATGTGAAAGAGGCTCATTTGCTGGTCTTGGAGCACCAGCCCGAGGGGCAAGCATCTAGTACCCCCACAGGTGGAGGCTGACAGGTGCCATGTTTGCGTTTTCTGTCTTGCTCCAGTTGGTGGGCACCATTTTTTAAAACTCTACTAAGCCTTTTTTTCTGGCAAGAGCTTTTACACATGCTTGGCGCCCCAGTTTTTAAAGCTGCTGCCCAGAAGATGCTCCTTGATCACCTGGCTTTGGAGGCCAGGAGTCTTGCATTCCTGAGTCTCATGGGATTGTAACACACAGAGAGATAGCTTTTGTCAGACTACCACCACCTCGCACTGTGCAGACAGCAGACTGAAACACACCCCAAGTCTTTTCTGAAAAAGAGGCCTATTTGCTCGTCCGGAAGCTTCAGTCTGAGGGGCAAGCTTCTGGTTTGGCACACATCTAGGGGCCTATGGAGGTGTTCTCAGGGAATGGATGTCAGTGGACACAATCTCTGTATTCTTCCTCTCCCTTGATCCAGCTCACCGGTGTCTCCCATAAAGGAGCTTACACCCATGCTTGGTGCCCTGATTTTTGCAGCTGCCACCAAGGGACACTTCTACGTCACCTGGCTCTGTGACCGGTGGGGCTCACACTTACAGTCCCACAGAACAATATATCTTTTCATACTTTAACAGCTGCTGCCTAAGGGTCTGGCATCTAATCAGCCTGAATCCGGGTGCTGACTGACTCCTCTCCTTGCAGAAACTGACAGGTCTTGGAACACCCTCAAAGACTGGAAGCTATTTTTTATAAATTTATTTATTTATTTATTTTTGGCTGTGTTGGGTCTTCGTTGCTGCTCATGGGCTTTCTCTAGTTGTGGCGAGCGGGGGCTACCCTTTGCTGTGGTGCATGGGCTTCTCATTGCAGTGGCTTCTCTTGTTGCGGAGCATGGGCTCTAGGCACATGGGCTTCAGTAGTTTTGGCACACGGGCTCAGTAGTTGTGGCTTGCGGGCTCAGTAGTTGTGGCTCGTGGGCTCTAGAGTGCAGGCTCAGTAGCTGTGGTGCACGGGTTAGGTTGCTCCGCAGCATGTGGGACCCTCCTGGACCAGGGCTCAAACTCATGTCCCCTGCATTGGCAGGTGGACTCTCAACCACTGCACCACCAGGGAAGTCCCCAAAGACTGGAAGCTATTAAAAACAAAACAGGCAAAAAAACAAAAAACAAAAAACAGGCTGCTTGGATAATCACAAAGGTTTGAGAGACAATGAACAGCTAGGGCAGGATTGAATGATAAGATTCATCTCCTACATGAGGCCACTCCTTCAAGACTGGGAGAGGTGGTTATTTTGTTTACTGTATAATAACTAACACAGAAAGTAAAGCAAAATGAGGAAAGAGAGGAATATGTTCCAACTGAAACAACAAGAAAAAAAACTCAGGGAAAATACCTCAGTGAAACAGAGATAATTACTTTACCCTAAAAGAGTTTAAAGTAATGATTATAAAAATGCTCATCAGGGAGCTCCCTGGTGGTCCAGTGGTTAGGACTTTGTGCTTTCACTGCTGTGGGCCCAGGTTCAATCCCTGGCTGGGGAACTAAGATCCCACAAGCCATGCAGCAGGGCAAAAAAACAAAAATAAAACAAAACTCACCAGACTCAGGAGAAGAATTAATGAACTCAGTGAGAAATTCAACAAAGGATACAAAATATAAGAAAGTACCAAATAGAAGTTGGGGAGCTGAAAAGCACAATAACTGAACTGAAAGATATACTAGAGGGGTTCAACAGCAGACGAGATGAAGCAAAAGACAGGATCAATCAACCTGAAGACAGGGCAGTGGAACTCACCTAATCAGAACAGCAAAAAGAAAAAAGGAAAAAAAAAAGTGAACTTAAGGGACTTATGGGACAACATCAAGCAGACTGACATTTGCATTACAGGAATCCTAAAAGGAGAAAAGACAGAGCAAGAGGTGGAAATTATATTTGAAGAAATAATTACTGAAAACTTCCCTAACCTGGGGAAGGAAAACAGACTTTCAGATCCAGAAAGCTCACAGAGTGCCAAACAAGATGATCCCAAGAGACCCACACCAAGACACATTATAATTAAATAACAGAAGTTAAAAACAAGGAGGGGATCTTAAAAGTAATAAGAGAAAAACAACTTTTATGCATAAGGAAACCCACATAAGACTATCAGCAGATTTTTTAGCAGAAACTTTGCAGGCCAGAAAGGAGTGGCACAATATTCAAAGTGCTAAGAGGGAAAACTCCCAACCAAGAATATTCTACCCAGAATATTTATCATTCAGAAGTGAAACAGAAAAAAAAAAAGAAGTGAAACAGAGACAGTCTTCCAGACAAGCAAAAGCCAAAGCAGTTCATGACCACTAAACAAGCCTCACAAGAAATGTTAGAGACTTCTTTAAGCTGAAAAGAGTGCTAATTAGTAAGAAGAAAACATGTGAAGGTATAAATTTTACTGGTAAAGTAAATATATAGTAAAGGAGATGGATTAATCACTTATAAAACTAATATGAAGGCTAAAAGACAAAAAGTAGTAAAACTATAACTACAGTAATCAGTTAAGGGATACACAAGATAAAAAGATGTAAAATGTAACATTAAAAACAAAACTTGGAGGGAAGAGTTAAAATATAGCATTTTACAATTCATTCAAATAAGTTGTTATCAACTTTAAAATAGGCTGTTATAAATGTAAGTTGCTATATGCAACCTGCATAGTAACCACAAAGCAAAAACCTATGGTAGATAAAGACAGAGGAATATAAGCATACCACTAAGAAAAAATCATCACACAACAGAGAGAGAAAGCAAGAAAAGAAAGTAACAGAGATAAACTACAAAACAGCCAGAAAATAATGAACAAAATGAAAATAAGTACATACCTATCAATAATTATTTTAAATGTAAAAGACTAAATTCTCCAATCAAAAGACACAGTGATTAAAGCAACAGAGATCCTAAATGACACAACAGAACAGTTAGACTTAACTGATATTTTCAGGACATTACATCCCCCAAAAAGCATAATACACATTCTTTTCAAATGCACATGGAACATTCTCTAGGATTGACCACACACTAGGGCATAAAACAAGCCTTAACAAATTTAAGAGTATAAAAATTATTTCAAGCATCTTTTCTGACCACAACAGAAAGAAACTAGAAATCAACCACAGAAAAAGAAATGAGAAAAAAACAATTACATGGAGACTAAACAACATGCTACTAAAAATCCAGTGGGTCAGTGATGAAATCAAAGAAGAAATTTTAAAATACCTTGGCAAATGACAATGAAAATACAACTATACAAAACCTGTGGATTCAGCAAAAGCAGTTCTTAGAGGGAAATTCATAGCAATACAGGCCTTCTTTAAGAAACAAAAAATATCTCAAATAAACAACCTAACCCACCACTTAAAAGAACAAGAAAAAGAACAAACAAACCCTAAAGTCAGCAGAAGGAAGGAGATAATAAAGATCAGAGAATAAATAAAATAGATTAAAAATAAAATAGATTAAAAATAAAATAGAAAACTCTCAGCCATGTGAGAATACAGTGAGAAGGTGGCCACCTACAAATTAGGAAGGGGGCTTTCACCTGACACAGGATTTGCTTGTACTTTGATCTTGTACTTCCCAGCCTCTAATAGAACTGGGGGAAATAAATGTTGTTTAAGTGGAAAAAAATAGAAAAATCAATAAAACCAAGAGTTGGCTCTTTGAAAGGGTAAAAACTATTGACAAACCTCTGGACAGGCTCACCAAGATGAAAAGAGAGAAGACCCAAATAACCAAAATAAGAAATAAAAGAGGAAAAGTCAATTGATACCACAGAAATACAAAAAAAACATAAGAGACTACTATGAACAATTATATGCCAACAGATTCGAAAACATAGATGAAATGGACAACTTTCTAGAAACACACAGCCCACCAAAACTGAATCAAGAAGAAATAGGTAACTTGAACAGACTGACTACTAGAAATGAAATAGAATCTGTAATTTAAAAACTCCCTACAAACAAAAGTCCAGGACCAGATGGTTTCACAGGTGAATTCTACCAAACATACAAAGATCCCTCTCAAAGTCTTCCAAAAGACTGAAGGAGCGGGGACTTCCCTGGTGGTACAGTGGTTTAGAATCTGCCTGACAGCGCAGTGGACATAGGTTCAATCCCTGGTCCAGGAAGATCTCACATGCTGCCACAACTACTGGGCCTATGCGCTAGAGTCAGCGAGCCACAACTACTGAGCCCATGTGCCACAACTACTGAGCCCATGTGCCACAACTACTGAAGCCTGCATGCTCTAGGGCCTGCATGCCGCAACTACTGAGACCCACACACTGCAATTACTGAAGCCCGCACGCCTAGAGCCCATGCTCTGCAACAAGAGAAACCCCCGCTTGCTGCAACTAGAGAAAGCCCATGCACAGCAATGAAGACCCAATGCAGCCAAAAAATAAATTAATTAATTTTTAAAAATTCGACATCCGGACTTCCCTGGTGGTGCAGTGGTTAAGAATCCCCCTGCCAATGCAGGGGTCAAGGGTTTGAGCCCTGTTCCGGGAAGATCCCACATGCCGCAGGACAACTAGGCCTGTGCACAACAACTACTGAGCCTGCGCTCTAGAGCTCACGAGCCACAACTACTGAGCCCGCGTGCCACAACTACTGAAGCCCGCACACCTAGAGCCCGTGCCCCAGAACAAGAGAAGCCACCACAATTAGAAGCCTATGCACCACAACAAAGAGAAGCCCCCACTCGCCACAATTAGAGAAAGCCTGCGTGCAGCAACAAAGACCCAAAACAGCCAAAAATTTTAAAATAATTTTAAATTGGTAGGAAAGAGGTAAAACTGTCATTATACGCAGATGACATAACACTATATATAGAAAACCCTAAAGACTCCACACAAAACTACTAGAACTGATAAATGAATTAAACAAGGTAGCAGGATACAAGATTAACATACAGAAATCTGTTGCATTTCTTTACACTAACAATGAAATATCAGAAAGGGAATGTAAACAAACAATCCCTTTTACAATTGCATCAAAAATAAAATACTTAAGGAATGCCCTGGCAATCCAGTGGTTAGAACTCAGTGCTTTCACTGCCGGGGCCTGGGTTCAATCCCTGGTGGGGAACTAAGATCCTGCAAGCCATGCATTGTGGTCAAAAATAAATAAATAAATAAATAAAGACTGAACAAATGACAGCAGCCTCGTTTTGAAAAATATTTTTAAATAAATAAAATAAAAGAGGAATAAATCTCACCAAAGAGGTGAAAGACTTATATGCTGAGAACTGAAGATAATTCAAAGAAATGGAAAGATAGCCCATGCTTTTGGATTGGAAGAATTAATATTGTTAAAATGGCCATACTACCCAAAGCAATCTACAGATTTAATGTAATCACTATCAAAATACCCGTGACATTTTTCACAGAACTAGAACAAATAATCCTAAAATTTATATGGAACCATAAAAGACCCAGAATTGCCAAAGTAGTCCTGAGGAAGAAGAACAAAGCAGGAGGCATAGCCCTCCCAGACTTCAGACAGTACTGCAAAGCTAATCAAAACAGCCTGGTATTGGCACAAAAACAGATATACAGATGAATGGAAGAGAATAGAGAGCCCAGAAATAAATCCATACACCTTTGGACAATTAATCTTTGACAAAGGAGGCAAGAATATACAATGGGGAAAAGACAGTATCGTCAGCAAGTGGTGTTGGGGAAGTTGGACAGCTGCATATAAATCAATGAAGCTAGAGCATACCCTTACACCATACGAACACACACAAAAAAACTCAAAATGGCTTAAAGTTTTAAATATAAGACAAGACACCATAAAACTCCTTTAAGAGAACATAGGCAAAACATTCTCTGACATAAATCATACTAATGTTTTCTTAGGTCAGTCTCCCAAGGCAATAGAAATAAAAGCAAAACTAAACAAATGGGACCTAATCAAAATTGTAAGCTTTTGCAGAGCAAAGGAAACCATAAACAAAATGAAAAGACAACCTACAGACTGGGAGAAAATATTTGCAAATGATGTGACCAACAAGGGCTTAATTTCCAAAATATACAAACAGCTCCTGCAATTCAATAACACAAAACAAACAACCCAATCGAAAAATAGCCTCAAGACCTTAATAGAAATTTCTCCAAAGAAGACATACAGATGGCCAATAGGCATATGAAAAGATGCTCAACATCACTAATTATTAGAGAAATGCAAATCAAAACTATAATGAGATATCACCTCACCAGTCAGAATGGCCATAATTTAAAAGTCTACAAATAACAAATGCTGGAGAGGGTGTGGAGAAAAGGGAACCCTCCTACACTGCTGGTGAGAATGTAAGTTGGTACAGCCACTATGGAAAACAGTATGGAGGTTCCTCAGAAAACTAAAAATAGAATTACCATATGAACCAGCAATCCCACCCCTGGGAATATATCCAGACAAGACTATAATTCAAAAAGATACATGCACCCCTATTTCATAGCAGCACTGTTCATGATAGCCAAAACACGGAAGCAACCTAAATGTCCATCAACAGAGGAATGGATAAAGAAGATGTGGTATATATATACAATGGAATACTACTCAGTCATAAAGAAACAAAACAAAATAATGCCATTTGCAGCAACATGGATGCAACTAGAGATTATCATACTAAGTGAAGTAAGTCAGAAAGAGAAAGACAAATACCATATGATATCACTTATATGTGGAATCTGAAATACGGCACAAGTGAACTTATCTACAAAACAGACACAGACTCACAGACATAGAGAACAGACTTGTGGTTGCCAAGGGGTAGGGGGGAGGGAGAGGGACAGACTGGGAGTTTGGGGTTGGTAGATGCAAACTATTATATTTAGAATGGATAAACAACAAGGTCCTAATGTATAGCACAGGGAACTACATTCAATATCCTGTGATAAACCATAATGGAAAAGAATATATTGTTTAAAATAAAATAAAACTCCTAGAAGAGAACATAGGCAAAACATTCTCTGACATAAATTGTACTAACATTTTCTTAGGTCAGTCTCCCAAGGCAATAGAAATTAAAGCAAAAATAAACAAGTGGGACCTAATCAAACATAAGCTTTTACATACTAAAGAAAACCATAAACAAAACAAAAAGAAAACCTACGGACTGAGAGAAAATATTTGCAAATAATGCAACTGACAAGGGCTTAATATCCAAAATATACAAACCGCTCCTACAATTCAATAACAAAAAACAAACAACCCAACTGAAAAATGGGCACAAGACCTAAATAGACATTTCTCCAAAGAAGACATACAGATGGCCAATAGGCACATGAAAAGATGCTCATCATCACTAATTATTAGAGAAATGCAAATCAAAACAACGAGGTGCCACCTCACACCAGTCAGAATGGCCATCATTAAAAAGTCTATAAATAGGGACTTCCCTTGTGGTCCAGTCAGTAAGACTCCACTTTCCCAATGCATGGGTCTCGGGTTTGATCCCTGGTCGGGGAACTAGATCCCACATGCATGCTGCAACTAAGAAGTCCACATGCCGCAACTAAGACCCCGCACAGCCAACATAAATAAATAATTTTTTTTTAAAGTCTACAAATAATAAATGCTGGAGAGGATATGGAAAAAAGGGAAGTCTCTTACATTGTTGGTGGAAACGTAAATTATGTAGCCACTTTTGAAAAAAGTATGGAGGTTCCTCAAAAAAATAAAACCAGCAATGCCATATGATCCAGCAATCCCACTCCTGGGCATCATATATCCGGACAAAACTATTATAATGCAAAAAGATATATGCACCCCTATGTTCATAGCAGCACTATTTATGATAGCCAAGACATGGAAACAACCTAAATGTCCATCGACAGACGAATGGATAAAGAAGATGTGGTATATCTATATCTACAGAGATACAGATATATAGATATACAGTGGAATATTACTCAGCCATCAAAAAGGATGAAATAATGCCATTTGCAGCAACATGGATGGACATAGAGATTACCATACTAAGCACAGTAAGTCACAAAGAGAAAGTCAAATACCATATGATACCACTTATAGGTGGAATCTAAAATACAACACAAATGAACACATCTACGAAACAAAAACAGACTCACAGATACAGAAAACAGACTTGTGGTTGCTAAGGGGGAAGGTGAGTGGGGGAGGAAAGGATTGGGAGTTTGGGATTAGCAGATGCAAACTATTATATATAGGGTGGATAAACAACAACTTCCTACTATATAGAACAGGGAACTATATTCAATATCCTGTGGTAAACCATAATGGAAAAGAATCTGGAAAGAAATATATATACGTATAACTGAGTCACTTTGCTTTACAGCAGAAATTAAACACAACACTGTAAATAAACTATATTTCAATATAGTTTTTAAAAAGACATAGTGGCTAACAGCAACAACAAACACAGAAAATAATAAGCGTTGAGGGTATGGAGAAATTTGGAACCCCTGCATGTTGCTGATGGGAATACAAAATTGTTTAGCTGCTGTGGAAAACATATGGCAATTCCTCAAAAAATTAACCATAGAATTATCACATGATCCAGCAATTCTACATCTGGTATATATCCCAAAGAAATGAAAGAAGGGACTCACAAAGATATTTGTACACCCATGTTCACTGCAGCATTATTCACAACTGTCAAAAGGTGGAAGCAAATCAACTATACTTCAATCAAAAAAATATTTTTTTAAAGGTGGAAGCAACCTAAGTGTCTGCCATCAGATGATAGATAAATAAAATGTGGTATATCCATACAATGGATTATTTAGCCTTAAAACAGAAGGAAATCCTGTCACATGCTACAACATGAATGAATCTTAAAGATATTATGCTAAGTAAAATAAGCCAATCACAAAACAACAAATACAGCTGACCCTTGAACAAAGAGGGGGTTAATCCACATATAACTTATAGTCAGGCCTTTGTATCCATGGGTCCTCCAAATCTATTGGATTCAACCAATCACAGACCATGTAGTAGTGTAGTACTTACTACTGAAAAATATCTGGGTGTAAGTGGACCCATGCAGTTCAAACTTGCATTGTTCAAGGGTCAACTGTACTATATGACTCCACTTATAAGGTACACAGAATAGTCAAATTCATAGAGACAGAAAATAGAATGGTGGTTACCAGAGGCTAGGGGGAAAGGAAATGGGGAATTATTATTTAATAGGTACAGAGTTTCAGTTGGAGAAGATGATAAAGTTCTGGAGCTAGGTAGTGGTGATGGTTGTACAACAACATGAATGTACTTAATGTCATTTTACACTTAAAAATGGTAAATTCTATGTTATATATTTTGCCACAAAAAAGAGTGACAGAAAAATAAATACATTTTCCGAAAAAAAAAACAGACAGAGTGATTAAATGGATAAAAAAGCAAGACCCCTCTATATACAGCCTACAAGAGACTCACTTCAGATGTAAGGACACACACAGACTGAAAGCGAAGGCATGGAAAAGATACTCCATACAAATGGAAACCAAAAGATAGGGTAGCTATACTCATATCAGACAAAATTGATTTTAAGACAAAGACTAATAAGAGAAAAAAAAGGGCATTAAATTATGATAGAGGGGTCAATCCAACAAGAAGATACAACATTTATAAATATTTATACACCCAACATAGGGGCACCTAAATATATAAAGCAAATATTAACAGACCTAAAGCAAGAAATAGACAGCAATACAATAATAGTGGGGGATTTTAATGCCCCACTTTCATCAATGGATAGATCATCAAGACAGACAATCAATAAGGAAACAGCAACCTTAACACTTTAGACCAGATAAATTTAACAGATATATACAGAACACTTCATTCAAAAATATATAAAATATATTCTTCTCAAATACACATGGAACATCCTCCAGGACAGATCATATGTTAGGCCACAAAACAAGTCTCAGTAAACTTAAGAAGACTGAAATCATATCAAGAAT
This sequence comes from Delphinapterus leucas, assembly GCF_059928025.1. NCBI lineage: Eukaryota > Metazoa > Chordata > Mammalia > Artiodactyla > Monodontidae > Delphinapterus > Delphinapterus leucas. The sequence continues at coordinate 39,106,508 of NC_143138.1, forward strand.
CTTTTCTGACCACAAAGGTATGAAACTAGAAATAACTTACAAGAAGAAAACTGGAAAATTCACAAATATGTGGAGATTAAACAATATGCTACTGAACAACCAATGGATCAAAGAAGAAATCAAAAGAGAAATCAAAAATACCTTGAGACAGGGACTTCCCTGGTGGCGCAGTGGTTAAAAATCCACCTGCCAATGCAGGGGACATGGGTTCAAGCCCTGGTTCATGAAGATCCGACATGCTGCGGAGCAACTAAGCCCTAGTGCTACAACTACTGAGCCCGTATGCCAAACTACTGAAGCCCGTGTGCCTAGAGCCCATGCTCCACAACAAGAGAAGCCTACACACCGCAATGAAGAGTAGCCCCTGCTCGCCGCAACTAGAGAAAGACCTCACGCAGCAATGAAGACCTCGCACAACCAAAAATGAATAAATTTATTTTTAAAAAATACCTTGAGACAAATGAAAATAGAAATACAACATATCCAAACTTCTGAGATGCAGCAAAAGCAATTCTAAGAGGGAAGTTCATAAATGATAAATACCTACATCAAGAAACAAGAAAAATCTCAAACAACCCAACTTTACGCCTCATGGAAATAAAAAAGAACAAATGAAACCCAAAGATGGTAGAGGAAGAAAATAAAGATCAGAGTGGAAATAGCGACTAAAAAGACATTAGAAATATCAATGAAATGAACAGTGGGTTCTTTGAAAAGAAACAAAATTGACAAACCTTTAGCTGGACCCACCAAGAAAAAAAGAGGTCTCAAATAAAACCAAAATAACAGAGGAGACATTACAATTGATATCACAGAAACACAAAGAATCATAAGAGACTACTATGAACAATTATATGGCAACAAATTTGACAACCTAGAAGAAATGGATAAATTCCTAGAAACATACAACCTACAAGATTGAATCATGAAGAAATAGAAAATCTGAGCAGACTGACTACTAGCAGTGAGTTTGAATCAGTAATCAAAAATCTCCCAACAGTTGGGAGCATTGGTTGTTTCACTAGGAAGCGTAGTAGTAAGCGTTAATATCATTCTTCCTAATGAACATACAACCTGGTACATATTTCATCATGAAATGGATTGTGAAGTGGCACTACTATCACTTACACTACTACTTTCTGGGTGCAGCATCAGAATGCATCAAGTTTGGGATCAAGTTAGACATAGACCCACTTAGACAAATATCTTGACCTACTAGTTCGGATGAGTTGATTTACAAGAGTGGATTCTAGTGTGTAAAGAACATGCAGCAACTTGCTTTGGACCAGTCTTACATAAAGGGGTTTGTGGTTGAATGAAAAGAGCTACTAAACCACTCCTCCGAAAAGTGAACCTCACAGATGTTTCTGCTGGTTTCAGCTGAGAGAAACTACGTGGTTTATGAACAAACTCATAGACGTGTTGTTTCACAAGCTTTTGATTTTTTCTGGTAAAAGCACCTCTTCAGGGTACCATGTTACCTTTTATCTTCCAGTTCCAGATGGCTTGTCGAGTTTATATCCCTTGTATTGTAGCCGACCCCATGTGTATACAGAGCACACACCTCATTCTATGTGTATCACAAGCAGTGAAGACACTTGACCCTGAAGCCGGATTCCCACGCAGGACCCAACATTGTCCTGTTGGTTCCCAATTTCTGCACTTGCGGCTTTATTCAATTTTTTTGTTTGTTTTTTGTTTGTTTTTTCATTTGTTTTGTTTTTTGGCTGCACTGAGCAGCTTACGGGATCTTATTTCCCAACCGGGGATTGAGTCTGGTCCCCAGCAGTGAAAGCGCCAGGTCCTAACGCTGGACCACCAGGGAATTCCCTATTCGATGTCTGTTAAATGGCCTGGTCTTTAATTATAAACAACCACTCAAAAATACAAATGCTTCTGGAGGGGCTGAGAGGCTAGTCGGTTGTATGTAACTGAATGTCTTTAATCCTTTCTTTCTCTGTTTGTGGTGAAACAGCTCCACTAAAGGGTCAGGAGGGTGGGGTATGGGAGTAATGAAGTAATAAATAATTGAACTACTAAAAAAAAAAAATCTCCCAACAAAAGAAAGTCCAGAAGCTTCACTGGTGAATTCTACCAAACATTCAAAGATGAATTAATACCAATCCTTCTCAAACTCTTCCAAAAAATAGAAGACGAGGGGGCTTCCCTGGTGGCACAGTGGTTGAGAGTCCACCTGCCGATGCAGGGGACACGGGTTCGTGTCCCGGTCCAGGAAAATCCCGCATGCTGCGGAGCAACTGGGCCCATGAGCCACAACTACTGAGCCTGTGCGTCTGAAGCCTGTGCTCCGCAACAAGAGAGGCCGGGACAGTGAGAGGCCCGCGCACCACGATGAAGAGTGGCCCCCGCCTACCACAACTAGAGAAAGCCCTCACACAGAAACAAAGACCCAACACAGCCAAAACTAAATAAATAAATTTTTAAAAAAAGAGAGAAATTTAAACAATACCACTTACAGTTGCATCAAAAAGAGTAAAATACCCTTGAATAAGTTTAACCAAGGAATTGAAAGACCTGTACACTGAGAACTATAGACATTGATAAAATAAATTGAAGACACAAATAAACGGAAAGCTATTCCATGCTCATGGAATAGAAGAATATTTTTAAATGTCCATACTACCCAAAGAAACTGACAGATTCAACGCAATCTCTATTGAAATTCCAATGGCATCTTTCACATAAACAGAACAAACAATTTGAAAATTTGTATGAAACTACATAAGTCCTTGAATAGCCAAGGCAATCTTTTTTTTTTTTCCTGGTTTTTTTGTGTTGGGTCTTCGTTGCTTCACACAGACTTTAGTTGCAGCGAGCAGGAGCTACTCGTCATCGTGGTGCACGGGCTTCTCATTGCGGTGGCTTCTCTTGTTGCAGAGCATGGACTCTTGGTGTGCAGGCTCAGTAGTTGTGGCTCACGGGCTTAGTTGCTCCACAGCATGTGGGATCTTCCCGGACCAGGGCTTGACTCCATGTCCCCTGCATGGTCAGGCAGATTCTTAACCACTGTGCCACCAGGGAAGTCCAGCCAAGGCAATCTTCATCAAGAAGAACAAGCTGGAGGCATTATGCTTCCTGATTTCAAACTGTATTACAAAGCTACAGTATCACAACAGTAATGGTATTGGCATAAAAACAGACACATAGATCAATGGAACAGAATAGAGAGTGCAGATATAAACCCACACAAATATGATCAATTAATTTATGATAACATGCCAGAATATACAATGGGGAAAGGACAGTCTCTTCAAAAAATGGTGGGAAATGGACTGCCATATTGGGAAAACTGGAGAGTGACATGCAAAAGGATGAAACTGGACCACTATCTTACACCATACACAAAAATCAACTCAAAATGGTAAAGAGTTGAATGTAAGACCTAAAAGCATAAAACTCCTACAAGAAAAAATAGAGGAAAACCTCCTTGACATTGGTCTTGGCAATGAGTTCTTGGATTTGACACCAAAAGCAAAGGCAATAAAAGAAAAAAACAAATAAGTGGGACTCCATTAAACTAAAAAGCTTCTATACGGCAAAGAAAACCATCAACAAAGTGAAAAGGCAACCTACCAAATGGGAGAAAATATTTGCAAAGCACATATTTGATAAAGGGTTAATATTGAAAATATATAAAGAACTCAAGCACTTCAAAAGAAAAAATAATCCAGTTAAAAAATGGGCAGAAGAAATGAATAGATATTTTTCCAAAGAAGACATACAAATGGCCAACAGATACTGAAAATGTGCTCAACATCACTAATCATCAGAAAAATGCAAATTAAAACCACAATGAGATGTCACTTCGTATCTGTTAGAACGGCTAGTATCAAAAAGACAAGAGATAACAAGTCTTGGGAGGATGAGGAGAGAAAGGAACCCTTGTGCACTGTTAGTGGGACTGTGAATTGCAACAGTCACTATGGAAAACCATACTCTTCCTCAAAAACTGAAAACTAGAACTACCATGTGATCCAGCAGTTCCATTCTGAGTATTTATCCAAAGGAGAAAAAATCACTGTCTCATAAAGATATCTGCATCCCCATGTTCACTGCAGCATTATTTACAATAGCCAAGACATGGAAACAATCTAAATGTCCACTGATAAATGAATGGATAAAGAAGTAGTGGTATATATATAATGGAATATTATTCAGCCACAAGAAAGAAGGAAAGCTTGCCATTTGTGACAATGTGGATGGACCTTGAAGGCATTATGCTAAGTAAAATAAAATTCAGACAGAGAAAGACAAATACTGTATGATCACACTTATAGCTGGAATCTTTTTTTTGTTTGTTTATTTGGCTGCGTTGGGTCTTCATTGCTGCGCCTGGGCTTTCTCTAGTTGAGGCAAGCTGGGGCTACTCTTTGTTGCAGTGCACGGGCTTCTCACTGTCGTGGCTTCTCTTGTTGCAGAGCATGGGCTCTAGAGCACAGGCTTCGTAGTTGTGGCGCACGGGCTTAGTTGCTCCATGACATGTGGGATCTTCCTGGGCCAGGGATCAAACCCATGTCCCCTGCATTGACAGGTGGATTCTTAACCACTGTGCCACCATGGAAACCCTATCTTTTAAAAATCTCCCAACAAAGTCCTAGGGAATTCCCTGGCTGTCCAGTGGTTAGAACTCCATGCTTCCACTGCAGGGGGCCCAGGGTTTGATCCCTGGTCAGGGAACTAAGGTCCCGCAAGCCGAACAACATGGGAAAAAAAAAAAAAAAATCCTAGATCTGACAGCTTCACTGGTAAATTATACCAAACATTTAAATAAGAACTAATACCAGTCCTTCTCAAATTATTCCCAAAAACTGAAGAGGAGGGAACACTTCCTAACTCATTTCCTGAGGCCAGCATAACCCTAATACCAAAGCCAAACAAAAACACTACAAGGAAACTGCAGATCAATATCCCTTACGAACACCAATACAAAATCCTCAACAAAATACTAGCAAACAGAAATCAAGAGCATATTAAAAGGATTATACTCCATGACCAATGGAATGTATTCATGTAACGCAAGGATGGTTCAACATACAAAAATTATTCAATATACAGTAATATGCCAAATCAACAAAATAAAGGGGAAAAAAACACGTGATCATCTAAATTGATGCAGAAAGGCATTTGATAAATTCAGCATCCTTTCATGATAAAAACACTCAACCAAATAGGAATAGAAGAAAACTATCTCAACATAATAAAAGATATGTATGAAAACTCAAAGCAAACATCATACTCAATGGTGAAAGACTAAAAACTTTTCTTCTAAGATCAGGAACAAGGCAAGGATACCCAATTTTACCACTTCTACTCAAATAATTCTGGAAGTTCTAGCCAGAGCAGTTAGGCAAGAGAAAGAAATAAAAGGCATCCAAATTGGAAAGGAAGAAGTAAAATTATTTCTGTTTGCAGACGATATGATCTCATGTGTAGAAAATCCAAAAGCCTCCATAAAAAAGCTACTGGAGCTAATAAATGAATTCAGCAAATTAGAAGGATACAAAGTTAACACACAAAAATCAGTTGCATTTCTATATACAATGAACTATCTGAAAATGAAATTACAAAAACAATTTCATTTACAATAGCAAAAAAAAGAATAAAATACTCAGCAATTAAACAAGGTGGTAAAGACTTGTACAATGAAAAGTATAAAACATTGCTGAAAGAAATAAAAGACAACAGAAATAAATGGTAACATACTGCATGTTCATGGATTGGAGGACTTAATATTATTAAAATGTCAATACTACCCAAAACAACCTACAGATTCAATGCAATCTCTATCAAAATCCCAATGATGTTTTTTGCAGAAATAGAAAAACCCATTCTAAAATTCATATGGAAACTCAAGGGGCCCCGAATAGCCAAAACGATCTGGAAAGGACAAACTGGATAGCTCACACTTCTTGATTTCAAAACTTACTACAAAGCTACTGTAATCAAAACAGTGTAGTTTTAACATAAAGACAGACACATGGACAAATGGAATAGAATATAAATAGCCCAGAAATAAACCCTCACTTACATGGTCAAATGATTTTTGGCAAAGGTGCCAAGACCATTCAATGAGAAAAGGACAGTCTTGTCAACAAATGGTGCTGGAGAAACTGGGTATCCACATGTAAAGAATGAAGTTGGGCCCTTACCTCACACCATAGACAAAAATTAACTCAAAATGGGTCAAAGACCTAAATATAAGACCTGAAACAATAAACTCTTAGAAAAAAATTGGACAAAACTTCACAGCATTGGATTTGGCAATGATTTCTTGGATATGACACCAAAGGCACGGGTAACAAAAGAAAGACAAATTAGACTTCATGAAAATTTTTTAAATTTTGTGCATCAAGAGACACTATCCACAGAGTTAAAAGGCAACACACAGAATGGGAGAAAATATTTGCAAATTATGTATCTAAGGGATTAATATGCAGAATATGCATAGAACATCTAAAACTCAACCAAAAAACAACCTAATTCAAGAACAGGCAAAGGACTTGGATATTCCTCCAAAGAAGATAAACAAATAGCCAATAAGCACAGGAAAAATGCTCAACATCACTCAGTCATTAAGGAAATGCAAATCAAAACCACAATGAGGTACTACCTTATACCCATTAGGATGGCTACGATCAAAAAAACTAAAAACAACAAATGTTGGTGATGAGGTGGATAAACTGGAAAATTTGTGCCTTTTTGGTGGGAATGTAAAATGGTTCAGCCACTGTGGAAAACAGTATAGCAGTTCCTCAAAATATTAGAACTAGAATTATTATATGATCCAACAATCCCACTCCCAGGTATATACCCCAAAGAATTTAAGGCAGGGGCTCAAACAGATATTTGTACACCTATGTTCACAGCAGTATTATTCACAATAGCTAAAACATGGAAGCAACTAAGTGTCCACAGCTGATGAATGGATAAGCAAAATGTCGTATACACATACAATGGAATATTATTCAGCCTTAAAAAGAAAGTAAATTCTCCAAATGCTACAACATGGATGAACATTGAGGACATTTCGCTAAGTGAAATAAGCCAGTCATGAAAGACAAATACTGTACGATTCCACTTGTATGAGGTACTCAGAGGAGTCAAATTCATAAAGACAGAAATTGCAATGGTGGTCCTAGGGTGGGAAGAGCGAAGAATGGGGAGTTATTGTTTAAAAAGTATAGAGCTTCAGTTTTACAAGATGAAAAGAAATATGGTGATGAATTGTGACAATGGTTGCACAACAACGTGTATGTATTTAATACCACTGAACCGTACAGTTAAAAATGTTTACGGCAGTAAATTTGATGTTACATGTATTTCGCCACAATAAAAAAAAAAAAAAAACACTAAAAACTCACTATTCTTACTGAGGTTCAGCCATTTTTCTTGCATAAATGCTTCCTGAATTGCCGCAAGCCTTTGGTTAATTTCCAGAGTTTGGAAAAGTTAACTCTGACCATTTTTGGCCAGTTTTCTCATTGCTTTTATAGAGGAAAGAATTTTTGGAGATCCTTTCTTTGTTGTTTTTGCCAGTACCCATGGCTTTGCATTGTGCATATCCCCATGGCCGCCTGCTTCTACCACTTGGGGAAAAGTAAAGGCTATAATAACCCCAGGCCAGGACTTCCCTGGTGGTGCAGTGGTTAAGAATCCACCTGCCAATGCAGGGGACACAGGTTTGAGCCCTGGTCTGGGAAGATCCCACATGCCGCGGAGCAACTAAGCCCATGTGCCACAACTACTGAGACTGCGCTCTAGAGCCTGTGAGCCAGAACTACTGAGCCTGTGTGCCACAACTACTGAAGCCCGCACGCCTAGAGCCCGTGCTCCGCAACAAGAGAAGCCACTGGAATGAGAAGACTGCACACTGCAACGAAGAGTAGCCCCCACTTGCCACAATCAGAGAAAAGTCTGCGCTCAGCAACAAAGACCCAATGCAGCCAAAAATAAACATTTTTTAAAAAAATGATAATAACCCCAGGCCATTAGGAAAATTCCTGCTGGCTGGAAAGGGCCCCAGCTCGACCTGAAAAGCTCACCTCTGTCAAAGATGAACAATCAAAGAGGAACCTGTGCAAAGATACTAGATGAAAAAGGGAGGAAAAAAGCAGGACAAACATGAACACTGAAAAACACTTAGAAAATTGTTACCGGAAAGCAGGTGAAAAAATCCCATCAGATATTTCATCTTCAATTTTTATAAAACCAACTCTTCCATGAAACCAGAGCCCTAGGATGAGAGTAAAAAGATGTATGAGCACTGCATAAAAAAGGAGCAAAATGTGAATTGGCAAAATAAGTGAAAGAAATAAGTGAAAGGAAGAAAATTAAAGCAACACAGAAGAGAAGATGAAATTGGAAAGTATCACAGGGAAAAGAGAGGCTGAGACACACAGAAGGGGGTTTAAAGGACCGGTCTTTGAAGAGTGAGCAAGATGAAATGAAAATACTTAAACAGGCTTAAAAGGAAATAATATACATGGCAAATGGGCAAGAGAGTATATACATATATATAAGTATACATACACACACACATATATATGTTATTGGCATCCCTAAGGAAGTAAATCCAAAGACGGACTTAAAAACAGAATCCTGGGACTTCCCTGGTGGCGCAGTGGTTAAGACTCCACACTCCCAATGCAGGGGGCCCGGGTTCAATCCCGGTCAGGGAACTAGATCCCACAAGCATGCTGAAACTAAGAGTTTGAATGCCACAACTAAGGAGCCAGCAAGCCGCAACTGAGGAGCCCTCGAGCTGCAACTAAGACCCGGTGCAAAAAAATAAATAAAAATAAATAAATAAAATAAATATTAAAAAAAAACCCAACAGAATTCTGACACGGCTTCTGGCAATGAGAAAACACATGAAACAAGTAGAAAGGCCAGGTCCCATTAAAAGGTGATATAAATGGTGAACATTTCCAATGCTGGCAAATTTGCTGGACTTCAAAGATAAGAATCCTTCAAACCAAAAAAAAAAACCAATCCTTTGAATCAACAGGCAAACAGATCACATCGCATCAGAAATATGGCAGGGCTCACATGACCCTACACCTATAGTCAGTGTTGGATGACAGTGGAGCCAGCGAGGCCTCAAAATGCAGGAAAAAGCAAACATTACCTAAGACATTTATACTCAGCGCAAACAGTTTTGTACATGCTCAAGGGCTATTGTTCTCAGGAGCCTTCCTGAGGAAAAGACTCAAAGGTGAAATTCAGCCACCAGAGAGGGAAAGTCAGAACAGAAGATATGGTGTAGCAGGTCTCCTGTGATGACCCGGCAGAGGACTCCTGCCTCTGTGTTCACTGCCCCATTTCATACCCCAGGTGGATCATTTTAACACCCCCTTCTCCATAAACAAAATTATTTTCAGTAATAATCATGTTCTAATCAGTAATCATTTTCTTGACTCATTCTTGTTTTAAAATAGCTATTAAAAAGAATAACTTCAAAATTTAAAAATATTCAATCAAGCAAAGTATTTCATGTACGAAAATTTGTGTTGACCAAAGAATATATACATATACACGCATGTGCGCACACACACACACACACACAACCTTGCAGTTTACACTCAATTTTGCCATTTAAAATTTTAAACACAAAATAAAAACTTTAATTGATCACATAAAGACTGACAGAATTAAAATTATACCAGTTCTGTTTTATAATTTTTACAACCACTATGCCACCATTGTTTACTTCATATTCACTAATTAAATGCAGGAATACACGGTACAGCTGGGGCTGGAGACACACAATACACCTGAAGTGAGCCTGAAGGATTTCAAACCTCTAGGTCCCTACTTTCCTAATGAATCTATGTAACTGAGTTTATATGGGTGTGTGTTGGGTCAGGGGGAGGTTTCCTACTATATCAATTGAGAGTTCTCCAAATTAGCTTCCATGTAGACTATAAAGCATAAATAATAAAAATGTGCTAATTTGAAGCACATGGTTTTTTACTGAAATTCAACAATGACCAAAGCAATTTTAACGAAAGATTTGGGGAGGGGTACATTTTACCACTAATATTGTTTAGGATTGCCAGTGCAAGGTTTTACAATAAAAAGCAGACAAGCTATTAGGTTTTATCATTGTAAAATTCTCTACATCTGTCTCATCAAGTTTACATTTTGCAACCTTGCTATGATCTAAGAAAGAAGTCACAGGTAGAAGAGTAAAAGTGGGCAGTCATTAAACAGGGAAAACAGTCCCTATTATATATTCAGGCTAGACCACCTACATCAACACAAGGTAGAATTAGAACAACAAATCTCCACAGACCATGCACTCCCTTAGTGCCAGCACCTGGGGCTGACATGCCCACTGCCCGCCCTAGTCCAGCGCTGGAATCTCCCCAGTCCTCCTCCTACCCTTGTTACTTGACCCTGGAAACTCATTGCTCCAGATCCCCAGCCAGGAGGGTACTCACGCTTGGAGGCGCTGCCCTCTGGGTCAGGTACAGACAGACACTGACACACGTGCGGTGGAGAAAGGTGTCCCGCTGGCTGCTCCAAAGATCCATGCAGGGGCAAGCAACAAAGCCCAGAAGACACTGGAACTGAAGACAACGGTGAATAAGGACATGAGCGTCATGGCCCAGCAGAGAAGCAACAAGACGCCGCCAAGAGAAAGCGGAACAAGACCTGAAATCAATGAGCCAGAAGAGGTTCCACCTATCAGAAGAGGCCAGCAGTCTGATTGCCTACAAGCTGAAGGATATTGGTGCTTCAGAATTTGCAAATTGTCCCGGCCTGACAGCCAAGGAGAGGGCAACTGTTTTTGATCTAGAACCCGTGGTTTTCACCAGGCACCTGGGAGCCTATAATTATTATGCTTTATTGGGAATTGGGGCATTTGCCATTTTCTTCCAGGGAACTTTCTTTTCCGTCAAGAGTAGAAGATATCAGAGGACTGAACAACGGGCTCCGCAGAAATCTTTTTCTTAATAATAAAATAAGTTATTTCAAAACGTCAATTTATGACCAAAAGAGCAAAACAGCTATGATCTCTTTTGAAGAAAATAATGTACAAAAGGAGAATTCACCTGAAGAGGTGCCTGGGCTTTACAACGCACTCTTCTACAAGGCTTGAGGATCTGGATCAAATGCAGGGGGTAAAATCTGCTTGTCTGTGGGCTGGGGTGTGGGGTGGAGGGGGCAGGGTGGACGGGCGGGGGAGGAGGAGCTGAGGGAAAAGAGAATGTAAAGGAGATAGGGGAAGCTTGTAACAAGGAATTTGGTATAACTTTAGGAAGAAAAAGAAAAGCCCTTAAAGAAACAAAACCGATTAGAAAGAAGATGAAGTCTGAATGCCTTCAAATTCTGGAGAAGAAAAATACCGGATTTAAGAAGAGCACGGCGCAGTTATCACGGGAAGCTTCAGATGAGAGCAACATTCCAAGCCTTCCGCCGACTCCAGAAGACTTCGTGCAAGAGCGCTCCCTACTGGCCACACGGTGCAATCACAGGGGGGCTCTAAAACCTCGGACTCTAGGTCCCACCCACTTCCAGAGAGCCTCACTTAATGGGTCTTAGGTGTGGCCTGATTGTTGGGATTTACAACTCCCCAGGTGATTCTAGTGAGCAGCCAGGATTGACAACCAGAAACTCTGACTTCTGAAAAAGAAAGAAATTGAAATTTTGGATAATTGCATTATACAGCTGACAATGACAGGATGACAATGCCTTAAAGCTGGAAAAGGCCATGAACAAAATTCTGGTTAAAAAATACTGTACTTGAGCTGGAAAAAACTCAAATGTTCATCAACAGGAGAATGGATAATCAATCTGCTCTATTCACACACTAGGATACCACTCTGATAAAAAAGGAACAATCTTATATGGGCACCAAGGATACATCTCAAAAACATTATGCTATGCTGAGTGAAAAAAAAAATCAGACACAAAAGAACACTTCCTATATGGTTTTGACTATGTGAAGTCCAAGAACAGGCAAGATTAATCTGTGGTGACAGAAATCAGAACAGTGGTTGCCCCTGGGGAGCAGAGGTGGGAATTGACTGGGAAAAGCCACAAGACAGAATGTTCTCTATGTTTTTTTGAGTGGTGGCTACACAGGTGCATACATTGTCAAAATTCATCAAACTGGACACTTAATATCAGAGTATTTTTTGCATGTAAATTACACTCAATTTTTTAAAAAGAGTCCTGTACTTTAAAAAGTGACCATTTCTAATCAAACTGAGTGATGAGGTGTAAGCCTGACAAGAGCTATAGTCTGTCACAGAGATGGTGGAGCAGAAATGCAGAACTTTGCAGCATAGATCAGACACCTTTAAGTACTGCATCAGCAGAGAAAGGAGCTTGGCAGGAGAAGCTGGCTTGAGAAAGAATGAATGGGGGAATTCCCTGGCAGTCCAGTGGTTAGGACTTGGCACTTTCACTGCCGTGAGCTAGGTTCAATTCCTGGTCAGGGAACTAAGATCCCACAAGCTGCCAAAAAAAAAAAAGAAAGAAAGAAAGCATGAACGAACAGGAGGAGAGCAGAAGCTCTTACCTACAGAGGAAGCAAAAAACTTCTAAGCAAAAAATTCAAGAACGGGAAGGCAAATTACAGAAAGGAGAGAGGGAGAGAGAATGATCAGTCTAATAAAAACTAGACTACTCTTCATGATCAGAAAGTTCATGATGATCCAAGAGCTGCTGTTGCTGCCAAGAGAGCTCTTGCTGGAGAGAAGAAGCAAGCAGCCAGCCTGCAACAGAAATTAATATAAGTAAAACCAAAGACAGCAATGCTTCAAATAACAGTGACTATAAAACCAATTCTAGAAAGATGGGATCATAAAATAATACTATCGAGAGGTCCTCTAAGCCACACATGGGCAAACTTTTCCCAGTAATGGGCCAGATAGTAAATATCTCAGGCTGTGCAGGACATAGGGTCTCTGTCACAAATACTCAACACTGCCATCATAGCATGAAAGTAGCCATAGACAATACATAAATGAATGAAGGTGCCTATGTTCCAGTAAAACTCTATCTACAAAAACACATCACAGATCTTTGAAAGACAGGCCACAATGGCTGACTCCCTTCCAGTCAAAAGAGAGTACGAGGGACTTCCCTGGTGGCACAGTGGTTAAGAATCCGCCTGCCAATGCAGGGGACACGGGTTCGAGCCCTGGTCTGGGAAGATCCCACATGCTGCAGAGCAACTAAGCCTGTGCACCACAACTACTGAGCCTGCACTCTAGAGCCTGCGAGCCACAACTACTGAGCCCACATGCCACAACTACTGAAGCCCGCGTGCCTAGAGCCTCTGTTCCACAAGAGAAGCTACTGCAATGAGAAGCCCACTCACCACAACAAAGAGTAGCCCCTGCTCGCCACAACTAGAGAAAGCCCACACACAGCAACGAAAACCCAATGCAGCCAAAATATATTTATTTATTTAAAAGAGAGAGAGAGAGTAGGAAAGGAGAAAGGGGCAGCACAACTCGGAGTTGCACACATCACTTTCATTCACATTCAGTGACCAGAACTTAATCCTTGGGCCACAGCAAGCTCCAAGGAAGGCTGGAAGTGTGGTCTACACCATGAACAGCCATGTGTCTATCAAGAATCAGGCATCTGACACCCAAAAAACTAGTAGAGCTAATAAACTAGTTCAGCAAAGTTGCAGGATACAAGACCAATATACAAAAATCGGTTGTATTTCTAAACACTTAGCAATGAACAATCCAAAAATGAAAACGAAATTAAGAAAACAATTCCACTCACAAAAGCAACAAAAAGGATAAAATACATAGGAGTAAATTTAACAAAAGCAGTACAAGACTTGTATGCTAAAAACTACAAAACATCGTTGAAAGAAATTAAAAACCTAAATAAATGGAAAGACACCCTGTGTTCATGGATTGGAAGATTTAGTATTGTTAAGATGTCAATACTCCCCAAATTAGTCTACAATTCAATGCAATTCCTATCAAAATTTCAACTGTCTTTTTTATAGAAATGAATAAGCTGATCTTAAAATTCATATGGAATTGCAAGGGATTCTGAATAGCCAAAATAATTATGAAAAGGAACAAATTTGGAGGACTCATAGTTCTGCTTTCAAAATTCACTACAAGGCTACAGTAATGAAGACTATGTGTTACTAACATAAGGATAGACATAGAGATAAAACAGAACTGACAGCCCAGAAATAAACCCATACATCTATGGTCAGTTGATTTTTGACAAGGATACCAAGACCATTCACTGAGGAAAAAGTAGTCTTTTCAACAAATGGTACTGGTTCAACTGGATAGTCACATGCAAAAGAGTAAAGTTGGACCCTTACCTCACACCATATATAAAAATCAACTCAAAGCAGATCAAAGATCTAAACATGGGAGCTAAAACTATAAAACTATTACAAGACAACACAGGGATAAATCTTCATGACCTCGGATAAAGCAATACACACACTTATACGCACAGAATCTCAATATCTCTGGAAGATAACAAGAATCCACTGGTAATAGTAGCTGCATCTAAGGAGGGAAACTGGATAACTGGGGAATGGAAAGAGGGGGAATTACTTTCAAAGGCATATTCATTTTTACCTTTTAAATGTTCTACCATGTGTTTATAACATCTATTCAAAAAATACAATTTAATTTAAAAGAAACAAAAAAACAGATGGCAGGCTGGATTTGGCCTGAGGGGTTGCCTAGCCGTGCTCTACATCAAAATGGCTTAACATAATGGGAAAATTCACTCCCTTCTGTGTTTCCTTTACTGCTCACATTACTCTACTACAAAACCACTGCACTTCTGACACCAGATGTGTGGGTATTCTCCACGCATTCAAGCAATTCTGTGATGTCAGCTGGGTGTACTACAGTTTAACTCGATTTTACACTATCTATCTGGAGATTATGTCAGATCCCACAGGTTAAGGGCTCAGTCCACAAGACTGCCCACTACCCCGACTTCAGATGGATGCCAATCAAAAGTCCAGGTTGTCTCTTGCACTCCTGACCAATGAACTATAAATCCCCCTCCTCAGTTTCAATTAATTTGCTAGAGTGGCTCACGGAACTCAGGAAAACGTTTACTTGCTAGATTATCAGTTTATTATAAAAGGATAGAACTCAGGAACAGCCAGATGGGAGAGATGCAGAGGGTAAGGTATGTAGGAATGGGGGTGGAGCTTCCATGCCCTCTGAGCACGCCACTCTCCCAGCACCCCCTGAATCGTGTCCTTTTGGGTTTTTAAGGAAGGTATGTTACGTAGGCATGATGGATTGAATCATTGTCCATTGATGATTGAACTCAATCTCCAGCCCCTTGCCCCTTCCCAAAGAGGAGCTGAAAGTTCCAACCCTCTAATCAGTGATTGGTTCCCCTGGTAACCAGCCCCCATCCTTTGGGGCTTTCCAAAAGCCACCTCATTAACACAAAGCAACTGTGATTGAAACAGGTTTGTTATGAATAAATAACAAAACACTCTTTTTGCCGTTATGGCTCTGAAGGTGTTTCAGAAACTGAGGACAAAAGACAAAATACTGTGACAAAAAATTCTCCCACTGCACTTATTTAGGAAATTCCAAGGATTTTAGGAGCTCTGTGCCAGAAGCAGGAGGAAGACCAAATACATATTCTTATAAGTCACATTCCTTTGGCCCTCCACTGAAATCAGCAGTGCACACTCTGTCCTCAATAAATGATAAGTCTATTGCCGTAGAACGTTATGAATTGGGACAGGCCAGCTGCTACAACAAACAGACCCCAAAATATGTAAGGCTCATACACAACAGAAATTTCTTTATGTGTTACGTAACAGTCCTGAGCAGGTAAACAGCCTTTGTCCATGCAGTCATTTAGGTACCCAGGCTATTGGAAGAAACAGAGGCTCAGTAGCACAACACGTAGCGTAACCACAGAATCAGCCCAAACTTGCCCTATCCTGCTTCTAATAACATAGTGAGTTGTTTTTCAGAGACAACAGAACGAAACCTCAAGTCATATAGCCAATGCATGAGCAGAGGAGAAAATTTTGACCTCAATTAACTGCCCCCAGTGGAAACAGGGGACCAGGACATGACTGGAACCTGAACCCTGGAACCCTTTCAGAAGTGAAGTGTCATTGTCCAGGAAGAGCTGGTGCTGAAGTCCCCTTTACCACACCTTACTATAAATAGCCAAGTTCCAAAGCCCTCCAATCAAAACCTGAGCCACCAGCACTTCCCCAGACCAACCCTCCTCCCCTACCTCATAAAAGTTTGACTGAACCTCAGATTGGAGAGACAGATCTGAGCTTTGTCTCCTGTCTGCTTGTTTGGCTACTGTGCCATAAAGACTTTTCTCTCTGCAAAAGACTATTGCCTCAGTATTTGGTCTTTCTCTGCTCAGCGGGCAACGAGCCTATTCACTCAGTTACAGCAGCAGAGTAGGGGGCTAGAACACAGGCAGCCTGGTGCTTGGCCTAGAATCCAGTTTCTTAGCCATGCTGAGCCCAAACACCAAGCTGCTTAGGTGCATTTTACTTTCAAAATTTTTTAATTTCTTGACCCTGCATCATAAGGAGCATCTTTATTAAATCAAGAACAGTGCTGGGTATGTTAATTTGGTGTGTAGAATATTTTTTTCTTTTTAACTTAAAAATTTTTTTTGTTTTTTGGCTGTGTTGGGTCTTTGTTGCTGCACGCGGGCTTTCTATAGTTGTGGCGAGCAGCGGCTACTCTTCATTGTGGTGCACGGGCTTCTCACTGTGGTGGCCTCTCTTGTTGAGGAGCATGGGCCCTAGGCATGCAGGCTTCAGTAGTTGTGGCACGCAGGCTCTAGAGCGCAGGCTCTGTAGTTGTGGTGCACGGGCTTAGTTGCTCCAAGGCATGTGGGATCTTCCCGGACCAGGGCTCGAACCCGTGTCCCCTGCATTGGCAGGCAGATTCCTAACCACTGCACCACCAGGGAAGCCCCTAGAATATTTTAAATGAGTGTAAGATTGAATAAATGTATGAATGAATAACCACTACTATAATGTGACTTCAGTTCTTTCCTTCTCGTTTTACATTTACTTAGAGCTGTCTTTTACTATAGGCAACCTCAAATCCTTTTAGGTAATGGGTATGTTATTCTAGTAAATAAGTCAGAGCATTGAAAATAAGGACCCCTCTATGTACCCAAAACAGACAGGACACTGACCTGTCTGGTTAAGCCACGTGATGTGACACTAGAAGAACTAATTTCCTTAGGAAAGTCATCTCCTACATCAATTTAATCCAATTCAGTATTCAGGTATTAGCTTCCTGTGTCTGCTGTAACAAAGATCACAAACTTGATGGCTTAAAACAACAGAAACTTACTCCGTTACACTTCTGGAGGCTCTAGAGGAGAATCTGCTCCATGTCTCTCCCAGCTTCCAGTGGCTGCCAGCAGTCCTTGGCTTACAGCTGCATCACCCCAGTCTTCCAGGCCAGCATCTTATTATCTCCCTTTGCTCCATCTTCACATCACCTTTTTCTCTATCAAATCTGCTTTTGCATCCCTCTTATAAGGATATTACATGTGTGTGCATTCAGAGAACACCTGGATAATCTAGGATAATTACCTCATCTCAAAATTCTTAATTTCTTCTGCAAAGATCCTCCCCCCACCCCCGTTTCCATGGATTAGGACATGGATATCTTTTGTGGGCACATTGATTCATTCAATATTCATTACTCAACTCTTTACTGAATATTTGTATAAGTCAGCATTCAGTCTTGTGGGTATGCAAAAATTTATAAAACAGGGTCTTTGACTTCTGATTTTAATACAGTAAAGTTGATATTTTCCCCCTTGTCTAGAAATCATCTGTATAAGTCAGGGTCCAGTCAAGAAACTACATTCCACACTAGTTAGTTTAACAGAGAGAATGTAAAATAGGACATTGATTAAACAGGGGCTGGAGGACTTAAAAAGCAAAAGGGGGACCGGAGGTCGCACCAAGATATGTGTGCTACTCCAGGAAGCAACTCCCACCTGAAGGGCTGGGGGGATAAAGGAAAGATGCTAAAAGTTTAGAGGGGGCACCTCTTGGATGTGAGTTCCGGACCTCCGAGGAGAGGAGGGATCCAGCTGCTGCTACCATGCCAATGGCTCTGAGGAAGGGCCTCCTACTACTGGGCTCGACCTCCAAGGAGGGATGCTGTGGCACTGGTGCGAGTGTACCAAGGGGTTGTGGGGAGACTGGAGCCTGGACTCCCAAAACAAGCTGGAGGCGGAAGCCAAGCTTTGCGGCCTGGGGTGATGTGCTCCTTGCTGATGAAATGCTGGGAAGGCTCAGCAAGCGCACAGGGCAAATCCCTACTCCGGCCCTCCGGTCTCCCTCTAGCGCCCCCTGCTGGCAGAAGTCCGCAGGAAGCCATCTAGCAGGAGAAACTCCAGAGTTCCACCTCCAACGCGTTAGAGCAGAACATAGAAGGGTATATTAGGAGCTGAAAGACAATAACAATCGACACAAGCCACCCCTCTGGCTCCTCAGCATCCATTTCCACCCTTCTACCTATACTTGAACTTCCATATTCCAACAAAACAACTTTATGCTTCTGCCTAACAAGATAGATGCAACTATCCTTCAAACAAATGAAGACACTCTCACCGTTTCCCGAAAAGGGGACACACTAAGTCCCTACGGCCATCTCTAAATGATGTTAATGACTATGAGATTCAACCACAGTTCTAGCTGAATATTCTGTAATCTAGAGACTAAATCGTAACATTAACCATCAATAATAATCCTTATATAAAATAAAAAGGGCAGTTGAAGTCAGAGGGAAAAGGAAATACATTTATATATATATGTGTGTGTATATATATATATATATATATATATATATATATATATATGTTTCTTTATACATATATATGTGTGTGTTATGGGTAGAGTTGGGTCTCCCAAAAAGATGAGTTGATGTCCTAACCCCCAGTGCCTCAGAATGTGACCTCATTTAGAAATAGAGTCTTTGCAGATGTAATGAAGTTAAGATGAGGTCATTAGGGTGGACCCTAATCTAATATGACTGGTGTTCTTTCTTTCTTTCTTTTCTTTCTTTCCTTCTTTCCATCTTTCTTTCTTGGTTGCATTGGGTCTTTGTTGCTACGCGCGGGCTTTCTCTAGCTGTGGCGAGTGGGGGCTACACTTCATTGCGGTGCACAGGCTTCTCATTGCAGTGGCTTCTCTTTGTTGTGGAGCACGGGCTCTAGGCATGCAAGCTTCAGTAGTTGTGGCACGTGGGCTCAGTAGTTGTGGCTCACGGGCTCTAGAGCACAGTGTCAGTAGTTGTGGTGCACAGGCTTAGTTGCTCCGCAGCATCCTCCCGGACCAGGGCTCAAAGCCGAGTCCCCCACATTGGCAGGCGGATTCTTAACCACTGCACCACCAGGGAATTCCAGACTGGTGTTCTTATAAGAAGAGGCAAATGTCATGTGAAGACACGGACACGGATCGAATAGCACATTCTCAGAGACAGAGATTAGGGTGACGTGTCTACAAGCCAAGGAACAGCGAGGACTGTTGAGAACAACCAGAAACTGAAAGAGGCAAGAAAAGATTCTTCCCTCGAGCCCTTGGAGAGAGCATGATCCTGCCCACACCTTGATTTCAGACTTCCACCTCCTGAACTGTGAGAGAATACATTTCTGTTGTTTTTTAAGGCACTCAGCCTGTGCCTTTGTTACAGCAGCCCTAGGAAACTAGCTCTGTGTGTGTGTATACATACATACATATATGTGTGTGTGTGTGTATATATATATATATATATATATATATATATACACACACACATACATAATAAGCAAGAAAGAAAGTGTACCTAGCTAGTACTTTCTCATTTTTGTAATTCACCACAAGACAGTAGTTGATGTCAATAACTTCTTTCTTTCATGCCCCATCCCGTGTTCCCTTTGCCTTCAACTAGCATCTCAGCTGGTTGAATTCTTTATTTGATGGGGTAACTCTTTATTTAATTATTGAAGAATATGAGTTATCAGTGGTCCTGCCTTTTGTTGATTGCTATTGTTTTCCATTAGCTTTTACTTTGGAATATGAAGTACTAAGAGGCATCCCAGAGAACATTGCTGATTCTAGACATACTTCTGACCCTTTTTTCCTTGGTTACTAGGTTTGATCATTCCAGCAAGTAGAGTAACCCCTTCCTTTGCCTGTTGGTTCAGTGACATGAGGAGCCCCAAGTGGCCAGGTGGCAGTCTCGGCTTCCAGATTAATGAAATCAATGTCATGTCCCATGGCAGAAGCAATTCCTCTACTGGGAACAATGACCTTTAAACCAGCAGAGCTCAGAGTTGCAGAAATAGGAAGTACCTATAGATTATTAGATGTTATGATGAGAGGAACCATGTACACTTTCACCGTTTGATTTCCAGATCTTTATATTCTGGGCACTTCTTTGAAGCAGTTCATCTTATAAGATGAACCCCAGTATTTCAAGATGTTGTCTCTTTTATGACTTGGTGGGTCAGATAATTCCCAGTACCTAACGGGCACCTCAGATCACATGGCCACTTGATGTCTCGTGGCCAAACATTCAGTCTCTACCAGGTCCTAGAAGAAAGCTTGCAGCTAAATCAAAAGGAAAATAGTTCTCTGCAGAACACAGCATGGAATTGCCTGGAGAGCTTACATGTGTGTACTGTGATTCTCCATCAGGGCTTCCATGGTTGGATCATAAAAGGCCCAAGTGATAGAGCCATTTGCACTGCAGCCTGAGCCCGCTGCAGAGCCCACCCTCCCTGGACCCCACTCAGAACTCAGTAAATGGGTCTGAGTTGTACACTCAGCGTGACGTGCATCGCCTCCTGTATTCATTCCCTAAGACAGCTGTAACAGGTTACCACGAACACGATGGCTTAAAACTTCAGAAATTTATTTTCTCATAGTTCTAGAGGCTGGAAGACTGAAATCAAGGTGTCACGCTCTCTCAAAGGGTCTATGTGAGAATCCATCCCATGCCTTTCTATCTCCCAGCTTCCGGTGGTTCCCGGCAGTCCTCGGTGTTTCTTGGGTTGCAGACACATCACTGTAATCTCTGTCTCAGCCAGAACATGGCCTTCTCCCTGTGTGTCTGTATCTTTACATGACATTTGCCTCTTCTTATAAGAACACCAGTCATAGTAGATTAGGGTCCACCCTAATGACCTCATCTTAACTTGACTACATCTGCAAAGACTCTGTTTCTAAATGAGGTCACATTCTGAGGTATCGGGGGTTAGGATGTCAACATATCTTCTTGGGAAATGCAATTCAAACCATAACACCCTCCCAGATCCAGAAAGACCCACAAAGCATTGGGCATCATTTTTAGTCAGAGGCAGCACAAGGTACCACACTCACCTTTAAGGAAATAACCCAACTTGCTCCAAACCACTGGACCCTCAGAAAGGTTGTTGAGATGGCAAGTCCTTACATTTTTTTTTAACGTCTTTATTGGGGTATAATTGCTTTACAATGGTGTGTTAGTTTCTGCTGTATAACAAAGTGAATCAGTTATACATATACATATGTTCCCATATCTCTTCCCTCTTGCGTCTCCCTCCCTCCCACCCTCCCTATCCCACCCCTCTAGGTGGTCACAAACCACCGAGCTGATCTCCCTGTGCCATGCAGCTGCTTCCCACTAGCTATCTTTTGCACAGCAAAGGAAACCATAAACAAGACGAAAAGACAACCCTCAGAATGGGAGAAAATACTTGCAAATGAAGCAACTGACAAAGGATTAATCTCCAAAATTTACAAGCAGCTCATGCAGCTCAATAACAAAAAAAACAAACAACCCAATCTAAAAATGGGCAGAAGACCTAAATAGACATTTCTCCAAAGAAGATATAAAGATTGCCAACAAATACATGAAAGAATGCTCAACATCATTAATCATTAGAGAAATACAAATCAAAACTACAATGAGATATCATCTCACACCAGTCAGAATGGCCATCATAAAAAGCCCCTACATTTTTACGGGCTTTGTCTCCCACCCTCTGGCTTGCTTGGGCCTTATTAAGACATCTAAAGTCCTTGCTATGACCTGCTCCTCAGGTCCAATCAGATCAACATCATCAGGGCCGTGATATTCTGTGAGATAGTAGGATGATGGAAACCTCTGCAGACTAGATTACAAGAGAACTAGAGGGTTGACATGACGCTGAGGAAAGACTGTCAAGGTATACTGTTGGGAATGATAGGTGATAGTAAACTGCCTTTGGTAACACTTGCAAGTTGTTACAGAGAAAATATCATTTGCCAGGTCAATAGTGCTGTACCAGGGGGACATGCAGCTATAATAATTTTCTCCAATAATGATCTGGAACAGCAGCTACAACTGGAGTCACCATCTGATTATGTCTACAATGAATGACAGAAATTTGCTCTAAAAGCCATCTCTTTTGCACAAACCAAACAGATAACATAGATGGGGGTGTAACAAGTAGCATCATCCCTGCAGTCTCCCCAAGTCTGCAACGTATCTTTTACTTTACTACCTGGTTACAGAGGGTAAGTTCTGGGATTCTTCCTTGTGGTCCTTCCTGCCAAAATAGCCTTTATTCAATGGCTCTGAGAGCCAGTGTGAGGATTCTACCCCTGTCCAAGTATTCATTCAAGAACTACAAAGAGCCACAGGTTGGGTCTAGGGTTCTGCTTGGCTCACTGTGATTTTGATTTTAGCCAAAATTCCGTTTGTCATCTGACCACTTTAAGCCCCTACTGGCTTTTTTGGTTCCCAGGAATTAATGACAATTCAAAGCCAGTATCTAGTGATCTCCAAAGAGTCTGAGAATGTCCCTTTCCCCAAGACAGTTACCCTAGTAAATGGCTGCAGGGCTTGGGAGATTTATACTGTATGCTTACGGGAATTTGCAAGATCCTGTCTCAAAGGGACCCCAGCCTCAACTCAATCAAGGGGCTCTGGGGTGTTCTCTAGTGGCCCAGTGATTACGAGTCTGTGCTTCCACTGCAGGGGGCATGGGTTTGATCCCTGGTCCGGGAACCAAGATCCCGCATGCCGCGCAGTGTGGCCAAAAAATAAATAAATAAATAATTTTTTTAAAAAAGGAAAGGGGCTCTGAGTCTATGAACTGCGTTAGGTCCAGAAACTGGGTGGGGTCTGTGACCATTATTGTGGGGACTAAGGGTTCTGGCCACCTGACTTGTCATGTTTCTGCTCTGCAGATCAAGAAATATTTTACAGGTTTTTCATCTATTTTATTCCTCGGGACACCATGGTCAATTAGCCACCCTCGAAACCCATGCAGATCAAAGCATTCTGATTACCATTCTCTGATGCCCGTTATGGCTCTGGTGACTAAATCCTGCCATGTGACCTCTCCTGCTGCAGGACTCCAGCTTTCCTATGGAAATATGGGAGCCTGTCTCAGGGGTGGGTCCCCCCCAATGCCTGGACAGTGGGAAGCAGCCAGCAGAGAGCTGGTCGAGGACACTGGGACTCCCCTTGTTACAGAATCCTAATGCCCTGGGGTAGGTGTAACCTCTGGGACTTCTCAGGAGATGCAACAGGAGGGGATGTGCCTGTCACATGTGACAAATCCACTTCACACTTCTTCTTTCCTGCATGTTTGGACTCCTTCTCCTACGTAATTCCAGGGACGTGCTAGCACCTCAACTTCGTCAAATGGAGGCAATCACTGAGTCCAAGTTTTAGTCAATCACCCAAGCAAACTGCTAACTCCTCTCCCAGCTGCACCAGCTGACATACTGTGGCAGATGCCAAAATAAAATGGCAACAATCCCTCCCCTCTGTGTGTAAACCCCTTCACAATGTGACTTTACTGCAATTCCCATCAAGGGGGGCATCTATTTCTCCACTCCCTTAAATGTGAATTGGCCTTGTAATGTGCTATGACCAACAGAACATGGCAGAGGTGATTTTGTGGGTGTTCTGAGGTCAGGTCCCCAAAGGCTTTGCAGCTTCCACTCGTCCTGCCCTTCCATTCTCTCACTGCCCTGAGAATGCCAGGGAAAGAAGCCAGGGTGGTCCTCTTGGAGGATGAGAGAGTGCATAGAGAGACAGTCCCAATGGAGGGCCAGCACTAACAGGCCAACTCTCTTGGGTAGTTCATCCAGCCCCAGCCAAGCCACCAAAGACTGCCACAGGTGAGACCAGAAGAAGAATCACCCAACTGAGCCCAACTAAATTGTTGACCCACAGAATCATGAGCAAATAAGTCAGTTATTGTTTATGCCACTAAGTTATACAGCAACAGATAACTAGGGCACACGTCCCATCCAGAGTCTCTAGTAAGTGATCTCATATTGATGAATCCAGTAACAGAAATGCCACTTCTAATGAAACTAGGAGATAACTAAAATCACAAACTACAAAGTGGGCAAAGACAGTGCCCAAAGCAATAGAGATGAAGAATCCGGGAGAGTGGGGAGATAAGTGGAGAGAGGATGCCTACAGCTCAGATCTCAGGCAGGGCCAACAAAGGGCAGGCCCAAATGAGAGGCCTGTCACTGGTAACAGCAAACCCTCAGGTGTGACCATGGGGGAGAGTTCTGAGGCCAGGTGAAGGGCAAGGTCACATGTAGAGAGAAGTCAGGGGACTGAGAGGCCAGGGATGGGAAGGATCATCTATGTGGACACTGAACATGTAAAGAATTATGACTGGAGAGGCTTCCCTGGTGGCGCAGGGGTTAAGAATCTGCCTGCCAATGCAGGGGTCACGGGTTCGAGTCCTGGTCCGGGAATATCCCACATGCCGCGGAGCAACTAACCCCGTGCGCCACAACTACTGAGCCTGCGCTCTAGAGCCCGTGAGCCACAACTACTGAGCCCACGTGCCACAACTACTGAAGCCTGTGCGCCTAGAGCCCATGCTCCACAAGAGAAGCCACTGCAATGAGAAGCTCGCAGACCACAAGGAAGAGTAGCCCCCACTCACCACAACTAGAAGCCCGCGTGCAGCAACAAAGACCCAATGCAGCCAAAAAACAAATTAATTAATTAAATTAGTTAATTAATTTTTAAAAAAAGAATTATGACTGGAACAAACAGCCTATTGAAAATGGGCAGAGTAGCTGAATAGACATTTTTCCAAAGAAGACATACAGATGACCAACAGGTACATGAAAAAATGTTCATCATCACTAATCATGAGGGAAATGCAAATCAAAACCACAGTGAGCTATCACCTTACACCTGTCAGAATGGCCATCAACAAAAAGACAAGAAATAACAAGCATTGGTGAGGATGTGGAGAAAAGGGAACCCTTGTGTGCTGTTGGTAGGAGTGTAAAATGGTGTAGCCACTATGAAAAACAGTATAGAGGTTCCTCAAAATATTAAAAATAGAACTACCACACAATCCAGCAATTCCACTTCTGGGTATTTTTCCAAAGAAAACAAAACCACCTATTTGATAAGATACATGCATCCCTATGTTTGTTGCAGCGTTATTTACAATTGCCAAGGTATGGAAGAAACTAAGTGCCCATCAATAGATGAATGGATAAAGAAGATGTTACATATATATATATGAAATGGAATATTACTCAGCCATTAAAAAAATAATGAAATCTTGCCATTTGCAACAACATGGATAGACCATGAGGGTATCGTGCTAAGTGAAAGAAGTCAGACAGAGAAAGACAAATACTGAATGATTTTACTTATATGTGGAATCTAAAAAATAAAACAAATGAACAAACATAACAAAACAGAGGGACTAGCCTCATCCACCAGAGGTAAGACAGCAGAAGCAATAAGAACAGAAGCAAGAAGAACTACAGAACCAAAAAGACAGCAGAAGCAAGAAGAACTACAATCCTGCAGCCTGTAGAACAAAAACCACATTCACAGAAAGATAGACAAGATGAAAAGGCAGAGGGCTATCTACCAGATGAAGGAACAAGATAAAACCCCAGAAAAACAACTAAATGAAGTGGAGATAGGCAACCTTCCAGAAAAAGAATTCAGAATAATGATAGTGAAGATGATCCAGGACCTCGGAAAAAGAATGGAAGCAAAGATCGAGAAGATGCAAGAAATGTTTAACAAAGACCTAGAAGAATTAAAGAACAAACAAACAGAGATGAACAATACAATAACTGAAATGAAAAATACACTAGAAGGAATCAATAGCAGAATTACTGAGGCAGAAGAACGGATAAGTGGCCTGGAAGACGGAATGGTGGAATTCACTGCCATGGAACAAAATAAAGAAAAAAGAATGAAAAGAAATGAAGACAGCCTAAGAGACCTCTGGGACAACATTAAATGCAACAACACTTGCATCATAGGGGTCCCAGAAGGAGAAGAGAGAGAGAAAGGACCCGAGAAAATATTTGAAGAGATTATAGTCGAACACTTCCCTAACATGGGAAAGGAAACAGCCACCCAAGTCCAGCAAGCACAGAGAGTCCCAGGCAGGATAAACCCAAGGAGAAGCATGCTGAGACACATAGTAATCAAACTGGCAAAAATTAAAGACAAAGAAAAATTATTGAAAGCAGCAAGGGAAAAACAACAAATAACATACAAGGGAACTCCCATAAGGTTAACAGCTGATTTCTCAGCAGAAACTCTACAAGCCAGAAGGGAGTGGCATGATATACTTAAAGTGATGAAAGGGAAGAACCTACAACCAAGATTACTCTACCCGGCAAGGATCTAATTCAGATTCAATGGAGAAATCAAAAGCTTTACAGACAAGCAAAAGCTCAGAGAAATCAGCACCATCAAACCAGCTCTACAACAAATGCTAAAGGAACTTCTCTAAGTGGGAAACACAAGAGAAGAAAAGGACCTACAAAAACAAACCCAAAACATTAAGAAAATGGTAATAGGAACATACATATTTATAATTACCTTAAACGTGAATGGATTAAATGCTCCAATCAAAACACACAGGCTTGCTGAATGGACACAAAAACAAGACCCATATATATGCTGTCTACAAGAGACCCACTTCAGACCTAGGGACACATACAGACTGAAAGTGAGGGGATGGAAAAAGATATTCCATGCAAATGGAAATCAAAAGAAAGCTGGAGTAGCAATACTCACATCAGATAAAATAGACTTTAAAATAAAGAATGTTACATAAGACAAGGAAGGACACTACATAATGATCACACTACATAATGATCAATCCAAGAAGAAGGTATAGCAATTATAAATATATGCACCTAACATAGGAGCACCTCAATATATAAGGCAACTGCTAACAGCTATAAAAGAGGAAATCAACAGTAACACAATCATAGTAGGGGAGTTTAACACCCCACTTTCACCAATGGACAGATCATCCAAAATGAAAATTAATAAGGAAACTCAAGCTTTAACTGACACAATAGACCAGATAAATTTAATTGATATTTATAGGACATTCCATCCAAAAACAGCAGATTACACTTTCTTAAGTGCGCACGGAACATTCACCAGGATAGATCACATCTTGGGCCACAAATCAAGCCTCAGTAAATTTAAGAAAATTGAAATCATATCAAGCATCTTTTCTGACCACAACGCTATGAGATTAAAAATGAATTACAACATAAAAAACACAAACACATGGAGGCTAAACAATACGTTACTAAATAACCAAGACATCACAGAAGAAATCAAAGAGGAAATCAAAAAATACCTAGAGACAAATGACAATGAAAACACGATGATCCAGAACCTATGGGATGCAGCAAAAGCAGTTCTAAGAGGGAAGTTTATAGCTACACAAGCCTACCTCAAGAAACAAGAAAAATCTCAAATAAACAATCTAACCCTACACCTAAAGGAACTAGAGAAAGAAGAACAAACAAAACCCAAAGTTAGCAGAAGGAAAGAAATCATAAAGATCAGAGCAGAAATAAATGAAATAGAAACAAAGAAATCAACAGCAAAGATCAATAAAACTAAAAGCTGGTTCTTTGAGAAGATAAACAAAATTGATAAACCATTAGCCAGACTCATCAAGAAAAAGAGGGAGAGGACTCAAATCAATAAAATTAGAAATGAAAAAGGAGAAGTTACAACAGACACCACAGAAATACAAAGCATCCTAAGAGACTACTACAAGCAACTCTATGCCAATAAAATGGACAATCTGGAAGAAATGGACAAATTCTTAAAAAGGTATAACCTTCCAAGACTGAACCAGGAAGAAATAGAAAATATGAACACACCAATCACAAATAATGAAATTAAAACTGTGATTAAAAATCTTCCAACAAACAAAAGTCCAGGACCAGATGGCTTCACAGGTGAATTCTATTAAACATTTAGAGACGAGCTAACACCGATCCTTCTCAAACTTCCAAAGAATTGCAGAGGAAGGAACACTCCCAAACTCATTCTATGAGGCCACCATCACCCTGATACCAAAACCAGACAAAGATACTACAAAAAAAGAAAATTACAGACCAATATCACTAATGAATATAGATGCAAAAATCCTCAACAAAATACTAGCAAACAGACTCCAAGAACACATCAAAAGGATCATACACCATGATCAAGTGGGATTTATCCCAGGGATGCCAGGATTCTTCAATATACGCAAATCAATCAATGTGACACACCATATTAACAAACTGAAGAATAAAAACCATATGATCATCTCAATAGATGCAGAAAAAGCTTTTGACAAAATTCAACACCCATCTATGATAAAAACTCTCCAGAAAGTGGGCACAGAGGGAACCTACCTCAACATAATAAAGGCCATATATGACAAACCCACAGCAAACATCATTCTCAATGGTGAAAACCTGAAAGCATTTCCTCCAAGATCAGGAACAAGACAAGGATGTCCACACTCACCACTATTATTCAACACAGTTTTGGAAGTCCTAGCCACGGCAATCAGAGAAGAAAAAAAAGTAAAAGGAATACAAACTGGAAAAGAAGAAGTAAAACTGTCACTGTTTGCAGATGACATGATACTATACACAGAGAATACTAAAGATGCCACCAGAAAACTACTAGAGCTAATCAATGAATTTGGTAAAGTTGCAGGATAAAAAATTAATGCACAGAAATCTCTTGCATTCCTATACACTAATGATGAAAAATCTGAAAGAGAAATTAAGTAAACCCTCCCATTTACCATTGCAACAAAAAGAATAAAATACCTAGGAATAAACCTATCTAGGGAGACAAAAGACCTGTATGCAAAAACTATAAGACACTGATGAAAGAAATTAAAGATGATACCAACAGATGGAGAGATATACCATGTTCTTGGATTGGAAGAATCAATATTGTGAAAATGACTATACTACCCAAAGCAATCTACAGATTCAATGCAATCCCTATCAAATTACCAATGGCATTTTTTACAGAACTAGAACAAATCATCTTAAAATTTGTATGGAGACACAAAAGACCCCGAGTAGCCAAAGCAGTCTTGAGGGAAAAAAATGGAGCTGGAGGAATCAGACTCCCTGACTTCAGACTATACTACAAAGCTACAGTAATCAAGACAATATTGTACTGGCACAAAAACAGAAACATAGATCAATGGAACAAGATAGAAAGCCCAGAGATAAACCCACGCACCTGTGGTCAACTAATCTATGACATAAGAGGCAAAGATATACAATGGAGAAAAGACAGTCTCTTGAATAAGTGGTGCTGGGAAAACTGGAAAGCTACATGTAAAAGAATGAAATTAGAACACTCCCTAACACCATACACAAAAATAAACTCAAAATGGATTCGAGACCTAAATGTAAGACCGGACAGTATAAAACTCTTAGAGGAAAACACTCTTTGACATTAATCACAGCAAGACCTTTTTTGATCCACCTCCTAGAGTAAGGGAAATAAAAACAAAAATAAACAAATGGGACATAATGAAACTTAAAAGCTTTTGCACAGCAAAGGAAACCATAAACAAGACGAAAAGACAACCCTCAGAATGGGAGAAAATATTTGCAAACGAATCAACGGACAAAGGATTAATTTCCAAAATATATATACAGCTCATGCAGCTCAATATTAAAGAAACAAACAACCCAATCCAAAAATGGGCAGATGACCTAAATAGACATTTCTCCAAAGAAGGCATACAGATGGCCAAGAAGCACATGAAAAGCTGCTCAACATCACTAATTATTAGAGAAATGCAAATCAAAACTACAATGAGGTATCACCTCACACCAGTTAGAATGGGCATCATCAGAAAATCTACAAACAACAAATGCTGGAGAGGGTGCGGAGAAAAGGGAACCCTCTTGCACTGTTGGTGGGAATGTAAATTGATACAGCCACTACGGAGAACAGTATGGAGGGTCCTTAAAAAACTAAAAATAGAATTACCATATGACCCAGCAATCCCACTACTGGGCATATACCCAGAGAAAACCATAATTCAAAAAAATACATGCACCCCAATGTTCATTGCAGCACTATTTACAATAGCCAGGTCATGGAAGCAACTGAAATGCCCATCGACAGATGAATGGATAAAGAAGATGTGATACATATATACAATGGAATATTACTCAGCCATAAAAAGGAACGAAATTGGGTCATTTGTAGAGATGTGGATGGATCTAGAGACTGTCATACAGAGTGAAGTAAGTCAGAAAGAGAAAAACAAATATCGTATATTAACGCATATATGTGGAATCTAGAAAAATGGTACAGATGAACTGGTTTGCAGGGCAGAAATTGAGACACAGATGTAGAGAACAAACATATGGACACCAAGGGGGGGAAAGCGGCGTGGGGTGGTGGTGGTGGGGTGATGAATTGGGAGATTGGGATTGACATGTATACACTAATATGTATAAAATGGATGGCTAATAAGAACCTGCTGTATAAAAAAATAAATAAAATTCAGAAAAAAAAAAAAAAACTAGAGGGACTTCCCTGGTGGCACAGTGGATAAGACTCCGTGGTCCCACTGCAAGGGGCCTGGGTTCGATCCCTGGTCAGGGAACTAGATCCCACATGCATGCAGCAACTAAGAGTTCGCATGCCACAACTAAGGAGTCCGCCTGCCACAACTGGGACCAGGTACAACCAAGGAAATAAATAAATAAACAAATATTTAAAAAAAAACAAAAAAACAGAGTCATTGACACAGAGAACAAATAGATGGTTGCCAAAGGGGTAGGGGGTGGAGGGAATGAGTGAAATAGGTAAAGGGAATTAAGAGGTACAAACTTCCGGTTTCAAAATAAATGAGTCATGGAGATGAAATGTACAGTGTGGGGAATATAGTCAAAAATTATGTGATATCTTTGTATGGTGACACATGGTAACTTATTGTGGTGAGCACTTTGTAATGCATAGACATATTGAATCACCATGTTGTACACCAGGAACTAATATAGTGTTGTAGGTCAATTATACTTCAAAAAAATTATTACTGGAGTGGTATTAGCAAGAAGGGCAATGAATTAGGTACTAACTCTTTCAAGGAATCAGAAGGACCAACCAAGGGTCAGTAGATGTCTGCAACAATAGTTCTGTTAAATAGCATAAGATTTAAAGCTGGGAGTTTGGGGAAAGTGAAGGATTATTTTCTGGAAGCAAAGCAAGTAGGTCAATCTTGGCCCAGTGGCAGGAGGAGTGAAGGAGAGAAGACAGTCACCATTTGAGCTAGTGGTGGGGAAAGCAGTGTCACCAGGGAGATCCAGTTTTCCAGAAGATCTAGAAGATGAAGGAACTGTCCACAGAAGACAAATCCTAGGGCCCTTCTCATGCCTGAGTTTGGAGGGGCTTGGTGAAGGGTTTTAGTAGTTAGGGGGCAGGAGACAGGATGAAAGAAGGGGAAGCAGGGCCAGATGGGGATTAGATGCAGGGACGAGGCTGACCAGGGACCATAAACAGGGATTAAGGGTGTAATGAGATTAGTCCTGGCATCTGCAGCAGATCAGTGGTGAGGCTGAGTGGCTGGTGAGGCTGTCAGGGAGAAAAGTAGTGCAGAGAAGTATGTATACGCATACCACGCCGAAACAATCTGGTATATGCTGGGGAGGGGTTGTCTTGCCGGGTGTATGCAGTAATCTAGGCTGCTCACCCTTCAAGTCCAGCTAAGGACGTGGGGAAGATGGGCTTTTCCAGAACTCTGACACTTACCAACACTTTTCCAAGAATGGTCAAGAAATTGATGAAAAATTCAGTGAAAGAGAAGAGAGCACAAGACCAGATACCAACATAGATTTGATTTAAAATGTAGCAATGGTGAAATTTCAGTTTGGTGAGGAAAGAATGGTACTTTATTTAATAAGTGTTGCTGGGACTTCCCTGGTGGTCCAGTAGTTAAGACTCCCGCTCCCAATGCAGGGGGCCCAGGTTCTATCCCTGGTCAGGGAACTAGATCCTGCATGCCACAAGTAAAAAAAAGAGAAAAAAAGATCCCGCATGCTGCAACGAAGATCCCGCACGTGGCAACGAAGATCCCACATGCCACAACTAAGACCCAGCGCAGCCAAATAAATAAATATTAAAAAAAAATAGGGGCTCCCCTGGTGGCGCAGTGGTTAAGAATCCACCTGCCATTGCAGGGGACACGGGTTCGAGCCCTGGTCCAGGAAGATCCCACATGCCGTGGAGCAACTAAGCCCGTGAGCCACAACTACTGAGCCCATGTGCCACAACTACTGAAGCTCACGTGCCTACAGCCCGTGCTCCGCCACAAGAGAAGCCACGGCAATGAGAAGCCCACGCACCACAACGATGAGTAGCCCCTGCTCGCCGCAACTAGAGAAAGCCTGTGTGCAGCAGCGAAGACTCGATGCAGCCAAAAATAAATAAATAAAATAAATTTTTAAAAAAACTGATCAGCAAAAAATAAATAAATAAGTGTTGCTGACTCAACTGGGATCCCACCAGGAAGAAAATGAGGTAGAACCCCTATCTCTCACCATAGTGAAACAAAAAACAAATTTCAGATGGTTTAAATGTGTACATGTAAACAATATGCAGAATATATAAAAATATATTACAAAAAGCCTTTTATTTTATTTTAGGCCGTGCCTTGCAGCTTGCGGGATCTTGGTTCCCCAACCAGGGACTGAACCCAGGCCACGGCAGTGAAAGTGTTGAGTCCTAACTCCTGGACCACCGGGGAATTCCCTCCAAAAAACCTTTTAAGCCAGACCAGGAAGACAGAAACTATAAGAGAAAAGGTCGACACATTTAATTACATTAAAATGGTAAATTGTGTATGGCTAAAGATACCTCAACCAAAGTCAAAGGGAATTAATAGAATAGGGAACCATTTGAAATCCATGTGAAAGACGAGTTAATATCTATATTATACAAAGAGCTCCTGGGAATTCCCTGGTGGTCCAGTGATTAGGATTCAGCACTTTCACTGCCGTGGCCCAGGTTCAATCCCTGGTTGGGGAGCTAAGATCACGAAAGCCACGTAGTGCGGCAAAAAAAAAAAAAAAGAGCTCTGATAAAGTGATAAGAAAAAGACAAATAATCCACTGGAAAAAAGGAAAAGCGCAGAACTAGTTCCCAGAAGAGCAATCCAAGTGTCTAACAAGAATATGAGACGATATTTAGTCTTACTAGTTGTCAGGGAAATGTACATTAAAGCAATAGCGTGTTACCACTTAATACCCACAGATCAGGACTTCCCTGGTGGTCCAGTGGTAAAGAATCCTCCCTATGATGCAGGCGACACCAGTTTGATCCCTGGGCAGGGAACTAAGATTCCACATGCTGCGGGGCAACTAAGCCCATGTGCCACAACTACTGAGCTCACACTCCTCAACTAGAGAGGCTGCGTGTCACAAACTACAGAGCCCACGCACCCTGGAGCCCACACGCCACAACCAAAGAGAAGCCTATGCTCTGCAACTAAGACCCGACGCAGCCAAAAATAAATTAATTAATTAATTAATACCCACAGATCAACAGAAAAGAAAAACACAAATGACACCTATTGTTTGTGGGAATATGGGTTAAATGGCTCTACTCTCATTCATTTCTGGTGAAAAAGTGTTTCCTTACAGCCATTTGGGAAAACAATCTGGAAAGATCTATTAAAATTGAAATACACACACCCTTTAACTCAACAATTCACACCTGGGAATCAACCCACTTTAAAAATAAATAAAAGCAAGAGCACATAAAGATGGATATGTCCAAGAATATTTATGGTAGCATTAGTCAAGGTGGTGAAAACAAAACAAGACAAAACTGAAAAACAAAAGGAATGCACCTTAATAAGGCAATGAGTGAATAAATGGTGGTGCATCCATGTTGCAGAATATTATACAGCCATTAAAAAGGAGGAATTTAGCACTATGCTAACTGATGTGAAGGGTTAAGTCAAATAAGCAAGAAGAAGAGATATGTATATAACATGGTCACACTTTTATATAAAAATAGTGACAAAAATAATCCTATACATCAGGGGTCCGCGGCCTGTAAGGAACTGAACTGCACAGCAGGAGGTTAGTAGCAGGCAAGCGAGCAAAGCTTCATCTGCCACTCCCCATCGCTCCCATTACCGCCTGAACCATCCACCCCACCACCACCACCCCGTCCATGGAAAAATTGTCTTCCACGAAACCGGCCCCTGGTGCCAAAAAGGTTGGGGACTGCTGCTATATATGTTCCAGGTTTTTTATGTGTGATTCTATCAACAAGTGGAAAGTCTAGAAGGACACATACCAGAGTTTTAACAGTGGTTTTCTGGGGAAGAAAAGTCAAAATGATAAATAAGTAAAAATTTTAAAAGAAAAAAGGCATCTATAATAATAACCATTTTTCCAACTTTTTGTAAATGAACACATTTGGTGTGTGTAAATGCACAGAGAGGCAAATGAAGGGACAAGCACCAATGTTATAATGGTGGGTTTTCTCAGGGTTGGGGGATTTCAGGTGATTTAAATTTTCTCTTTTTCTTTTCAACATGCTTAAATTTTTACAATGATCAACATTAATTTTTTCTTCATTGAGGGAAAAAATGTTGTGTGTGTGGGTATGATCAACAAATCTTGGTATGGGATTGGCATTATGGGATAGGAAGAGGATGGAGCCAAGGAAACTCAATTACCCTCCACTCCCCAGTACCCTCTATCCCCTTATTCCCTCCATTCCCTGGTGCCCTCCATCCCCTTATTCCCTCCATTCCCTGGTGCCCTCCATCCCATGGTACCCTCCATCCCTTGGTACCCTCCATCCTATGGTACCTTCCATTCTCTGGTATCCTCCACCCCCTGGTACCCTCCATTCCCTGGCACCCTCCATTCCCTGGTACCCTCCATTCCCTGGCGCCCTCCATCCCCTGGTACCCTCCATCCCATGGTACCTTCCATTCCTGGTGCCCTCCATCCCCTGGTACCCTCCATCCCTTGGTACCCTCCATCCCATGGTACCCTCCATTGACTGGCACCCTCCATCCCCTCTGCCTGCTTGTTCCCTTCAATCACTCATCACAGTCAGTAAGTAGCTAGTTAGAAGGGAGGAGGGGAGAGCAGGAAAGTGTGATGTCATGGGCACCCAGGGAGAGAGCATGTAAAATGAAGGAGTGCCAAGAGCTTCAAATGCTGCAGAGAAGGCAGGTAAGACAAAGACTGAAACTGTCCCTGCAATTTAGTGACAGGGAAGCCTAAAGACCTTGAGTAGAGCAGATTTAGTGGCATTTAGGCACCAGAGGCCACCCTGCAGAGGGTGAGGGAGCATGAGGGAGCCAAGAGAAAAAGCCCGCTTGGTAGACCAGAAGGACACAGGGGTGGGTAAGGATGATTTGAATTAGATGTCAATTTTAAAATGTGTGAGGGGCTACATGGTTTTTCAAATTTATTTAGGTATACACAAGCATAAAAAGTTGAAATCATAGGTGTAGACAACCCCTTCTGAAAGTGTGGCTGTGAGTGGGATAAAAATGTGATGTCAGGAAAAAAAAATGTGATGGCAGGACCTTGAGGGGATTAGCAGGCTTACTCCAAGAGAGAGAGACTTGAGCCTGTTCATCAGCTTATGGGATGGGGCCAGTTGGGAGGGGGAGGGGGCTGAATACGTTTGAAAAGAGATCATGAGGGGAGCCCCAGAGAGGCCCATGTTCCCAGGCCTGGCTGCACATCAGAATCACTGGGCCCACCCAGAACTACTCAATCAGACTCTCCAGAGGCTGAGCCAAAAAATCTGGACTTTAAATAAGACACTTGAAGAGCATTAAAAAAGATAGCAATTATCTAGGAATAAATTTAACAAAAGAGGGACTTCCCTGGTGGCGCAGTGGTTAGGAATCCGCCTGCCAATGCAGGGAACATGGGCTTGAGCCCTGGTCCGGGAAGATCCCACATGCCACAGTGCAACTAAGCCCGTGCGCCACAACTACTGAGCCTGTGCTCTAGAGCCCATGAGCCACAACTACTCAGCCCGCACACCACAACTACCAAAGCTCGCATACCATAGAGCCCATGGGCCGCAACTACTGAGCCCGTGTGCTGCAACTACTGAAGCCTGAGCGCCTAGAGCCCGTGCTCCGCAACAAGAGAAGCCACCGCAATAAGAAGCCCAAGCACCGCAACGAAGAGTAGCCTCCGCTCGCCACAACTAGAGAAAGCCCGCGCATAGCAATGAAGACCCAATGCAGCCAAAAAAAAAAAAATTAACAAAAGATGTGCAAAACACATTATAGAGAAAAAAATTTTTAATTAACTGAATAAATGTATGTGTGTGAGTATACGCATGAGTGGACACACACACACACACTCACACCATGTTCGAAGACTGGAAGATAAACTTCCAGGATGCAAACTTCTAGTCATAAGATTAATAAGTTTTGGGGATGTAATGTACAGCATGGTGATTATAGCTAATAATACCCTATTACATACTTGAAATTGCTAAGAGAGTAGATCTTAAATGTCCTCACCACACAAAAGAAATGGTAATTATGTGACTGGTTGGAGTGTTAGCTAATGCTATGGTGGTAATCATTTTGCAATTTATAAATGTATTAAATCATCACATTGTATACCTTAAAAATACACAGTGTTATACATCAATTATATCTCAATAAAGCTGGAAAAAAAACAAATTTTGTTAGGTCTCCCCCATCTTATATCTTCTCTTCTTAATATGTGCACATGTGAAAAAAAAAAGAATTAGAAGACTCATTTTTGAACAATGTACTGATCTGTAGATTGGATGCAATCAAATCAAAATCCTCATGGTTTGTTTTTTTTTTTTTGGTAGAATGTGACAGGTTGATTCTAAAATACATATGGAGGGGGCTTCCCTGGTGGCACAGTGGTTAAGAATCTGCCTGCCAATGCAGGGGACACAGGTTCGAGCACTGGTCCGGGAAGATCCCACATGCCACGGAGCAATTAAGCCCATGAGCCACAACTACTGAGCCCGCACGCCTAGAGCCCGTGCTCCACAACAAGAGAAGCCATCGCAATGAGAAGCCTGTGCACCGCAACGAAGAGTAGCCCCCACTCGCTGCAACCAGAGAAAAGCCCACGTGCAGCAACAAAGACCCAACGCAACCAATATAAATTAATTAATTAAATTTATAAAATAAATAAAATAATATGGCGATGAAATGGCCAAGAATATCTTCCTAAATATATATATATATATATATATAGGAATATCGCTCTACTGAATATCAAACTTCATAAAAGTACAGTGATTAGGAGAGGGTAGTATTTTTGCAAGGATAGACAGACTGAAGAAAAGACTAGAAGCTGACACCGAGATGGACACAAGCTGTGATTTATGTAGCACGAAAGAGTGCAGGGAAAGATGAGCCTTTTCGATAAACAGATTGAGTGTTCATATAGGGAAAAAATGAAACTCGACCCTTACCTCACACCATAGTGGGATCATAAAGACAATAAAAGATTAGAATAAAGAACAATAAAGATTATAAAAGGCGATAGAAGGTGAAAGAAAAGTTTGAGGATGAAAGCCTCAGGGTGGTGACAGATTTCCTGATACAAAAGCACCAACCTTAAATGAAAAGTCTGACAAATTTGGCTTCATTAAGATTAATAAATAATTCCATTTGTACAACATTCTAAAACAGGCAAAACTGGGACTTCCCTGGTGGTCCAATGGTAAAGAATCCGCCTTCCAATGCAGGGGACACAGGTTCGATCCCTGGTCAGGGACCTAAGATCCCACATGCTGCGGGGTAACTAAGCCCGTGCACCACAACTACGGAGCTCACATGTCTCAACGAGAGAGCCTGCACGCCCCAAACTACAGAGCCCACATGACCTGGAGCCCGCACACCACCACAAGAGAGAGAAAAACCCACACGCCACAACTAGAGAGAAGCCCGCGCCCCACAACGAAGAGTCCCCATGCCGCAATGAAAGATGCCACATGACGCAACGAAGATCACGTGTGCTGCAACTAAGACCCAATGCAGCCAAAAAAATAAATAAAATAAATGTTAGAAAATAACTGCAAATATTAAAGAAGAGAGGTACTTCTTTAAAAAATAAATAAATAAAACAGGCAAAACTACCCCATAGTGTCTAGGAAAGCATACTGAAAATGATCAAGAGAAGCAAGAATGAGATTGCACAGAAGTCAGGGTGGTGGTTCCACGTAGGGGAGGAGGGGCTGAGGCTTTGAGTCGAACAACATTCTTTTTTTTTTTTTGGCCAAACCGTCTTAGTTCCCCAACCAGGGATTGAATCCACGACCCCCTGCATTGGAAGGGCGGAGTCTTAACCACTGGACCACTGGGGAAGTCCCCAGTGTTCTCTTTCTTGACCTTGATGAGGTTACAATGGGAGTTGGCTTTGTAATAATACATTAACTTATACATTTATGTTTTATGCTTTTTTCTGTATCTATAAAGGTTTTAAGGGAAAAATCACACTTCCCGTGTGATTCTGATGAGCAACCACGTCTAGGCACCCCTCATCTAGAGCCTCAATGGAGTGGCACTGTAATAGCCACGTCTGTTTCAGGTGATAGAATCTAATCCTGACTCACAGATCTCAGACATCAACTCACAAATCTGAAAAACCCAGGGTAGTTTCAGGAATGGTTGGTTCCAGATACTCCAATGAGATTATTAGGAACCTCCCCTCTTTGCTCGGCTTTCCTCCTTATCCTGCAGGCTCTCGACCCCAGGACAGCCCTCACAAGTCCAGGCTAAGTTCTGCAAGGTGAGCCACATGAGCAGAAAGAAAACGTCCCCTTCTCTGGCGTCTCATCAATAGTACTGGGTTGGCTCTCCCTGGACTGAACAGGGTCACATGCCCACCCCTGACCAACTGATGTAGCCAAGAATCTGAAGTATGATTGCCCAGATGTGAGGGTAGAGTCAGCCTCACCTGAATCATATTACCCATATGGGAGAAAAAATGAAGTTTCCTCCAAGGAATAAGTGGGTGTCATTACCAACAGAAAAGGGAAAAGATGCTTGGGCAGAACAATAGGGATCAATGGGCTAGAAGCCCCAGTGGGGTCAGGGGAGAGGTGTGGTAGAGGAAAGTGGGCAGGGGTTGGGGGAGGTGATTGTCACTAAAGAGTGGGACGTCTGAATTGTAATTTCAGAGGTGGAGCAGTTTCGGGTGATGACAGGGTCCAAGGTGTGGCCTTGGTGGTGGGTGGCAGGGCTGTCAAGGAGCCAAGACCCCAGGGTGTTGGAGGCTCGAGAGCTCATGCCCAAGTCTTCATTAGTAAGGGTGGAACCCTAATAAAATGTGGGCACATGTGACTCAGTCTCAGAATGGTATCTGACACAAGAAATACAACCCAATAGCCTAAAGTAATTAACAAGCAATTTCATTCTTTAGTCACACCTCTCAAGGGATTTAAAGGGAGTCAAATACATAGTTCAAAGCCACACTAATTAAAATCTCCTCATGCCCTGGAGCTACTCAATCTCTATCTCCCACCAAAAAAAAAAATAAAGCGATCAAAAATGCTCCTCGTCCATACCCAGCTCAACTCAGCCACTTTCCCACATGGAAGAATCAGGCTTCTTTAGGAAGGGAAGATGGAGGGAGGAGAAATTGGACCAATAATTACAGGACTCTTTTATGTTTGGGGGGGAGGGGCACATGTCTATGCCAGCCTCTCACTGACCATTTTTGCCCCATCACAAGGAGAGTGGCCTAGAAGGTACGTAAGAACAGCCACTGGGAGGGCCGCCACGAGGTGCCACAAAATGAACAGGAGTTTTTACACTTGTGGTCTCCAAACCCACCCCTCTCTTTGTGAGCCTCCATCTCAGAACCTGGAATTAATGTTGAATAAGCAGGAACAATCATGGCAGAAGCTCAAGCAGGAGCCACTTTCTCCTCTCAATAACAGACCTAGTAGGTTTTTTAATTTACTTTAACAATAAACATGGACTTGTTTTATTCAGTATAATAAATCGAGAATTAACATTTTGTTTGTTTGTTTCTTTGTTCTGGCTGTGTGTGTGGCTTGTGGGGATCTTAGCTCCCAGATCAGGGATCGAACCCAGGCACCCTACAGTGGAAGCACAGAGTCCTAACCACTGGACTGCCAGGGAATTCCCCAAGAATTAACATTTTGAGGAAAATCATTCTGAGGCTATCAATGACACTGGTCAATTCTGGATCTTCGACTTTAAGTCTAACAAGCGGTAATGCAAATTTAAATAATAATGAAGTACTATCTCTCACCCATTAAACAGGAAAAAAAGTAAAATAATAAAACCCAAAATTGGTGAAGTTATTGGGAAAAAAGTACATCCATACATTATTAGTACAATCCTTTTTGAGGAGAGAGGTGATCTGACAATACTCATCAAATTCCGTATAATATTTATTCATAAAATCGTTCAAAAGATGAAGAAAATCACACACCTTCTCATGCTTCACCACTATCAACCCTCCAGGGCTGGGTATAGATTGTCTTATCTTTTTTTTCCGACTTTTTGTATCCTAGTAAAATACACATAACATAAAATTAACCATCTTAACCATTTTTAAGTGTACAGTTCAATGTAAGTACATTCATATTATTGTGCAACCATCTACCTCCAGAACCATTTTCATTTGGCAAAACTGAAACTCTGTAGCCATTAAACAATAACTCCCCATTGCCCCCTCCCCTCAGCCCCTGGAAACCACCATTCTACTTTCTGCCTCTATGAATTTGACTATGTTAGGTACCTCTTATAAGTGGAATCATACAGTATTTGTCTTCTTGTGATGGGCTTATTTCATTTAGCATAATACCCTCAAAGTTTACCCATGTTGTAGCATATGTCAAAATTCCCTTCCTTTTTAAGGCTGAATAATAATACATTTTATGTATACACCACATTTGCTTATCCATTCATCTGTTGAAGGACACTTGGGTGGCATCCACCTTTTAGCTATTGTGAATAATGCTGCTATGAACATGGGTGCTCAAATATCTCTTCAAGGTCCTACTTTTAACTCTTTGGGGCATATACCCAGAAGTGGAATTGCTGGGTCATGTGCTATATTGTCTCATCTTTTGGGGGGTATGGCCTGGCTTCCGAATTAGAGGGTATTAAGAGGTTGGAGGGGATTGGCTGTGTGACCTTGGGCAGGTTACTTTCCCTCTCTGAGAGCAGATTCATGTTTCCAAACAGGAACTTCTGTTAACCACACACATTCCCAAGCCCATTTTCCTGGGAGATTCTAATTCAGTGCCTGTCCTGGGACCCAGGAATTCTGAATTTTTTTAAAAGAGCCTCAGGTGATTTTTATCATCATACAGGTTTGGGAATCACAGGGCCCGAGGAATTCCAAAGGCCGCTGTAGCTGTGACTATGACTTCAGTGGTTAAGAGAGTAATGTGGAGTCCTACTGACTGGGTTAAATTCCTGGTCGCCAGTTACCAGCACCACCTCCATTTCATCCCCTAAAGGAGGGTAATGGCGCCTACCACAGGACTGTTGCATTAAGTAAATGGAAGTGAAAGAAAATAAAGATTTAGCATTTACCTAGTACTCAAAAAAGTTCTCGAAAATCTTTGCGTTATTCCCAGTGGTCCTCTCCTTCAGCCTGGCTGACCCTCTCGCAGCGGGTAGGTTCCTGTCGCCACCTGGTGGTGAGACTAAGTCAGTGCATTCACACAGCCTTTCCCCCAGTCCCCCACCCAACTCTGCCCCAACTCCCCCCCTGCCCATTCCATCCCAAGCTCACCCTACTCAGAAGCCTCAAGTCCCTCCGTAAGGGTGGAAGACCAAGGCGGGAGGGCCTGAGGTCTGAGGGTCCCAGCAGCCCCGAGAGTCCATTCCACAGCCTCAACCTAGTGATGGTGAGTCATTGGCACAGCTCTGCCTCCCTGGATGGTCCTGCACAGGCTGGTCTGTCCTGCCCCCTCCTTAATAGTAAGGATGGAGCTGAGTACCAGCTCTGTGCTGGGGGCCTTACAGACATTGTCTCATTCAGCCCTCACATAAAGTAGAGGGACTTATACCGTTTCCACAGATAAGGAAATTGAGGCTCAGAGAAGTTAAGTGACTGGCACACAGTCACACAGCTTGCAATGGCAGAGCCAAGTCTCAAACCCAGGTGGATCTTAAACCACGGCTATTTCTACCAAGCTACAAGGCCTCTAAACTAGTGATTCCCCACCTTGGCCGGACATTTAATTCACCTGGGGAACCTTAACGACTACTAATGCCTGGGCTCCACCCCAGAGATTCTGGTTAATTGGTCTGGGATATGGCTTGAGCACTGCGGTTTTGTGAAGTTCCCCTAAGTATTCTTGTGGGCAGCCAGTGAGAACCACTGCTCTAAATTCACCCATTCTGGGCTTCCCTGGTGGCGCAGTGGTTGAGAGTCCGCCTGCCGATGCAGGGGACACGGGTTCGTACCCCGGTCCAAGAAGATCCCACATGCCGCGGAGCGGCTGGGCCCGTGAGCCATGGCCACTGAGCCTGCGCGTCCGGGGCCTGTGCTCCGCAACGGGAGAGGCCACGACAGTGAGAGGCCCGCGTACCGCAAAAAAAAAAAAAAAAAATTCACCCATTCTGTTTTGTGTTTCTTGGGGCTCTGGGGGTAATGGCAAACTTCCCATAAGCGATCTGAACCGAGGTGTTCCGCTTCCGCCAGCCTCACAGATGCAGTGGAGGGCGAGAGTGCCACGTGACAGTCCAAGCCTGGAGCAGAAGTCCAGGTTCTACCGCAGGGAGGATAGTGGAAGGTGTGCTCCCAGGCGCGCCAGCACCCACTCTGGAGCGAGGCCTGAGGATGTGGGGCCCCGCGTTCTGCTGCGTACTGGCTGTGTCC
The DNA here is from genome assembly GCF_059928025.1 of Delphinapterus leucas. Taxonomy (NCBI): domain Eukaryota; kingdom Metazoa; phylum Chordata; class Mammalia; order Artiodactyla; family Monodontidae; genus Delphinapterus; species Delphinapterus leucas. Next base: position 39,149,700 of record NC_143138.1, read on the forward strand.
TTGGGCAAGTGACTGCACCTCTCTGTGAAGTTGCGGGTATGGAAAACATGTATGAAAGTAGCATCAACCGCATAAAATGGCTGAGTATTAAATGAGCTAATTAAGAGAAAACCCACTTAGAACAATGCCCGGAACCCAGCAAGCTCTCAATAAATGTTACAACTACTGCTGCTGCTATTATTATTATTCCTGACTCTGACAATAGCTCCCCGTGTGGACTACTCACCAATTGATCAGGAGCAGCAAAAACCCTCTCCCGTTTTATAACTACTATTCTCTCAAATCAAAAACAGAGCCCCGCCCAGAGGCGGGCACATGACTCGAGCTGGCCAATCAGAGTACCTCCATTCTCAGACTCAAACCGACAGATCCGGGGGTAAGCAAGTGACCAAGTAGAGCCAGTCAGGCCCCCACCTGGGGGAACTGATGTGGTCAGGGAGCCATCAGAGGTCACCTTTCCTGCTAACGCAGAGGAAAGCAGAGTGAGAGAGAGACTTGGGGACTCCTTTTGAGCCCCTGGGTACAGCCATGCCTGAGGTGAGACTGCGTCTACCTGGCCCAGTTGAGGGGCCAATCAGTTCCCTTTTGAGCTTATGCTAGTTTGCACTGTACTTCTGTCACCTGCCATCAGCAGAATCCTACCTGGCTTTAGGTTGGGTTCATAGTCCCTGATCACCCCCCAAGGATTCAGCTGAGATGCTGTCCAGGAAGTGGCTTCTTACGTGGAGGTTGTGTCCTGAAGGCAACTCTCAAATTACTTTAATTGCCCATAAGTGAAAATTGCACATAGCAGAATTGCCCTTGACAATCTCTCATAGATTGACGAGGACTAGAATGCAAAGTGTTTTCCTGGACTTATAACAGCCATCATTGGGACAATAAGAAAAACTTATTGGTCTTTGGCCAAGGGTATGCCAGAGTTCATTATACTATTCTTTCAAATTTACTATGTGTAAATTTGAAATTGTTTCAAAAATAAAGAAAAAAATGAACATTGGAGGAAAAACTAAAGAAAAAAATGAACATTGGAGGAAAAACTAAAGAAAAAAATTTTGAAGAAAAATATCTCGTAAGTTGCCTGTCAGATACTGTACCTGCCACACGTGAGCACCACACTGGAGACACAAATGGACTCTGAACAAGTGCCGGGGCGGTGCTCCACCAGGGGTGCAAGGAGTCCACATCTCTTCCCCTGAGCACTGGGTGGAGAGACAGGCGTTTAAGGACCCATTTGTGCCAGGAATCTGTATCTTTAAACACTAGAAACACTAGACTCACATGTCGTGGGACCAAGACAGAAAAAGAGACAGGCAGGGTCTTCCTCTCATCCCAGTTCACAGCACCTGAGATAGTTCTCGGTCTCTGTCTCTGTCTCTCTCACCTCATTCAGTTATTCATCACATGCTGTGGACCCTGGAGAGACAGCTGTGAATGGGATGGACAAAGTCCCTGGCCTCATGGAGCTTGTCCTCACAGCTCATGTGACATTATTCAGAGAAGTGTGGGGAACTACCCAACAGTGAAATAGCATCTACCTTTCTTGAGGGCTTCCTGGAGATGGTGCTATATTGAGTGGCTCTCAAACTTGAGTGGGTATCTGAATCCCCAGAGGATGTGCTAGAATGCTGATCGCTGGGCCCTACCCCAGAGCTGCTGATGGTCAGAGGTGAAATCTGAGAATCTGCGCTTCTGACATGTTCTGGAGTGACGCTGATGCTGCTGGTCTGGGGAACCCACTTTGAGAACCAATGCTTTACTGAGAGGAGTAATTTCAAGAGTGAGAGTTTCAGGCCCCACAGGAGGCTCTGATCACTCAAGGAACTTTTAAAACTACTACTGCCCAAGACCCACTCCATACCAATTAACTCGGAATTTCTGAGAGGTAAGACCAAGCATCAGCACTTTTTAAAGCCTCCTGAGCTGAGTGATTCTAACACACAGCTGTGGTTGGGCATCATGACCCCCAAACGAACCCAAACCCAGACTGAACTTCAGTTTTACCCAGATTTGCCTTCAGCTTGGTCCAGACATCTACCAGTTGCAGGGCCTTGGGCCAGCCCTGTGCTGGGCCGTCTGCAAACTTATTACCAATCACACAGTCCTGCAAGGCCTCTATCATCATCCCATTTTATAGATGGGAAAACTGAGGGTTATGTCCACCTGGGGAAGAAAGCAGCAGAGCAGGATTCTAACTCAATAGTGCTCAGCTTTCCTCTTCTGCCTGACGCCACTTTGCCTCAGTGTTTCCCAGGAATGCATGGCATTTGGGGCTAGACCACCGTGCCTGTTTCCCACATTACAGGACATCTAGAATCTCGAGCTCCTGCCTCTAAACACCATGAGCAAACCACACACACACACTCCGCTGTCATTGTGACAATTCAAAACACCCCACACGACTTCCCTGGTGGCGCAGTGGTTAAGAATCTTCCTGCCAATGCAGGGGACATGGGTTTGAGCCCTGGTCCGGGAAGATTCCACATGCCGCAGAGCAACTAAGCCCATGCGCCACAACTACTGAGCCTGTGCTCTGGAACCCACAAGCCACAACTACTGAGCGCACGTGCCACAACTACTGAAGCCCGCATGCCTAGAGCCCATGCTCCGCAACAAGAGAAGCCACCGCAATGAGAAGCCTGCACACTGCAACAAAGAGTAGCCCTCACTCATCGCAACTAGAGAAAGCCTGCGCGCAGCAACGAAGACCCAACACAGCCAAAACTAAATAAATAAAAATAAATAAATAAACAAAACACCCCATACATTTCCAAATGCCTCACCTGAGTACCACTGCTTCAGACACTAAGCCCCAGGCATATCCCAGAACACTTAAATGTCCCTTCCTAAGTCTGCCTGACACCTCCAGTGACACCTAGCCCTGCTATTAGATTCTTCCAATTTCTGACTTAAAATCCAACCCTGGTATAAACTTCAGCTCAAAACCTCACCCCAACCTGACTCTAGCCATAATCAAGTTCCTGAGTTGCTTGTTAAACCTAACACCAACCTCACAACCTTCCTAAAACCTGACTTCCAGACCCAGTCCTTCAGATGCCATCACTGATCTGAGTCTTCAGAATATCTAAATGTCCCCCTTAACTACACATCCTCACCTCAGCTCTCTCCACCTTATTTTTTATTTATTCTCCACAGCCTTTCTGAATGTACAGTTCTCGTCAGCTCACCTTCTGTTCAACAACTTTCCAAGGCTTCTTAGCACCCACTCATGCCCACTAGCATTAAATGTCATCTTCAGTAGAACCCAAACATCACTTTCTAGTTGCAGCCATTTGCATTAGGTTCAATTACAAGTTTAAAAAAATCCCCATGTCACAGTGACTTCAGCAAGATGGGTTTGTGGTTTTTTTTTTCTTTTTCTTCTCTCTCTCTCTCAAATCAAGGCTCCTAGCTGGTTGCTCCACAGGGGCAGCTCACATTCCCAAGGTTACCTCATGGTCCAAGATGGCTGCTAGAGCTCCAGCTATTAGGTTCTCTTGCCAGTCAGTGAGAAGGAAAAAGTAACCAAGAAGGGTGCACCTCTTCTGTAAAGGACCCTCCCCAATAGCTGGAATTTAGCTACATGGATGCAAGGAAAGCTGGGACATGTCTTTTTCTGCGTGTCTATATGCTCAGCTACAAATCAGGGACTTCATTATTAAGGAAGACGAAGACATACTGGAGAACAAGTAGATGCTTCCAGGCCATTACACCTCCCTCCCTACCCCTAGGAAGGACCTCAGTTTTGAATCTTATATCATCAGACTATATTATTCTTCAAGGATTTTGGCTCCTGGCTCATGATTCTGTGGCACACTCCTGTCCTAATTCTTGGTGATTTCCTTATCCAAACTCTTCCAATGCCCAGCCTCTCCATTTGTTGCCATGCACTCCTCTCCCCTGTGGTCTTGTCCTCTACTTTCCCTGTGCCACTAGATTCCATCATCACTCTGTCATAACTGACACACACACCCACCCAAGAATTTCCATCACATCTCTACCACTCTCTAACCCAGCTCACTCCCTTTCAAAGTTTCCACAGGGACTAGAGATAACACAATACTGCACACCTAGTAGGTGCTTGTAAATGGGATGGCTCCACCAAGCACTAGCTGTGTGACCTTAGACAAGTTACTTAACTTCTCTGAGCCACAGACATGAAAGTGTGCTGTGAGAATAAATTGAAAGCACTGGGCACAGTGCCTGGCATATGGTAGGAGTCATTGATCAGCATCATAGTCACTGGTGGTAGCAAATCTTCGTCTTCTGAAAGTAGATTTAATTTTAGAAAACAACTAAAATTCAGGTGGAGTTGAGTCTGGTGACTATTGCCAGTGATCGAGCTGAGAAATGTCATTTTTAGACCAAAACAAAGTGTAATTATAAAGCCACAAGCTTGTTTTTCTTTGTGGAGAGGTTTGGTGTTCTGATGTCAGATCAGAAGGTATCAGAAGTTATGTGTGTTCCTGATCTGAATCTTATCCCTAAACTCACCCTCATTTTCACCAAAATCTTGACAGCCAATCCTAAACCCACCCACCCCTGACCCAAATCTAAACATTGACACCGCCTCTAATTTTCCCACACATGCTCACCACTTTGGCCCGTACCAAAACTCTGAAGTTCCTTTTTATTCTTTTCTGAGTTCCACTTCGCTACTTTCTGTTCCTATCATGATCTGGACCCAGACTAACTCTCAAAGGACTCAAAAAACATGTCATTGCATCCAAAGTGTACAAAATTTGAATACATTCTCCTCAAAAGTAACTAAGTAGGGACTTCCCTGGTGGCCAGTGGTAAAGAATCCGCCTTGCAATGCAGGGGGCGAGGGTTAGATCCCTGGTCGGGGAACTAAGATCCCACATGCTGCGAGTCAACTAAGCCCACGTGCCACAGCTACTGAGCTCGCCCACCTCAACTAGAGCCTGCCTGCTGCAAACTACAGAGTCCATGCACTCTGGAGCCTGCATACCACAACTAGATTAGAGAAAACGTGCCGCCCAACTAAGAGCCCGCGTGCTGCAACGAAAGATCCCCACATGCCGCAACTAAGACCTGATGCAGCCAAAAAATAATAAAAATTAAAAAAAAAGTAACTAAGTAAATGTGAAACTTTTTAACTAAAATTATTTTTCATGTATGTTTTGAGAAGTGACTTTTCTTCTTATATATTCAAAATTATGTATTAAAATTTAAAGGGAAATATAGTTTACACTTAATAAATATCCAAAATTAATCAAATTTAAATGGTTTTTAGAAATTTTAATTCCATCTTATTAAACACTTTTAGAAAAACTGAACTGTTCTCAAAATAGCATCCAACTAGTTGCCAACATGAAGAATTGCTACCATGCTTCACACGTCATGTCCAGAACTATATATGCACAAGTTTAAGTCATGTGAATTGTTCAGTACTGTACAGTGTTCCTCAGGTGCCATGTGCAACTGTTATGAAGACAGTGCTGATTCATGAGACCCTTCAGAACATGAAAAGAAACAAGTAAATGGACACTTTGTTATGCAAGTATCTGTGATATCCATGCAACCCGAGAGGAGAGATATGAGAACTGCATTTACCTTTTCTTTCACTTAAAAGCTTCTGCTGCTCAAATCTTCCCCGCAGCTCCAAAGCAGGGTCCATCTCTGGCATTGGCCGAAGCTCAGCCGACACGCCTCCCACAGGCCGGTGCAGGAATCTTTGTTCTGAGAACAGTGGGCAAGAGATGTGGAGCAGTGTTCCCTGGGGCCTGAGCAGTGTTAGAACGAGGATGTTTACGTTTACAGCCTGCTGAGCGCCAGGCACCCTCTGCTTCTTGGCATGGATTTGTTTGGGGGTGGACATTCTCCAGAACCCTCTGAAGGGCGGTTCTTAGGCAGGGTCGCTCTTGTCCTGGTCGAGGGGACCCCACTGCTCCATGGTGCCGAGTTCTTTGCTGCTTGGAAACATTTGGCATAAGCTGTGCCTTTTACCTGGAACATTCTCCTTCCCAGTCTTTGAAATCCTTCAGGTCTCAGTTTAAGGTTTCACTTCTCAGACAGCCTCATCTGTTCTCTATATCCAGACTGCCCCCCACCCAGCCCCGCTATTCTCATGGAACCCAGTTCTTTCCCTTCTTGGAATTTATTACAATTAATAATAATGAGAGCATTATAACTAATTTGTTTATTTATGGCTTTACCATCTGTCTTTCTCACAAGAATGGAAGCTCCATGAGGGCAGGGACCACAACTTTTTGTCCATTACTGTATAACCAGTACTGTTTGGCACAGAGTCAGTGCCCAGGAAATACTTGTTGACTGACTCTCACCTGTGAGTTTCCTTACCTTTCATATCAGGGTTTTAGTGTCTGCCTTATAAATATCATCATGAGGGTGGAGAGAGAATGGGAACAAGGGCCTCATGCACGGTAGGTGGTCAATAAATGCTATTATGATTATTACACATTCAGAGTCAGATGAGGACCAAAGAATCTTGGAGGTTGGGACTTGAGGGCTATTTAGGGTTGGATGGGTTTCATGGAATAGGGATTCCAGGAGGGAACAGCTTGAACAAAGGCATGAAGGAGAGAAAGTATAAAGGAAATAAGTAAACCTATGGGGCTGGATGGAGAGTAGGGTATGAGACAGCCCTGTAGTTAGAAAGGCAGATTGGGGCCAGATCAGGGAGAACCTTGAATGCCAACTCAGCACATTTAAACTTGATCGTAGGGACCCAATGACAATTTTTGAGCAAAGGTGTCAACAGAAGAAGTGGTATTTTAGGAAGATTAATTATGGCGCATCTGAATCAGGTGGACCAAGGAAGTGGCGAAAGACAAAAAGACTGTTTCATTCAAATTCCATCTCTAATCGTTTCGACTGTATAAAATATAAAAGGGTTAAGAACAAAAGCTCTGACAGGAGACAGAGCTGGTTTTCATCTGGCTGATACTGAGCAGGTCACTTCACCTCCCTGGGCCTCAGTTTCTCCACCTATAAAATGGAGATAATAATGTCTACCTCGCCTATCTCATTGGACTCTTGTCTAGTGAAAATCACATGAAATAAGGAATTCCCTGGTAGTCCAGTGGTTAGGACTCAGCGCTTTCACTGTCGAGGGCCAGGTTCAATCCCTTCTCCAGGAACTAAGATCCTGCAAGCCGCACAGCGAAAAAAAAGAAAAACTGTGCTCATTAATTCATTCATGAAAAAAATGAACCCCAATCATGTGTCAAGTTGTGCTGTAAGTGCTGAGGAGACAGAGATGAAGCTGAAGTGCTCTGAAAAGGAGCACATAATTACCAATTTTTGAGCGCTCACTGTTTGCAACTTTCCATCTGTCATCTCACTTAATCTGCACAACATCCCTACTAGGTCAGTGCTTTATCAAACCCACTTTATAAGTGAGGAAATGGAGGCCCAGAGAGGTTAAATCTGTCACCCAAGGATATTCACCTCTTAAGCGGCAGAGCTTAGAGCTTGGGCTCAGGACTGACCCATGCCTGACACAGCTGCCTCCCTCCTAGTCCTAGACCTTTGAATACATCTGCCTGTTTCCAACCTCTAGGTCTCTATCTTGCTGTTCCCTTTCCAGGTATAGCCCATCCCACTTTTTTTTTTCCTTTTTTCTTTTCTTTTCTTTTTTTTTTTTGGCTGCAGAACTCCCCTCACCTTTTTGAGTTTCAAGTTTTAGATCAGGTTTCAGGAAGCCTCTAGGACCCCCAATAGGGCCCCTCTTCTGGGCTTCCTCTGCACTTAACCAAACCTCTCCCATGATATTAATCACATCAACACTACATCCCTTGTCTCTAAACTCTTAAAAAACATGTTACTGGGAATTCCCTGGTGGCCCAGTGGTTAAGCCTCCACGCTCTCACTGCTGACGGCCCGGGCTTGATCCCTGGTTGGGGAACTGAGATCCCACGAGCTGCAAGGTGAGCCAAAAAAAAAAAAAGTTCCTTATCAGTAAAAAGATATTTAGGTGGACACCCAGAATATAGGCATGTTTCTTTATAAAGTATATACACATGCATCTATCAATCCATATACATTAAATATTAGTAAATCCTAGTTTTTATTTTTTTAATGAAAAAGAAAGATAAATACAGGATCTGATGTCATATTTTCTTCCCATGCCCCATTTACCACCAACAAATTATCAAATCAGCATCTCTAAGCCAAAGCTCAGGGAACGGGAGGACCTGGTACAGTGATGCCATCCTTCAGGCCGCTGAGGATCTGAGTTTTCAGCCTCTTCCCTCAGTGGGCCAGGCAGGGGGGTGGGTTCCAGGCAGGAGCACCTCCCACAGTGCTGCCACCCTCTTGAGCCAGCAGGAGGTGGGGGTGAAGCTGAGCCCGGATTAGCTGGGGCCCTCGGGGAAGCTTCTAGGGCTGCAGGGTGGCCAGAGCAGGGACTGTGGATAGGTGCAGGCACCATGCCGCTGCAGGACGACACCCTCCGAGAGGTGTGGGCCTCAGACAGGTCTGGAAAGCCCTCACCTCATCCTACCTGAACCCTGGTGGGGGGGCCAGATGGAGGGTTTGGGGAGGGGCAGGAAAAGGGGAGGGAGACAGACTGATTCCTTTGCTACCCTCAGCGGGCATGAGGAGGAAGGCCAGAGCCCGGAGGTCCCGCAGCGCACCAAGCAGGTATGTCACCCCTACTTGGAGAAGAGACAGAAAGAGCCCCCCACGCAGCGTAGGGGGTCTGAGAGTGGGGAGGGTCCCCCTCAGCAGCCTCTGGGGCTTGTTGCTTCCCTGGAGGTTTTTGTTTTTGCACGAAGGGGGTGTTTGGGGGTATGGGGTGTCCAGGGGAGGAACTTGGGCTTTGGGGCATTGGAGGTGGCCGTGGTACACGGGAGGGGGTCATCCTTCCTCACCCCAGGAAGGGGCGCAGTTCCCCTCCCAATAATCTGTGGTTATTTCTGGCGGCTCAAGGGATTAGAGAGTGATAGGCAGCCCTCAGAGCCCCCCTTTCCTTCCCCTCCCTCCTCTTGACCCCCACTCTGCAGCGACAGAAGTTGAGGAAGAAGAAGACAGAAGCCCCAGAGTCCCCCTGCCCCACGGGATCCAAGCCCCGGAGACCTGGAGGCATGCGGAAGGCTGGGCCCCGGGGCGCCCCCCCGGGTGAGGGTCACGGGAGGGAACGACCGCAGGCGAGGGTGTCCTTGAGTCTGGGAACGCCCCCCCCCCGGGAGCAGGGGCGTGGCGGGGGTGTAACTGGACGGGGAAGCGGCGGAGCGGGCTTGGGGTTGAGCTAGGGGTTAGGAGGAGTGTAGGGATGATGAAAGCTGGGAGAGGGATGTCCAAGGTGGAAACAGAGCCCAAGGGAGACTCCAGGGTGAGGAGCCCGAGGGGGAGTGGGCGCCGTTGGAGGTCCCGCCTGACCCGCGCATCTCGGCTCAGCGGGACGGAGGAGGAGCCCGCGGGAGGAGCCCTCCCGGGAGCCCGCCGAGGCCCGGGAGCTGCAGACTGTCTACGCCAAGTTCCTCAGGGACCCCGAGGCCAAGAAGCGCGACCCCCGGGAGACCTTCCTGGTAGCCCGCGCCCCAGACGCGGAGGACGGTGAGAGAGCGCCAGAAGGAAGGGGGCGTCTGGAGAGGAGGAGGGAAGGGGCTGGACAGGAACAAAAGATGGAGAGAGGCAGACAACTCGGAAAAACCGCGTCCACGTCCCTGGCTTCGTCTTTGAGCCAGGAAAATCTTTATTCTCGTGTTCTTGTCCCATCGTCGGGAGGGGGAAACAGAGGCACATTGAGGTTAAGAGTTTTACCTTAAACTGCAGCTTCCCTGGTGGTCCAGTGGGTAAGACTCCACCCTCCCAATGCAGGGGGCCCAGGTTCCATCCCTGGTCAGGGAAATAGATCCCACGTGTATGCCACAACTAAAGACCCCCACATGCCACAAGGAAGATCCTGCGTGCTGCAACTAAGACCCGGCACAGCCAACAAAAAATAAAAATAAATAAAGATTAAAGAAAATTAAAAAACAAAAAAACCTGCAGCTAGGGGCCAGAGGTAGCTCAGACGGGTCTGGCTTGAAGTTAGAAACAGCAACAGACCAGGACAGGGAGAAGCAGAGTGGGAGAAGCAGTGCAGGTGTCTTTTAGAAGGGGCAGAGAAGGGGAAACTGAAAGACCCCAGGAGAGTGTGTGAGGAGCTGAGGGTCCCAGAGAGAGAGGAAGGACCTGCAGAGAAGGGCGTTTTCCCAAAACAGGATTGCCAAGCCCCCAGCATCCCCCCAACTCCAGCTCTCTCTCCTGACTTGTAGACCTTGGAAGACTCTGGGGTCACCCCCTTCTCTGAGGAAGGTGCCGAAACTCCTTTCTTCCTCCTGTTTCTGTTCCAGAAGGGGAGCCTCCTACCCCCAGCTCCTTCACCGCCTCCCAGCAATCTGGAAGGACTGGGCTCCCCACGTAATGGGGCCCACCCCAGCCCCCGTTATGAGCAGTTTTTACCTGCAGGGGAGGAGGAGGAGGAGGAAGAGGACGAGGAGGAGAAGGAAAAGAAAGAGAAAATCCGTCTGCCTCCCAAGAAGCCCTCCAAAGAGAAGCCTTCTGCAGACATCAAGGAGAGGAAGGCCAAGGCCCAGGGTCCGAAGGGTGGGTGTTGAGGGTCCAGAGGGGGTAAAGAAACACAAAACTAGCCCTACCCCTGAGAGGCCTGGTGTCTCATGGATACACAGGAGTTGAGACATCAAAAAGCTCCCCAGATGGGCTTCCCTGGTGGCGCAGTGGTTGACAGTCCGCCTGCCGATCCAGGGGACATGGGTTCGTGCCCCGGTCCGGGAAGATCCCACATGCCGCGGAGCGGCTGGGCCCGTGAACCATGGCCGCTGAGCCTGTGCTCCGCAACGGGAGAGGTCACAGCAGTGAGAGGCCCACGTACCGCAAAAAAAAAAAAAAAAAAAAAGCTTCCCGGTGCCTGGACCCAAGAGTTTTTCCCTTTGGTAGTTTCTTCCCTCCGATGGTCCTTAAATCAATATGTGCTCCCTCCACCATCCCCCCAGCCCCCTGCCCAGGGTGCTCTGTGAGCCAGGGAGGGCAGAGGATTTTAGTTTTCTTTGTGATTTTTTTAAACTCAAGATGAATTATTTTTATGATATTTACAAAAGTATCAAAGTGATTATAGTAAAAAATCAATCAATGAATAAATGCTGTGATAGCTCCCTGGCTGGGGCACCTTGCCCCATGGGTACTGGGGTCTGGTCTACATGTGGACATGTAGCTAGGACCTTGGGCCTCTTGGAGGGGCGGGGAGGACTGTCTGTAGCACTGACCACAGGAGGTTTTCTGGAGGAGATGGGGTGGGAGCTGGGATTCAGAGGCTCAGTTAGGAGGCCTGGCATTCATCCATTCATTCATTCATTAACTACTTATTAAACTCCTGGTGTTCATCCAGTCCTTTTTGGGCTCAGGGTTATAAACAAGACAAGCAGAAGGTGCTCTGGGCCTCCCTGGGGACTGAAGGAACAATGAGTGGATTGGAAGGTGGCTCTTCTTTGTCTAACTCCCACCCTCCATTTCCAGAGGACCTGGGAAGCCCTGTCCCCCCACTGAAACCTCTGCGGATTAAGAAGAAGGAGGCATCAGCAGGGGAAGGGACCAAGATGAGAAAGATGAAGAAGAAAGGTGAGCCTGGTCTGTGGAGGAACAAGGGACTCTGGGTGAGGCGGGGGGTGTGACCTCTTCACATCCACACACACAGGGTCCGGGGAGGCCGACAAGGACAGCTCAGTGAGCCCGACCAGAGTGAGGAAGAAGACACCGGCAGCCATGTTTCTGGTTGGGGGCGATGACCCTGGGGAAAAAGCTCTGAAGAAGAAAGGTGGGTGGCAGTGGCCTCTGGTGTCAGGACATCCAGAGGCAGTCGTGGGTGTGGAAGGAGGGATGCAGAATAGGGTGAGGAGTAGGGGTTCTAAAGTCAAAGACTTGGTATATGTATGGATTATTCGCTTTGCTGTATAGCAGAAACTGACACAGCAGTGTAAAGCAACTATACTCCCAATAAAAAATAATAATAAAGTCAGAAGACTGGGGGCATCTTGACCCCCACTTTAATAGCTGTGTGGCCTCAGGCAGTGTCTTAGCTTTTCTGAGGCTATTACTTTCTTTTCTTTACTTTTTTTAATTTAGTTATTTTATTTATTTATTATTTTTGGCTGCATTGGGTCTTTGTTGCTGCACGCGAGCTTCTCATCGCAGTAGCTTCTTTTGTTGCGGAGCATGGGCTCTAGGCACGCAGGCTTCAGTAGTTGTGGCTCGCGGGCTCTAGAGCGCAGGCTCAGTAGTTGTGGTGTACGGGCTTGGCTGCTCTGCGGCATGTGGGATCTTCCCGGACCGGGGCTCGAACCCATGTCCCCTGCATTGGCAGGCGGACTCTCAACCACTGCGCCACCAGGGAAGCCCTATTACTTTCTGATAATAGTGAAAGGGGGTTGCTCTCTTGTGGTTGTGGGAGGGGTCCAAGTGAGGCGTGGGTGTTGGACGTACCTTGCAAAACAAGATGGGTTCTGCCAGGGTAAGGGGTTAACAGACTTGCTCCCCTACAATGCTCAGGCACTCCCAAAGACTCAGAAGAGGAGAAGGAGGAGGAGGAGGAAGAGGTGGCAGCTGTGGTGACCAAGAACAGCAATCAGAAGGGCAAAGCAAAAGGAAAAGGCAAAAAGGTTGGAGCCCAGACGGGAGAGGGTGAGGTCCCTCCAGGGAGCAGTGGCAGGGGCCTGGGCTTGGGGGACCTGAGTGTGGGACCTCGTGGGCTGGGACCATGGAGTCACTTGGGGTTAGAATCTTAGCTGCCTCTCTGGTGACAGGATATGAGGACAAAGGGAACCAGGTTTGTGAGAACAGAAGAGGCAGTTGTGGGGTCACCAGGTTGGGACTGGCCACCCGGGGGCCTTATGTCACCCGCTCTGAGCCCTCCCCCTGCAGCCTAACTATCAGACACAGCCGGAGATGCTCTCATGGCCCCACGTGAGAGCCACACGTCTTCCGTACCAGGGAGGTGGAGCCCAGGCAGACAGGCACGTGCATGCACATCCCTGGGCACACTGACTGACTGACAGCCAGCTGTAGTTGAGCTATTACTTTTTTTTTTTTGCGGTACGCGGGCCTCTCACTGTTGTGGCCTCTCCCATTGCGGAGCACAGGCTCCGGACGTGCAGGCTCACAGGCCTAGCCGCTCCGCGGCATGTGGGATCTTCCCGGACCGGGGCATGAACCCGTGTCCCCTGCATCGGCAGGCAGACTCTCAACCACTGCGCCACCAGGGAAGCCCTATGACGTTTTTTAAATTGGGGTATGGTTGCTTTACAATGTTGTGTTAGTTTATGCTATACAGCAAAGTGCATCAGCTATATGCATAATATATCCCTTCTTTTTTGGATTTCCTTCCCATTTAGGTCACCACAGAGCATTATGTAGAGTTCCCTGTGCTATACAGCAGGTTTTCATTAGTTATCTATTTTATACATATTAGTGTATATACGTCAATCCTAATCTCCCAATTCTTCCCACCTCCCCACCCATCCACCCCATACTTGAGTTTTAAAAATAGTTCCACTCTGCCGCTCTGAGATACTGCTCAGAGTGCTTTCTGCTCTCCCACCCAGGCCCTCCCAACCTTCCAGCAACCAAAGGGTTAACACTGGCCATCAGAGGCCTCCAGGACCTCTTCCAGTCCTACCAGTGTCCACTCTGACGGTGCAGTCTCCATGGGCAGAACACGTTGTTAAATATTTCCAATACAGCCCCCACTCACAAACAGGACTCAGGTACCAACATGCACAGGCAGGAGTAAGCAGGAGAGAGAGGTCGAACTGGAAAGAGAAAGTGATGAAAGTCTTCGAGAAACAGGTTTCCGTGAGCAGAGAGATCATCCTGAGGGCAGGGCCTGGGGGTATCTTAGTTTGTGGGTTTACTCCTTTGTACAGGGGTGGTCAGGTCTTGGGGGACTGATTCACATTAGCCAAGATCACCAGAAACTGATATATAACTGAAAGGCCAGTTTATTGTCTTCCAAAAAGAATATAACTACAGTACAGCCTTTAATATAGTAGGCCAAAATTCACCTCTGTAGAAATGTTTGAATGAGTCTGGCTTTCCCCACATCACGTTCCAAACATAGTCTTGGATTTCCCAAGTTTCTTCTAGAGCAGCCTAGAGCGAAGAAGAGATGCCACTTACCTGGAGGCTAAGGGCCTGCTCCCTAACACCAGCCTCACTTCACACACAGTGCAAACCTGCCCTCAACAAAAATGGGCAACCTCAGCACACCAGGGCTTCTTAGTGACTCCCAGACAGCATTTACACCTGAAATGCACACACCCAGGTGGCAGTCCCTTGTCTCCGCAGCTGGGAAACTTGGGGTTAGAGTCTTGGTTCCCCCTCTTGTGAGGGACAGAACATGATAGCAAAAGGCACTAGGTTTGTAAGAACAGAAGGGGCAATGGTAGGGTGGTCACTTAGGCCACCCTAGGGCCTAATACAACCACATAGTTAATAAAAGTTTTTCAAAGAGCAAAATAAACTTATTTATTCATTCATTGTATTGCCTATGTATTGCTATATAACAACCACCCCAAAACTTAAAATGACAATTTATTTTCTTAATTTCTGTGAGTCAGAAATCTAGGAGTGGCTTAGCAGGGGTAGTTTGGACTCAGGGTCTCCTGTGAGGTTGCAGTCGAGATGTCAACTGGGGCTGTGGTCATTCTTAAAGTCTGACTGGAAATGGAGGATCCACTTCTAAAATTGTTCACTGTCATGACTGTTGGCTGGAGGTCTCTCCAGAGGCTGCTTGACTCTCCTTAAGACATGGCAGCCAACTTGCCCCAGAGCCCAAGAGTGGCCCAAGAGATACAGCAAGGCAGAAGCTGTAATATCTTTTATGACCTAGCCTTAGAAGTGACCGTCCATCACTTCTGCCATATCCTATTGGTCACAAAGACCAATGCTGATACAGTGTGGGAAGGGTCTACACACGGGCATAAATACCAGGAGGCAGGGAGCATCGGGGGCCATGTTGGAGGTTGGCTGTTACATTCATTGAGTATTTACCGCCTGCTATAATTATAGTGGTAGCTGACACTTCTATAACACCATGTGTTTAGAACACAGCAATCCACACCTTCAGCCTCACCTCAGTTCACTCCCTGAGAGCATCCATATGATGGAAGGTCTTTCTAAAGGCTCTGGGTTTAACAGCATTCAAAGCCCAGCTTCACCTCTTACTATGTGAACTTGGACAAGTTATTTAAGCTCTCTGAGCCTCAGCTTCTTCACCTGTATAATGGAACAACTACCTCAGTAGCTACTGATAAGAGGAATGAGTTAATATTTGGAAAGTGCTTAGAATAATTCCTGGCACATTGGTAGACTTTCTATGAGTGTCTGTTAAATATATAAACTAAGGTCTGTCCCAGGTATCCACCCCAACCCTACATACTTCTCAGATGAAAAAACTGAGTCACAGTGTGGTTAAAACTTAACAACCATGACAGACAGTTAGTGGTGGAACCAGGATTTGAACCCAGGCTGTCTGGCTCCAAAGCCTGCGCTCATAACCACAAGCTAAACAAAACAGTAATAAAGCACAAAGCTCCCCAGAGCCTCCTAACATGGCCTGGTGAGCTGCTGGGGGAGGGGCCGGCTGCACTCTAACAGCCTCTGTTCTCTCCCCAAACAGAAAACGGTGAGTTGTCCTGCCTGCCCTGCCTGCATCCCGGCACTGGGGACCTGCTGAGGGCCGGGAAGCTAGTGCTCTGGGGCTGATGCACCCTCTGCCCCCACCCAGAAGGAGGAGAGGGCCCCATCCCCACCCGTGGAAGTGGACGAACCCCAGGAGTTCGTGCTTCGGCCTGCCCCCCAGGGCCAGACGGTCCGCTGCCGGCTGACCCGGGACAGGAAGGGCATGGACCGGGGCCTGTATCCCTCCTACTTCCTGCACCTGGACACAGAGAAGAAGGTGGGTCGGAGAGAGGTGGCAGCCAGTGGGACGGAGAGTGGAGGGGCCAGGACCCAGACTGAGGGAGAGTCTAGAGCCAAAGTGCATTGGGGCGAGGGCTGCAGGGCAAATGGGCCTTCTCTTTCCCCGGGTGCACCTCCTTCCTCCAGCGCACCTCCTTCCTCCAGCGCATCTCTGTGACCCCTCTCCCCAGGTGTTCCTCCTGGCTGGCAGGAAACGGAAACGGAGCAAGACAGCCAATTACCTCATCTCCAGTGACCCCACCAATCTGTCCCGAGGAGGGGAGAATTTCATCGGGAAGCTGAGGTGGGGCTGGGAAGCTCAGTAGCCAGTCACCTTTGTCCCCTTGTGCCTGGCAGAGTGCCCACCACATCGGACACTCTGGAATTGTCCCCTGGCCCGGGGCTTCTCACACTTTGACAGGCATAGATCACTTGGGGGTCTTGTTAAAATGGTTCAGTGGGGGGAGTTCCCTGGTGGCTTAGTAGTTAGGACTCTGGGCTTTCACTGCCGTGGCCCAGGTTCAATCCCTGGTCTGTGGAACTGAGATCCTGCCCCCGCCACCCCCCCCAAATAAAGGTTCAGTGGGTCTGGGCAAGGAGTGAGGTTCTGCATTTCTAAGAAGCACCCAGGTGATGCCCACACTGCTGGTCCAGAGACCTCACTTGGAGTAGGACATAAGGTCCATGGGACAGGGATTATGCCTGTCTTGTTCATGGCTGAATTCCTAGCACGTGGCACATAGTAGCCATTCAATAAATATTTACCAACTGAACGGACGAATAAATATTCATCACCTACGCTGTGCTATGTCTCTCCATATAGCTCATTCAATCCTCACCACAAATCTGAGAGGTGAAGGGAAAGTGAACCCCCGAGTCAGGCCTTATTTCTTTATTTATTTAACAAACACTTATGTAAGGCCTACCTATGTGTTAGGTGTATTTCTAAGTAACTTCCAAATATTAATCCATTCAATCCTCTTATCAACCAAATGGGGTAAATACTGTTATCATGCCCATTTTACAGATGGGGAAATTGAGACTAAGAGTTTAAGTAACTTGCCTGGGGTCATACAGCTAGCAAGAGACGGAGCTGAGATTTGAAAGCTTCCCAGTCTCCTAGATCCAGCTTTTAAAAAGACTTCATGGCGGAAGCCAGGGGCAGGGGACCTGAATTGCTCCGGTCCTAATACACACCCATGCTTGAGGTAGGAAGCTCTCAAAGCTTGACTGTGAGGAAGGGTCTGGGAGGAGGGGTGTGGACCCTCCTCAGCCCCGCCCCCAGCTCCACCCTGCTTGCAGGTCCAACCTCCTGGGGAACCGCTTTACCGTCTTTGACAATGGGCAGAACCCGCACCGCGGAGGCAGCACGGATGTGGGGAGCCTTCGGCAGGAGCTGGCGGCTGTGATCTATGTGAGAGTCCCACCTGTCCCCCGCGGCAGGCAGGCCCCTCCTCTCGCCGGGGCCGGCCTAACGCGCATCTCCCTCCCAGGAAACCAACGTGCTGGGCTTCCGAGGTCCCCGGCGCATGACGGTCATCATTCCCGGCATGAATTCGGACAAGGAGAGGGTCCCCATTCGGCCCCGCAATGTGAGCGCCTTACCTCCCTGAAGCCCTTCCCAGAGGGTCCTGCTCCGTACTGACCTGCTTGTAACCCACTCCTGGGAAGCTGGGGGGCGGGGGGGGGCGGTGCTCTGCCTGCCCAGTACCCAAACCCCTGAGCACACCCATCACCCGGTCACAAATCACCCTGTCACCCCATCACCCTGTCACAAATTCATTCTGGCAACTTGTGGAATGAATTCAATTCAGGGGTTTTTCACTGAATTCACCGAAACAAGCACAATAGGGGTTGTTTTGTTTTGCTTTGTTTTTTTCAGTTTACATCAAATCACTCATTCATATATTCATTCAACACACATACATTGAGTGCCAAGTATTAGTCTAGGCAACTGGAGACATCAGTGGACAAAACAAAGATCTGCACTCATGAAGCTGGCATTCTAGTGGAGGGAGGCAGACAGTAGACAATAATTGTGATAAATAAGTAAATTGTGTAGTATGTTAGAAGGTGATAAGTACTGTGGGGAAAAAAGAAAAAGTCGAACAAGGGAAAGGAGGTGAGGGGTGTGTGTGTGTGTGTAGGTTTCAACTTAAATACAGTGCTCAGAGTGAGCCTCACTGAGAAGTTGAAATTTGAAGGAGGTGAGCAGCAAGCCTGCAAATATCTGGGAAAAGAACATTCAGGCAGGGGGAAGAGACAGTGCAAAGGCCCTGAGGCAGGAGTGCCTGGTGGGTTGGAGGAGCAGGTCAGAGAGGTGACAGTGAGGGGCAGATGAGTCTGTATAACTGGTTTTTACTCAGAGAAACAGGAAGCTATATCAGGGTTTTGAGGAAAGGAGTGATATGATTGACATATTTTAAAAAGCAAAGGCTGTTTGTTTTGTGTGTGCGTGTGTGTGAGGGGTAGGGTAAGATGGAGAGATGGCCTGGAGAGAGGTGGCCTCCTTCAGTGTGTCAGTCCCACGCTCTGCTCCTTAGCACTGCAAGTTGGGTGAGCCCAGGATTTCAGAGACCGATGACTGGCATGGACACTCACAGTGATGTCACTTTACTCATTTGCAATGAAAAAGAATACTCCCATCAGCTGATCACACATCCCTCCCTGCTGGAAAGACACTGTAATGAGAGGCCTGGCCAACCCACGGGGCACGAGCCCTCGGAGGCTCCGGTCTTCAAGAGCTTGTGGGTTCCACAGTTGCTCCTTCCGTCCTGGAATAAACATATAAATCCTCCAGAGGCAGTGCCTCCCACGTGTGTTTGGGCTTGGTAAGAACTACCCAGTGCTGCTTTGTGTATCTCTTCATCATCTTACAGTTCATTCATTCCACAATCATTTATTAAAGCCAGGCACTGAAGATCCAAAATCAACCCAAGAGTTACCATCCAAACAATATCTGATATTTATTGAGCATTTGCTCTGTGCCAGGAACTGATCTAAATAACACTTCATGCACTATTAATCATTTAATCTTCACAGAAGCCCGCTGTGAGGGAAACTGAGGCCCAGAGCCACTAGTCAAATACTGTACATGCTGTTAGGGTATCTAATCCTGTCCGTAACAGTGCAGTGGGAGAAATGGCTCAGAGCAAGGCGTTATGGAGGCTCAGAGCTGACATCTGAACCAGACATGGGGTCAGGAAGGCTTCTTGGAGGACACGGTCTTGAGTGGGCTCATCCTAAGTCATGAACATGAACAGGTGACAAAGAAGCTAAGGAAGGAGATACCTCAAGAGCACCATCGCACACATACTGCTCCTTCCTTCCAGAAGCTCTTCCAGGACATTTTATTTAACTACTCCTTACCTATACATCTCTCCAAGCTCAACCGTGAGCTTCTTGTAGGTCCTAGAATAGCTGGTTCATCCTTGTAATCGGTGCCAGCATATACGGCCGTTCCTAAGACCCCCTTGGGCACCAATGGCATCGAGCACCTCCTGTGTGCCAGATGCTACTTTCCACTTTCCAACCCTCCACTTTGTCATTCCACAGCAAAGCCCATTCTCACAGATACATACCCTGCCCGTACGGACGCCACAGAGACCGCACATGCGCTCAAGGATACCCTGCATGGACGTTGACACCCAGGCTGCACACACACAAGGGCATGCACGCGTCCCCAGCCACCCCTCCACCACCAGTCCTGAGATATCTCAGCCACCCCTAACTGTCCTCTCCCTAATACTGCCCCACCCGTGGCACCCCAGGCCAGCGACGGGCTGCTGGTGCGCTGGCAGAACAAGACACTGGAGAGCCTCATCGAGCTACACAACAAGCCCCCCGTCTGGAATGATGACAGTGGCTCCTACACCCTCAACTTCCAAGGCCGAGTCACCCAGGCTTCGGTCAAGAACTTCCAGATTGTCCACGCCGATGACCGTGAGTATCTGAGGACCCAAGCCAGGCTGTTCCCCACCACCCCCAAGACCTCAACCCTTACTCAAGTCTTTCCCCCACCCCCCATCTCTCTCTCCCTCTCCCTCTCTCTATATAACACACACACACACACACACACACACACACACACAGAGGAGTGGAGCTGTCCTTTATCTCTGAAGCCAGAACATTCAGGAAGGTCACTCTCTCCTGCGGGGGCACTGACATTGTGCTCCCAGGAGCCTCATATATTCCAAGCAGGTGTCTTGGGGCTCACTGTTCCAGGCCGTCTTTCTAGCACTGACTAGAGCTTGGGGTAGATATTGGGGTATTCTGGGTAAGGCTGTGTTGAAGGGACAGTTACGCTGCTGGAGCTTAAAAAACACTGATAGGGAGTTCCCTGGCGGTCCAGTGGTTGGGACTCAGCACTTCCACTGCCGGGGCCCTGGGTTCAATCCCTAGTCAGGGAATTAAGACCCCGCAAGCTGATAGTGCAAGCCACGTGACGCGTCCAAATAATAATAATAATAAATACAAATTTAAAAATAAAAAAGACTGATAGACCAACCCCCATGTGGCCAAGAAGGATGCTGAGGCTCAGAGAGGGCAGCACATTATCCAAAGTCTCTCAGCAACTCCAGGCGGTTACCCTGGCCCTCAAAATTTATTTCATAAACACTTAAACAGTGTTTATGTTTACTTAACACATGAGGCTTTCTATGGACCAGGCACTGTTTTCAGGACTTCACAGATACTGAATCATTAAATCTTTTCAGGAATTCCCTGGTGGTCCAGTGGTTAGGATTCTGTGCTTTCACTGCCAAGGGCATGGGTTCAATCCCTGGTCGGGGAACTAAGATCTCCGCAAGCTGCACCACCGAAAAAAAAAAATTAAATCTTTTCAGCAGCCCTGTGAGGAAGGTATTATTATTGTCCCTGTTTGGCAGAGGAGAA
The DNA here is from genome assembly GCF_059928025.1 of Delphinapterus leucas. NCBI lineage: Eukaryota > Metazoa > Chordata > Mammalia > Artiodactyla > Monodontidae > Delphinapterus > Delphinapterus leucas. The sequence goes on from NC_143138.1 coordinate 39,170,532, forward strand.
AACCGAGGCACAGCGAAGTTAAGTAACTCACACATACAGCTTGTGAGAGGCAGAGGTGGGATTAGAACCCAGGTAGTCTGGCTCCAGTGCCCAACCCCATGAGGATGGTTGCCTTTTAGGAGTAGGAAATATAAATCAAGCATTTCTATCGTTCTCTCTCCAGTGAGATCAAAGGCCTGCCCTCGAAGAGTTAGGGAAACAAAATGTACCCTGAACACAATTAAGTAAAAATGTCCCCTGTTACAAGCCTTGGGGAGAGGTCCCCACTAGGGTGAAGAGGTTTGGATATGGAACGTTATCTCCCAAGGACTTTCCAGGTTCCCAGAATTGGTTAACATTGAGTGAGTTCCCTACCCCCACTCCATCCTAGGGATGTGCCCCCTGTGTCACCTGTCCTGAGGCCTTGAAAAACCGCTCTCCAGATCACATTTCTGGTGGAGCCTGGTCGGCCGAGGTTGGGGGTATTTTTAGCAACATCCTGTCCCTATGGATGCTGGGGGAGGTGTTGGAATTGAGGCTGGAAACCTGGGCTAGATATGGGATGGGGGCTGAGGGGGCCACTGGATAAGGAAGGGAACCATGAGGCTGGTGGTCTAAGACAGGACTTGGGGTCTGGGGGTGGGAAGAAGAAGGAATGGGGCAAAGACCACAGAGGCGTTGGAAAGGAAGGATTCTAGGCTTAAGGAAGTTTGACCGGTTTCTCTAAGTGCGGGCTGGTCATATGCATAGCCCTGGGCAGCAGAAGGTAAGGCAGGGTCGCCGCCCTCAGGGGCTTACCGTGGCTGGTAAAGCTGTAGGCAAGTGGGGCTTGCTGGGCGAGATAAGAGGGTGGATGGACGGTGGGGTGAATAACTGAGACGTGGCTAAGGACTGGGGCCCCAATGCAAGAGTGGGGGGACTTCCCTCAATGTTGAGGGCACTGTCTGCCAGGAGGGAGAACCCAAGAGGTCTCGGGCCGCCCCCACCCCGTCTGTGTCCATAGCCGACTACGTCGTGCTGCAGTTCGGCCGCGTGGCCGAGGACGCCTTCACCCTAGACTACCGGTACCCGCTGTGCGCCCTGCAGGCCTTCGCCATTGCCCTCTCCAGCTTCGACGGGAAGCTGGCCTGCGAGTGACCCTAGTAGTCCTCAGCGCCCGCCAGGGTTGGGGAAAGGATTCAGTTTGGAGGCTTGAACGGTCCCTTCACCAGAGTCCCCACTGAAGACTCCTCCCTTGTCGGGGGCTGACCCCGCTGTCTCCGGGTGACCTCCATCCACTGCCCAGCCTGGCACAGGCGAGGCAGGGGAGGATCTCACACGGCGGGTCGGACGGAGATGAAGAACATCTGGAGTTGGAGCCGCACATCTGGTCGCGGAGCTAGCCTGCGCCGCTTCACCACCACCCCCGCCCGGCGCCCCAGTCACTTCCTGTCCAGGAGCAGTAGTCAGTGTTGTTTTAACCCCCTCTGGGACCGTACTAGGGCTCCAAGGAGGGGGGCGGGCTCCGAGGAGGGGCTGGTGATGGGGAACGAAAACCGGGTACCCACATCCCCAATAAAGCTGCGTCCTAGGCCAAGAGGAGCAGTGGTTCTTCAGCGCGTGCGGAGAAAAAGGCGGCGGGAGGGGTCCGGAGCGCGGGAGAGGTCCGGAGGGCGGGCTGGAGGCCTCCCTTCCCCACCCCCCACCCCGCTCAGGCCCCGGGCGCTCCCGCGTCCCCTCCCACGCGCCCATCGTGGGTCCTACCGAAACTCGGCTGGCTCGCGATGTCGAGACGCCCCCCGCGGGGGCCCCGGGGAGCCGGGCCGAGAGGGAGGGCCCCGGAGGTCCGGGAAAAGGGGGAAAGGGAGAAATTCGAGAAACAAGCCTCTCGGGGAGAACCAGACAAACCGGGTTCGGGCAGGGCGGGCGCAGCCTCCAGGGCGGGGCCGGGTCTGGGGCCCGAGGAGTAAGGGGGCGGGCCCTCAGTCGGGAGAAGGCGCTCCGCCTCAGCCGTTCGGGACTCGGGTAGGGGGTAGGGAGACCCGAAGACCGTGCGCCCCGGCTCCGCCGGGCTCCTAGTGACGCGGCACCCGGGCCCCTGCACCGACGGGAGTCCTGCCCCCGAGGTGGGAGCTCCGCCCTCGGCCCCGCCCAGGCCGGAGCCCCAAATTCCGGCGGGGGACTGGGGAGGTAGGGTAGGGCAAGGGAGGTAGAGAGCGCCGCTCCGGCAGGCGAGGAACGGGGCGCCCAGGCGCGGAGAGGCCGGGGGTCGCCTGGGGTCCCGAAGCGTCAGGGTGGGCAGCCCAAGCGCGGTCGGGGGCGGCCCTGCGCGGCCCCGCCCCTCCAGGCCGGTGCCCGCCCCCCTGCGCGCCCCGCCCCCTCCTTCCCCGCAGCCCCCACCCCCAGTCCCGGCTCCTCAACACAAACTTTCCGTCCCGCTCGCTCCCTCCTCCGCGCCCGGCGCCTCCCGCTCCAGCCCGGCTCATTCCGCACATTCCGGTCAGCCCCCTCCCCAAGACCCCCCTTCCCCGGCCCCCCTCTTCGCTCCCTCGGGCCCGGCGGAGCCGCCCGGCCGGAGCGCCCCCGCGAGATCGGACCAGGTAAGCCGGGCGGACGCCGGGAGGAGGCCCTGCTGGGAGAGGTGGTTTGGTTGGTTGGTTCTGGGTTGGGGGGGCACTCGAGGGGGGCTGGTTCCCAGAGCTATTGTCCAGCCTGAGCCGGAGCCCCGGATCTGGGTGCCGGGAAGTTTAGAGGAAAGGGGGGGAAGCCCTCCGGGAAGCCCCGCCCACCCCTCCCACCCCACCCCCATCCCACCCCCCCCCCGCGACCCGGACGAGTTGTTCGGGGGAGGTCGGGGCGCCGGGAGCTTGGCTACGGTGCCATCGCCTGGCCCAACGTCCGCCTTTGGGGTGTCGAGGTCGGGGTCTGGGGGCCCGCACGGTCTGGGGGGCCTGCCACCGGGGAGCTCCCAGTCCCGGGCCCCGCCGCCCTTTGGACTCCCAGCTGGCGCTCTCTCGGAGCCCGCTGGGCCCCAGCTCCACGCAGGCCTTGGGCCCGGCCTCCCGGCGCCCAGGCCGGCTCCTGCGTGCGGTGCCCACAGCCGTGCCGGATCGTGGAGGGTGTCCGGCAGCAAAGCTGCGCGCCCCGGGCGTGGTGCCCCCTGAGGGGCAGGAGCTTAAGTTCCCTCCAGTCTGCCCCTGCGTCGGGGTGGAGTTTTTGGAGTTCCAGCCCTGAGCCCTGTGAGCCTGGCTCTAAAGGGGGCTGGATTTGGGGCCTTCTCTTCGCCACGCTTCCTCAGAGCCCTTGTTTAGACTTTAGAGGGTTTGAAGGCCGCTTGTCTCCTCTAACCCTAACCCCCCAACACCACCCCCACCATTGTCTGTCGTGCCCTTTACTCCTGCCTGGGGAAGGAAGGCCGGGAGTGCCTGTCTGCGTCTGGTTTCCAGCTTAGCCAGGCCGCACGGCAGTGTCACGGAGACCCCACTGTGTCACCTTTCCAGGAGAGGGGCCCTGATCCAGGGCTGAGAGATTCTTTCTGAACAAGGGGGAATGAGGCGTTGGTGTAGGGCTTCTCAGGGGGCACCTCCTTCTGTGTCTTTACTCGCTCCAGGTAGAGGCAGAAGCAGGTCAGGCCTGGACTTGTAGCCCAGGAGAGCAGGGGGTGGGGATGGGGGCTGGACACAGCTCAGAGGGGCTGGTGCGAGCCCACGGCGCCTCTGTATATCCGGCCTCCTGCAGCTGATTCTGTGTCCACATGTTCCACCCCAGTGCAGGGGGCCAGGGCGCCTCCTTGGCCAGAATGCTGGGGGCAGCCTGGGGTAAGGAGGGAAATCTAAAGTTGCCAAAAGTTAGAGATTTGGGGGAATTAGGTATTCCTCCCTTCCAGATTCTTGTAGCTCCTTTTCCAAGACCTCCCCCCAGCAGTTCCACCACAGGACGTGGTTCTGTGGTCTTTCTAGATCCCTAGGAGATAAACAGATGTATTTTCTAGGACTAGGCTATATGGTGACAGTGACTTCAGTGGCCCTGGATGCCCCCTCCTCAGAGAGAGGCTGGGATCCAATGGGAGTCTCAACCTTGTGGGCCTTCCCCCACCACCATCCCCCCAGGGAGGAGCAATAATTAATGCTAATTAGCGCATTTGAGCAAGGGAATGGCTGTGTAGGATGGTCAGTGATTGGCAGGACAGAGGGGTGTGTGTGTGTGTGTGTGTGTGTGTGTGTGTGTGTGTGTCCTGAGCCCTGCTCCCACAGAGGGGTGTGTGTGTGTGTGTGTGTGTGTGTTGGGCCCTGCTCCCACCCTGTGTGTGTGTGTGTGTGTGTGTGTCCTGAGCCCTGCTCCCACCGTGTGTGTGTGTGTGTGTGTTGGGCCCTGCTCCCACCCTGTGTGTGTGTGTGTGTGTGTGTGTGTGTGTGTGTCCTGAGCCCTGCTCCCACCGTGTGTGTGTGTGTGTGTGTGTGTCCTGAGCCCTGCTCCCACCCTGTGTGTGTGTGTGTGTGTGTGTGTCCTGAGCCCTGCTCCCACCCTATGTGTGTGTGTGTGTGTGTGTTGGGCCCTGCTCCCACCCTCACCTTGGTACATTCTGACAGTTGGGTAAATACTAAAACAAGAAGGAGACCTCTCAAACAGAGGAGGTCAAGAAATTAAGAGATCTGGCCCCAGCTGGGCCTTTAACCAGTTGTGTCATCCTGGTGGGCCTTAGTTTCCCTGTTTGGAATCCATGACTTCTCAGGTCCCTTTTCTCTGAGCTTCTCTCGGAGTCTCTGTCTCCTAATCAATCAGCCTTCCCTCTCTTCCCATCATGGAACCTGAACCTGGTGGGGCCTGGAGAGGTGAGTGGGTGACCCAGTGGTCTAAGAAGAAGGTGAGGGCTAACCAGAGGGTGACTGAGGGCAGCTAAGCCAGGTGAGAGTGGCTGAAAAGGTTACAGGCAGCAGGTGTCAGGGGAGAGGGAGGCCGGTGGAGTCCAGGGAACTGCCCTGGGAGGTGGCAGTGGGGTCTGGCAAGGCTGGGCAGAGTAAATGGTGTTCAGAGGCCGCCTGGACGGCCGACCCCTCTCCCAGACGCCTCTAGGGGCTCAGGGTGGAAGTTGGAAGGGAGTGAAAGCTTCCAGCCCTGTCCACCTCCTCGCTCAGGAAGGGAGAGGTGCCTAGGGGCCGGCTGACAGGGAGGACAGTGGGGGAGGGAGCTGGTGGTGCCAGGCTCCAGGGAGCCAAGAGGGCTCCCAGTGCTGCAGCTTTCTGTGGAGGTGGCCAGGAGGTCGCAGTCTCTGCTTCCCACGTGGGCACTGCAGGAGCTGTGGGGTCTGAGGGGTGGCCTTGAAGGTCCAGGTCTCCATGGCCCTCTGGGGCCGCCCTGGGGCCACGGCAGGAGCTTCTCTGCTCAGAGCTGGGGTGGAGGCCAGCAGATCACACTCGGCCCTGTCCCCCGTGGCCTCGCCCTGCCCTCCCCTCCCCACTGGTGTGCCAGCCTAGGGTGGTCTGCAGGAGAGGCCCTGCCCCTCCAGGGAGGACTCTGGAGGGGAGAGGGCTCTGCGGGTCCGCTCAGGGTCCCACAGGGGACTGGGGGCAGGAGCCAGAGAATTCTGTCGCTCTACAAATCCCAAAGCCTCGGCCCCTGAGGTTTCCTAGAGTGCTGATTGCTTCCTGTACTCCCTGCCAGGCCCGACAGGACAGGAAGTGATAGAGGGAAACGAGAGTGCCACTGTGTGTGCCGCTGGATGTGTGTGAGAGAGAAGCCGAGTGGGACACTCTGTGTGGGTGATGCTGGGCGGGTGGATGCAGGTGGGGGGAACTGGGTAAAGCCAGTTTGTGTGTGTGACTGCGTGTGAGAGCAACTGTATGCAACATTGTGACTTTGTAACATTCACGTGTGAGAGAAGCTATGGTATTCTGTGTGCCTGACACTGCAGGTACATGAGGGAAACTATGAATGATGTTCTTAGTGTGTGGCTGACGCTGCGTGTGTGTGTGTGTGTGTGTGGCTGTATGGGGGACCTGTGTGTGTGAGGGGCCATCACGTGGGGTACATTTATGAAAGACACCGTCTGCTTGACTAGCGGTGTGAGCTCACACTCGTGTCTGGATGGGATTCCGATGCCCCAGGTGTGTGAGGGACACTGCGATTGTGTGGCGCTGTGTGTGTCAGAAGCAGGATGAGTGACACTCTGTGTGACGTATGTTGCTGTTGCACGCCTATGTATGGCGCAGTGTGAACAGCAAATGAGATGACCTTGGGTTTGTAGAAACTCTGATGGTCTGTGTATGACTATGTATGACACCACGTATGAGAAAAGTTGTCACAACATGGTGTACATGTGTGTGTAAGGGGGAAACCGTTGTGACACGGCGGACTATACCCAGTGCAGCAGGCGTGTGCTGAGAAGCTGTGACAACAGCTGAGTGTGAAATCAGGCGTGTGGGTGAGACTGAGCACGAGAAAGAAACTCCGCGCATGGAGGGACGGTGCTGTTTGTGGGGTGTGACTGAGACCGGCTCTGTGGGTGGTCACATCTGAGATGGTTTGCGACTGTAGGGCAGTGGGGGTGACATCCTTCAGGACTGTGGCATATATGGCGTGGGATGCCATGTATGATGAATTTGGGGGACTGTGACCCCAATGCATGTGGTGTCTACGTGGAGGACCACAGAAAGAAAACTGTTGAAAACAAAGAAAGAATGGGACTTCCCTGGTGGTCCAGCAGTTAAGATTCCACACTTTCAGTGCAGGGGGCACGGGTTCGATCCCTGGTCGGGGAACTAAGATCCCACGTGCCGTCAGCATGGCCAAAAAAAATACAAGAAAAAAAGAAAGAAAGAAAGAATGTACTTAATGCCGCTGAAGTGTGCACTTAAAAACGATTAAAATGGTACATTTTTTATTACGTATGTTTTATCACAATAAAAGAAGTTAAGAAAAAGGAATAAGGGAGATGCAGGTAACAGTGAATGTGCAGGACAGTGGCTGTGAAGAGCAGTGTGTGCATTTGATAGAGAGGAGACGCCCAGGGAAAGCCTGTGTGTTTATAGACGACATTGACATTGTGACCTTCCTGAGGGGGCAACTGACTGAGGGACTAGTGGCAGCTCAGTGGGTGATCCAGAGTCCAAGGGGCCCTCTGACATGTTCACTGAGAACTGTGAAACCCAGTTTCACCCCTTGGCTGCATCCCCGCCCCCTCCAGCTTGGATCCCTGGCCTTCCTGGAGTGGGATGAGATGAGACAGGACAGTCTCAGAGTGGGGGTGAAGGGAGGTGTGGGAAGTGGGCCCCTTCTTCCTGCAGGAGGTTTGAGGGCTCTGAGTCTCTTCCCTCCCTCCCTCCCTCCTACACTGCTGGAAGCAGGGGTGACAGTGAGGATGAGCCTTGGAGAGGGAAGCCTGGGGGGCTACCCTGCCCCATCTGCTCCCCGAGGAGCCCGCGCCCTAGGAGAGGGGGTGGGTGGGTGCAGAGACTGGATTCCCAAATTGGAAGCACATTAGTAAGCTGGGGAGGGCTGGGGAGCCCCCCTTCACCTCCCTCCTAGTGGGTTCTGCAAATTGCTTCCTCCTGTAAAAATCTCGACCCTGCTCCAGGGGGGAGGGTACTCCATCTCCAGCCTGGCAGGGTGTGGTCACTTGGCAGGGTCCCCCAGGGGTCCTTGGCCTGCAGGTGGGGGAGGCAGACACCATCCCCATCCCGCCTGCCCTGCTCTCCCATCCCAACCAGAGCACGGCCAGTTCTAGGGTGGGAGCCTCTGGCAGCTGGAGAACAGCTGGCCCGCTGTGGGGGTGGGTGGGGAGGAAGGAGGGAAAAGCAGAGGAGGCGGGGAGGCTCCCTTAGCCCTCATCTACCGCCTGCCCCATCCTCTCCCCCCTGGCTGGCCAGCCCAGCCCAGGTTTGGGGGCAGGGCATTCAGGATGAAACTGCTGGTTTCACTAGTCTTCCCACTTCTCACTCAAAGTGAGAGCACGCTGAGGGCTGAAGCCCTGCAAGAGTGGACAGCTGCTGCCCGCTAGACGCAGCACCGTCACTGGGCTCAGTCCGACCTCCCCGCGGGGCTGGTGCCGGGGGAGGGGTGCCAGGTGCACACACCTGCCTGGACTTGCCTTTTCTGCATCCCCCACCTGGCAGAAGCTCTGGGGGAGCCCAGGTTTCAAGCCCATCCCTCCTCCTACTTGAAAGGCGGTAGAGGGCTGGGTGGTCTGGAGGCTGCTGGGGCCCTGGGGGGTGAGGACCTAGGGCCTCTGCAGCAGCCCCTGCGCTGGCCTCCACCCCTGGAGCTGTCCAGCCAGTTATTCCAGCAGGTCTGGCCCCAGGGTGGGGAGTGGGCAGCAAGGTGCCCCTTATCTCCCTCAGGGCCCTGAGGCCTGTTCACCCAGCCTCCTATCTCCTACCCGGCCGCCACCCAGAGGCACCTTCTGACCTCCGAAGGCCCTGGGAGAGGGGAGGCGGGTGTGTGCTGGTCAGATTGAGGGTAAGGTTAGAGCGAGAACACAGGAGGTCCTTGGGCTGTGCAATACCAGGGAGATGGGAGGTCGTCCGAGAGGAGGGCTGGGGAGCAGATGGGCCAGGAGTGGGGATGTCCTGCATGTGGCCCTGTTGTGGCTGAAACCAGCCCCCAGCAGTGGCTCCCCTGGTCACTCCTTCCCCCGAGGTCTGCCCCAGCCTCTGAGTCTTTCTGTCCTTGGCTTGCGCTCGCTCGCTCTCTTTTTCTCTCTCACCACCATCTGGTTTTCCCCTCCCTCACTGCCTGACTGTGTCTGAGTTTAGTGATTTACCCCCTTCATCTGTGTGTCTCCATCTCCTCCATCTTGGTCTCTGTCTTTCTGTCTCTGTTGGTCATAGTGACTCTCTCCCCACTCCCCCCAATGTCTGTGGATCTCACTCTCTCCAGCACTCTACCTGTCCGTATGTCTGTCTCTCTCTGGATCTCTGTCTCTCCCTCTGGGTCCCACTCCAAGATCCCCTCTCTAGGTCTCTTTATTTTGTCTCTCACTCTGTGACTGTCCCGTCTCTTTTGTCTGTTTTCTTGTCTGTCTCCTGCTCTCTTCACCCACCCCCAGACTTGCCCACACCGTGTCCCCCTTCCCCTCCTGTCTATCCCAAGCTCCACCCTCTTTGCCTCTCACTTGGGTCTTTCTCCCCCTTCTCCCACCCCTCCTGGTGGTGCAACCCAGCAACGCAGAGGTTCTAGACACCTGGGACAGTGTCAACGAGCAGCTGGGGGGCTGCCACCCCTGTCAACCCCACTCTGTAAAGGGCAGATAAGACCCAACGCTGGGCTGGGGCTGCCTTCCCCTGGGGCCTGCCCTCTGACCCCAGGCAGCCCCCTCCACCATGCCTGAGTCCCACATTGGCCTCAGTCCAGCCCTGCAGCTGGCTGAGGAACCCATAGCCTCCTCCCTGCCCCCAGCCTGAGTCCCAGTGGTTTGGGGTCTAAGGAGAGGAGGGTGGCCCACTCTCATCTCTGTCCTCATCCCACAGCAGTAACTCTGGGAAGGCCAAAGCAGCCAGTGCAGACTCCTTGCACTGACCTGCTTCTGAGTGATGCGGTAGGACAGAGACCCCAGTTCAGCCCCCAGCGGGGCTCAGCTGCCCGCCTGCCATTGCCCACGGGTATGCCTCGGTCTGGGGGTACAAATATTCTTATTGGGGTGTCCGCTCACGCACCCATGCAGCGTACTGCACACACGTGCTCCAGTGCATTGCTGTGTGGGGTGGGGGTCACCTGCGGACCCCTGTGTGGGTGCCTCTCCCCGCAGGGGTGTTCCTGGAAAGTGAGTCTAGCATGTGCCTGTGAGCCAGCGGAAGGGACGGTGGTCCTGCTTCTCTCCTTGACTTGTCCTTGTGGCCGCCCCCTGGGCTCCCCTCCCCCTCACCAGCTGCCAGCAGTCCCAGCCAGGGGCCGCCGCCCCGCCCCCCCAGTCTGTCCCAGCTCCCAAGCACTGCTGTGTTCGCCATATTTGGCCACAGTGCTCCTGCGGGGGGCGGGGCGGGGCTGACATCACCCCGAGAAGGGGGGGCCACTCCCTGGATGAGGGGAGGCGGGCACAGACTTGGGGGAGGCAAGAAAGTTGCTTTGAAAAGTCTGGGGCTGCCAGGGCCCCCCATGCGCCGGGCCCCTGCTGCTCTGAGGGAGGCCTCAGGAAAAGATTTGGGGGGAAATGGATTGAGGACTCTGTTGGGAGGGGTCTTAGCTCATTGTAGTCCCTCTTCTGCCTCCCCTCTAACGCCGCCTGTGGCACTCTCAGACTTGGGGCACTGGGGTGGGGCGGTGGCTTGCCTCCCAGCTAGCTTAGTATAGGCGCCGCTGTGTCCCCCGGCATCCCACCCCTCCCCCCGACTCTTATTACAAGAACTTGCCCTCAAGGGGTTGAGGAGGGGATGGGGATGAGAATACAGCTTGCGGGGGTGAGCAGAGGGGTGTGGCCCCTCTGACCCGTCAGGAGCATGGCTTCCTCTCTCCCTGGCTGCCCTCTGGTGTGGTGGTCTTGGAGGCCTCACAGGAAGGGTTACAGTGGTCTGGGGGTCCTTGAAGTTGCTCCAGCCACCTGTGCTGGGGGGGACCCTGTGGTCTGGACCCCACTGGGCATTCTCAGGTGGTTGCCATGACAACCCATGCTGGGCCTCCTTTCCCTCTGCAGATGGTGGGGCTTCTTACCTTGGTTAAGAGACTGAAGCTAGATTGCCTGTGTTCAGAACCCAGCTCTAGCACTTACCAGCTGTGTGTCCTTGGGCAAATTGCTTAACCCCTCTGTTCTTTGGTTTCCTCATCTGTAAAGTAGAAGCAATAATAGTATCTACCTCATAGGTGATTGTGAGGATTAAATGAGTCAATGTGTATAAAGTCCCAGACTAGGGCCTGCCGTATGCAGGTGCTGTCATTCGTAGTAAAGTTAAATGTAAACTCTATATCCATCTGACATTCAGGCCCCCAGGCCCTCCCCATCCCATGCCACTAGCAATTGCCTTCAAGCCTTCCAAAGCAAAGAGGTGGCCCCCACAGGGAAAATCCCCACCCACTTGACAAGACCTGGAATTCTTGTTTGAGGGGAAAGAAGTCTCTTCCCCAGCTTCTGATGGGGTCTCCCACTCTCCACCCTGCGCCCCCTTTCCCTACAGCCCAGAGCAAAGTCCTGGGGTCTAGCCATCTGGGGCTCTGGGGCTCCCAGGACCCTGATACACCTTGGACATGTGGTTCTGAGGCTGAAGGGAGCCGGGGGGTGAGCCTTAGAGCCGTGTGTGTTGGGGGACTGTCTGGGTGTGATCTGCTTTAATAACCCAGCCTGGCGTGTGCAGGGAACTCAGAGTTTACAGAGCCCTGGCCCATCCACGATGTGGGCCAGGGCAGGGGCCAGCGTGTGGGTAGTTTATGGGCTGCTGTGGGGCCGGGAGGTGCGGGAACAGGAAGTGGGATGGAGGAGTGGGTGGGGTTGAGCAAGGCTGTCGGCCAGGCACCTTCTCAGCTGCTCCCTTACCAGCCAGTGTCGCTCCCGTCTCATGATTCCTGGGGCAGTTCCTGCCCTGAGTTTAGGTTCCTTGGCAGGGTTCTCATGAGTTATCTTTTGGGGAAGGCAAAACTGTAGCCTTCCTGGGTCTGGGACCCTCCTCAGGCCACAGCGGGTCCTTGGCAGGATTGCAATGATGCTGGGGGGGAGAATGAGGGGTGGGGGTCCCTGGTTGGGGATCCTGATGACAAGGAGGAGGAGCTGGCAGAGCGAGAGCCAAGGAGCCCTCTGAGAGCCGTAGAAGCACTGGGCCCTGCCCCTCGTGGTCCTCCTCTCTGCCCATCATGGTGCCTTTGGCAGCTGCATGGCCTTGTGAGCCTGTTTGCCTCATCTGAATAATGGGCATCACTCCTTGCCCTCCCTGCCTTAGTTTTGAGGATTGGATAAATATGAAAGTACTTTTTCCCCACAAAAGTACTGTGTAGGTATAAGGCATTGTTACTGTTGCTGTTGATCACCACCAGGCATCATGGTTGGCACTTTGTCTGATCTCATTTCATTTTAACCCTCACAACCTCAAAGGAGACCTTTCCTTCGTTTTACAGGACTGAGGCTCAGAGAGGTGAAGTAACTCATCCAAGGTCACACAGCACTGACTAAACATAACCTCTGGTTGCCTCCACCCAACCCTGGAGCACCTGCCCCAGGGGTGGAGATTGCGGTCTGGGAGGACCCTGCCCTAACCCCTCTGCGTCTGCCCCCCAGGCTCAGGCTGCCCAGTGGGCTCAGGCCCAGAGCCCAGAGCAACCAGCACAATAGCGTCCAACAGCTGGAATGCCAGCAGCAGCCCCGGGGAGGCCCGGGAGGATGGGCCCGAGGGCCTGGACAAGGGGCTGGACAACGATGCGGAGGGCGTGTGGAGCCCGGACATCGAGCAGAGCTTCCAGGAGGCCCTGGCCATCTACCCACCCTGTGGCCGTCGCAAGATCATCCTGTCGGACGAGGGCAAGATGTACGGTGCGTGTGGGGAGGCACAGGGACCCTGGACTGGACTTGGGGAGGCGGTCCAGCCCTCCTCACCCCTCCCTCTGCTCTCTGCCCCCTCACCCAACCGGTTTGGCGAAGTCCTGGAGGCCGCCAGCCCTCTGAGGGCGGGCGGGTCTGGGCGTGCAAGCCTGTGTGTCTGGATCCTCCTCATAAACAGGCCAGGTTTGCCCCCTACACCTGAGCGCAGCCCACATGCCACACCACTCCCGCCCCCGACCCCACCCCCGACTGCCCCTCCTCTCCTCGCCCCGGCCAGCCTGGAGGTTTCGGGGTGACTCAGTGGGCCCGGGAAACTGGGTCAATCCGGTGTGTTCCAGGCTGGGCCCAGGAGAGGGTCCCTCTCCTGGGAGGACGTGGGGGAGCCCGAGGGGTGAGACCTGGGATGGGATCCCAGCAAAGAACAGTGTTTCCCACTGGCGAGTTCCCTCCAGAGAACGGGAGGCGTGGAGAGGGGGCTGCGGAGTGGTGGGAGGCCCACAGTGTGACAGGGCTTGCATGGGGAAGGGCGCTGGAGAGACAAGGGGACTCCCTCACTCCTCACACCCCCTCCCAAGTCTGCTGCTCTCCTGGCCCCTCTCTTTGCCACCTTGCCCACCTCCTGCCTCCAGAAGGGAGCATCCACCCTGGTCCAGCCCTGAGAGGGCTCTCCCAGGGCTGCATTTTTGGGATAACTCAACCCTTTGGGGCCTGACTCCTTGCCAGCTCCCTCCAACCCGCCCTGACAGCCTATGGCTGGGTGAGGCAGGCCCTCAGCCTGTCCCCTCCCAGTGTCCAGCACCGGCTGGGCTGCCCCGTGTCCCCTGCCCCACCACCGTGCCACGCCCACCCCCAGCCCCAGAGCCCCACTCACGGGGCAGGCAGATGTTCCAGGGCACCTTCTATAGGGCGGGGGCCGCCTGCCCCCACTGCTCCCTCCCAGACGGCTGGGGCAGCCCCACAGGGTATTTTTAGACAGGGCGGAGGGAGTGGGGTGGAGAGGGGCAGGCAGGAAGGGAGGAGCCGTGGGGCCAGTTCCGTCATGGAAGAGGAATCTGGAGAATGCGGTCCTTCTGGGGAGGCTATGGGGTTGGGGGGCAGGGGCCCTGAATTTGGGGGTAAGAAGCCTGCACGCTGAGGATGCTGAGACATGCTTCACCGTGCGTCCCAAGCACCCCCTTTAAAGGGCCAAGCCCCCTGGATGCCGGCCAGCCTCTGGGCCCCCAGAGGGTCCCTGGTGCTGAGCAGAGCCCCCCACCCCAAGTCTGACGGGCTGCACTCTCTCACAGGGAGGGACAGACACTGGTAACCAGTGACATGGGGGTGACAGGTTCAAGGACACAGTGACATGCTCAGTGACACATCTTGACCCAGGCTGTCAGCGTAGGAGACGTGTTGGAGACCATCTGGTCTTTCCTGCCCGTTTCACCAGAGAAGGGCAGGGACTTGTCCAGGGTCTCCTGGTGGCAAGGACAGCTAGGACAGGAACCCAGGCCAGAGTTCTTACAGACACACACAGGTATGCATGCCCAGACATATGTCTCTCTCTCTCTCTCTCTCTCTCTCACACACACACACACACACACACATACACACACACACACACACACGCACACACGAGCCCTTACCCTCGGAGGTTTGGAGCTGGTGACAGCACGGAGAGGAAGGAAGCACTGCGGGGGGCTGGGAGTGAGGGGCCCAGCTGTCCTGCAGCCCTTCGGCCACACCTGCCCCTGTCTGTCTCGCAGGGAAACCTGTCAAGCCGCCTGACATTGTTCCACCTCCTGCTCTGCTGCCCCTCCCCCAACAGCAGCCCCCCAGGTCCTGGAGGCGGTGGGGGGAGCTCTGGGACTTCCCCATCATCCTTCACCCACCCCGCTTGTGCCCCTTAGGTGGGGTGGAGCGAAGAGAGTGGGGAGAGAAAACAAGAGCAGCGTGTGTGGGAGGGGCCTGGTGTATTTCCAGCTGGTGGGGGGTCTCCAGCCACCAGGGGTCCCCTTTGACCACTCCCCATTTTTTCCTCTCACCCCAATCTAGGCCGAAATGAGTTGATCGCACGGTATATTAAATTGAGGACGGGAAAGACTCGGACAAGAAAACAGGTAAAAGATAATTTATGCTGCGGCCCCTCTGCCCGCACACACTCTCTCCCCTGCCTCTGTCAGTCCCTCCCAGGCCAAGCTATCCCATTGCCCTGCCTGCCTCCTCAGAGCTGCCCCCTTGCCCAGCCCACTCCCCTAGCTCCCTGACCGGGGCTTGAACCCATGCCACCTGCATTGGGAGCGAGGAGTCTTCACCACTGCACCGCCAGGGAAGTCCCCACTGTCCTTTCTGACCCCCATCCCAGACCTGTGATCCAGCGACCACAGATACGCCCCAGTGGGCAACTGTGGCAGCTGCATGTCACTGCCCTGAGTGGCTCGCTGACCAGTCAGGGAGACAGGCAGTTGGACAGGTGAGGGCAGAGCAGGGCAGCATGGCTGAGATCGGAGCATGTACTGTCAGACAAGCATTGAACCCGGACCAGGGAGGGGAAGGGAGGGGGGAGGGCTAGGAAGGCTTCCTGGAGGAGATGACACTCAAGATGTATTTTTAAGAAGGAAGAGGATTTAGCCAGGCAGGAAAAAGGGAGAGGATTCTTCCAGGCTGAGGAAGTTGGCTATACAAATAGTAATTGTAAGCCCATTCAGAGCTGACTTTGTATTAATTTATTTAGTCCTCATAGCAACCTTATGAAGTAGGTACAGTAATTATCTCCATTTTACAGGTGAGGAAACCGAGGCACAGGGAAGTTAAGTAACTTCCTAAGGTCACTCTGCGGGTAGGTGGTGGATCCAGGATTCAACCCACTGGGCAGGAAAGAGCCTTCCGTTAGCAGTGTGGTGTGTGGAGGGAGGGGTGGGAAAAGCCGAGGGCTGTAAGAGATTGAGCTGGAGGCCAGAGGGACAGGTTTCCCTGGGGGCAACTGGGGGCCATGGAAGGGAATAGATGAGGGTGTGGCGCGTGGCAACTGTCAAGGCATCTTGTCTCCGGAACACCCAAGGCAGTGGATAGAGAGGACCAGGCCAAGGCAGGGACCTAGGTCAGCAGCGGTGGCCTGGGCAGCGGCAATGGTGAGGGTAGTGGTGGTAGGGATGGAAGAAACTGGTGATTTGGGAGATGATTGGGTGGCGGGAGAGAGGCAGGCTCTAGGCAGGGACCTGGAGAACCGAGGCCAGCTCTGGCCCTCAGCCCCCCAAACCTCCCTCTTTGGTTGGGGTTTGAGCCTTGCACCCACCCCTGAGATCCTCACTGTCTCAAAGGAAGGTTCTGGGTCCACACACCCAGTGCGGGAGTAGAAATGCTCCCTCGTTGTTCAGGCCTTTATTAACCACTCTCCCTGGGCCAGTTCATGTTGTACAGCATTTATTCACTTAGCAAATCATTGAGCTACTGCTATGTTCTCGGTACAAGGGATCCTGCGAGGAACTGGACGGACAAGGGCCCAGTTCCCTGGAGCCTGGGGCCACAGGAGGAATACTGGCTGATCAGCCCCGGGGTTCAAATACCTTGCTCCTATACCTGCGGCGGTGGGGGGGGGGGGTGCCTCATCTCCAGCCTCTGTTCCTCAGCCATTCAATAGTTGATATGTAGAACAGAGTGTATTTGTATAAGAATGTGCCGCTGCTGTTGCTATTATTATTACTGTAGTTATAAACAGAAAGCCATCCCACGCACAGGAGGAGGGCACTGTCCCAGCGTGTCCTGCTTCACCCAAAAGACATGTTCATAGGAACCTGTTTGTCAGAGTTGGAAGGGGCCCAGGGATCTTTAAGCGAGGCCCAGGGAGGGTAGCAGAGCCTCTTAATTCTGGGTCCGGCATCATACCTGCTCCTGGCCAGGTATCCCGAGAAGGCTGGCTGTACGTTAACATTTTACAAATGAGCTGTCGGCAAGCTCAGGATTTTAAAAACCTCTGGCCTTTGTCATTTTGCAAGGGTGGCACTCCTCTAACTTTATTCTGTATTAGAACTCTGATGTCTGATATCTCCTTAAAGGGGGTTCCTTCCTATGGTTGTGAGAGCAAGGCATGTCTTTATGTGTCGCAAAGAGCAACCCGCTGACATGCACGGTTTTTTGGTTGTTTTCATTTTACTCTCTGTTGAAAAAAAATGCCATTTTCATTTTTTTTTTACAGCTACATACAGCAATTAATAGCAAGTACAGTGCCTCCCTATTGAAAACGCAGCTAAATATTACATTAGGATTAAGTCCCATGTGACTTTCAGCTGTCACAGAGTTGACCAGTTGGAGATAGTCCTCTGGGCTAAGGGTATACTGGTGGTGGCCAAGTGGGCTGTGGAGTCAGGCCACCTGGGTTCATCTGTGTGACCTTGGATAAGTTGCTTAACCTCTCTGTGCTTTGGTTTCATCATCTGTAAACTGGGAATAATATTAGTACCGACTTCTTAGCATTGCTGTAAAGGTCAGAGGAGTTGGTACATGTAAAGTGCTGGGAACAATAGTAGCTGTGCTTGGTAAACGTCAGTTATTGTCATGATGTGACGTGATCGGGAATCTTGCCAGACATAGGTCTGAATCCTAGGCACCATGAGATGGCATGAGAAGCACCCGCCTAGGTTCTAACCAAGTAGCAGGGGGCTGCCTAGCATCGCGTACATAGTAACTTTTAGTCCATGATTAAAAAGAAAAGAAACTGTTTCTTTATGGAGATAAAAACAACTTGCAAAGAAAGCCAACAGCAATTGCTGATAATGAAAGTGTGAAGCAGCTTAGAGGATCCACCTGTTCCCTCGCGCTTGTTTCATGGGGAAAACAGTGACACTTAGGTTCTCTGAGGCTGAGGGCCAGATCCTTGACAATGCCAAGGTCTGTTGTGCAAGCCCAGGGCGCACACATCCAGACCGTGACTAGCTCAGGTCTGCCAGGAGAGGGAGGCTTCAGGGAGGAGGGGCTGGAGAAGAAATGCAGTTAAAAGCACATACTGTGTGCATAGAGATAGTGTACACTGCCATGTATTAGTCCGAGGAGAAGGAATGTGTACTGGGGGAGGAAGCTGCATGAACAAAGCAGGAGTCAGACCAGGCCAGGTTTCATAGGCCGGCAAGCTGGTGGGGTTCTCGGGAGGATTTAGGCAGTGGTACAGGGGAGACCTTTTGTAAAGGATTTTGGGCTTGATGTATAATCTGGTGGCCAGCAGGAGCATTATGGCCATGGCTAGCCTCTGTGATGCCAATTAGAAAAAAAAGTGTCTCCTCTGAGGATACCAGTGAGAAAAAGTCACCCCTTTTTGGAAGAATACAAAGATGCTCTTCCTCTGTTGTTTACCAGTCATCTTTTATTGGGTGTTAATTCTCAATTAGGATATGAAAGGATTCAGGGCTGCTGGGCAAAGGTCAGGAATGCAGAGTGTGCCCTCCACACCGGGCCCTCTTCAGTGGTACTTGCGTGGCCACTCGTGTTCGAACTCCTTGTAAGAACAGCAGTAGTTGAAAAGCATGTAAGCTGCCAACACCGTAGAAAGCCCAGTGAAGCTCCCTTTCTTCACACTGACATACTTATTGTAATACTGGTAGTAACCTCTTTGAAATGCTCCAGCAATGCCATTAGGGGTGAAATCCTGCGTCAGTATCCAGCTTGGCAGCTCCCCTATTTTGACATCCAGGAGCTTCTCTTCCTTCAGTGGTATGACTGATGCCATTTTGGATTCCTGGGTCTCTCTTCCTCCACTTTAGATGCAGTCGTGCACCAAGGCACATAGCTTGGCCAGCAGAGCTTGGGCTGGATTTTAGCCCTCACTGGGCCAGGTGCGCTTATGCAGTGAACAACCTGTACAACTGTATATGGTGCTCCTGAAATCCACGGTAGGCCCTTGATCAAGACAGAGCCAAAAGAGAGCAGAATTGGCAGGGCCAAGGTGTGTCTGCCCACAGGGGCCCCACGGTTGCCCCTCTTACATTTGGTCCCAGAGATGAGGGCTGGGATGCTCCTTGCCCGTGGCTACCCTGTGCTATGCCTCCTCACTGTCTGTGTTTTCCTCTCTGGCTGGGCGCGGGGCGGCCCCTAGGTGTCCAGCCACATACAGGTTCTAGCTCGGAAGAAGGTGCGGGAGTACCAGGTTGGCATCAAGGTACGTTGGGCGCCTGACTGGGGCCTCCAGCCCTTCCTCGGCCTCTCACTCACGGCGCCTCTACCACTTTCTCTGCACGGCTCAGGCCTCTGCCTTGGCTGGCTCTCTGGCCCCACTGTGCCTCTTTTCTGGCTGAAACTCTGTTCTTGCCTCTTCTGTTCTTTCTGTTCTTTTTCTCTTTCTCTCTCTCTCTCTCTCTCTCTACAGGTCTCTAGCCACTTGCAGGTTCTAGCCAGGCGGAAATCTCGGGAGATTCAGTCCAAGCTGAAGGTATGGGGTCCCCTGCCACTTGGCCTGGCCCTGCCCAGGCCTGATGCTGCTCTCTGACCCCAGCCCGGGACAGGGAAGGGGCTGAGGAGCTATGGGGGGCAGCAGGGGGGTCTCAGAAAGACAAGCAGCAGAAGAAGCCCATTTGCCACTTCAGGCTACACAGGGTCAGAGCCCCTGGAGAGTAAGCAGGAACCCAAGGGGACAGCCAGCCCTACAGCGAGGGAGAGGAAGACCACCTGGGGGCCACTAAGGCCCACCTCTCTTCTTCTCCATTTTCCTTTTCTCCTTCCTCCTAACTGCTGCTTGCTCATTGCATGGGGACTCCAGGTGGGCAGGGAGGAGACACTGGTGGGGACTGGCGGGCATGGCCATTCCTTGTTGGACGCTCAATCCTGGCTGCTCTGTGGCTGAGGATCTCAGAGCCTTGGGTTCATGGCCCTGGCCCAGGTCAAGGCCCCTGTAGGCTGCATCTTCTTCTCCCTGCCCACAAATGCCCAGCAGACTGGGCCTCCCGCCCCAGTCCCCACGCCTATAGTGCAGTACACGTGGACAGACCCAAGGGGCCCCAGCTTGGTCCACCATCTGGATCTCCAGCCCCTCTGCCCTCATCCTACCCTTTCCAGGGCACCCCCAGCTGGCACGCACTCCCTCTAGGTGGCAGTGGGGCTGGGGGAGGGTCCACAGCTACCTCTGAGCTTCCCTGCGCTCCTCAGGAACTGAGAGCCAGGTGGGCATTGAGAGGAGGATGATGAAATGACATGTCCCTCCATCCCATCTGGCCCTCCTCTGTGTCTCTTCTAATCCATTCTCCTTCTCTTCCACAGGCCATGAACCTGGTAAGTAGCACTGCCCCTCCCCGGGGGGTGGGGGGCAATGGAGGGGAGAGCACCTAATATAGGATTTTCAAATTATGGATTGTGAAATCAATGTAATAGGCTTGCAAACAGCATTTTTTAAAAAATGCATTATAGGGACTTCCCTGGCGGTCCAGTGGTAAAGAATCTGCCTTATAGTGCAGGGGACGTGGGTTCGATCCATGGTCAGGGAACTAAGATCCCACATGCTGCGGGGCAACTAAGCCCACGCGCAACAACTACTGAGCTCGCACGCCTCAACTAGAGAGCCCGTGTGCCGCAAATTACAGAGCCCGCGCACTCTGGAGCCCGCACATCACAACTATAGAGCGCACACGCTCTGGAGCCCATGCACCACAACTAAAGAAGAGAAAACCCACGCGCCACAACTAGAGGGAAGCCTGTGTGCCACAACTAAAGACCTGATGCGGCCGAAAATAAACAAAAATAAATAAATAATAAATCTTTGAAAAAATGGATTATAGTGGTTCTCAAACTTTCGCATGCATCAGAATCACCTGGAGGGCTTATGAAGTCGGATTTGTCGGCCTCACCCTCAGAGTTTCAGATTCAGTAGGTCTGGACTAGGGCCTGAGAATTTGATTTCTAACAAGCTTCCAGGTGATGCTGGTGCTGCTGGTCCGTGGACCATACTTTGAGAATCACTGATGAAATAGAAAATATGAGAGTGTGTGACACACAAAATAAGCAAAATAAGGAGAACTGTTTTGGCTTATACTGGGTTATGGAGTAAAATAATTTCTTATTGTGGATTGTGATCAGAGGGGTGATGTACACTTAGGAGACAGGGCCTGGGGGGAGGCCCCTGAGGCAAGCCCCTGTCTTGTCTCTGGCCTGGCCTGGGCCTCACAAGGCTTCTCCCCTCCTCAGGACCAGGTCTCCAAGGACAAAGCCCTCCAGAGTATGGCGTCCATGTCCTCTGCCCAGATTGTCTCAGCCAGCGTCCTACAGAACAAGTTCAGCCCACCCTCCCCTCTGCCCCAGGCCGTCTTCTCCACTTCCTCTCGGGTACAGGGGTCCTGGGAAGTGGGACTGGGGTGAAGGAGTGCCTTTAGGGTGGGCCGGGGTTGGGGTCCTGGATACTGAGGCACCCTGGGCTTCTTCCCATCTCTGCAGTTCTGGAGCAGCCCCCCTCTCCTGGGACAGCAGCCTGGACCCTCTCAGGAGTGAGTATGGTGGCATTTCCTTCCCACACCCTCTTCTTTCCCCTGGCAGCCACTCTGGACTTCCCCTCCCATCTGGGTTCCAGCAGCAGCTGAGGAAAGTCTTCGTTCAAAAATAGAGGGTTGGAGAGTGCCAGTTAAGAGAGCTAATGCATCTGTCTGTTCATTCATGTGTTTGTTCATTCATCAACCACTTGTCATCCATCTTACAATTATTTTTCACTCAGTTAATCTCTGAGTCAGTCTTTCATTCAACAAGTCAGGTAGTCAAGTATTCTCAGCTCCTTCAACTCTAAGATGACTTTCTTCCTAAGACACGCCCTCAGTTTAATGAACAGCTCTGCAGGGTGGGTTTGAAATGCTGCATTAAATGTGCACATCAGTTGTGAGATGCAGGCAGACTTCATAAAGTTAAAACGTGAAGAAAACAAAAAGCTCGCGAGTTAGCTGGTCAGCATGTATTTCTGGGCCTCCACAGGAAGGCCTGGTGGCTTCCTATGTGGGATCCCAGATGAGACCCACGTGACTGGGCCAGGCGGAAAGTGGGGAAGGGGTGACCCTCTAACCAGCCCATGCTCCTGTCTGCAGCATCAAGCCCTTTGCACAGCCAGCCTACCCCGTCCAGCCACCCCTGCCGCCGCCGCTCAGCAGTAAGTTCCCTGCACAAGGCAGCCACCACCTCTCCCTCCCTCAGCAGCTGCACCTCTGCTCAGAAGAGCTGGGGCCAGACTTGTGTGTGCGCGTGCGCGTGTACATGCGCGCGGGCTGGGAGGGAGGAGTGGCTGGCATCTGTAGGGGATTGGGACAGGCCAGGAATAGCCCCCTTACCTTTTACAATGTTGCTTCCACAACTCTGCTACAAGTACACACCACCAAAGGTGTCACATTGATATGTGTATGTATATATAATTCCTTCAAGGGAAATACACCGAAATCTTCAGAGTTTTACTTTCATTAGGAGTTAGGATTCTGGGTAATTTTTATTTTTACGTTTTTCACTTGTCTATATTTTCTGTTTGGACACACATTAATGGTGACATGAGGGAAAATCCACTGATGTACATTACTAGGGCCACCACACACGGTGCTGCAGGCTGTGCACTGCACAAGGACACCTGGCAGGGGAGTCAAAATCCAGCCTGTGTTCCCGTCCAAAAGGGGCACCATTCTCCAGCTCGCACACAGGCTCTGTGCGGGGGTGGGGAGCGGCTCTGTGTGTAGCCACACACCCGCCCGTGCAGACGAGGGTCCGTCTCGTCCTCCCAGGTTATGAGCCCCTGGCCCCGCTCCCCTCAGCTGCTGCCTCTGTGCCTGTGTGGCAGGACCGCACCATCGCCTCCTCCCGGCTGCGGCTCCTCGAATATTCCGCCTTCATGGAGGTGCAGCGCGACCCTGACACGGTAACGTAGGGGGTGGGGCAGGGTCTGTGCGGTCCAGGGCCACAGCTCAGGGTCACGGGGTTGGGAGGCCATAGGGCAGGTCTGTTCCCTTGCAGCCCCCCCCCCCACCCGCTCCCCCTGGGCCTGCACTCTCTCGAGCTCTCCTGACCCTGTACTGGGCCCTCCCCACAGTACAGCAAACACCTGTTTGTGCACATCGGCCAGACGAATCCCGCCTTCTCAGACCCGCCCCTGGAGGCAGTGGATGTGCGTCAGATCTACGACAAGTTTCCAGAGAAGAAGGGTGGCCTGAAGGAGCTCTATGAGAAGGGGCCCCCTAACGCCTTCTTCCTCGTCAAGTTCTGGGTGAGCTGCCCTGGTCCCTCTCTGCTCCCAAGGGTCCCCCCAGATGTGCGATGCACCCAGGCCTACCCTACCGACCCCCTCTCCCCGGCCCTGTGGGCACTGTGCGGGCTATGTATGCCCCCAGCCCCAGGGCGGGATGCCTCCCTGGGCCTCGGACAGCACCTTAGGCCGCCCCGCCCCCTCCTCCAGGCCGACCTCAACAGCACCATCCAGGAGGGCCCGGGCGCCTTCTACGGGGTCAGCTCCCAGTACAGCTCGGCCGACAGCATGACCATCAGCGTCTCCACCAAGGTGTGCTCCTTTGGCAAGCAGGTGGTGGAGAAGGTGGAGGTGAGTGGGGGCCCGGGGGGCGGGGGGAGGGGGCTGGGGGCGGGCCAGCCGAGCGACGCCTGACCCCGGCTCCCGCAGACCGAGTACGCCAGGCTGGAGAACGGGCGCTTCGTGTACCGCATCCACCGCTCGCCCATGTGCGAGTACATGATCAACTTCATCCACAAGCTCAAGCACCTGCCCGAAAAGTATATGATGAACAGCGTCCTGGAGAACTTCACCATCCTGCAGGTGTGGAGGCGGTGGGGGGAGAGGGCGGCGTGGGGGGTCATGGGAGCACCCCAGGCACAGGGGCCTCGAAGCAGGGGTGGCCAGACCCATTCCTCAGAGGAGGAGACCGAGCCCCAGAAAGGAGAAGCCTCTGCTCAGCCTGCACACCCCATGGCCCTGTGCCACCTGACCTCCCGCATCTTCCTACCCGGCCCCCAGGTGGTCACGAGCCGGGACTCCCAGGAGACCTTGCTCGTCATTGCTTTCGTCTTTGAAGTCTCCACCAGCGAGCACGGGGCCCAGCACCACGTCTACAAACTCGTCAAAGACTAGGGTGCCCTCCGCCCCCACCACCACAATCCAGGACGAGCATCTTCTCCACACACCTGCCTGGCACCCCTAGGGGTCCAGGATTGAGGACTCATCCACCTGCCAGGCCTCAGGCCCAGGACCCAGGAGGCCTCCCCATCTGCCCTGCACACACACTCCCTGCCGCTGTTGTGCGCTTTAGCTGAGGGAGAAGAGAGGAGAGCTCGGCGGAGGGGCAGCCTGGCCGTTACGCTGACCTCCGTACCCAGCTCTGCCCAGCCTCGAAAGACTGGGAGGACGCCTTTGAGCCCAGGCACCCATGGCCGCTGGCCCCTCACGGGACTGTGACGGGGGGGTGAGGGCAGAATGGAGACCAAGGGAACCGGAGTGCAGAGGCCTCAGAAGGGGAGTGTTGAGTTGGGGTCAAGTTGAGAAGAAGAAAGAGGAGCCCACACTTTCTGTGCGCCTGCTGTGTGCCAGGCCTCGTGCAGGCCCCCAAGTGCCTTGTGCCATCCTCAGACCCTGCACGGCAAGCGTGGGGCTCGCTATCTCAGTGGAGGGACCTGTGGGAGGGGTGGGCGGAGTTGGAGTCCTCCCCCGGCGCTGCCTGTCCCTAGAGCCCAGGTTTATGCTACCTCCCTGGAGTGGGGGCTGGCCACGGGGGCAGGAGGGAGGGTCTGCACTGAGGGGCCAGCCGGCTGGATTGGGGGCCTGAACAGACCACCTCCTTCCAGAGCATGGGGGGCTCCTGTGCGGCACTCAGAGCTGCCTGATCCAGGTCCAGTCCCGAGCCACCCAGCAGCCTCCCGATGGGCGAAGGCTTCCAGGGGCAGGCCCAGGCCTGAAGCAGGCTGGAGGGTCAGGTGGGAGGATGAAGCCCCAGCCCCTGGGCAGGCCACTGGCCCAGGGACAAGGGGTAGCGGAAAAGTTTGGCATTTTCTCTTGCCTACGACTTGCGTCTGGTGGTGAACCCTCGGGGGGCAGCTGTCCCTTCTGTTTTCCCCACCTCAGTCTCTCTGGCCTGGAGCAGCACCTCCCCACACCCCGTTCTGGGATTGAAGGTTAACCCTTCCCCGGCAGCCCCTTCTCAATACCCAGGCTCCTCGGCCCCCAGCCCCATCCTCCTGCTGCCCGTGGGTATTTATGAGTTTCGTATGAAGTACTGTGCCCCTTCCTCCCCCCGCCCGGCCGCCCCTGAGCTTCCTGAAGGTCCTCACAGTTTGCATATCGCTCAGGCCACCTCCAAACCCAACCTAGGTTTTATAATGTATATTATATATTTGTTGTGTATTTTTTAAATCCAGCTGTGATGGGTTATATCATAAATGTGGCGCAAGGCTGGCGCAGGGGCCCTCAAGGCCCAGCTCCTGCTTAAAAAAAAAAAATTAAAGTTATTTGTTTGTGGGTTAGTCGTGTGACCAGTTGTGTGCCATACCTCTGGGTTTGGACAGCTTCGGGTGGG
The DNA here is from genome assembly GCF_059928025.1 of Delphinapterus leucas. Classification (NCBI taxonomy): domain Eukaryota; kingdom Metazoa; phylum Chordata; class Mammalia; order Artiodactyla; family Monodontidae; genus Delphinapterus; species Delphinapterus leucas. The sequence goes on from NC_143138.1 coordinate 39,195,435, forward strand.
CACTCCTCGTGGGTCAGGTCCTGGTGTGTCACCCCACTCCACTCCGTCTCTGCTGGCGGGCCCCAAGCGCTCCCACACTCAAAATAGATAGGATTTGGAAATTCCCTGGTGGTCCAGTGGTTAGGACTGCACGCTTTCACTGCCGAGAGCCCAGGTTGGATCCCTGGTCGGGGAATTAAGATCCTGTAAGCTGAAGAGCACGGCCAAAAAAAAGAAAAAGAAAATAGGATTTAGGGGTCTTGTGAAAGTTTGGCCAACTCCAACCTTTTTCCCACCCCTCCTGCCGTGAGTTGAGCACTGAAGTGAGCCTTAGGTTGCCTTGTCTCTTTAAATGAAGTGACTTGCCCCAGGTGACTTCAATACTGAGATGGGCCCCCTGTTAAATCCCCACAGTCCACAGTGGCTACTACTTGTTCTCACCACCCCATCCTCACTCCACACATGAGGAAAGAGCCTCAAGGAGGTGAGTGCTCCCGAAGTGGATGGCTGCTAGCCGGGGGGCAGTGGGGTGAAGCTGGACTCCAACCTGCCCCTGTCGGCCTGGGAAAACCTCAGTGTCCTCAGTGGACATGGGTTGTTTATCAGAAATTCAAATTTAACTGGGCATCCTGTATTTTCAGTTGCTGAATCTGGCAACCCTACTCTAGAATCTCATCTTCTAGATCATTCTGGTCCAACCTCCAATTTTGCAGATGGGGAAACAGAAGAGGTTAAATGCTCTTCTCACTCAGCTGTCAGTGGTAACACCAGGATTTGAACCTGGTCTTCTGACTTTAAGCCCAGGCACTTGGTATACTATTAAATAATCAGGCGGCCTTTTGTCTTGGTCCACTGCACTGGAGGGACCCAAGACTGTTGCTTGCAGGATGGGGAGTGTGCCTGGAGCCCCAACCAAGTGGGAGGGGTTCCTGGAGATGGAAATGGTTTATAAAAGACCCACCATGTGCTATGCCTAGGGCTGGATGCAAAATCCAGTCTCTACTAATAGGTGATTGTATGTGTTGGGTGCTTGAATCATCATCACGTGGGTTGCCCTCATGCTCCTGGAGTAAACAGCCTGCAGGTGATTTCTATTAGAATACTGTAGGTGAAATATGGCTGGCCTCCTCACTGGCCACCCCCCACCCCCATATACGAATGTAACAGATACAGGGGCACAAGGGCACAGGGGCAGGTGATAACTACATAGTTCTGAGGTCTCAAAATAGGGAAGGAACCAGGATAAGAAGGTGGGTCTTGTGAGCCCAAAGCCCAGGGCTCTCTCCTGGAAGTGGCTCTCCCTGACCAGGGTTCTGTGGAAAGCTGTAAGAAAAGGCCAAGAAAACATGGGCCCAAAGAAGAGGCCGGTAGTTCTCTTTCCTGCCCCTCTTGTTTCTGATGTCCCTAGGGAAGATGGAAGTGGGCCATCATTTTGCCAATTCCACAGTCAAAGCCTGAGAAGTCCTGGGGTTTCATGGGGGCTCTTTATTTCCTTCTAGTACAAATGCTGGAGAACTGGGGCTCCCCAGATATCTGAACCCTGAATTCTAACTCAGATGCACACTAAGCTTTAGTCTAAAGCCTAAAATCATCCTACAGGCTGGGGTTTAAGATAGCTCAACCCTCATTTAGAAGCGAATCAGTCTGCCACCACACGTGTTCTCCGTGGTTTGCTTTGCTTTCCCATTCTGCCTCCTGCTTTTTCCTTTCGTCTCTATCATGGTGCCATGGGCCTCTGGAGCGCAGGCACCACGTCTCTAAACAGCTTCTGGGCAGGCCAGCAGAAGGTGGTGAGTCATATTGGTTTAATATAGACTTAGTTTTTAAGTACTCCTGCCCCAATACATAAGGCATAGATTTATAAAGTGGAGTGGGTTTAATTTTTAAATTCAGGTGATGCAAATCAATAATCCAGTAGGACTCAAGTTCCCAAGTATTTCTAAAACATTCCTATAGTTTCCAAAACTATTTTTAAGGATTTCAATCCTTGGCTCTTTTCAAACAAGAAGGTGTGACTGATTCTGAAGGCACCTTGTTCTCCCCACTCATCACCATTAATGAGATAGATGTCCTTGGGATGGCCTCCATTCAATCTGTCCTAAAGCCAACCAAGGCAGACAAGCGGGGACTGGCGTGCCCGCTCTGGTGCACACGTGTCTGCAGCTATACCTAACTGCCATTTTACAACTGCTGTTTAACCGAACACTGAGTGCCTGGCACTGCGCAAAGCCCGTCATGCTTTTAGTAGGTACCACCATCAGCTGCACTTTCAGATGAGTTTTCTGGAAGTTAAGAGGCCGGCTCAGCAGCCTCCCACGGCTCCTGAGTGGCAGAGCTGGGATTCACTCGGGTGCTGGGGGGGGCCTCAGCCCACAGACAACCACCTGGCTGGTCTTCTTCCACCCAAGAAATTGTATGCACAGTGTCATGGGAACCTCCTCTGAAACCCTTGCTCCACCGTGACGCTGCTCATGGATAGCACAGCTGTTGGTGCAAACAATTGTCTTCCTGGCTTCTAGAAGTGGTTTGCTTTTATCTCACAGGCCCTGTGATCATTATGGCTCTCAGGGTTGGCCACCAAAGGTGCACTGGGGCCCACCTTAGCAAGCGAGACCTGCTTGTTTCCCTTCACCTAATGGTTCTCACGTCTTTTATTTTCTCTTGCTGTACTCAGCTTTGTAAAAGACAGGGTATAAAATATACTCATACTTGGGCTTCCCTGGTGGTGCAGTGGTTGAGAGTCCGCCTGCCGATGCAGGAGACACGGGTTCATGCCCCGGTTTGGGAAGATCCCACATGCCACGGAGCGGCTGGGCCCGTGAGCCATGGCAGCTGAGCCTGTGTGTCCGCAGCCTGCGCTCCGCAACGGGAGAGGCCACAACAGTGAGAGGCCTGTGTACCACAAAAAAAAAAAAAAAAAAGTACCCATACTTGTCAATTACTTTTTATATTAGATTCCTCTAGTCATCAAATCACAAGTTTTCCTGCCTTATTTGAGCTGTTGCCTTTCTCTGACTACAAAAATCATAGAACTTCAGAAAATCCCCTAAATCACATAAACTCCCAGCTTTGAATGTGGTCAACATTAGTATATAAGCTTCCAATCACTTTAACTAGGCATAAAGTTTTTTTCTTTCAGTAAAATTGGATCCTAACTCGTTTCACAGCCAGCTTTTCCCCCTCCTTACCCATTGGGAACATTGTTCAACAAGCCTAGGTATTTCATTACTCCTAACTGTGGTTTTGGAGCAAGTTAGGCCTATCACCACCTTGAGAACCAAAATTCTCTGCTCATCACAAGATTAGCTACTTTACTTACAGTTATAACTTGAAAGCTAAAATGACAACTCTTTTGGTGAATACCTTGTGCTCTTCACTGTTCAAATACAGATAAAGCTTGTTTTGAGAAGGTGCAGCATTTTTTATTTATGCTTTGATTAGCCTTTCAGCTCTAGTTCCTTTATTTACCAAAGTTAAATGAGGCCGATTAAAGTCAAAGGTTAGGGACTTCCCTGGTGGTCCTGTGACTAAGACTCTGCACACTCCCAATGCAGGGGACCCGGCTTGGATCCCTGGTCAGGCAACCAGATCCCTCATACCACAACTAAGAGTTCACGCCACAACTAAAGATCCACCGTACAGCAACTAAGACCCGGCGCAGCCAAATAAAATATTGTAAAAAATAAAGTCAAAGGTTAAATCACAAGTATTTCCCACCACACCAGAGCCACCTTTCCACTGCTGGGTGCTGGAGGCAAGAACGGCAACAGGAAGTTCCTCAGGCCAGGGAGGGGGCCTACAAGTTTCCACAGGCAGATTCCACCCATTTACCAAACTCCCCTAGACAACAGGGTCCCTAAATCAGAGTATTATCAGGTCTTCTCATTTTTCTTCCTAAATATCTTACCTAGTAAATCACTACCCCCAAACATAAGGGTATGCAATTTGTGGGTCAAGAAAGCAAATACTAGACCAGTTTCTCAGGGTATGTGGACCACTCTAATCAGAAGCATCTAGGAAGCCAATCCCAGGCTCACCAAACCCCAATCTCCATTTGTAACTACTTGGGGATTCCTGCAGACCAAGACCCCAAATGATTTCAAGGGATCAAAAAGCCCTCCAAACAAAAAGCCCATGTTAAGAACTGCTGGCATACCGGCCATAGGTTAAGCATGCTGCCAAGGAAAGGCCAAGTCAGTGTCTTCCATGTGAAGGTTCTAACCCCCCCTTTCCACTAGTAACAGGCAGCAGCAGTACAGGCTGGGGTAATGGCCCCGATCTGCTCTTCTCAGGGTTATTTGAAAAACTTCAGCCCTGATTAGCAGCCCTATTAGTATCCAGGAGATCTTAATAAGACTCCATGTTTCTGAGGGCGGAAAGAATGCCCTGCCTTGTCTGCAGTAAATGACTACCCATCACTGGCTCAGCAGTGCAGTGCTGTGGCATGCCAGGTCAGCTCACAAAGCACCGTACCCCCTTCCCAAAGCCACAGGAGACGGTGGTAATGGTGGGAGTAGGGTTTATTAAGCTGTGCCTTAGTACAGGCGCTGGGGCTTGCCCATGGTGCTCTTAATGTACAAAGCCCGAACGTTCTGCCAATTTTTCTTGAGCAGCGACACCAGGAAGTTGACGGCTAAGTGGATGTTGTACACAAGCTCATCATCTGTCATCTTCACGTGGCCAACAGCCACTGCCAGACACAGCACCTGTGGGGAGAGGAAGGTCACATCAGGTTGGTGGCGAGATCCAAGAAAATGTGGACTGGGCCCGGCTACGAGCCAGATGGCCCATCCCTATGACCTCCAGTGACCTAATGAGCAGTGCTCTGGCCCCAGACCAAGACCAGAGTTATTTGAAAAGCTTCAATCCTGTTAGGTGACTGTCACAAGTCCTAAGTATCCACAGAAATGCAAACCAGAGCTCCCACTTGGAGAACGTGGGTCAACTTCACCACTGTTCAACCTATGCAACTGGCTAGACCTTCTCACCTTCTTCATCTGGAACTTGATTGTGGACTTCACTTCATCAACTTTGGCCACCATGTTCTCATTGTGGGTCAGCAAGGAAGGGAACTTGCCAGCCTTATTCAGGCCTGGGCCCAGGATTCGTGGGATCTGCTTGATCAGAGACTCTGAAGCCAAAAAGGCATCATACTTCTTGGCTGGTAAAGAGAGGAAGCCGTTAGGACCTGGCCCCTGAAGACACCTCTAAACAGGGCTATGAGACAACCGCAAAAGTGGCCTCTAACCAGCACTCTACCTGTTCCCCAGCTACTGAGTCTTAATTTTTTTTTTTTTTTTTTTTTGGTACGCGGGCCTCTCACTGTTGTGGCCTCTCCCGTTGCAGAGCACAGGCTCCGGACGCACAGGCTCAGCAGCCATGGCTCACGGGCCTAGCCGCTCCGCGGCATGTGGAATTTTCCCGGACTGGGGCATGAACCCGTGTCCCCTGCATCGGCAAGCGGACTCTCAACCACTGCGCCACCAGGGAAGCCCAGCTACCGAGTCTTTTTAATCCTCTCCCCATTCCAGTATTATCTCCATCCTCTGGACTTTTACTGGCCCAACATTCACATGAAACCCGGTAGAAGTCCAGGCTGGCTCACAACCCATCTTGCAATGAAAATGCTCACGCTAGTTAAGTCTGCCTGGTTTCAAATCCTGCCTTTTTAGCTACACAACTGGGTTACCTGTTTATCTGTAAAATGCTCAAATCACATAGCCTAAAGGTTAAAATGAAATATGGGAGTTTTAAGTAGAAATTTCAATTCAGAATGTACCAACACGCGACCTATCAATGTGACAGTTCTCGCTTGCTTAGAAAAGAACCACTGCCTGGCTTTCTTCCCTTATTAAATCCAATCCTCAAAGCAAAATAGAATTTTCACGTGGCTAAAAAATACCAGTCAAGTTAACCAACCACAGCAGATCCTTTCTGTCCTGACTCTACCCCATCATCACTTTAAAATCCAAGTGGCAGAAATACTCCTGTTCTACCACTCCAGTGAGAACTGCCTCCACCCTACCCCACATACAAAACCACACCACGGTGGGTGGGTGGCCGGCCGGGGAAGAACCACACCAGGCACACTCACCCAGCTTCTTGACCAGTTTCTTATTCTTGTTGAGTTTCTTCAGGGCCTCGATGTCCATGTGGGGGATATCCACAGCCTTGGCCTCATCACAATGCTGCTGGTCCCCCAGAACACACACGGAAAACTTGGGGCGGGGAGTGGACTTAAGCCTGCATTTTGGGGGACAGTATAGGTCACACCCAGCCCTGGGTCCCAAGGGCAGGTGAAGGGGTCTGGGACCGCTGCAGTACTGAGCCTTACCCAGAGCGTCCGCATTCACCAACAGCTAGTCTGGCTTCTCAAACCAGCCGGCGGGCTCAGCCAAGGCCTCCCCACGCCTCCCCTCTTGTTTTAAGACCCAGGGTGGGGGTCCGTCCAGCCACGCCTGCCCGGAGCAGGGGGTCTGCACTACCCGGGCACTTCAGTGCCACACGTGCCTGGCCGCCTCGGGCTCAACAGGAGCCTGAAGGGAGGAGACAGGCATGGGGACACTGAGGGCTGGGTGAGATTAGAACGGTGCCAACCTGACGGTGCCCGAGAAGCGTTTGTCCTTCTGAGGGTCATAGTTCTTCAGGCTTATCTGAAGCTCCACCGTCTCCAAAAACCTTAAAAGAGCGTAACAAAGTTACCGGACCGTCCGCGGCTTCCCAAAGCAGCCCTCCGCGGAAGTCCGCGCTTACTTCCGGCGCTTGCGCTGGTTCCCGTGCAGGACTTCCCGCACTGCCTCGTAGAGGGTGTCTCGGGAGACTTTGCTGCTGCAAGAAGAAAACAAGACGAGCGCTCAGGACCAGCGAGCAGTGGACCAATCCGTTGGAGTGTCAGAAGGCTCAGGCTCGGGGATGGTCCACGGAATACTCCCCGGGTATTGCGGACGCCAAGTGAGGCAATCTGGACCAGATGCAAACCCCGGGGAAGAGGGGCAATACTGGCGGCCGGCCTTGGCACGCGAACTCCAACGCCAGGCCCGTAGGCCGAAACCTGGCAAAAATGCCCCGCTACGAAGCATAAGCAAGGACCCCCGATTCCGCCCGTAGTGTCTCCCTCCCCACGGGGGCGCCCGGAGGCGCGGATGAGTACGGATATCACTCTAAGCGCCACTAACCTCATAGCTCCTGGCGCCGCGATAACCGGAAAAGAGAGAACTCAGTTCGCGCACGCGCTCAAATAGGACCTGGTTATCGCGAGAGATGCCTTGTTCCCGCGGCTTTCCCCTTGAGAGCGGTCGGGTCGCTCAGTGCCGGGGGTGGGGCGCCGCGGCAGCCGCGTGTTGCACTGCTAGACCTACGCGGAGACCACAGAGCTGCGGCGGTCCCGGGCGCCCGTTGCCACCAGCAGCTGCCCCAGGCCCTTAGGGAAGAGGCTGGGCCCAGGGCGGTGAGCTGCAGTAGTCACACTCCTGGGTGCCGCCCCGTGCCGGCCGCTGAGAGCGTGCAATTCCGACATGTTTGTCCCTTAAACCTCCACGCTTCCTCCTGACCTTAGCACCTGCTTCACTTCTCAAAAGCAGGCTTTGCTCCTGACCTCTCTCCCTCATCATCTTGTTCTAACGGGGGCTCACGGCTTCTGAGGAAGTTGTGGGAAGGGAAATGTCGAGTTCTCTTCCCGGCGCCTCAGAGCCTGCGGTGGGGAGGAGCGGGTAAGGTTCTGTGAGGAACTTTCATCTGATAATTGACTCAGTAACATCTCCAGGTTGTGTCTTTTTGTTTGTTTGTTTTTTAAATATTTATTTTGGCTGCACTGGATCTTCGTTGTGGCATGTTTAGTTGCAGCATGTGTGATTTTTTTTTTTTTTTGTGGTATGCAGGTCTCTCACTGTTGTGGCCTCTCCCGTTGCGGAGCACAGGCTCCAGACGTGCAGGCTCAGCGGCCATGGCTCACGGGCCCAGCCGCTCTGCGGCATGTGGGATCTTCCCAGGCCAGGGCACGAACCCGTGTCCCCTGCATCGGCAGGCGGACTCTCCCAACACTGCGCCACCAGGGAAGCCCTGTGTGATCTTATTTGCGACATGCGAACTCTTAGTTGCAGCATGCATGTGGGATCTAGTTCCCTGCCCAGGGATCGAACCCGGGCCCTCTGCATTCGGAGCGCTGAGTCTTTCCCACTGGACCACCAAGGAAGTCCCCAGGTTAAGTGTTTACTATGAACAAGGCGCCTAGCTAAGTGCTGTGGGAATATAGTTGTAGAACACACAAGCCCACAGTATTGCACACCCTTTCTGTCTTTCCTGTCCAATAGGCCTCATCCTGTTCTCTGCTCACAGTAATCCCAGGAGCCCTTCAGATCCCTCCTCAAAAGCCATCATCTGCCCAAAAGTCTTCCCCAACTCCAGGCTGAGTCACTCTCACCCTCAAGCCCCCCTCCCCAGTGCAGGATGCACAGCCCACCCACGTACTCAACAGCTCTGATAGGGCTGGGGTGGGTTGTATCATACATGATCTGGCCCACAGAACTCTACCACCTTCCCCTCACCGAACATTTCCCTTGGAAAAAGATGCCCCTGTCACTGAGCAGGGTGGGGGTGGCGTGGTACGTGTTAGTTTTCAGCAAACACCCAGAGTTAGTAGGAAGGCAGGCACTGCTTCTAATAAGGCATTACTGAACTTCCTGCTTTTTATGGAATACCACTGATAAATTATTATTTAAGTCAGAAACAACACAGAGGATCATAACATACACTTGAGCACAAGAGATCTGTGCTAAACATACAGGTCTCCCAGGGCTCCTGGAGCATCACTGTCGTCCACTCTGGGTCTGCTTTGACCCTACTGAGGCCTATCTTAACTCCTATTTTATTTATTATTATTATATTTTGGCCACATCTCACAGCATGTGGAACTCCCCCAACCAGGGATCCAACCCTCGTCCCCTGCAATGGAAGTGCGGAGTCTTAACCGCTGGACCATCAAGGAAGTCTGATGCCTATCTTAAAGTGTCTGTCCCCACAGCCTGAGGTAGAAATGACAAGGAGGCAGCCCAGGCTCAGCAGCTCTTGGTAGTACAACTCACCCAGCCCCCTTAGCCCCAGACCCTTCCTGCTGGCTGGGAGGCCCAGATGGCCTCTCTGCAGCCTGGAGCAGGGAGACAGTTGACCCCTGGGATGGCCAGGCTCAGCCCTGACCCCCAGGCAAGGGGCAGGATGAGGTGCTCAGGGCAGAAGTGTCCTTCGGGAATCTGATGAGGGAGGTCTGAGAGGGTGGTCCCTTGGTGGATGGTCAGGGGGCCAGATGTCTCAGGGCAGCCTGCAGGGACTTCTTCAGGAAAGTGGTATTGAGCTCCAGAGCTGCAGCCAGGCCCAGCCTCTGGGGCTCACTGATCTGGAGAGAAGGAAGAACCATGTCTGGACTCTAGCAGCTGATCTCTCCCCTCTCCCCTCTGCCCCTGGGCTCTGTTTAGTTAGAAGAGAGAAATCCAGGACACAAGGACAATAGGAGGAGATGACTCCGTGAGCAATCTATCCTCATTATCTCACCATGGTTAAGCAAGGTGCTTGGATTCAGGTAGACCTGGGGTCAAATACTAACTGCACAACATACTATGTCAGCCATATTAAGAATAGTTGACAATTATTAGGTGCTTTCTATGGGGCAGCACTTTATATGCATGACTTCATTTAATCCTCACAATCCTCCCATTTTACAGATGAGGAAACTGAGGTTCAGAGACACTCCACTGTGGCTGCCACATTCCTTCTGGACCACTCTTTCTTCCCTGACCTGTTGCTGCAACCTCTGACCCATCTCTGCCCTGTACCTTCACTCTCCAATCCCCACTCCTTGCCAAGGCCAAAGGTTTCTTTACAGAATACAAATCTAATCAGGTCACTCCAGCTGAAGGCCCTGAGATAACCTCTGATGCCTCATATTGCAGATCCTTCCAGGATCTACAGAGAGTCTTCAGAGGATCCAGGAGCTTCCTGAAATTGTGCATAAGATGTGTATTCATATTTCCGTTTTTCTGGGAGGATGTATGCCTTTCACCAAATCATCAGATAGGCCTGTGATCCCAAGAAAAGGGTTAAGAGCCAAGAGAAGACGTGGTCTTCAAGATAAAGTCCAAACTCCTCAACATAACCTACAGGGCCCTCCATTAGATGCTACCATGACTTGGCAATGTGACCTCGGGCGAATTACTTTAACCTGCGTCTCAATTTCCTCACCTATAAAATGGAGCTTATAAAATAGTATCTTCTCATAGGACTAACACCTGGAATAAACTAGTGAGTTAACATATGCAAAGGGCTTAGAACGATGCCTGGAACATATCAGGGGCTACAAGTATCAGTTCTCAGTATTTTAGCTCTCTAACTTCATCCCCTACAGCCACCTACTCTTGGGAGTTTAGGCCTCAGCTACAATGATGTACCTGCAGATCCCCTGGGACACTGAGTGCTTACACCGTTTCTTTTGCCTGGAATGCCCTTTCCTTCATCTCCGCCCTTGACTACCACTCACCCTTTAAGAGTCAGGAAGCCTGTCCCAACTCCCAACCACAAACAAGGTTTAGTTGCCCCCTTTTCCTCTGTCATCAAATGCCCTGTGCATACCTTTCACCTGGCTCCTACCAGATATTACAATGAGCCAGTTATCATCTCTCTCCCCTCTCACTAACTGGGGGAGAGGGTCAAGTCCAGGACAGAAACTGTGATATGGTCACTGTTGATTCCCTAATGCCCCAGATAGCATCTGGCCCACAGCAGTGTTGGCTGGATGAATGAACTCCTAAGCAGTCTCACTCCCCTGTCTTGGGCTTGAACTTGTGGTTTCCAAGGCTAACACTCAGGGTTTTCTCCCTGACAAACATATACCCTCGTGGCAGGCTCAGAGCAGTAGGAGCAGCCCTCATGGCCCTACCAATACTCACATTGGCCCGATACTTGGTTACCACTGTCAGCATGAGCTTGGCATAGGCCATGGACGTGGTGGCTGCTGGCCCCTCTTTACAGAGTTTCTCCATCAACACACTGAACTTCTCAGAGGGCATCTCCACCTGCACACATTAGGAGATCGGACAGTAGCACAAGAAAGGGCCCTGGATTCAACTCCCAACTCCATCACTTCCTAACCAGGTGACCCTGTGCAGGTCACTTAACTGAGACTCAGTTTCCACATCTATAAAATGGGGCTCATGATGTCAAACTCTGAAGACTGTGAAAAGGATTAAATGAGATTATGCACATAAAGCCTAGCACACAGGTCTCAAAAAATGGTGGCCACTGTTGCACAGGCTCAGATTAGGAGATGGGGGACAAGGATCCCTCGCCTGGCTTAGTGGTTGAAGATATAAAGGAGTGAGGTCCCAAGGGGGCACTGGCAGTATAATAACAACAGATCTTCATAGTCACAATTTAATAAACACTTATTATGCGTTAGGTACCATTCTGAGCACGTTACACCAATTATACCATTTAAACCTCACCCCAGTTTTATGTGGTAGGTGCTATCATCACTCCCCTTTTGCAGATGAGGAAACTGAGGCATAAAGAGGTTAAGTCAACTACCTACGTTATAAACAAATGAGGCAGAATTTTAGGTACTGATGTATGGAAAAACTGCCGAAATGTACTGTTAGATGAAAAAAGCAAAGTGCAGAGCACTGAGCTTGGTGTGTTACCATCTATGTAAAAGGAAGGGGAAAAGTAAATTTCACCATGTGTCCTTGTATATAGACAGCATCTCTGGGAGGGTTCCCCTGCAACTGGTAACACTGATTAGCCCTGCGGAGGGGAATCTCAGTGGCTGGGGAAAATTTTTTCACTATATCCTTTTAAGCGTTCAAAATTGTGAACATATGAATCTATTACCTATTCAAAAATAAATTAGGCACTGTCCCTGGCAGTCCAGTGGTTAGGACTCCGCGCTTCCACTTCAGGGGGCACGGGTTCAATCCCTGGTCGCGGAACTAGGATCCCGCATGCCACGCAGTGCGGCCAAAAAATAAATTAATTAAATTAAAAAACAAATTAAATTTACACACACACATCAAAAAGTCCCTCCCCAAGGCCACACAGCTACTAAGAGGCAGAGCTGGGATTCACCGTGCAGTCAGCTCTCTGCTACCGGCCTTTCAAGCCCCTGGACCCTCCCACCGTCGCGGGCACCCTGCCGGAGGGCAGTCATCCTGCTTGCCCCTCCATCACTGAAGGGGTCAGACACCCAGGAGCTGCACACCCAGCCACAGCACTGCAGCACTTCTTTGTCCACTCTTCCCCAAGGCAGCCTGCTCACCTGCCGCTCCAGGAGTGACTGCAACACCAAGAAAGTTTCTTCCTTCCAGGGCAGCTCCAAGATCTGTCTGCAAGGCACAGGCCCCAGTGAGGAAAGCTCAGCCTCCCAACTGAGCCTGAGTATCTACTGCTCCTACCCCAAGGCAGGGCAAGGCCCTGGGGACAGCCAAGATCTCCAGCCAACAGAGGAAGTAGTCAGAGCCCCCCGATGCTGGTGGCCATCTAGCAGCCACTGCTGCAGAGCCCATACTCAGTGCTGGGAAGGCCACAGCCCAAGACCCCCGGGACCTGACATGAAGGATTTGGCAGTGAGAGGTACAAAGGTCCCCTGGAAAATAACCAGGAGTCGATAGTGCCTCCTGAGTTTGAAAGCGGAGAACGACCCAGGGAAGAGGAGGAGGATGATGGGTGAGACGACACACAGGAGGCTTCCTAGAGAAGGCTAGACCTCCCTGCGGAACCCAGCCCACGGTGAGGTCCACTCCAGCTGCACCTACTGTCCTCAGCTTGTTTGGAAAAGCAGGATGTCACATGGAAACGGTGTGGCTTCTTGGGTGCACAGACTTGGGTTTGATCCCAGGCTTTTGCACTTGCTGGCTGTGTGACCTTTGGCCACCTCCCTCAACCTCTCTGAGCTTCAGTTTTTGCATCTCTAAGGCGGCCACAGCACTTACCTCACAGGATTGCATGAAGACTAACGAAGTAATAAATCTAAAGCACAGAGAGAGTGCTCAATAACTGGTGGCTGGTAGTATTTTTGCGACTGTCCCCTTCTCATATTATACTTAGCATTTCATATTTCATGTTAGTGTCCAATGAGATCTCACCTACTCATTATTTCTACATGTCTGTATCTTGACTCCCCAATTTTGACACCTAAATTTAACACCAATTTAATAACAATATTTGAGCACTCACTAGGTGCCAAATACTGTGCCGAGGCCATTATATGCATTATCACATTTACTATCTAGAAAAACTCTACAGAGTTCATACATGGAAACAGAGGCTCAGAGAGACGGAATAACCTGTTTAAAACTCACACATTTAAATAAAAGGCAAGGTTGAGACCTGCAACCATGTCTGTCTGACTCCAGAGCCAGTGATCTGAACCACTACGCCATGTTCCAACTACGCCAAGAACTCAAGAGCAGGAGTGCCAGCCTTCGCATTCCCGGGGGCACCTGGCACAGAAGACTGAAACCCTGGGCTTGGGAAGGTGCATGGGATGGCAACTAACAGGGGCCCACAGGTGAGAAGGCACAAGCCAGGCTCAGGACAGGTAGAGGGGGCAATGGCTGTGCCACTGCCTGTATTTCAGGCACGGGGCCTGGTACCCAGCCGGCTCCAAGTCCAGAATGCCAAGAGCAGGTTTGGCCAGAGGGAGGAGGTGCGGGTGGGGCCAGCGTGGAGCTTGTACACTCACCCCAGCATTAGAGCCTGCATGTCCGGCTCCAGGGCCTCGTCCTTTGTAAGGCAACACAGTAACTCTGTTTGAGCTGGACCTGGGTGGGCGACAGCAGAGGGGAAAAGTCTGGGAGCAGCTGGCAGGAGAGAATGGGGCTAGCAGGGAACAAAATGCCTGGCCCTTTACAGGTGGCATCGTCAGGGAAGCAACAGGTATCTTCATTTATTGAAAACTCAGCTCCTGCCAGGGCCACCCGGGGGGTGAAGGGTGCTGGGAACAGACAGGGAAGAGCTACCAGGCCTGGGGCCCATTCCAGAATTACCTATTCCTGGGGCTTGAAGCACAGGGCCAAGGAGGGCTCTGCAGACGGCGTAGGTGTACTTAGTACAGAAGGAGGTCAGGGCAGTTGTGAGCAAGCGGGAGGCTGAGGAAGTCAGGGAGAGAATCTACAGCCAACGGGGAGGAAAATATTAATTTCTTTCTTCTTCCTTCCTATCAGTGTTTATTGAACACGTATTTCAGAGGCTCACACATTACAGTACAGAGAAAAGAGAAGTTCTTTTATCTAGGACTCACATGGATCCACTCATTGGAAAGGACACATAGCTCCCTTCCCCAGCTCCCAAATCCCTGATCCCAAACCCCAAATCCCTTCCACTTCTGTAAGGATCTGGGGCCCAAGAGGGAGGAGTTAGGTGCCAGGTGGGTAGATGGCCTAGGGGGTTATGCCCTTCCCTTGCCCCAGGCTCCCCAGACAAGCACATGCATGCAAGGCTGGGAACCCCCTCTCCCACCCTACTGAGGGTTCAAACTCTCTCCCTCACTGTCCCTGGCACTCCATGTGCATCCCAGCGCACCTACCCGTCCAAGGAAGAGGCTCCTGGTCAGCACAGTAGCAATGCTGAGGCTGAGGTCTGGTGAAAGGGCCAGCAGCCAGGTGCAGAGCTGCAGGAGACCTGTGTCCGAGAGCTGCGGGAGCTGCAGCTGGGCACACACCAGGTCCACCTGCCAAGGCGGAGGGAGGACACCGGGACACTCAGCCTGTCTCTGCTGGGCTGTCTCAATCCAACGAGGCAGCAGAAGGGGCAGGGCCAGGACACTCCAGAGTAAGGTAAGGTGGGGAGAGCTGCCCTACGGGGAGGAACCAAGGGCTAAAAGAAACCACTGAGGGTCACCCCTGCCCCTGAGACCAAAAAACCCAACAAAATTCCCTCCCCAAATTCCTACATGAGGCAGGGAAACACAAACTTAAATGGAGAGAGGGAACGTGTCCTCAGGGCCAGGTGGTTTTTCTGGACTCACCTGGCCAGGACTACATTCGTGGAGAAGCTGCAGCTCAACTGGTGGGGTGCCCTCCAGCCCTTCCAACCCCTGGGAAGGCAAATCCCGTGTTAGGACCTGCAGAGTCCTCAGTGACAAGTCACTGAGGCCACCCCTTCAATTGGCGGAGTGGATGGCTAAGGACCCCAGAAGGTGCTACTAGAGGAGAGGAACTTGCCTGGAGTTAGAACCTGCCTCAGGTTAGACAACATACTTGGACCAAGAAAAGCCTTTGCAGGGACTGTCCTCAGACCTCCATTCCAACCCCCTCACCCAAACAGCCTGTGCCTCACTGCACTGGGGCTTCCCTGGGCACAGCTGGGGTCCAGGCAGGGGGCGGAAGAAGGGTTATGGGTAGCAGAGTAGGGCCAGTCACCTTCCCGAGGGTCTTGAGCAGCTGCTGCAGCCTGGGAACTTGTTCCTGCAGAGGAGAGCCCAGTCACTGCTATGTCCCCACCCACGCAGCATGGCCCCCAACCCAGCCCCAGCCCCCTCTCTGAGAAGGCCCCAGGTCAGTGGGCACTAGCAGGCAAAGATGATTCAAGAGAGCCAGAACGTACACCTTGCAAAGTGCTTAAAGAACTCAAACTAGATAAGACCTATGTAAACCCAACTGAACAGACTTGTCTTCTCTGCATACATCCTAGTGGGGGCAGACCCAGGCCTTGGGCTGGGAGGACAGGCTGGATGCTGGTATGATTCCCCCATTCCCATAAGATGGGTGGCAAGGGTAGCTCCAGAGCCTTTCCTCTTCCGTGGTACCCTTAACCTCACACTATTGATCATTAGGTCAAGGGCTCCCACCTCCAGTAACTCCTGTCCCCACCCCCTCCTCTGTAGAATCTGTGGAGCAGAAACTACATTCCCTCAACCCCACCTCCTTCCCCTTGCTCCACGGACTACAGTCATCCGAGGTGGGACATAGTATCCCAACCGGCTTAAACTCCCCATTCCTGAAGAATCACTCGAAAGCAGCGTCCTCACCCTAGTACCTGGATAGCTCTGGGCAACTCCAAACTCTCAGGTAGGCCCTTAGCATCCTCTAGACTCTGACCAGCCTCACTGGGCTTAGCCCCCAAAACAGGCTGGTTCTTAATGGACGATGCACCTCCTCCATTGGCCAGGGATTCCAAAGACGCATGTTCAGGTCTGTTTTCCTCATGACTTTCTTCTTCTTCCTTTTCCAAACACCGGAGCCTTTTGGGGGCCCTCTCCCCCTCAGGACTGGCAGGCTCTTCCTCCGCTTCCTTTCTGCGTTTCCCAGGCCGCTGGGAGTCCTTGTCCTCCTCCTGTTCTGTCCCTTCGGGATCTGGAGCCTGGGGCAACTTCAACTTCCTGCCCCCTTGGCCCAGCTGCATACACAGGCCTCGGAGCTGTCTCTGGCACCTTTTAGACAGTGGGGACACTCCCTCAGTGGAGACCCCAACACCCAGATCCCTTCGCAGAAATTCCCCAAGGGCCCGGAGCCAGGGGTCAGGGTCGGGGCTTGGATCCTGCCGCAAAATCTGCAGCACAGGGCGGAGACTGCTTCCGGGCAGCGACGGCCAAACAGCCATCAGTAGGGACATCAGGTTCCTCTGGCATAACGGGGGCAATCGCAGCAGCAGTGGTTTCCTGGGTAGCAGAGGGAGAACAAGCAGTTAAGAGTGTCTTGCTGAAAGGGACACAGGGCAGACTGGGTAGAGCTCGAGGCTAGATGGCACCGGACAGACGGGGGCGCTGGTGGGCAGTACCTGCGAGTCTGTACGGATGGAGGAGGGGACAGCATGGAAGTCATTCAACAAGTGGGCATCTATTCTACACTACACTAGGCCCTGCTCTTTGACATCTCCTATTTCAGCTCAAAAATTCACGTTGAAACCTACCCTATAATAGATCCATGCTTGTTTTATGTAAAAAAGAAAAAGAAGCCCTTTCCCAAACTTTACGTAAAAATAATACTCCAGAATACCGAGCAACGCTTAGCCTGCAGCCCTGTGCTCCCCTTGGCAGTCCCCTGGAACTCACAGGGTCACATCTGTCCAGCTCTGATGTTCCTTTCACTGAACTGAGTTCCTGAGAGGCAGAAGCAGTGTCTCTTTCCTCTGTGTCCCAGTACCCAGCACAACACCAGCCTAAAGCAGGCACTTGGGGCACATTTATTGACTGAATTAAATCTCTGAGAATAAGTTTCACAGATCAGCAAGACTGCTGTGGACAGAGCAAAGCAGCCATCTGTAACGTGACAAAGGCACGAATGCAGATGCTATGTGACCTGAGGCTTGCTGGAGTGGCAAGCAGGTCATGAGTGCATCTAGCCCACCACCCATCACGCCTCTGCACCTCTGTATACATGACTTTGTGGGGCTGTTTGTCAACACACGCAGAGGCACTTGGGATATATAAGAGAGGAACGAAACCTTTTATTTTTTTGTGGAGAAAAAACACTAAATGAGAGAAAAAACTGGAGTAAAAGTTAAAAAGATCGTCAATTTGTGGTGGAGGATACTGAAGTAGAGAAGTCGGGAAGAGCCTACTCCAAGGACTTTTACCTTTTTTGTGCATGGATTCCCTTATCAGAATAAGAGGGTTAAATGCATAAAATACATAGCATTACAAAAGAAAACAATTATACTGCAGTACAGTTCTATCCAGGGACCGCAGGTTACGTTCCATTCCCCTTACTCTGTCCGGAAAGAGCCAGACCATTGGGTAAACATTTCTAGAGCGTCCAATTTGCGGATTCAGAAAATTCTCTTGAAAGAAATTCAAGATGGAGTGTGGGAAGAAAATAATAGAACTTCTATTTCTATTTATCTAAAACATACAAAATAAGTATTACAAATATTTAAAATATGGATTGGCCCTCCATATTCCAGTGTCCAACCCAATTCTTAGGGAGGGGTATTCAAGGAGAGTGGGAGGCCTGCTCTTCAGCCCCTAGAGGCTGAAGGTGGCACCTCACTACGCTACCTTCTGTATTTTACTTAACTAGATAGTTAAGTGCGTCTATGGACGCTGTATTATCTTTCTTAACAAAACGAACCCTCACAAAATGGACACATGGCTTACAAGGATGTCAGAAAAGAAACTGACTACCAGTAAGGGAAGCACAACCTAATTCAAAAATGGCAGAGCTGACACTTCTGCTCCTAGTAGGGATTCTTAGCCACATAAAGAGGAGGGAAAAAGTTCAAAGTCACCCAAAAGACTAAAAATTATCAAGAACACCATCCTCGAGGTAAGAGATCTTCCCCTAAACTGTATATTATGCTTTGAAAAACTGATAATATAAAGCCAGCATGATCAGATGTTTATTGTCATTTACCACATTTTAGATTTCTATTTATGGGGACTTCCCTGGTGTCACAGTGGTTAGGAGTCCGCCTGCCAATGCAGGGGACACGGATTCCATCCCTGGTCCAGGAAGATCCCACATGCCGCAGAGCAACTAAGCCCGTGCGCCACAACTACTGAGTCTGTTCTCTAGAGCCCATGTGCCACAACTCCTGAGCCTGCATGCCACAACTACTGAAGCCTGCGCGCCTAGAGCCCGTGCTCCGCAACGAGAAGCCACCGCAATGAGAAGCCCGCGCACTGCAATGAAGAGTAGCCCCTGCTCTCCGAAACTAGAGAGAGCCCGCGTGCAGCAACGAAGACCCAACACAGCCATAAATAAAAATAAAATTTTAAAAAATTTCTATTTATGTATACTTGACAATGTACGTATTTTAACACACGTGTACTCTTGACCTATACTGGAGGTAAGAGATGGAAGTGTGTGATTAAAATTAGTTAGAATCCACTGACATAATTATTCATTTACACCCAACCGAGGGCAGGTGTCTTTCGTCTAGGTAGGCAGCACTGCACCCAGTACCTACGCCATGAGGGTCTGCCGGAGGCCCCGCCTCACAGGGCGCGCGGCAGGGACCCGCTCTCGGGGCAAGTATTTCACCTCTCTGTGCCTCGGTCTTCTCATCTAGAGAAGTGGGTAGCGCCAGCCCCTGCCTCACACCACCGTGGAGGATGACGGGCGGCGCCCCGAGCTACGCCAGCGGTCGCCGCGACCAGCAGGACAGGAGGAACGCGGGCGGACGACTTACAGCTCCAGGCGACAGTCCGGGCCCTCCACGACTGGCTCCTCCCGGCACAGCGCCTCGAAGACGCGGTCCCAGCCGAAGGGCTCCCCGCCGCGGCCGCTCAGAGCCCGCAGCACTCCCAAGCCGCGCCGCGCCCCGTCGGGCCCCGCCTGCAGCGTCTGCAGCAGGAGGCGGGCGGGGGCCTCTAGGTGCGCCCAAGGCGCCGGCTCCGCGCCCTCAGCCTGAGCGGGTGCAGCCTCCGGGGCCTCCATGCCCGGGGCCAGGGAGCCGCGCTGCCCCGCGCTCTGGTTTCGGGCCTCAGCTCCGAGGCCTGGGGAAAGGGAGGCGGACGACAGCGCCGGCCCTGATGCTGCGGCCGGCCCCTTCCTGCGCGCGCCACATTCTCTCTTCAGCGTTCGGAGAGGTTCTCGGCCAGCGCGCCAGCGCGCGAGACTAGATCTGTCAGAAAGGAAAGGAACGGGGAAGTGCGGCGGGGGCTGGGCGCAAGGGCAGGCCGGAAGGGGCAAGTACGATAGGAGTAGGGAGGCGGGGCGAAGGTCGAGTGCAGATCTGCTGATGAGGCGGGACCAGAGTGGGGGCGGTGCCACTAGGAAATCGGTTAGTGGGCGGGGTCATGCAAGAGATAGAGTGGGGCGGGGCTTGATGGAGGATGGATCCTCTGCGGCTGACCCTAACCTTGCTTCCTCCACCGATCGCTGAAGTAAGTGAGGGGGCGGGCGTACAGAATGGATATCAGGGATCCTGCTGGTTGTACTTCAGGATCCAAGCATCATTTAATTTTAGCTGACGCCCATGTTGCCTATAGATCATGGGCTTTGCCATAGGATTTGATCATAATTTACCATAACGTCACCTCTTCCACAGGCCATCAACTGCCATCATTCGGGTTTCAGTCCTCTCCAGAAATGTTCGATCTACTAATACACCCGAGGATGGAGTCGCAGTAAAACCTAATGCCATCTATATGGCCAAAGGCATTCCTGTAAACTTCCTCCCTAAGATCAAGAAGTGGCCTTGCTCTGGTTGTTTATAAGGAACCAAGAGTGCCTCCAATTCCCAGCGTTTTGATTTAAGGAAATCTGCTGGAGGAGGCAGGCTTCCAGCGAAGGGAGGGACCATAGCAGAGGATAGGAATAAAGGCAGAGGGGAGAAGAGCCCCACAGCACCCCATAAACCCTCCTTTGGGTGTCAGCTTGTATTTCCATCCTCCCAGCTTCTGCTGCCATGCACACATCCACTCAATCAATAAATCTTTACTGAGCACCTAGCGCTCAGGATGCAGGGAACAAAATAAATACCTTTGCCCTCATTGTTGCTGACCCTCAATTGAGGAGAGACAGACAACTAAGTAAGTAAACAGTAGAATGTTTGTTTGTGATAAGTGCTTTCAAGGATATAGCAGGGAAGGGAGATAGAGTGAGGTAGTTTTAAATAGGTGGTCAGGCAAGAGTGCACTTGCTGGGGAGTAACAGGAGAGGTAACCAGACCAGATCTTGTGAGGCCTTGACATCATAGAGAGGAATTTGTCTTTCACCCTGAATAGTATGGGAAGCCATAGGCATATTTTGAACTGGATCTGATTTCCATTAGAGCCAAATTTTTTATTTTTTCCAAAATGATTTCAAGGGAGGGACTTCCCTGGTGGTCCAGTGGTTAAGAATCCATCTTGCAATGCAGGGGATGCCGGTTCGATCCCTGGTTGGGGAACTAAGATCCCACATGCCACAGGACAACTAAGCCCGCGTGCCACAACTACTGAGCCCGCACACCACAACTAGAGAACCCGTGTACTGCAGCTACAGAGCTCATGAGCTCTGGAGCCCATGCACCAGAACTAGAGAGAAGCCCACGCACTGCAAGGAAGAGCCTGTGCATCGCAACAAAAGATCCCGCATGCTGCAACTAAGACCTGATGCAGCCAAAAAATAAAATAAAATTTTTTAAAAATGATTTTAAGGGCTTCCCGGTGGCGCAGTGGTTGAGAGTCCGCCTGCCGATGCAGGGGACACGGGTTCGTGCCCCGGTCCAGGAAGATCCCATATGCCGCAGAGTGGCTAGGCCCGTGAGCCATGGCCACTGAGCCTGCGCGTCTGGAGCCTGTGCTCCGCAACGGGAGAGGCCACAATGGTGAGAGGCCCGCATACCGCAAAAAAAAAAAAGAGATTTTAAGAGAGCTATTGGAAAAGACTACGGAGTATTTCTTAAACCAGTGGTCCCCAAAATGTTTGTCACCAGGGACCGGTTTCACGGAAGACAAATTTTCCACGGATGGGGGTGGGGGTGGGGTGGATGGTTTGGGGATGACTCAAGCGCATTACATTTATTGTGCACTTTATTTCTATTATTATTACATTGTAATATATAATGAAACAATGATACAACTCACCATAATGCAGAATCAGTGGGAGCCCTGAGCTTGTTTTCCTGCAACTAGATGGTCCCATCTGGGGGTGACGGGAAACAGTGACACCCGAAGTGTGTTGCTTATGTCCAGTCTACTCCATAAGGTGCAGCTTCATCGTCACTTGCCACTCACTGATAGAGTTTTGATATGAGTCTGCAAGCAGTTGATTTATTATGGTCTCTGTGCAGTCAAACCCCTCTGCTATTGATAATCTATATTTTCAGCTGCTCCCCAGCGCTAGCATCACCGCCTCAGCTCCACCTCAGAACACCAAGCATTAGATTCTCATAAGGAGCGCGCAACCTAGATCCCTCGCATGCGCAGTTCACAGTAGGGTTCGAGCCCCTCTGAGAATGTAATGCCACCGCAGATCTGACAGGAGGCGGAGCTCAGGCGGTAATGTGAGCCACGGGGAGCGGCTGTAAACACAGATGAAGCTTCGCTCACCGCTCACCCGCTCACCTCCTGCTCTGCGGCCTGGTTCCTAACAGGCCACGGACTGGTATCGGTCCGTGGCCCGGGGGTTGGGGACCTCTGTCTTAGATAGTGCCTGCTTTGCAAAGGGCAAAAGAGTAGGAAATAAGTTTCTTCCAGGAACCTCTATCTCAGTTTGTCAGTTCTAACTTCATAGGAGATGGTTTTGGTCTTCAAATGACCAAATGATGTTGGGGGCAAAGGGGTGGAGGCCCTGATAAGTAGTGGGCGGGGCCAAGAATGCTAAACAGCCTTCAATGCCCTGCCCATCCTCAACTCCAGCCTTATCGTGGTGGCTCTGGTTCATGCCCACCAAGGTCTGCATTCTAGCCAATGGGAAGGAGAATAGGGAGAAAACTTCCAAGTGTGGTTCTTGAACCACACTTGGAATCCACAAGGATTCCAAGGGGGAATCCTTGAGACCCTTTATAATACCTACAAGGATTCCATTATGGAATATATATATATTCCATTATAATACCTACATTATTTGCCCTTTCTGTTCTCATTCTCTTATGAGCATAAAGTGAAGTTTTCCGAAGGCTAAGTGACAGGTGATATTGCAACAGATTAAATGCAGAAGAAACCCTTGGTGGGGGTAGGGGTGAGGGTGCACCTGGGCTATAAGCAGACACTCTTCAGACACCAGCAGTGATGGCTTAAGTGCACTTTATTGGTTTTCTTTCAGAATCCTTCTACAAAAGAGTAAAGTTAAAAACCAAGTCCCTGGCAGGAGGGTGAGAACCCTTCCTCTTTCCCGAGAGCCATCCCCCCTCCCCATGTTCCCCAGCTGTGTCACTGCTGCAGTTCATGGGTGTGGGGCACTTGCTACTTTCATCCCCCACCAAGCTCCAAAGGGAAAAGACCTACCACCTGGCAACCCCTGCCCCTCAGCCCCATCCCCCCACACGTTGATCCTGGTTACAGGAGGCAGTGGTAAGAACTGTTGGGGTCCAGGAGGAGTTCTGAACCCCAGAAGGCCATGGTCAGGGCACAGTCCATGAAGAACACTTCCTCCTCTGGCTCGGTGCCCCCTAGGAACGCTGTTTTGCCCACCACCTGAGAGTGGAAAAAGAAATCAGTGAAAACCCCTCAGCTTCGACCCCAGCTGTACGTGGTACAGGGGAATCAAGGCTGACACATAAGGTTAGGCAGGTTGTACGTAGCACAAAGGTACCACATCTAAGCAGGCACCATTAATGTCATAGACATCATACATAGGTTTTACATTTATCACAGACATTTATTATAAACCATGGCCAGCAGCCTCCCCGACCCCTTATCCCTGCTGTTACCACCTCACTCACAGAGGCCAGCTGCATACTCCCGGGCCAGGGAGAATCAGAAGTCGGGGCCTTATCTGGGAGCTGGTGCAGGTAAATGCAGTCCGACTTGAAGGGGCAGCGGCCATTCCCCCGCATGAAGAACCGGCATCGAATCTGGCTATGAGAGGGCAGAAGGATAGAAGACCATCACCTTCAAGCCCAGTTGCGCCAGGAACAAGGGGCACTCAAGGCTGACATGTAATGTTGGGTAGGTTATACACAGCACAAAAGCACCACCACATCTATCCTGGCACCTCTAGGGTCACATAGACAAGCATAGATGTTATATTTATTACAATTATTTCCCAGCAGATGGCAGTAAAGTGTCTTAAGTGGTACCTTTCTCTTAATTCCCACAAAGTCTATTTGGGACAGCAGTGGCCCTGGGAATCTCCTTTCCTTCCTTTCCTGAACTAAGTTTCAGTAATACCACCAAAGGAGGAGGGAGAGCAGTTAACCCTACAATGTGTCTCTGTAACCAGGTTAGAACAATGCCCTCTTCTGAGGGGTGGTCTTATGATTTGGTAACTGCTAGCTAATGAAATTAAGAAGTTTCCCACTTCTGAGATTTCAAATTTCATTCTGTGAAAGGTCAGATACAGGAAGGGTTTGTGGGCAACTTGTGATCTGCTTAAGTAGGAACAGCTTTTTCTTGCACAGAAAGATGGACGAGAGGGAGAAAAAGATAAAGCGCGTATTTATAGCCTTTTTCCTTTTTCCTGCATCATCACCTCTCTGCTTGACTCCAACGCAGTTGAGTCTTTCCCACTTCCTGCAGTCCCAGCGTGAATGGAGGATCCCGCTGACCACCAAGCTGGAAGCCCGGGAATCCCTCTAAAATGACTGTCCCTCTTCCTCTTCCTACCATTTGACCAAACCTAGCATCAGGAACCCCTCCATCCAGATAGCATCCAAAACCACCCCACTCAACCCGACCAGATTCTCCATCAGTCTCCCTCACTCAGCTCTCACGTGATAGTACCAGTCCTGTGGCCGTCCATCTGGAAACATTAATCATCTTACAATTTCCTTTCAACCTCATGGTCAGTTGGCTACCCAGGTATGGCCCTTCCTCCTCTCAAGTCAATATCCTCCCCATGGTTCCTTCTAGTCCATGCTAGGAGTCAGAATGTCTGGGTTCAAACCCACTTCCTTATTTAAGCCCCATAGACCTTGCCTCACTTTCTCCTTCTACAGCGTGGTAACAGTAAGAGTCTCTACTTCCATGGTGGCTTGTGGGATCGTAGTTCCCCGACCAGGGATAGAACCTGGGGCCCCGTCAGTGAGCGTGCCAAGTCCTAACCACTGGACTCCCAAGGAATTCCTATACTTTCTTGCTTTAAAAAAAAATCAGAAATAAAAGCCAAGCAGGGCTTCCCATCATGCTGAGAGATCCAGAGTTTCCCAGTGTGGATCCTGAGCCAGGCTAGAAGAGAAACTTGGCCTTGACTGTCTCAGTCACTCACTATTATTCACTGGGCTTTCTGAAATAGCGGAAATAGCTCACACCCTCACCTGCTGTCTTGGTCACTCTGCACTTCCAGGATTTGGGGGACGCCATGCTGGGAACCACGGCTGAGAGGGTATAGATCAGGGACTGCTTCCCCTCTTTCCTAACCTGAGTCATGCTCCTCCTGCCAGACTCACCTGGTCCGAGCCTTGAAGTTCCTGATGAGTTGTTCCTTCTTAGGTCCCTTGCTCACCCAGAATTTGCAGGGGATGATGTAGCTGGAAGGGACACGGCACTGGGGACAGGCCCTGCGAGGTGGGATGGGGTGGGAGGTGGGAGAGGAGTAGTCACAAGCCCATCGGCCTGTCTCTGAGCCCACCCCTCCGTGGGACCTTTCCCTCCCTCCCTGCTGGCCCCTCCATGACACTGACTTGATGACACCCAGCGGGAAGTCCCCTCGGCTCTTCCGCCAGGTACGCAGGCAGCCCAGGCAGTGGGGGTGGCTGCAGTTGGGCAGGATGCCAAAAATCCGCTCGGCCTCTGGCTTGTCCCACACCTTGTCCATGCAGATGCCACACACGATGTCCCGACTGTCCTGCACCCTCTGCAGCCACAGGCAGGGTCAGAGCACATCCTCCCTTCAGCCCCCACCCTGCCCCCCCTCTCCACACACACACACTGTCACCCCAAATACGGCCCCAGGGAACACAGAGCCCTCCTCCAGCAGGTATGGGCATCCCAGAGGTCCAGCATGGCATCCTCTTCCCCTCCCCCTCCACTACCTGCTGCACCTCCAGGTCCAGGCTTTGAAGTGGGGCCAGGAGCTCCTGAACAGGGTCTGACATAGGCTGAGACTTTGGGAAGTAGCTGTGATCACCATCAGCAGCTGTTGGGGAAAACTGGATCCATTCATTCATTTACTCATTCATGTGGTATCTCCTAAGCGTCTGCTGCATGCAAGGCCCTGAGGGTGTGTAAAGTTCTGTCCACCAGTAGTTCAGAGTCTAGTCAGAATTATGTCTCTAACACAACTGTTTAGACCTGTGCTATTCAATACGATAGCCACCTGCCACATGTGGCTATCAAGCACCTGGAATGGAGCTAGTCTGAATTCAGATGTGTCATAAGTGTAAAATACACATGAGATTTTGAAGCTGAATACCAAAAAGTCTCTAAAATGTTTCATTATTAACTTTTTATATTAATTACATATTGAAATGATATTGATATGTAATTTTTGATATATTGGGTTAAATATTAAAATTAATTTCACCTGTTTCTTTTTCCTTTTTTTAAAATGAGGCTGCTACAGAAATTTTAATTACATGCGTGAACTGTAAAATGGTGCAACCACTTTGGAAAAGAGTTTGGTGGTTCCTCAAAATATTAAACATAGGGTTAACGTATGATCCAGTAACTCCACTCCTAGGTATATACCCAAGAGAAATGAAAATATACATCCGCACAAAAATTTGTACATAAGTGCTCATAGCAACATTATTCATAATAGTCAAAAAGCAAAAACAACCCAAGTATCCATCAACTGGTGAATGAATAAAACAAAATGTGGTATATATCCATACACTGGGATATTATTTGGCCATAAAAGGAAATGAAGTACTTCTATA
This sequence comes from Delphinapterus leucas, assembly GCF_059928025.1. NCBI lineage: Eukaryota > Metazoa > Chordata > Mammalia > Artiodactyla > Monodontidae > Delphinapterus > Delphinapterus leucas. The sequence goes on from NC_143138.1 coordinate 39,221,802, forward strand.
TGCTGCAACATGAATAAATCTAGAAAATATTATACTAAATAAAAGAAGCCAGACACAAAAAGGCCATATATTGTATGATTCCATTTATATGAAATGTCCAGAAGAGGCAAATCCATAGCGCCAGAAAATAGATTAGTGTTTACCAATGGCCGGGAGGTGTTGTGGATGGAGAGTGATTGCTAATGGGCTTCTTTTTGGGGTAATGAAAATCTTCTAGAATTAAATAGTGCTACTAATAAGAACCGACTGTATAGCACAGGGGACTCTACTCAGTACTCTGTAACTACCTATATGGGAAAAGAATCTAAAAGAGCGTGGAGATATGTATATGTATAACTGATTCACTTTGCTGTACAACAGAAACTAACACAACATTGCAAATCAACTCTACTCCAATAAAAATTAATTTAAAAAAACAGTGCTAATGTTTGTACAACTCTGAATATACTGTATTACATTGAATCGTACACTTTAAGTTGGTGAATTTTTTGGTTTGTGAATTATATCTCAATAAAGCTGATACAAAAAATTCCATGTTATATGGAATCTAAAAAAAAAAAAAATGGTTCTGAAGAACCTAGGGGCAGGACAGGAATGAAGACGCAGACATAGAGAATGGACTTGAGGACACGGGGAGGGGGAAGGGTAAGCTGGGACAAAGTGAGAGAGTGGCATGGACATATATACACTACCAAATGTAAAACAGATAGCTAGTGGGAAGCAGCCACATAGCACAGGGAGATCAGCTCTGTGCTTTGTGTCCACCTAGAGGGGTGGGATAGGGAGGGTGGGAGGTGGGAGGGAGACGCAAGAGGGAGGAGGTATGGGGATATATGTCTATGTATAGCTGATTCACTTTGTTATACAGCAGAAACTAACACACCATTGTAAAGCGATTATACTCCAATAAAGATGTTAAGGAAAAAAATTCCATATGTAACATATTTCTGTTGGACAGCACTGAATTAGAGCAATAATTTAAAAAATAACTACTAATATTTAGTGTTTACTCTGTGCCAGGTACTGTGCTATGCACATCACATATACGAACTCATCAAGACCCTGTGAGTAGGTGCTATTATCAGTGCCCTTCAGCAGATGAGGCAGTTGAGACTCAGAGAGGTTAAGTGACTTGTTCAAGGTCACACAGTTCCTAAGTGGTGGAGCCAGCATTTGAAACTAGGTGGTTTGACTCCACAGGCCCATGGTATTCTGCTTCTAGAACACAGAGAGCAACAGAGCCAGAGGAAATTTTCCCTCTGGCTGGGAATATTGAGGAGGGAGGGGGCGGAAGGAAATATAAACCTTGCTCAGAGACAGAGCAGGGACCCTGGTCTCAGATCTCACTTGTGCCCACCTGCAGTACCCCTGATGACTCACATGCTAGGGACAGGGACTTCCAGGAGCTGCCACCAATGTCCTCAGCCTTGCTGAACAACTCCTCCAGGCCAGGCTCCATGCCCTGGTAGGCCCCGGCCCAACGCCATCCGGCAGTCACAGAGGGCAGGTAGGAGGGCTCGGAGCCCCTGCGGGTCAGTCCCTGCAGGGGGCCTGACAGGGTGATGTGTGGCTCCGAATGGCGGCGGCCCCACTCAAGGTGGTGGGGAGGCTGCAGGTGCCGGTAGCTGTCGTGAGGAAGAGAAGGGTAAGGAGAAAGGGATAGCTCCTCCACGGCTCAGAGCTAGCTCAGCCTAGTACTTGGAGCTGAGGGCAGAGGGGCTCTGGGAAGATGCATGGTCCATGAAGAATGATTCCTCCCTCCCGAGTCTCCCAGCCCGCTCCCCACTTGAGGAGAAGAGGCACTTACCTGCATCCATCTCCGTGGAAGCAGAAGCCTCGCTGGAAATATCTGCAGACCTGGGATGCCTTCCGGTCCTGAGTGAAGCAGCGGCTGGACCCCCAGTGACAGGCCCCTCGGTCAAAGTTCCTAAGAGATCATCTGAGTCATGCCCAGCCCCATTTTAGTTCCTGCCTTTGTGATCCTTCTAGAAAGACGCTGTGTGACATGAAGACTCAGGCTTCAGGTTTGGTCCTGTGTTCAAATCCTGACTCCGCTTGATAACCCTGGGTGGTAATTCAATTTCCCTAAAGCTTGGTTTCCTCCCCCCTTAAACGTGAGGGTAACAATGCCTCCTGTTACCTCAGGGTTGTTGTGAAGGTTTTTTTAGATTTCGCACAATGCACATAGCAGGTGCTCAGTAAATCATAGTGATTCCTATTACTTTCTCCAAGCACAGAGTCTGGTGGGCTCTGGATTCAGAATTCTGGGTTCAGATTCCGGAACCAGGGCCTGCTCTATGGGCACAGGCCTGTGTAGTCACGCAGGGGCTCCACACTTGCTTCAATGTTCTGCCATTGCTGTCTTGAAATTATTAAATTTTTGAACAAGGGACGCTGATTTTCTTTTTGTGCTGGGTCCCACAAATTATATAGCCAGTTCTGCCTGGTACCACTACTTCTTGGTTGTATGAGCTTGGACAAACTTTCCATGCCTCAGTTTCTTCATTTGTAAGTTATCAGTACTTAATTTAGGGGATGATGTAAAATGTAAATGAGATATTGTATGTAAAGTACAGTTATCCCTTGGTATCCGTGCGAGGTTGGTTCCATAACCTCCATGGACACCAAAATCCATGGATGCTCGAGTCCCTTATATAAAATGGCATAGGGACTTCCCTGGTGGTCCAGTGGTTAAGACACCGTGCTTCCACTGCAGGGGGCACAGGTTCAGTCTCTGGTCGGAGAACTAAGATCCCGAATGCTACGTGGCCCAGCCAAGAAATAGAAAAAATAAAAATAAATAAATAAAAAATTTAAAAAAGGGGCTTCCCTGGTGGCACAGTGGTTGAGAGTCCGCCTCAACCTCAACCGGGTTCGTGCCCCAGTCCGGGAAGATCCCACATGCCACGGAGCGGCTAGGCCCATGAGCCATGGCCGCTGAGCCTGCGCGTCCGGAGCCTGTGTTTCGCAACGAGAGAGGCCACAACAGTGAGAGGCCCACGTACCACAAATTAAAAAAAAATAAAATGGCATAGTATTTGCATATAACCTATGCATATGCTCCTGTATACTTTAAATTATCTCTAGATCACTTATAACACCTAATACAATGTAAACACTATGTAAATATTTGCTGGTACACAGCAAATTCAAGTTTTGCTTTTTGGAAATTTCTGGGATTTTTTTCCCAAATATTTTGATCTGCAGTTGGTTTAATCCACGGATACGGAACATACAGATACACATGGCCAACTATACCTGGCACATAGCAAGCCCTCGATAAATATTAGCTGTTCTTATCACTCTGCTGTCATCATTATAATCATCATTGTCACCACTACTACAAGGACATTTGAGGGCCAGCCTGTGAGGTGGGAAGGGTGGGAGGAGGTCAAGTTGGGCCAACATTTATTGAGAATCTACTATGTGTCCAGGCCTGATCCAGGGCTCTGGGGACCTCTGCTCTTGTCGCGTGCTTCCCTGCCAGGAGTGGGAATAAGCCCACATGTGAAGTGGCCAGGGCAGCAGGGACGGGGACAGAGGCCAGACTCTTGTCCCAAGAGAACACAGACTGCCAGCTGATGCTGGAGGTCTGCCATAGAGTGGCCCCCACCATTCTCCAGAGAATTTCCAAGAGAGGCCCTGGCAGAGAAGCAGGTGGAGGAAGGGCAGGATGGGTGACAGACACCCAGTCTTGTTGGTGAAGGTACCAGATCGGCAGGCACATGGTCCTTATTACAATGACTATTATTATATTATTACATAATATAATACTTATAATAACTGTAGTTGTTATTATGTTATTTTTATGGAAGCTGTTGTGAGGGCCAGGAAGGTAATATAAGATCATTAAACGGTAACTTTTGATTTTAATTCAGACCACTACGTCATTTTTGGTTTAATTCAGAAGAAATTCAAAGAATTGAGTGCCCCTGATATAACAAATAACCTTTCATTTCCATTTGCTTATTTATGTGAACAAGATTTCTCAGTGCTTCCATTCATAAATATTAACTCCTTGGTGGCGCAGTGGTTGAGAGTCCGCCTGCTGATGCAGGGGACACGGGTTCTTGCCCCGGTCCGGGAAGATCCCACATGCTGCGGAGCGGCTGGGCCTGTGAGCCATGGCCGCTGGGCCTGTGCGTCCAGAGCCTGTGCTCCACGATGGGAGAGGCCACAACAGTGAGAGGCCCGTGTACCGCAAAAAAAAAAAAAAAAAAAGAAATAGAAATTGATGTTGATAGCACAACATTGTAAATCAGTTATACCCCAATAAAAATTTTTAAAAATAAAATTGAATAACAGACAACCCTCCCCCCCCACCAAAAAGAAACTGATGTTGAATCCTGTCTTATTCTAGCAATAAGTAATGTTTATCCATGGATACATGAGCTTTTTTTGGTGGGGGGGGAAGCAACAATCTCATCTAAATTTTGTAGTGAAAATTTTGTTATTTAGTAATTAACTGTTAAAGTGTGTAGGGAGTTCCCTGGCAATCTAGTGTTTGGGACTCAGCACTTTCACTGCCAGGGCCTGGGTTCGATCCCTGGTGAGGGAAATAAGATCCTACAAGCCTATGGCATGGCCAAAAACAAAAAAAAAAAGTGTGTAATTTATTTCTTTTGATCAGTTGAGTACTACTAATAACTAAATCTAGAAAAAAGTCATATTTCTGTTTCACAAATATTTTTGCTGCAGGAACAGATAATATCGTGATCAGTGAAAGACTTCTGAAAAGAAAAATATTTGTATTGGTAAAATTCTGTGGGAGAAGTAGAATAGGTATTCAAGGAGAAAAAGAGTTATGTAAAACTGTAAAGAGCCTGCTTTTATATACTTTTAAATGGATGACAGTATATGTTAAATCTCTCTGGTACTTAGATGCCACTGGATGCATGAAAAGAATAATGTACTTAATCAAATCCACCCTGCTCACCTGCCATTGCTGCTCAGCTGCCCACACAGCAAGTTCATTGGCAGGTCCCAAAGCAAACAGCCCGAAATACCTTCGACTGAAATTCTGCACAGAGCTACAGCCAGCCCCAGCCCAGTACCCCATGGTGACTTTCAATCATTCTCACTGCCTGGCTTGGAAAAATTGAGGGACTCCTGCAGGAAGATTGAGGGCAAGTTCTTGTGAGCTTTGTGTTCAAAGCTGAGAGCTTTGAACACATCCCTCAAAATCTTGCCTGAAGTGCCAGTCTTGGAGAAGATTCAGAAACGGTAAAAAGCATTTGATTTAGTGATATAGCTACTCTAAAAACATCTTTTAAAACTCTCTTTTGGAATTAAAAAAGAATAATTGTATTATTTTAAAGTGGGACTGTGTAGAATACATTAGAAATTTAACCTTTGCAACAATTTACGTTATGATGAATACCATTAGATAACTGGGAGTGTGGAGGGGACACACGTTTTTTCAAATTTCTTTTAGGTTTATAGAAGATGCCTGGCCTGGTATGTTTCTGCTCCCAATTATAACATGAGGAGTAGATAGGAAGAGGCTGCAGTGGGGGAGGGACCAGATCAGTGGTGACAGCCAAAGTTAGGGAGGATAGAAGGTGGATGGAGGTTGGGGTGAGGTGGAAATGACAGTCACTGGAGAAAGAGTGGGTGACCTGAGAGGCGGAGCCTCTCACCCCCTAGAGGAGGAGCCAGTGGCCCTCAAAGGAAGGGCTTGAAAGCCTCCTGTCCCCAGTCCCCAAAGCTTCGCTTTCCCTAAAGACCACCAATGAAGCTGACCTGCAGGACTGCCTAAGAGGCCACCATACTAGCTCCTTCACGAGCTGAGAGATCCAGCAACAGAGCTCTCCCAGCATGTCTAGAGGTGCTCTTAGACCATCAGACGAGCCATAGCAACAGGAGCTAGGGGCTTTGTGATCAAATTGATTTGAGAAACTCCTCCTTCTATATTTTTTTAGAGTCATGTTGTATATTGCTTACCATACATGAACATATTAAATGCTCTGATAAGTCCTGCCCTCCACCCACACATCCTTAACATACCAATAAAACACATTTTGTTTGGGGTACTGGCAAATTAGTTCATTTAATCCTCAAAACAAGCCTTAAAAGTCAGGAGTCATCTTTTGTTTTCAAAATCTGAGGCTCAGAGAGGTCAAGTAACTGGCCTGGGACTCGGAACAAGAGTTAGGACTATAACCCAGGTGTCCTCACTCAGCACAATACTTCTCTGGTTAACCAAGATTGACTTGTCAGGGGTGAGGGCTGCTGGATTTGGGGAATTTCTTAAGCCAAATTCTGAGGCCAAGGGTTGGGGACAGAACAGCCAGAAGTCACCGGTAATCCAGGCCTGGGGAGGCAGCAAAAGCAGCTGGGTGGCTGGGAGGCCAGAGCAGTGGACCCCTGAGCAGTGATCAGGACTGGCCTGTTGGGTGAACACAGGGTGTGCAGAGGAGAAGAGCAGGGATGAGGAAGGTGGGGCTGGGTACAGTGAGGGGGAGGTGGAACCTGCCAAGTGAGCCCCCTGACCAAGATTCTTAAAACTTGAGGGCCAAACTTAGTCTAGCATGCCACCTTCCTTCTTGAGCTTTGGGCAGGACCAGGAACAACTGAAAATCTCTTTTAGTAAATGTCCATCTTCTTTTTTTGCCTTCCTCTTGCTGCCAGGTTGCCTTTCTTCCCAGCTTGGGAAAACCATTTCACACTGAGACCCTAAGGTCTACAATGATCCCTCCTTCACCCAAGATTCAGTTCTCTCTGGGGAACTCATCTCTTCCATCTGTTGGCAAAATGAATCTGTGCTAAGGTATGAATGCCTGATGGAAGGCCTAGTGAGCTAGCATACCCAAAAGAATGACTCTCTAATGGTGTAATGTCCAACCTGAAGTGTTTCCATTCACACACTTATGAACACCTGGCACCAGGTTACATACTGGGGCTACAAAGATAACCAGAGGACCAGATCCCACTGCAGGGAGCTGTATAGTATTTCTGGGCAGAGAAACATTTGTTGAGTGGAAGGGAAAAAAGGCAAATGGGGAATCTCTGCCCTAAATGGTCAGACCCTGAGCTAGCCCTGACTTATCCTCTGTCTGGCCTCAGTTTCCTCCTCTGAACTGTGAGGGGTGAGAGATAGTCTCCAGACACTTCCAGCGTTGGGTTGGGGGCTAGGAAGCCCCTTTTCCCACCTGATGCACCCCAAATTCTTAAAGACTGAGCTTTCAGTGGACAGACAGAACCCCAAAGAATTTTCTCCCACTTCCCCTGTGTTCTCCCAAAACCCAGGCCCCTACCTGTGTGGTCGCCGGGAGCGGGTCCTGCTCGCTCCACCTTGGCTGCTGCCATCCGGCTCCGCAGGGTCCATCCCAGCTGTGGCCCCTAATGAGAATCAGGCAGGGCTGCTCTGGTGCTCCTTTATCCCTCTCTCTCTGGGCAGGGCCAAAGGGAGGAGAGGCTGCGCAGGCAGGCCCACCTCTCCCCATGGCCCCCCACCTGCAGGAGGAGGGATGGACGGTGAAGCAGGATGGCTGGAAGGCTAGGAGGCTGGGGGCTCCAAATGCCCTGTCCAGGCTACAGAATGTGGGTGGGGTGGGGCATGAAGGCCTTAAGGGATCCCTAGATGATTGCTGGAGGAAACTGGGGGGATGGTTTAAGGACTTTAAGGGCCTCAGCAAGGGCCATCATAAGAGGTGGCCAGGAGGGGGCTTGTCTGAGGCTCTGTCTAATGAGGAAATTCCAGATTAGATGAGAGCATATAAGCCAGTCCGAGCCTCTCCTGGGCAGCATAAATGGCTGTTGGATTTGTAGCTTGCATCGTGGAGAACAATTGGACTGGGCCCATTGACGATGGGGAGTGAGGAGAAGGGGGAACTGTGAGCTCTAAGAGCCCTTCCTAACACCCCCTCAATTCGTATCTTAATCCTCCAAAGCCCATGTACTCTCCACTAGACTGCAGTGCCCCATGTGGGAGGTAAGTTGGGAAAGTTAAAAAGACAAAATAAGAGGAATTCACTTAAAAGTTAAAGGAGAGATTTTTAAATTGAATTTAATCAACTTCCTATATTTATCAGTAAATTGAGACACTAGTTTAGGAAACGAATTGTCTTGGACATCTTTGTTATTTCCTTAACTTTTGCTGGATCAAAATTATTTTTTATTTATTTTTAAAATTTATTTATTTTATTTTTGGCTGTGTTGGGTCTTTGTTGCTACACGTGGGCTGTCTCTAGTTGCAGTGAGCAGGGGCTACTCTTTGTTGCGGTGCATGGGCTTCTCATTGCGGTGGCTTCTCGTTGCAGAGCTTGGGCTCTAGGTGTGCGGGCTTCAGTAGTTGTGGCACAGGGGCTCAGCACTTGTGGCTCGTGGGCTCTGGAGCGCAGGCTCAGTAGTTGTGGCACATGGGCTTAGTTGCTCCGCAGCATGTGGGATCTTCCCTGACCAGGGCTCGAACCTGTGTCCCCTGCATTGGCAGGTGGATTCTTAACCACTGCGCCACCAGGGAAGCCCTGGATCAAAATTATTAAAAAAATTTTTTTATAGGTGCTGCCAATCAGCCCTCTGTGGTGGCTGTGCCAGATTATACTCCCACCAACAGTATGAGAGTGCCTGTGTCTGCACACCCTTGCCAACACAATATAATCAAACTTGTTAGTATTTGTTAATTTGTTATGTAAAACAACAGTATCTCATTGTAGTTTTATTTAATTTTTTTGGCTGTGGCATGTGAGATCTTAATTCCCCGACCAGGGATCAAACCCGCACCCCCTGCAGTGGAAGCACGGAGTCTTAATCACTGGACTGTCAGGAAGTCCCTTGTAGGTTTGTTTTTGTTTGGCTGCGTTGGGTCTTCATTGCTGTGCGTGGGCTTTCTCTAATTGCGGCGAGCGGGGGCCACTCTTCATTGCGGTGCACGGGCTTCTTATTGCAGTGGCTTCTCTTGTTGCAGAGCACGGGCTTTAGCTGCGCGGGCTTCAGTAGTTGCAGCACTGGGGCTCAGTAGTTGTGGCAGTTGTAGCTCGTGGGCCCTGGAGCACAGGCTCAGTAGTTGTGGCGCACGGGTTTCGTTGCTCTGCAGCAGGTGGGATCTTCCCGGACCAGAGCTCGAACCTGTGTCCCCTGCATTGGCAGGCAGATTATTAACCACTGAGCCACCAGGGAATTCCCCCCTCATTGTAGTTTTAATTTACATTTCTCTTACTATGAGATTAAGCATCTCTCCATGTTTTAGAGGCATTTCTTTTCCTGTTCATATCCTTTGCCCATTTGGGTTGTTGACATTTTACTCATTGATTGGTAGGTGCTCTTTACATATTAAGGAAATTAGCCTTTGTCTTATTATGTCACACATTTTTTTAACATGGTTGATTGAAATATTTTTGTGTTCCCCCCACTGGAAGAAATTTTTTTAGTGTGATGTAGTAAGATCTTTTATCTATTTTATAGACTCTTAAGTTTTTTGTATACTGCATGAAACTTAGAAACTTCTGTGTGTACAAGAGATTTTTGAAAGGTCTATCCACTTCAAGATTATATATAATTTTCCCCATGTGTTTCTTCTACATTGTTTTTTCCCTCCCCCACTCTTCTAATTTTTTTTTCTTAAACATTGTATAAATATATCAAATTTATCCATTTTCCTGTTGATGGACATTTTTATTGTTTCTAAGTTTTTGCTCTTGCTGTAAAGAACATGTGTATGAGTCTTAGTGCAGTTTGGTGGCTTTCACTCTAGGGTACTATGTCAGGCTGCCTTCTCCAGGAAATAGATTTAGAGGTTTACTTCAGGACACTCACTGGGGAGTGCTCCTGAGAACAACACCTGTAAGAAATTGTAGGAAGCAGGATTGGGTAGAGAGAGAAATTAAACTGCAATGTACCTAGGACAGAAGCCCCAATTCTGGAGCTGGACAATTCTTCACGTTGTTTCAAATTGGGGCAAAGAGGCTTGGCTTGTCCCCACATGTTGGCTATAGGCTGCCCCTGAGGAGGGTGTGTGCTTATCCTGGGCAAGGCAGCCCCCTTCACTGCAGGCAATTTCCTGAGAGGAACTCAGCTGTGAGTCCAGCAGCCACGGACCTCAGTGCCTCGGTTCTGAGGGGTGGAACCTGGGTGATGCCTCACAGCTTCCACAGGTGCGTTTTAACTTTACAAGATTTTGCCAAATTTTCAAGTTGATTTTATCAACTTCTACTCTCTTCTGCAGTATATGAGAATTTGTATTGTTATTCTTCCTTTCCACATTTTCTATCTTGGTTTTCCTATGTTATTTTGGGGATAATTTCTACAGATCTTTTCTGAGGGGCAAAAATGATCTCTTTGGCTGTGTCTGTTTTTTAACTCATTTTTTTTCTGGAAGTTCCAGGTATTTCTTTTAAAATGTTTGTCTTTTTTTTTTCCTTAAAAAGTAAACTGTTTCTTTAGTATGATTTTCATATCTTTATATTTTTAAATAATATAAAACTTATTTGTCTCTTATATGATAATCAATAGCTATACTTTTTGATGTCCTGGGGCTCTAATTTCACTCATTATTCTATTTATTTTCATGCAGCCTGTCTCTTCATGTTTGTAATTTTGTGGGAGTTCTGTACTGCCTGTGTCTGTCCTCCAGAAGGGTTTTGCGTCTGCTTCTTCCAGGCTCCTCAGGCATATTACCAGCCTGGGACCCCATTTCTTCCTTTAATAATAAACCTTTTTAAGTTTCAGAAGTTTTACAGAATTATCACAAAGACAGTATCTTCTAATTCTCTTAAGGTTGCTTTCTTTTTTAGTCTAAATTTTTGATTCATTTGTCTGTGGAGATGGTACCACTGTAAGTAAAGGAAAAAACTGGGGTGTCAGCTAAGGAGAGGAAAGCCCTGATGTCTTGTGGGGTAAAACTGTGCAAGTCCCAGGGACTTCCCTGGTGGTCCAGTGGTTAAGATGCCGTGCTTCCACTCCAGGGGGAATGGGTTCGATCCCCGGTTGGGGAACTAAGATCCCACATGGCATGGCAAAAAACCCCCCAAAACCTGTGCAAGTCCCACATACCACCCAAGGCCCAAGGGGACTTGCCTCCTCCCAGGCCCTTCTTAGCCCCTCCCAGACACCCTCACCCCCAAACCTGGTTTGTGCCATGGTTCCACACACCCTTCTCAGAGGGTGTGTATCCTTTCTCCCCCTCCCACCCCAAGTGCTCCCTCCGGGTGGGATGGCATCTTCTCAGTTCTCCACAAACCTTGCTGACTGAGGAGTGGTGAGCAGTGCAAGAGGTGAGGGGGAACGACGGGCAGCCCCACAAGCCAGAAATGACCCCGCCACCCGGGCCAGCACCCCACAGTCTCATTTGCCTGACCAAGTCTCCCCCTCTGTGCACTGCATGTGGAAGAGGGGGAGGGGTCTCATCAGCCCCCAGGAAAAACACTGTAAGCTGAGTTAGCTTAAATCAACTCTTAAATATTTAATTCCCATTTATTTAAAGTTCCATCAGTCTGTATACACTATTTATATTAAAAACACAGGAAGCTGGGGCTCCTAGCAAAAATATACATTTCAATTTTGGAGATTGTTCAGACACTGAGAAGAGCTGTATCCTCAGTACCAGAACTGGGGAGGGGGATGACGATGGGGTGCATGGCGGGGGAGGGGAGGGGAGAATCTTGCCAGTAGAGAGTGATCCTCAGGCATGGAAAGGCCCCTCCGAAAGGAAGACCAGACAGGACCCAGGAAGCCTGGGCTCTAACCCCACATGTCCCGCCACCTTTCTCAGAGATGCCAGCCAGCCCCTCACCCCTCCAGACCTGTTTCCTCCCTGGAGAAGCAGCCTGGGTAGGCTCTCTGTCCTCTGCTCAGACGGTAGCGCTCCAAGCTGTGCTTCTGCCCCTCCTCTGGGGTGAGTGCTTATCAATAGGGATGAGGGGGAGGGGCGGGGCCACGAGTGGGACTGGGCCTAGCAAGGTCCCTGGTCACCAGAGGCAGTACAGGGAGAGTTCCAGGTGACCAGCTGGGCCAAATACAAGGAAAAGGGGAGGGCAGCAGAGTTGTTGGGACAGAGGGTGTCACAAACGAGAAGGATCAGTTTATCCCCAGTACCTCCCCTGTGAGCAGGTGCTGGGCTGGGTCCACAGGACCCCGTGCCCACCAAGGGATCTGGCCTAGCCTCGCGAACAGGGGCACAGCTCTGCCCGTCCACCTGCAGGCCCCTCTGGGCACTCGCCTGCCTCAGGGAGGGGAGGGTGAGAGGTGTGGAACCTGCAGGTAAAGTGATTTCAGTGCTTGTGGTGTGTGGGCTGGAGGGAGTGTGTGTGGGGAGTGAGCTTCAGCTGGGCTGGAGCCACTGCCAGTGTCTCCTGGAGGCCAGAGAAAGGAGGGGCACTTGTGAGGCCAGGCCCTGGCGCTGCCTGGGGGAGCGCGGTGCCGACACCTGTAGGCAGAACTCGGTGGCTGCTGCAGAGAGGCAGACAGAGTGGGGTGCTGATGGGGGACCCGCCCCAGGCCTGGGCTCAGAAGCAGGTCTCCGGCTCGCCATCTCCCCTACCTCCCTCCGCCTCTCTTTAAGCTCGCTCCTCGTCAGTGGGGGTGTAGGGACCCCCACCCAGAGGGAACCCCACCTCTATCCAGGCTGGGCGCGTGTCCCCCAGCGGCCAGCGCGGGGGGCCATCAGTGACACTGGCCTGCGAGACCAGTGAAAAGGAGGGAAGGGCGGCGGCTCAGCAGGGCTGAGGTGTGCGCTGCCTGCTGGGAGCCAAGCTGAAGCCGGGGCCGGGCCGCCTGCCGGGGGAGGCATCCTCCGCCAGGGGCCCGGTGACCAGGGGCCGCTCTGCACTCAGCCCTGGCCCTGCTTACCTTCCCTGGGAAGCCAGGCCCAGAGAGCTTAGTGTTTCTTTGGATGGCTCGAGCCCTTTGCTGTGAAGACTGAAGACGGGAGAAGGGGACTGTTGGTGCAGAGGGCGGGCCCGGCCCCTCCTGCTGCGGGGTGGGCGGGGGGTGGGGAAGCAGGGGTGCTGTTCTGTACTGCTGGTGAAATAACACAAACTGCCTCACAGGAAGAGGAAGAGGGGCAGACACGGAGATGGGGAGAGAGAAAGGGAGGGCGAGAGAGGAAGGAAGAAAAAGAACAAAGAAATGAGAGAAGACAGAGGAGCTGAGAAGGGAGGGAGCCGGGGAAGGGAGAGGGAGGTGGGCCGACTGTGTGTGATCCCCACTCGGCCACCAGGCCCAGTGCTCAGCGGCTGGTCGACAGAGAAGCCCTCAGTACATGTCCTTGTAGATCTCCTGGAGCAGGGGGTGCAGCGAGGTCTCGGTCTCCGTCTTCTTGATCCGCTGCATCATCTGGGCGTGCTCGGTGACCAGCTGCCGCAGGTCAGCCATCTTCTGCAGCAGCTTGGGGAAGAGGTACTGGGCGTCAGGGTGGTTGGCCTGCAGGTGGAACTCGAGGGCGCGCAGTATGGTGTCCTGGATGGCCTCCACCTGTGACACGTTCATGAGGCCTGGCCGATCTGTGGGGACAGAGGGCAGAGGTGTGGGAGGCAGCAGGCACACAGGGGGTCTCAGAAGGGCAGGGCAGCTCCCCTAACCCCACCGGTGTGGGCAACTTGGCCCTGGGAAAAGTGGGCCTCCCTGCCTGGACTCAAACCTCTTCTCTACCGCAGACTAGCAATGAGGCTACGGGCAGGTCACTCAGCCTCTCTGGACCTCAGTTTCCTCATCTGCAAAATGGGGATAACAGAAGTGCCTCTGGCATAGAGTCGTTATGAGGATTAAAGAGTTATAATCTAGGAAAAGGAACTGGAACAGTGCCTGGCATGAAGCAAGCTCTATGCCACTGTCAGTGTGAGTCTTACTATATTTATTGTGTTGGAATTTGAAAAATGCAGGTAAAACACAGAAAATTTCTCCACTATCAGAAATAACCCCCATCAACATGTTGGTATATTTCCTTTCAGTCTTTTTTCTATCTCATCTCCATCTATACTAGATGGAGCTGGTCCTGCACACACAGTTAGTGCCTTACATGTTCCACTGCCATCATCACATGGACCCTTCCTCCTGCTGTCAGAGCTTAGGCTCGGCCCCTGCAGCGAGGGCCCAGCCCCCAGGAGGGCTGGCTGTGCGGGGCTGACCCACTGCCCTCCCTCACTTACCTCCGCACAGAATGATAGCCGCGATGAAGAGAGCCAGGTCACTGTCATCAAGTTCCAGGGCATTGAACTTGACAGCAAACTCGAACTTGGGCTCGATGATGTCACTGAAGGGCTTTCGGAGGCTGCGCAGGAACTCACGGGTGACAAAACCAGTGCCGTTAGCCACCAGAAGCCCATCCTTATTGACGATGGAGGCCAGCATGGCAAAGATGGCCTCGTGCACACCATACTTGAGAAGGGTCACCTGGTCGTTGAGGAAGAGGTCGCTGAAGCTGGGGATGCTCTTGGCGAACTCGGTGAGCTCACGCACGGTCTCCACCGTGGTGCACTGGCAGCGGTAGAAGACGTGCACGCTGATCTCCTTGTAGGGGGGCAGACCGTTCACCAGCTGCTTCCACACCAGGCCCTTCTCTGCCTGCCACAATGTCTCGATGTCGTGGATCACAAAGGGCTGAAAACCAGGCCCCGTTAGAGGCCAGGCCTCGGGGGACCCCCGCCCATGTGTGCCCCGTACCCCTTGCCTGTACCACGAAGCGAGGGGAGGGAGGAGGCCTGGTTCTCCCAGGAGTCAGGCAGGTGGCAGCAGGGCCCAGAGCCCGGGATGCTGCCAGGCTGAGCAGTGACACTCACCGCCGTGTGGCTGGCCTTGCCGGTGAGGATGCCACGGGCCTTCTTTTTGGTCATGTTGAAGTTTTTCAGGTAGGCACTGTAGATGTGCTTGGAGAAGGCCCTCAGGTCAGCCACCTGGGGGTTGTGTTGACTCCCCTCGTTTGCCGTCAGCCCTGCCACCAGTTTCCTCTTCTCAGCCTCTGGCATCCGGCCAAAGCGGATGGCTGCACGGGGAAGGGGGACAGTCATGGAGGAGCCTGGGCAGGGGCCAGCACCTCTAAGGTACACAAGCCGAAGACGGAGACACACTTTTTGAGCACAAGGCCCTAAGAAGCTCTAGAGCCAGCAAGTTGGAATGTTGGGGAACCCCTCCAGAATATAAGCTCCGGAGGGGCAGGGCTTCTGTCTGTCTTGTTCACAGAGCCCAGCAGGCTCTGTCTCCCGGGAGTGCCGGTCTCCAGCAAACTCCAGCCTGGCTCCTGGCAGCTGACACACGTGGTCACTCACTGGCTCCTGCCTGCCCTCAACAACCAAGAAAACCTGAGGGGATCCTGGGCCTTGGCAGTGGCTTTTCACACCCTGTCAGGTCATCCAAGACAGGCTCAAGGTTCCGGGAGTGGTGTTTCCAACACTACTGGAGTTAGGGTCAATTCCCAGGTCGCTTCTGGGCCAGAGAGGGTGAGGCTCAGGTGCAGACAGGTGGCAACTGGCCCCGGCCTGGGAAGCATGGCGGGTCCTGGGCAGTCTGGGAAGGCAGGCCTCAGCAAGGGCAAAGCTGACCTGCGTACTGACCGTGTGCTGGGCGCTGCTCTGAGGGCACCCCCTTTCTGTTCCTGGGCTCTCGGAAACCTGGTTTCAGGTTGGCTCACCGTTGTGCGACATGCCCAGTGCCAGGCATTTCTGGAAGCGGCAGTACTGGCACTTGTTGCGGTTCTTCTTCTGGATCTTGCAGATCCGCTCACACTTCTCGTATTCCAGCTTCATGCGGATTGTTCGACGGAAGAAGCCCTGAGGGACAGGGGACAGGTGAGGAAGAGAAAAGCCACGAGGAAGGGAGAAAGGGTAAAACCCTGCCTGCTGGGTTGTGCCAGGGGGCTTGATTACGCATCGAGATGTAACAATTCCTGAATTTTGGAAGTAATGGGGGGGAAATATTATTGGAGGAGAGAGGGAGAAAGAAAGTAAACAACTCTAAAACTTTTGAAAATAACTGAAATAATATAGCATATTTATTTTAAGTGCTTCTTTGTTAGTTTGGTGACACAAAACTGTACTGTGGATAACTTGATTTATTCGTAAACGCAACCTGGTTCTGCATCTTTTCTAGGTAGTCGTTTAATAAAATAATATGTGAAATTTTGATGGCTGTGCAGTTAGGAGGAAGAAAAAAGCAAAACCAGAAAAAGAAATATAACGTTTCCTTTTTTATCAAAGAGCCCCCTTGGGCTTTGAGGCGCAGGAAACCCTGACCTTGGGAAGATGGCTCAAGCCCAAGACCCTCATCCTGTCCTACCTGTCTTCTTGTGTCAGGTCCCCAGGGGGCGCCAGCAGCCCAGAGAGCCCAGGTGAGTGACTGGGTCGGCACCAACGGTACCCAGCGGGGCAGGCCCAGCGAGGGAACCCCTCCTCTACAACAGGACCCAGAGCTAAGCCTGGAACGGGCCCAAGGGCCTGGCTGCCTCCCAGGCAGGAATTCCACAGTGGGTATGGTCAGGACCTCGCCCGGCAGCAGGGAAAGCCTTCCTGGCAGGTCAACTCACCATGTGATCACAGCCCCGATGGGCAGCCACCCCTCCACTGCCCGTACCTTGCACCCCTCGCACGCGTGAACACCGTAGTGGAAGCCTGATGCCTTGTCCCCGCACACTCGGCACTCCATGTTGAGGCTGCCACACGAGGTCCCATCGCAGCCCATCTGCAGCTGGTCCAGCAGCGAGGGTGGAGAGCAGCTCCGGGAGAGGTCTGCAGACACACAACACAGGGAGAGGTCGGCAGACACACAACACAGGGGCAGCTTTGTGTTCTGCCAGGCCTGGGGGCCTGGGGAGGTGACCAGAGCCCACAGGGCAGCCCAGGTGGCAGCGCGGGAATCACAGTCTTGGCTCAGCCACTTAAGGGCTATGTGACCTCTGGGAGTCAACCTTTCTGAGGATCAGCCTCTACATCTAGAATGTGGGGTCAATGACAGCTTCTCTGGGTGGAGGACGAAAGTGTCCAAAGCATTTCCCCCAGACCCGACACCCAGCAAGTGTTCCAGAAAGGCAGCTTACTATCTGGGCTGAGTCAGACCTGCCTGGGCTGAGCTCACTGCTGGCGGGGAGAGGGCATGCGGGGGATGGTTGTGTTTTGGGAGGAGGGGAGCAAGAGGGAAGAAACAGAGAGATTCTCTTTAGACTGTCCTTAGGAAGTGGCTCCTTGGCTTAAGAGACTCCACTGTGTGGGCCCACAGGGGATTGTGTGAAATGTGTTTTGTGGAGGCTACAGAAGCGCAGGCCTCTGCAGAGCTCAGCCCCCGCTCCAGAAATCTGATTCCTGCACGGACTCCTGAGATGCTGCAAAGGATCTTTCAAGAAGCTCAAAGGCATTCAAACGAAACTTCTTGCTAGAGCAGAAAAAGCAGAAATCTCAGTCACTATGACCGGGCGGTGGACTGAACTTCCTCGAATGTTTTCCTGTTAAATGTTCAGACGTCTGAACCCCGTGTTGAGTGTCGGCAAGGAAAGCAGTTGGCCACAGGCAACTTCAGGGTATTTGTGCCGTCAGGTGACTTAGTAAGAATGGCTGCGGGGTCTCTCCTGAATCTCTGCCCTGGACGCTCAGAAATGAGCCCTTCCCTGGGAAAGGGGGCCTGACTGGGCCCGTCTCTGCCCCCAGCCCAGTGCCCCTGTGTGATCCCACGGGCCGCCTGCCCTGCCTCTGCCAGGCTGGCCTGCCAACCTGCCGTTCTCTGCTTTCCTCCTAACGACCGAGCAACCTCCTCAGGGGCGGGGCCAAATCCCCAGGCCAGAGGAGCAGTGGCTTAGAGCAGACAGCTCCGCAGGGAGACCCAAGCCACGGCGGTCAGCCCACACTTAAGGTTTGCCAGGCCTGCCTTCCACCCTCTCTACAGTACGGTCACTGCACAAGAGCCTGACTCCCCAGACCAAAGCGTACTCCACTTCCCGACACCTTCCTCCCAGCTCTCCCGGTGTCCCCTGGGGTCCTAGGAGTGACAGCAGGAAAGCCTCCAGTCACACCCCACCCCGCCAGCAGGAAGGAGCTCGAGCACCAGACCCCCGGGCTGGGGAGGGGAGGGGTGACACAGTCCCTGCTTCCTGAAACAGCCTGGCCTGTCACAGAGCCTTAGGTCTCAACTTCAGTCACTCCAAGGGGTGTAACCGCGCCCGCCTCAGCCCACGGGCTGGGAGAGCGGGTGCCCTCGGCTCCTGCGCATGCGCTGCGGGGAGCCGGCAGCCTGTGGGGTGGGGTGGGGTGGGGTGGGGGTGGGGCCGAGCCCTTCTGGTCTTCTCCGGAGCCTTTGTGTTCACTCAGCACTGGACGCCCCGCACCAGGACATAAGGGCCTCGGGGCAGGGACTCTGTCCACCAGGGCGCTGCTGCTGGACGCGGGGCAGGCGCTCAGCGACTCTGGACTAAGTGGTCCTCAAGCTGCCTGGGCGTCCTGGCCTCAGCGCCCGGGGGCTGGAGGGGCCGCGCTGGACCCGCAGCTCCTGCCCGCGTTATCGCGGGGGCAATGGAATTCACATTACCGTCTGCTGGGAGAAAACGAGATAACATGTAAAATCGCTCTGTAGAGACCTACGCAGATGCCGGGCAGGGAGGGTTTCCGGCACTTCCTCCCCCCGATCTGTGTGCATGTTTGCTTTCTGGCACTTCTTGTAAGCGGTGTTGTTTATGTGGTTTGCACGTCTGCCTCCTCTGCTAGACTCGGCACAAATCTACTCACATTCCCTTTGGATCTCAAAAGCCACCTCCTCCACTGAGTCTGGTCCACAGTGACCTATCATCCCAGTCTGTTCCCACCTCTTGGTGGTGCCTTCCTTGTCCCCCTTGTGGCCCTGGAGGCCTGGCAGGTGTCTGGTCACTTGGTTGCTGTTGGTACGGCACATGGCAATGCCACCCTACCTTTTCATTCCACAGACATTTGATGAGCACCTGCTGTGTGCAGAGCGAGAGTCAGACCCTGCCCTCAACCAGCTGAGGTAAGAACACTAGGACACAAGGTAGCGAGTGGCAAGGCCAGTGGCAGGGCAGGCAGAGTGGTGCAGGACTGGACGTGAGGTGGTCAGGGAAGGTGACTACTCCCCTCTCTGGGCTCAAAGGTCAGGGCTTCGATGACCCCCAAGTTGGCTTCCAGGTGCTCAGAAGCAGCCCGCCTAGGGGGTGAGAATGGCCTCAGGAGCCACACAGCCTGAGATCAGGTCGGGGGTCCGAGGCTCACAACCCAGCTCTGCCCTCTGGGCCTGTCTCCTCCTCTGCAAACGGAGGTGACAGGAACATGTGTCTCAGAGTCACCGTGAGGAGCAGAGGAGTTAACAGAGAAAGTTCCTGGACCTTGGAAGTGCTGTGGAAATATCAGCTTAAGTTAGGATGAGGCTTATTAGTATCAGAAAGCTGCAGTTCTGCAGCTCCCAAGCATGTGCCCACACAGGCAGGGGCCGTTCCTCTTCCTTCCTCTGGCTGCTTGTTCTTCTTCCCCATGGCTTCACAGAAACCCAAGGTGGGGGAGGAGGGTCCTCTGCTTATGAGGCCCGGAGAGCCCCGAACAAGACCTAGCCTCCTCTCACTTCTGGCCTGCCGCTGCCCCTGCTCACCCTGAAAGAAGCCAAAGTGCCCAAGCCCCATGGACCACAGAGGCAGCCAGAGCTCTGGACTGTAGGGAGAGGCCCAGGGTGAGTGTCCCAGGGGGGCCCCAGTCAGGAAGAGTGGCAAACTGGACTCGGGGGGGGAAAGAGACCCAGGGCAGCGTGGGGGCCCTGGCTGTGTCCTGCCCCCCAGGTAGTGGACGGGCATAGGTAGTCTGGGAAGCCTGGGGCGGAAGGGTGATGGGACAAGGGCCCCCCACCCCACCCCTGCCTATTTGAGGGGAATAAGAGAACTCGAATAACTGACACACGAGGTAGAAAGAGGCAGGGGAGATGAGGGGCTGGGGCGGGTGGAGTGTATGTATCCTACAGGGGTAGGTTTTGTTGTGGGGTACATGTGTATTGGGGTATCCCATCACTTCGTGGTGAGTTTTCCAAAGATAAAGGTTCTCTTTCTTCCTTGTTGACCACCTGGCTTAAGACTTTATTCTCCAATCACCATCACATCCTACCTAAAAGTAATGATGGCAGAATGTTCCCCATTCAAGGGACCAGCTTCTGAAGGTCCCCCCACCCCATGACCTCTTAGCAGGAGACTGGGCTTCCGAGGGGCCCTCCCTCCCACTGGGAGCCCCTGCCTCAGGGATCCTCTGCCTCAGGGACCCCCAGGCATGCTGGATGGAAGACACCCTGGGCTCGCCCTCTGAGGGCTGTCTGCCTGCAAAGCCACTCTCCTGGGCCAGCCCAGGGCAGTCCTCTCACCTGGCCTCCTCCTCTGCTCTCAGGAGATGCCCTTGCTCACCTGATGGCCATCATCTGGGCCCTGAGCCCCACCTCTGAATTTCTGCCCCAGCCACACCCTGCCTGCCTGGCCTCCCAAACCCCTCCTGAGGGCCTGCCTCTACCAGTCCTGGGAGGGAAGGGGAAAGAACCAGCGTTTATCAGGCCCCTACTAAGTGCCGAACGTGTTAGTGTCTTTATGCTCATTAGTATCATTTCAAGTCATCTTGGAAGACAGTAACTGCCACCATTTAAAGGTGAGGAAACTGAGGCTTGGGAAGTTATGGAATCTGTCCGAGATTACCTGTCCAATACATGGTGGGACTGGGATTTGACCCTAAATCTGAGTCCCTGCAAGGGCTGTGTGTTTGAAGCAATAACACCTCTTTTTTAGTGCATGCCTACTGTGTTCCAGGCCCTCTACTGGACACTTTACACCATTAGCCTCACGTGACCCACAAAACAACCCTTCAGGCAGGTCTTCTTAACGCCTGTTTCATAGGTGAGGAAACAGGCTCAGAAGGCTAAGTGACACGCTGACAGTGGCTCTGATGGCTAATTTTATGTCAGCTTGGCCAGGCCAAGTACCCATGGAATCCAACTTTTGGTCAAACACTAGTCTACCTGTTACTGTGAAGGGATTTTTTAGGTGTGATTGACATTTAAATCATGAGTCTCCACAATGTGAGCAGGCCCCAGCCAGTCAGTTGAAGGCCTGAAGAAAATAGGACCAAGGCCTCCCCAAGGAAGAAGGAATTCTGCCTCCAGGCTGCCTCAGACTTGAGCTACATTATCAACAACCCCAGGTCTCCAGCCTGCTGGCCTGCCTGCAGAATTTCGAGTTGCCAACCCTCACAATTGCATGAGCCAATTCCTTAAAATAAACCTCTCTCTCTGCACACACACACACACACACACACACACACACACACCTCCTCATTTCTGTTTCTCTAGAGAACGCTGACTAACACAGTGGCAGCGTAAGAACTATCACCCAGAACCATCCAACCCCTGGGGCTGAGCTCTTACCCACTGCACTCTGTGACTTTCCGTATATGTGTGTACGTGTGTTCATTACTACTGATCAACAGTTCGTGATTATGATAAACGATGAGACGCGTCACTGCCAAGGATAACACTATGCCATTATTCAAATGTTTGGACTCAGCATAAGCACTACCCCTGTCACGCAGAGAGGGAAGTATCAGTTGCACCATCTCTGATTACAGGTTCAGCAAACAGACGCTATTGACCTTATTCACATCATTAGTGTAGTCGAGAGTTCTCCTGTATATCTAGTCTCCATCACTGGAGATAGGTTGTCATAGCTGTGAGGGTGGCCCAGAGGGAACAGCCCTGTCTGTTTACTTTGCTGGCAGAGCCCCAAAGGCAAACAGCTTCTGAAGTCAGGGCCAATTCTGTAGGACTCTGGGGCTGGGTTACCAAACAGCCTCCTTACTTCTGTTGGCCTGGACTGTGGGCTCCTCAGGGCAGGCACTCAGCCTTGCCCTTCACTGGATGGCCGACCCCTGCTGGACACCCACCAAGCACTTGCTGACTGAGAGGAGGCACCAAGGCCAAGAAGAAGGACACTTTATCTTCCTCAGCCCTGTGCTGAGACCCCTGACTTCTTTCTTGGGTGTGACTGGGACCTTCATCACTGAAGCAAGAGAGGAAGAGGGTGGGAGTGGGAGGTGAACGCTGGCTCAGCTGCCCCTGCCCAGCCGGGGGACCCGGGCACGCGAGCTTCCTCTTTGCTGAGCGCTAACGATGAGGCCTGTCCTGCCCGCCTCCTGGGTTGGGGGAGGGGCTTGGCAGGTGCTGAGCTTGGTACAGAGATGCACTGGGTCAGCGCAGAACCTCTGGAGGGTCAGAAGGAAAGCAAACTGTGCAGCCTTCCTGCTGTTTCAGGGCTTGAGACTGTGCCTCATCCTAATGGGTCCCTGAGGGGACTCCAGAGGCCAAAGTCATAGACTCACGGGGTGGGGCAGGGAGCCAGCACGTGCTGACTAGCGCCTGTGGCGTGTCATATGCCACCACTGACTCCTCACCCAGCCGGCCCCTGAGATGGGCAGGATGCAGCTTCTTTTTGGGGCTTCACCACGCAGCTTGCGGGATCTTCCCCGACCAGGGATTGAACCTGGGCCACCCCAGTGAAAGCCCGGAATCCTAAAGACTAGACCACCAGGGAACTCCCAGGATGCAGCCTTAAAAGGCAAAGAGCCTGAGATTGGAGAGGTAAGGGCACTGGCAAGGACCACAGCCCACAGGGGCAGATATGGGATTCTAGCCCTGGGTTGTGTGATCCCCAACACAAGAAGCTCTATCTCCAGGGCCCCTCACCTGCTGGCTTTTTTTTTTTTTTTTTAAGAAAACAACAACAACTAATTTTACCCTTTTAAAGAAAGTAATGCATTTGCTTTTTAAGTTATGAGAATACTGCAGGCTTGGTGAGAAAAACACATAAGGGCACACAGGTAGCATCTGACAGATCCCCTCCACCCACAATCCTACTCCTCAGAGTAGCCCCACTAGCTATTTGAGTGTCCTCTTCCAGCGCCTTCTAAGATTTGAGTGTCCCCTTCCAGCGCCTTCTAAGATTTGAGTGTCCCCTTCCAGCGCCTTCTAAGATTTGAGTGTCCCCTTCCAGCGCCTTCTAAGATTTGAGTGTCCCCTTCCAGCGCCTTCTAAGATTTGAGTGTCCCCTTCCAGCGCCTTCTAAGATTTGAGTGTCCCCTTCCAGCGCCTTCTAAGATTTGAGTGTCCCCTTCCAGCGCCTTCTAAGATTTGAGTGTCCTCTTCCAGCGCCTTCTAAGATTTGAGTGTCCTCTTCCAGCGCCTTCTAAGATTTGAGTGTCCTCTTCCAGCGCCTTCTAAGATATATAAGGATTTTTTTTTTTTAAGAAGATGTTGGGGGTAGGAGTTTATTAATTAATTAATTAATTTTTGCTGTGTTGGGTCTTCGTTTCTGTGCAAGGGCTTTCTCTAGTTGCGGTGAGCGGGGGCCACTCTTCATCGCAGTGCGCGGGCCTCTCATTATCGCGGCCTCTCTTGTTGCGGAGCATAGGCTCCAGATGCGCAGGCTCAATAGTTGTGGCTCACAGGCCCAGTTGCTCCGTGGCATGTGGGATCCTCCCAGACTAGGGCTCAAACCCGTGTCCCCTGCATTAGCAGGCAGACTCTCAACCACTGCGCCACCAGGGAAGCCCTATAAGGATTTTTAAACAATGGGATCCCCAAGTTGTCAGGAACTTACTTCCCTGTCAGTATACACAGACCTAATGACTGCAGAGCATCCCACCGTATGGCTCTACCACAGTTTATATAACCAATTCCCCACACATGGACACTTTCTAATTTTCTGCTATTATGAGCAGTGCTCCTATAGATAAGTGTGGAAATCTCTGTGCACGCTGAGCGAGTATTTACACTGGATACATTCCTAAAAGAGGAACTGCAGGGCCAAAGGAATGCACGCTAAGTAGTAATGGCCTGCACTGCCCAGCTGCCCCTTCCACCCTCAGGGACTACTGGAGGGCCACGTCCTCACCCTCTGGCCAACCCAGGCCCCGCTGCCGATCTGACAGGCTAAACGACATCTCATCTGAAGATTCCTTCCCCGACTATTGAGTAGGCTGAAAAATGTCTCATGTTTTCTGGCCATTTGTATTTGTCCTACCGTGAATTACCTGCTTCTGTTTTTCTGGTGGGGGGCTTGCTTTGTAGAATTTTATATACTATGGCTTTCACCTAATGATTAGGTTAAACAGCCCCCTCCATTTCAATTACTGAACAAGTAAGTCTTTCTACCGCCAATTCATCCATTTATTGATAAACGGAATCTATTAAACACAACATCATACACAGCACTGTGAGACTGGCTGGGTAAATTCTGCCCCAGACGTCTCCCCACGTGCTCTAAACCCCACCAGTACAGCTCCCCGAGATGCCATCACCATGCCCGCCTCGCCCGCTTCGCACAAGCTAGCACGCTCTGGTCTGCGTGCAAACAGCCTATCATTTGGGGATATGGTCCCCACAGCGTGTGTAGGAAACCCAGGACAGGACACCACACTGCAGGTACTTCTACGTGCCTGGGCCAGCCATGGGGGCAGTGTGGGCTAGGGTAGGCAGTGAGGCCACCAACCCCAGGGCCCTCTCTTCCTCTTCCACTCTCCCTTGGTGTCCTCAGTGACAACTCTTGCTCATTCTTAGCTCCCACTGTCTCCTCTCTGCCTCCTAAGCCTCCCCGCTTGTCTCAAGTTCAGGACAGTGTGTGCAGGTCCTGTGTGCGGGTCAGCCATTCATTCCTCTCTCCTGAGAAAGGTTGGGTCTGCAAAGCCATCAGCCAACCAACAGGGAGCAGGTTACCCTGGGGGATAGGGGATACCTTCTCTCAAGCCCTGAAATCACACTGGGCCTACTTTGGTTGTTCCAGGGTGTCTGGTGGGATCAGAGGCACTGGATGATGGCTCTCCCCTCACCCTACCCCTCCGTGTGCCCCGAAGAGGAAGAACCTCTGCAAAATCCCGGGACTTTGCTTTGTAGGTTCATAGCAGCAAGCAAGGCCCAAGGATTCAGGCCTCTCTTAGGTGCAGGCTCAAGCAGGAGCCTGTCCCACCCCAAGAGTCCCCACCCTGACTTAACTCCTGACACCACCTGCCTCCTTCTCCCCATGCAGACACAGGGAGCCAGAGAGCATCTTTGTGGGGCAGGCCTGCTCGTCTGCTCTGAATCACCACTTGTGGTCAGGATTCCCTTCAGCTGAAGCCAGCAGCAAAATCAGGATGCCCCTCCCAGCAGCGCATCCTCTAATGACGCTGAGTACCCTCTGAGGGAAGGGAGCAACGACCAGCTGAATGTGCTGGGACTCGGGTGCAGGGAGCAGGGAAGGGGCGGCAGCAGCAGCAGGGAGAGCCAGGGGCTGAGGGGGGGTGCAGCGTCTGGGTGCCCTTGAAGGTGGACATAGCGTGATGACGATGACGATGAAGATGAGGGCACCACAGTACAAAGCACCAGAGGAAAACGTCTACACTGCTGCTGGCAGTAGATAAAGGGGAACCAACAAGTTAGACAAGAGAAGCTAAAATCTGTCTGGCTACACAAAAGTATTACTAATTCCAGTCACTGTCACTAAGTGCTTAGCATGTGCCTAATTACAACGCACCTTGATGATGTGTAATTAGTACCAGGTTGAGTTGTGTGTTCTGACTGATCCTAACAATCACAGGTACAGATGATCTTTCTGGCATGTTGTTGATGCACATTTGTCCCAGATCCCTTGTGGTAGGAGAGGTGGAGTAATAATGATGACAACGTGCATTACACAGGCTAACTCATTCCATTCTCACAAAAGCCTGTGTGCACGTCCCCTATAATCCCTGTCTGTTTTACAGGAAGAAGGGGTGCAACTTGCCCAAGATTCTGCAGTTGATGAGCAACAGAGCAGGGGTGTGACCCTGGGCTGTCTGGCTCCAGTCCTTAACCACCCTGCTGCCCTGCACCCCATGATGATGCTGTTAGCAGAGGGCCAGGCTCCCTGTCCCCCAAACCCCATCTGTGCCCCCTCTGCCCCATGTCCCCTGCCTGCTCCCCCTTACCTGTATAGCTGCTGGAAGGAAGTGAGTGCCCTGGTCCCCCATTGAGTTCTGGGGCTCCTTCTGCCCTTGCCACTTCCTTTTTCTCCTCCTCTTCCCGGACCTCAGGGGCTTCCTCCGGTGGCTGCTCCATGGCTGATTTCCCCTCGGCACCACACCTGCAGGCCCGGTCATAGCTCTGGCATCTTCTGGGTCTGAACACAGATGGACCTCTACAGGGCAGTTCCTGTCAGCCTGGGCAAAGGAGAAGACAGGGAGAGGTTGGGGAGGCAGGGTAGAGGACGAGAGGGTGACTGAGTGGGGCAGGATCGAGGGCCGCCATCTGGGGGGACTGGAGGGGCACTTCTGCCGCTCCTGCCCCCGCAGAGCAGGAGCGACTCATCCCTGCAGTGTGAACCTCTAATCCTGCCATCACAGGTCACTGCCCCTCCACCCTTTGCCCACCTGGCTCTTGTGGCAGGTTTGTGGGGTTCAGAGCAGCTTCCGTTAGCCAGACGGGGTGATACACCCCTGTGCCACCTTTCCCCGCATCCTGCTCTTTGAGCCTCCTGAACCTACAGGAGCCACATGAGAATGACTTGAGGGGCTTTTTCAAATTTTCCAGTCCTCTTGGAGATCCTGATATGCATCAGACCTCCAACCCCCATCCTGTCCCACCAGCACCCAGGCCCAAGGATCATCCCTCTCCTAGGCCACCTTTCTTCAAGGGAGTTGAACCTACCCTTCCTGTGTTTGGGTGTGGGAAAAAGGCACGAGCCCCTGCCACGCTAGGCTCACAGCTGACAGCAGACCTGCAACCAGACGCTCAATGCAGAGCCGTCAGGCAAGGGGCGATGCCCTCTGTCCTGGAGTCTGGGTTACTGGGTGGTGACCCCCATGTCTACATCACCCAGGAGGGGGCAGTTCCAACCCTCAGCAAGTAAAATACTGTCCACAGATGCCGCAGTCAGAGAGGGTAAGGCTACGGGTGCTGTGGGAGAGAGTCCACCCGGCAGGGAACACCTCTCAAGAATACGGCCTGAGAAAAGACACTGAGGCAGCACAGTGAGGAGTGGTGAGGGACCCTGTTGGCTGAGGCATGGGGTGCTGTAGGAGAGAGGATTTGAAGGGTGGGCTGGGAAGGTGGGTTTTATGCAGGCGTGAGCACTTCAAATGCCCTGGCGTAGGGAGTATGTGTAACTAGACCCAGTCCTGTGGTGCTGCAGGCCTGGAAGATTAACAGCAGAAAAGACCTGCTTTAGGAAAATTCAAGCATCTGTGGGACCTTATCTTGGATGTTCCACAGGCAGCTCAAACTCAACCTATCCAAACAGGAGCCACCATCTGGCCCTAAGCCCGCCCTTCTCTTCCTCTGGTAATCTCTATTTTAGTGACCCAAATGCCCAACTACCCATCTATCAAAGCCAGAAGGTGGGAATCATTTGACACTCCACACCCTCTCTCTTCCTCCTCTAGGCCTGCACACTTGGCTATACTGGAATCACTGGGGAGTTTTTGTTTTTTTTCTCTTTTTTGGAGGTTTGAACTTGAGTAGGACATTTATAAAAACCTAGACAGGGGCAGTGTCCTCCCCAGCCCAGGTGCCACTAGGCACAGCACAAGAGACTACAAACGCAGCAGGGGAAGGTGGACACTCAGGGTGTGGGAGTGCAGGCACCCCCACTTCTGGCTCAGGGATTTGGGGAGTAAACAAAACCTACTTGGAGAAGAATTGGGGAAGAAAACCAGCAATTGCCTTCTGTACGGGTGGGGACAGGGAAGGAGGCAGGGACAGGGGCAGGAGCATTTCACATCACTAACCTAACTTGGGAAACTGCAAGGGACCATCTTCAACTGGCCTTAAGAGGAAGACCAGATGGATGATGGGAGAATCCACAGGAGGGAGAGGAGGAGAGGGAACGTGGCTAGGGGGCAACAGCCCCTTCCCTTCTGGGCACAGGAAGGCAGCCAGGGCACCAGGTCCAGGCAGTGACCTCACGAGGACAGCACAGTTTTTGCAGCTTAGAGATCACCCACCTGCCCCCACCCAGCTACTCATTCTGTTTGCTCGCTAGTGTAGGGCCACTCTCCGGCCCCGAGGGAGTGGATGGCTCTGCGGCCTGGGGCCCTGCCTCTTCTGTGTCTCCTCCCTTGGAGGCAGCGCTAGCCTCTGCCCCTTTGGCCTGGGGCTCCTGGCTCTCAGGCGTGGCAGCAGCCTTCCCTTCCAGGGCAGTGCCTTCCTCGCTGCAGGCAACGATCTCCACTGGGGAGTTTTTAAATATATGGATGCCTGGGCTCATCCTCAGGGATTCTCATTTGATTGGTTTGGGAAGCAGCTTGGGCATCAGGATTTTTAAAATTAATATTATTTATTTATTTATTTATTTTGCTGCATCGGGACTTAGTTGTGGCACATGGGATCTTTTGTTGTGGCATGTGGGCTTCTCTCTAGTTGTGGCACGCAGGCTCAGTAGTTGCGGCACGTGGGCTCTAGAGTGTGCAGGCTTAGTTGCTCCGCAGCATGTGGGATCTTAGTTCCCCGACCAGAGATCGAACCCGTGTCCCCTGAATTGGAAGGAGGATTCCTAACCACTGGACCACCAGGGAAGTCCTGGGCATCAGGATTTTTATTTTTAATTCCCCTGGTGACTGTAACGCGCAGCTAAGCTTGAGAACCACTGTGCCACAGCAAAGCAACCTCCAGCAGATGGTAAATCGTTCCCTCTTAATCATTCCTTTCCACAAGGCCTTCATTTTCCCTTGTTTGGATTGACACAATGACCTATTAACTGGTCTCCTAAAGGCGGTTTGGAAATTCAGTGCTAGGGTCTAAGAGCTGGGGAGTTGGGGATCTGGAGATTTGTCGGGGGCAGGGGGGGAATCTTCACTGACGTGACAGGAGCAAGAAGGAATTCATTTCACCAAAGGAAAGTGACACGTCAAGGGAGGACAGAGGAAGAGGCACCAGAGCAGACAGTGAGGCAGTGGCCAGAGACAGGAGAGACTTGGGACAGCCGGGTGTCTCAGAGACAAGGGAAGGGCTGTTTTTTGGGGGGAGTGGGCGGTCAACCATCTCAAATGCTGCAGAGTTCAAGGGTGATAAACTGACACATGGCCAATGAATCCGGTGACTGTGAGGTCATCTTTGACCTTGTTATACAAATTTCAACCAAGTGGTTGGGATGGAAACCTGAGCTCTGAAGAATAAGTGGCAGCTAGTAAGCTGGGACAATGAATAGAGGCTAATTTTTTAATGAATATGTCACGGAAAGAAATGTACAAGAGGATGTAGCTTGAAAAAGTAGCAAAGCCAGGAAAAGTTTTTTTGGAATAGAGGAGGCTCAAGTAAGCAGTTAGCTAGAGGAGAGGTCTTCAGAGAAAGACAGTCTGAAGATTCAAGGGGGAAGCTGGGGCAGGATGACTGATGGAAGAGGAATAATTCAAGGGCACAGGATGAGGAAAATACAAAGTATCGCAACAGTGTGTATGGGGGGGGTAGTGGCGGTGTGCTAAAGCTCATAGGGAATGACTTCACTCTTGTTCGTTAACTTAAGTAGGAGGAATGGTGGTCTACTGAGAGTAAAAGATGGGACTTGAAGAAAGCAAAGAGGCTGAGTGGAGGTACTCTGGCAAACATGATAAGGAATTAGCTGAAGAGAAATAAAAAGAATTATATAGTAGGGCTATGGTAATTAAAATAGTGTGGTACTGGCACATGAATAGATAATCATTGAAAGAGAATACACAAAGTCCATAAACAGATACAAATGCATATGGGACTTTAATGTTATAAAAATGGCACTCTAAACCAAAAAGAAAAGATGGATTCTTCAATAAATAGTATTGGGACAAGTGAATAACCATCTGGATCCCTACCTTACATCTTATACCAAGACAAGGTCCAAATAAATCAAAGGTTTTAAAGTTAAAACAAAAATACATGAATTATAAAAAGGGTTGAAAAGCTAAGTGGGAGAAGAGCTAAGGTGGATACTAAGCCCATAAAGCTTAATGGGTAAAAAAATTAATAAATTTGATTTCATAAAAATACAAACTTACTACAAGGTGAAAAAACCATCATAAGAGAAAAAAAAAAAAAACCCAGATAATAGACTGGGAAAAGTATTTGCAACTCGTCAGACAAAGGGCTAATTGCCCTAAAATAGTTCCTACAAACTATTAAGTAAAAGACCAGCAATCCAATAGAAAAACAGGCCCAGGATACAAAAAATATACACAGAAAAGGTATATACACTTAGTTCTTAAACATATGAAAAAACGCTCAACATCACTCATAAAAGAGAAATGCAAATTAAAACAACACTGAAATATACTTTTTACAATCAGATTAAAACAGATGCTAACACTCATGGGGCTTCCCTGGTGGCGCAGTGGTTAAGAATCTGCCTGCCAATGCAAGGGACACGGGTTCGAGCCCTGGCCCGGGAAGATCCCACATGCCGCGGAGCAACTAAGCCCGTGTGCCACAACTACTGAGCCTGAGCTCTAGAGCCCGTAAGCCACAACTACTGAAGCCTGTGTTCCACAACTACTGAAGTCTGTGCACCTAGAGCCCATGCTCCGCAACAAGAGAAGCCATGACAATAAGAAGCCTGCGCACCGCAAGGAATAGTAGCCCCCGCTCACCGCAACTAGAGAAAGCCCACACGCAGCAACAAAGACCCAACACAGCCAAAAATAAATAAATAATTTATTAAAAAAAAAAAAACCCAAACAGATGCTAACACTCTGTGGCTAAGCATGTGGGGAAACATCATCTCACATGTCCCTGTGGAAAGGTAAATTAGCACAACCTCTAAAGAGGGTAATTTGGCTACATCTATCTAAATTACAGGACACATTCCCTTTGATCCAGATATACCACTTCTAGGTTGTATCTTACAGCTATCCTTCCACTGAAGTACAGTGACATAAAGTATTAGCACAAGATTACTCATTACAGTATTACTTGACCAGTATATGTGGGGAACAAGCTAGATGTCCATTAACAGGGGACAGCCATAAACAAGAATGACGATGTTTATTGGACTGATTTGGGAGTATCTCTAAGATATATTAATAAGGGAAGAAAGCAATTTGCAGAATGAAGTGAAGAGCTATACTTTGTGCAAAGAAGATACAATGAAGCTGGATTTGACTGTGTATGTGTAAGATAGCGCTGGAAGGCTACTTAAGAACTGGGAACGCTGGCTGCCTCTGGGGAGGGAATTGAGTGTCTGGGTCACTGATGGGACAGAGATTTTTCACTGTACCTGTTATTTTTATTTTATTAAAAAAAATTTTTATTGGGGTATAGTTGATTTACAATGTTGTATTAGTACTGTACCTTTTAAATTCTGAACTATAGGAATGTTACCTGTTCTAAAAATAATTTAAATTGGAATAAAATAAAAAAGCAAAACTTACAAACAATAATGTGAAAGATGAGAGGGCATGATCAACGTTAAACTGCTCAAGTCCTTTTATTTTTCAGGAGACAACTGGAGATGTTGATGAACTTTACAGTTCAGTCAAATGTACACAGAAAAACTTCAAAGGTAACCACTAAGACACTGTAAATAGAGTGTATAATTTCCAAGTTATTGCAGCAGAATGGGAAAACTTGGGAGAAGTCATGTAAAATTCTAGTTTTCAGACTGAGAAAGTCTCACAGACGGAGACATTACAACCAAATACAACGTAGGGTGGTGGACTGGATCCTGGAACAGAAAGAGGATGGTGGTGGAAAAACTGGGAAGTTCCAAGTAAAATCTGCTTAGTTTAGTTAATAGCATTGTACCAGCATTCATTTCTTAGTTTTGGTAAGTTTGGTAATCTTTACAATATTTCTGTAACCCTAGACTTTTTCAAAATAGAGTTTTTAAAAAAAGCTTTAAAAAATCTGGCTTTCTGGCTTCTTTTTGAGGGGGTGGCGTGGGGGGACCGCACTGCACAGCTTGTGGGATCTTAGTTCCCCGACCAGGGACTGAACCCACACCCTCCGCAGTGAAAGTGTGGAGTCCTAACCACTGGACCGCCAAGGGACTTCCCTGGCTTCTCTTGAAAATCGGGCAAACCTGGCCTGCATGCCCCTGCCCACCGCCCACCCAGGGGCTAGGCAGTGGCGGCCCCTTTACCTGGAATTGCGCTCTCCACTGGCAGTGTCTTCACTGCTTCCAGCTGTCACTCCTAGGCTGCTTTATTCATTCACGATGCATGAACTGCCCCCATTTGCAGGGATGTGAGTCTGGTTAGCATAAAGCGGTTCCTCAAGTATCAATCCCTGATCATCCCTGAGCATTAAACCTGGGAATCACCAGACCCAGAGC
The DNA here is from genome assembly GCF_059928025.1 of Delphinapterus leucas. Taxonomy (NCBI): domain Eukaryota; kingdom Metazoa; phylum Chordata; class Mammalia; order Artiodactyla; family Monodontidae; genus Delphinapterus; species Delphinapterus leucas. The sequence continues at coordinate 39,253,984 of NC_143138.1, forward strand.
AAGGGAAATGCTCAGAGGTGCAGTTCCTGCCACATGGTTCTGACGAGGAACGAGGAGCTGCCACCTGGGGCAGGCACTTCCAGCTGCTACCCGATTCCAATTCCCATTCTTTCTCACTGAGTCCCCATTTTCTCTGGATCAGCCACGTGCCTAGCTACACACTCAATTTCCCAAACTCTCTGGCAGCTACAGTGTTCATGTGATGATTCTGACCAACAATATGTAAACAGAAATCTAGGGATTTCCCTGGTGGTCCAGTGGTTAAGACTTCGCCTTCCAATGCAGGGGGTGCAGGTCGGATCCCTGGTTGGGGAGCTAAGATGCCTTGCGGCCAAAAAAAACCCCCCTAAAACATAAAACAGAAGCAGTATTGCAACAAATTCAATAAAGACTTAAAAAAAAGGAAAAAAGAAATCTACTAGAAGGTCTTCTGGAAACAGAGGTCAAGAGGGTGGGGCAGAAAGGAGTAAGGAGCCGGGTCACCACAGCATCACGGAGCTGCTGAACTAACCCTAGAATGCCTGTCTCCAGACTACTTATTAGGTGGAAAAGAAAATTTTTTTTAAAAATTTATTTATTTGGCTGTGCCGGGTCTTAGTTGTGGCATGCGGGATCTTTAGTTGCAGCATGGATGTGGGATCTAGTTCCCTGACCGGGGATCGAAACTGGGATCCCTGCATTGGGAGCACAGAGTCTTAACCACTGGACCATCAGGGAAGTCCCTAGGTGGAAACATTAAATGCCTATTTCACAAGGCGCTGTTTGCCAGATTTCGGTTTCGTGCAGTTGAACACAATCCTAACTGAAATAGCAGCAGGATAAAAGAGGAGAGTGGGACTGGGGGGAGGGGGTTGGTGACAGCACTGTAAAGGACCTCGGTGATCACCAAGAACAGTGAGTGACCGTCGTGGCTCGAATAAAATGCTCTACAAAAATTGGCGATTATCTAAATAACAAGGACCACAGATGCTGATTCTTCAGGCTCCACAGAATTGAAAAGCCTGGAAGTGGAGGAGACAGGGGCAGGTGAGTGGTGAGACCCTCACCCAGGCCTGTGGCTGAAGGGGCTACAGGAGGCTTCTGAGGAGCAGCATCACGAGGATGAGCAGCACAGTGACAGAGGGGCCAGATCATGGGACACCCAGGAGCCAGAAGCACAGTGGTGGCACTGACCACAGGAGTAAGCGGATGAGGCTGATTAGAACAAACTGCTTGGGGATCCGTGTAGCCTGGGTGTCAGTGGACACGGGGAAATCACACAGGCTGTGGTGATGAGAGCCAGGGAGAGAGGGGTGTGAGGATTGCAGGCACACCAGGCAGGTGGAAACAGAAGAGGAAAAACAACACTTCCCTGTACAGATACTCGACAAAATATTTTCTCACACATTCCCTCATATCCTCTGACGCTCTGAGTGACCCTGGGAGATGGGACAGAGGTCACTGTTGGGACTGAATCCTGGAGGGAGGGGCAGGAGCTGACTGAGTTCCTACTGCATGGCAGGCTCGGCCCAATCCTCACAAGTCCCCACAAGGCCAGCCCCGTGGTCTCCCCTGGGCAGATGAGGAAAGTGACAAAAAGCCCAGGCCCGCCTGGCCTGACAGGCGTCTCTCAGAGAACACACTAGAGGATGCAGCAGAGGACCATGGGGTGCAAACACCGCGGGGCCCAAGCCCAGCCTGGCCTCTGAGGAGCTGTGTGCACGGGGCCACCTTACACACCTGACGCTCCTGAGCCTCAGCTTCCCTTCCACATATCAGCTGGTAGAACGTTCTTTCACCATGACCAGAGGAACTCTTCTCAGTTTCTGGGGTGCAAGCGGTGGCCTCTTGAAATCAGATGGGATTCTGGGCTCTGGCTAGAGCTTTGGATTTGGGGCCAGGGTCTCTGGATTCCAGGTGGATGTTCCTTCCCAGCCCGGAGCTGTCCCTTCTGTTTGTGACCTCTTAAGGACAGCAGCTGCAGGGGGAGGGAAGCTGCAGTCTGGTTGCTCTAAAACCCACACACATCCCTTGGGCTGTTGCTTATTTGGATGCAACCCCATGCTGGGGCCCATCCCTGCAATTTGCTGGAAGCCATCCATTTTCACATAGCCCTGGGTGCTCCATCTACAGCTGAGGTCTGCCCATCTCCCCAGCGCCTGCCCCCACCGCTGGTCTCAGCTTGCCCAGCCAGGAGCCGCTTTATTCCCTACGCCCTCCCCCACCTCACCTGGGCGGCCCACAGGCTGGGTTTTCACAGGTAGCTGCCACCACAGCCTCCACTCTCCCTGCAGTGCACCCTGTTCCCTTCTTCCTTCCTTCAGTCCTGGCACTAAAAATAGCACCTGGCACTAGGTTTAACCTTTATGTGGCTGAGAAGCCTTGGTTTTTGCTATTGCCACCCCCCAGCACTGTGCCAGTGCCAGAAACCCTCTGACTGTGTCACAGCTTTGCCCCACTTAAGAGGCTGGTGCTGTCCTCAGGACAAGGGTCCTGTAGCCAGAACGAGAGGGGTGCTGCTCTGCGGCCCTTGCACAGAAAATGGAGTCGCTACCAAAAGAAATTCTTACAAAAACAAATACCTGGGCTACTCTGATTCTGGCATTCACACACATGTGTTGTGTGTATACACGCTCACAAAAGCCTGCCAAGCAAGCATCCCACCCTCTTTCCCCTTCTAGGAGCTAAAGTTGGGCAAGAGGCACGACTCTATCCATTTCCCACTGGGCAGGTAGATTTCACAGGCAGAGGTAGTTAGGAGCTTAACCCAAATGACCCAGAGCTCCAGAGAGGCCTTGTCTGGGGCTCGAGCGACCAAGCCACCTGGGGCCCTAATCCTTCCACCAAGTCCAGTCATCCTTGGGAAACAGAGCTTCCCTGACACCCAGCAGCAGGCTGTATGCTCTGAGTGGGGTTACTCTGTGTCAGGCCCCATTCAGCTGTGATGCATCCTGTCAGGCCTCTCCCTGCACCAGAGCCTAAGGTGGGTCACAGCTCCAAGCCTCGGGTCCACCACCTCCATCACAATGGTACCAGCTTCCAATTCTCCAAGGGTTTATAATACACCAAACTGTGTGTATACTGACACATCTAATCCTCACAATAGCCCTAAGAGTCGGGTGCTATTATTATCTCCATTTAACTGATGAGGAAACTGTGGCACAGAGAGGGAAAGTAATTGAGTCAAGGTCACACAGTAACTGGAGGAGCAGGATTTGAGTCCAGGCAGGTTGGCTCAAGCCTTAATCACTATGCTGTGCCTTGCATGTGGTGCTGGGCAAGACTGGACCAGAAGCTGGTAAGTCCTTGCCCTGTTGGATCTGGAAGCTGCTCTTAGTCTCAGTCTGGAGCCATCATCCCTGAATCCTTTGTCTAGATGCCAAGAACTGCTTCTGTCAAGAACACCCTGGTTAAAGCCCTTCTGAATACTCCCTGCCAGAAAATGACTGCTGTGTGCTAAAGACAGCCATAAGCTCTGGTCCCGGCTCCCTCCCCAGCTCTTCCCACTCGCCTCACTGCAGCATCACTCTCTGAACACAGAGGCTCGCACCAGCCTCAGCCTGGAATGCCATCCCCGCCACTAGCTAAGGCCTACTTTCCTTCCAGACCTGCCTGTACCTCCTCCTTTAGGAAGCTCCCCTTGACTAGTCCTATTCTGTTCCTTCCTACTGCAACCCTGACTCAGGCTCTCCAGATCTGCTGTTACCATATCAAACTGCAATGTCTGTTAGCTGGTCTGTTCTCACCATGTTACCAGTTTCCCACACAATGCCCTCTATCTATCTTGCAGAGGTAGGTCCCTGGCACCTTGCACGGTGCCAGGCATTTAATGGGTGCTCAACGTACACTCTTTGAATGAATAAACAGACTAAAAACATTAACCTGAGCCACACTGTGTCCAGTTGTAACAGTTGCCACTATATGAGTTTTCACCTATTACTGCCCTTGAGATGCAGCGAGTACCCCGCAGAAGTTCATTCCACAGGCTTCTGTGTCAGGCCTGGGTTCAAACCCCGGCCCTGCCCCTCCCTCTCTGTGACTTGGGGGAGACACTAACCCTTCAGTTTCTCAGCCCTAAAGCTGGCCTACTACTACCTAATCTGAGCGGGCAAATGCTTAACAGTGCTGGGTGTAAACCCCTAACAAATGGGGCTGTGGCTACTGCTACTGTCATCACTCCTGGCTTGCCTTAGGGGATGACATGGAGCAAGTGATATTCCAGGTCTATTCCAGGGACCTAAACCCAGAATTTCCCAATTCCCTGCCTTACAATCAACGGTGAGAAGGGAGAGCTGACAGGGCACCCTGCTCTGGGTTTGCGCTTCTTTCAGAGAGATGGGCCCGGACCCTTCTCCACCTCTGCCCCTTCCCCCGCCCCTTGGGACGACCTAGTAGCTGCATTTCCTCCTTCCCTCACTGCAGGGGGGTGAGGAGCAGCAGCCTCTGGTTACAGGGCAGAAGAGTGCTCAGGATCAGAGAGGCCATGGGAGTGGGGCCTGGCTAACGCACTCCCAAGCTTCCCTATCAGTCATTAACCCAGTACTGACCCAGTGCCCTGGGTTTCCAGACCAGCAGCTCCACGGTGCTCTCTGCTCCCATTTGTCAATCTCGGTCACCCTACTCCCCTCAGGGCACGTGAGAGGCCTGTGTGGCCTTGGAATGGATTCACTCCAGCAGGTCCCCTGAGGCCAACACCCCAGGGGTAGCCTGGGAGCTGGGTTTTTTTCTTTTTTTGCGGTACGCGGGGCTCTCACTGTTGTGGCCTCTCTCGTTGTGGAGCACAGGCTCCGGATGCGTAGGCTCAGTGGCCATGGCTCACGGGCCCAGCCGCTCTGCGGCATGCGGGATCCTCCCGGACTGGGGCACGAACCCGCGTCCCCTGCATCGGCAGGCGGACTCTCAACCACTGCGCCACCAGGGAAGCCCTGGGAGCTGGTTTTGTGCAGAGAGTATGGGAACCAGAGGAAAGTCTGCCAGGCCCTCCCCTCACCCCCCATTCTAGAATTCTTCCAGTTCCACCAAGAGCCAGCCTGTCAGCCCTGTGGAGTGGGGCTAAGCTACAATAAAAGGAGAAGCCGGCCTCCTTTTATGGTACCTGAGAACGTGCCCAGAGAAGAGATCATAGTGGGCAGGAGGGCTCCTCAGCTGGGACCAGCGAGGGGCCTGACGGGCGGCCGGCTTCCGGCCACTCACCCCCATGCAGGTCAATGCGCCGAGCTGCCACGGACTGTCAGCAGCGGAGGACTGAGGAGATACTAAAAGTCTTGTCTTCACAGACAACAGAACCACAGCGATGTCAAAACATGCACATAATGCACAGGAACAAAACCGGAAAGACATGACCCAAATTGTTAATGGGGCTTCCCTCTGAGGGGTGATTCTTATTTTCTTAACTATATTTTTCCGTGTTCTTCAAATGCTTTACAATGAGCATGGGACGCTTTCATGACGGGGGGAAGAGAGGGAGATGACGTTTAAGCGTTTTGAAGAAAGAAAACTAAATAATACACTGAAAGATACTGAGGAGGTGAAAGAAGGGCCTGCCCGGAGGCGAGCCAGGCCTCTTCTTGGCAGCCTGAGAGCTGAGGACCCTCCCTGCTCAGAGAAGGCTTTGGAGGTAAGGGCAGGGGTGCCAACGGGCAGAGGGCCACAGCTGGGGACCTTTCCAGAACCTTCTCACCCGAGGACCTCAGGAGCTACAGCTGCTGATGCCGCCAGTGCCCTCTGCTCTTCCTCTGGTGCCGGCTGCTGCCAGCGGTTTTCATTCACTCAGTTAACAAGTATCTGTTAAGCACTCACCATCATATGCCCAACACAAACACCTGTGAACGATGCCCAGGGCGCCGAAAGACCAACACCGCCACGTGAGCCTAGTGTGGCTGGTCGGGGAGGGGGTCCCGAGGACGTAGTCCCTGACTAAGAGGCAGGCAGGTGGGGGGACAGAGACCCCAAGAAGGGAGGAGGATGGCACAGAACCTCTGAGGGGTAGAAAGAAGGGCCGCATGGCTGGCGTGCCGAGAGCACGGGGCGGCCGGTCTGGCTGAGGCTGGAGATCACCTGGGGCCTCGAAGGGCAAGTGAAGGATGTGGCTGTTTATCCGAAGGGCAGCGGAGAGCCTAGGAGGGCTATGAAGAGGATGGGCAGGGTGAGAGCAGCATTTGGAAACGAACTGGAGATGATTTCAGCTGGATTCCGAGAGGCCAGGGTGACAGCAAACCCAGCTGGGGTGTTGGTGGGAGCGAGAAGGCCACCTCCCAGAGCCCTGGAAGGCTGGGCTGGGTGCAGGAAGCAGCCGCCCGTTCCATTCCCGGGAGGATCCGGGCTGAGCAGCCGAGGCATGGGGCCCTTACACAGATTTGAGTGCGTCTCCTGTCACCTCACTGGCGTCCTCACTGAGGAGAGCGTCAGGGCAGGATTAGATACTCCAAGATCCCTTCCTGCTCTGACTGGCCTGGGCTCCAGCCTCCCAGCACTGTTCTGGTCTTAGGGATTCCTGGCTGCGACACACACACGTCTGGGGAGCAAATGTGGCACCTGGCACTGCTTGGCAGGAGGCCAACTAACACAAACAGCCCCCACATTCCTGGGCCCAACAACTCCATCCAAGCCCCCCAAACTTCTGACACCCAGCTCTCGCCGCCAGCACACCAGCCTGTGCCTCAGTGGCCCTGCTGTGTGGGAGTGTGTGGTTACGGGACGTGCACTGGACACCGCTACTCATACCCCTTTCTTTTTACGCAGAACTGAGACTTGGACATGGGCCAGCCCTTTAAAGTTCACAAGGCACCTTCATGTACGTGACCTCGCTTAGTGTGTTGAGCACCTACACTGGACTATTTCATCCTAACACTCCGGTGAGCCTGAGGGAAGCTCTAACTCCTGCTGCCATATGAACAGACTGGGTGAGGGGACAGAGGCTGGTGGCAAGGTGAGGGGCAGCGCACCGCGGGGCGGCCAGGCCTAGTGAGGGGGAACAGAACTCGGATCGGCCCAACTCTAATTGGAGGGGAGGAAGGCAGAAATGGGCGTCAGCAGGGCAGAGTGACTTCTGAACGCCCCTGAGGGGAGAGGAGACACAGAAGAGCCCTACAGCTAAGTTCTGTCCAGGAGAAACTGTGACTCCCAAATTTAAGCTTCACCTAAAAGTGATCATGTCCTTTGACCTTGTAATTCCTCTCACAGGAAACTGTACCAGGCTGTTCGATGCAATGTCATTTACAATAATGAAACCAACTTTTATAACAACAAAAAAATATTCTTAATAATGAAAAAAACCCAGAAATGACTCAATGCCCAATAATAAACGAATGGATAATGAATTAGGGCACCCCCAGAAAATGGAGTATTGTCCAGCCATTAAAATCATGTTTCCATAGAATATTTAATAACTTGTTAAGTGAAAAATAGCAGAATACAAAACTACAGAGACAGCATGGTTCCCATAAAAATGACTAGAGAGGGACTTCCCTGGTAGTGCAGTGGTTAAGAGTCGCCTGCCAATGCAGGGGACATGGGTTCAAGCCCTCCCTGGTCTGGGAAGATCCCACACGCCATGGAGCAACTAAGCCCGTGCGCCACAACTACTGAGCCTGTGCTCTAGAGCCCACGAGCCACAACTACTGAGCCCATGTGCCACAACTACTGAAGCCCGCGTGCCTAGAGCCCGTACTCTGCAACAAGAGAAGCCACCACAATAAGAAGCCTGAGCACCGCAACGAAGAGCAGCCCCTGCTTGCCGCAACTAGAGAAAAGCCCACACATAGCAACGAAGACCCAACGCAGCCAAAAAAAAAAAAAAAAAAAGGCTAGAGAAAGAGTGAAGTTTCCTTGTATGAATAGGGTGGTAGGTGATTTATTATTTTTATGTTGCTCTACTTTTAAAACTTTCTGTACTGAACATGTATTATAGTCATGTTACTTGACTCACCAAAGCATGGGATACATTGCTGGATCCTTTCTCCTTTATGTCTTTTCTTCACTTGGCTCCCAGGTTTTCCTCTGACCTCAATGGCTGCTCCTTATCAATCTCTTTTGCTGGTGCCAGTCAGCAATTTTCTTCCCAATCTCTAAAGGTCTCTTTCATTCTCCATCTACGTTCCCTCCCTGCATGATCCTATGCTGGCTCATGGCTCTCAACACCTTCCATATGCTCATGACTCCCCTATTTATTTCTCCATTCCCAGCTTCTCTGAGATCTCCACATGGATGCCCACTGATGTCACAAGCCTAACACATCCAAAACTAAGCCCTTGACATTTCCCCTAAAGTCTTTCTCACCTTAGTAAGTGGCAACTCCAACCTTCTAGATGATCAGGCCAAAATGTAAGAGTCAGCAAACCTGGTTGCCTCTGCTTTTAATAAACACCCAGGATCTAATCACCTCCACTGCTAGGATCCTGGTCCAAGTCAACATCATCTCTTGCCTGGATTATCGCAACAGCCTCCTAACTGGCTTCTCTGCTTCTGGCTTCACCACACTACTCTCCACACGACAGTCAGACCGATCCCTTTAAGTCAGATTCTGTTCCTCCTCTGATCACATCCCTTCAGGCGCTTCCTGCCCATCTTTACACTGGCTTGGAGGTCTTCCAGAACTGGTGCCTCTGCCTGCTACCTCCCTCCCAGGATACTAGGCACCAGGCACACGGCCTCCTTTCTGGTCCTGAAAGCAACAGGCATAGCCTGCCTCAGGGCTTTTGCAGCTGTCCCCTCCAGCTGAAAATGTTCTTTCACCATGGCTTGCTGCCTCACCTCTCAGGGCTTTGCTCAAATGTGACAGTCAACCTGACCACCTGATTTGAAATCACCCCAGCCCACCCTTGGGTACTTCAATTTTCTCTGTAGCTCTTACCACCATCTGGAGAGAGAGAGAGAGAGAAAGAGAGAGAGAGAGAGAGAGAGAGAGAGGGAGGGAGGGAGGGAGGGAGGGAGGGAGGGAGGGAGGGAGGGAGAGAATGCGCATGCGCATATACACAAATATTTATATACATACACACACATACATGTATGTATGTACCTATACATATGTGTGTGTACTTTTTTACTCATTTGTTAACTGCTTGTCTCTCCCCAAAAGAATATAACTCTACGAGCCAGAGATTTTCGTCTGTTACAATCACACTGATCCTCAAATGTTAGAGAGAAGTGACTGGCAGGCAGTAATTGTCCCACAAATCTTGCTGAATAAATGGATAACTTCTTACAGCTGGAAAAAAGCTTTTCGTTCCCAGCCCAGCCTGAAGTAGCCCCGTGGATATCATTTGTCCTCAGCCTTCAGTTTTCACGGGGTATTTGAGCCTGCTCTCCAGACCATTCCAGTCAAAAGAGGAGCTTATCAGGATTACGATCAATTGGTAGAAATGGGTGGAGAGGAAAACACAGAGTCCAGAAGCAGCTGGCTGAGGGGGCCTCGCTGTGGTCCGGGCAGCTCTTTTGCTAATCTGCCAGGTGACCTTGGGGGAGATGGTTCACTCTTCTTGGCCCCATTGTCCCCATTAGGAAGGAGTGTTGGGCGTGTCAACACACTGTAACTCTAAAATCCTCGCACAGGGTAGACCTAGAGAGCACAACCCAATGGAAGGAGGCCCAGGCCATTCACAGGCCTCAGCTCCTCTCAGGGCAGGGGTAGGGAGGTAGTTAACAAATCCTCAGGAGCCTTTAAAGTGTTTACACTCCAGTCCAGGAGGAAGATAAAACCAGTACCTGCAACCACCTTGGGGAAGGCTGCACACAAACAGGGGAAGGGGAGGAGGGCGGCTGAGTCCTTGGGGAGGAAATGGTCTCTTGCTGGAGGCCTCCGGGAAGGGTCAAGGCCAAGGAGAGCTGGGTTATCTAGAAATGATCTTAATAGTAAAATATGCTCATTAGAGAAAACACTTAAGGGTTCAGAGAAGAAAATAAAGTCAAGGAATGGGCAGATGACTTTTGTTTACACAGGCTGAGGGGTAGGGTGTTCTAGGTAGGGGGAATGCAGGCTCCTAGGCCCAGGAGATGGGGGTGGAGAGTGACACAGCAGAGCTGGGTGGCGGAGACCAGAAAAGGCTGGGAAAGCCAGGATGCAGGCCAGGAGTTGGCCTGCCTTCAGGGTGGGAGCTCTCAACCACTCCAGGGTCTTGCTTCTTACTTCCATTCCTGAAGCCCTCTAATGCTACAGTCTCCTGTATCCTGGTGAGTGGGCCCTCCGTCAAACTAATTTCCATTCCTGGTCCTGCCCTGTCTGACCTCTGGTCACCAAGTCTCAGCCTGCACCTTCCTCCTCCCCAAAGCCACCTTCTCCAGACGAAGCAAAGCCTCTCCTTACTGCAGCTGTGTCATTGGAAGGTTTCTCGACCCCTCCTCCTACTTGGTTTATCATGCTCTCTCCATGTGCAGCTCCTGAAACCCCCAGTAATCAAGGTGATGAAGCCAAGTGCTGGAAGGGCAACACTTTAAATCTCAGGAGCACATTTTCCTTCTCTCTTTTCTCCTAAATCAGTGAGGGGCCAAAGTGTCATGAGACACTTCCCTCTAGGAGTTTATTAACCTTCGGATAAGGCAATTCAACAAATGATAGCAACTGCCCAGGTCCTGCTGAAATCCAGGCCCCAGCATGACTCCTCTCTATCTGGAGGTGAGAAGGCAGTGGGACACAGTGGAGAGAGCACTGGTGCTGGACTACATGCCAAGTATACTCCCAGCTCTGTCTTTACTATGCTGTGTACCTCTGGGCAACCTTCCAACCTCTCTGTGGCTCAGTTGTCCCATCTGTAAGATGGAACTAATATCCACATGCCTTCCGAATGGAAGCAGCCAAACTCAGAGGAGACATTAAATATGAAAAACATTTGTATTATACAAGTTATATGCCAAAATGTTAATGATAGTTATCCCTTACGGGTAATTTTGATTTCTTCTCTTATTGCTTATCTGGTTTTTCTATAATGAATATGTGCTGTGTTTAGTAAGCAAAATAAAACAAAAAAAAAGTTTTAAAAGCATGATACAAATATCAGATATCGTTATTTTAGAGAGTACCAAGATGAAGCAGGAAAGCTGAGGGAGTCTACCTCAAGACACAACATTCTGGCACATGCATGTCATGGGATCCTCTGCCGACCCTGCAGGTGGCACAGATGTGGTGCCACAGCAGGATGGCCGGAACACACAGCTGGGAGGAAACAGCGAGTAGTCGAACTGCATGTCTGCCTCACGCCCATTTTATGGGACTGCAACACAGAGCTGACAGACGCCTGTCCAACAACATAAACAACCGTGGAGGGTTTAGAATGGGAAGGAGGAGTGTGATGGTGGGGAGATCAATAGTCTTTACACGATTGTAGTTGTTTTTAAAACAAGTATCAATGTCTTCTGTAATGAAGCTGAGTAGAAAAGCCAGGAGTCTCCTTCAAAAACGCCTTGCTTTCTCCCTAACACAAGCTCTGGGCCTCGCTTGAGAGAAATCAGCTCAGGAACTAAGGATGAGTACTGACAGCAGGAAGCGAAGCGAAGCAAAGCGAAGCTCAGCCGGTGGTGGATTCAAAGGCATTTTCAGTACTTGCTTTCTGTTCTCCCTTTCCGTTTCGAGTGCACACCTGTCTGCTTGCTTTCTAAAGTCCCAGATAAGGGCCTAGTTAGCAAATATTTGGAAAGCATGAAGTCTCCCAAAGAGGAAAGGGAGAACCAGAGGTGAGGGGGTGAAAGGACAAAAAACAAGAGTTATCAAATCTCAGGGAGCCCAGAACAGACTTTTTAAACATTGACGCACCTTGGAGAGTCAGAATGTTGGCCCATGCCCTCACCTTCCAATTATCATAATATTCTGACAGTAGCTTCCGGATTTTACACCTGCATGACAGCTTGCAAGAGCTCTGAGGAAGAAAACTGGTCAAAAACCTGCAATCTCACTCCTTAGGACTCAGGAGCCAGGAGGAGGGGTGTGTGGGATGAGATGGAGAAACGCCAAGATTGAGTGATTTAGTAATGACACTTGGGGAATTCATTCAGGGAGCGGAAGGCCTCACACGTTCGGTCATGTCAGGTTCCCAGTAAGGGTTCCAGCCTCACCCGGCAGGAGGATAGAAGGGGCTCCCTCAAAAGAATCATGTAAAGCACTGCTGCTTTGAGCGTTACAACCAGCGGAGGTGGGGGATCTGTTCACACCGCTTTCCCTCCGGGCTTCACTCTCCAGGGGCCCCTCGGCCCCTGCCTGCCCGGCTGCCGGAGCCCTGGAGGTCACTCCAAAAGGCAGGGCCCAAGGAGGCCATGAACCAGGGGCAGAAGGACTTCCCAGAACTCCCCGCAGGGCCCACACAGCACAGCCTGCTCTTTGTTGGGCTGCTTTGGCCCAGGTCCTGAATTCAGTCTCTTCCCTCTGGAGGCCTGTGGGGATGCACAATGTAGGGAGAAGCAGCTGGAACTCGGGGAGGCTGACTCTCCTGGACTCTCAGCTCTAACAGCAACAGGAAAACATGGCCTTGACAAACTGTGTCCGGATTCAGCTGGAGCCACTGTTTTCCTCAAAACAACTGCTCTGGGGAAGGACACCATGAAAGTGTGAGGACAGACGCTATTCACCGAGCACGCAGGTGTTACTTGCCTGGGGAGGGGTGCTCACCGGGAAGGTGACAAGCCGGGGGGCCGGCAGGGGCCGTCCTAGGGAACTCTGGAGCTGCTGCCCGGCCCTTCTCCCTGGCTGCCTGCTCCAGAACCTCCGCCCCTATCCTGAGGCGACCAGAGTAAGTACGTGGTGTCTGCTTGGCAAGGCTCTGCGCACCTTTCCCCCATCAGTACTTCCTGCCCCCACCCCGGCACCCAGGCACCCAGGCACCCAGGCAGGCTGAGGCACTGCTTTCCCCCATCCCTCTGGACCATCCTGGGGATTCACGGGCCAATGTGGGGATCCTGGGCAGCAACCCGAACATGGGCCAAGGCCAGTGACCTGAGGCCCACACCTCCCTCCCTGGACAGGCGGGGCTGGACCGGCACCAGCAGCTCACCTCTGTCACACCCGTGCGAAAGCCTTTATTCCAAGGGTGGTGGAGGAGTGCCCGACAGCCCGCTGACCTTCCTACGGAGCCGCCTGCCACGTGCGGAGAGGAGCCCAGGTGGGACAGGCATCTCCTCTTCCCTCTTTCCCCACATCCTCCAGGTGCTGGTGTTCTTTTGCTTCTGAGCACTAGTGCCTGGTGCCACCCTAACAGTGACCAGACACCCCAGACAAGGCGGACTGGGGTGAGGGCAAGGGCAGGGCTTTGTCCCAGCTAGAGCTGAGTCTGAACCCCAGCTCTGCCACTCACTAGCTGAGTGGCCTTGGGCAAACTGCTTCATTTCTCTGAGTGACGATTTGCTTATATGTACAATCGCCTAGCCCAGAGAGATGACATAACTTGTCTACAGTCATGGGGAGAGATGGCTGTAGAGCTGGGTTCCCAGTGCCAGTTTCCGGGCTCTCAGGGGTTTTCTGACTACACCAAGATGTTTCTCAATAGCAGGTGCAACTGACAGAGAAACTGTCTCTTTTCCAACATGGCTGTCAGTTATTCCCAAAAGTCATTGAAAAGTTCCTTCCGAAGTTCTCTGCCTTAAAACAAAAGTAGCCTTCAGAGACACCAACCTACCAGGCGACTAAAGTCAGCATCACCTTTACAGGGGCAACTGGCATCATCATGCCTCCTTATGTGAAGTAACAGGAAGCACTCATCACCTCTGCGGGCTCCCATAAGAAACGTTAACCGAAACCCGATGACAAGGAAACCAGAGAACAAATATGGAATGTGGATGATCTATGACATAATGTTAAGCAAACGTAACACTGTTAGCAATTGGTGAACCTCAGTAAAGGAAATACGAAAGTTCATTGCACTATTCTGTCAACTTTTCTGTAGCTGTGACCTTTTTTAAAATAAAAAACAGAGAGGAAAAAGGCTATTCTGCTTTCAGCTCATCGCATGGCTCTGAGCCAACGAAGACTCAGTTGTGTCATGTTCAATTCTCTCCCCAGTAAGTGTCCGGAATAGAAAAATCCAAGCTTCTCTGCATGTTGTTCAAGGCTTAGCACAACAGAGATCTCAGAGTTTTCCAAGCTCATCTTCCACAAACCTCTACAACCTGAATCATCTTCGTCAGCCAAAGCTGTTTATACGCTGCTTCCAGCCACTGGTTGGAAAGCCATCTGTTCAGCCAGCAACTTTCAAGGAGCACCCTCCACGGACCAGGCACCCACCTTGGGTCAAGTGCTAAGGGGGTCCCAGAGATGCTGTGCTGTACAAGACACAGCAGCTGCCCTGGGGAGCTCACCAGCCAGGAAACCCTATGACGCTCGGCTTTCGTCAAGTCCTGCCTTGTGACATCTCTCGATTAGTATTTCTATGCAAGACTTCCTTCCCAACATTTCTTGGGAAATTTATGTATTACTGAATCCCAAAGCCTGAGAAACATCAATTGAGTATTTGGGAAAAGGTATTATAATCCTCTCGTGAGAATTAAAGCCTAGCAATCAACCTAGGGATGTTACTGGTTCACAGGAATCCACTGCTTCAAGTCAAATCAAGAGCAAGAAACTAACATGCAGAGCTGAAGGTTAAGGCTAACATCTTTGGGAACCAAGACAGGATTGCATAGGAAAGAAGTGACAAGAATTTAATCAAGTCCTCCTTGAAGCCACTGCCATGTTGTAAGTGTGTATTCTTGGCCCGCTCTGTTGCTAACAGTCATTCTTGCAAATATGTATTAACATATTTATATACATAGTATATACAAATTCTCCCAGTGGTATTCTAAGAAATAAGTTTGGAGGCAAAGTAAGTCCTTAAATTGGCAATTTTGACACGTGATTCTGTGTACTACTGTTAACGTTGTTAGGAGATCCACGAGTTAGGTTATTAAAATACTACCCAATAATGTTTACTGGCATTTTCTAGCATTTGACTATTTGCTACAGAAGAAATACAAAGAAATGATGAGTATGTGGAATTCTAGGACACAAACTCAGAGACATCTAAAATGTGAATTAGTAAAAGCAGGCTTGATTAGAAAAAGCAATAGTTAAACCAAAACTGGGGCAAGCAAAGTGTTTTCATCACTAAAAAAGGAAATGAGTTTATACAAAATGTAGCATGTACCTCCATGCCCAACCTGAAGATACTTTTGGACACACCCTTAACAAGTCAACCGACATCAATGCAAAATGAAAGAAATTCTTCTATATTCGGAACACTTGTCTATATCATGAAAAATTTTTCTACATTATGACATTTCATGAAACAAAGATCAAGATTATCAGAAAGGGTAATTAATGCTTTGTGTATTTTATTTTATTTTGGCCTTGCCATGCGGCTTGTGGGATCTTAGTTCCCCGACCAGGGATCGAACCCAGGCCCACAGCAGTGAAAGCACCAAGTCTTAACCATTGGACTGCCAGGGAATTCCCATGCTTTGTGTATTTTTTTTTTTTTTTTTGCGGTACGCGGGCCTCTCACTGTTGTGGCCTCTCCTGTTGCAGAGCACAGGCTCCAGACACGCAGGCTCAGCGGCCGTGGCTCACGGGCCCAGATGCTCTTCGGCATGTGGGATCTTCCCGGACCAGGGCACGAACCTGTGTCCCCTGCATTGGTAGGTGGACTCTCAACCACTGCGCCACCAGGGAAGCCCCTTTGTGTATCTTAAAATTTCATTTTAGACCCACACAAATATGACCAACTGATTTTTGACAAAAGTGAACATCAATTCAATAGCAAGAACTCAACGAATGGTGATGAAACAACTGAAACAACTCAAATGCAAAAATTAAAAATAGAAAAACCTTGACCTATGTTTTATACCTTTTATAAAAATTAAGCTAAAAATGGATCATAAATCTAAATATAAATTAAAAGACCATAAACTTTTAGAAGAGAACACAGGAGAAAAACTTTGTGACCCTGGGTTAAGTTCTTAGACGTAACATCAAAAGCACAATTCATATTAGAACATTTTTTGATAAACTGGACTTCATCAAAATTAAAGACTTATGCTCTTCAAAAGACACCATTAAGAGAATGAAAAGTTAAGCCACCTTCTGGGGTGCTGGAAATGTTTGCAGTTGGGTGATGATTCTGTGGAGTATATAAACGTAAGGCTAAGACTAGTCTTAAGTAACTAGCCTTAGTTACTTAAGACTAATGCAGACTACACACTCTAACTGTGGGTATGTTATACCCCTGTTACAAAGCAAGCAAGAAGATAAATAAATGGCACATCCCCAGATTAAATAAATAAGTAAAATGCAACAGCAAGAAAGTGTGGAAAGGGCTATGGAGAATACAGAAACTTTAGGAGCACACTGCAGGAGGCTTATCTAAGGAAGTGATATAAGCTGAGATTTGAAGGATGAGGGGTGTTAAGGGGGTGAGATGTCCCAGGTGGGAAGAACAGCCTGTGCTGAGGCCCAGAGGCAGAGAGTGCCTGGTGTGCCAGAAAGTTTTGGGTGAATAGAGTGTAGAGTTCTGAAGGGATGAGAGATGCAATTTCAGACACTCACCTTCTTTCACTGTGTTGTTTTAGAAGCCCACCCACTGAGTCTCTGCCTTTCTCTGCTCTGATTCTACCCACCTCCTTGCCTCAGAGTTAAGTCCACCCTTAGAAACTAAGAAGTCAAGGCTGCCCATGTCCGGGCCCTTTATCTGTCCTTCAGAGAACTGAACACCCCAGCGAAAGGGACAGCTCGCCATTCCCAGATGGGCTCTGCGTTCTCAGCCGACTTGCCTGGCTCTCCTTGGCCTTCCCTGGGAGTGCCTTTCCCAACCTGCTGATCAGGCTGAAAGAAGTGTCAAACACCTACTCCAGAATCATCCCTGCTTCTCCCAAGTTGTAAATATTTCTTCCTCCGAAGTGGCCACCTCTTGTGTGGCTTCCATCACCCAGCTAGCTGTACCCTCGCCCTCTTCAAGGGCAGTCTCTGTCTTCCTCCTTTTGGCATCTCCCCTGTGGGACAGTTGTACATAGTCAGTTCCCAAATCAATCCTATAAACGATTTTTTTAATTGAATGAGGCTCTGGCTAGAGGGAGGGGGAAGGGTGCCACGGGGGATCATAGCAAAGGCTGCCTGGGAAAGTGTCAAGACTTTGGTGCTTCCAAATTCCCGACAGTTATTAACTTTCAGGATTCGGGAATGAGCAATAAAATTTCCTGGGAATTCCCCAAATTGTAAATTACTCTATAACTTTCGTAACACTTTATATATGAGTTTTTAAAGAAGAATGAGAGATCATAATAAACTGAACTATTTTTCTGTGAAAAAGTTTCAGAGGTTTTACTATAAAAGAAAATAAAAATATATAATAGTAAATGCATGCATAATTTATTACTAGGAACAATATAATGTGACAGGATTACATATTTTATTAACATGTAAAAATTATCTCTACCTGATATAGATATTTGATAATAGAAAATGTTAATGAAGAAAACATTAACATAAAATGAAAAAAATAAAAATCATTTAATGATTTAAGGATAGTACCACAAATATTGAATATTTAAAAGTTATTCTTAAAGTGAAATTAAAATTTTTTATTTTTAAATTTCCAGACACTAAAATTTACCCTTTCTGGTGTGCAGTTCTGTGGGTTTTGGAAAACTCATAGTGATTAACCACTGCCATAATCCAGATAAAGAACTGTGCCATCACCCCCTAAAGAAATTGACATTCCCTTGTGCTACTCCTTTGTAGTAAACCTGCCCACATCATTTATCATTAACTCCTGGTCTGTTCTCTCTTCCTGTAGTTTTGCCTTTTCCAGGATGTCATACAAATGGAATCGTAAGTATATGGCCTTTTGCCCCTTCATTTTAACCCCAGCAGTAGTCCCCCAGAACCTGAGGAAGTGGGAACAGTTGGCAGCTTAGTGGGAGTCTCTGGGATGGGAGCCACGTGTTTGAAGAGCCAAGTTCCAGGCCCACAGACAGTTAGAGACTGATGGCAGGAGTGCAGCCTGTTCCTGGACACGCCGTGGCACTGCCAGGAGATACTGCTCCAGGAATGGGGTTGTCATTGGGAGGGATGTTTCTGACCAGGCACCTGGCATCAGCTACACTGTGCTGTCCCTGGCAGCTTGTAACAACGTGAACCTTTGCGAGTAGTAAAATCAGGAGGGGCCTTGGACAGCACAACCAAGAGTCTGGGTTTGTTTTTATGGTAGCAGGGATGTTTTGAAGAGTCCTAACCCTGGAAGTAGATGTGACCAGATTTGTGGTCTGGCTGCAGACTGGGGAGGGGGCAAAGAATGGAAGCCAGGGGCCTCTGAGAGACTTTGGAGTAATTCAGATGAGAAAGGAAGAGGGTAGGTCAGGGAGGTGTTTGGCACTTGGATGACAGTACTTGGTTCATCTGGTACTTGGATTATTTGGATCTTGGGGGGACACTGGGGGATGAGGGGATAGCTTCAAGGAGTCTAACTTCAAGAATGAGACCCCAACCCAGGATCCACGCAAACATAAGGCAGGAAGGCAACAGCAGAATCCACCACACTGTCACCTGGCTGCGGGAGTTTGTTGGTTGACCCGGAAGGTCCTGTGACTCCTCAAAGTCAAGGGTGAGGCTTCAGAATGGGCAGCCCTGGAGATGAGATGGGCAGACAGACAGGCCCCTGCAGACAGGTTGCTGCAGTCTTTCTCCCTATGTCCAGCACATGGTTGTTTCTGGCCCCAGGAAGCCCTGCCTTGTGCTGCATGGAGCCGGGAAGAGAGCAGCTCTTTGGAGGTCCTTGTCCTTCTGCTTTCTCCCTCTAGTTGCTTCTCCCAACCTTGGGTTTGCATAGTTGTCCAGAGGTGGGGAAGCCAGGCCACTCGCAGGCCTAGACCCATTTGGGCCACTTGGTAGGGTGGGTGGTATTGACCAAGTACTGTCAGCCCCCTGCCTCACCTGGCCAGGTCCCTGGTGTCCTTGAGGAAGCCCCTCCTTTAGGAAGCAACCAACCCCCACCCCGCCCAGTGGGGTCAGGTGAGTCGGCTGGGCTTCACTTCAGCTTCTCAGCCATAAAATGGGGCCACACCCCTGCCTGACAGGCTAGGGAAAGGGCATGACAATGAATGCTCAGGGCAAACTGTTGCATACTATGCAGAGTATAACAACCACCAGTGAGAAGCTGCCTTTGGCTCTCCAAGGCTCCCCACGACCTCCTCTTGCCCACCAATCTAAGAGGCCCTTTGCCTCCATCACACAGTGCAAGAGCACTGCCACCACCTTCTTGAAGCCCTCTCCTCTAGGCGCTCTGCCCTCTGCTGCTTGCTTTTACTTTACCCACCCCTGAAACCTCCCTTACACGCACCCTTCCCTGCGTTTGTCCTTGGCTGGCTTCCCTTCTCACGGCACAAACCACCCACTGGGGTTTTTGCACACTGTGACTGCATCTTCCATCTCTGTCCTGGGCTGCTCTCCTACTGATGGTCTCAACACCCCACGGAGGCCTCGTAGGGCCTAATGCATCCAAAATGCAATCGTTGATCTTTGTGTTGGGCCTCAGACATCCCTGACCCTTGTGCCCAGCAGAGAGCCTAGCAGGTGGCATGTGCTCAGTTTGTGTTTGTGGAGCTGATCACCACGTGCTTCTTTCCTCTCCTGCCACCTTCCACCTGAGACTCCTCCAGTGCTCCTTGTGCCATCAATGGGACACCATATCCTAGTCACACAGGCTAAAACACCAGCACCATCGGGTCCCTCCTCACCACTGACTTTTCAACCATCCACTGTCCCCTTCCCCTGACTATGCTGCTGTCCTGGCTCAGGCCCTGCCCACCTCTCACCTGGACCTGCCTCTAGACACTCTCTTGCTCCAGTCCAACCTCCCTACTCCTGCTGGTGACATTCCTAAGCCCAGACATGATCTGTCACACCCCTGCCTACAAATCTCTGCAGCTCTCTTGTGCCCAAAGAATAAAATTCCAACTCCTTATATGCAGCATCCAAGGCCTCCCACATTCTGGCCCCAACCTGTCAGTCCAACCACAGAGGGAAAAAGCAGCGAAAATAACTGACATATACCAAGTGCTTCCCACGTGTCTCTTAATCCTTATAATAATCAGGACTACAATTTGACAGAGGAGGAAACCAAGGACAGGAGGGTTAAGTAACTTGCCCAGGGTCACAGTCCAAACTCATAAGGAGTGTCCTGGGTCAGAACTAACAGCCTTTTAATCCTTCAGCCTTCCCTGAAAGATTAAATCTTTAAGGCTGGGATATGCCTTTAAAAAAAATCTCTGCAGCAAGCTCCACGCTGCCTCCCTCACTTCCCAAAGGGCGAGGAGTGGAAGAGGAGAGAGGGCAACAGGTGCTTCTGAGACTGAAATCAAAGACACTGCAGGTTCTATAAATTATTCCTAAAATTCCCTTTTAGTTCCAAGAAGGAATATCAATGTTTAATGGTACAGAAATTTTATAGTAAACAGAAGTTGTATTTTCTTTACATACAATTAACTACAGCATCCTGAGATTCCTGATTAATCAATGTACATAAAATATTCATAGCTATTTTACAGGAGAAGGATTTTACTACTCGCAAAGGTTCACGTTGTTACAAGCTGCCAGGGACAGCACAGTGTAGCTGATGCCAGGTGCCTGGTCAGAAACATCCCTCCCAATGACAACCCCATTCCTGGAGCAGTATCTCCTGGCAGTGCCACGGCGTGTCCAGGAACAGGCTGCACTCCTGCCATCAGTCTCTAACTGTCTATGGGCCTGGAACTTGGCTCTGCAAACACGTGGCTCCCATCCCAGAGACTCCCACTAAGCTGCCAACTGTTCCCACTTCTTCAGGTTCTGGGGGACTACTGCTGGGGTTACAATGAAGGGGCAAAACCACAAAAACAACAATGATGATAATGATAAAAGGGAGAGAGCAGAGGAGAGGGCACAGGAGAACTGAACATCATAGAAGAACACTGGTGTGGTAAATTCCGGAGGCTGCTCGGGTGCCCACTGGCTGGTGGGTGAGGTGTGCTTCCTCATGCCTTCCTCCATTCTGCCCCACTTACCCTTACTCAGTACTGTATTTGTTTGCTTATCTATGTCTCCCCTCTGGAATGGGGACTCCTTGACTGGTCCTAATAACTAGCAGACGGGAGGTGCTAAATTAATGCTGAAATGGTGGCGGACCTTGCAAATTGTTTATACAATTATCTACTCTCTTCTTCTCCCTTCGTTACAAAATCCCAATTTTATTTCAGTTGGCAATGTGTCCATCTAAAAGACTTCTCAGCCTCCCTTGCAGCTATGGGAGGCAAATGAAGGGAAGTGGGAGCTATTAGGTGGGACCTTCAGCAAAGCTCCTTAAGGGGGAGGCAGTTAGCATATGTCCTTTTAATCTTCTCCCCACATCTTCCTGGAAACTTGACAGGATGGCTGGAGCTCCAGCAGCCATCTTAGACCATATGCAACCCCGGGGTTGGAAGCCATGCACTAAGAATGGCAAAGCAGAGAGACCATACCTAGATTGTCTTCCCCAGGTTTCTTTTAAAAACCTAACAGAGAATAAACTTCTAGTGGTTTAAGCCACTGCTATTTCTGGTCTCTGCTTACTGGCTGCCAAATGTAACTCCTAATGAATTAATGAATAAACCAATTAAACTTGGTTCTCTTAAATTACTCACTGCTGACTTGCAGTTCAAAGGCCAGTCACCACCTCTAACCTCTGGTCCTTGTAATATAATGATAATTTTCCATTAATTATGGACATCAGGAAGATGGAAGGACAAAAGCAATACAAGGAAGAGGTAGTACAAGGTGGGGAAGTAGAGGATGAAGATGATGAGCGATGGCAGCAGGAGAGGAAGCGGAAAAATGAGGGGCAGACAAGAGAGGGGACGTGGGGGGAAGGCAGGGTAGGAAGAGAGGGCAAAGGGTGCTGGAGGAAAGGAAAGGGGAAGATGAGGGGCAGGTGTAAACCATGGAGAGATGATGGGGAAAGAAGGGAAAGGGAATGGAGTTCAAGTGTCCTCTGGCAACAGTCACTATTTAGAGAGCACTCACTGTGGGCTGGGCACAGTGCCATATTCTGTACCATTCTCTCTAATCCTCATCCTCCTGATGTAAGTATTATCATGCCCATTTTACAAATGAGGATGGGACTTCCCTGGTGGTCCCGTGGTTAAGAATCTGCCTTCCAATGCAGGGGATGCGGGTTCGATCCCTGGTCGGGGAACGAAGATCCCACTTGCTGCACGGCAATTAAGCCCACACACCACAACTAAAGAGCCCACGTGCTGCAACTACAGAGCCCACACCACAACTAGAGAGAAGCCCGCGTGCTGCAAGGAAAGATCCCCTGTGCTGCAAGTAAGACCCGACGCAGCCATAAATAAATAAATAAATAAATAATGAGGTGGGACTTCCCTGGTGGTGCGGTGGTTAAGAATCTGCCTGCCAATGCAGGGGACATGGACTTGAGCCCTGGTCCAGGAAGATGCCACATGCCGCGGAGCAACTAAGCCTGTGCACCACAACTACTGAGCCTGTGCTCTAGAGCCCATGAGCCCCAACTACTGAGCCCATGTGCCTAGGGTCCATGCTCCGCAACAAGAAAAACAACCACAATGAGAAGCCCATGCACCGCAACAAAGAGAAGCCCTAGCTCACCGCAACTAGAGAAAGTCCGCGCACAGCAACAAAGACCCAATGCAGCCAAAAATAAATAAATAAATAAATAAATAAATTAATTAAAAATTGAGGTAACTGTGGCTCTGACATATTAAATAACCTCCCCTGAGTCACAGAAAATGGAAGAGGCAGAAGACTTATTTGAAGTAGCCTTGGGGCGGGGGGACATCATCCTCCCTTCTCTCTTTATCCTGCTGCCTGGAATGTGGATGTGATAGCTGGATCCATGGCAGCCATTTTGGACAATAAGAACAACAGCCACACCCTAAGAATGACAAAGCAGGGAAGTGGAAGGAACTTCGGTCCTTTACAACCTAGTGGAGCTTCCACAACTGCCTGAGACTAAAGATCACGTAAGCCACTTGGAGTCCCCATCCATAAATCCATCCATAACTGTTTCAGATCTCACTTTGTTCAATTTTCCTCTGATCTTCAATAGCAGATTCCAAAACCCACTCCCAGAGAGCCTTATTTAGCAATCACTCTTCTAGAAAAATGGCATCAGACTAGAAAAGGCAAAGAAATGATCCAAGAGCCCACAGGAAAAATCTTGATGCCTCAAAAGCAGCAAGCGGGTGATCTGCCCCTAGAAGATGAGACCTTGGAGATCAGCAAGTGACACTGTAAACCTGTCATTATTTAAAGACATGGAAGAGAGAAGGAGGTTTTTTTTCCCCCACTTATTTATTTTTTTAATATTTTTAAAAATAAATTTATTTATTTATTTATGGCTGTATTGGGTCTTCGTTGCTGCGCACGGGCTTTCTCTAGTTGTGGCGAGTGGGGCTGCTCTTTGTTGTGGTGCGTGGGCTTCTCACTGCGGTGGCTTCCCTTGTTGGGAAACACGGGCTCTAGGTGCATGGGCTTCAGTAGTTGTGGCTCACGGCTCTAGAGTGCACACTCAGTTGTGGTGCATGGGCTTAGTTGTTCTGCAGCATGTGGGATCTTCCCGGACCCGGGCTCGAACCCATGTCCCCTGCCTTGGCAGGCGGATTCTTAACCACTGCGCCATCAGAGAAGTCCAGGAGGGGTTCTTAAAGACACGCTTGGGGCTATCCTCAGTAACAAAAAAAGGTGGTCCTAACAATCTCGGACCAGTCTTTAATGGTGCTCACAAACCATCCAAGACAAAAATAAACCGATGGTCAAACCTCAGAAAAAGAAGAGCTCCTTTTGAGCAAAAGCACCAGGCTGTCAAAGGGGCACATCTGCACACAGCGACATCACACGGAACTACTGTCTTGGGCAACAGGCTGCAGCTTCCTGTGCGCTAGGAATTCTCTCCAACTAGACGGCAAGCTCTCCTCTCTGAGGAGAGGGACTGTGGCATTACTATTTTGGTATCTTCAGCAGTGGCACCCGGCACGGTAGTGAACACCCAGAGTCGTCAGGAAAGAACTATTGGGAACCGTGTGTACTGGCCCAAGTTGTCCGCCACCCCAGGCCCTGTGCCCACCTCTGACTTGAAATGAGTCCTGAAATCCCAGCCAGGGGGACTGAAAGTCAGTGCTGTCATCGTCCACTACTCCCACCAGACTACTGTCTGACGGACACCCTCTGGAGATCTTCAAAGATCAACTTCCCTTCTCTTCTGAGACTATTCCTGTGATAGAATCCCAAGAGTCCAGAGAATTCAGGTAGAGCTGAGGAGGGATGGCACAGGCCGTTTAGCTCTGCCCAGGTCTATCCAATCTGCCTCTTTTGGCTGCTGAGATCTCAGTGGGGCAGAAACCTTAACCGCGCAGGCGTGGCCGTGGGGTGACACTTAGCTCTGAACAGCTGGCTACTGAACTTTCACACCCTGGTCTCCTTCGAGGCCCCCGGCATGTAGAATCATCTACTCTGAGAGCAACTGTCCCTTTCAGAAATGCAGCCTTATTCTAAAATTATAGGTTCTCAGGGTCCACTAGGGATTATAATTAGTTTGTATTCCTCTGCCTGGCACTCAGAGAAGCTGAGTTTGGGGATGGAAAGTGGGACATGCATTCTTAAGGCCGGAAACTACTTTAATTTGCAGGCTTTAGTGGCTTTTTCTGGCCACTGGCTTGCTTTAAGTCTCTGGCACCCTCACCTAGACTGAGAATTGCTACCTTGTGTCCCAGCCACATTTCCATCAACTTGGCACAAAACGTGCCAAAAAAAAAATCTTTCCTGCTCTCTTTGCCTGCATCTGGGTCTCATACCACTCCCAAGCCCTTGCCTCTACTCAACCAGAGAAATTCAATGCAATTCAACTCAACAGGCCACACTGAGCAGCCACCAAGTGACAGGGAGAATGTCAGGAGCTTCAAGCACCAAGAAAAACAAGGCCCTGTTCTCAGGGGTCCCGGCATCTGGGAAGGAAAGGAAACGTAAACAAACAATGACCTACTGAGTGATAATTACTATAGAAAGAGACACCAAGCACAGAAAGAGCAAAAGCCATTCTGTCGAGAGGAATTAAGGAAGGCAGTCAAGGGCACTTCCTGGGAGGAACAAGCATGTGCAAAGGTGCAGAAGCCTGAGGGTGTGGCCTCCTGGAGACAGCAGCCACGGACGGAACTAACAGGGATTAGGTTTACTATATGCCAGATGCTGCCACTTTACAGAGGAGAAAACTGAGGCACAGAGAGGATAAGTACCTTGTCCAAGATCACAAGTTATGAAAGGATGAAGACAGGTTCCAAACCGAACAGTTGGACTCTAAAACTTGAGCTTTTAAACATTACAGTTTGCGGTGTACAAATAGTTCAGTTTGCTGAAGTGTAAAATTTAAAAGCTAAATTTACGCAGGAGAGGTAGATGGGGGCTGGATCGCAAAGGGCTGCATACACTATACTAAGGATTTGGACTTGAACTTTCAGCAATATAATGGACTGAATTAATGTGAAAGAGCTTCCCCTTCCCACTATGGTCACAGTCATAGAAATACTAGATAAGATAAATGATATCCTTAAACATACAGCCAAATTTGAAAGAAAAATACCCCATGTGCCAGAAATGACAAGAAAAAGGGAAACATGAACAATAAGTGGGACTGACACCAGAATGACCTGTGGACTTTTGAACCCACACATGAAGTAGTTATAATGTCTGGCTGTGGCTTTGAGCCCAGATATCAATATGAGAACCTCAAAGGGCTGCCCAGTACAGGAAAGCAATAAGGAGCTGGCCATTTCTCCAAGGCTCTGTGGAAGGGTGAAAGTCACCCATAAGAAACTCAACTACTAAGCTAGCCCCACCCATGGATACGAATCTGATTTTACACTAAGAGAGTGGTGAAGGGGTGCCAAACTGAGAAGTGAACATAAAAACTGAGCCAGGACCTTTAACCCTACGGCCCCACCAGATGCAAACTGTTCTTAGGGATACTTTCACACCCCAGGACACAAAAGTTGCCCATGACAGTCCTTCCTGAAGATGAGCTCACAACCCAAAGTTACAAACCACACGGAAATAAACCACCAAGAGGGACAGCGTCAGACACAAAAAGGGAGGAAGCATCCCAAGAATCAGGAATAATAAAATAATTTGAAAGGGCTAACAAAATGAGAAGATTTAGATGGTTAAAGAGATAAAGCAGCACAGAAAAAACACATAAGAGACCTGGATGGTAGAACCGTCAGCAGATGTCTAAGAGGAATTCTGGGAGGCTAGAGTACAAAAAATGGGAGGGAACCAAAGAGAATGACTGAGAATTTCCCAAAATTTAAAAAAGAATTAAATATAAGATGTTAATATTAGGGAGCGCTGGGTAAAGGTGTACAGAAACTCTCTAAATCTAAATTTATCTAAAATTATTCCAATATACAAAAAGAAAAAAAAATTTTAAGTGAGTCTCTTGATAGAAGTAGCACACCAAATCCTGAGGAAGAAAAAGAAAAACAAGTCCACGCTTACTTTCGAATGGTTCTAAACAAAAGTATATAGAGATAAAGAGAGAAATGCATTAAATGCAAGTAAAAAGAATACAGATGTTCACTATATTATTTTCATGTTTTCTCCAAAGTAAAAAGATGGGGGGTAAGAAGAGAAAATGTAGGAGTAAGAACAGAAATAAGGTGTATAATTTTCAGACTAGTAACGAGAATAAAGAAAACTCCGTCAACCTAACAGAAGGCAGGAAAGGAGAAAAACAGGCAAAAAAGGAAAGCATATGGAAAGGACTCAAAAACATGATAATATATTTAAGTCAAACCCCAAAATGTAAATAAACTCATTTAAGACAGATTTTCAGATCTGACTTAAAATTTTAAATCCAGCCATGTTCTGTTTATGAAAGAAACTCCTAAAATGTGATGACACAGAAAGGTTGAAAATATGAGGCAAATAACAACCACAAGCTGGGGTAGCACTAGTGTCATCAGACTTTAAGGCAAAAAGCAGTAAAGATATTAAGGAAGAAGAATTGACAAGATCTGGTGACGATTAAAAGAGACATGAAGGGTGCCCATCAGGTGACCAGGGGGGTGGGGATGCTCCCATTAAGGTGGGGACTGTGGGAAGAGCAGGTCTGGCAGAGAAGGGGCAGGAGACCCCAGACGCTCACACTCAGGCAGGGGAAGGAGGAAGAGGAACCAGGGCAGCAAAGGCACAGTCAGAGAGGAAGGGAGAAAAGAGATGTTTCATCTCCCAGAGGGCAGGGCCAATCTCCTGCTGCATCTTTCCAGAGTCTAATAAGGTACTAGGCACAAAGCAAGCACTTGGTAATAACAGTAATAGTAATAATAAAACAAACAAGTATGTGAGGGCCCAAACACGAGAGATCTCTGAGATGCAAGGAAAGAAGTTACGGCATCTGTAACGCTTGTGATCTCCACAGTGACAAGAGGCAGCATCTTCTTGAGAGGGATAGGGGTGAGTGGAAGAAGGCTTGGACCAAACTCCAAGGAGAATGTGACACGAAAACCATGAGAGATGAATAAAAGGATAACCAGCCAGCTGCTGTCGGAGAGTCTTAACTGACTCCACACGGGGATACAGCTCTGCTACGTAAAAGCTCTACCTTGGCCATCCAGCTCTTCCTTCAAATCCCAAGTGTACAATCCACAGACTTATCCAAAAAACAGGCAGACGCCACAACTCATCTTTGGAGAAAAGAACTGCTGTGAAACCAGAGCCAAGAGGCTGCCACCATGACCTGGGGAGACCTACACCGCGTCCCTGGCCACTGTCTTGGGCAGGTCCTCCCAGACAGGAACTGTGTGGACAGGAGCAGGGACTGTGGCCAGTGGTGACTCAGGCAGCGTTTACCAGCTGCGTGGGTGCCCACCACCTCCAGAGGGTTGGGCTGATTGTGTCGGGCTTCCTGGAAGCATTTCTTCATTTCTACTTCTGAAGACATGCAATTTCCAGAGTGACATCTCTCTTGATGACGTCAGAAGGCATGTAAATCAGCAGCTGGAACCAACGTCTTTTTTTTTAATTTATTTATTTTATTTTTGGCTGCATCGTGTCTTTGTTGCTCTGTGCAGGCTTTCTCTAGTTGTGGTGCGCGGGCTTCTCATTGTGGTGGCTCCTTTTGTTGCGGAGCACAGGCTCTTAGGTGTGCGGGCTTCAGTAATTGTGGCATGCGGGCTCAGTAGTTGCAGCTCGTGGGCTTTAGAGCGCAGGCTCAGTAGTTGTGGCACACGGGCTTAGTTGCTCCGCGGCATGTGGGATCTTCCCGGACCAGGGCTTGAACCCGTGTCCCCTGCATTGGCAGGCGGATTCTTAACCACTGCGCCACCAGGGAAGCCCGAACCAATGTCTTCTTACACACACTTGACCAACCCAACTTTACTCACTCCCCAACACCTCCACACGTGACAGGGCAAGTGGCCATAGAATGCCACGTGGCCTAAGGGAGGGAGGAAATGATGTAATACCACGGGGCCACAGTGAGGACTGAGGAGGTCAGAGCTCCCAGACACCACCGTCTCACCCAACACGCAAGACCCTGGTGGCCCAAGGAAAGGGAAATGTGAGCATTGACTCCAAACTAACTGGTTCCAAGGTTAGAGAGTGTTACATTTCAGAAGACCACAGGACTTCCTTTATACGTTAACTCAGATTCAAGGGAACCGGGAGTCAGAAACTCTCACATACTGCTGAGACAGGGTAAATTAGTGTAACTTTCTGGAATTTGGCAAAATTTATCAGTATGCTTACATTTTGATTCATTCAAAATTACACACATACACATACACACACACACACACACACACACACTCTCTCTCTCTCTCACTCTCGCTCTTGCTCTCTCTTTTAAAACCAAATATGGGGACTTCCCTGGTGGTGCAGTGGTTAAGAATCCGCCTGCCAATGCAGGGGACATGGGTTTGTTCCCTGGTCCAGGAAGATACCACATGACATGCAGCAACTAAGCCTATGAGCCACAACTACTGAAGCCCGCACGCCTAGAGCCCGTGCTCTGCAATAAGAGAAGCCACTGCAATGAGAAGCCTGCGCACCGCAACGAAGAGTAGCCCCCGCTCGCCGCAACTAGAGAAAGTCCGCACGAAGCAATGAAGACCCAACGCAGCTAAAAATAAATAAATAAAATAAATTTTTAAAAAAATGCAAAAGAGAATCCTTTGGGCAGATGCAGTCAGAAACCTGGAGGCCTTCAGGAGTCACTTCCTGGTTGTGAGGTGTGAGGCCCTCAGGACAGTCATTCTCAGGCCCCACTTGAGCCCTGATCAGTGACTTCAAAGGCACCTTTCCGAGAAGTCAGTGGTTCTCCAACCA
This sequence comes from Delphinapterus leucas, assembly GCF_059928025.1. Classification (NCBI taxonomy): domain Eukaryota; kingdom Metazoa; phylum Chordata; class Mammalia; order Artiodactyla; family Monodontidae; genus Delphinapterus; species Delphinapterus leucas. Next base: position 39,283,277 of record NC_143138.1, read on the forward strand.
GGCTGCCCCCTCAGGTCAATGGGGAGCTTTAAAACGCAGATTCCTGGAGTTCATTCTTGGAAATTCTAATTCGAGAGGCCTGAGACAAGGCCCAGGAAACTACCTTTCTTCCAAAATTCCCTGGTGAATCTGCCAGCTGAGTCTTGCCTGGGAATCACTGGACTAGACACCATCTGGGACAACTTGTAATGGGGCCCGTCTGCACATCTGGCTGCAGCACTGCAGGGATCCCACAGGCCAGCACTAAGTGCAGAAGGGGAAATTCCAGGCGTGTTCAGCAATCAGTGCCAAAGAGCCTGGGGGACAGCCAGCAGATCCCCCAGACAAAGCCAATTTTGGAAGGTTCTCTCAGGCATGGTGATCTTGGAGGCTAACCTGTGAAAAAGAGGTGACTAGTGCAACTGCTGCTCTGGGAGGCCAAAATAAAAATTAGTTCCCTTCAACAACACACGTGAGCCAGCAAGCTCTACAGGACCCAAGGAGTCGGAAGCAGAAAGGAATGCAGGGTGGTGTGGCAGAAAGAGCCCTGGGTCTGAGTCACACAGCTGTGAGTTCAAATCCCTGCTCTCCATCACTGGCCCTTAGTGGGTTAAAGATGGCTGCCCTTGCTACTCCTCCCTCCTTGAATCAGGGCTGGTCCAGGGACTGCTTTGACCAGCAGAATGTGGCAGAGGCCCCACTCAGACTGCTGAGGGAAGACGAAAACAGTGTTCAAACCAAGAACCTCCTCACAGAACCCTCTGACCAAGAAGCTCCCACTTTTAGAGCCCTTTTTGGCCAAAAGCACATCTTCATACACCAAGTCTGGGAACTATTTACGATCCCCTATAACTGGGAAGGACCCTGCCAACAAGCACCCAGTGTTCCAGGATGACTCACCTTCCCCCACCACAGCAGCGACCCACTGGCCTCTCTTCTTCCTGTTACAGTGTCATCTTTGTCCTGGCCACCTAGGTTCAAAAAATCAACCTCTCAGACTCCTCCGTCTCCATTCAGCACCCAGGGAAGGGCCAAGGCTTTGTCTCCACAGTCATCCCCACCTTTCCACTCACCCTGCCACCCAAAGGCACGGTCCTAAAGGCCAGGCAGACCTGAGTGCCACTTTGCAACTTACTAGTTGTGCACCATACGCGCGTTTCTTAACCTCTCAGAGGCTTAGTTTTCTCAGCTGCAAACAATATACATCAGTAATACCTTCTTTTTGTGGTCGTTTCTAAGACAGAAGAGTTGAGAAAACACAGCCAAAGTACATGGTACAGAGAAGGTGCTCCATGCGTAGCAACTGTTACTAAAGGCCAGAAACTTTTCACTTCGGTTAATACAGACCTCTCCTAATCTAAGTCTCTGCCTGTGTATCACTCTCCATTTTGACCCGTCTGGTATAATCCTAGCAGATTAACTGTCCTAGATAATGCCTATCACATTATTCTCCTGCTCAAAGGCCTTCTGTGGCTCCCATGTTCTCACATCAATCCCAACCTCCCAGCCGAGCATGTAAGATTACCTACATTAATGGCTCCACCCCACCTCCAGCCGGCTCCAAGTCAATCCCATCCTCACTGCAACTTGCTATTGGAGGCAGCCTTCTAAAACGGTTCGCAAAACACCTGCCTCCTAATATTCAGGCCCTTGTGTAACTGCCTCCTAACCCACAGACACTGGCAGATCATAAATGTTGTTTTACGCCACTAAGTTTTGGGGTCATTTGTTATGAAGCAATAGATAAACAATACTCTTGATTTCCCCAATCACATCTGAGCTGCTGCTCTTCTACTCACACTTGTGCTTCCTACACCATCGCAGCCTGCAGCAATTCTGCCCAGCCTGCGAGGCCCACCCCAGATGCCAAATGCTCACCCTGAGCCTTTCTTAAGGCTCCATTAACCAGCCTCCTCTGAAAGCCTTTATCTCCTTCCCTCCCGGCAGTTCCCACACACATCTCCACCACGGCATCTGTCGCATTGCATCCATATCAATCTGTTTGTTATATCTGTGTGCAAAATGATACACGTGAAGGTTACTCACTCAGCAAAAGACTGGAAATCACCTGTACGCCCATCAATAAATAGGGGGGTGGCACACACATAAAAGAGAGGAGGGAGCAGTGAAAAAGAATGAGGAAGCTCCAGGCGCACTGGATGCCAGATGGACAAGACACACTACGAGAAGCGAGAGGCAGACCAGTGAGCACAGCAGATAGTCATCTGCCTGGAAAGTAATAATGTCATAACAGAAAAGAGGTACATGCTCATAAACGAGAGTGGCTAAGGGGGCTGCCTCCACCGGCGGCTGGGCGGCTGAGAGATGGGGGACGGAAAGAGGGAATACCTCTGAATTTTGTAGCACGTCAAGAATTCTCAATTCAAAAATAAGCAGCTCCTAAGGAAAAGCTTCCCTCCTAAGATCAGGAACAAGACAAGGATGTCCACTTTCACCATTTCTATTCAATGCTGTACTGGAGATTCTAGCCAGGGCAATTAGGTGAGAAAAAGAAATAAAAGTTATCTGATTGGGAAGGAAAAAGTAAAACTATCTCTATTAGCAGAAGTCATGGTCTTATACACAGAAAATCCTAAGAAATCCACTAAAAAAAACCTGTTAGAACTAATAAATAAGTTCAGCAAGGTTGAAGTATACAAGATGAATATATAAAATTTAATCATATTTCTACACACTAGCGATGAAGCAATAAGTCCAAAAGTCCAAAGTCTGTCTAATAAGAGTCCTAAAGCAGAGAATAGAGACAATGAAGGAAAACAAATAGAAGATTTCCTGGAGATTCCAAGACTTGTCTTTAGCAATTAAGGGCTCTGCAGAAATTAAGGAAAGAAGACAAATATCTAGATATATCCTGGTGATATATCTGAACTCCAAGAATAAAGAATATTCTTACATCTTTCAGAGAAGAAAAAACAGATTACTTACAAAGGACTTAGATTCCAACTAAGTTCATTATTCATACTGAAACATGGAGCAGTAACCTCAAAATTCTGATTCTGTATTCAACCGAGCTATCAATCAAGAGGGAGGGCGTGGGTACCTTTGTACACTGCTTGTGGGAATGTAAAATGGCACCGCCACTATGGAAAACAGTACGGTGGTTCCTTAAAAAATTAAAAACAGAATTATCATACAACCTAGCAATTCTACTTCTGGGTATGTACCCAAAAGAACTGAACAAGGGGACGTGAACAGATATTTGTACATCCATGTTTATAGTAGTACATTCACAAAATCCAAAAGGGGAAAGCAACAGATGAATGAATCATCAACAGATGAATGGATTAACAAGATGTGGTATTGTTAATGTGTGGTACATTAACATGTGTGGTACACACAATGGAATATTATTCAGCCTTAAAAAGGAATGAAATTCTGACACACGCTACAACATGGGTGAACACTGAAGACATTATAAGTGACATAAGCGAGTCACAAAAGGACAAATACTGTATGATTCCACTCCTATGATGGATTTAGAGTAGTCAAATTCATAGAGACAGAAGGTAGAATGGTGATTGCCAGAAGCCTGGGGGGTGGTGGGGAATGGAGAATCATTAATTAGGGTACAGAATTTCTTTTTTTCCCTTTTTTTTGTGATTTCAATATTTATTACAATATAGAAATCAAGACGGTGTGGTGCTGGCAAAGAACAGATACATATATCAATGTAACAATGTAAGAAGTCCTGAAATACACCAATACTAACATAGTCAACAGTTCTTTTGGGAAAGAAGCAAAGTCAATTCAATGGACGAAATAGTATTTTCAACAAATGGTGCCTGGAACTATAAATATTATATATATATATATATATACACACACACACACACACACACACATACACATATACATACATATATGTATACATATAAACATATAAAAGCCTAGACCTTATGCAAAAGTTAACTTAAAATGTAACATAAACTTAAATATAAAACAGGAGAAAAATCACCATCTCCTGGGGTGAGGCGATGAGATTTTAAATATAATATCAAGAGCACAATCCATGAAAATAATCTGATGAACTAGACTTTACTAAATTAAAAAAACTTCTGCTCTGTAAAAGGCTCAGTTAAGAGAATGAAAAGGTAGGCCACAGACTGGTAGAAACATCTGCAAAATACGTATCTAAGGATTTATATCAAAAATACACAAAAAATATTTAACTGAACAATAATAAAATATATAAGCCACTTGAAAAATGAGCGTAAGATCTGAACAGACCAAAGATTTACGTATGCCAAATAATCATACGAGAAAATGCTCAACATCACTTGTCATCAGGGAACTGCAAACCAAGACAACAGCAAGATTCTACTAAACATATATTTAGAATGTCTAAAACACAAAACATTAACAGCCAAATGCTGGTGAGATGTGGAACAACAGGAACTCTTACTCCTTTCCGGTAAAAATGCAGATGATACAGCCACTTAGGAAGACAGCCTGTCAGTTTCTTACAAAATTAAAAATCGTCTTATCATATGATCCACAGTCATGTGTCTATCTAAGTTCACCTAGACTTGAAAACTTATGTCCAGAAAAAAACCTTCTTGTGAATGTTCATTGCAGCTCCATTCACAACGGCCCAAAACAGGAAGCAACCAAGATATCCTTAAGAAGTAAATGGATACACAAAATGTGGCACATACCCACAAAAGAATATTGTTCAGTAATTTTTTTAAAATGAGCTGTCAGCCAGGAAGAGACATGGAAGAATCTTAAATGCATATCGCTAAGTTAAGGAATTTCGTCCGCAAAGGCTACACATTTTATGATTCCAATTATATGACATTCTGAAAAAGGCAAAACTAGGAACGAGGGGTGGGGGTTGTTGAATAATTGAAGCACAAGGGAATTTTTAAGGTAATGGAACTAAATGTATGAAACTATAACTCTGGATCCATGGCATTATGCCTTTTTTAAACCCCATTTAAATGTACAACACAAAGAGTAAACCTTAATGTATAATTTTTTTTAAATGGCCATATGGGAATCCCAGGATTAAAGACAGAATATGATAAAAGAATCAATTGTGTACAACAAATATATTGAACCACTTCACTGAAGTGGTTAAAGGTATAAGGAACTGACCTAAGTAACTTTATTATATTTTTTGTTATTTTTTTAACATCTTTATTGGAGTATAATTGCTTTACAATGTTGTGTTAGTTTCTGCTGTGTAATAAAGTGAATCAGCTATACGTATACATATATCCCCATATCCCCTCCCTCTTGCATCTCCCTCCCACCCTCCCTATCCCACCCCTCTAGGTGGACACAAAGCACCAAGCTGTCTCCCTGTGCTATGTGGCTGCTTCCCATTAGCTATCTATTTTACATTTGGTAGAGTATACATGTCAATGCCACTCTCTCACTTCGTCCCAGCTTACCCTTCCCGCTCCCTGTGTCCTCAAGTCCATTCTCTACGTCTGCGTCTTTATTCCTGTCCTGCCCCTAGGTTCTTCAGAACCTTTTTTTTTTTTACATTCCATATATATGCGTTAGCATACGGTATTTGTTTTTCTCTTTCTGACTTACTTCACTCTGTATGACAGACTCTAGGTCCATCCACCTCACTACAAATAACTCAATTTCGTTTCTTTTTAAGGCTGAGTAATATTCCATTGTATATATGTGTCACATCTTCTTCATCCATTCATCTGTTGATGGACACTTAGGTTGCTTCTATGTCCCTGCCACCGTAAATAGTGCTGCAATGAACACTGTGGTACATGACTCTTTCTGAATTATAGTTTTCTCAGGGTATATGCCCAGTAGTGGGATTGCTGGGTCATGTGGTAGTTTTTTTTTAGATTTTTAAGGAACCTCTACACTGTTCTCCATAGTGGCCACATCAATTTACATTCCCACCAACAGTGCAAGAGGGTTCCCTTTTCTCCACACCCTCTCTAGCTTTTATTGTTTGCAGATTTTTTTTCTTTTTTTTTTTGTTTGCAGATTTTTTGATGATGGCCATTCTGACCAGTGTGAGGTGTGACACCTCATTGTAGTTTTGATTTGCATCTCTCCAATGATCAGTAATGTCGAGCATCCCCTCATGTGTTTGCTGGCAATCTGTATATCTTCTTTGGAGAAATGTCTATCCAGGTCCCCTGCCCATCTTTGGATTGGGTTGTTTGTTTTTTTTGATATTGAGCTGCATGAGCTGCTTGTATATTTTGGAGACCAACCCCCTGCCAGTTGCTTCATTTGCAAATATTTTCTCCCATTCTGAGGGCTGTCCTCTTGTCTTGTTTATGGTTTCCTTTGCTGTGCAAAAGCTTTTAAGTTTCATTAAGTCCCATTTGTTTATTTTTGTTTTTATTTCCATTTCTCTAGGAGGTGGGTCAAAAAGGATATTGCTGTGATTTATGTCATAGAGTGTTCTGCCTATGCTTTCCTCTAAGAGTTTTATAGTGTCTGGCCTTACATTTAGATCTTTAATCAATTTCCAGTTTATGTTTGGGTATGGTGTTAGGGAGTGTGCTAATTTCATTCTTTTGCATACACCTGTCCAATTTTCCCAGCACCACTTATTGAAGAGGCTGTCCTTCCTCCATTGTATATTCTTATCTCCTTTATCAAAGATAAAGTGACCATATGTGTGTGGGTCCATCTCTGGGCTTTCTATCCCATTCCATTGATCTATATTTCTGCCCTTGTGCCAGCACCACACTGTCTTGACTACTGTAGCTTTGTAGTATAGTCTGAAGTCAGGGAGCCTGATTCCTCCAGTTCCGTTTTTCTTTCTCAAGATTGCTTTGGCTATTTGGGTCTTTTGTGTTTCCATACAAATTCTGAAATTTTTTGTTCTAGTTCTGTGAAAAATGCCATTGGTAGTTTGATAAGGATTGCATTGAATCTGTAGATTGCTTTGGGTAGTATAGTCATTTTCACAATGTTGATTCTTCCAATCCAAAAACATGGTAATATCTCTCCGTTTGTATCATCTTAAAAATATGGAACGCTTCATGGATTTGCGTGTCATCCTTGTGCAGGGGCCATGCTAATCTTCTCTGTATCATTCCAATTTTAGTGTATGTGCTGCCGAAGCAAGCATGGGTACGGTTTCAGTTTTGCAAGATGGTCTTTTTTTTTCTTTTCTCTTTTTTTTTTTGGCTGCACAACGTGGCTTGCAGGATCTTAGTTCCCCAACCAGGGACTGAACCCGGGCCCCTGGCATTGAAAGCACAGAGTCCTAACCACTGGACCACCAGGGAATTCCCAGTTTTGCAAGAAGAAAAAACATTCTGGAGATGGATGTGGTGATGGCTGTACAACAATGTGAGGGTACTTAATGCCACTGAAATGTACATTTAAAAAATGGTTAGGGCTTCCCTGGTGGCACAGTGGTGAGAGTCCACCTGCCGATGCAGGGGACACGGGTTCGTGCCCCGGTCCGGGAAGATCCCACATGCCGCGGAGTGGCTGGGCCCGTGAGCCATGGCCCCTGAGCCTGCACATCCGGAGCCTGTGCTCCGCAACGGGAGAGGCCACAAGTGAGAGGCCCACGTACCGCAAAAAAAAAAAGGTTAAAATGGCAAATTTTATGTTATATATATTTTATAATTAAAAATAAATAGCCAATAAACATAATACATAAACAAACAAACAATAAGTGAGTGAGGGCATGATGCAGGCACTTTGGAAAACAGTTTGGTAGTTCCTCAAAATATTAAACAGAAAGTTACCATGACCCTGCAATTCTACTCCTATGTATAATCCCAAAAGAACTTAAAGTATATGTCTACACAAGAGTCTGTAAATGAGTGTCCATAGAAGCCAAAAAAATGGAAAGAACCCAGATGATACAAAGGAATATTATTCAGCCATAAAAAGGAATGAAGTACCACTACATGTTACAGCATGGATGAACCTTGAAAACATTATGTTAAGTGAAAGAAGCCAGATACAAAAGACCACATATTGTATGATTCCATTTATAGGAAATGTCCAAAATAGGGAAATCCACAGAGGATAGTAGATTAGTGGTTGCCAGGGAATCAATGAGGGGAAGATGGTATTAGGACTAAGTACTAATAGGTACAGGGTTTGTTTGGGGGTGATGAAAATGTTATGGAATTAGACAGTGGCAATGATTGTACAACACGGTACATCTACCGAAAACCTGAAGTGTATACCTTAAAGTGGTGAATTTTACATTATGGGAAGTATATCTCAATTTTACAATACTACAGAAATATGCAGAGTATAAAATAAAACAGATTGATTACATTCTGCCTCGTGGCTTGGTGACTCAGAACCTTGGCCCTGTCCATGCCCTCCTGCCCTGCAAGGCTGCCTGTCCTGGCCTCCACCTCTGTGTGCGCTGCACTCTGGCTGCTCACCAGCCGTTCATCTCCCCCTTGACTCCCCACTTTCTGCCTCTTGGGCAAGGCCTGCTCCTGCCTCACTGGACCCACGCCTCTCCTGGTGGGTTCCCACCACCTACTCAGACCTACCCAAGACTGTCTGGAGGCTGAGACACCAGACCCTGGAGTCACCCCAGAGGAGCTGCCCAGTGACCAGGACTGCGGTTACAAGTGTGTGTCAGCTGAGGGATACGGTTTCATATAGGAACTTAATTATAGCTCAGGAGTGGAGGAAGGGAGAGGAGCAGTGCAGGCTTCGAGGGGCCCCACAGGAAGCTACCCTGCTCTGCAGCCCAGCGGGTGGCTGCCGGGTCTCACCAGGACTGGGATCCACAGGAAAACAAGTATGACCCAGTGAGGAACACACAGCTTATGGAAATCATCCTGTTCATAAGCATGGATTCCTGGCCCCGCCATGAAACACCAGCCTGCGTGCAGACCAGAGTAGCCCAGAAAAAAGCTGAGATGCCAAGTTTCACTCATCCTCAGGGCTCAGAGGCCTTCTCCTCACCTACGGCCAGAGACCCCATTTATTCAGTAAGAAGTAAAGGAGAGGCATCGCTTGTTCCTCCCAGACCACCCCAGCTTCCATTTTCTCCCTGGCTCTGAGCTGTTTTTCTAGAATGGAATCTGAGCCGCCAATTCTGAGGATGATGGGAACATCTTCCCCATGCCTGACTACATGCGCAGATCCCTACCTACTGGCCAGGGAGGGGCCATGGAGCAGCTGCTGGCACAGAGGTGTCAGTAGGGCATGGTGGCTGGGTCTGCCAGACCTGTCAAACCACCTGGCCTGGCCATGGCCAGGTAGGGAAAGCAGACCAGCAGAGGTTCATGGAAAGAGCAGGGCCTGGGTGGAGAAGAGTGTCCTGTCAAGACACAATTCCTTGTCCCCTATTTCCGGCCTTTATCCGGGCCCCTTATATAATCTCCAGGCCTCCTCCTGGTCATCTTGGTCGCTGTCTCTGCAAGAAGGCCCCACAGCCACCTGCTATCCCCCCCAAACCTAACACCCAGTTTCTTCTCACTGCTTCAAGACAGAGTCAGGGACCTGGGCCCTCCTCTTGGTCACTCTTCCCAAGACCCCACCCCAGCTTAGGCACGACCTTTCCCGTCTCCACTCTGTGTACCTTTTTTTCTGAGCTCCTGAGAGGTTTTTCTCTAAAAGCCATGAAAAGAAACCTGCAGACTGGAGGCAGTATCCTTTCCTGGGTTTGTATGGAAGGAAAAAAAAGGCAGAGGGGTGGGTAGGGAGAGCAGATGGAAGATAGGTAGCGAGAAACATGGATGGGGAGAGGCAGACACACACTTCATGCACCTCTCTGCCGTCCACGCTTTAAGCAACTACACCAAGAAATAACCAGATGGCTCTTCCCAAATGCCTCCCTTTGGGCAAAATGCCTTTCTTTGCTCACTCACAAAAGGCAAGGAAGGTCAGAGAGTAAACAGAGACATAATGAAACCACCTGAAAAATGGGAAAGGCAGGTCACAAAACTAAAAAATATACCATTTTTGAAAGAAAAAAGAATAGGTATACACAGTCATAGTAAAATCTAAAAGAATTCAGTCCTTGGCTTGTGAGATCGTTATTCACATTCTTCATCCAAAAATAATAATCAATTGATAGATAAATGAATGAATGAACAGAGATTAAAATTTATAGCAGTCGCTTATAGATGGCATTGATTACGTATGATTTTTTTTTTTTTTTTTTTTTTTTTTGGCCATGCCACGTGGCTTGCAGGATCTTAGTTTCCCGACCAGGGACTGAGCCCATGCCATGGCAGTGAAAGCGCCGAGTCCTAACCACTGGACTGCCAGGGAATTCCCTATGTATGACTTTTAAAATTTATTTTAATTGAAGTATAGTTGATTTACAATATTATACTAGTTTTGTGTGTACAGCACAGTGATTCAGTATTTTTACAGATTATATTCCATTATCATTTATTACAAGATAATGGCTATAATTCCCCATGCTATACAATATACCCTTGTTGCTTATCTATTTTATACACAGTAGTTTGTATCTTTTAGTCCCATACCCCTAATTTGTCCTTCCTCCCTTCCTTCTTCCATTTGGTAACTACAAATTTGTCTTCTATATCTGTGAGTTTGTTTCTGTTCTGCATATACATTCATTTGTATTATTTTTCAGATTCCAAACATAAGTTATGTCCCACAGTATCTGTCTTTCTCTGTCTGACTTATTTCACGAAGTATAAGATTCTCTAGGTCCATCCACATTGCTCCAAATGGAAGAATTTCATTCTTTTTTATGGCTGGGTAATATTCCATTGTAAATGTATACCATTCTTCTTAATCCATTTGTCTGCTGATGGGCACTTATGTCTCTGTTGATGGGCACTTCCATGTTTTGGCTATTGTAAACAATGCTGCTATGAATATTGAGGTGCATGTATCTTTTTGAATTAGTGCTTTTGTCTTTTCTGGATATAGTCTCAGGAGTGGAATTGCTGGATCATGTGGTAGTTCTATATTTAGTTTCTTGAGGAACCTCCATACTGTTTTCCACAGTGGCTGCACCAATCTACACTCCCACCAACAGTGTAGGAAGATTCCCTTTTCTCCACCTCCTCTCCAACATTTGTTATTTGTAGACTTTTTAATGATAGCCATTCTGACAGGCGTGAGGTGACATCTCACTGTAGTTTGATTTGCATTTCTCTAATAATCAGTGATGTTGAGCATCTTCTCATGTGCCTGTTAGCCATCTGTATGTCTTCTTTAGAAAAATGTCTATTCAGGTCTTCTGCCCATTTTTTGATTGGGTTGTTTGTTTTTTGATATTGAGGTGTATGTGCTGTTTATATATTCTGGGTATTAACCCTTGTCAGTCATATCATTTGCAAATATTTTCTCCCATTCCATAGGTTATATTTTCATTTTGTTGATGGTTTCCTCTGCTGTTTAATTAGGCCCTGTTTGTTTATTCTTGCTTTTATTATTATTATTTTTTTTTGTCTTAGGAGACTATTCCAAAAACATACTGGTATGATTGATGTCAAAGTGTATTCTGCCTATGTTCTCTTCTATATGTTTTATGATTTCAGGTCTTACATTTAGGTCCTTAAACCATTTTGAGTTTATTTTTGTATATGGTGTGAGTGAATGTTCTAATCTCATTGTTTTACACGTGGCTGTCCGGTTTTCCCAACACTGCTTGTTGAAGAGATTGTCTCTGCTCCACTGTACATTCTTGCCTCCTTTGTCGTGGATTAATTGACCTCAGGTGCTTGGGCGTATGACTTATTTTCTTCTCAGGGCTTATCTGTATTTTCCAACTGTCTATAATGAATAACTATTATTTATATAATTAAAACATTTTAAAATAAATTAAAAACCACACACAGGGAAATTCTTGTGCTCAAGCGCCAGATCCACATCCCAGAAAAGAGAGTTTCCCAGGTCTCCACAATCCTGGCACAGGGCCCCTGCGCCTACAGCTGGGCGGAGGAGAGGCCCTAACCGCCCCCAGAGCCCAGGCAAGGCCCCCACTGAGATGTCCCTTATGCTTACCTCTTCTGATTCCCAATACCTTCTCTGCACCCCAACCCCTGCCTCCAGTGAGGAAGTGGGAGCAGAAATAAATACAGCTCTCCAAAAATAACGCAGGGATGACAAGGTACAAGAAAGGAGAAAAAAGTAATGCCACTGCTGGTTTCAGCCCAGTAAGTCCTGCTGGTCTAGGTAGGGCCCGTCTGAACAGGACAGGTGCCAAGAGCCCCGACTCTCCTACTGCCTCTGCTCACAGCCTGAGGATGCCTACTTGCACCCGTTCGTACATGCCTGGAAAGCCCAGGCTAAGGGGACATGAGCAGGGAGAGCACAGTCATTGAATTGAGAAGAACAAGGGCTCCAAAGGGCTCAACCCCAGCTCCATCATTTGTCAGTTGTGTGACTTGAGCAAATTGTTCAACTCTGATCCTATACCTCCTCATCCAATACCCACATCTTGCAGGCTGGTGTGAGGGCGAGTGAGCTCCTCCATGGGGTAATGCCTGGCCCAAGGGAGAATCTGAATAAAGGCAATTTCCCTTCCCCCCTTCTCTCCATATGTGCACACCTGGGCCATCTTCTCTTTCTCCTCTCCCTTCACCAGGCTGGAAGCGGGCTGATTAATCACTTGGAGCAGTGATTGTTTTCTGCTCCTACAAGTCCCTCTAACCCTACATGCCTGGCCCACCAGTTGGCTGGTTATTTCTTACGGTTCTAGGGAGTTTGCTCACTGCCTTGGAGCAGATCCAGGGAGCCACTAAGCACAGTCATGCTCAGGGCCTCCTCTGCCCGCTGACCTGGAATGAGGCTCTGCAGGGGGTCCCAAAGCCTGCCAACACTTTGCTTCTGCCCAGTGGCCAACAAGAGACTCTGCTGTGCTTGAAAACAGGGAGTGTTCTCTGAAGCCAACGTTAGTCTGGCCAGTCAGGCAGGTACTTTGGAAGCTGGAAGAATTGGAGTCGGCCAGCCACCCCTTTGTGGGGAGGCCCTGCTATATGGCGATCAAAGAAGCGGGCTTCACTCACCTGGGTTCAAATCTTAGCTCTGTCACGTATTAGCTGTGCAGCTTCAGGCAACTTTCCTAACCAGTCTGGGCCTTAGCATTCTCATCTGTGGAAGGGGTACTATGATTCCTACCTCTCAGGGTGTGTGGATTAAACAAAGTGATGCATGTAAAGTGATTAGCATAGTGCATTCAACACACGAGAACCATATTCTACTCAGCTACTGGTGTCTACTGACTTCTGCTGGGGATGGAAAGGGGATTAGATACAGGTGAGCCCAGCTCCTGAAGAAGCCACAGTCCAATGTCGGAGGCTAGCATGCAGGCAGTAACTCCACCATAATATACCACGGCAGGTGCCAAGCCAGAGAGAAGTGTGAGAAGGGAGCCTTACTAGACCCCCAGTGGAGGAAGCAGGGAGAAGGAGGCAATTGAGAAAAACTGCCAAAGCCAAAAATCTCAGTTGTCTCCACTGAGCCTCAACCAAAGGGAGGGGCAACAACTGGGGAAGGGGTCCTAGAGGGAACACATCAGCTTTCTGACTGCTCCCCATTAAACAACTTCCCAGACGGCTCTGGGGTAGGATAGTGCCAGGGCCACTCTGTGGGAAGAGGGCCACTTAGGCTGGCCATCTACCACCCTTCCATCCAACAAGTGCTTGGTGAGCCTCTCTGTGCAAGGTACTTGCCCCTCAAGGAGCCAGTTTCTAGGGAGAAGACCTTTGATGGTGGCTAATGAACACCCCTCAGGACTGAGGACGTGACCGTGAAAGGCAGGCTGCTCCCCTGTGACTCAGCAAGGTCTCTGACTCATAGAGAACACAGGATGGATGGACTGGTTCTTTCTCAAGACGGAAGCAGGAAGCAGAAAGGAAGGCAAGGTTCAGGCTTCAGTCCGCAGAGAGGAAGCAGCACATGGGCAGAAGCCCTGGGAGAGCTGGAACCAGCTCGTGAGAGCTACTCCGTGGTTATCTACATGGTGCCAGGCTGGAGATAGAAAAGTGAGTCCAAAACACAGGGTCCTGGTAGTGCAGAGGACAAGGCCACCCTAGGCTTGCTGGGGACAGAGGCAGGCCTGGGCCTGAGTGCAGACATGCTACCTGGATCAGGGAATGGGCTAGAAAACAGACAAAATATTTTTCTGAAAGGTGACACACTGCAAGGATTATGAAAGGCAAACTGTAAGTAGGTGCTGTAAATACACTGGGGTGTTCAGAGGCCAAAAAGAAGTCACAGGAATCACACTATAATAGAATATAAGCAGGGCTAGATTAATACAATGTTGATTGGATGCAGTCTGCAGTTTGGGGATTTATTTACCTAG